>NC_140586.1:11378590-12677825 GCF_964204655.1 Triturus cristatus
ATTTATTGGCATTATCTATACTGAATGACAAATCGCTGATCTCATCGAAGGTGTTTTTTTGTTGCTTCGTTGACTTTAATGCCGCATTCGATCGGGTCCCTAGGGCAGCACTCTGGGCAAAATTAACAAAATGGGGAATCCCGATCAAATTGCTGGAGGCTATTGTCCATCTGCACACCAACACCTGGATACAAGTCAAGCTTGGCACCGGCACACACCTGTCTCGAAAACGTTTAACAACGAGAGGAGTGAAACAGGGGTGTGTGCTTGCCCCATTGCTCTTTAACCTGTTCATTGCGGGCCTATCAGCTGAACTGGATGAGATAAATAGCCACCCCCCAAAGATTGGTGGTGGGCAGCTGAGTAATCTTCTGTATGCCGACGATCTTGTTCTTTTCAGTCAAACCCGAGTAGGGCTGCAACGATTGTTAAATAAACTATATAGCTACACTGTTACAAACAGCCAGAGGTCAACCTAAAGAAAACACAAGTAGTTATATTTGGTCGAAAACATTACGGAGGTGGCGGCTGGACGTATAATGACTCCAGCCTTGCCGTAGGAAAATCTTATAAATATTTGGGGGTCAATTTTGACTCCAGGGGCACTTTCGCCAACCATCCTAGGGACATTTCAAAACTTTCGAAAAAATTGATGGTCTGAGTCTAACCCCAATGATGAAAGTTATGAAAGCCAAAGTCGGCTCCACGTTGTCATACGGCATCGAAATCTTTAGGCGTAAAATTAGCACAATACTAAATCAGCACTGACCAAGATTTATAAAAGTGTTTTTCGTATGCCAAAGTCTGCCTCTGCCGCACAGATTCGATTAGAACTGGGCCTCCTAAATTATGAAATCTCCAGTTCTGGTGCCTATTTAAATCTGTGCCACAAGCTAAGGCAGGCTGAAGGTGGGTCCCTCGAGTCAATGTTGTGGTCGGACATCAGTTCTAATAATCCCAGCGGGACCTACAGCAAGCTCTTCCGTGATTGTGTACAGCAACTCTCTGCAGGGGTCCTTTGGACCCTAAATCCCAGTCAAACGGCCTTTAAAATCAGTATTAAGAAGCGTACTCGCATGCTGTCCTATTCCACAGACAAAGCTGTCCTTGCTAAACGTAAGCATGCATGGGCAGTAATTAATTCCTACCAGCTGACTATACCATCATCATACCTGCCCTGCACATATCCTTTGTATTTAAAATTGCGATTTATGGCACAACGACTGGGGGAATGGCACTTGCTGAAACACATACCCACCTGGCGTCGTACGTAAGACAATCAACAGTGCAGGGGTTGCGGAGACTCAGTGGAATCTATTGAGCATGTTGTATGCCTCTGCCCTGCACTGCTGACCCAGCGCAGATTAAAACTGAGGCCGGAGTGGAACAGATTAGAAGTTCGGTCTTGCAGACAGGCAATCATCGCGGCTCTGAACCCGGAGAACACAGCACTAAATATAAGTTTTACTAACTATTTATTTTGCATACCGTAAATTCAACCAGCAAATTGTAGGCCAAATTGTAGGGGCTAAACCAAACCTGTAGATTTATAAAGTCCTACTAAGGCCTTTCTGTGTTCTCCATGCCTGTAACATCAGGGTATGCGAAATAGACGATCTTTCATGGACATTGACATTTGACTTTTGCTCCAATGAACTAGTCATATTTCCGGCGTCCACTTGTAACTCTCTGGCCTCTTTATTTTTAATTTCACAAGTATTGCCTACTTTTTTTCTGCTTTTTTAAATATATATATTTTTTTTTAAAACAGTTTGTTCCTGCCTAGTTTTAAAAACATTTATTTTTACACCATCGGTCATTTTAATTATCTTTTTTACATGTATGGCTTGTATTCTCAACTTTTATGATTATATTTTTAATCAAATAAAGTAATGTGTCCCTGGGTGAATGGAATTAGGGTAGAAGCTCTGAGGGATACAGGTGCCAGTGTCACTATGGTGAGAGACACACTGGTTCCCCCATAGCAATATTTGATTGGGAAAACTTACCCAGTCACCAATGCTGACAGTGTCACCACTAGCCATCCCATGGCCATGGTGACATTAGGCTGGGCGGGGCTAACTGGCCTGAAACAGGTAGTGGGGCTGGGCTGAGGTTGAGCTAAAGGCCCATGCAGCCATGCAGGGCATCCCGGAATGGGTGTGTGTGCAAACCAGAGCACAGAGCAAGAGGAAGGGTGAAAAAGTAGGTCTGGAGCCTGAAATAATGCCCCAACCAACCAAGTGAAAAGGTAAGAAGACTGGGGAACCGGCTTCTGTACAGTAGACCACTCAGGACCCCTCTCCACAGGGAGAGGACTTGGATACCCCTGAGGGAACTGAGCCCATGGAGCTTGACCCTTATCAGGTTGAACTCTTGGGCCCAGGACGACCCTGTAGGGAAGAGCTCTGCCAGGGTCAGCAAGACTGTCCCACTCTTGAAAGCCTGAGGCAGCAAGCTGTTTCAGAAGCAAAGGGAGATGTCAGTGGTACCCACAGAGCTTATTTGGAAGAGGGATTACTGTATGCTGAGGCAAGAAGCCCCACTCCTGGAACCACCAGGAGGGTGGTAGTGCCACAGAAGTACAGGGAGTTCCTCCTAACTTTGGCTCATGACATCCCCCTAGCTGGACATCTGGGGCAAACCAAAACTTGGGAAAGGCTAGTTAGTCACTTTTACTGGCCCCAGATGCACCAAAAGGTGAAGGAGTTTGTCAGCTCCTGTGTTACCTGTCAAGCCAGTGGCAAGACAGGTGGCCACCCAAAGGTCCCCCTAATCCCACTACCAGTGGTGGGGGTGCCCTTTGAAAGGGCAGGTGTATACATTGTGGGTCCACTTGAACCTCCCACAGCCTCAGGGAACAAATTAATTCTAGTAGTAGTGGATCATGCTACTAGGTACCCTGAAGCAATTCCACTTAGGACTACTACCGCCCCTGCAGTAGCCAAGGCCCTCCTGGGTGTCTTCACCAGTGTAGGGTTTCCTAAGGAGGTAGTTTTAGACAGAGATTCCAACTTCATGTCTGTTTTCCTGACACACATGTGGAAGGAGTGTGGAGTGCAGTACAAGTTTACTACACCCTACCATCCACAAACCAATGGCCTTGTTGAGAGATTCAACAAGACATTGAAAGGCATGATAATGGGACTCCCTGAAAAACTCAAAAGGAGATGGGATGTCCTGTTGCCGTGCCTGCTTTTCGCTTACAGAGAAGTGCCACAGAAGGGAGTAGGTTTCTCACCTTTTGAACTACTGTTTGGTCGTCCTGTGAGGGGACCCCTTTGTCTTGTAAAAAAGGGATGGGAGAGGCCTCTCCAAGAACCCAAACAAGACATAGTGGACTATGTACTTGGCCTAAGGTCCGGAATGGCTGAGTACATGGAAAGGGCATCCAAGAATCTTGAGGCCAGCCAGGAGCTTCGGAAGCACTGGTATGACCAAAAAGCTGCACTGGTTGAATTTCAACTAGGGCAACAGGTGTGGATCTTGGAGCCAGTGGCACCAAGGGCACTCCAAGATAGATGGAGTGGCCCTTACCCTATCCTAGAAAAAAAGAATGAGGTCACCTACTTAGTTGACCTGGGCACTAGCAGGACACCCAAAAGGGTTATCCATGTGAACCGTCTTAAACTCTACAATGACAGGGCTGACATCACCATGCAGATGGTGACTGATGAGGAACAGGAAGCAGAGAGTGAACCTCTCCCTGATCTCCTCTCCTACAGCCCACAAGATGGGTCAGTAGAGGGTGTAGTCTTTTCAGACACCCTCTCTGCCCAACAGCAGACTGACTGCAAGCAAGTCTTGCAACAGTATGCAAGCCTCTTTTCCCTGACCCCTGGTCTGACAAACTGGTGTACCCATGATGTAGACACTGGTGACAGTGCACCTGTCAAAAACAAAATCTATCGTCAGTCAGACCAAGTCAAGGAAAGCATCAAAGCTGAAGTCAGGGAGATGCTGGAGTTAGGGGTTATTGAACCCTCTGAGAGCCCCTGGGCTAGACCAGTGGTTCTGGTCCCCAAACCTCATCAACAGGGTGGAAAGATAGAGATGAGGTTCTGTGTGGACTATAGAGGTCTCAACTCTGTCACCAAGACAGATGCTCACCCTATTCCAAGAGCAAATGAACTAATAGATAAATTGGGAGCAGCCAAATTCCTCAGTACCTTTGACTTAAATGCAGGGTACTGGCAGATTGGCATGTCCCCAGGAGCAAAAGAGAAAACAGCATTCTCCACACCTGATGGGTATTATCAGTTCACTGTGATGCCTTTTGGGTTAAAGAATGCCCCTGCCACTTTTCAGAGGTTGGTGAACCATGTCCCGGCTGGGTTGGAGACCTTTAGTGCAGCTTGTCTTGATGATATTGCTGTCTTTAGCTCCACCTGGCAGGATCACCTGATCCACCTTGGAAAGGCTTTAGAGGCTCTGCAAAATGCAGACCTCACTATCAAGGCATCCAAATGCCAGATAGGGCAGGGCACTGTGGTATATTTGGGTCACATTGTAGGTGGAGACCAGGTACAACCCTTACGACCCAAGATCCAGGCCATCCTGGACTGGGTAGGTCTGACAACCCAGACCCAAGTCAGGGCATTCCTTGGCTTGACTGGGTACTACAGGAGGTTTGTGAAGGGATATGGGTCCATTGTGACTCCCCTCACAGAACTCACCTCCAAGAAGATGCCCAAGAAAGTTAACTGGACAGTTAGTTGCCAAAAGGCTTTTGAAACCTTGAAAGAAGCAATGTGCTCAGCACCTATTCTGAAAGGTCCAGATTATGCCAGCAGTTCATAGTGCAGACTGATGCCTCTGAGCTAGGGATAGGAGCGGTCCTATCCCAGACCAATGATGAAGGCCAAGACCAACCTGTTGCTTTTAGAAGCAGGAGGCTACTCCCCAGAGAGCAGCGTTGGAGTGCCATTGAGAGGGAGGCCTTTGCTGTGTTTTGGTCCCTGAAGAAGTTGAGGCCATACTTGTTTGGTACTAAATTCCTGGTTCGAACTGACCACAGACCTCTCAGATGGCTAATGCAGAGGAAAGGGGAAAATCCAAAACTACTAAGGTGGTCCATCTCCCTACAGGAAATGGACATTGAAGTGGAACACAGACCAGGGACTGCCCATGCCAACGCAGATAGACTTTCCGGGTTCTTCCACTTAGACAATGAAGACTCCATAGGGCAAGGTTAGTCTCAACACCTTTCGTTTGGGGGGGTAGTGTGAGAAAGTGCCATTTCCTTGCATGGTATGCCCCCACATTTTTCTGAATTGCTGAATGTACTTTGACTGAGTGTGCCCTGGGCTCCTGCCAATCAGGTGCCCAGGGCCTATGATCCTTCCCTAAAAGCTGTGCTGAGACCTAAAACCCAAATTGGCAAACCCTGGCCACATGTCAGCCCGTGGTAAATGGTACACTAGGTACCCAGGGCCTTGTGACCAGGGAAGGCCTCCAAGGGCTGCAGCACTTATTGTGCCACCCTTAGAGGCCCTGTACCCTAACACAAACACACTGCCCTTGCAGGCAGAGTGTCTGGGCATAGGACAAAACAGAGAGTCGACATGGCACAAATCCCTGTGTGCCATGCCCACAAAATTCACTGCCCTGGCATACATCAGCCACCCCTCTAGCTGAGTGCCCTATGCCAGTGGAGTGGGTACAGGAGCCGGAGCCCTCTGCCCCTACAGTACCCAGGTCCATTCCTGGGCACTGTAAGTGCAGTGCTGCCATTTAAGAGTATATGATGCTGTGAGATCATCAAACACGAACTCCACAGCACCATGATGGCTCCACTGAAGACCGAGAAGTTTGGTATCAAACTTCTCACCACATTAAACCTGCACTGATGCCAGTGCAGGATTTAATGTACCATGCACGACAGAGGGCATCTTAGAGATGCCCCTGAACCTAACCTGCAATCCACGTCTGGTCTGAGTGGCTGCCTAGGCTGACACACAGCAGACATGTTGCTGGACCCCTGGGTAGAGAGCCATCCGCTCTCCTGGGCCTGAAAAAATGCACATCCTGGGCGAGGTGCTATGTCTCCTCCCGCAGGATGGGCAGGGGAATCTTCAAAGGCATGCCGCCATTGTGAGCTTCTCCAGGCCACTTGCTGTACTCAGCAACTGGCCCCTACTGGTTCTAAACCCCCACTCTGACGGGAAGACCTGCCGAAAACCCCAAGGATGGACAGGGGGTGTGCCAGCCTCTGCCAACCCCACCCCTCAGGTGGGGCAGGCGAGGTGAAGCACATCACCAGGCTCTCGCCATCTTGAAGATGGGGAGCCCTGCTCAATCAGGACTAGGCCACTGCCCCCCTCACACAGGAGAGTGGCAGGATAGGAGGTGTACCCACCCCAGGGCAGGGACTCAGTGGTTCCTGCCCTTTACCCACCTGTTACACCCCTAAATTTAGTATTTATGGCACCCTGAACCTTCCTTCCTTAGATCCAGATTCCGAAACAGCAAAGAAGATCAAGAAGAAAGAAGACCTGCCATGCAGCTGCTAACAAGAGGAAGACACCAACTGCTTTGGCCCCCGCCCTACCGGCCTGTCGACCATCGAACCTGCTCCTGCTAAATCCCGGCATCTCCCGTGGCCAGCAACCTCACAAACCCCAGAGGACCTGGCTACCTTGTGACTCTGAGCATCTGGGACTCCCACGAGCAGAGGCACTGCTCAAAGCAAGTAACTGACCCCTGGCATCAGCCAGGAACCGCGAACCCTGCACACAATAATCCGCCAAGCCTGGCCTGTGCTGGAGTGGACCAAGACTACGAGGAGGTCCCCCGGGCGACTGTGACCCCGAGTCCGGCACCCAAGGATCCACCTCGACACCTGCAGCCTCAGAACCAAGGACCCCCCTGCACCCTGCACCCCCTGCACCCGCCGTCCTGCGGCTCCCTGTGCCCAACTCCTGGGTACCTACCTATCCTCCAACTACCCAACTTACCTCTCGAAGTGGTGGTCGCACCTGAAGAATCTTCGTCCCCGAGCTTGCAGCCTTGGTTCGTTCTTGAGCTTCTCCATTGCAATCCATTGAGCGCCCGAAGGCTCAAAAGCACCCTGCACCCAGCCGCCCGAGTGCCCCTGGCTGTGCAACCTCTACTCCTACCTACTTCCCCATTTGCCCTGAGCAAGTGTCCAGGAGCCCAGCTCCAACAACCGTGTGGCCTGCTAGCCAGTAGCCACCAACCAAGGGCCCCCTGCCTTCCATAGGATAACATTGGGCCTAACTCACTCTGCACCCGGCTGCCCCTGTGCCGCTGAGGGTGTAAAAACTGTACTTACCTGACCCTGGGAGATCCCTGAGAAAATGCCCAGAACCTTAACTCTGCCAGTCGAGTACTTACCAAAAAGCCGATAACTCACTTTTCTTCCATAGGGTAACAGTGACTGGTTTCACTTGAAATTTCTTCTAAGTGTGGAGTTTCTAAACTTTAAAATATTCACCTAAAATCAAGCGAGTAACGAAAACGGAAATACTCACCTGCTATTAGGAGAGATCCCAGTGCTGGATCTTGGTGCCCAGCACTGACACTGAAAAGTAATTACAAACCATACTTACCGCTAATTCAATTTTCTTCCATAGGAAACCATTGACTGTTTTTCTGTGAAATTTCTTCTGTCGATTTTTGCAAACTACAAATATTCTTTAAAAATCGTACCAACTGTGAAAACGTAATTACTTACCTGTTTTAGATAGATGTCCCAGTACTGAGCCTAGGAGCCCAGCACAGGATTACAAAAGTAACGAGAACATACTGTACCTGGTAACTTGAACTTTCTCCCATAGGAAACTATTGACTGTTTTTCTGTGAAATTTCTTCTGTGTCGATTTTGCGCACATACAAATATTCGTTAAAAATCGCCTGTTTAACCTAAACACATTCTATCAACTGCTTACAGGTGGTATACTAGTGCTGGATCCAGGATCCAACACTGAACCCGAAAAAGTAACCATAACCCCACTTACCTGCTAAGTGAATTTCCTCCCATAGGATAACATTGGTAATTTGATTAGAAAAAGTTTGTGTCAACTTTTAAAATACCAAAATATTGCTTAAAAATCAAAACAGTAACTAAAACGCATTTACTCACTTGTTTCCAAAAACTGTCCCAGGACTGAATCTAGGATCCAATCCTGGAGTTAGAAAAGTAATCCTGAAAGTAACCAACTGCATTTAACTTAAAATTCCCATTGAGCTCAATGTATTATTGTGTTTGAATTTATGTTGCCTATTGCAACAAACTGTAACAATTGCATCCAAACGTCAATTGCCTATTGCAAAGTATTTAACTAAAGCATCTTATTCTGAGAAAGTATATTTTGATACCTATTGTTGGTTCTAAAATAAAACAAACATCTATTTTTATATACAAACCATTGGCCTAGAGTTCGGTTCTTGAGTGTGTGAGACCATTTGCTGACTGAATGTGTACAACAAGTGCTTTACACTGTCCTCTGATACTGCCTTACTGCTCGACCAAGCTACCACTTTAGAGAGTAAGGTTATATCTAACTTTAGCGTCTGCCAAACCTCTGGGGACTGTGGACTCTGTACACACTGTACCTATTTGGGAACAGTATATACAGAGCCACTTTCCTACAGGAGGAGCTCAAAAGTAATTTCTCCCATTCTAGCAGTAGGTCCTCGCATAAGTCATCAAACGACAGAAACATGATGACTCTCAAGCGACGTGGGACTTGTTACATTTCAATATACATTTTTAATACAGTGGTATCCCACCAATTTGATGCCTCCTGCTTACGTACTCTCTCCAACTTTTGAAATTTAGATTTGTTTTTTTGTTATTTTGTAGAAATCACCACTAGACCGATAACCTCTCTAGAAGTTCGGGACTTTGGCTTCTAAACGTTTACTATAACGATCTCAGTCTTGCTCACCTGATATAGCTAGGTAAGAGGAACAATTTCAAATGACTCCAGTAGATGTGTTTCCTCCTGCGGGTTTTAACTGGCTTCACTTCTTGAATGTACGCTATTTTTTTGCCATTCTTTTTGTGCACATTATTGTTACTGACAGAGAGCTTTTTGGGTGTTTTCAACGGCACTCGAGTTTCTGGTGCATTGGCTCTTATTAATTTTGTCACATTATTCTTTATTGAACGTTGCCGAATTGTTGTGATTTTTATTGAAGCCAACATTTCTCTCTAGATAGATTGTTGGTCGTAAAGGAAAGAATCTTTGTGATAGTGCCCAAGATACTAGAGGGCTCTACCAATGTAGTTTTGGGAGAAATCGAAGTGTTACAACTGGTTGTTCTTTCTAACAACTTTATATATAAATTATTAACTATTAAGGGGCGTTTAAAAAAGAAACATTACTTATCATCCCTTTCTACCCTTTTTTCCTTAGTGCTTATTTTTGGTTATTGTGGTCACGGACTGGTATAGCTACTCAAGCACTCCTGTGATACTTTGAACGGTTTAAGGTTGCTTTGTTGGAATTTTCTTCTTACAGACAGATACGGAAGATATATACAGTCCACATTTGCCAACTTGTTTGTTTTTTCTCTCCTCTGTTAATTTTCACCAGAGTTGGTCTAAGGATTGGATAACTCTCGATATATTTGTGAATCCTTTTTCGTATACTGCTCATTTCTATGCACTTTAAACAAATCTTTAATCTCTATCACAATGGGTCATGACGGTTTGTGTTGAATTGTTTCATCTGATGGACTCTCACTGCTATTTTCCTCACCGGGTTGGATGTCACATTCTTGTTCTGGTATTTTTCTTGGTTCCCCCTTTCTGTGGACTCTCGTTATGGCACTATTTTCTGCCTTGCACTGGTCCCTCTTTTTAGAAGTAATCAAATGTTGAACGTTGGGAAAATACAGCTGTTATGTTGTTGAAACCGAACATTCTGTCATATTGTTTTATCGACAGCCTTGAGAAAGTCGTTTATCGATGAAACACATGTCGGCTGTTTATGTTCTACAACTATGTGTCAACATTTCTGAATACCAATCCACCTATGATTAGGATCTTGTCATATTGATTGTTTTTCATGCTGTTTTGTAATTAAATACATTACTGACTATTGCTGGTCAGTTGTTACTTTTCGTTGTGCTGTGCTCTGTGTTCGCATTTCTCTAAACTCAAAGCTGTTCTGAACAGAGGCCCCCAAAATAGTTTTGGCCTAGGGCCCCCAAAATCCTTAACATGTCCCTGTCACCACAAAGTCTTCAGACAAATTTGCTCTGAAGTAAAATAGGCAACATCGTTAATTTTTTATTAGTTCTATTTTTATAAACATAAACCCAAAATGTGTCCTAAATCCCCACTGCTTCAGGCAAGCAACTTAGTGTACGACTAAGGAATTCTCAATGAAGCGATTGTTCAGCGCCCTCTCTGTGGACTTTCACCTTTGTGTTTGGATCCATATCTAGTTGGTGGGCAATTACCCCATTATAATGCTGCCTAGAATGTTTGTTAATGATTTCTAGAGAAGAATTGTTCCTCATGTACCAGCACTGAGCTAGGGAGTGCTCGAAAAATCTGATAACACTGTCTCTCTTTCAGACACTCAAACATTGACATGGGTAAACCTTCTGCCACACATAAACACATACTAGTGCACGTGTGCCCACACACACAGCTATCATTAGCAGCCTTGAAAACGCTACAGAAGTTAGAAATTCAAAGCATCATACACACATCATTGCACTTAGTGTGATTACACTCTCAAGATCGATTTGGGCTGAAAAAGCATACTTAAAATTCAAGTTTCTGGCATTTTTAGGCTTTGTTTACATAAAAATGCTAACTCTTCATAGCTACCTGGGTGTGTAGGACATTGGATGTCTGTAAAAGCAAAGCGGAGAGGATGTGGTTTTATAGTCAGAGCTGCTGAATAAAAAAATAACTGCATTCAAGAAGAAGCTGAAATTATGGAGAATAATAGTTGAATTTTCATGTTTAGTAGATGCTCTTGGGGACACTGTATATGAACTCCCAAGTGTTGCTGAGATCATAAAAAATCACCTGACGTCTCTCGGGGACCGTTTACAAAAGCATTTCAATGACTGGGTCTTTTAACCATTTCTGGCAGAGGTGGCAAACCATCTCCTGATTCATATGCAGGAAGAACTGATTGATCTCCAAAGTGACCGCACTCTGCAGATGAATTTCAGCAAAGTCTCACGGGGAGAGTTTTGGCTGAAAATGTCTGCAGAAGATTCAGCTTGAGATAAACTACTATCAAAACTATCTTGCTTTTCAGCTCATTCTATTTATGTAAGATAGGATTCTCAACACTTGCGGTACTAAAGCCTAAGTACCTTTCAAGACTGGATGTGGAACGCAACCTGAGGATGGCAGTAGCAAAAATCTATCCACAAATTGACTGTCTCTTTGGCTAAAAACAGGCACACCCATCTGGAGGGAGAGAGGTCCAGTGGGGATCTTGTCAAGTGAATCTTTGAAGCAGAGGGTGAGATTCTGGGTCCACACTGGAAATCATTGAACCAATCGGGCCGTTTGCACAAGTGCTGCTGTTTTAACCCCCATTGCCAGGTGGGGGCCACAGTAAAGATAAGGGCCAACACCCTAAAACAGCACTATGACAAGAAGTGGGCTGTCACTACAAGATGTCCTCAGTTAATTCAAATGTTTAACCTTCAGTGGTTATTGTTGGATACTACTTTACAAAGAATATAATATGCAAACATATATGTTGGACACTTATATGTAAATAACAAGTCATTACTTTTTATTAAGAAGTAACATTGCATTGAATGCATGTCGTGAATTTGTTTCTATGTGATGGTTATGTAAATTTGTCATCATTGTGCATTATTTACACATTATATAATGCCTATGTGGTGATTTCTGAAGTACAGATACCCAGCAAAGTGACACGTTTTTACCGTTCTATAATTCATTATCATATATGATCATTTGTGTTTACATGCATGCCCTTTCTTTAATTGTGCAAGGTGATGGATTATTGATTCAAACAAAAGATATGCATGTGTGAGCAGGGGTGGGCAAAAGTTCATGAAATAATAAGAAGCCGACATTGGCTAAAATAGACACAGATTAATAACGTGGTCTTAGACACTAGACAAACAAATTTATGGTGTAGGGGGTATATATATGTTCAATATGTTAGTTTGATCCCTGTCCCTTATTACCTCAACTGGATCACTCCCAGCCATGATAAACACTTTTAGAAAGTTGCCATTTTCTTACTTTAGCCATTTGGTGACTACTGCCTGTCTCTGATCACTTGTCTCGGGTGGGTGACAGCTGGGCTTGTGTATCCCCCCTATACAGTTACACAGAATAGCTTAGGTGTGACTTGATGGGTCATCTTGGAAGGATGGGAAGGAGGAGCTGGAACCAGCCTCACTTACACCTGAATAGGCTGTGTCCTGTCCACTCACAAAGAGCTACTCACCCCCTGTAGTGAGTCTGGAGCTAGCGCAGGAGAGGCAGGGCCTGTGTGCACTTAAAGGGCCTGTCTTTGAAGACTCTCACTTCTAAGGCCCAACAGGGTATAAGTAATGGACCTCTGACACCATCACTTCAGTACACTTCTGAACCTGTGACTACTCTGCCAGGAAGAAGGACTGCCGTGCCCCTAATGGACTGTCACTCTGCTGGGCTGCTGCTTTACTGTGCTGTCCTATTGCCTTCTGTTCCCCTGCCTCACTGAGAAGAACTGAACCTGTCTCGCTCTAACCCAGAGTGACTCCGAGGGCTAGCTGGCTGGCTTTCTGATCTGAAGTCTCAGGGAAATAAAAGATTTTCAACCACCCTGCCTCTACACCTGAACTCTACCCTCTGTGAGTCTGGACTGCCATGGGTACCACCCCAGTCTTGGATCCTTGTAAGTGGGACTAAGTGTTTGCTCCAGAGGAACCGATGCCTCCTCTGCCGAACCAACGCATCACCGCTGCTCTGTGGAACGGAACCTGAGCATCACTGCTGTTGCGTGGATCGGCACTGATGCATCACCCTGCTGCGTGGATCGGACTAAACACATCACATTTGGAACCACCACAATGCATTGTACTTCCCAGTGCAAGGTACTCGCTTCCCCATGAACAGCCGCCTTGACATCAATGCCCAAACTCCCATTCGCAGTTTCCCCGCTCATCGGAGCTGACGCATCGCCTCAACTGTACAAAGCATACTCGACACTGCGCCTTCGCATCACAAGTCCTGTTGACAGGATCCTTGACATTGACGTATCAGGATCTTACACCGCAACTTCACCACATCTCAGAACCGATGGATAGCCTCTGCTGCGCAACAACCCAAACACTGCTCCACAACCTTGGATTAAGCTACTTTCATTAAGCAGGCCTAACTGGTTCCCTCTGTATCCGGCCTGTGTTCCATTGTGGTCGGCCTGAACTTTTGACTTTCTCCCAGTCTGGAGTGACCAGATATCCCACTTTAGCACTTTATGCTCCTCAGCACGATTTTCACTTAAAATCTTTCAAAATCAATATCTCACGTTCAACTATTTGGATTTTTGTAGTTTTGGTCTTGTTTATTTATTAAAGTCAGAACAATTTTTCTAACTTGGTGTGGAATCTTTTTGTGTGGTGTTTTCACTGTTTTACTGTTTGAAGTGTTGCACAAATACTTTACACACTGTCTCTAAGCTAAGACTGACTTCTCTGTGCCGAGCTACCAAAGGGTGAGCAAAGGTTAATTTAGTGTTTTCCTGACACTTACCCTTACTAGGATTGTTGTTGCTCTTTAACTAAGGTTTACACCCCAGTCAACCAACAACCCCATTTTTTACAGTTTTGAATTGTGGCTCAATGCATACCTTGCATCTACCACACTACCCCTTAGAAGAATGTGACTGCTCGACCCACACTACCATTGAGAGACAAGTGCTGAAAGGATTGTAGGTTGGGTGAAGGAAATCAGGAGGAAAAGGCCACAACACCCTTGGTTGGTCCCAGTAGCACCTCCTTAACTTGTGGCCCTTTGAAACGTGTTCTGACACACATTACGCTAGGTTTGCGTTTATTTTTTAATGTAGGCCAGCACAAAGTATTGGGTTGGTATTTACAATACAAAGCAAATAACAATTTGTGTTGGATTGTAAACCAAAGTCATGCAACTCAGCACAATGCTCTGGCTCGCATTGCTTTGCATCAAGAAGGCAGTCCGTAGGTGGTGCATGAGTATTCCTGTGCATCCATCCATGAATTTTGTCATAAATCCAGATCTACAAAGACTTGTAGACATGGGTTTATTCTAAACTCCTGCACCTTCCTGAGGGTGTGATTTATTTGCAATTCTGGGCCTTGGTGCATTATGTGGGTTGTATTTCATTGGCTTTCAGTGAGATTGTTAAAAATGGGGGTCTCTAGTTGGCAATGGTGTGTACCTTTGTCCAAGTAGTGACCCTTCCTTCCAGTCAGTATAAGGGAGTTACACTCCTAAAATAACCCCGGCTCACTCCCTAGGTAGCTTGGCACGAGCAGTCGGGCTTATCTCAGAGGCAGTGTGTAAAGCATTTGCACATAACCAACAGTAATACAGTGAAAACACTACCAAAGGACACCACACTAGTTTAGAAAAATATCCAATATTTTTATATATCCAAACCAAGGCTGAAAAGATAGGACTCCAACATATAGTACTTAAAAATATATACTTTGCAAAATATCCTTAAAATTGCAGAAATGGGGCGTTGATATCAGAAATGTAAAATTGTATAGAAGTGTTTTCAACGGGCTGGATGTAGTGTCATGTGCTATACTGCTATATGCTATGGAAAAACTGTATACTCAAATAATAATATGTCTTCTTCAAAGGAAAATAATAAACTATTTAAAAAAAATAAAAAAGAATTGCAGAAATATCTCAAGAACACAGTTCGTACGAGTTGGTAGCTCCATCCGGGGCTAACGCGATGCTGAGAACAACAGAGTCTAACAGTTCCAGACGACCATGTTGGTACGGGTCAGCGAAAGTGTGGACAGACTGATTAACAGTACCTTTCTCGTTGAGGCTGGCATGTTGGTGCGAGCCATTTGTGGCAACCGTTGCGGTTGCATTGCAAAATGGAAGCGGCACAGGGTGCGGTGCCCTCTCAATGCGGTGCAGGCAGCGGCTTGATGACAATCTTCCAGACGGCCTTGGTGAGACCAAGGCTTACGGTGCAGGGCAGGGCAGTGACAGATGCTGTGCTGGCAGATTGCGGTCCAAGCGACAGAGCCAGTTAGTAGCTGGCATCGGTCTGCCCAGACTACTGTGTGGGATGAGGCGGTGCGTCGAAAAACTTACAAGTGGTGGCCCCAGCCACGATGCAGTAACGGGTAACGAAGTCAGCAGCAGTGACAGCGTCGATGAGACCAGGATGGCAAAGTGAAGCGAGGCTGTGCTAAGTGCTAGCAGCGACTCGATGATGGTGACAGCGGCGGCGGTCGTCATCATCGGTGAGACCAGGGTTCAATCAACAAATCCATCAGGGGCTTATAAAGCGGTCTACTCACCCGTGAGAGTCTCAAGGCACTGGGGGGTGGGGGGCAGCTCCGGATCAGTTGAAGAGCCAGATCTTGAGGTCCTTCCTGAACGTGTGCAGGGACGGGGAGCCCGTTCCAGGTCTTGTCTGCAATGTAGGAGAACACTCTCCCGCCTGCTCTGTGTCTGCGGATGCGAGGGACCACTGCCGGGGCGAGGTCGGTGGAGCGGAGGTTCCTCTTGGGTGCGTGGGAGGAAACTCTCTCATTGAGATATTTGGGTCAGATGTTGTGGGTGGGTGGCTTCCCGAGGGCGGAGGGCCACCAGGTGGTGTCCCAGGCAAAGGTGCAGGGGCCGAGGGTGAGGACCTGAGTTGAGCTTCAACAACTGTCTTTCATCCAAGCTGCGACATCCTTCATTCCTTTGTGGAAGCAGAGTCTGGTGTCTTCGGGGTTCTTCGTGAGCAAGAGGATGAGTTGGGTGTCGTCGGTGTGGGATACTATGTTGAGCTCATGCTGTCTGACGATGGTGGCGAGGGGTGCCATGTAGATGTTGAAGAGCGTAGGGCTGAGAGACGATCCTTGGGGTACTCCGCAGTTGATGTCAGTGGGTTTGGAGAGGAAGGGGGGAGTCTGATCCTCTGGGTTCTGCCAGAGAGGAAGGATTGGATCCAGTCAAGGGCGGCACCTTGTATCCCTGCGTCGTGAAGTCTGGCTGCGAGAGTGTGATGGGAGACGGTGTTCAAGGCTGCGGAGAGGTCTAGGAGGATGAGGGCAGCAGTGTGTCCCTGGTAGAGTAGTATGCGGACGTTGTCTGTGGCGGCGAGGAAGGCGGTCTTGGTGCTGTGATTGCTGTGGAATCCAGATTGTGAGGTGTCAAGTATGGAGTTCTCTTCGATGAAGGCGGTCAGCTGGGCGTTTACGAGTCTCTCGGTGACTTTGGCTGCGAAGGGGAGGAGAGAGATTGGCCCGTAGTTTTTCAGGTCTGTTGGGTCGGCCGTTGGCTTCTTGAGGAGGGATTTGACCTCCGCCCACTTCCAGTTGTCTGGGAAGGTGCCGGACCTGAAGGAGGCATTGATGGTCCGTCCTAGCTCGGGTGCGATGGCGGCAGCCCTGTGGAATATGTACGGTGGGCAGGGATCCGTCAGGGCCCCTGAGGGGGTTTTCTTCATGGGCGTGGTGATGTGTTCCATGGTGGCGGGATTCCAGGTCATGATGGTAGGTTTGCCTGCGGTGGCGGAGAGGGAGGTGGTGTCCGGCGTCTGTTCGCTGAAGCTGTCATAGAGGGCCTGAATCTTTAGATGGAAGTAGGAGCTGAGCTTGTCGCAGAGTTCCTGGGAAGGTGTGATATCCGTGGCTTCGCTGGGGGGTTTGGTGAACTGCTGTATGACGTTGAACAGTTCCTGGGCGTTGGCCGCATTGGTCTGGACTTTGTCTCTTATAAGCTGTTTGGTGTCTCTTATAAGCTGGTTGTATTCCTTCAGAGCGCTCCTGTGGTTGTTCTGTGCTTTAGTGGTTTTCTGGTTTAGCCAGGTTTACTCTAGACGTCTGCAGGATCTCCTGGCTTCATGGAGTTCTGTGGTTAACCAGGCGGCCTTCAGGGGGCATTGTTTGGTGGGGTGGTGGAGTGGTGCGAGTTTCTGGGTGCAGCAGGAGATCCAGCTGTGAAATTCCTTGGCTGCGGAGTTGGTGTCGTTCGTGGCGCTGGGAGGGTCTTGGAAGTGGGTGCTGTTGAGGTGTTCCTCTGTGACCTTGCTCCAGTTCCTTCGTGGTGGGCGTGGGGCAGGCTTGGGTGTGGTAGTGGTATTGAAAGTGAAGTGGACACAGTGGTGGTCCGTCCAGAGGGGCTGGGTGGTGTGGCTGAATCGGATGTTTGTTCCTCCTGCATAGATGAGGTCGAGGGTGTGTCCAGCTCTGTGGGTGGTCATGTTGACCAGCTGCTTCAGCCTGAGGTTTGCGAGGTTGTCAAGGAGAGTGGTGGAGTCGGGGTGGTTGAGGTTGTAGAGGTGATAATTAAGGTCTCCGAGTAGAATGTAGTCCGTGGAGGTGATGGTGTGGGGTGCGGCGAGCTCAGCGATGGTGGTCGTGGACTGGGTGCGAGGTCCCGGCAGTCTGTAGACGAGGATGCTGCGTAGAGTAGTCCTGGGGGTGGTCTGAATCTGGAAGTTGAGGTGTTCTGTGTTGGAATGGGGTTCACTTGTGCTGAAGGTGGAGAGTCGAAGGGGGGTCTTGTGTGCGATGGCGAGTCCTCCTACTGGGCGGTGGGGGCGGTCCTTTCTCTGGATCTTTCTCCATAGTCGTCGGGGATGGCGGTGGCGATGTCGGGCCGGAGGTGGTGTTAGTCCAAGTTTCTGTGAAGAAGGCGACGTCGGGCGAGAGGGTGTCGATCAGGTCCCAGATCTCTACGGCGATACGGTGCAGGGAGCGTACGTTGAGGATGCATGTCAGGGTTTCGGGGGTGCGTGCATTAGGCGGGCCTTCGGCGGTGGTGGGGGCTTTGTGGATAGTGAAGGATCTGCAGCAGGATCTGCACGAGAACTGCCCGTGGGTGGTGTTTGGAGAGGATCTTTCGCAGTAGGTTTGTCTTCTGGGATTGAGTGCGTGGAGGGTGCCGGAGTCGTACCGGAGGAGCTAAGGTGGACCAGGGTTCCTGGTGCTGGCTGTGGTCGGGGCGCGGACGGGCGCAGACAGGCTTGCCTTAGGTGCGCCTTCGGTGCGCCAACGGCGTGCCCGCTGCTCGCGTCCGAGGCCTGCATTATGGAGGGGAGGGATGCTCAGCTGGGAGGCGGCAAACGGGTGAGGGCAGGGGGGAAGGGCCCTGGGCCAGCAGCAGCAGGAGTCAGGGAGAAGAGAATGGTGAGGGGAGGGAGAGGGGCAGGGGTACAGTGAAGCTCAAAACGAGTGATGAGCAGCAGAACAAGCAGAAAATGGGAAACAAGCACAAAAAGGGAACAATGCACAAAATGGGAACCAATGCACAAAATGGGAAAAGATAAAAGACAGTACAATCACAGATACAATACCGTGGTGCGGCAGGCGGGCAAAGAAAAACCAGTGAGGAGCAGAAGAAAAAGAAGAAAATGGGAAACAAGCACAAAATGGGGAAAGATGAAAGGCAGTACAATCAAGGTCACCAGTCCAGATACAATACCGCGGTGCGGCAGGCGGGCAAAGAGTAGCCTCGAAAACCCAGGCAGGGGGGCTCAGTGGCAGCGATGGAGCAAGTGGAGCTGCCAGGAGAGTGCAGTCCTATGACCGAGGTCAGGGTTGTGGTGCGACATGTGGACTGTGCCTTCTGTGGTGCCGTCAGGACACAGAGCCAGCGTCAGAGTCGGTTACGGAGTCGGTTGCGTTTCCCTTCTCTGTGGCAACTGAAACAGGGGTTCAAGAAGCAGTACCCAGAGGTTGGTGAAGTCTTTGCTGTCCCTGGACGTCAGAGCAGGAGGCAAGCTTTACTTCGAGCCCTTGGAGATACTCAGCACAAGTAAAAGAAAGTTCAGTCCAGTCCTTTCACTGGTCAAGGCAGAAGCAGCAACTGCAGGCCAACACAACAAATTACCAACATAGCAAAGAGGCAGTACTCTTCCAGGCAGCTCTTCCCGCTCTTCTTCTTTGCAGGTTCCTTGATTCCAGTGAGTTCTCTGATGTTTTTTATCTCCCTGAGACTTCCAACAGGAGGCAAGCTCTACTTCAAGCACAGAAGCACAGACAAAGGTCAAGGCACCAGAAACCTGCACCAGTCAATATCATATAGTGGCTAAAAAGAGGAATTCTGGCATAATGCAATGCGCCAGAGACGTGACCCTCATTCATCCCCAATAATGGAGAAAGAAATCCCCAAGATAAAATTAGACACAGATGGCTCTGCACTCAACAATAAAAGTAGATTACTAGTCAATGGATATTAATGTCCATGGTCCATCACAAATAAATCACGTTGCAAGTTGTTTTTTCAGGGAAAATATTTTCTTTTTATTCTTTATTCTTTAATTCAATAGATGTTTCTTAAAATCACAGTACACATTTGACAGCCGACGCGTTTCTTCCCACCTGGGAATTTTTTCAGGGCTAAAATACACACACAAAACAAAACTTATTTACAACCTATACATATTTAAAAACATATGTTGCAATACATAAAGAACCAGACATTTCATGAAAAATATTTTGTTGTGACTAACCCACGCTATACATTTTGACTCAAGGGAGATACCCTTAACACAGCAATATCCAATAATATTTTTCTCTTGTTTAGATCGGATAATATATATTATGCACATGTTTACATCCGTTCAGGGAGGTGTTCACAAAAGCAACTTGTTCACAAGTTCTTATAGGCCTTTACGGTGGTCCAGTAAACTGTCAGTGTACAAACATTTCATTAAGTAACCGCTCAATCAAAAAGAGAGGCAGTCATTAGACAAAAAGAAAAGGACTACATGTACGTGATGGGATAATTTGAGTAATACAGTGACACCCAATTTATCCAGCGTACCTTAGCATGTCAGGGACATGTTCCACAAGTTCTCTATGTCAGGCTTAAATGTGGTGAAAAATAGTACGAAGAGTAAGTCTGTAAAGATGTTAAAACAAAATACTCACTTAAGTGTGACTTCAAATAGTAATTTAACTGCTTGAGACAAGGGATGTGTAATTAGACAAGGTGTCCCCTAGTGACAGTATGTCACCAAAACTGTGTATGTATATTCTCTTGTGTCTTTGACCTTATAGAAAGGTACAGAAAAATGGTATCCATAATTGTGAACCTCACCAAGAAAGATAATGTATTTAATCTGTGCGCTAGCTTGCACAGCAAGCAATTTCATTGTTGTAAACATGTATAGCACTCCAAAGGTTTTACAAACATTGTATTGTTTGTGTTGTATATAAATATATATATACAGGTTCAAATAAGTTTGTAAAATGAAGACGCACTGTTACTGCTTCGAATCTTTGAACAGACTCTATTTTGGAACATACACACAGTTGTAATTATAAAGAGCGTTGTACAACAATCTTAAACAATATTTTAAGATAGAAACATTGTATTTGAGTACGATATATTCCTACACCATATATATTTTGACAGGCACCAATTTGTCACGGGCACACAAATTTATAATAGAAGAGTACGTTGTTATCGTAATATGATAAGACCAATAAGGTTGGTTAAGTATGTAGAGAATATTTTTACAATGCATCTCTCAAATGTGTGGTCGTGACGTCCGGTTCAAAAAGGAGAGAACCGAAAGTCACTACAAAATTAGTATACATGCTGGCTCAGATCTAAACACACCTGTGTCTAGTGGTATTTAACAATTGAGTTTCGGTATTGCATACATGTAAGGAGAAATTAATATCGCAAATCGCACCATTTTGGGTGTCAGGATATGCGCTATAATAGCGGACGAAAAACCAAAACGTCCGTCTTAGGGAGCTACAGCTACAAGTAAAGATCAAGGACTGCTTTAAGAATAGACTCCGAAGAGGAAGAAACATAAACTATATGACTCCTAAGCAAGTAAAATCACTCCAACATTTTTAAATCCAACAGTGTGTCATAATTTGGCATAAGGCGCCATCTTAGAATGGGAAAAGTCCTAACAACAGCGCCATTTCGGTGTTGTAGTAGACATATCAGAGCAAGCTGTAGTGAAGAACGGGATCAATGTAAACCCCCCCCCCAAAAAAAAGACTATTGTCATCGCAGTAAAACACAATTGTAACTCTTAAGCAAATAAAATCGCTCCAACGTTTTTGAAGACCAACAGTGTGTCATAATTTGGCATTAGATTCCATTTTGAAATGGAAAAAGTCTTAGAATCACCACCATTGTTATGCTGAAGTAAACACATGATAGCTAGCTGTAGTGAAAAAACTGGATCAATATAAAACCCCCAAAACGCCTATTGTCATCACAGTAAAAAACGTGTTAACCTCTGTTTGCCATAGTCAATGAATTTTTTAAGAAGGTCCATCAGCACCATGTTGGAGTTGAAGTAAAAGCATGACAACAAGCTTGAAGTGAAGAAACTATTTTAATGTCGATACCCAAAATGACTATTATCGTCAAGATAAGTCAGATTTGGTAACCACAATTTACCATAGTCAGTAGATTTTTTTAAACGATGGAAACATAGAGAAATTCATCATTAGCCAACGTGGACAGGTATAGTTCTCGCATCCGTACCATATTTGAGCTGAGGTAAAACATAATGATAACCTGAAGTAAGACAGCGATATTAAAGTAAATGCCCAAAACGCCTATTACCATCCTAAACACCGAACATAAAAATCATCTTTACTAAAAGATGCATTTCTACATTCTGAGTCCAGGCATACTAAACTCCATGTCCCTATCTTGTCCCAACGGGAAGTTATGCTACTAAGATGTTATAAGTAAAACTCCTGTTCTTTCCTATGGGACAGAGAGCCTTGCAGTGGTGAAAAACGAAATACACTGTAATTCACCACCAGGATATGCCACACACAACAGTACATGTCCTACCTTTCAACATACACAGCACCCTGCTCACAGGGGTACCTTGGGCTTACCTTAGGGGTGACTTATATGTAAGAAAAGGGAAGGTTAGGGCCTGGCAAGTGGGTGAACTTGCCATGTCGGCATGGCAGTTTCAAACTGCACGCAGACACTGCAGTGGCAGGTCTGAGCTACCTTTACAGGGCTACTTCTTCAGGTGGCACAATCAGTGCTGCAGGCCCCGCTAGTAGCATGTGATTTACAGGCCCTGGCACTCTCAGTGCACTTTAATAGGAACTTAGCAGTGAATCAAATATGCCAAATCATTGAAAAACCAATCAATTTACACAGAGAGCATATGCACTTTAGCACTGAATAGCAGTGGTAGACTGCACAGAGTCCTAAAACCAATAAAAATAGGTCGGGAAAATATAGGAGGAATAAGCAAAAGGTTTTGGGGTAACCCTGCAAAAAGGGCCATTTACAACTGAGATCATGTGGACTAACACACCGGACTATCATGTTTTTGCAAAATGGAAGATCTGGAATCATGGTGCCCTGCTGAAATGCCACAAAAGTCTGCTTAGTTGGAACCTGTGTCGGAAACGATATATTTTGATTGCCCTTGGCCCAATATTCTAAGCCAAATATTAAGCAGACTTTGTCTGGCATAATAGGCATTCATGTGTATTTTTATTTTGGAATAACACTACAATTTTGAGGGCCCCTACTTCTCCTTACCCAGTATTTGTTCTGTGGCCCAGTCATTCTGAATTAAACAATACCAAAAAGGTTTTTATTGGAAATATGAATGTTTTAGAGGTACACAGAAGTACCGCATATGGGGCATTTGGGAGGTTGTGCATGCTAAAGAAGGGCCTTTTAGTGAGGAATGAGAACTATTACAGCTCCAACTACAAATTATGTAAATAGCTTTAAAAATCACAGTTGCAATAGAATTTGATCCCCCACCCATTCATTTTATCACTGCTTATTTTTTTTAATGAATGTGAAATGGGCAGATGTTCCTATGTGAAATGGAATAAGAGAGACTTCTCTGAAGCAGAAGCAAATCATTTTGCAAAGAGAATGTTTTTGTAATTAGGTGCATTAATATCCAAATGTGCAACGCACACATTTCACGAGTCTGTATGAGACCACCTGACTCATTTACTGTTTCCATGGTCCAATCATTGCTGGCGAAACGCCTCATAGCACAGGGTGCACTCATGCTGAGACACCCCAGTTATCCAGGTTTTTGTTTAAAACAATCAACCAGTGAAAGCGATTAGAAACTTGCTTTCCCCCGCTCAAAAATGTAAAATGTGTTACCATTCCAGTGGCTGTTTTGGGTGTGTTATGTGTACGACTAACAACATATATACAGAGTTTGTGGGATTGATAAATAGAATATATATATATATATATATATATATATATATATATATATATATATATATATATATATATATATTACCTACTGGCGGTCGCCAGTAGGTAGTTATAGTTAGGACCACGTTTCCATAGGAAAACCTCAACATTCTATTTTGAATAACTTTGGCGCCGGTCGATGAATCCTCGCGAATTTCTCAAAATAGATGGGGCGCTATGCTCCGCTCCTACCCTGAAAGTCTCGGGGGGATCCGTCAAGCGGGGGCTGAGATAAAAGGGGGGTCCCAAAATGCGTTTTTCCCATGCATTTTTCCATAGGACCTTTAGAACGAGCTACAGCCCGAACGGCTGAACAGAATTACTCAAAATTTGGCAGAGAGGTAGTCCCTAGGTCAAGGAAGTGCCTTTTGTAGGTCTGGTGTAAATCTGTTCAGTAGATTCTGAGAAAATAGCCTTTAAATCAATATATATATCTGAGCCCGCTTACGGTACGCTTACCGTACGCTTACGGTAAGCGTACGGTGGCGTGCGCGAGCGCGATTCTGATTGGCTCTTAGATCTTAGTAAACATTCGAATCGGCCGAAACCAGGAAGCGGCGGCCGCCATTTTCTGTGTTTCACTCTGAAAAAAAAAGAGTGAAAACAAGAAAAGGGGGCAATGAGGAGAGTTACAGACCCCCTTACATTTGTGAGGGGGTCAAAGAAGGACTGTACAGTACAAAACAAACATTTTTTGATTTCAAAAAAAATCATGGGGTACGCTTACGGTAAGCGTACGGTGGCGTGCGCGAGCGCGATTCTGATTGGCTCTTAGATCTTAGTAAACATTCGAATCGGCCGAAACCAGGAAGCGGCGGCCGCCATTTTCTGTGTTTCACTCTGAAAAAAAAAGAGTGAAAACAAGAAAAGGGGGCAATGAGGAGAGTTACAGACCCCCTTACATTTGTGAGGGGGTCAAAGAAGGACTGTACAGTACAAAACAAACATTTTTTGTTTTCAAAAAAAATCACGGGGTACGCTTACGGTAAGCGTACGGTAAAAAAAAAAAAATAAAAAAAGAAATGAAAATCAGATTTAAGTGTATAGATATTAGGGGGCTCTAAAAAGAGCCGTTGTGTTTATGAAGTCATTTTTTTAGTGGTACCTACAAGTAAGTACCGATGCAGAGTCTAAGGTTCAAGAGGAAGACTCTGTTCCCTTCATCATTGAAGTGCACACCATCTCCTCTATAAATGTCTTGCATGTCATAACGCAAGTTGTTGTGGTAAATGGCACCCATACCATAGTCACGGAGGAAAGCAGAAACAGATTTGTTGACGTGCTTTCTTGCTTTGTCAATCTGCGGACAGAAATGATTGGACCAGTTCCATTTTTGCCTTTGGCATATGTTGGAAAACACAAAGGCAGTTTTAGGGAAAAGTGAAAACAGTTGTGCAAAGGTGTCCTTCATAAGCATTTCCAGACCTACCCCAGTCAAAGTGCCTAGGTCATTGCCACCACAGTGCACTATTATGAGGTCAGGGTGTTGGATTTGAATGAAGGATTTCACCAATGGCATCAATTGGTGCCACTTTAACCCTCTCTGACCAATCCATTTAATGTCTACATTTGGCAAAGCAAGGTCTCTCACCATATCTGTTTTCTCTGCAAACTTTTCACTCCAGAAGACATAGCTGTGCCCTACAATCCACACTGTGAACATCTTCAAAGGAGAACTGGATGCACTCAGGAGGTGTCTTTCAGTAGAATGGCAATATGAAAAGAAAGACAGTTTGGAAATGGAGGCATACATATTTTTTTAAAACAAAAAGAACTGATTGGCTGTTTCATACCATTCTAGAATAAAAACTAGGCTGTATGTGAAAATTAATAGAAGCATGTTTTGTATTGGTACAAAAAAATGTGTAACCAAAGAACAGTACTATGGATTTGCTGTTAGGTTTGAAAAGTCAAGCACTCTTGCTCTGTGGAATTGAAACATTGTGTGTCGAACTTCTGACCTAACTGCACACAGCAGTGTTCCATGAGCTGTTGCTATGGTAGCAGGCAGAAGTCAAGTTGGGGGAAGGGTACTAGGCAGAAGTCAAGTTGGGGGAAGGGTACTTTTGGAAAAGGGTTGGTTTTCAACCAATAGAAATGTGTGATTACAATTGAAAAAAAGGGGGAAGCACTGAGATTTGAAACTTACATGTATATGTGTGGAAAAATAGAGGGAAAGTTTGCCATTATCTGGTTCTGCTGAGAGGAGAGAGGTGAACAGAACAGAGATCCTGGCTCTGATAATCTGCTGTTTGAGTGTCACATTTCTTTCACAACTAACTAATTTTAAAGGTGAGTTTACAGTTTGAGAGGGTATGTATGTGGTAACTTAAGAAATGAATAATAGAAATGGGAATTGTTTTTGTTGTAGTTACACATGGTGGTTTCCTAATGTGTCAGTCTGTAAAAGTGATTTACACTTGCCCCTTAAAAAAAAAGAGCAGTAAGTGTGCTTTCAAATTGGCAAAGAAATTTCGTTTTGGGACTTATGTGAAAACATGACTCTGTGTGCATAGAAGAATTATAGGCAGAGATTTATTGCGTCTTGCTCTGGTGATTTCACAGTTGCATTAGATGGAAAGGGGGAGCGAATTTTTGGGGGAAGAAGCAGAGTCTTAGCACACACCCATGTGCTTGCCATGTATAGTCATGCACAGTATTTAGAAGCGAGTGGGGTTTTCAGGTTTAAGTCTGTAATGCAAATACATTCAGCATCACTAAGGCTGGTTGCCCTTGCTGGAGTGTAGGCAGTCACAGAGAATACACATGGTGGTGGTCTGAAAAAAAAACAGCTTGGACATGTGCAATTAAATAAATCAAAAATAGTGGTTTCATAATGTGTCAGTCTGTAAAAGTGATTTCAAATTGTAAAAAGAGATTTTCACTTGGCCCGAAAAAAAAAGAGCAGTAAGTGTGCTTTCAAATTGGCAAAGAAATTTCGTTTTGGGACTAATGTGAAAACATGACTCTGTGTGCATAGAAGAATTATAGGCAGAGATTTATTGCGTCTTGCTCTGGTGATTTCACAGTTGCATTAGATGGAAAGGGGGAGCGAATTTTTGGGGGAAGAAGCAGAGGCTTAGCACACACCCATGTGCTTGCCATGTATTGTCATGCACAGTATTTACAAGCGAGTGGGGTTTTCAGGTTTCAGTCTGTAATGCAAATACATTCAGCATCACTAAGGCTGGTTGCCCTTGCTGGAGTGTAGGCAGTCACAGAGAATGCACATGGTGGTGGTCTGAAAAAAAAACAGCTTGGACATGTGCAATTAAATACATTTTAAAAAAAGGTTTCATAATGTGTCAGTCTGTAAAAGTGATTTTCACTTGGCCCGAAAAAAAAGAGCAGTAAGTGTGCTTTAAAAATGGCAAAGAAATTTCGTTTTGGGACTAATGTGAAAACATGACTCTGTGTGCATAGAAGAATTATAGGCAGAGATTTATTGCGTCTTGCTCTGGTGATTTCACAGTTGCATTAGATGGAAAGGGGGTGCGAATTTTTGGGGGAAGAAGCAGAGTCTTAGCACACACCCATGTGCTTGCCATGTATAGTCATGCACAGTATTTACAAGCGAGTGGGGTTTTCAGGTTTAAGTCTGTAATGCAAATACATTCAGCATCACTAAGGCTGGTTGCCCTTGCTGGAGTGTAGGCAGTCACAGAGAATACACATGGTGGTGGTCTGAAAAAAAAACAGCTTGGACATGTGCAATTAAATAAATCAAAAATAGTGGTTTCATAATGTGTCAGTCTGTAAAAGTGATTTCAAATTGTAAAAAGAGATTTTCACTTGGCCCGAAAAAAAAAGAGCAGTAAGTGTGCTTTCAAATTGGCAAAGAAATTTCATTTTGGGACTAATGTGAAAACATGACTCTGTGTGCATAGAAGAATTATAGGCAGAGATTTATTGCGTCTTCCTCTGGTGATTTCACAGTTGCATTAGATGGAAAGGGGGAGCGAATTTTTGGGGGAAGAAGCAGAGGCTTAGCACACACCCATGTGCTTGCCATGTATTGTCATGCACAGTATTTAGAAGCGAGTGGTGTTTTCAGGTTTAAGTCTGTAATGCAAATACATTCAGCATCACTAAGGCTGGTTGCCCTTGCTGGAGTGTAGGCAGTCACAGAGAATGCACATGGTGGTGGTCTGAAAAAACTGCTTGGACATGTGCATTTAAATAAATCAAAAAAAGTGGTTTCATAATGTGTCAGTCTGTAAAAGTCATTTCCAATTGTAAAAAGTGATTTTCACTTGGCCCGAAAAAAAAAGAGCAGTCAGTGTGCTTTCAAAATGGCAAATACATTTCGTTTTGGGACTAATGTGAAAACATGACTCTGTGTGCATAGAAGAATTATAGGCAGAGATTTATTGCGTCTTGCTCTGGTGATTTCACAGTTGCATTAGATGGAAAGGGGGAGCGAATTTTTGGGGGAAGAAGCAGAGGCTTAGCACACACCCATGTGCTTGCCATGTATAGTCATGCACAGTATTTAGAAGCGAGTGGGGTTTTCAGGTTTAAGTCTGTAATGCAAATACATTCAGCATCACTAAGGCTGGTTGCCCTTGCTGGAGTGTAGGCAGACACAGAGAATACACATGGTGGTGGTCTGAAAAAAAAACTGCTTGGACATGTGCATTTAAATAAATCAAAAAAAGTGGTTTCATAATGTGTCAGTCTGTAAAAGTCATTTCCAATTGTAAAAAGTGATTTTCACTTGGCCCGGAAAAAAAAGAGCAGTCAGTGTGCTTTCAAAATGGCAAATAAATTTCGTTTTGGGACTAATGTGAAAACATGACTCTGTGTGCATAGAAGAATTATAGGCAGAGATTTATTGCGTCTTGCTCTGGTGATTTCACAGTTGCATTAGATGGAAAGGGGGAGCAAATTTTTGGGGGAAGAAGCAGAGTCTTAGCACACACCCATGTGCTTGCCGTGTATAGTCATGCAAAGTATTTACAAGCGAGTGGGGTTTTCAGGTTTCAGTCTGTAATGCAAATACATTGAGCTTCAATAAGGCTGGTTGCCCTTGCTGGAGTGTAGCACTGTGGACATGGGCTTTTTAAAAAATCTGAAAAGTGGTTTCATAATGTGACAGTTTGTAAAAGAGATTTTCACTTGCCCAAAAAAAAGAGCAGTTTGTGTGCATTCAAATTGGCAAAGAAATTTTGTTTTGTGACTATTGTGAAAAGAAATGTAGTAATATATTTAAATACAATTATGGTTTTTTTTTAGTTTTTTTCAGGTATTGCTGAAGAACAGTGAACAAAATTTAAGATGCCTACAAAATCTCGAGTTCAAAAAACACAAAAAAAAAAACTATATTTGAAGACAACTGGAGGACCAAAGTTAGTAGAAGATGCTCATGTTGGGAAAAAGAAAAAATCTTCTGGTAAGCAGAAAAAACAATTTCTTAACAAAATATTCAAAACAAACAAAAATGTACAAAATGTCTGTCATGGAAAGAATGTAACAAAACAAAGAGAAAAGGAAAAAAATGAGAATTTAGTTAATGCAAATATACCTTCTGCAACTGAAAAGTTTTACATAAACAGAAAAACAGCGTTTAAAGAGATACGTAGAAAAATGTTTCAGAGAAGAGTTATTTCCAATTTGATAAAGGATGTGAAGAAATATAAGCAAAAGGCAAAATATTACAAGAGAAAAAAAGAAATTGAAGCCATTGCAGCAAAAGCATTAGAATTAAAAAGGAAACTATTCATATTAATTTTGAATAGGATGCGTACATTAGATAAAATGGTTAATGTACTGAAATCACAAAGCAAAAGCAAAAGAGTAGTGAACAGAACAAACTTTTGTAAAGTGTTTTTAGGAAAATGGATGCATAGTTCAAGTAGTGAACCTTTTTTTAATGAAGAGAGCTATTTTCAAAGTAATAGTTTGCTGCATGCAGTTGACACCAGAGGTCGTTCATACGAAGTAAAAATTGGTTGCATAATGGAGAAGGAGATAATGGTTCCAAGAGATGAGGTACAAGTGATGGCAGATGAGGCAATGGGGAGACGTCCTAAAGCCCCAGTGTACACTTGGAATTGTAGTAGTATTTGCACTGTGCGTCAGGAATCTATTGACAGATTTCGAGAGTTTCTAAGAGAATATAGTAAAAAAAAGTGTAAAACAGAAGATTAAGGTGCTTCAAAGTCTGGATCCATGCAGAGTGAGAGAGAATACTGGTTTGCAGGGTCATTCTCTGGCTTGTCTATCTAGAAAAGTGTGCAATAGTGTTTTCCATCATTTTAGGATGCTGGCTGTTCATCATACTGAAATGAGAAAGTTTGTGAGACGGTTGTATTTTGCCAAAAGTCCAGCAATAAAGTTAAATGAATTGAATAGGGCTCTGTTCCGAGGAACGGTATCAGATGTAGAGAAGGTTGTTGATGAAATTCAGTTTTGTTACTTTGGTCCAGAACAAAACAGTGCAGAGAAGGACACAGTAAATGAGGCAGAAGTGGAAGAGAATGTAGAACCCTCTGTAAGTAACACATTTAATGATCACATAACAAAATTTGCAATAGTCTCTAATGAAAGACCAAATGTTACTTGTATTTGTTGCCGCAGAACTCATTATAGAAAACAAACTAGGAATGTTGATCTCTACAGAAAGAGTGAAAATGAAGATAATTATAAGTGGAAGGATTTTGCCACATATATATTTCTTGAAAATTGTTTTGAATTGGGTGAAGATCAGCGTATTTGTAAATACTGTTACAACAAGTTAGAGGAAAATAGAATGCCGACCAGAGCTGTACATAATAATTTAGAATTGGATGCTATTCCTGCTGAACTTTCTGAATTAAATACATATGAGTCTATACTCATTCAATGTGTTCATCCGTTCCAGACCATAGTACGTATGGAGCCCAAAACTGGTAAATTACCTCCTTCAGATTTACTGAGAGGTTTAAAAGGTAGAGTGGTGTATTTGCCCTTGGATTTGAAAAAAAATATGGAAACTATTGATGCGGATACTTTGGAAACTGAACCATTAATTATTCTGGTTAATGGTGTACCTACAAAGAATAAGAAGATTTGGCAGGAGCTGGTAGATGTGCGGAAAGTACAAAGAGCAAATTTGTATTTGAAAAAAAATAACAAATGGTATGAATCAATTTATATAGAAGAAGAAGAAGAAGAAGAAGATTTTCAAGAAGACACAGAAACACCAACTGGACAAATTGAAAAATTGGACAAGTCAAAGGAAGAAGAAATTTATGAACATTTTAGCATACATCCTCTTCATTCGAAAGAAGTTATGGGAGACAATATTGATCTCTTTCAGATGAAGAAAGCAAAAGGAACTCCTGTGAGTGTATGGGAGGAGAGCTTGGAAGCTCGATGTTTTCCCCAGCTGTTTCCTAAAGGAAAAGGAGGACGATACGATGAACGTCCAGAACAGATTCCAGCTTCAGAGTATCGGACTACAAGACTATATGCTGAAGATCCCAGATTTCGACAAAGTATTCCTTATTTGTTCCATCTTTTATTTGAAAGCGACTTGTCTGCACTGTCTTATGCAGTAAATCACATTTTAAAAAGTGGAGTACATTTACAAAATGTGTCTGCTAAGGATTTTATGGAGAAAGTGCAGCACCGAGATGATCATTTGGAAACACAACTGATCAATCTGATGGCTTGTCAGCGTGGGACAAATGAATATTGGTACCGACGCCATGGTGAACTAAAATGCATGTTACGCAATTTAGGAACACCAACATGGTTCCTTACCCTAAGCTGTGCCGAGTACGCTTGGGATGATTTACTGGATTTTCTACGAGAGGCCAATTCAAACATTAAAAACATCGAATACAAGACAGCAGGAGAACTGTGCTCATTGGATCCGGTTAATGTTTGCAGATATTTCAATCATAGATTTGAGGCTATGATGTCCTTCATCTGCAATAAAAAAAATCCACCCCTTGGAGAAGTAGTGGATTTCTTTTGGAGAAAAGAGTACCAGGCAAGAGGTGCTCCTCATATTCATATGCTATTGTGGATCAAGGATGCCCCAAAGTTTGGAACAGATACTGATGAAGCAGTGTTATCTTACATTGAAGAATATGCAACATGTGGTATACCAAAAAACACAGAAGAGAACAAGTTAAAGGAGCAAGTTCTACGTTTCCAAAGTCATTGGTGTGGAAAATACTGTCGACGGAAATACAAGAGCAAAGAAAAATACTACACTAAATGTCGATTTGGATTTCCTAGACCTGTTCTTTCAAATGGAAGAGTCAACAGTTTTATGTCAGCTGTGAGACATACTATCACAAGAAAATCACCTAAGAATACCTACAACCTTAAAAGAAAAGAAGAATCAAAAAATATAAATGACTACAACCCAGTCATTTTATCCATGTGGAACGCTAACATGGATATACAGTATGTAGCTGACAATTCCATTGCTGTTGCACGATATGTAACGTCTTACATTACGAAATCAGAAAAAACAGAATTGAAGGAAATGTGGGAAGAGATTTCTCACGAGAAGACTGTCAGTAAGAAGCTGTACAGTTTCAGTTTGAAGATGTTATCGCATCGAGAAATTGGATCCTACGAATGCTCAGATAGGTTATCTTCTGCAAGTCTCTACTCGAAGTCAAGAAGAATAATTTGGGCAAGTTTAGGCCTTGCAGCAATGAGAAATCGGGTACTGAAATCTGTTGGAGAAATTGAATATTTGGCCGAGAATGACCCAGAAAGTACAGATATATTGAAAACAAACATGTTGGACACATATTATCCCAAGAGAAGTCATCATCTGGAGAACATGTGTCTCTATGGAGTGTTGCAGAACTACATTTATTCACGGAAAGCTGCAGAAGACATTAATAATGGAAAATATAAAGTTGTTGGTGAAGAAGGATGTTTGGTGAAGCAAACCAAAGGAAGTTTGATAAATCACCGGAAGCTGAGTTGCGACACTACCGACAAGAAAGAATTTTACTACTTGGCTCTTTTACAGTTGTTTAAACCATGGCGTACAGAGGATGAACTACTAGGAGAATTTCAAAGCTATGAAGATTCTTTTAATGCTTGCAAAGACAGCATACAATGCAGTACATTCTCAACTTATCTGCAAATGTTAAATGAAGAAATTGAACAGGAAACTACAATTGCAGCAGAAATAGCTAGAGACAGTTCTCAGGACAGCCAAAGTTCAGGAACACTCAGTCAAGATCCCCTAGGACAATCAATCGTTGAAAATGAAGCATCAATAGCCATGAATGAAGTGGAAACGGCTATGAATCAAGCTCAAGAAGAATTTATAGACTTAGAAAATTTGGAAAGACAACTGAATCAAGAGCAGCAACAAATTTATGAAGAGATCAAAAACAAAATTGATCACGGATTTCTACATATAAAAAAAGAGTGCTCATGCACATCATTTCATCCAATCAGAATGTATGTAAGCGGACAAGCTGGCACTGGAAAAAGTTTCCTAATTAAAGTCATCAGAAGCTACCTAAAGCAAAAAACGGATTCTACTTTGTCTTGTGTGGTTACTGCTCCAACTGGGTTAGCAGCATATAACATAAAAGGAATCACCTTACATCGTTTGCTAATGTTACCAGTGGAGCATGAGAACAAAATACAATTCAACAAGCTAACTGGAGAAGCATCCTTGGAAGTTTCAAGAGTATTGAAGAAGATGCAAGTTCTCATTATTGATGAGGTGAGCATGGTATCAAACTTAATGCTTGCCTTTGTGCATTTAAGAATGCAGCAAATTTTGAAGACAGACTATGACGTGTTATTTGGTGGAAAACACGTCATAGTTTTTGGGGATCTTTTGCAACTTACTCCAGTTAAAGGACAACCAGTGTTTAATACTGTGACACATGAAGACACGAAGAAGTCATTGGGAAGCATTGGAAATACAAATATTTGGTCCTTCTTTGAGTACAAGGAACTTACAACTAATATGAGGCAAGCAAACGATGAAGAATATGGAAGTATTCTGAAAGATATCAGAATTGGACTACTCACAGAAGTTGGGAAAAAAGCATTACAGAGTCGGCTGCTACATAATTTATTTCCAAAGGAAGAAATAGTTGCAGAGAAAATATACAAGAATATTGCAGAAAACAAAAGTGTCATCTGCTTAATGCCAACTCTACGTGAATGCTCAATATTCAATGAGGAGCTTTTGAAATTGGAAAACGAAGAGATCAGGAAATTGGAAGCAGTGGACAAAATTGAGGATGGAAGAATTACTGTCACAGTAACAGGCAAACTGAAAAATAAATTGGACTCACTAGAGAAGAACATCTCCAAAACAGCAGGATTAGAAAAAAATCTATATGTTTGCATGAACTGTAGAGTGTTTTTAAGGAGAAATTTGGATGTTGAGAAAGGCTTAGTGAATGGAGCGATGGGAAGAGTTGTGGGTTTTATTAATTATCAGAAAAAAGAAGGAATTGAATGTTTAAAAATAAAATTTGATCAGATAGATGAAGTTAAAGATATTTGTCGTTGTACAGTTCGTTTTATGCTTGTGAAAGACTTATATGTACGTAGGAAGCAGTTTCCGTTTTCTCTAGCATATGCTGTAACTATTCACAAGTCTCAAGGATTGACTGTAGATTGTGCATTTGTGAACATTGGTTCAACTGTGTTCAAAGAAGGTATGGCATATGTTGCTTTGTCACGAGTGAAAACATTATCAGGTTTATTCATGATAGACTTTGATGAGTCAAAAGTTAGTGCTGATACAAACTGTGTAAAGGAGTATAATAGATTAAGAAGAAGCTATGCTCCTCATTTAGGTCAGTATCCTGTGTTGGAGAAACGTGTAGTTTCTCGTAAAAGGAGAAATGAGAATATCTGTAATGAAGATGTAGAGAAGAGGAAAAAAAAGAGGAGTGATGTAATTGCAAGCAAAAAGAAAAAGGAAAATGAAGAACAGGTTGTAGGATATCATTTTGAAAATAGCTCTGGTGTCAACTGCTACGCTAATGTAGTGCTGAATGTTGCATTTTATCTGGAAAGTTTGCAAGAGCAGATAATAGTAAATCAGGGAAAAAGATTCTGTTCAGAGCTGAGTCTCCTTTTTCAAAAGCTGAGTAAAGATAAAACTCAAATAGAAAGTGCTACTGACATTAGAAAACTTTTAGATGTATGTTCAGGACGAACACAGTTTTCTCAAAATGAACAGCAAGATGCACACGAATTTTTGATGTTTTTTCTTCAGGTAGTGGAAGAAGAAGGAGTTCCCATTGACATTTTTTTTGGTCTCTCTTATAAATGGGAACATAGTTGTGATAATTGTTATAATATATGTGGCTCTATTGTTGATAATGAAAGGTTTATTTATTTGACATTGCCAGAGAGTAAAACAGTCACTTTTGCAAAATTAGTTAAAGATGCAAATCATAGCATGAAATGTGGTGAGTGTAATTCTGACATGTTTTCAACATTAATTTTAAGGGAATACGGACAGTATGTAATTTTAATGATGCAACGATGTAGAGCTGATGGTTCTAAATTGGATACTTTAATAAAGAAGTTTACAGGACAGCAATTATCAATTTCAGGAAAAACTTTTGTAACTGTTGCAATAATTTTCCATGATGGACCTACTGTTACTTCTGGACATTACACAGTTTATCTAAAATGTGAAAAAGGCTGGACACTGTGTAATGATTCCCAATTGATTTTCAAACAACGTTTGCCTTTTGATTTAGCAAATTCCTATCTAATCTTCCTGAAACCTAAATTTTAGAGAGACTTGGCAAGATCTGGACAAAATAATTTTACCATTTTACTGGATTACCATTGCAATTTTGTAAAAAAAATATTTTTAAAATTATCATTTGGCCTAATGGAAAGATAACCAATTGTAATGTGGACTTTTTAAATTTTTAATGCAATTTTGAAAAACCATTAATTTAGAGATAATCGGTAACTTCTGCACATTTTAAATTTTGGAATGCTATTGGACTGCCATTGGAAATTTTTTCAAAAATGATTTTAAAAATTACTATTTGGCCATGTGGAAAAGTAAGCAATTCTATTGTTGACTAAATAAATTTTTCAAAAAATTTTCGTGAACCAAAATGTTACAGAGAATCGGTGAGATCTGGACAAATTAAACTTTAGAATTTTAATGGATTTCCGTTGGAAATTTATTCAAAAAAAAAAAAAAAATTACTATTTGGCCTAAAGGAAATGAAATCAGATGTATTTTGGAGTTATTTGAGATATAATATTGTGATTATACTTCTGAAACAAACATATCAGACGGTATTTTAAAGAAATAAGTATTGGTATTAGATGATATTTTTTTAGAATATTATGCATTTCTATAATGTTAAGTTTAAGTAAAAAGAGATTCTGGGCTTTTTTAATACAATCTTTGAGATTGTTATTTTTTTTTGCCCGCTGTAAAATGATGAATGCAATTGCTTTCACAATTTAAAGTGAAATGCAATATATTCTGAAAACAGCAAAAATAAGGCAAAAATATTTTTTGAAAAATATGTAAATATGTGTACTGTATTATAAAATGTTTTAAAAATATTAATACTTTTTTCTTTTTTTTCAGATAGATATAGAAAATTTACGAAAACTACAAACATTTTTAAAACTATTTTTTTAAAAAAGAAATGAATAAATATTTTTTCAGTGAGTATGGTAAGTCAATAATAATAATTGTAGTCTCTCAAGGACAATGTAATGTGATAAATGATTTTTAGTGTTTTTTTAAAAAAATAAAAAAAAGGTACGCGCACCGTACGCGTACGGTAAAAAAAAATAAAAAAAAAAAAAAACTGGAAATAAATTTTACATGTTTATTTTAAAAAATATATTAAAAAAAAACATATTAAAGAATTTTAAAAATTTAAGCATAGTCTTTATAAAAGGTAAGAAAATTAAATTAAAAATATGTTAGAAAAAATTGAAGAATAAAAAAAAAATTAGCATTTAAAAAACCTTGCTAATTCACTAAAAAAAAACATGGGTTTCAAACACGTTATAGTTAGGAATTAGCATTTAAAAAACCTTAGAAATTCACTGAAAAAACCATGGGTTTCACACACGTTATAGTTAGGAATTAGCATTTAAAAAACCTTTGAAATTCAGTGAAAAAACCATAGGTTTCACACACGTTATAGTTAGGAATTAGCATTTAAAAAACCTTAGAAATTCAGTGAAAAAACCATAGGTTTCACACATGTTATAGTTAGCTGGACATTTTACTCGTAAAAAACCAATGAAATTGCCCCGTTATAGTTAGTTCAGCTAACTATAACTCGCGTGCCCGCAATGCACTGCTGATGACGTCACATATTACATCACTCATGACATGGTCAGTGACATCACTCATGACATCACTGATGACATCTCAAATGACATCACTCATGACCTCACTGATGACATCATCCTTGTGATAGAGTGGCACACCTCCTCTAACCCTAATATAACCTTTGACACACACATTCAAAAATAGAGACTCAAATTTTCAAAAACAAAGGACATACCAATAACAGTTACAACAACCTCTTCAGTAATTCTAAGATCCACATACACATCCACTCATTCACCAACAGTCCAATACAGTCACTCATACATGTACTCACTCAACACATGTACTCATACACCTATACATCCTGTTACACAATGCCACTCATCCACAGAGTTACTCACACACATAGTCACTCATGCTAATAAAGAATCAAACATACATTTACTAGCATATACAGTTATACACACACCACCACACTTACTTCTACAGAAACTTACACATACTTAGTCTTTTAAACAATCACTTATAGAAACACATACTTATTCATACAGGAACTCTTTCAATCTCTCACTCTCACATATACTCACATATATACACCAATAGTCACATATACCAGTTTTAAACATATGTAGTTACTCATAAAGACACTATTGAGACAGTCATTCACTCACTAACACACCCATACACACACTCATCCACCCATACAGTCCTGCACACATGCTTTGTTCAACACACACAAAGAGTGAATCATTCATTCATGCACCTATGCACTACATAATACCCCCCACCGAACCATACAGACACTCAGACTGATACTCAAAAAAACAACTAATAACCTATATAGACACCCATGTAGCTACTCACCAACCCATGCAACCACTTATACACAAAGTGAGAGACTGATACAGATATTTTCATATTTAAACATTACACAGTAAGCCATGTATTCACTATGATACACTTAATCAGTCAGTTACACAATAAATTTTTCAAAAACAAAGCATCCATTTAGACACGTATATACCCATTTATTCTTCCATTGACCTTGAGAAATACATATATAAAACATATTTAATTTTCAGAAAAACACACATTCACTGGATGATGTCATCAGTGAGGTCATCAGTGATGTCATTTGAGATGTCATCAGTGATGTCATGAGTGATGTCACTGACCATGTCATGAGTGATGTAATATGTGACGTCATCAGCAGTGCATTGCGGGCGCGCGAGTTATAGTTAGCTGAACTAACTATAACGGGGCAATTTCATTGGTTTTTTACGAGTAAAATGTCCAGCTAACTATAACATGTGTGAAACCTATGGTTTTTTCACTGAATATATATATATATATATTACCTTCTGGCGGTAGGTAGTTATAGTTAGGACCTATTATCCATAGGAAATCCGCAACATTCTATTTGGAATAACCTTGGCGCCGGTTGATGAATCTTTGCGAAATTTTAAAAACTCGTGGCCCGCTCCGGTCTGCTCCTATCCTGAAAGTCACGGGGTGATTTGTCAAGCGGGGGCCAAGAAAAAAGGGGGGTCCCAAAACGTGTTTTCCCCATGCAATTTTCCATAGGGACCGTTAGTCGCAGCTACAGCCCGAACTGCTGAACGGAATTACACCAAATTTGGCAGAAAGGTAGACCTTGGTTCAGAGTCATGCCTTTTGCTTAAATGGTATAAATCCGTTCAGTAGTTCCTAAGAAAATCAAAATCACATACTTATCTGTGCAAAGCCTAACCACACATCTCATCGTGAGATCTGATTGGCTGTCAACACTTCATCCAAGAAGTGTTGGCAGCCATCTCGGGACCAATATACATGATAGCACCTCATTAAAAAGCATTGCAGTTAATAGAAGGTTTTAAGACTTTAGTTATATTATAAACCATTTGTTGATGGTACCATACTCTTTTTAGGAATTGTGGTGTGTTCTAAGGTGATTTTACCATGTGAAAAAGCCTTCTGCTGTGATATCATGAATCATGTTTGAGAGAAAACTATTTTCTCATGCTTTTCCCACAGAGGTTTGGAAGGTGATCTATAATCTAAACTGAGAGCATATTTTCTGTAAATTCACATTATCTTTCTCAGTCATGTGAGAATGAAGTCTGACATTCTCAGTAAAACATGTACATCCAACAAGGGCAGAGACTGTCAGTTGATTCCTTTGTGTTCTACTGCAGCTTCCCAGAGTGTTATAAAGAACAACTAGTGCTCTAACAGTCCTACTTATGACAAATGTATTGCACACCTAAAGCCATCTTGATTGGAATAAAGGGGTAACACTTAAAACATTTAATTTGCAAAGAAATAAAATGAGGGGGTTCATTTTGCCATAGAAATTATTTGATTAGTGCTGCAGAAAGAAAAATTAGGGCACATTTTCACTTCTCAAATCCTCTTCTATTTAATTAAAAAATTCTGACTTGCAGACTGAAACATGCACATTTAATACCAGCAGCAGACGTCCGTGGAGAGCAGTAGCTTTACTACAGTGATCTAATGAGCAACTAGAGTGTTAACATTCAGAATTTATGGCAAATGTGTGACATTTCTGAATACCTTCTTGATGGAATCAAAGTAAAAACTGAAATCATTTCCTACTGAGGAGACTGAAGTAAATGAGGAGATTAGGAAACTTCGTAACAAATAAATATGCCAAGATGGCCACCCAGAGACAAAAGAGCCCAAATGCAGCACAAATATCACCCAGATGTAGCCCACATGTAGCCCAATGACAGAAGTGTGCAAAACATGTTTTTTCAATTTTATATAGTGCAGACTTGTCAGATATTGGAGTGCTTTATATGAGCATTGGTTACATCACACAAGAACAAATTCATTTTGGTTGTAGACATGGGGAGATTAAGGGATTTGACCAGAATCACAGAATGTCGAGCTGAAGCAGAAACTCCAACCTGGTTCCCCAGTTGCAAAGTCTGCAGCTCTGGAAGTAACACCACATCCTCTCCCCTAAGTGCAACATTTAATCAAGTGGTCAACTGGATAAAAAAACATAAAGATAACAAATAATTTAAAAGTGCTTTGTCGCTATTTGAAAACTCAGAAAATATGTCCTCATTTTAGTTTTTTAGAGCACTAACCATAATTTTGATGCAAATAAGACCCTCTCATATATGTAATTTCTAAAGGAAATGCTCTAGGTATTACAGTTTTGATTACATCAAGATGACGTCAGGCGTTCCACACTTTTGTAATAAATATAGAATGTTAGAAATCTAGTTGTTCATTAGGATACTGTTGAGAGGCAGAGGCCAGGGGCACGGACTCTGAAAATTGAAGGCAGGTAGGAGGGTGCAGAGGCAACAATTTGACCACACTGGGCAGGCAGGAAGGGCAGTGGCAGCACAACAGACTATGGAGGGTAGTGGAAAGGGGGCAGGAGCAACAAATCAAGAATACAGGACTGGCAAGAGAGGCTGTGGCAATATAATAGACCATTGTGGGCAGAAGGAAGAGGCAGTGGTAGTACAACCATACATGCCAACAGACCCGATTCAGCCAGGAAACATCCAATGTTTTTAAGCTCAAATGGGCTGTATTTGATCTGTCTTCTGTCTACAATCTCCTCTTTTTCAATGTAACTCAAAGGGGAAAATCAATACCCCAGTTTTTTTTCAAAATCTCCCTCTTACCAAGTTCAAAATGTTCGCAAGTATGGTACATTGGATCATGGAAGGCAGGAGGAATTGGGGTAGGGACATGGACTCGGATAACTGAGGACAGGAGGGACATGGAGAGGTGCACCAAACTGACCCTACAGGGCAGGCATCAGGGTTTGTAGCAGCACAATACACAACACAGGGCATGCGGGACGGGAGTGCAGCACAACAATCCATAGACAGCAATAGGGAGGGGACAGGACCATGCACATGGACAACAAAGAACAGAGGAGAAATAGGCATTGGTAGCTAGCTGACCATAATGGACAGACAGAAGAGAAAGCTGCAGCATAACAGACCATAAAGGGCAGGAGGGACGGATCAGGGGCATTAAAATGGAACAGACAAGCCAGGAGGGAGGGATTAGGGGTCTGCACAAGAAAATAGAGGGCTGGTGGCAAGGGGGCAGGGCAGGAGCAGCAATGGAGGTCAGGCAGGATGGGCGCTAGAAGCAAGACACACCATGGAGAGCAACAGTGAGACTATGATGGCATACACACAGACCATGGAAGGAAGGTGGGAGGGGGTTAGGGGCAGCTAGCTGACCACACAGGGAAGGTGGGAGGGGCGGTGGCAGCACAGAAGACCATGCATGGCAAGCGGGAGAGTTAGTGGCAGCACAATGGCTATGATGGGCAAGAAGGAGGGTGCAGGGGCATGCACAAAGGATCATGGAGGATAGAAGGGAGGGTCAGGACCTGAGCACAGACAAGAGAGTTCAGGCGAAGGGGCCTCACAACAGACCGCGTGGGGCAGGCAGGAGGAGCAGTTGTAGCACAACAGACCAGGGAGGGCAGAAGGGTGTGGTAGTAAAATGGACCATGGAGGACAGGAGGAAGGGGATAGGGGCATGGCATGTGGACAGGCAGGGTGGAGGTGGCAGGGACAGGTTACAGTCATCTGACAATGCTAGGCAGGTGGGAGGGGAGTGGCAGCTCAACAGAACACTCAGAGTAGATAGGAGTGGCAGGTCCATGGAACATGGTGGGCAAAAAGGATGGAGCAGGGGCATGCACAAAGACATCGGAGGGCAGGGGGAAGGAGAATAGGGGCAGCAAGCTAAGCACAGAGGCTAAGCAGGAGGTCAATGATGGGGCATAGAATTGGGCAATGGAGGGCAGGAGGAGTGGACTGGTACATCATGCTAAATGGAGGGCAGTGGCAGCACATCAGACCATGCATGGCAGGAGGGAGGAGGCTAGTCCATGGATTTAGACAACAGAGGATAGGGAGGAGGTGGATGGGGCCGCAAGCTAACTGTTCAGAGAAGGTGGGTATTAGGAACTTTATTGTTTTTAAAATGTGTGCCTGTGCGAACTCCTTAAAATATGAACAAGTATGCAGCATAATCTCATTTTTATTCAGGAAGAAGAGGAGGTTTATGACTGTGACTCAGGGCTCACTTGGCAGAAACACCCCCTGACCCTCCACCCCCATCGCAAAATGTAATGCCCATGAAAAGGGTAGGTGAACGCAGTGTTATATAGAATATAGTCCTGAGAGCACGATTGAAAATTAAAACTAGATATAGTGTATGGTATAAACTATGCACCAAAAAGTGTGATATAAGATGAACCGGGCATGAAATATAATATGCAATACATTGTGTGCAATGACAGATTCATTGGAGAGCGCGAGATAGCACAGGCACTAGCTCGTGCTATGCGATATGCGCCTTGGAGTGTAATATGCACAGGGCAGTGTTGTGTAACCTAACTAGTCTCTAAAGTTGTAATATAAAATATGTGCTGGGGAGTGTAACGTTGCATATGCACTGTGACAAAGCTATGGATCCCAGATTGTAATATGTATGGCATAGCGCTGTGCGTTATAACATAGGCATCGAGGAAGGCACGTTAGATGGGGCAATATAACCCATGCGAAGGCAAGTGTGGCATGACATATTCACGGGGTGGTGTTACAGTGCACATGGGCTAGAGAGTGTCATAGCATACTCACTAGCTGTTGGAATACAACACAGAGGTGTGTGGCACTCGGCAGGCACTGGTGGGTGTAACACAGCATTGGGCTCAGCCAGGAGCACGCTGTGACTCTCAAGTGAGGTTCGTCTCCTTTCCAGAGAGTAAAATAAAAAGTATTACACATCCGGCGGGGGATGTGTGTTTTATTAACCGTGAGGGGGGTTTCTTGCATAGTTTTGGTCGAATTTTTGTCGAATCCCCTTTGGATGGCTTAGTGTGCGTGTGTATTAAATGTGCCCATCAATAGCTACCCATGTTTGTATAAATAAACGACAAGGGTGCCTTCTTGGAGAGTACTCACCGGCGGGGCGCCGAGATTAGGCACGGTAGGGCATCACACACGTCAGAGCTTCACTAGCAGTTTAAATACATTCCACGTGGATTCATTGTATGCATAGTCACCTTTTAATGAATATCACGCAAATCGTCATGGTGATAGGTACGTACGGTTTGTGCAGCATGTCCTAGGTGTTTCTGTGTTCTCAGTGATCTTAAAATATTCGGAGATCCATACTCTAAAGTCTTTCACCCAGTCCTGATCCTGTAGGAGGAGCCGGTCCAGCTCCCACCTAGGCCGTTCCCTACTCCCTCCCCCGAGCATCATTTCTAACGCAACAAAAGCAGGGTCCAAAAAAGGATTGCATCCAATATCAGCCTTTAAGATCTGGAGGGATCTAAATGTAAGAAAAAAATCAATTCGTGACGCGGTCCGAAAGCGATGTGAATAGCAAGTATAAAATTATTTATCCGCCATGGATCTATCAGTTTATATTCTTGTCTGATAGCTTCCACTAACTTTTTGGTATTTGGTTTCAATTGTTTTTTGTTTTTGTTAGAAGTATCCTTTCTTAGGTCCTGAATAAAATTGAATTCCCCTCCACAAATAACCTGGCCGGGGGCTCCTATCAAAAGCTCACTAATTTGAACCAAGGCTGAGATATCGTTCAGAACAGGACCGTAATAGTTTATAAAGTTCAAGATCTTCCCCTGTAGCCTAGCAACCACCCATATCCATCTCCCATGTACATCCCTGTGTATTTGCAAAAATTCCCAAGGGAATTTTCTGGAGAAATAAATGGCCACTCCTTTCATGGCTAGGCCTGCAGATGCAAAAAAAAGGCATTAGAAAAGAGCCTAGGTATAAATAACTTAGGGGAATTACATTTTAAATGTGTCTCCTGTAAAAACAACACATGGGATTAAATGAAGTCAACGATTTAATAAGAGCACCATACTTCTTAGAATTTAAAATTCCGTTAACATTAACTGATAGGATCTTACATTTACTGGTTTCTATTTTAAGATCTTTTTATCAAAGCCTTAAGTTGTATATTATCTGTACCCTTTACTCTTGCTCTTTTTTCTGCAATAAACCCTATCCCACCCCGACCCTTCCCACCCCTAAAAAAAAGAAAAATACCCCTCGAAATGTGAAAAAACCCCTACCAACCACTCTAACCACATTCCGTCCCACCCCTCTAACCTCATGGGCGTCCTGGAATTACACCCTGAGTGACCCCGCTGACCCCGGTCCCCCCAGCAATACTTTGTCGTAGTCAGAGAATGGCAAGCTACCAAGCGCACCTTGCGATTAAAGGAAGAAAGACCCTTATCGTTACCATATCTCAAATCAACATTTGGTCCATACGAAATCTTTGCAAAATCTCCCCCCCCTCCTCCCTCATCTAACTACTCCTTTAAACCCGAGATCCTTGCGAGATCTCTTTTAATAGTACCTGGGCTTCTTCCAGATCAGAAAACATAAAAAACTTTCCCTTGACTAAAACTCTCAACTTAGATTGCTGGGCGAATGATGCTTGGGCACCATTAGCTTTAAACAGATGAAGGATCTTAACAAACTCTTTCCTTCTGCGCGCAGCAGCAGCAGCAGTCATATCAGAAAAAATACAACATTTAATAGTTTCATTAACTGGGAACTGTCTCTGCTGAATAGCTTTTGTCAATATTCTTTCCTTCACTCGGAAATCTGCAAAATGTAACAATATCGTTCGCGGCATCGTAGAGTTGGGGAAAGGATGCGCTGGAACTCGATGAGCCCTGGTAATAGTAAGATCTCCTTCAAACTCCGGGAGAACTTTCTGCTTAATAAAAGAGTTGACCCATTACAAGGTTTGAGAGCCTTTAATACCTTCAGGGACCCCAACTATCCGGAGGTTGGATCTCCGAGAATGATTTTCAAGATCCTCCAGTTTGTTTTCCAGATAGCTCTTATTTTTTACTGCCTCTTTTACTTCACCGATTACCGTGCTCATCTGATCTTCTAGTACAGAGATTCTGGCTTCCGCCTCCTGAAGTTTGATAGGAAAGCATAACATTGCCTCTTCGATTTTCCCTAGCCGTTGGTGCAGAGAGGCAAGTTCCGCTTTCTGAGTTCTCTTCATTTTGCAAACTTCATCCAATATTAAGTTCAGCATATTTTTAATATCCAATTGATATTCACCGGCTGTCTCCATAATTGGGCTAGGATCATTTTGTGCTCTATCGGCACCAGGAGACATATTTCTGACCATCATATCCTCATGAGGTGACTGACCACCTGGCAATGTCCGATCCTGCAATGGCAGAAGGGGTTGTAGCTTGGATTGAGGGGTTGTCGTGTCTACAGGGATATTTATGGTGATCTGTGGTCGGGATTCACTTGTGCTGGGAGTAATCGTTTCCATTGATACAATTAATGAAGTTGCCCCATCATGACTAGGATCTTGACCCATACAAGCCTCCAAAACTGCAATATGATCAGGTTCCAAATTGCATTGTGATTTCTCCTGATTGTTAGATGCCAAAACTAAAACTGATACTGGCAGTGCTGGTATTTCGGATGAGTCTTTAGAAAATTTCGAGGGTTGACTGGAGCTAGGACTTAAGGAAGGTGGTTGTAAGGTAGCTTTCTTCAGGAATAGAGAAAATTGCTTTGCCTCTTTTTGTTCCCTAGCAACCTCTGCCAGCGGATTGTCCTGTTGGGTCCCAGTTTGGTGTGGGTTTAAGGCGACGGCTCGCGGTCAAATAATTGCCTTTACGGCCGCCCAATCAAACACCCGGAGGTTTAAGATAGTTAAATTACAAACGAAAGTTGAAAAAGAATATGCTCTCCAACTACAGTTGCTTCCTAATCAACTTGAGCAGGCAAGAATGGCATTAAGGGACTTTTTTTGTTTTAGAGGAGATCTGCAGTTCACAAATATTTCAACAAAGAATTTATAAGGAAAGCCAGCTAATTGGTAAATTTCTGGCCAATTCGACCAGAAAAAAACAAGAAGCAGCCATAATATCGAAAGTGCTCGACCCCCAGACGGGTCAAGTTGTAGCCAATAGCGCCGAGATCCCCCAGATCTTCTTGGCACATTTCTACCAACTTTATTCGACTGAATACCGTGTGGAGGAAGAGCTGATCAAGGAATATTTCATGAATATGAACATTCCTAAACTTTCAGATAATCGGATCAGTATAGTGGGATCCAACGTGGAATCAGCCGAGATTATGTCTGCTATCAGAGCAACAGCTGGGGCGAAAGCATGCGGACAGGATGGCTTCCCTATTGAATTTTATTTAAAAAAATTAGAGGAATTGAATATTCCCCTGAAGAAATTATTTAATTATATAAAAGAGGGAGGCTTGGTTCCAACTTGTTTTAAACAATCAATAATTGTATCCTTTGTTAAAAAAGATAAAAACCCGGCGGATGTTAACTCATACAGGCCAATTAGTCTTCTGAATTCAGACTATAAGATTCTAATGAAAGTATGGGCAGGGCGCTTTTTGTTTGCCGCCCAAGAGACAATTCATAGTGATCAGACTGGTTTTATTGGGGGTAGATCAATGACAGCAAACACGCAGTTTTTAATACATGCCTTGGATTATTTTAGTACAAATTTTATCCCGGCAAGTATTGTTATGGTCGGTGCGGAGAAGGCTTTCGACTTAGTCAATTGGAGAACCCTGTTTTTTGCTCTTGGGCTGTTTGGCTTCCCAGTTCAGGTTGTTAACATGCTTCGCAATATCTACCAGGGGGCCATGGCCCAGGTAGTTATAAATTCGAAACAAGCAGGGACTATAAAAATAAAGCGTGGGACCAGGCAGGGTTGTCCACTTTCGCCCTTGCTTTTTACTTTTTTTATAGAGCCTCTCGCAATTAAAATACGAAATAATGCTGCTATTCAAACACCTATTTTTGGCATGCCTAAGTTGAAACTTTTTGCAGATGACATAATTTTATACTTGACCCCGGACAAAGATAACCTTGAAACGGTTTTAAGGGAATTTAAGAAGTTTGAGTTAATCGGCGGTTATAAAATATTTACAAATAAAACCGAAGTTCTTGCCCTTAATACAAATGTAAATTCTTTTCCATCTTGTCTGAGAATGCAAGCAATTAAGCTAGATCCAATGAGATATCTCAGGATATATGTGACTAGCCAGTACCAACAGCTACATAAATTGAATTTTTTAAGAACGAAGGAGAAAATCAAGAAATTCTTGTAACAATGGCTGATACTCCCCCTATCGATAGTTGGTAGAGTTTCATTAACTAAAATGTCTATACTCCCGGTGCTAATATTTCTCTTTTCTAATGTCCCAATCAAGATAAATATGTCCTTTTTTAGAGAATTAGAAATCTTATTTAGAGAATTTGTCTGGGGAAAGAAAGTACCGAGGGTCAAACTGACAGTGGTCCAATTACCTATTGCACAAGGGGGGTTAGCTTTGCCTCATTTAAGAACTTATTACGAGGCAGCTTTTCTAGACTTAGTGTCTGGACTGATGGGATCTAAATGTACTAGAGATAGCTTCTTTTTAGATAGAATGAATCAAGAATCGGATTTGCAAACTCAAGTGTTTTTAAAAACTTCCAAACTTCCTAAAAAAAAAAGGTATAAGATTTTGAAGGATCTTGTTTTTAGACTTCAATCTTTTTTTAAAAAGACGGGCTCCTCCGGTCTCCAATATTTAAAATTGAGAGAAGCTTCTAGCTTTGGCCTCCAGTTTCGATTAAGACATATCACTAATTGGGAAAGCTGTGGACTATTTGAGCTAAGACATTTTATAATTCAAAACAGGGCGATCTCCTGGTCAGAGGTAATGGGTAGGGCGGAAAGCCATCGGAAACCCTCCTTCTTTGAATATTTGCAAATCGCTCACTTTCTAAAAAACACAAGTGGCATTTTTGACGCCCCAAATCAACTGGTGGTAGCCCTCTATGGGGCTAGAGTGAGTGGTGTTAGGAACTGGTACCGGTTGCTATATAAACAGGGTCAAACCTCTGTGCTAGAGAGCCACTTGGTTAAAATAGATCGTGAGTCAGGATGTACTCTTTCATTGAATGATTGGGAGGCTTTATGTCATCTAGGAAGTAAATCGTTGCGTGCAGCAAATTTTAAAAGGATGTCCTTCCTATCACGGCGGCTTTCCTACTTAACTCCGTCTGCCCTAAAAAAAAGATTTCCAGGTGTTGAGAATAAGTGCTTCCGTTGCCAGGCCGATGGGGAAGGCGGATGGCACCATATCTTTTTTGCATGTCCACGGTTGAGGCCCTTTTGGGAGGCAATTTTTGCAGATATTAAGCTAATAATCTGGAAGACTGTTTTGTTGGAGGCCGAGGCAGCTCTATTCGGACCTTGTGGGGATAGAATGATGTTAACAGGGGCTGAGAAAGTTTTTTTATTCATTTCCTGTACGGTAGCCCGTTCTTTAATTCTTCAGAATTGGAAATCTAGTGAAGCCCCCTCCCATTTGAAATGGTTAAAAAAATGAAGCGGTCTCGAAAATTTGAAGAATCTTATGCTAGACGGGTTGGGGCCACTAGAAAATTTGAAAAAAATTGGACGTTTTTTATGGATTTAGAAAAGTTAAAAGAGGGATTTTAACACTTGTTTTATATTTGAATGCTGTAGCTGTTTTTGCATTGTATTTTAGAAGTTTTGGCACGTTTTCTCACCGTTGCACTTTACCAGATGATTGGTTTATGGTTAATACTGATTAATGAGGGTAGCAGCTGTTTTAGTCATACTGTTTAAAAAAAAAAAATAAATGATCTTGATGTTGGAACGAGCGCTGTTATTTGTGATAAAAATGCACTTGCACTTTAATTGATATTGCACTTTAGAAGCACCTGGAACCATGTTGGTTGCTGCACCTTAGCTTACATAGTTTGCACATTGCTAATTTTTGATGATGATGCTATTTGCTGCTACAGCCTTATTTGCTCTAAAATTCTATGATGAAATTAGAAGTTATGATCTTAAGTAGTTTATGTATTTTATGTACCTAATGTCTTGCTCAATAAAAATTGTACAAAATAAAAATAAAAATAAAATGTCCTAGGTGTTTCTATAAATATCTATTTTTTTAAATAATAAAAAACAAAGGCCGGCCCCGGGCCCCCCCTAAAGAATAAAAAAAAAAGGCCATGCCCCGGGGATTGGGGTCCCCGGGGCCGATTAAGGCCTTGGGAAGGGGGGCCACATGGCCCCATTCCAATTTTTTTTTTTCTAAAAAAAAAAATTAGGGGGCAGGCCCTGGGGGATGGGGTCCCCAGGGCCAATAAATTAGAAAAAGAAGGGGGCCACACAACCCCCTTCATAAAAAAATAAAAAAGATGACCGGCATCACACCGGAGGCCACGCCCCCTCCTTGCAGCACTCTGCAAACGTGCCCCCTGGCGAGTTGTATGTTGGGGAATTAATTCCCCTTCAATACTGAGGGTCCCTGAGGGCCAACTAGCCCAACAGGTATCTCCAGTATGCGCCAGGGAGCTGCATTGCAGACAGGTGTTCTGAGGCCACGCCCCTTTTTACACCTCTCTGCAACGCAGCTCTGTGTCGCTTACTGGAGGTACCTAGTGGGCTAGTTTGACCCTAGGGACCCTTAGGATTCAAGGGGACTTAATCTCTCAAATTAGAACAGCCACAGGGCGCGTTTGCACAGTGGTGAAGGGAGGGGACGGGGTCTGAGGTGACGTGTGCAAACACGCCCTGTGGTGCGTTTTAAGTTGGGGAACTAATTCCCTTTCAATCCTGAGGGACACTGGGGGCCAACTAGCCCACCAGGTGATTCCAATAAGCGCCACTGCGCTGCGTTGCAGAGAGGTGGTGCAGGCCGTGCCCCTTTTTACAACTCTCTGCAATGGCGCTTACTGGACGTACCTAGTGGGCTATTTTGCCCCTAGGGACCCTCAGGATTCAAGGGGAATTAATCTCCCAACTTAAAACGGCCACAGGGCGTGTTTACACAGTGGGGAAGGGAGGGGACGGGGCCTGAGGTGACGTGTGCAAACACGCCCTATGGCGCGTTTTAAGTTGGGGAAATAATTCCCCTTCAATCCTGTGGGCCCCTGGGGGCTAACTAGCCCACCAGGTGCTTCCAGTAAGCGCCACTGAGCTGCATTGCAGAGAGGTGGTCTAGGCCATGCCACTTTTTACACTTCTCTGCAACGCAGCTCTGTGGCGCTTACTAGAGGTACCTAGTGGGCTAGTTGGACCCTAGGGACCCTCAAGATTCAAGGGGACCTAATCTCCCAACTTACAACGGCCACAGGGCGTGTTTACACAGTGCGGAAGGGAGGGGACGGGGCCTGAGGTGACATGTGCAAACACGTCCTGTGGCGCGTTTTAAGAGGTAGTTTTAATCCCCCTGTCCTATTATATACTAGGGGATTACAGAGGAGGTCATGCTAATCACAGGGGGACCCCAACGCATAGTGTTCCCTAGTGTATGTAGGTATTTTCACTGTATTCTAAGTGTCTTTTAACATAGCACTGGCTCTAGGACTGGTTAGTCGGACTCAGTTACCACCAGTATCCGTCTGAAAAAGTTGAGGGTACAGGATGATTTTGCTACAAGGCTTCTTTCTGCTCTTCTGTTTGTTCTTTCTGCACGTTATCCTTCTTCCTGCACTTTTCTTCGTCGTTGAGGACTTCTGTTGCTTCTTTCTGCATTTCTTTTTTTTCTTTCTGTCCGTTTTTACTCCTTTCTTCACATGTCCTATCTCTGTAGGCATAGTTAGAAATTAGCATTTAAAAAACCTTTGAAATTCACTGAACAAACCATAGGTTTCAGGCATGTTATAGTTAGGAATTAGCATTTAAAAAACCTTAGAAATTCACTGAACAAACCATAGGTTTCAGGCATGTTATAGTTAGGAATTAGCATTTAAAAAACCTTAGAAATTCACTGAAAAAACCATAGGTTTCAGGGGCGCTATAGTTAGCTGGACTTTTCACTCGTACAAAACCATTGAAATTCCCCCGTTACAGTTAGTTCAGCTAACTATAACTCGCGCGCATTTGCCCGTATCTAGAGGCCTCAATTCAGTTCAGAAGACAAAACTGTATGCCCTGCCATAAGTTGGCAGGGTATGCTCAGACGTGAGTCCCTTGCTCACTTTGCCACTGGATTCAAGCAAGCCTGGCTGAAGATGGCTGAAATGCCAGAAACCTGTCCTAGGAAGCTTGTTTCCGGTCCAGGGAAGACATGGCTTGGCAGTTCGGGCTGGACTGTTCCCATGAGGCACAGGGTCAGACTGATTTGCATATGGCCATGTCTGAACTGGGGTGGCAGAGTGGGCTAAAGAACGGTGATGGATTAAACCCAGATCAGTTGACTGGGGGTGAGTGCTTGCAATGTTCAATACTCCGTCCATCATTTCCTTTGGTTTTTGCTTTGTTCGCCATAAGTTGGAAGGGTATGCTCAGACGTGAGTCCCTTGCTCACTTTGCCACTGGATTCAAGCAAGCCTGGCTGAAGACAGCTGAAATGCCAGAAACCGGTCCTAGGAAGCTTGTTTTCGGTCCAGGGAAGACGTGGCTTGGCAGTTCGGGCTGGACTGTTCCCATGAGGCACAGGGTCAGACTGATTTGCATATGGCCATGTCTGAACTGGGGTGGCAGAGTGGGCTAAAGAACGGTGATGGATTAAACCCAGATCAGTTGACTGGGGGTGAGTGCTTGCAATGTTCAACACTCCGTCCATCATTTCCTTTGGTTTTTGCTTTGTTCGCCATAAGTTGGCAGGGTATGCTCAGACGTGAGTCCCTTGCTCACTTTGCCACTGGATTCAAGCAAGCCTGGCTGAAGACGGCTGAAATGCCAGAAACCGGTCCTAGGAAGCTTGTTTCCCGTCCAGGGAAGACATGGCTTGGCAGTTCGGGCTGAACTGTTCCCATGAGGCACAGGGTCAGACTGATTTGCATATGGCCATGTCTGACCTGGGGTGGCAGAGTGGGCTAAAGAACGGTGATGGATTAAACCCAGATCAGTTGACTGGGGGTGAGTGCTTGCAATGTTCAACACTCCGTCCATCATTTCCTTTGGTTTTTGCTTTGTTCGCCATAAGTTGGCAGGGAATGCTCAGACGTGAGTCCCTTGCTCACTTTGCCACTGGATTCAAGCAAGCCTGGCTGAAGACGGCTGAAATGCCAGAAACCGGTCCTAGGAAGCTTGTTTCCGATCCAGGGAAGACATGGCTTGGCAGTTCGGGCTGGACTGTTCCCATGAGGCACAGGGTCAGACTGATTTGCATATGGCCATGTCTGAACTGGGGTGGCAGAGTGGGCTAAAGAACGGTGATGGATTAAACCCAGATCAGTTGACTGGGGGTGAGTGCTTGCAATGTTCAACACTCCGTCCATCATTTCCTTTGGTTTTTGCTTTGTTCGCCATAAGTTGGCAGGGAATGCTCAGAAGTGAGTCCCTTGCTCACTTTGCCACTGGATTCAAGCAAGCCTGGCTGAAGACGGCTGAAATGCCAGAAACCGGTCCTAGGAAGCTTGTTTCCGGTCCAGGGAAGACATGGCTTGGCAGTTCGGGCTGGAGTGTTCCCATGAGGCACAGGGTCAGACTGATTTGCATATGGCCATGTCTGAACTGCGGTGGCAGAGTGGGCTAAAGAACGGTGATGGATTAAACCCAGATCAGTTGACTGGGGGTGAGTGCTTGCAATGTTCAACACTCCGTCCATCATTTCCTGTGGTTTTTGCTTTGTTCACCATAAGTTGGCAGGGAATGCTCAGACGTGAGTCCCTTGCTCACTTTGCCACTGGATTCAAGCAAGCCTGGCTGAAGACGGCTGAAATGCCAGAAACCGGTCCTAGGAAGCTTGTTTCCGGTCCAGGGAAGACATGGCTTGGCAGTTCGGGCTGGACTGTTCCCATGAGGCACAGGGTCAGACTGATTTGCATATGGCCATGTCTGAACTGGGGTGGCAGAGTGGGCTAAAGAACGGTGATGGATTAAACCCAGATCAGTTGACTGGGGGTGAGTGCTTGCAATGTTCAACACTCCGTCCATCATTTCCTTTGGTTTTTGCTTTGTTCGCCATAAGTTGGCAGGGAATGCTCAGACGTGAGTCCCTTGCTCACTTTGCCACTGGATTCAAGCAAGCCTGGCTGAAGACGGCTGAAATGCCAGAAACCGGTCCTAGGAAGCTTGTTTCCGGTCCAGGGAAGACATGGCTTGGCAGTTCGGGCTGGACTGTTCCCATGAGGCACAGGGTCAGACTGATTTGCATATGGCCATGTCTGAACTGGGGTGGCAGAGTGGGCTAAAGAACGGTGATGGATTAAACCCAGATCAGTTGACTGGGGGTGAGTGCTTGCAATGTTCAACACTCCGTCCATCATTTCCTGTGGTTTTTGCTTTGTTCACCATAAGTTGGCAGGGAATGCTCAGACGTGAGTCCCTTGCTCACTTTGCCACTGGATTCAAGCAAGCCTGGCTGAAGACGGCTGAAATGCCAGAAACCGGTCCTAGGAAGCTTGTTTCCGGTCCAGGGAAGACATGGCTTGGCAGTTCGGGCTGGACTGTTCCCATGAGGCACAGGGTCAGACTGATTTGCATATGGCCATGTCTGAACTGGGGTGGCAGAGTGGGCTAAAGAACGGTGATGGATTAAACCCAGATCAGTTGACTGGGGGTGAGTGCTTGCAATGTTCAACACTCCGTCCATCATTTCCTGTGGTTTTTGCTTTGTTCACCATAAGTTGGCAGGGAATGCTCAGACGTGAGTCCCTTGCTCACTTTGCCACTGGATTCAAGCAAGCCTGGCTGAAGACGGCTGAAATGCCAGAAACCGGTCCTAGGAAGCTTGTTTCCGGTCCAGGGAAGACATGGCTTGGCAGTTCGGGCTGGACTGTTCCCATGAGGCACAGGGTCAGACTGATTTGCATATGGCCATGTCTGAACTGGGGTGGCAGAGTGGGCTAAAGAACGGTGATGGATTAAACCCAGATCAGTTGACTGGGGGAGAGTGCTTGCAATGTTCAACACTCCGTCCATCATTTCCTTTGGTTTTTGACAAAACTGTATCACCAAACACAAAACATTCAAATAATTGTAAATAAAAGTGCTCATATATCATAAAAAGTCTCTTATCTTAAGGGAAGTGCAAAGCTAATCCTGGTGAAGAAAAGGGTAGGGTACCCATGAAGTGTCTGCCAAAAGTGAAGGTGATGGGTCCCTTCCTTTCCTCCTGTGAACACAATCAAAACAAGAGACTGAGTTAAAAACAATGTACATAATACTATTGCTTCAATATACTGTAACAACATTTCAATGAAGTTTATCAACACAGTTGAGACAGAAAGAAAGAAAATGGAAAATAATTTCTGTCCTTGTTAGACCTGGCACATTGGTGTGGGTCTCCCTTCCCTTTTTCGCTGTTGCCTCATATGTTTTTGCTGGTGTTAGTTGCTCAGGGCACTGTGCCACGGCTGTCCAGTGCCACAGTGCAAGTGCTCTCTATTGTAAATTGATGTATGATTTGTGATTCCATGATTGGTTGGTTTGGTTTACCTGTCAAACCCTAGTACAGTGCACCAGGAGTGCCCAGGGCTTGTAAATCCAAATACTGTTGGTGGGCTTGCAGCACTGGTTGTGCCACCCACAGAAGCAGCCTGTAAAAATGTGTCTAAGGTCTGCCATTGCAGAACCTGCGCGCAGTCTGGTACTGTCATGCTGACTGAGCAAGTGCACCCACTTGCCAGTCCCTAAACCTTCCCTTTTCTTCATATCAGACACCCCTATGGTAGGCCCAAGGGCAGGGTGCATTGTAAGGATAAGGTAGGACATGCCCTGGTGTGTGTGGCATGTTCTAATAGTGAATTACAGCCATTTTCTTTTTTCACTATTGCAAGGCTACCTGTTCTCCATAGGCCAGAATGGGCAGTTTGGTTATTACATTTTATAATCTTAACTGACTCAGGGAACATGGTTGAAATTCGAATTTAGTATGCCTGAACTCAGAATGAGAAAATACATATTTTAGTGAAGTTGGTTTTAACATTCTGTGTTTGAAAATGCCACTTTTAGAAAGTAGGCATTTTCTTGTCTAACCATTCAAACCTGCCTCTGCTAGGCTGTGTATTCCCTGTCTGGAGTTTGAGTGACAGGGCTGGGGAATTCCAGGCGACAGGGTGAGGTGTCCCAGTGGTGAATAGAGAGATCTGCATCTAGATGGGTGGGAGGAGTTGCACCTGGGACCTGAATAGGGCTGTACCTTCCCTCCACAATGCTGGCTCCACCTCCTGTGGTGCGTCTGATGTCTCTGCCCTTCACTCTGAAAGGAAAGAAGGAGTCAGGTAAAAAAAGTTCTCCAGGACTGACCCGAACCGGTTTGAACAAGGCAAAGGCCCCTCTGCCCTCAGAGGACAAAGGATTTTGGGGTATAAGTATTGGGACCCTGATCCCAAGAATTTAGATCACTTTGGGAAAACAAGAAGAAACCTCTGTTGAGGAGAGGAACCAAGAAGAAACTGAGTAGATACTATCCCTGGAACTGGGGGATTGGCCTGCAGGGGTTGCCTACTGCCAAAGAGAGAGGAAATGAACTTTGTGTGTACTTTTGCTCAACTTGTGAAGGATCTCCAAGGGCTTGGAAAAGAGCTTGCCTCCTGCTGTAGTCTCAGGAACAAGAGACTTCACCCCCCTGCTCCCCAGAGTTCTTTGGAAGTGCCTGCTGCTGTTGTTGGGCCTTCTGAGGGACTGTGTGTCGCAAGGAGCTGGAAGCGCGACTCAAGAAGGAGAAGCGTGCCGCCATCGAAGCTGTTGTCGTTGCATCTCGTAAAGTGTGTCGCTGCTGCAGCATCGCATTGAGCGGAAGCGTATCGCATCATCCAGGAAGTGTCTCGCAACGCCCAAGAAGCATGTCGCCATCGCAGCCATCGTAGCTGACCCATTGCACCGCATCAAAAGAAGAGTCTCGCATCGAGGAAGAAGTGTGTCGCCATCGCTGCCATCGTAGTTGTCGCATTGCACCGCATCAAGAAAAGCACCTCGCATCCACAGAGAAGCGGGCCGCCGCCGGAGCTGTTGTCGTCGCATCGCGTAAAGGGGTGTCGCTGCTGCAGCATCGCATCGAGCGGAAGTGTCTCGCAATGTCGGAGAAGAGTGCCGCTGCCAAATCTGCTGTCGTCGCATCGCGTAAAGTGTGTCGCCGCTGCAGCATCGACTTGAGTCTTCTCGCAATCTCGGAGAAGCGTGCCGCATCTGGAAGATCTTCACGTCTTTATTTCTTTGCACCAAAATCTTCAACGCACCAACATCGTTGCAATACTTTCGTTGCCCTGCGTGTCGCATCTAAAAGGTACATTGACTTAAAGTGTCGCATTTAAGAACTAAACAGAACTAAGCAAAATTCTGCCATCTAAAGTAACAGTATTGTGTATTTTTGTCGTTTAATGGTCTTGTGGTAAATCTATATAAAGAATACTTATTTTTGATATAGAAACCTGTGTGGTGTCCATCTGTAGTGTTGTCACTTGGTTACTGATGTGTTCACAAATGCTTTACACACTGTCTCTGAGATAAGCCTGTCTGCTCGTGTCAAGCTACCAAAGGGGTGAGCAGGCATTATTTTAGGAATGTACCCCCTTACCCTGACTAGAGGAGAGGGTCCCTATTTGTCACAAGTGCATACCTGTGCCAACTAGAGACCCCCAAGTCTAACATTGGTGGCAGCGGTGGGATTCTGGACTTGCATTTGTGACTCATGTACAGTGATTGGTGAACACTACTTAGTGAGTGCAGACCATAACGCAACCAATACTTGTTAGTAGATTTCTTTTTGGGACTTTCTATTTTTGAGTACTGCCAAGCTTAACCATGGTGGAGAAAGCAGCATCCATAGTTTCTGTTGATACTGAATTTGAGTGGGAAGAAGAGAAAATGGACAGCTACACTACAAGGCAGCTAAAGTTCTTCTGAAAGAAATTCAATGTTTCTACTACTGGATGTAAAAATAAGGCAGAGTTCTACAAGGCGCTGAGGGCCTGGGTAGAAGCAAGGAATGCCACTGATAATGATAATGCAGAGGAGCAGCTGGATGGGCCAGTGGGTCCAAGAGAAAGGAGTACCCCTTCCCCTGCCGGTAGCAGTGTTTCTGGTAAAAGTCTATCTCCAGAGGAGTTGGCAGATAGAAAAGAGTGTAGGATGCATGAAATGGAGCTGACCGAGCTCAAGTTACGTGGGCAGTTAGAATTTGAAATGCAAAGTAGAAAGTTAGCCCTAGAAGAGAAGAAGCTACAGTTTGAATATTAAAGGGTTTTGAGGGAGTTGGAGTTGAAAGCCCAGAGCTTAGAAATTGCTCCCTCTGGTGACAGCACACCGTCAATGCCTGTGGAATCTAGAGTATATATCCCTAAAGATGTAGTGAAGGAATGTTTTAAAAATGATGATATTGGGCAGTGGATCAAGGCCTATGAGGTAGCCATGTCTTCCCACCGGGTCCCTGAGAAGGATTGGGGAGCGGGGTTGTGGGGACGGTTCCTTAGTGAGGGGCGGGACACACTGCTAGACTTGCCTTCTGATGTCTATAATTCCTATCCCTACATGAAAGAGGCATTGATGTCTAGATATGGTTTGACCCCTGAGATGTACAGACAGAGGTTCAGGGGTTGCACAAAGATAGCAAATCTATGTTCAATATATCACTTTTTTCTGCAGAGCATTGGATGGTCGGGTGAAGGGTAGCAAAGTTGATGATTTACAGGGACTTCTTGATTTAATTGCATGGGAGCACTTGTCCAGTAACTGTTTTCCTGAGCTACGCCAGCACCTGATTGATAGTAGGCTGACTAACCCTAGGAAGCTTGCTGAGGAGGCGCGCCGCTGGGTCAGTACCAGTGTGGAAATTTAGCTCGCAAACTGAACATTATCTGCGCCATCTTGCCCCTCCCCAGCACCACGCGCAACGAATGCACGGCCGCCATTTTAGACACCCCACTCATTGTCAATCGCCAGCGCGGTCCCCTTGGCGCTGCGAGCATCCCCCGCGCGCTGGCCACCCCCGCTCTCTCATACAGGCCATAAACCCTCTCCTTCTGCGCGACCCTGCTACGGAACCACTTCCGACCGACAAACCCATACATGGTCATGCCTCTCCTTTGATAACCCCCTTCCTCTGCGCCCCATTGACCGAACTGGTCCCAGGCCATCACCTAGCCCTGCGGATGCAGTTTATTGCCCCTACTGTAAAGGAAACACCCCACATCAAAGGGATTACAGTAGAATCAAAGCCCCTACCCCCTGAGACCCGGCCAGTTGCACACACCCCCGGGAATTAGCGGAATTCCCTGCTGCGCGATAGCCATCTCCCACTGCGGGTAGGGTGGGAACTTCTACTGTATCTATGTGTGGGATCGGATCTGAACCGGGGCTTCAGGGGATATTTCCCCGCACATCAAGGGAATCACAAGAATGTACTATGTGTAATAAAGCAATAAACCAGTGTATAAGAGACCAGGTCTCAGAGATGCAGTTAGAGCACCTCGTGACGATACCTTGCTGTCTGATCTGATGTGTTCTGCTCCGACGGAATAAAACCTTGTTTCCTGCCTTCCAGTCTCCGGCGCCTGCCTCTTTTATTGGTAAATTATCGAGTGGTATGAGAGGCGATTATCGCCGGGCAAAATACTTGGAAGATATCGACTGAAACTGCCGCTACCATTTAACAATTGGCGTCCCAAACGTGGGGCCCATCAGCGACACGTGGATCCAGTGGGAGAGGTCCCGACGACAGAGTGAACGACTGCAACGATCGGGAGAGCTCCTGCCCAATAGACCCTCGTCTGGCAGCCGATCATCCGAACTTCACTGGTTCCGAGCAGACCTCTCTCGAGTGATCTACGGTCCTGACTGGGAACCATCAGGAGTGCCGCGGCAAATACGGAGAATAGAGGACGATCGGGCGCTGGAGGCGGAAGACGAGAAACTGTCCATGCGGTCCGGGTAAGGTCGTGAAACACGACAAAAGTGCGAAATAATTGATTGATTGATTGAATACTAGTATTGCTCATTGATTGTGCTCATTGATTGTTCTCTTTTGAGATATTCGCTGTCTACAAACGGGGAGGAGTAGAAATACTCTCTCTCTCTCTCCCTTTGCAGATAGTGAAGGGTAGGTAACGCAGACTTTTGTCCCCGTTGAAACCCGTCGTGCCTATCTTTATCTCCCCATTGATTGATTGTCCGAACATTGATTGTTTTGAAGAATAGTGCTTTTTGAGATATTCTCTGTTTGCAAATAACGTAGAATAGGAATATTCTGTCTAGTCTTTGCAAATAGTGAAGGGTAGGTAACGCAGACTTTTGTCCCCATTGAAACCCGTCGTGCCTATCTTTATCTCCCCATTGATTGATTGATTGATTGTCCGAACACTAGTTGTTCGATATTGGTTCTTTGGAGGTATTCTCTGCTTACAAATAACGAGGAATAGAGATATTCTGTCTAGTCTTTGCAAGCAGTGAAAAGATAGGTAGTGCTGACTTTTGTCCCCGTTGAAACCCGTCGTGCCTATCTTTATCTCCCCATTGATTGATTGATTGATTGTCCGAACACTAGTTGTTCGATATTGGTTCTTTGGAGGTATTCTCTGCTTACAAATAACGAGGAATAGAGATATTCTGTCTAGTCTTTGCAAGCAGTGAAAAGATAGGTAGTGCTGACTTTTGTCCCCGTTGAAACCCGTCATGCCTATCTTCTCCCCACTGATTGGTAGTTGGTTCTGCCCGGACCGCTTATTAGAGGTGAACCACCCGGCTCCACTGGAAGGCACCCCTAATAAGGACATGTTCACTAAATATGGACTAGTCGCCGTGGCTTATAGCAAGCTGTGGCATAAATATACCAAGAAGGAGCCCGAAAGTCAGTGGCCACTGATGGGATCCTTCGACGATCGCAAGATAGAAGCGCTAGAAGTAGCTCTGCGTAGCAATAAGACGACGCCTACTATGCTTGACAGTATTGGCATGTGGCGTAAAGAAGCGACGCAACGGAAAAAGAGGGAAGAAGTAAAAGCAGAAAAGGAATTACGAAAGGCAGCTCACCTTGCCGCTAAAAAGTTAGAAGAAGACATAAAAGAGAGAAGGGAAACTAAGCTAAGCCAGGAGCCCGAAACCTCAGGCCAGTACGCTGTTAGGTCCCCTTCTTTGCTCTACCCTGTGTTGTCCTCCAGGCAGCAAACGAATGACGAATTACTGTTAGGTCCCCCGACCATTTACATGCCCCCTCCGTATGCACCCTCCCAATCAGTAGTGCAACACCCACAACCCCCGAACACGAACGAAAGCAGTACAGGGGCCTCGGCCCTCACGGCCTCCGCGCCGGCTGAACCTCTTGTACTAAACCTAACGTCGACTACAACGCTAGACGACCATGAGATAGGAAAGAAAGAGTCCACCAGAATGAATCGGTTAACTAAAGATGAACGAGCAGGAATTGACAAGATAGTAGGGACGCTGGTGGAGCGAAAAGAAAGTGAGGAGTATATAACGGACGTGTATAAATCGTATGCCGACAGCCGCAGACGACACTTCGTCGTACGGCTCTGTTATCGCACCCTGAATACATATGAGAATAGGTACCACGATAAAGGTCCCGAAGGCCTAGCGGCCCTATATAGGAAGGTAGACATTGGGGAAGAAAGAGAGGGCGATGTAACGAACCTCTTCACTCGTACACTCGAGGTCTACCGACACCTTAAAGAACATGGACAGACAACCACAACGGAAACCCCCATGGCAACTAAGCCCCAGGGAGGAAGGGCCGAGGCCATGATGCCCATTAAAGAAGCTGCCCCCTACTGGGTCCCCCCACGGGGTCAGGGAACACACGACGACATCAACCACCAAGATGCGAAGGGAAGGGTTGTATATAACTGGGTCTACCAGCCGTGGGACCGGCAAGATATTTTGACCTTTAGAAAGACCCTACCCGACTTGAGAAAGAACCCGACTGCCTTCTACACTGAATTAGGTACAGCCTTAGGCTCAACGATAATGACGTTAGCAGATATCGACTTGTTCTTTGGGCTATGTCTGCCGGCTGATGTGTGGAAACAAATCCGGAAAGTTGACCACGCTGAGCCGTTCGGATATACCTGGGTACAACTCGATACCATAGGTAAACAGCGAGAACCAGGACAAAAACCCCCTAGAGACCATGCATCTACACCCTACAACGGACGGAGAGACTTAGATGGAAATCAATGTGCATTCTGTAGAGGGTTCGGACACTGGAAATCCCAGTGCCCGGTCCATTTGGAACTGAACAAAAATAGGGACCCCAATAGACACAACCGGAAGTTTGTTGATACCCACCATCAACGTCACCACACTTGATTAGGATCACGTGCAATCGAGCAAATGCCATTTTTTTCCGAATACGCTAACCAGATCACTGATACGTACAACGCTCCAGCGAAATAGTATGGTCAAACATTTTTTAATAAATTACAAGTATAACAACATTCCGGCAAAATGAACAGGATAAAACACGTTTTAAAAAACAACTATTTACATAACAGTCTGCTGCAACCTCCATCCCAAAGCCTTAACGTCCACGTGACACCGTCCTCGCCTCTCCTTCCTCGAAATTGCAACATTGGCCTGTTTTGGGCGGTCCCTCTTAGTTGACTTTGGGCTATAAAAACCATGCAAAAATCCATTGACATCAGTGGCGAGCGATTGTGCGAATAGGCCGGAGGCTATACGAAGCGCCGAAGTTCTGGCAAATACCAAGGCGAAGCCCGCCACGCTGTGCGGACCTTCCCGTTTTCTTTCTTTCTTCAATTATGGCTGCTGCCCTGGCGGGGGGAGGCGACGCGAACGGACCCCCCCCACCTCCCCAGGTGGAGGCTTGCCAGGCATCCCAACCGCCTTTAACTCTCCGGCCAGCTGAGCTGCACCCAGCCATCTTTTTCATCGGCCTGCTGAATTTCACCCTGGCACGCTGTGCGGGTCTTCCCAGTCACTTCTTCCTTCAATAACGGAGGGTGCCCTGGCGGGGGGAGGCGACGCGAACGGACCTCCCCCACCTCCCCAGGTGGAGGCTCGCCATCAGATGAGGGCACCCCAAACCACGCCTTTCACACGTCGGCCAGCTGAGTTGCGCCCTGCCACTTCATTCGCCGTTCGGCTGAGCCGGCACCCCTGCACGCGGCCGCCAGGCAACCACCCAAGGACAGGGTTCACCAGGACTACCGCTAGCACCCGACGCGGGGAGTGGGCCCCCGCAGCCAAGTAAGTAGGGGCCCACTCCGATGATGATGTCCTCCGGATTGCTGTTGTCGCTGCAACTGATGCCACTCCGGTGGCAGCACCACCCGATCTGCTACTGTTACTGCTGCTGGCTCCTCTCCGGTGACTGTACCGAGGAGCTGCTGCTACTGCTGCCCTTGAACTCCGGCGGCCGACCCCTCCGGTTCCAGGCCTGGCCCACCGTGAGACAATTCTGGACTCAAAAGCTTGTTTGCTAGGGCATGGGCCCCACCCTTGACAGAACGCTCCCCTCAGCCTTGCAGAATTGGTTGGAGTCATTTGACATTCGACTCCTGCGGACTTCCGGTAAGGACAAAACCACCGCCATTGCTCTTTTTTCCCCGGGCGGCAGCCGCCTTGCCTCCGCTTGGTGCAGTAAGAAAGTAAAGCGTCGGCGGAAGAACCCGCCTGCTGCCCCCGCCCTAAGAACGAACCATGGCATTGCTACAAGGTTGCAGTGACGCCATGCTGACGCAAAGCTTGACGCTAACGAAGGTTCTCGAACCACCGAAAGGAATTCTGGTTCAACTGCTAAATTCATGGAAAGACTTAGACTGTGCACTGGCCCGACCCCGCCCCAAGATGGCGCTGATGTAGGAGTGGCCTATAACTCCTTGTGGCGTTCCAGCCACGTGACATTTGTGTTAAAAAGACATATATATATGTATGCGATACTTTCACACATGATGGTGGGGGAAAGGGGGGAACCAAATTTTTTATATTAATCTAGTGTTGCTCATGTTGCTCGACGCCTCTCACACCGTGGCCGATCTATGGCGGCTGTAGGCCCGTATTTCCATACTGACATTGTTTTAAATAAAGGGCTTCTTAAAAAAAAAAAAGGAATTACGAAATCAGTGTCATGACTAATCATCTAGGTTGTTGAAAGTTTTTTCCTTTTTGAACAAATGATTGTTACTCCTAAGCGAAAGCATGCCGATAATACAAACTCGATTTGCCTAACACATTTTTGTTTTACGGAATTTGTACCCACCATGCCTGTCCTTTTCAAAGAGTTGTCAAATCAATGATCAACTATAAGGTATATACCGAACGCAAGGTATGATATCTTGCACCACAATATACGACCAATTGAGAAATACATGTACGACCAGGGAACCCGAATTCAGGAAATGAATGAACTAGAACATCTTCGCATCGACCTAGAGAATAATAAGTCCGTGGTATCACACACTCCTGCGGCTAGCCTGGTACATGGTAGGTAGAACTTTTTCGTGTCTACACGCGCTAAGGTATTTTTACTACTGCACCTCCCCTCCCCTCTTATTTTCCCCTCTATAGGTCACGACGAAGTTCCGACTGAAAAGTGGAGTGGACACGGACCGCACCAAGTTCAATATCAGGGAAACCATAGACAAATGTTGCGAGATAGTGCGAAAAATTACAGATCATCATTGGAAACGTGGAAAACTGTATGACATGATTGTGCGTGTATACTACGACTATACGATATGAATGTGTATGCATTTCATGTTTGGGTCACTTGAAGAGAGCGTCATTGTATGATTGAAGTGTGCGTCTACCGATCAAAGGGAGGAGAATAAAAGGGTCAGACAACCCATAAGATAAACTACAAAATACTAAAGGTACGCAGCGTGCATAGGAATAGAGGACAGGAAAGGAGAGGTCCCCGTGCTCGACGCAACCCTGAGTCTCCATCTTGTTGCATGTGCTGTCATACCCTATCCGACATTTGTGTGTACATGATCACCGAATTTATGTCTTTTCCCCGCTTGTGTTTTCTTACATGGAACAGACCCATGCTACCCCATGTTGTATGTGCACCAAGTGGCCTATTATCTTACTCATCTCTCTCTCTCTCGTTTTATGTCGTGTGTATGCCAAAATAGCCTACTTGATGCACATCTCTCTCCCTCTCTCTCTCTCTCTCTCTCTCTCTCTCTCTCTCTCTCTCTCTCTCTCTCTCTCTCTCTCCCCCTCCCTCGCAAAAGGCTCTCTCTCTCTCTCTCGCCCTCTTTTCTTCTTGAATAAATTAAACGACATACACCCCTTTGGTAAGTGTATAATTGGCCTGAACACAGTGGTGTTCGAACAAATTGACAGAAACAAAAACGACCATACTTTACCACGTTACTACCTCTCCTTTTTACAAACATTAAGCCTAATCGGCTGAGAAGGAAAGGACAGGTAAGACGACTGATGTCCCCCAATCTGACCCACAACACGGGGACTATATGTCAGTGGTTTTTGTTCTTAAAGGACACCATCTCCACCACCCAGAATTACTCCCGCCCAATTACCCCGAAGTAATATGTCTAAAGCACCCTGTTCTCCCAAAGATAACCCCAGCCCTATACTAGCCGCCTCAGAGTATTTCGAACGACACAGCTGATGACCTTATTCACTAATAAAACCTCGCCTAAACTGATAAAGGGTTATCTATTGTCACCAGCAAAAATAATGCTTAGCTTATGTTCCTCCCCGAAATGGATACTCGTGAACCCGTGACAGTAGCACCTCGCACTTTCTTTTTATAAACTTAGCAGTCCTCGGAAAGAAATATGTAGTAACAAAACTTGTGTTGGGACGAACGAGCCTCTGCCGGAGAAGCCGGTTCGAATTTCTTTTTTTATATACTAGGAGGTTGACCGATGTCAGGCTTCCTACAACCAGTATCAGGCGCAGGAATCGACACCTAGGGGGCCAGACGATGGACAGGGACACCCACAGAAACTTGCACCACAACAATAATTGATAAGATTAGTAAACGCACACACTATCATCAGAGTTAAGAGACACCAATCATGCAGCAACCGATAAAAACATGTCCGCGACTACTCGGTGGTTGGGAGAGAGGATGAAGTATGTAAATGTCTTCCCTGCCAACTCTCTAAGACTTTTGTTTCTTGTACCCATTTAAAGATAACGTGCTGCCATCGGAAGGGAGGGGTCGGACGTGACGCACAGCCTGGCTGCAGACCTTGGAACATCTATGACATCGACCAAGGGGGAGGCTACGAAGCAAAAGGGGCATGGGACGAGACACCTTTTTCAGGACGATAAGCGCGAGGGGCTACCTCGAGGCCCCCTGCTCACCGACCAGCGCGCCTGAAGTCTCAACCCGTCGGGCCCGATTGATGGGCCCAGTGCTGGAAGATTCTGCTCCCCTTGGTCCACATATTTGATCTGATCCCACTCCACCCCCTCTTCCCTCGGCGTCCCGAAGCACGTCACACCCTTCTCTCTCTCACCATCTTTTATATGGATTATGAATCTGACCCACCCACAGAAGAACAAAAGGCAGGTACCCTGTCTCAAAGTACCTATGGTGAACTGTGTTAAGGAACAGGGCTGTGATCGGAGAACAATGAATGATCACACCCTGCAACGTGAGAAATTGGATTTGAGCTGGACCTTAGCTCCGCCGCCGGTGCTCAACAGTGCCAACGAAAGAAGAACAACAATGAGAGCTTACCAGTGATAGCTCTTTATAAAAAGGACACTGGAAAGAAGAACCCATGTCAAAGTCGAAAATCCTCTCCCAACCACCTTTTTATATTAACTATCTTCTTATCAAGTTTTCATGGTGTTGCATCAATCACTTCCGACTGTACACTGAGAAGTTAAGAAAATGTAACTTTGTATAGTAACATTCATACAACACCAGCCATGTACACAACTATACTGCAACTTTGAATGTACTTCCTCCTCGCCTGCTTCATCAAACTGTATGAGACAATGTACAAATGTGTCAGATTACTCCTGCCTACCCTAAAGACTCTGTATCTTTAAAATGTGTGACGAACATTGACGATACTGTAACTGAAAGGCTAACAAAGGCAAATATTGGCCGGACAAGCTGGCGAGATATGTTAAAAGGGAGGACTGTGGAAATTTAGCTCGCAAACTGAACATTATCTGCGCCATCTTGCCCCTCCCCAGCACCACGCGCAACGAATGCACGGCCGCCATTTTAGACACCCCACTCATTGTCAATCGCCAGCGCGGTCCCCTTGGCGCTGCGAGCATCCCCCGCGCGCTGGCCACCCCCGCTCTCTCATACAGGCCATAAACCCTCTCCTTCTGCGCGACCCTGCTACGGAACCACTTCCGACCGACAAACCCATACATGGTCATGCCTCTCCTTTGATAACCCCCTTCCTCTGCGCCCCATTGACCGAACTGGTCCCAGGCCATCACCTAGCCCTGCGGATGCAGTTTATTGCCCCTACTGTAAAGGAAACACCCCACATCAAAGGGATTACAGTAGAATCAAAGCCCCTACCCCCTGAGACCCGGCCAGTTGCACACACCCCCGGGAATTAGCGGAATTCCCTGCTGCGCGATAGCCATCTCCCACTGCGGGTAGGGTGGGAACTTCTACTGTATCTATGTGTGGGATCGGATCTGAACCGGGGCTTCAGGGGATATTTCCCCGCACATCAAGGGAATCACAAGAATGTACTATGTGTAATAAAGCAATAAACCAGTGTATAAGAGACCAGGTCTCAGAGATGCAGTTAGAGCACCTCGTGACGATACCTTGCTGTCTGATCTGATGTGTTCTGCTCCGACGGAATAAAACCTTGTTTCCTGCCTTCCAGTCTCCGGCGCCTGCCTCTTTTATTGGTAAATTATCGAGTGGTATGAGAGGCGATTATCGCCGGGCAAAATACTTGGAAGATATCGACTGAAACTGCCGCTACCATTTAACACCAGGGTCCACAAGGGTCACGTGGGAGACTCAGCCAAGAGTGGGCAGGGTTCCCAGCAGAAGAGTGGGGAGGGACAAGGGTAAACAGAGGGAGTTCTATAGAAGGCTCCAAAGTAATCCCCAAGGGAACCAAGGGAAAGGTTCTCAGCCTCCCCCCCAGAAACCATCAGGGGCCCGACAGGTCCACCTGTTCAAAGAGGGCCCCCCAAATGCTACAAATGTGGAGAACTGGGTCATTGTGCCAATGATCCCAAGTGTCGCCTGTTTGGAAAACCAGCACCCACTGGTGCAGCCCCCCGGCAGATGGCTAGTGTAGCCCTGGATGAGGAGATGGGTGCCTTAGGTGGGTGGGGTCCCGCAGAGATGCCCCTTGTCTCATTAGGAGACTGTGAGGTGGTCCCCAGAACCCAACTGCCTGATAACACTAAAAAATACAGGCAGTGGGTAACCATCAATGGCCATAGAGTGGAGGCTCTTAGAGATACCAGAGCCAGTGTGACAGCTGTCAAGTGTCACCTGGTGTCTCAAGAGCAGGTTATCCCTGAAGCATTCTACCCAGTTGTTGCCGCTGACAACACAGAGAGTCACTGCAAGGTGGCTCAGGTTCCCTTTGAGTGGGGGGGGTCTCTGGTACTCTTCAGGTAGCTGTGAGGCCCGCCATGCCTGTTGACTGTTTGTTAGGGAATGACTTGGAGAGCTCTCCTTGGGCGAAGGTGGAGTGGAGTGCTCATCTAGAAATGTTGGGTTTGCCTGACTGGGCGTGTGTGACCACCCGGTCAATGGCAGAGAGTAAAGGTGCTCAAGAGGACCTGGAGCCTGAGAGGGAGGCTCAGGTACCTGCCGTCAAGAGTAGAGGCAGGGGGTGCGGGAAATCGGCCCACAAAGTTCCCACGGTCCAGGAGGAAGCAGACCCTGAGAGGGATGCCCTGGAGCCTACAGGGGAACAGGTAGCCGGACTGGGGGACCTGCCTTAGCTGACCCATTGGTAGCAAGAAGGAGGACCCTCCAGGGAGGAATTCTGCAAGGAGCTGAAAGAATGCCCTTCTCTTGTGGGTCTGCGGCAACAGGCTGCAGACCAGGCAGCAGGTGATCAGTCTGGATCACATTGGATCTACTGGGAGAATGATCTCCTGTATACAGAGGCTAAGGTTGCTGAGCCTGGGTCAGCCTGTGTGCTGGTGGTACCCCAGCGCTTCAGAGCCTTCCTACTGGGGCTGGCTCATGATGTTCCATTGGCAGGACATTTGGGGCAGGACAAGACCTTTGAAAGGCTTGTTGCCCATTTTTATTGGCCCCAAATGCGCAGGAGTTCAGACACTCACTGCAGGACATGTCAGACTTGCCAGGCAAGTGGAAAGAGTGGGAGGAAGCGCAAGGCTCCTCTCCAGCCCTTCCCTGTAATCAGCACCCCCTTTGAACGGGTGGGTATTGACATTGTGGGGCCACTGGACCCCAAGACAGCTATGGGCAACAGGTTCATCCTGGTCTTGGTGGACCATGCCACCCGGTACCCAGAAGCCATACCTCTGAGGACAGTGACGGCCCCCGTGGTGGGACGAGCACTGATGGGAATTTTCTCCAGAGTGGGATTCCCTCGCGAGGTAGTGTCTGGCCGGGAATCCAACTTCATATCCAAGTATATGAAGTCCCTGTGGCAGGTGTGTGGTGTAACCTATAAGTTCACCACTCCTTACCACCCCCAAGAAAACGGGTTTGTTGAGAGATTCAACCGAACCCTTAAAGGCATGATAAGGGGTCTTGAGGAACCCATGAGGCATAAGTGGGACGTCCTCTTACCATGCCTACTCTTTGCTTACCGTGAGGTGCAAAAGAAATCTCTAGGGTTCAGCCCCTTTGAGCTTCTCTAGGGACACCCAGTGAGAGGACCTCTAAGTCTGGTCAAAGAAGGCTGGGAGCAATCTCCCAGGAAACCTCTCCAGGATGTATATAGCTACATGCTGGCCTTTAGGAACCAGACTAGGCATTTCAGACAACTCACTGAGGCGAATCTGGAAGCCAGCCAGGAGGAGTTGAAGCGGTGGTACGGCCAGAATGCCACTCTGGTTGAGCTTCAGCCTGGACAGAAGGTGTGGGTCATGGCCCCAATGGAGCCCTGTGCACTCCAGGATAAGTGGACCGGCCCCTTTGAGGTTGTGGAGCGCAAGAGTCCGGTTACCTACTTGGTGGACTGGCGGTCTCCCAGGAACCCCTTGAGGGTCCTGCAGGTCAACCGCTTGAAGCCCCACTTGGAGAGGTCCCAAGTGGGCATGCTCTTGGCAACAGATGCTGGGATGGAGGAGGAGACCGAGCATCTTCCTGACCTCCTGTCAGCCAGAGAGCAAGATGGGTCAGTGGATGGTGTAAACCTCTCTTCCACCCTGACCCCTGAGCAACAGAATGACTGCCACCAGTTGCTGGGACCGTTTTCTGATCTGTTCTCCCTGGTTCCTGGTGTCACTGATTGGTGCGTCCATGAGGTGGACACTGGGAATAGTACACCTGTGCGGCACAAGGCCTACAGAGTGACTGACAGGGTAAGGGCTTGCATCAAGGAGGAGGTCTCCAAGATGCTTGCGCTAGGGATAATTGAGTCCTCTAGCAGTCCTTGGGCCAGCCCAGTGGTCTTGGTCCCAAAGGCTGCCGCGCCAGGTGCCTCACCCAAACTCCGGTTCTGTGTGGACTACAGAGGGCTCAATGCAGTCACCAGGACTGATGCACACCCCACGCCCAGAGCTGATGAGCTCATTGATTGGCTAGGGGCTGCGCGGTACCTCAGCATGTTTGACTTAACGCCTGGGTACTGGCAGATCGCCTTGACCGATGGGGCAAAGGAGAGGTCAGCATTCTCCACACCAGATGGGCACTACCAGTTCCGGGTGATGCCCTTTGGGATGAAGAATGCCCATGCTACCTTTCAGAGGTTGGTCAACCAGGTGTTGGCTGGACTGGATTCGTTCAGTACCGCCTACCTGGACGACATTGCAGTGTTCAGCGCCAGTTGGGAAGAACATCTGCGCCACCTCTGGGAAGTGTTGATGGCACTGCGGAGGGCAGGGCTCACGATCAAGGCGAGTAAGGGCCAGATCGGGCAGGGTTCCGTGATGTACTTGGGACACCAGGTAGGGAGCAGCCAGGTGGCGCCCCTGCAGCCCAAGATTGAAACCATCCTGGCTTGGGAGCCGCCCAAAACCCAGACAGAGGTGAGAGCCTTCTTAGGACTCACGGGTTACTACGGGAGGTTTGTCAAGGGGTATGGCAACGTTGTTGCACCATTGACAGCACTGACTTTCAGGAAGCAGCCCAGGAAAGTGATTTGGACTGACACCTGTCAGAAAGCTTTTGAGGCCTTAAAAACTGCTATGTGCACAGCGCCCGTGCTCTTGGCACCCAACTTCTCCAAGGAGTTCATAGTGCAAACAGACGCTTCAGAGCATGGTGTGGGGGCTGTTCTATCACAGATGAATGAGGCGGGCCTAGATCAACCTGTAGCTTTCATCAGTAGGAGGTTACTTTCACGGGAACAGAGGTGGAGTGCTATTGAGCATGAGGCTTTTGCTGTGGTCTGGGCACTGAAGAAGCTGAGACATACCTGTTTGGGACTCTCTTCCGGGTTCAGATGGACCACAGGCCCCTAAGATGGTTGATGCAGATGAGGGGTGAGAATCCAAAGCTGTTGAGGTGGTCCATTTCCCTACAGGGGATGGATTTCACGGTTGAACATCGACCAGGTACAGAACACGCCAATGCTGATGGTCTGTCCAGATTTTTCCGCCTTAGTGATGAGAACTCCCAGGAGGTAGGGTAGTTCTCCCCACACTACAGATGGAGGGGACACGTGTTAGACCTGGCACATTGGCGTGGGTCTCCCTTCCATTTTTCGCTGTTGCCTCATATGGTTTTGCTGGTGTTAGTTGCTCAGGGTACTGTGCCACGGCTGTCCAGTGCCACAGTGCAAGTGCTCCCTATTGTAAATTGATGTATGATTTGTGATTCCATGATTGGTTGGTTTGGTTTACCTGTCAGACACTAGTACATTGCACCAGGAGTACCCAGGGCTTGTAAATCCAAATACTGCTGGTGGGCTTGCAGCACTGGTTGTGCCACCCACAGAAGCAGCCTGTAAAAATGTGTCTAAGGTCTGCCATTGCAGAACCTGCGTGCAGTCTGGTACTGTCATGCTGACTGGGCAAGTGCACCCACTTGCCAGTCCCTAAACCTTCCCTTTTCTTCATATCATACACCCCTATGGTAGGCCCAAGGGCAGGGTGCATTGTAAGGATAAGGTAGGACATGCCCTGGTGTGTGTGGCATGTTCTAATAGTGAATTACAGCCATTTTTGTTTTTCACTATTGCAAGGCTACCTGTTCTCCATAGGCCTGAATGGGCGGTTTGGTTATTACATTTTATAATCTTAACTGACTCAGGGAACATGGTAGAATTTCAAATTTAGTATGCCTGGACTCAGAATGAGAAAATACATATTTTAGTGAAGTTGGTTTTAACATTCTGTGTTTGAAAATGCCACTTTTAGAAAGTAGGCATTTTCTTGTCTAACCATTCAAACTTGCCTCTGCTAGGCTGTGTATTCCCTGTCTGGAGTTTGAGTGACAGGGCTGGGGAATTCCAGGAGACAGGGTGAGGTGTCCCAGTGGTGAATAGAGAGATCTGCATCTAGATGGGTGGGAGGAGTTGCATCTGGGACCTGAATAGGGCTGTGCCTTCCCTCCACAATGCTGGCTCCACCTCCTGTGGTGCGTCTGATGTCTCTGCCCTGCACTCTGAAAGGAAAGAAGGAGTCAGGTAAACAAAGTGCTCCAGGACTGACCCAAACCGGTTTGAACAAGGCAAAGGCCCCTCTGCCCTCAGAGGACAAAGGATTTTGGGGTATAAGTATTGGGACCCTGATCCTAAGAATTTAGATCACTTTGGGAAAACAAGAAGAAATCTCTGCTGAGGAGAGGAACCAAGAAGAAACTGAGTAGAGACTATCCCTGAAACTGGGGGATTGGCCTGCAGGGGTTGCCTACTGCCAAAGAGAGGAGAAAGGAACTTTGTGTGTACTTTTGCTCAACTTGTGAAAGATCTCCAAGGGCTTGGAAAAGAGCTTGCCTCCTGCTGTAGTCTCAGGAACAAGAGACTTCACCCCCCAGCTCCTCAGAGTTCTTTGGAAGTGCCTGCTGCTGTTGTTGGGCCTTCTGAGGGACTGCGTGTCACAAGGAGCTGGAAGCGCAACTCAAGAAGGAGAAGCGTGCCGCCGTCGGAGTAGTTGTCGTCGCATCTCGTAAAGTGTGTCGCCGCTGCAGCATCGCATCGAGCGGAAGCATCTCGCATCATCCAGGAAGTGTCTCGCAACCCCGAAGAAGCGTGTCGCCATCACAGCCATCATAGCTGACAGTATTGTGTATTTTTGTCGTTTATTGCTCTTGTGGTAAATCTATATAAAGAATACTTATTTTTGATATAAAAACCTGTGTGGTGTCCATCTGTAGTGTTGTCACTTGGTTACTGTATGTGTTCACAAATGCTTTACACACTGCCTCTGAGATAAGCCTGTCTGCTCGTGCCAAGCTACCAAGGGGGTGAGCAGGGGTTATTTTAGGAGTGTACCCCCTTACCCTGTCTAGAGGAGAGGATCCCTATTTGTCACAAGTGCATACCTGTGCCTACTAGAGACCCCCAAGTCTAACAGTCCTCATGTAAATGAGTGGCTAGTTCCTCATCCAAATTATGGCCTCCTGGGAATCTAGTCTTGAGATCAATAATCCATTTGGATTCCTTTTTCCTAAGAGCTAGTTCCCTGTTGCCTCCTCTCTTGCCCAGATTGACCTGCTCAATTGCAAAAAATCTTAAAAAAGAGTTATTGGATTGGTGTATTTCTTGAAAATGGCGGGCAATAGGATAGTGCAGGTCTATATTAGTGATGTCCCGCAGGTGTTCCTGGACACGTTTTTTGACCATGCAAGTGGTATTCCCAACGTACCACAGTTTGCACGGGCATTCCAAAACATATATGCCATATAGTTCTGCTTTGCCTTGACCCAGGTATCTCGAACTCCTTGACCATATGGCTTGATTTCCATGCCCTGCAGTGGCCACATGGATAGAAACCTTTCAGATTGTGAACATTTCTGTTGCGGGTTTCTAAGAAATCCCCTTTTACCAAAATATCCTTAAGACTCCTACCTCTCCGATACGTTATGAGGGGTCTATTGCTTATACTGGGACCTATGATGTTGTCTGATTTAAGGATTTTCCAGTTGTCAGCTAGCACCTTCTGTACCTTTTTAGAGCTGTGATTGAACGTTGTGATCACTCTGGACACCATTTCCTCATTGGGCGTTTGTTGTTTATTTCCCAGGGTACTGGACCTGGTCGTTTCTTTGATCTTGTTCAATGCTTTAGTGAGAACCCACTCTGGGTACCCTCGCTCCCTGAATCTGGTAAGCATCCTCTCTTGTTCAAGATTGTACATTACGTCTGTGCTGCAGTTTCTTTTTGCCCTCAGTAACTCACCAAAAGGGATACTCCACTTCAGTGCTTCTGGATGAGCACTGAGGGCATGCAGGAGACTGTTCCCTGCAGTTTCCTTTCTATGGAGACTAGTTATCCTGTACTGTAACCAAAGTATCTAGAAACTCAAGACTTTCTTTGCTCATGTCAAAGTGAGTCAAATATTGTACGGGTTTGTATTTAACTTCAAAATGAAGTTCCCAGCTTCAATTTCAGAACCAGTCCATACAATAAAAAGATCATCGATATATCTGATCCAGACTTTCACAAGGTTGAAATCTGATTTCAGATTTTCGTCCTTCCGAATCTCCTCCTCCCATTTTCCCAGAAAAAGGTTTGCGAAGCTCGGCGCAAAACACGAGCCCATCGCGGTACCACGCACCTGCTTGTAGAGATCGCCATCAAACATGAAGATATTGTTGGTAAGACATATCCTCATCATCTCTACAAGCATGTGTGTGTGCTCCAGATAACCTCTATCCCTTACTTTCAGGAAATGGAAACAAGCCTCCACACCCTGGTCGTGGTCAATAATGGTGTACATTGAGCTCACGTCCATGGTAATCAAAGTGAACCCATTGTCCCATTCTACTCTCTCTATTTTGTTAAGGAAGTCTTTGGTGTCTTTTATATAGGAAGGTAAAAGTGCCGCATACTCTCTCAAAAAATGGTCTATATATTTTGATATGTTCTCATTAACACTCCTAGAGATGACACAATAGGTCTACCCAGAGGTCTTGTGGGGTCCTTGTGTATCTTTGGTAAAAGGTACTGTATGGGCAATTTGGGATAATCTTTTTTAAGGAAACAATACTCCTGCCAAGTGGTCAAGCCTGCCTCCTGCCAGTAGGCTAGCCTTTTCCATGTACTGGTTATGCTCAGGTTATACTCCGTGGTGTTACTCCTGCAATAAAAATATACATCACTCAATTGTTTTTGCACTCCTTCAATGTACATTTCTCTCCCCCATAGTACAATGTTGCCACCTTTGTCTGAAGGTCTTATGACAACATTCCTGTCTTCGGCGAGAGAGATAATAAAATCCCTCTGTTTTTTGGATAAATTAAACCTCACATTATTGCATCTAGCTGTTCTTTGTTGTTGAACAGCTAGATTACCATTTTTTGAGAGAGTATGTGGCACTTTTACCTTCCTATATAAAAGACACCAAAGACTTCCTTAACAAAATAGAGAGAGTAGAATAGGAGAATGGGTTCACTTTGATTACCCTGGACGTGAGCTCATTGTACACCATTATTGACCACGACCAGGGTGGGGAGGCTTGTTTCCATTTCCTGAAAGGAAGGGATATAGGTTATCTGGAGCACAAGCACATGGTTATAGAGATGATGTGGATATGTCTTACCAACAATATCTTCATGTTTGATGTCGATCTCTATAAGCAGGTGCGTGGTACCGCGATGGGCTCGTGTTTTGCGCCGAGCTTCGCAAACCTTTTTCTGGGCAAATGGGAGGAGGAGATTCGGAAGGACGAAAATCTGAAATCAGATTTCAACCTTGTGAATGTCTGGATCAGATATATCGATGATCTTTTTATTGTATGGACTGGTTCTGAAATTGGAGCTGGGAACTTGACCCACTTCCAACATGAGCAAAGAAAGTCTTAAATTTCTAGATACTTTGGTTACAGTACAGGAAGGCAGACTAGTAACTAGTCTCCATAGAAAGGAAACTGCAGGGAACAGTCTCCTGCATGCCCTCAGTGCTCATCCAGAAGCACTGAAGTGGAGTATCCCTTTTGGTGAGTTACTGAGGGCAAAATGAAACTGCAGCACATACATAATGTACAATCTTGAACAAGAGAGGATGCTTACCAGATTCAGGGAGCGAGGGTACCCAGAGTGGGTTCTCACTAAAGCATTGAACAAGATCAAAGAAACGACCCGGTCCAGTACCCTGGAAAATAAACAACAAACGCCCAATGAGGAAATGGTGTCCAGAGTGATCACAACGTTCAATCAAGACTCTAAAAGGTACAGAAGGTGCTAGCTGACAACTGGAAAATCCTTAAATCCGACAACATCATAGGTCCCAGTATAAGCAATAGACCCCTCATAACGTATCGGAGAGGTAGGAGTCTTAGGGATATTTTGGTAAAAGAGGATATCTCAGAAACCTGCAACAGAAATGTTCACAATCTGAAAGGTTTCTATCCATGTGGCGACTGCAGGGCATGTACATCGAACCATATGGTCAAGGAGTTTGAGATACCTGGGTCAAAAGAAAACAGAACTATAGGGCAGTTCCTGACATGTAGTGCCAGCTATGCCATGTATGTTTTGGAATGCCCGTGCAAACTGTGGTACGTTGGGAGTACCACTTGCATGGTCAAAAAACATGTCCAGGAACAGCTGCGGGCCATCACTAATATAGACCTGCACTATCCTATTGCCTGCCATTTTCAAGAAAAACACCAATCCAATAACTTTCTCTTAAGATTTTTTGCAATTGAGCAGGTCAATCTGGGCAGGAGAGGAGGCAACAGGTAACTAGCTCTTAGGAAAAAAAAATCCAAATGGATTATTGAACTCGAGACTAGATTCCCAGGACGGCATAATTTGGATGAGGAACTAGCCACTCATTTACATGAGGACTAACAGTAACTATTTTCCATTTTCTTTCTTTCCGTCTCAACTGTGTTGATATACTTCATTGAAATGTTGTTGCAGTTTATCGAAGCAATAGTTTTTATGTACATTGTTTTTAACTCAGTCTCTTGTTTTGATTGTGTTCACAGGAGGAAAGGAAGGGAGCCATCACTTTCACTTTTGGCAGACACTTCACGGGTACCCTACCCTTTTCTTCACCAGGATTGCCTTTGCACTTCCCTTAAGATAAGAGACTTTTTATGATATATGAGCACTTTTATTTACAATTATTTGAATGTTTTGTGTTTGGTGACACAGTTTTGTCTTCTGAACTGAATTGAGACCTCTAGATACGGCCACTTGGCTTTTATATTCTTTCTACATCTATTTGCACTGTACGGGTAATTACAACCAGGCACTAGTACACCGCACAGCAAAAACTTCCAGTAGGCACTAGTCCGCAAGAAATTGGTCCTCAGCAGGTGTTTCTCTACTGCAGAGGTCTTTTTGTTTGGCATACAGCCAGGTTCAATATCGTAATTGGTAGTAGAACAGAAAAAATAGTACATATTCACGTGCTTGTAATCCTTCACGATCTTGGAGGCACAACAGCATGTCCAAATTGTGACGAGAAAAAATAGCTTGTTATTATTATGTTTTATTTGCAACATGGTATGCTGTAGGCATTTATTATTAATTTGCTTTTCATTCACAGTAGCATATCGCAAATTTGCGGTATGATGAAATCGGGTTAACAATCTTAAGTTGTGTTGTAACCTTTGACTGTTCTAAGATGGGTGCCATTGCTGATGCCAGATGTAGGCTGCCTAACGAGTGCCTCTTCGATGTTCTTTGTTTATTTATGCACGTCCGTGTAACACTGTGATATTCGTGTGATCAAGACACTTTTAGTGTCGAAACGTGTAGCGGTATACAGGATTAATCCTTGGTGTTCAGCAATTGACTTCTGAGAGTGCATCTTTAATTCAGTAATTTTTGGAATATATATATATATTACCTACTGGCGGTCGCCAGTAGGTAGTTATAGTTAGGACCTATACTCCATAGGAAATCCGCAACATTCTATTTGGAATAACTTTGGCGCCTGTTGACGAATCTTCGTGAACTTTTCAAAACTTGTGGCCCGCTCCGGTCCACTCCTATCCTGAAAGAAAAAAGGGGGGTCCCAAAAAGTGTTTTCCCCATGCAATTTTCCATAGGGACCTTTAGTCGCAGCTACAGCCCGAACTGCTGAACGGAATTACACCAAATTTGGCAGAAAGGTAGACCTTGGTTCAAAGTCGTGCCTTTTGCTTAAATGGTGTAAATCTGTTCAGTAGTTCCTGAGAAAATCAAAATCACATATATATCTGGGCGGAGCCTAACCACACATCTCATCGTGAGATCTGATTGGCTGTCAGCACTTCATCCAAGAAGTGTTGGCAGCCATCTTGGGACCAATATACATGATAGCACCTCATTAAAAAGCATTGCAGTTGGATAGAAGGTTTTAAGACTTTAGTTACATTATAAATCATGTGTTGATGGTACCATACTCATTTTAGGAATTGTGGTGTGTTCTAAGGTGATTTTACCATGTGAAAATGCCTTCTGCTGGGATATCATGAATCATATTTGAGAGAAAACTATTTTCTCATGCTTTAACCCACAGAGGTTTGGAAGGTGATCTATAAGCTAGACTGAGAGCATATTTTCTGTAAATTCACATTATCTTTCTCAGTCATGTGAGAATGAAGTCTGACATTCTCAGTAAAACATGTATATCCAACAAGGGCTGAGACTGTCAGTTGATTCCTTTGTGTTCTACTGCAGCTTCCCAGAGTATTCTAAAGAACAACTAGAGCGCTAACAGTCCTACTTATGATAAACGTATGGCACACCTGAAGCCATCTTGATTGGAATAAAGTGGTAATTCTTAAAACATTTAATTTAAAAAGGAACAAAATTAGGGGGTTCATTTTGCCATAGAAAGTATGATTAGTGCTGCAGAAAGAAAAATTAAGGCACATTTTGAGTGACTTCTCAAATCCTCTTCTATTTCATTAAAAAATTCTGACATGCAGACTGAAACATGCACTTTCAATACCAGCAGCAGACTTCCCTGGTAAGCAGTAGCTTTACTACAGTGATCTAATGAGCAACTAGAGAGCTAACATTCAGAATTTATGGCAAATGTGTGACACATCTGAATGCCTTCTTGATGGAACCAAAGTAACCAAGCATTGAAAATGCAATAGGTCTCGCCCTCGTTTAAGTTAAAGCAATTCTATTTGTAATTAGGTGGCTTTTTACCTTTGCTTTTATTAGTGTTTTTCAAACTTTCATGTACATAACATGCATATGTATGCATATATGTATATGTATGCATGCATTTATATTTGTATTTATATAGATATGCAGATTATATATATGTATGTATATATATATACACATACATATATATAAATGCATATGCATATATATGCATATATATATGTGCATATGTGTGTGTGTAGAGAGAGGTAGAGGTGTAGAGGTAGAGGTAGAGAGGTAGAGGTAGAGAGGTAGAGGTAGAGAGAGGTAGAGATACAGAGTAGTGGATGAGTAATAGACAGTAGAGAGTGAGTAGTAGAGAGTAGTAGAGTGAGTAGTAAAGAGTGAGTAGTAGAGAGTAGTAGAGTGAGTAGTAGAGAGTGAGTAGTAGAGAGTAGTAGAGAGTGAGTAGTAGAGAGGAGTAGAGAGTTAGTAGAGTGAGTAGTAGAGAGTGGGTAGCAGAGAGTGAGTAGCAGAGAGAGAGTAGTAGAGAGTAGTAGAGAGTAAGTAGTAGAGTGAGTAGAAGAGAGTAGCAGAGTGAGTAGTAGAGTGAGTAGTAGAGAGTGAGTGGTAGAGACTGAGTAGTGGAGAGTGAGTAGAAGAGAGTAGTAGAGAGCAAGAAGTAGAGAGTGAGTAGTAGAGTAGTAGAGAGTGAGTAGTAGACAGTGAGTAGTAGAAAATAGTAAAGTGAGTAGTAGAGAGTGAGTAGTAGAGAGAGAGTAGTAGAGAGTGAGTAGTAGAGAGTGAGTGGTAGAGAGTAGTAGAGTGAGTAGTAGAGAGGTAGTAGAGTGAGTAGTAGAGAGTGAGTAGTAGAGTGAGTAGTAAAGAGTAGTAGAGTAGTAGGGAGTGAGTAGTAGAGAGTGAGTAGTAGAGAGTAGTAGAGAGTGAGTAGTAGAGTAGTAGAGAGTGAGTGGTAGAGAGTAGTAGAGAGTAGTAGAGTGAGTAGGAGAGAGTAGTAGTAGGGAGTAAGTAGTAGAATGAGTAGTAGAGAATAGTAGCGAGTGAGTAGTAGAGAGCCAGTAGTTCAATTTAAAAGGAACACAATGAGGGGGTTCGTTTTGCCATAGAAATTATGATCAGTGCTGAAAAAAGAAAATTAGGGCACATTTTGATTGACTTCTCAAATCCTCTTGTATTTCATTAAAAAATTCTGACATGCACTTTAAATACCAGCAGTAGACTTCCCTGGTGAGCAGTAGCTTTACTACAGTGATATAATAAGCAACTAGAGTGCTAACATTCCGAATTTATGGCAAATGTGTGACACATCTGAATGCCTTCTTGATGGAATCAAAGTAAAAAACTGAAAGTATTTCCTACTGAGGAGACTGTAGTAAATGAGAAAATTAGGAAACTTCATAACAAATAAGTCTCCCAAGATGGCCACCACAGACAATAGAGCCCAAATGTAGCACAAATATCACCCAGATGTAGCCCAAGTATAGCACAATGACAGAATGTCCCAGAGTGTTCTAAAGAACAACTAGAGCGCTAACAGTCTTACTTATGACAAAAGTATGGCACACCTGAAGCCATCTTGATTGGCTTAAAGTGGTAACACTTAAAACATTTAATTTGCAAAGGAACAAAATGAGGGGGTTCATTTTGCCATAGAAATTATGATTACTGCTGCAGAAAGAAAGATTAGGGCACATTTTGACTTCTCAAATCCTCTTCTATGTCATTAAAAAATTCTGACATGCAGACTGAAACATGCACTTTGAATACCAGCAGCAGACTTTCCTGGTGAGCAGTAGCTTTACTACAGTGATCTAAAGATCAACTAGAGTGCCAAAATTCAGAATTTTTGGCAAATGTGTGATACATCTGAATGCCTTCTTGATGGAACCAAAGTTAACAAACATTGAAAATGCAATAGGTCTTGCCCTCGTTTAAGTTAAAGCAATTCTGTTTGTAATTAGGTGGCTTTTTAGCTTTGCTTGTACTAGTGTTTTTCAAACTTTCATGTACATAACATGCATATGTATGCATATATGTATACGTATGCATGCATTTATATTTGTATTTATATAGATATGCAGATTGTATATGTTTATATATGTATGTATATATACACATACATATATATAAATGAATGCATATGCATATATATGCATATACATATGTGCATATGTGTGCGTGTAGAGAGAGGTAGAGAGAGGTAGAGGTAGAGGTAGAGAGGTAGAGAGTAGTAGAGAGTAGTAGAGAGAGAGGTAGAGTGAGGTAGGCAGGTAGAGAGTAGAGAGTGAGTAATGTAGAGAGTGAGTAGTAGAGTTGTAGAGAGTAGTAGAAAGTAGTAGAGAGCAGTAGAAAGTAGTAGAGAGTAGTAGAGAGTGAGTAGTAGAGAGTAGTAGAGAGTGAGTGGTAGAGAGTAGTAGAGTGGGTAGTAGAGAGTAGTAGAGAGAGAGTAGTAGAGAGTGAGTAGTAGAGAGTGAGTAGTAGAGAGTGAGTAGTAGATAGAGTAGTAGAGAGTGAGTTGTAGAGAGTGAGTAGTAGAGAGTAGTAGAGAGTGAGTAGTACAGAGTGAATAGTAGAGAGTGAGTAGTAGAGTGTAGTAGAGTCAGTAGTAGAGAGTAAGTAGTAGAGAGAGTAGTAGAGAGTAGTAGAGAGTGAGTAGTAGAGAGTGAATAGTAGAGAGTGAGTAGTAGAGAGTGAGTAGTAGAGAGTAGTAGAGAGTGAGTAGTAGAGCGAGAGTAGTAGAGAGTAGTAGAGTGAGTGGTAGAGAGTAGTAGAGAGTGAGTAGTAGAGAGTGAGTAGTAGAGAGTGAGTAGTAGAGAGTAGTAGAGTAGTATAGAGTGAGTAGTAGAGAGTAGTAGAGAGTGAGCAGTAGAAAGAGAGTAGTAGATAGTAGTAGAGAGTGAGTAGTAGAGTAGTAGAGAGTAGTCAGTCAGTGTCAGTCAGTCAGTGTCAGTCAGTCAGTATAGTCAGTCAGTGTCAGTCAGTGTCAGTCAGTGTCAGTCAATCAGTGTCAGTCAGTGTCAATCTGTCAGTGTCAGTCAGTCAGTGTCAGTCAGTCAGTGTCAGCTAGAGCAGCTCTGCTGACCTGGTTCTCTGGCTCTCTGGCTCTAAAGCAGCTCTGCTGACCTGGTTCTCTCCCTCTAAAGCAGCTCTGTTGACCTGGTTTCTCTGGCACTACAGCAGGTCTGCTGGCCTGGTTCTCTGGCTCTAGAGCAGCTCTGCTGACCTAGTTCTTAGGCTACAGATCAGCTCTGCTGATCTAGTTCTCTGGCTCTACAGCAGCTCTGTTGACCCGGTTCTATGACTCTAAAGCAGTTCTGATAACATTGTTCTCTGGCTCTAAAGCAGCTCTGCTGACCTGGTTCTCTCCCTCTAGAGCAGCTCTGCTGACCTGGTTCTGTCCCTCTAAAGCAGCTCTACCGACCTGGTTCTCTGCCTCTAGAGCAGCTCTGCTGACCTAGTTCTCTCCCTCTAAAGCAGCTCTGCTGACCTGGTGTCTCTGGCTCTACAGCAGCTCTGCTGACCCGGTTCTCGGCCTCTAGAGCAGCTCTGCTGACCTGGGTCTCTGGCTCTAGAGCAGCTCTGCTGACCTGGGTCTCTGGTTCTAGAGCAGCTCTGCTGACCTGCTTCTTAGGCTCTAGAGCAGATCTGCTGACCTGGTTCTCTGGCTCTACAACGGCTCTGCTGACCTGGTTTCTCTGGCTCTACAGCACCTCTGCTAACCTGGTTCTCTGCACTCACGATGCACGCACCCGACTTCGCGAAAATATATTTAAAAATAATATAAGTTTATTATAAGTACAAATAGGTTATTTTTATGACTATTTTAGATAATCTCGTGACCTAATATGTATATTAAAGACACATACATATCATTTTGGAACATAACATTTTTTTGCGGGAGTCACGCAACCAGCCCGCCCCAGCACGTATATGACATCACGCGGGACCCGCCACCGCGCAAGCATCTCGTACTGTAATGCGCATGTTTTGCGAATGCGCGGGAGCAGGAGTCGCGGACTGGTTGCATACCAATCGCGCACATCACGTAATATTAAAAGTATATGATGTAACTGAAAAACACGCAGCCGTCGCACACCGTACGCGGATCCTTCACGACTTTTCTAAAATAGCGGCTGTACATCTTCAACAAAGTAAACAAATAAAAGGCATTGTATGTGAGAGTTGGTGTATATAAATAAGTATGTGTAAGAGTCAGTGATTGTGAGAGTAACTATATGAATGAGTGTATAATTGTAATGGTGATTTTTTAACATATTAACTATGAGTTACTATGTGTTTGAATAAATGAGGTGTTGTTGGATAATTGTGTAAGTGAGTAAATGTAAGTTTGATTATTTTTTTTCATGAGTGAGTAGGATGACTGCATAACCGACTAAGATGACTGCTGATGTGTCAGTGTCTATATATGTGTATATGTGCATTTGATAGTGTTCTATTAATTAGTGACTGCATGCATAAATGATTCTGTTGTTGAATGAGTAGTTGTGTGTGTAGACTTAGGAATCAGTGAGTGGGTATGTAGTAACTGGTATTGGTGTGTCAATGGTTTCAAATATGGTACTCTGTATTTTACAGTGAGTGATGAAAGGTTATACTAGTGTATGATGAGGTATATCAGATTGTCACGTGGATGATGTCATCAGTGATGTCATCAGTGATGTCATTTGAGATGTCATCAGTGATATCATCAGTGATGTCACTGACCATGTCATGAATGATGCAATATGTGACAACATCAGCAATGCATTGCGGGCGCGCGAGTTATAGTTAGCAGAACTAACTATAACAGAGGAATTTCTATGGTTTTGTACAAGTGAAATGGCCAGCTAACTATAACACCCCTGAAACCTATGTTTTTTTCTGTGAAAATATATATATATATATATATATATATATATATATATATATATATATATATATATATATATATATATATATATATATATTCTGAAAGTGCCATCTAAAATACACCACTGGATCCTGCACCACCCAACCACTCTGCCATAGGATCTATTTGTCCCATTACATAAGCTCACTCAATAAGGTGATAGCTGGATTTTGCAGAGACCCTATACCACTATTAAGGTGAAGTAGATGGCCAGCACCCCAACTCAGAAAATTGCCCCAGCTCCACTGAAGCAGACATTACGAGCTCCATGCTGTACGCATTGTGGGATGCCTATAATGGGACTCAGTACATGCAGCAAGTAGTGGGTAGGAAATTCAAGCACTCAGTGTGAGAATCTAATAGATAAGCGCTTGTCATTCTGTTTGAATGTCATTTGGAGGAAACCTATATCAGAGGTTGGTGTGACCTGAAGGTAACTGGGGGATTGTGCAGAAGATACACAACGCGTCTTGCCCAAAACACTCAACATTTCAAAGACGTCTACTAACACCTGCGATTGTCTAACATGGACAATTCTAACATGAGGTTATATTGTGCCAGAGAGTATTAAGGAGGTCTGTGGCCACATTCTAAAGCACCCACTGCTGCACTAATGGCAACAGTGAATGCACTGCCGAGCATGGTGCAGCACTTCAACCTAACTGTTCTGGTTAGAGGATGCTTCTGCGTGCTATAGTTTTAATCGAGCTTTCAATCACATCTCAGTTTTCACATACATTTTTAAATACACAGAGGCTTATGTACAACCCCCGTGCGCAGCTGTAACATCCCTTTTTTTTAAGTTCCGGCAGCGCTGAGTGCAGAGCCAAATGTATGTGGCCACGAAAAGCCACCCTACGAGGCTTTCCATGGCCTATTAGATATGGTGTAAGGCAACACAGTGCAAGTCGCTGTGTTGCCTCACACTGCTTCAGGAAGGCATGCCATGAGCGTTGCCGTGGGTGTTCCCACTCAAAACCCATGGTGTCTGAAACAATCCCAGATTCACAACACACATCCACTCAAAACCATGCACCTCCCAAGGGTGGCGTAACGAGGAGAAATAACTTTGGCCCATATTCACAAAGGGTTAGCATTACTTCTTTAACCCTAACCCAACGCTAAACCTTTTGGGAGATTAACAAACCAACACTAATTGGTATTAGTGTTGGTTTATATGGGAAAGTAATTCAAAGCAGCCTAAAACGCTACTTTGCATCAAAGTGAGGTTACATGGGTGGTATATGGGTGTTCCCATGCAACCAACCATGCTTTTGATCCTGAACCCTATCTATTAACATGAGTACACATGGGTTAGCGCCAAAATGTAATGCTGCTTGAAAGCAGGCGTTAAAAAGGAGAAATGTTTTCATTTCTCCTTTATTTTACGACTTTGCTTTTGTGCTGCACTGGGCAGCATACAAAGTAGGAAAAGCATTAAGGTGTGTCTAGCCATAGTATTTTGTACAGGAATGGTACCCTGCCTGTACAAAACTTTTGCACAGGCGGAGTACCCTATGGTAGGCTCAGGCATGCACCCTAGGACTAAGGCGCATTGGTGTATGCCTGGAGCACAGCTGCTGAAATCAGCGCTGGCACTAGAGAGAGGGGAGGAGAGAGCCATATCTCTGTGAATATGGCACTCTCCTGCTCTCTTCCTGTCACGCAACCCAGCACAGCATTTTTGACTGCTGCGCTACGTTCCGTGAAACCTTTAAGAAGCTGGGCCTTAATTTCTCCTTGTGTTTTTCCTCTTTCTGTGTGTGCTAATAGAAAGAGGAAAACACCTCCATTGATTGTTTTTGTCAAGGCAGGTAGGTGTCCCCTCCTGCACAAAAACAATAATTCCTTCAAGCTGGACATCCTTGCACCATGGTGCAAGAGAGCCTGCATTAGTGCAAGGCAGTCATTTGTGCGCCAGCGAAGAGGACAGGAATGCGCCTTATCTCATAGATACAGTGTATTCCTGCATTTTTCTTTATACACAGATCAGCTCAGCAAAGTGCTGTGCAGCGCTGCCCTGCCTCAAATAGTTGTAAATGAGGCCCACAGTTTAAAAAAATAGTGTTATGACGTCACATTCCAGCATGGACGGCGACATCGCATTAGGAAATATTTACGAGAGCAGTGAAGCCTGCCTTTGTGTAACCTTAGCTACTCGGGGAGAAAATGGATAAATAAAGGCTGTTAACCATGTGGGTGCGCATCAGAGCAAACAGAGGGGAAGCGATAAATAGAAATTCCAGAACCTAACAAATAGCTGTTGTTCAAACACCCGCCTGTTTCCACATTCAAACAGCCCCGCCTGAGGACAAAGCACACATCAGAGTTTGGACGTGATTATTTCGGTTAAACAAAATATAAGAAAACTCGCTTGCTTCCGGATACGGAATCTAGCCCGCTTACAGGAATCAGCGCTGTCAGTGTGCAGAGAAAAGTGGACTTGGGAAACAAGGCGTATACTGTGCCCGGAGAGACGTGTTATATTTAGGGCAAAAGACAGGGTGAGAGCTGCTCTTATGTTCTGGGGAAAAAAGCTGGTCTTTGTTTCTGAGCCTCCTTTGCAGCACGTGGAGCCCAGGAGGAGAAACGAATCTGTGGCTCTCAAGCACATAAGCTCATGAGCTCCCAGCCTGCCCAAACCCCGAGGTGGAGAGGCAGAACGTTCCAGGAGGTCTCCTCTCCTTTTCAAATATTCTCTTAGTGATTCGGCCTCCATAACAACCTCTGGAGGCATCTCAGTCTGCCAGCAGAGTACGTGCCTGCCCATCATGGCTGCAGGAATGCCATGATGGGTGCTATAAAGTACAGCATAAAGGCGGGAGGGATCATCATGAAGGGCGGACAATAAAACACACGAACTGCTCTATTAGTTGCACCAGCAAAACCGTGTGTTCAGAACGATCACGACTGAATAAACAGAAGTGAGATGCGGTGATGAGCTACCTATGTTGGAGCAGTCATATGTGGCTGCTGTGCAGATCGGGGAGAAAATCCAGGGGAAATACGTCCTCTCTACAATGAGGAGCTGTTCTGAGAGCGGCCCTTCTTCTATACAGCTCCACTGATGTTTCTAGAGCACTGCTTGTGTGTGGGCGCTCCAGGGATCATGAGGTCACACTGGCGGATCTTGAGAAAAGTGTGTCCCGAACACAAAGTACGTTCGCCCTTGCTACATCAGAACTGCTCGTGTACTCAATTCGCACAATGGGCTGTCAATCAATCAATCAATCAATCAATCACTGGAGTTTCTAGAGCAGATGGTCTAACGTGCCAACTTCCACCACAAAATGACATTAACATCTCAATGCTTCTAGATCAGCGATTCTGCTACTCTTTGAGCTCAACATATTCAGTGAGCGCTCAGTTGTTTCTAGGGAAGTCTACGTGTGTAAACTTTCTAGTGTGCGCAGATCGCTACTTCTCCTCGGCGAACGTCGCATACAGAGGACGCTGACGTTTCTCGAGATCTCGTGAAGGGATGATTCTACCGCAGAGCATCAACTCAGATCAAATGAGCTACCAAACCGTGCCTGTCTCGTTCGCAAATAGCGTGCTCTAACTGTTGTTTATATAGCTTACCATATTCAGCACTGACCTGGGCTCTCACGGACTAGAACAAATCGTCTCTGTACTCATCTCAGGTACAATGAACTCTAACTCGTCTTTCTAGAGCAGAGTTCCCGCAGTGCTCACCTCACTCACAAGGAGCTCAGAGCTCTCGCTGCTGCTTCTAGAACAGAGACATCCCTCACACAGGCCCCGTAGCCAATGAAGTAGAGGGAGGGCGACCCTTCTGGGCCCATAGCCCCACGGGGAGGAGAGGATGGGTATTCAGCCCAATGCCAACAAATAAGGACCATTGATGTGTACGAACAAGTGGTGGCATTGCACCCATCCCAAATATACTATATTCGTGTGCCTCGAGTAAAACTGTCCCTGTGCTCACCTCATGTCAGTCTACTGCTGGGGAGGGGGGGTCTCTAGTGTGCCTGGAGCAGAGCTGTTCTGCTTTTTCCAGCGAGAGAGTAGGCTCTCTCAGGATTCACTGCACACGAGCATATCAAAAGCAAAGCGTCTGATCTCACCTCATGGTTAGTGAGCGCTCACGGGTGTATTTGTGGTCCGCTACCCACCTCACATCCATTACTGGTGAAGCCCTCTGTGTACAATGACTCATGTAACTGCAGCTGCCGGATGAGCAGTTCTTTTCTGAATGTGCCCATCTATGTGTGAGGACCCCACACAAACACCTTAGGAGCCTGGGAAACCTGCTCGTCTCAGTCCGTGCGCTCTAGGAGAGGCGGCCACAGTGACACCGTCGCCCCTTTGCTGCACCTCCCGGACTCTTCGGCCTCTGCCCAACCTGTGATCGTCAACGGACTTTTAAAAACACCACTTCACGGCGAAAAAGTCGAGCAAACTCTGTCCGCCGTATGGGTTCTTTTCCAGGCTTCTGGAATGGGCAGTAACCCAATTACTTACCTGTAATTTTCATTACCCCGCCGAGGTCCTCCTCGCCCCAGTCCTCACTCGTGAGGTGGAAGCGCCTCGGAATTCAGGACTGGAGCAAGGAGGGCGAAGATGAGGGGGTACGGAGAAGGGACCTAGCTGGCAGGGTGAAGGGCGTCTGGCGGGTCTCTGGTGGGATCCCGACGAACAGGGACTAGACGCAGGAGGAGAAGTGGGGTTTTGAGGATGGGGAGAGCTCTGACACCCGGGAGAGAGGAAGGACTGGGGGAGGGGGAGTTCTGGATTTTGGAGAGAGATGGGGCCAGGGCTTTCAGGGGGAGGTGAGAAGGGAGGTCTGTGGATTTGACGAAGGAAGGGGCGCGGGCTTTGAGGTGATGGGAGGGCTCTGTGGCTCAGAGAGGAATGGGAAAGGAGCTTTGAAGAGACGGTGAAAGGGCTGGTGGGCTCAGGTTGCACCTCCGCTGGGGGGCAGGGCCGGGCCACAAGGCCCAGATATACGCCGGCGCCCGGAGGGCGGAGGGGACATATAACTGCGGTGCCTTGGTCCAGAGCAGTCGGGGTGAAGTTCCTGCTGGGGCCGGCACTGGATTCTCCTTCTTTTCCCGAGGGGTCGGCTGCATGAAGGCTCGATAGCTGCTGGGGAATATCCGCTTCTCCCTCCTTTTCCTCGCAAAAGTCCTGCATGTCTAATATTTAGACATGTTCAGCTTTGTGCACTCGCGGACTCTGGTGCTATTCGCACTCACCCAGTTCATTTTATTAGCCATTGTCAAGTGTCAAGATGAAGATATCCGTAAGTAGCCGCGCTGCGCGTCTCTCCTCCGTGGGGGCAGGTGTCCTTGCGATACCTTGCATGACCTAGGAGCGGGCTGCCCTCTCTCGAGGGCCTGGGGGCAGTGGGCTTTGGAGAATAGGGGTAAATGTTGCTGCCAAATGTGAACATTGTGAATACATGTTGAAATGTGCAGGCCAGTGTGACACTAGCGGGCGAGTCCATAGCACTGAAGCAAAAAATGGTTAGAGTGTAAAATATATGAGGGGAAAGGGACGAGAGTAGAAAAGTAGCAAAGGTGGATGTTTGGTGTAACATTTCGGGGGTACTTGCACCGTGTTAAACGTGGTATATAAGCGAAGAAAATATGAAACTTGGAGGCAGTAAATGTGTTGTGGGCATGTGGTATAGGCTTGAAGTGCGTGATGACAACACCTGTTACAGACTAACCTTATACGTTTGGTAGAAAGTGATTGATAAAACACATTCTTATTATTATTACGAGTACATGATATGGGTATAGCTATACCTGTGGGAGGTGCCCCTTTTATGAAGGGAAACTTATACCTAATGTGGGGGCGAGGAAGTGTGCATATAGCGAGGGGTAGATGCACTTGGCGTAAGGTGCGTATGTCCCTAATTGATAAAACACATTCTTATTATTATTACGAGTGCATAATATGGGTATAGCTACACCCGTGGGAGGTGCCCCTTTTATGAAGGGAAACTTATACCTAATGTGGGGGCGAGGAAGTGTGCATATAGCGAGGGGTAGATGCACTTGGCGTAAGGTGCGTATGTCCCTAATTGATAAAACACATTCTTATTATTATTACGAGTACATGATATGGGTATAGCTACACCCGTGGGAGGTGCCCCTTTTATGAAGGGAAACTTATACCTAATGTGGGGGCGAGGAAGTGTGCATATAGCGAGGGGTAGATGCACTTGGCGTAAGGTGCGTATGTGCCTAATGTACGCGTGGGGTACTGGTGTTAATGAGACGCACTGCATATGAAGAATGAAGGCTGCAAATCCCAAATCATTGGCTGCTATTTATTGCAAGAAGCCTGTTCTAGATCGCGCAGCTTGTGCCTAGAACGCTTACGAAAATCTGCAATCTTAGAGCGATCTGAGCAAAACGTCAACAAGATAGAGCTGATCCCCAGTGTCCAGTATGTCAGGGTCACCTATTTGTAGTGTATTTCAAGATTCAACGACCCTTCGGTTTCAGTTAACGTTTTAAATGTGATGTCTGTATTCTACGCCAGGACAGCCAGCGGCACTGCCTTTAGGCTCAGGCGCAGCTCGATTCACGCGGAATATGTGTTTTAAGTCTAATGTCTGTTAAAGACCCTCGGGGCTGTTATTATTGCGAGACACTAAGCCCATGATAGATGTTAATATGTTCCATGGGCAGCTACTGCTGAATGAAGTGAAGAGGGCTTCAAAGGCGCAGGCGCAGAGGTACCTGGGCCCGCACATTCCCAGACTATTTACAGCTGCTTTCAGAATCAAAGAGCATTAATGGACGGTCTGGGGCCAGGAGGAAGCACAGCGTTCGCATGTAGACACAACACAGACATCACTGGAGAGGGCGGATGCTGCGAGGAGGGGGGCGAAAGCCACACCGGTGAAGCAGGAGCTAGGGGGTGCCCTGGGAAGGTAGGAGTTGTGGAGCTAGAGCACAGAGAAGGTAGGACACAGACCCTGAGGGGCTGGGGAAGGAGAGCAGGTGGCACCGGAGAATGTGTGGGCTCGGTCCCTGGGGAAGGTGGGAAATGTGGAGCTGAGGCATTGAGAATGTAGGGCTGGGTCATTGGAAAAGGTAGGGGGTGTGGAACTCCTGAAGCACTGGAGTTGTAGGGCTTGGACTACCAGAGAAGGGAGAGACTACAGCACTGGAGAAGCTGTGTAACACAGGCCCCTGCAGCTCCAAAGGTGCTGGGGTCCCGGGCCCATCAGGTGGCAGATTCTCAATCTAAAACCTAGGATATCTGTGAGATGCGCAAGTGTAGGGGACCCTCATCAGCTACTCAATCTAAAACCTAGGATATATGTGAGATGTGCAAGGGTAGGGGACCCTCATCAGCTACTCTATCTAAAACCTAGGATATCTGTGAGATGTGCAAGGGTAGGGGACCCTCATCAGCTACTCAATCTAAAACCTAGGATATCTGTGAGATGTGCAAGTGTAGGGGACCCTCATCAGCTACTCAATCTAAAACCTAGGATATCTGTGAGATGTGCAAGTGTAGGGGACCCTCATCAGCTACTCAATCTAAAACCTAGGATATCTGTGAGATGTGCAAGTGTAGGGGACCCTCATCAGCTACTCAATCTAAAACCTAGGATATCTGTGAGATGTGCAAGTGTAGGGGACCCTCACCAGATACTCAATCTAAAACCTAGGATATCTGTGAGATGTGCAAGTGTAGGGGACCCTCATCACATTTGCAGGGGGAGGGGGGCATCATTTTGCATTATGCCACTGCGAAGAAGGCGGTGATCGGTATTTCAAGTTGTGGAGAAGGTAGAGGCTGGGTGTAAAGGCTCTGGAGAACGTAGGCATCTGGTAGCTGGGCATTAAGTTGCTACCAAGGTTTCAGGGAAGGTAGAGGCTGTGCAGGTAGAGCAATGGGACTCCATGGGCACAATGGTCTAGAAGGTAGTAGCTGCATGCTGGGACAGGTGCTGTGGAGAAAGTATTCCATCGGTAAAATCAGGCAAATAAAGACGACACAAGCAGAGAAGCTAATGGACTGGAGAAGACAAACAGTGAAACTGGGAATCTAGAAATCATTTGAGTCCATTAATTAGGGCTACTGATGAATCTATTAAAGAAACTTGAAACATGAGACATTACCGGCCTGGTTACTGCAGATTCAGGAGTGACGTCACTGAAGAGGTGGGGCTGAGTTACCGGAGAGACTAGCACCTGGGGTAGTGGAAACTGCAGGGTGTAGCGTAAGAGGTACTGAAGAAGGTATGGAGCGACAGACTGTAGCAATGCAGAGAGAACAAGGGCTGTGAAGTGTGGAACATCGGCATTGGCGAGGCTGGGGGTGGTGAATCCGCAACACTGGAAATGTCATGGCTGTGGGGGCTGGGGGACTAGAGAAAGCGAGCTCTTATGCATTGGGGCATTGTGGAAGGCATGGGCTGTAGTCTGAGGTCACCGGACTGTGGAGATGGAATGCAGTAGAACTGGAGGATCTTTGGCCCCAGTAATAGCAGGGGCCATGGTGGTAAGGCATTTGAGAAGGTAAAGCTCAAGGGACTGTGGCACTGGCGAAGGCGAAGGCATGGGCTGTAGTCTGAGTTCTGTGGAGCTGGGATGCCATAGAGAATAGAGCTGTCCCAGCTGGTCACTGGTTCAGGGATTGTAGGTGATGGGGCACTGGTGAGGGAAGGGACTTTGGCGAGTGGGGCACCAAGGAAGACAAAAACTGGTGTAGCTTAGGCTAGGAGAGATGGCGTGCCCTGTAGTCTGATGCCTGTAGGCAGTTGAACGGGGTACCACAGAGGCAAGGGGTAGTGGTGGCTGAGCAAGACTACTGGGGGTGTGTGGGGGCCCAGAGAAAGAAGCAGGAACTGGCAATTGATGCCATGAAGGGGACGATTCGGGAGTTTGGAGCTATTTGAGAGGCCAGGCCACTGAAGAAGACGTGCAGGGAGTAGGGAAAGCAATAGAGGGCCAGGTGGCAAGCTACTTACTATAGCAGATTGATGGGCAACAGGTTGTGAGCCAAAACAAGGGAACCTCCAGAGAAACCACCTAAGGATTGCAGGAATGCCAGAGCCCCCAGTGTGCTTTAAAATGGCACTCTAAAAATAGGCCTAAGCAAAATACAAATATTTTAGGCTCTCCAGGAGGGGACAGTTGCCACCCTCCATGTCTCTCTTTTTCAGTGAATGCCAATAGCCCCAGTCTGCAACACTGTTTCTATTATTCTTCAATGAACAACGAACAAACTAGCCTGCGTTTCTTCCACATGTGTAGAAGGGTGTTCCTAATATGCATCAGAGTGGGGCAACCTTCTGACCAAAAATGTGCTTCGACTTTTTTTTTTTTAAACTAAGGTATTTCTTCAGGAGGATTTGGGTGGTAGAAAGATGTATTTGGCCTGTTTGGGCAGATCCTTGTACTGGGTACATTCCTTTTCAGTCTCCACTTTCCAAAAGGTTGTAAATCAAATGTTGGAAAATGTTTTGCTCTCTTTAATTACCCTACGCTGTGTGGATTCCAGTCCCGTGAAGTGTAAACTTCCCAGAAACGTTAAAATATGTTGAGTGGTATAACTGAGAGGGTATGTGTTAAGTGGTGGGTTTCATAACAGAAAGGGGTGTGCAGAGAATGCTGACTTTGAGCTTAGCAGACAGTCAGCATTTAAAGAGTTCACTGTAAAGATGAGAGAAGGACTGGATGAGGAAGGCGTGTGAGTGTGCGTGCAGCTCTTCAATGAACCAACCGAAGTCATTTGTGAAGTAACATCTTGCTAGTGGTTAAAGAAATGTAAAGCACCCAAAACAGTGAAATGGCATAAACATGGCACCGGAGCTTGAAATGAGACGTTGAATTGTGATTGATGAAATACGGGTAAAGTGAGTGAATTCGATGGGATGGGTTATGGCTCACAGAGCACCTTTTTGTATTGTAAATGGCGCACAGAATCTATAATGTCCTGCTCTCATGTCTTGCCGTGAATATTAACTGTAATGCCCACCACGGCTCCCCCTCTGTGCAGCGTATGAAGAGAGGGTGTTGTGGCCTCCAATGAAAGACACCCATTCACCACTGTGAACGTCTGTTTGCACTGGGAAGATTGGCGGCGATGTTTTCCAGATGGGGCCGACATGCCATCCGTGTTTGTTTAAACCGGCCCCTGACCGGGAGCTCTGAATTGGGTCCTCTGTGTCCTTGAGAAAAGGCCCATTCATCAGTAGAAGGGTCCGCTGGGCTACCCAAGCCTGGCCTTGTCCAGGGCTGCCTTACCAGGCGTTCCCTTTAGGGGCGGCAGGGGGCAAGGAGACCCTGCAAGAGTAACAGTGGGGCACATCCATTCACGAGCTGGCTGCAGAGCACACAGTGGGAAACGCATACACAGGGTGGCCCTCAAGGGGTACCAGTGAGACGTTCATGAGCCCCCTTTAGGGGCAGCACATACATGCGTGATCCCCTCTGCAGGGGCAGCACCGAAGCACAGACATGCACGACCCCCTTGCAGATGTGTCTACAAGGCCCCCAGTGGGAAACATATAGGCATTGACTCCCTTCAGCAGCAGCAGCTGCTCACAGACCTGTCCCGTCTTCCTGCCCCAGTAAGAACCAGAGCTGCAGGATAGGGTCACAGGAGCAGCAGTGAGGCACAGAGCTGTCCCGTCTTCCTGCACCAGTAAGAACCAGAGCTGCAGGATAGGGTCACAGGAGCAGCAGTGGGGCACAGAGCTGCCCCGTCTTCCTGCACCAGTAAGAACCAGAGCTGCAGGATAGGGTCACAGGAGCAGCAGTGGGGCACAGAGCTGTCCCGTCTTCCTGCACCAGTAAGAACCAGAGCTGCAGGATAGGGTCACAGGAGCAGCAGTGGGGCACAGAGCTGTCCCGTCTTCCTGCACCAGTAAGAACCAGAGCTGCAGGATAGGGTCACAGGAGCAGCAGTGGGGCACAGAGCTGTCCCGTCTTCCTGCACCAGTAAGAACCAGAGCTGCAGGATAGGGTCACAGGAGCAGCAGTGGGGCACAGAGCTGTCCCGTCTTTATGCAGCAGCACCAGTAAGAACAAGAGCTGCAGGATAGGTTCACAGGAGCAGCAGTGAGGCACAGAGCTGTCCCGTCTTCCTGCACCAGTAAGAACCAGAGCTGCAGGATAGGGTCACAGGAGCAGCAGTGGGGCACAGAGCTGTCCCGTCTTCCTGCACCAGTAAGAACCAGAGCTGCAGGATAGGGTCACAGGAGCAGCAGTGGGGCACAGAGCTGTCCCGTCTTCCTGCACCAGTAAGAACCAGAGCTGCAGGATAGGGTCACAGGAGCAGCAGTGAGGCACAGAGCTGTCCCGTCTTCCTGCAGCAGCACCAGTAAGAACAAGAGCTGCAGGATAGGGTCACAGGAGCAGCAGTGGGGCACAGAGCTGTCCCGTCTTCCTGCAGCAGTAAGAACCAGAGCTGCAGGATAGGGTCACAGGAGCAGCAGTGGGGCACAGAGCTGTCCCGTCTTCCTGCACCAGTAAGAACCAGAGCTGCAGGATAGGGTCACAGGAGCAGCAGTGAGGCACAGAGCTGTCCCGTCTTCCTGCAGCAGCACCAGTAAGAACCAGAGCTGCAGGATAGGGTCACAGGAGCAGCAGTGAGGCACAGAGCTGTCCCGTCTTCCTGCACCAGTAAGAACCAGAGCTGCAGGATAGGGTCACAGGAGCAGCAGTGGGGCACAGAGCTGTCCCGTCTTCCTGCACCAGTAAGAACCAGAGCTGCAGGATAGGGTCACAGGAGCAGCAGTGGGGCACAGAGCTGTCCCGTCTTCCTGCACCAGTAAGAACCAGAGCTGCAGGATAGGGTCACAGGAGCAGCAGTGAGGCACAGAGCTGTCCCGTCTTCCTGCAGCAGCACCAGTAAGAACCAGAGCTGCAGGATAGGTTCACAGGAGCAGCAGTGAGGCACAGAGCTGTCCCGTCTTCCTGCACCAGTAAGAACAAGAGCTGCAGGATAGGGTCACAGGAGCAGCAGTGGGGCACAGAGCTGTCCCGTCTTCCTGCAGCAGCACCAGTAAGAACCAGAGCTGCAGGATAGGGTCACAGGAGCAGCAGTGGGGCACAGAGCTGTCCCGTCTTCCTGCAGCAGCAGCAGTAAGAACCAGAGCTGCAGGATAGGGTCACAGGAGCAGCAGTGGGGCACAGAGCTGTCCCGTCTTCCTGCACCAGTAAGAACCAGAGCTGCAGGATAGGGTCACAGGAGCAGCAGTGAGGCACAGAGCTGTCCCGTCTTCCTGCAGCAGCACCAGTAAGAACCAGAGCTGCAGGATAGGGTCACAGGAGCAGCAGTGAGGCACAGAGCTGTCCCGTCTTCCTGCACCAGTAAGAACCAGAGCTGCAGGATAGGGTCACAGGAGCAGCAGTGGGGCACAGAGCTGTCCCGTCTTCCTGCACCAGTAAGAACCAGAGCTGCAGGATAGGGTCACAGGAGCAGCAGTGGGGCACAGAGCTGTCCCGTCTTCCTGCACCAGTAAGAACCAGAGCTGCAGGATAGGGTCACAGGAGCAGCAGTGAGGCACAGAGCTGTCCCGTCTTCCTGCAGCAGCACCAGTAAGAACCAGAGCTGCAGGATAGGTTCACAGGAGCAGCAGTGAGGCACAGAGCTGTCCCGTCTTCCTGCACCAGTAAGAACCAGAGCTGCAGGATAGGGTCACAGGAGCAGCAGTGAGGCACAGAGCTGTCCCGTCTTCCTGCACCAGTAAGAACCAGAGCTGCAGGATAGGGTCACAGGAGCAGCAGTGGGGCACAGAGCTGTCCCGTCTTCCTGCACCAGTAAGAACCAGAGCTGCAGGATAGGGTCACAGGAGCAGCAGTGGGGCACAGAGCTGTCCCGTCTTCCTGCAGCAGTAAGAACCAGAGCTGCAGGATAGGGTCACAGGAGCAGCAGTGGGGCACAGAGCTGTCCCGTCTTCCTGCACCAGTAAGAACCAGAGCTGCAGGATAGGGTCACAGGAGCAGCAGTGGGGCACAGAGCTGTCCCGTCTTTATGCAGCAGCACCAGTAAGAACAAGAGCTGCAGGATAGGGTCACAGGAGCAGCAGTGGGGCACAGAGCTGTCCCGTCTTCCTGCAGCAGCACCAGTAAGAACCAGAGCTGCAGGATAGGGTCACAGGAGCAGCAGTGGGGCACAGAGCTGTCCCGTCTTCCTGCACCAGTAAGAACCAGAGCTGCAGGATAGGGTCACAGGAGCAGCAGTGGGGCACAGAGCTGCCCGTCTTCCTGCACCAGTAAGAACCAGAGCTGCAGGATAGGGTCACAGGAGCAGCAGTGGGGCACAGACCTGTGCCGTCTTCCTGCAGCAGCAGCAGCAGTAAGAACCAGAGCTGCAGGATAGGGTCACAGGAGCAGCAGTGGGGCACAGACCTGTGCCGTCTTCCTGCACCAGTAAGAACCAGAGCTGCAGGATAGGGTCACAGGAGCAGCAGTGGGGCACAGAGCTGTCCCGTCTTCCTGCACCAGTAAGAACAAGAGCTGCAGGATAGGGTCACAGGAGCAGCAGTGGGGCACAGAGCTGTCCCGTCTTCCTGCACCAGTAAGAACCAGAGCTGCAGGATAGGGTCACAGGAGCAGCAGTGAGGCACAGAGCTGTCCCGTCTTCCTGCACCAGTAAGAACCAGAGCTGCAGGATAGGGTCACAGGAGCAGCAGTGGGGCACAGAGCTGCCCCGTCTTCCTGCACCAGTAAGAACCAGAGCTGCAGGATAGGGTCACAGGAGCAGCAGTGGGGCACAGAGCTGTCCCGTCTTCCTGCACCAGTAAGAACCAGAGCTGCAGGATAGGGTCACAGGAGCAGCAGTGGGGCACAGAGCTGTCCCGTCTTCCTGCACCAGTAAGAACCAGAGCTGCAGGATAGGGTCACAGGAGCAGCAGTGAGGCACAGAGCTGTCCCGTCTTCCTGCAGCAGCACCAGTAAGAACCAGAGCTGCAGGATAGGGTCACAGGAGCAGCAGTGGGGCACAGAGCTGTCCCGTCTTCCTGCAGCAGTAAGAACCAGAGCTGCAGGATAGGGTCACAGGAGCAGCAGTGGGGCACAGAGCTGTCCCGTCTTCCTGCACCAGTAAGAACCAGAGCTGCAGGATAGGGTCACAGGAGCAGCAGTGAGGCACAGAGCTGTCCCGTCTTCCTGCAGCAGCACCAGTAAGAACCAGAGCTGCAGGATAGGGTCACAGGAGCAGCAGTGAGGCACAGAGCTGTCCCGTCTTCCTGCACCAGTAAGAACCAGAGCTGCAGGATAGGGTCACAGGAGCAGCAGTGGGGCACAGAGCTGTCCCGTCTTCCTGCACCAGTAAGAACCAGAGCTGCAGGATAGGGTCACAGGAGCAGCAGTGGGGCACAGAGCTGTCCCGTCTTCCTGCACCAGTAAGAACCAGAGCTGCAGGATAGGGTCACAGGAGCAGCAGTGAGGCACAGAGCTGTCCCGTCTTCCTGCAGCAGCACCAGTAAGAACCAGAGCTGCAGGATAGGTTCACAGGAGCAGCAGTGAGGCACAGAGCTGTCCCGTCTTCCTGCACCAGTAAGAACCAGAGCTGCAGGATAGGGTCACAGGAGCAGCAGTGGGGCACAGAGCTGTCCCGTCTTCCTGCAGCAGCACCAGTAAGAACAAGAGCTGCAGGATAGGGTCACAGGAGCAGCAGTGGGGCACAGAGCTGTGCCGTCTTCCTGCAGCAGCACCAGTAAGAACCAGAGCTGCAGGATAGGGTCACAGGAGCAGCAGTGGGGCACAGAGTTGAAGGGTTTCCTTGTACCTCCAGAACCCACTATGGGGCACAGGTGCAAGGTCTCTCTGCAGGGCAACAGTAAAGAACCCAGAGCCCAGGAGGGAACCTAAGAGGACATAGGGTGTCACTCTAGGACACAGGGCACCATACTGGGAATGCAAGAACAACAGTGGGACAGAGCACTCCTTCGTCTGAGTGCAAGGAAGGAGATGTGGCCTAACGGCTGGAGCTGAAAACTTTGAAGCTGGGAAACCGGATTCGAATACTGGCTTCGGCTCAAAATATCTTGGTTTTCAGCACATCGTTTTGAGCGCCTTTACTAACAAGACTTGTAAGGGACTTTGAGTTCTTTTGTAAAACGTTCTAACGGCCGTGTATAAACCTGCAAATTAAAAACCAGTAATTGGACCCACAAACCCAGACCCAGGAAGACCATCCAGGGACGCTGAACCCAAGAAGGAGCATGAAGGGGAGTGGGAGGCCTCAGAACCCCGGAATGTATGTAGCGGAACAAAGAACCTCAGTCTTTAATTGATTTGATCTACCTATGGTGGATTAGCCGGTCAGAAAAATGTAGACCTTGTCAGTCGGGTCAGTGGAGGGAAACATACCTCGTGATTCGGCTGCGAGGGCAGCAGATAGCTATAGAGCTTTAGATTCTGCTTCCAGGGACAGAGGTGAGGCACATACCTGCAGGCTCTGCCTAAAGGGTCAGTTCGCAAGTTCTAAGACTCCAGACTCGGTCTGTATGGACAACAGTCCAAGACAGTGATCTAGGCTCGGCCGTGGAAGCAGTAAATGGGCTCTCGCCTGTGGCTTGCATTTGCAAGGGCCTTGTTGGACAGTGGTGGACGTCAGAGCTCCACACGTTGGTAGGACGGGCACGGAACACAGTTGTAGGCTCTATCAAAAGGGGACAGCATGAGGCACGGACCTCAACTGTGCACTGGGCCACTGTCCCCAGAATGCAAATGTCACAACGTTCTGAAAATAAGTTAACAAGAGAGCACAGCAATTGTAATCTTGATCCCAAAATGTCTCTACACGTCCATTTATCTAACACATCCTACGAAGTAGAAAAAAATGCAAGCATTATGTCATGAAGAAAAGTTCCTACTAAGAATATATTTACTGCAGCGTTTGCTTACTTTGTATATGCTCATGTAAATCAGACAACCCCTCAACCACTCAAGTCTTTATCAGGCTTGCATAAAGTTCCAGAACACCATAGGAAACATGGCTGTAAACTAAGTATGTTCCAGATGCTGAAGCTGGTTGCCTGTCTATGCCCTACCACCTCTAGAATGTGCATGGAGTATCCACATATGTGCATATTGACTACGACAAACAACCCTGATTGGTTCATGCTGTCTGGCAGTCTTGACTGCACACACACTGCTCCTTGTGAGCATTTCTGGTAGATTATGTTTGTGGATGTAAGTGCCTGTTCTCAGTCCCGACCACCTGAACACGGAGGGCAATCCCTTAAAACTCTGGGCCCTCACACCCGGCATGCCCTTGAGTTGGCCTTATGAGGCAATCTGAACTAATGCAAATTTAGAAAAGACATTAAAATCTACCTTTTTGAAGACACTTTTTACACACCTTTGCCTTCTCTGAATCAGCACTGTACCAACTCAGGGACGGGCTTTTACTTTCCTTTAATTCTCTTAAGCCCAAACTTTCGGATATCCTCGGTACTCCTAGATTCACACTTTGTTACCTGCCTTGACCTTCATTTACAACTGCTTCCTTCTGGTCTCTTCTGCCAGGTTTCTGGCATTGATTCCAACTAAACCGCTCTATTGCCATGAAGCCTCTAAAGTGGCCCAAAGGCGATATGCAGGGCCTGACAGGTTATTTCAACAAGCATTTCCCAAGTGGGGTGGAGCTCTTGGTGAAAAAACAAACAAGAAGCTTTAGAATTCCAGCACCAAACGTCACTACTAGTGAATGCCTATTAAGTCTGCACTGAGCCTCAGTGCATTGAGTCTAGGATGTGACCCACATACATCCCAAAAGGGTGGCAACAAGCCAGCACTATCCAAAACAAATAACATGACCCTGCACCCGAGAGCTGGAGCTCTTGGTGGCCGGTTTTGGACTGTCCGGGCCGCTGCTGGTGCCTTTGTACCCAGCTCCAGAGGTTAACTGTGGCAGGCATGGGAAGGGGTAAAGCGAGCGAGAAAGAGAGGGAGGAATGGGCAAGTTAAAGGGAAAGTGTTCCGAGAGGAAGAGGAGAGAGATATAATGGATGGATGGACAGTGACTGTGCGAGGAGAAGAAGTGAGTGGTGCTGGTTTGCACATTTGTGCCTGGGCCACTTTTGGTTGCCCAGTAGGCCCTGACATGTGCTAGTGTTTTATGATATGCATGACATGCTTTAAATTAATATGTGGGGGCAACATGTCTTTTTTGTATTTTTTCGACTTAACATTCTCTCCAATGTTTAGGAAACTTCCATTGTATCATTTTTTTACATTCGCAGCACAGAGCCAGGAATGTAAGTAATGTCAGGCACATAAAGTGCTGGGATGTGCTCCGTATGTTTATGGACTAGGAGTGCAGTATGAAGTCTACTCATTGCTTTACCATTCATTCAAAGTAGGTTTTTAAGAAGGAGCTCAATAGTTACAGTATGGAGTATGGAAAATTAGAAATCAGGAGACAGGCTGCCCCTTTGGGAAACCTAGAAATAGCACGATAACCTCTACACTAAAAGGAGGTAGAACAGAAACAGTCCCATATTAGACTCTGACACCTGACTGACCCAGCCCCAACCCTCGCAGTGGCGCCAACTAGCCTCGGAATGTCAGGTTTCACGAGAGGCCCCTTCGTCTCAGAGCATGTATGAGAGTGCGTTTACCTTATATTATGACGTCAACATAAAAGGCGTATTTTGCATGCTGGTGTTCAAGCACAGTGACGTCTTTAGCTCAGCGAGTCTCTACTTTTACGAAGTCCTAATATATATGTAATGCATAGCTTGATGTCAGCCACACCTCTCGTGTTGCATCACGCTATTACATGAACGTTCAGGATAAGAGCAGGGTCTCATTGGTTACATCTATCCTAGAGTGATCCTGTTCGTGTTGCTTATGTGTCTGCATGCTTGCACAGAACGTTCCGCTGCTCTAGGATTTGTAGGATGTGTGCTAAGACCATGACATCTTTTTTCTTTCATTCTTCATCTGTCTGGCCCCTCCCCAGTGGACGCTGTGAGTTGCGTTCAAGACGGGCAGCGCTATAGTGATAAGGATGTGTGGAAGCCTGAGCCCTGCCAGATCTGTGTGTGTGACACGGGCACCATTCTCTGCGACGACATCATCTGCGAGGAGGCCAAAGACTGTCCCAATGCGGAGATCCCCTTCGGAGAGTGCTGTCCCATCTGCCCCACCGAGCCGTCCTCCACCACCAGCGGTCGTAATTTATTTATTTCTGTTCCATAAATAAATTACCAGAATGTGCCAATGTCAGGATGTGCCGGGTGTTTCCCAGAGATTGCACATTCATGGGGTGCTGCTGAGAGTGGAAGGCTGCACTGCTTCACTCTGTTCTGTCTCCTTCACAAACGTCCATGTGGGCCCCTTGCTATATGTGCACTAGTCATGAAGCTTATGGTGTCGGTCCAAACATATAGGGGCCTATAGGGCAGCTAGGAGATTTGTAAACGGACGCCCATCTCGTAGAGACCAATGCAGCGAAGGGATTCCGTCGCATGTCAAGCCTGGCATGTTGCGGACTCTTGTCAGGCCTAATCGGCATCTCAGATTGTGTGCTCTATTGGGGAATCAGTCGTCTAGTTTCCCATAGTGCATTGCTCCTCAGGGAAAGCCTTATACTGCTGAAGAGAGCCTCCCAGACTTGCATTCCCAGAGCCTGAAAGCACACCTCACAAGGGACCTCCCTGCTTGTGAGGCCTGTTCAATACATTTCATTTACACACCAGTGCTCCTTAGGTGACCACCCACGCCGACTGCTGCAACTTAATAGGGCTTTATCTCGTCTACACTGTCACTGCAGATCTCCTGCTACCTCTCCCCTGTCTGCAGAGTATTTTTTGTAAGGTACATGGACCACCTCGCTTCACTCATCACTCGCCATCCCTCTCTCATATCACCGGCACTGCGCTCAGCCCTCCTCCAAAGAAATCACGCAAACGGAGCCCAGTTTCAAGAATAGGGTTTAGATTGCGTTTCCTTTTGTTAGGTAACTGCAGGCGAGTCACACCTTTCCCTATGTATAGAAGAACTGAGATTAGTGCTACAACTCTACTCCCACCCAGTCTGATTCCACCAGTGCAAAAGGGTCTATGCAGTTGCACACTGATGAGTACACTTCCACACGGGCACGTGCAGCTGTGATGTTATGTACCCCTGTCCGTACACAAAGCAAGTATTTAGGGGGGGCAGCTGTGTGGACTTTTATCTAAGAGACAGAACTACTGTGAAGCAGCCTGTGGCCTTTTTAACTCTTCACTTACTAGGGATGCAGGATACTAGCTATTGTATGCCTCACTTAATGTATGCTTGCATACTATAAGAACCCGCGCAAGTGAAGAGTTAATTTAAGGCTATTAACAGTTTTCGTACCTGCATTCTGTATTTATGACGGTGACAAATGTTGTTTTTAATGCAATGCATTGTTATGCTTCCTTCCACCATCTTGTTCTGAAACAGTTGGTGTCTAACATAGCTTTTCCAACTGCATAATTTATAATTTCGCCTGCTAAATTAATACGTATTTTGTGGCTGAGCTGAACATCTTTTACACAATAGCTTTCTATGTGACCCTTTGTGCTCAGTGCTCTGATTTCACTCGCCCATGGATGTCTGACTCCTCTCACAGCCTACGCCATATGCCACATGCAGATTCAATGTCTTCTCCACCCTGCCAGGCCCGCCACTCTACCACCCAATGAGATGGGTTTGGTGGGGAACTTTACAACTCGCCGTTGACTAGCCGTCATTGAACTCTCTATTCCTAGTGTCCTGTGGTGCTGTGTATGCCTGTGGACGAGTCAAAGTGTCAGAATATGTTGAGTGTATATAGGCTCATGGACAGCTTCTGACCATCTCTTCTCTTCTTCAACAGGGCAAGCAGGACCCAAGGTAAATTGTTTTAAAACTCAGTTCCCATTTGACCATACTTCTTTGGAGAAATGCTGATTGGACTGTTGGGCATGTAGTTACTGTGCTCACTAGACTTACAAGATACAGGAAGAAAAGGGGAGGGATTTCCTTGAGCTTTGCCAGGTAGGAGAACATGAGGGAACCCAAAAGCTGCAAGTCTTTCAGTAAAGGGTATAGTTAGCTACTGTGCTGAGATGTGCTGTTCTCCGCCAAATTCCTACTAATAGGGGCACTAATGGGACTACTGACAGAAGATATGGCAAGCACCGGTATTGCCAATACGCCTGACCTAAATATTTGGTTGCAGAGCAAAAACCATTCAAAAAGTGGTAGCCGGTGTGCAATTTAGAAATGTTTTTTTGTTCTGAGGTATACATAATATATTCAAGCATTCCAAGATGGCCACTCGTACAGGAGCAATCATGCTAATAATTCAAGTGCAGGGCAAAAGCACATCAAGACAGGCGGGTGGCCCGGTAGCAGAGTCCACTGAGCTCTCACCAAGGCCGACTTTAGGGCAGTGCGACCTGTGCGGCCGCACTGGGCGCTGACCTGTGGAGGGGGGCGCTGACCTCATGGGGTGTGCTGTGTATAGCAAAAACCTATGATTGGAGAGATAAGGGGCACTTTTGCCCAGTGGTAGTAAGAGAATCCGAGGGGGAGGTCATGGAGGTGGGGGGGCGTGAAAAATGATTGTCGCACTGGTCGCCTCCAGCGCTAAAGCCAGCCCTGGCTCTCACAACAAAAAACAATTGTTAAAAACATGAAATATAAATAAACGTTGATCCACGAGCCCTGGCACCTTATTACACGATGTTCCCTGTGTTTGTCCACAAGGTGCACAAGTAAAATGTTGTCACTAACACAGAGGACAGCCAGTGCCAGAAGTGGGCTGACACATTGCCCCACCCTGTATGTTATAATGGGCAAAGTATAGTATGATTGAACATTTAAAATAACAAGGGATGAAGACCACTCACCAAATGCCCATATGTGTATGTATATTACACATGGTTTTTTTAGTTTGAAAAAAACCTAAGCAGTGAGACAACTAACACTCTTTCAAGGGCCAGACCTAAAGATGTGCTGTAGTTCAGAAAGCATAAAGGCGAGATCATTAGATGACTGCATGTGCTGAAGGTCAAAGATGAAGTTAGAGGTAAATGTAGGAGAGGGCTATCACTACTCCACGTTGAAGAGTATAATGATGAAGTGAGTGGAGAAACACCAGCCCTCCATGTCAGGAAAGAATATTCAAGTTGAAGATAGGAAAGGGCTGCCTGTGCTCCAGGTCAAGGAGGAAGTGAACGGTGAAGATATGGGAGGAGAATCTGCAAGATCAGGGAGGAAGATGAAGTAGAGGTCAGGAGAGGACTGCATATATTCCTGGAGAGAATGTGCTCCAGATCAGTTAGGAAGGAAAAAGTGAGGGCAAGGAAGGGCAGCCTCTATTCCATATCAGTTAGGACAAAAGTGAGGCCAGGAAAGGACTGCCTGTACTGCAAATGAGAAAGAAATGGAATGGCAAAGGCAGGTCAGAGAGGGTAAAAACAAGGTATTTTAAGGGCAGTACTTCCAGAAATGCACATCAGGAAATAAGTTAAAGGTGAACTCTGTAAAGGACTGCTTGTACTTGAAGTCAGACAGGAAGGTAAAAACGAGGTTAAGGGAAAACGTTTCACACTCCTGGTCAGGAATTAATGAAGAGGCAAAGGCAGGTGAGGGCTGCCAGTCATGAGGGCTATTCTCCTAAAAGCTCCTTATATTTCTTGGAGCAAAAACATTTCCGACCTGTTTATTGACTAGAAAAGACAATACGTCCCATATAGGTGAGTGACAGGCCTGGCCACCCTTCTCTCTTTAAATCTGAAGTGTACCAACCTGGCCAGAACCTGAGACAGAAACCTTAAGACGACTTACCTGGGCGAAGCAAATGTGTTATTAGTGTTCTGAGTGGGATCCTCTCTCTAGAACTGGTATCTGTTTAGTAAGTGGAAGTAGCTGAAATTCAAACGTTGAGTGCAGAATATGACATATGTAAAACAAGACTAAAAAGATAAAACCGGAGATCAAGTAGGTGTCTAGTTTCCGCAATAGGTGAGGAAATAAGCTGCCTAATGTGCGGTACCGGTCCATCAAATATTTTCATTCACTGGAGTCCAAAGGTGCTATGTGCCTTTGGCAGGGATGCCTGTTCTATATATGCTTTGCCTTGGAGAAGCACAGAAATCGTTTGTCCTTTTGGAGGTGGGGCACATCTGTACTAGGCGCATACGTTTTAATGCTAATAAACTATTATTTTAAAACATAACAACAATTACTGACATTAAACCTGTTCCAAAAATAAGGGAGACAAATGAGAAAAAAAAGAGGGTAGACATGGTGAAAGTGAGCGGGGTAAAAAAGGACAGAGCGAGGGGTGCAGAATGTACACCGAGATTGTATGTAAGGGACAAAGGTGCTCTCAACTCTGGTCTGATTGTCATTGTTAAGATGTAGGTGAGAAAGGGTCATCTCCTGCTAGCACACATAACCTCCAGTTACATTAAACTGGCACATCATCGAAATCCCTTCATGATACAAGACTATAATTTTAGTATCGTATTATTATGATGCGCCGTAAACAAATTAACAAAACTTTTTTTACTTTAACTTTTACCTTTTAGGGACAAAAAGGTGAACCCGGTGATATTAAGGAGGTAAGTTTGGCTTCTTTTGAATGGATGCAGGGTTTCATTAATGCATGTCTGATCTTTACTATGGTGAAAAGGGGAACTCGTTGGGCCATATGCTGGCTTACCTTGTACTTATGATTGGCCACTGTTGTTATCTGAGCCAAGAATCGACAGAATCAGCTACAGTCTGGCGTTAGCAAATCAGTTTGTGAGATTGAGCCAGTTGGAGTAAATGAATATTGTCAAATTGGGCAGTTACTATACTAAGCATAGAATAAACTGACTACATTGCAGGATGAACGCGCTGACAGTAAAGCAGCCCTCTGTGTTTAACGATTTATTAAAGACATACACCAATTATACAGCAATGGCTAATTCGTACAGTAAATATGTTCAAGAAGTATGCTACAAGACTTAGTCTGAATTGCTAAAAAGCTTTTAGTCTAGCTGCTAGCATTAAGGTCATTTTAAAAATGCCCTGTTCATTTTTAAATGAAATTACTTTTCTTTTCACAACATTAATCTGCAATTTTTCACTTTGTTTTTTTGTGATATAGGCTGTAGGACCAAGAGGACCCCCAGGCCCACAGGTAAGTATCCAACTTAAGATGTTATTCTTTTTAGCATATCGATTAAGAAAAGGCGATGATTTTGATAACGACTGTGTGCCCAAAACAGTAGCCAGTGGTAAATAGCATGGGCATCCTACTAGACAGCAAGCTAACTGTTGCCATTTCTCTGTTTAAGGGACCATCTGGCGAACAAGGTGCACGAGGTGAAAGAGGTGAAAAGGGTGAAAAAGTGAGTACTTTTAAGTCTTAAAACAGACTACTGAATTGTATATGAATCTAACTAACTTGAAAATTGGTCTTCTTGTAATCCTTTGCTTTGACTTACATTCACAGGCAGTGTTTTTACAGTACATATACATTGTTCCTCTCTTGTCCATTGTACGCAGGGTGCACTTGGACCACGTGGAAGAGATGGCGAACCTGGTACGCCCGGAAACCCAGGGTCTCCCGGACCACCTGGCCCACCCGGACTTGGCGGAGTATGTGCTGTGTTTCATCGTGTTTTTTAAAGTGCTCCTTCAGTGATAGAATTGAACCCAAAATCTCACTGCTGTTGTTTTTAAACTATATAGGGTATGCCCATATGGCATATACATGCAAATAGAACAAGCAATCAGTGGTCAATATTTTTTAATAGAAACAACTGAGAGGGTGGGTGTAACGAAGAGCTCACAGGGGAAAGTGGCAGGGTGAGAGGGGGGAAAGAGAAAGTCTGAGAGTAGAAGAAATAACGAGCAAGACCTTTGGGAGAGACACAGCAGCAGCAAACAGAAAATCCTATAATTGAAAATGAGTCACTACTGTAGTTCAAGGCAAGGATTGCATTGGAGACTGAACTATATAGATCCTAACAGCCAATAGCATCAGGGGAGAGACAATATTCCACTGGAATCAGCCAAGATGTAATAAGCACAAAAGCGCCAGTGGTCGAAGGAGATGGGCACAAAGCCCACCCTAAACATAGTGTAACCAACATATCTGTTTGACAATGATGCTGACAACTTAAACCTTAAGACATATAAGAATGCATTCCAACACTGCTTTGCAGAAAAGATAACAACCTAGAACAGGCAAGCGTGAAAAAGAGCTGAGAATTTAAACGTAGAGTTAAAAAAACACATTTTATCTAAGTATGCCTTTCCTGGCCCTGCTCCAAAATGTATGTACCAATCTTTTAAAATTCAGTCATTTACTGAGCTTCTTCATATTTCAAAAATATCCATGACAATCTATATCAACGTTGTTGCATCACACATTAAAAATGATTGCACATCTTACTTTCACACTTTTTAGTTTGTGCGGCTGGACTGTAATCGCCAGATGTATGATGAACACATTTTCTGGCTGCAAACCCTGCAAATTGGTAAATTGCAGTGAATGCGACAAGAAGATGTGTTCTTCAAATATACTAAGCCCATTAGAGCTAAATGGGTTTTGGAAACCCTTTGAAATTGCTATTCCGGAAGGGTGTGTTTAGGAATCCCCTTCTAAATAGTGATTCCTAATGGTATGCATTAAAGGTTTGCGACCAAAATATGGTCTCAAAACATGAATATTTTGCATACCACTGAATAATAGTAGTAATCCATTCACAAATGGGGAGAAGTCCCCAAGGGTCCCATTCCCTTTTTTGAATGGTCAAAAAACATTTTTGGGAATAGGCAATGGTACATGGAAGCATTGCCTAATTTTAAAAACTTTTCTTTTTTGTTTTTGCTTTTTAAACGCATCCCATTTTCCTTTAGGGAAAATGGGACATCCCATTTGCCTTTAGGAAAAAAGGGCTGAATTTAAAATAAAAGATGACTGCTTTATTTAAACATGATCACAGATATGGTATTCTGTTGATCCCAGCAGACTATGATCTCTGTGATGACAGCTAATCATAGTGGGTCGCAATTTGTGCCCTGAAATATTAAAATTCATGAGGTAGGAAGATTTGTAACCCACTGTGATTCAGTATTTTGTGAACTACCTGTTAGTACATAGGTTGGTTCGCAAAATACCCACTTTTTGTGAATCATATCTTAGTACACCTGTCCCTAAGTTCTCAAAAGTGTAAAATAGTGTTTAAGGAGCATGCAGCGTAGTTCCTAACCTTTACGTAGCTCTGTCACCCATGCCATCTATTTGGGAAACTCAAAGATGAAATGGACGAGGATCTTTGAAAAAGCGAGAACTGAAGGTGGGCTTGTGGCATTAGTACTGTCAGAGATTCTTTCTAGAATGGTCTAAGTATACAGCACTTTTGTTCTCCACTGAGACAATGTTCCTCAACGCAGAACCAAATGTTGAAATTATCTTTCTTCAACAGCAATCCTTACGGATTTGAGTTCTTAAACAATTAAAGCATTCTGAGCACTCATTTCTATATGGAAAGTAGTGCACTGTCCTTTGCTGAAAATTGATTTGTATGATGATAATTGCCTTAAAAAGAAACTTGCTGGGTTTTGATTTTACTTCCACTTGCTTTGCTGTCAAGAGGGGAGCAACACTCTAAGGGGCATATTTATTAGCCCCATGTGTCCTCTGTGGCTTTACGTTTTGTGTCGCTACAGTGGCACAAATCACAAAATTATATTTATGAGTTCAACCAAAGCTATCTTTCCGTGGCTTTGAATGGCCTCATAGATACGGAGTAATGCAAGGTAGCGCAAATCGCTGCATTGCCTTATTCTGCGCCTAGGAGGCATTCCAGGGGCATTGAGGTGTGTGTTTCCAAGCAACACCAATGGTTTTTTACGCTTCCCCAGATTTACAAAACCATGTCAACTTGGGGATGCGCCTAAACCTTACGCATACCCAGGGGAGGTGCAATGAGGAGAAATAACTTTATTTCTCCTTGTTTTTTTCTTCTTTCCATGTGTGCAGCATTCTGCAGGACACTTAGAATGAGAAAAACTCCTCCCACAATTGTTTTTGGGCAGGAAGGTACCCCTTCCTGCACAAAAACAATCCTGCCGAGAACATAGGCACCCTTGCATCATGTTTCAAGGGTGCCCGCATTGGCTCTAGGCTGTTGATAAGGCACCAGCACTGGGGGAAAGGACAGGAATGCACCATACTAGATAAATACGGTGCATTCCTGCCCTTTGACTGTGATGTAGGGCAGCGCTGCAAGGTAACTTGCTGCGCTGCCCTACTCCAAATCCCCATAAATGTGGCCCTACGTGTAGACAAATAACAGCATGTGCTCACCACCATACATCATATGTTCACCACCTTACATTTGCATGATGTCACAATAAATAACATTACTACGACTCTTTAAATGCTGGGAAGAGCTTCAGCCTTAAAAAGAATTGTTCCCATGTCATGTATCTTCTATTTTTTGACAAGTGCTTTACTTTGTTTTTAGAACTTTGCTGCTCAGATGACAGGAGGATTCGATGAGAAGGCTGGTGGTGCTCAGATGGGCGTGATGCAAGGGCCAATGGTGAGAAGACCTTCTGTCGTTTGTAATCAGCCCCTACCAAGAATCAGAGCCTCTGTGTAGCTGCTGTTAAAGCTGAAGCAGACATTCATGGCGCAGAGGTCACTGGAGTGGCCCATCATGCACAGCTCCCCGTTGTGTCTGAGAGTGGTTACATCACAGTGGACCCGCGGGAAAGCCGAGATAATTGCTCCCGCCTGTGCTCTTGCCAATTTCCAAGTGCAGATGTCAAATACCTCAAATGTTATAGCACAGTAGTAAAAATGCCACATGCCTGTAATTAAAGGCGGGTTGCTGCTACTCTTGGCACTCTGTAATTTAGACAGCAGTTTCTGTTCTCAATTCAAAAAAGTTAAGAGAAGCAAATCTCCACAATACAGCCCTTTTTTGGCATGAGGTGAATGAAACTCCAGTTTGGTTCACATGGCGGCCTCCCAGAAGCAGCTTATTTAAATAAACATACTTTTGTTGTGGTATTTCCAGCTAGGCTTGAGGCCATAGATTCAGTTACACACATGAGTTATCACAAGCATGCAGATGTTTCCTTTTCTTCTTTCTCTCTAGGATTCAGATTCAGTGAACAGAGAATGTTAGGGTACAGACACCGCTTCACTGATCCTGCCTTTCTTTATCATTTTAGGGCCCTATGGGACCAAGAGGACCTCCCGGCCCCTCAGGATCTCCCGTGAGTATAATTTTACAGCAATATACAATGTTTGCTAGAGTGTACTCGACAGGCAAATACACGAAATCAAAGCATATTAACTCAAGAATCCTCAAAAAGGTTGGAAGGTACTTCTTTAGCGCTCCAAAGCTATACTTATGTGCACTTAGTGCACTGCACTATACACATTTCTCTTTCACAAACTGGAATAAATAGTTGCATGACGCAGAGGAGTTGGAAGTCAAAGCAGAAAGCATTCCATTCTTGCATGAATGGAGGCTAGCTTCCAGAACAGTGTCCAACGAGGTAAAGTTTCGAAGTTTCCTCAAAGTAAACGTTCTCTTTAAATAACATGGAACACGTTTATGGTTGCGATGTCGTTGCCTTTCTTTTAGGTGTAACCACCTAGACTGGTGTTTATTGTCGACCACAGCTTCGTTATCTGAATCTTCTCTGCTGATCATATTGGTTTAGCAAGGCCTTGCGTCGCCACACCATTGCTGCGCAGAGCCGACAGAAAAAGACACTTCTTGCCCTGGGTCGGTGTGTGGGGCTTTCCCTTCGTTTCCAGAGCATAAGCAAAGTAAACAGAGGACAACCTCCTCAACTAGAACTCTTGAAGCTTATGGCCCAGGAATCAGACACTTCCACTCAATAGTGAGGATCTACGCCCATTTTTGAGACTACGGAGCAACTGTTGTCCTCGCAGGAGGACGCAGGCATCTTGAAGTTTGATGGTCACTATGTATGACATAATGAGAGAAAAAAGAGATTGATGCATACCTTCTCGCAAAGGAATCCTGACTGAAATGTTGGCCCTGCGCAGAAGAACATTTCCTTATGGAGGCCGTGTGCTCTGTGCTCATATCTCAGGTGCCAGTACCCGCTGTGGGGGATGGAAACACCAAGACACATTTTGCAGGGATGTTGTTGAGTGCGACTAATAGCAGAAAGTCCTTTTTGTACATCACGTGGCCTGGTGAATGGGGTTTCTAACCTTTCACTTGTTGCAACCTCTCTTTTGAGGATGGGCACTTTATACTCTTTTAGGTGGGTCTGCTGGAGTAGACCAAAGGGCTTCATAGGTGCACCATGTGTGTGTGCCATCTGTTCCAGGCAGGCGAGGCCGCACTCTTTTTAATGAGAGGAAATGCAATTCATATAATCTGCAATAGTAGCATGCTCCTTGGAGCATTCATATTTAAACCTAGTTCTAAGCACTGACATGTATCATGTGTACAATTTTACATTCCAAAATGTGAAGCTGAGGTACACATGCCTTTTTAGGTCTCGCCTGACCCAGCACATGCGCTGGTCTGGCGAGACTTATTGAGAGGGCTCCAAAAAGTGCTACCAGGCCAGCCTAGAGCTACAGTGCATGTGCACGGGCGCGCGCGCCGTGCTTTACCGCGATTACTTTCACTTTGCTGCTGCTTTGATGTTTGATCGCGATCGCGATCACTTTCGCGGCCGCTTGGCATAGCCAATAGGTCTCTCTTTTGGGACCTTATAAGTATTTAGTTATGCAACTGTTGCATGGCTAAACACTTATAAGGTCCCAAAGACGAGACCAATTGGCTATGCCAATGCTTGTTTAACTATATTTTTTGTTTCTCCATGAGTGGGGGGAACCATTTTCCTTCAGTAAAGATTTTTCTCCCATACAGCCTGCAATTCTGGGTGTGTTACCTCCTCTTCCCATCCTTGATAATACAATAAAATAAGTTTGCTCCTGGCCCTGGTGGGAATACATTTGCAAGTGATTTGATAGGGAAAACTACTTGCAAAATGTTACCGGGCACCTACAAATTTGCATCGTTTATGGGTATTCACCAATTGTTATTGTTGGACTTATTCTGGAAAAGCAATAAATGTGCCCACGCAACCAAATTTGTTAACCTAGAAATCTTACCACGACAGTGGGATTTCCAGGTGAGCATTGCTAGAGCAATATCCCAAAATCCTGCTTGGGCAATCAAGAATGAGATTTCGCCCTTGCAAATCCATTAATTTTTGTGCATAACTTAAATTTAATTGCACATATACCTTTGTGAATCGGACTCTGTCACTAAAAGTGGTTATTATGCCCCAGGATAACATTGTTTTGCCTGTATTGTACAGCATGACACCTATCCAAGAAGTTGTCAGGGTCCGGTATTATTAATTCAGTTGAATGGCTGAAATGTTCACTAACTTGGCAAATAATTTAATTGAAGGCTTAACTTCATCCCTGGCCTTTTAGATTCCTAGGTTTTTATATTTGTGCTATGATGAAGCCTTCAAGCACTTTGAGGTAGAATCAACCATCATGAGACACCCCCTGAGGAAACAGGAACCGATAACTAATGTTCTAACCAAATCGTGAAGCATTTGCGTCAGGGAACATCACTGAAAGTACAACACTCGCCGCAAACACCTCCACCACAAAACCGAGGGTCCCGAGAACAGACACTGTGCATACACTATGAGGCATGGCTCTATCTTCAACTTTTGCCTTTGAGACAAAGGTCACAAAGATCTACTTCTCCGTTTTATTTTAGGGTCCTCAAGGTTTCCAAGGCAACCCCGGCGAACCTGGCGAACCTGGTGCTGCTGTGAGTATTAAATCCATACTATTAATGCTCTTTTCTCGAGACTGCTAATCTTAGTGTTCCAGTTCCTTGCATCACATTCTCACTTGAAAATCCAGATGTGCAATAGAAACTTAAATTCGTGATATCAATTATTTAAAATTACACACCAATCACAAGTATTCTATTGTAATATCTGCTGCACCAACCACATCAGCACAGTATCATTTGTACTAATCTAGGGACAGAAAGCTCCTTTGTTGGTGAGTTCCCTTTCCAAAACTCTCCCTTCAGTGCCATCTGCTCCCTCTGAAGAACAGACTTTAGCTCTCGTGAAAAAAGCCCTTGTTCAGTGGATGGTAAATCACATACTTTGAGTACCCACCAGTCCACCAGCTGTACACACAGGCCTGGTCCCCAAAGACCCCAGCTCTATCAACATGGCTGTGTTTATTAGCAGTGGGGATGCTGGGCTTCCAATGAATCGAAGACAACAAAGTACCACGGGAATAACGAGCAGGCCTCACCGAGGCACAGCATAAGTACTGACTCTCCTACATATCTGCAAACAGACAGGCAGCTCTACTTCTAAAGGAAGTAGGCAACACGTCCTAGTCCTAACAGCAAAGGCCAATAAAATACTACAACACTCTACAAACTGCTATAAAAAAAAATACAGCTGCAAATGCAATGCAAATTTAGCCCAAGTTTTACTCTCTGTATTAATTCAGCTACAAGGTTTTACATTTACTATTCCAAGTTATACACATTAATAAGAATCATTTGTTTTGCATTAACTGTTAGTACAGTCTGAACAGCTAATATACATTAAAAAAATATCTAAAATAAGACAAATAAATATAAATAAGTTGTTTAGTGCGTTCAAGAAAACAGAAGGCAAAACATAAAATACAATTTATCCCTAAACACTATAGTGATTTGGGGCAGATTTTGTCCTGATATTGTCCCTGTAGGACATGATTTTTTCCTGTTAATACATTTTTTTAAAAATAGACTCCAGACTAGCATGTCTTGCACCTCAAGGGCACTACTAGTCATTAGCATTTGCAGCTTAAAGCACCATATTTTCAATACCACAGCCATTGCTTGATATGAAGGAAAAATAAGTGCAAAGGCTCAAAGATTTTTGCAGTAGCTTGCCCTCTGCGCTGCTCACTTCTGGCACTGCTGTCTGCCACCGTCACTCCATTTGCTGCACTCCTTTCGCTGACCTAGTATCTGTTGTAGGATATTGGTGTATACAGTGCTTCACACTGCACACTGGCTAGGCGTGCGTAACGCTACAGTAATACTAATGTGCAGTTTGCCATTTGTTTCAGCATTCGGCATTAAGGTAAATTGACCCCAAGTTTGACTGCCTGTGCTTGTTTAGTGCTGTTTTTATTTTGCACACTGGCATTTGTATTCCTGCATTTATAATGGGGGTAGGAGGAGGTCTTAGTACTTGGGAGGAATTGAGTGTGGGATTGGTGCCACTAATCCATTGCCAAAGTAGTCGTGCCTTTGTTGGACCTCATTCACTATTAGAGATGTAGCTACAGCAGTTCGAGGTTTATCATGGAAAACGCAAAGCTGACAACACTGGAGAGTAAGTGAAATCATGAATTAAAGCACATCAATTAATTTCCAGTGGTCTAAGGGGATATATGCTGCTGAGCTTTGTCAAATATCTAGCTAAACAAAGTACTCCATAGCACGAACCAAGAATAGTTTAAAGGTCTTTTATTTTACACTAATTTAACATTAAGGTCAGCCATTTCTGGTGCAGAGAAGTTCACCATGCATGACAACAGGAAACATTACCTATTCAAACGACATAAGATCATGTTTAAATGCATTGCCTATCCAGGGGCCAATTCTCAAATATGCTCTCGGGCATGCCTTTTTGAATGTTAGGTCACCGTGACCCTTCTCAATATTAAAGAACATGCTTTGTGCGGCAAGTTAGATATATCGCCAAGGGCAGCTACCCACTGAAATGCATTCTCTGCTTCATTTTAAAGTCTTCATGGCCTTAAAGTTAAATACTCTTGTAAGATTAAATCCTTAAAATGTAGCGATTGCCTTATGAAAACCAAATTGTATTTTGCAACATGTGAGATGTGCATTTTTGTTTCACAAACAATGAAAGTAAGGTGTACAAGCGCACTCTGATGTGTCCCAAATGTAATAAAAGTGAGAAAAGGTCGGTGGTGCAGGTGGGTAAATTCTCCTGAGTGTAAGGATGAACAATAATATTTCCTAAAGCGCGATCCTCTGGGTTCAGGGGCGGCACCCACTTGCACTCATTTGAAGTAGTTCAAAATGACACTTTGTTAATAAAAGTTGTTTTTCAATTGAATTATTGAATTGTTTCATTAGTATTCATAACTGATATTCATAATTCCATCATTATGATACATTCGTCACACTTTGTTCAATATTGATGTTTATAACAGCCCAATGCATTTCGGGCTGTGGCCCTTCATCAGGGGCGTGGTTCCTCTAATCAGTCGGTGAGTTACATCCAATTTGACCTCAAGATGATGCTCAAACTTTCCAATTTACACCGATAGCCGAGTGTCAAAGAGTTCAGCATTCACTCCGACAGAGAACGCCGAACTCTTTGACACTCGACTATCGGTGTAAATTGGAAAGTTTGACCATCATCTTGAGGTCAAATTGGATGTAACTCACCGACTGATTAGAGGAACCACGCCCCTAATGAAGGGCCACAGCCCAAAATTCATTGGGCAGTTATAAACATCAATATTGAACAACATGTGACAAATTTATGATAATGATGGAATTATGAATATCAATCATGAATACTAATGAAATAATTCAATAAATTCAATTGAAAAACAACTTTATTAACAAAGTGTAATTTTGAAGTACTTCAAATGAGTGCAAGTGGGGGACGCCCCTCAACCCAGAGGATTGTGCTTTAGGAATCATGTTCGTTTCACTCCATTGTGGTGAACTGTAGGTTTGAGCCTTTACTTTTTAAAGTCATTAATAACATAGACATCAATTCTCCAGAATTCCAGAGATAGTGAAGGGACATTATGCACACTTCAACTCCCATTGACATTGAATTGTTGACAACTTGTCCCACCACTAGCTAGAGTATGGGGCAGATTAAAGTCAATGATTTAAAACGAGGAAAATGAAAGTGGGTTATTTGAGTCCTGATTATGTGCAGTTCCTGCCACTTCCTGCATTACTCAGGGCTTAGTTTGAGCCATAGGCTGCTGATGGAGCACACATTTTTTGGGGACCAACACTTATTTTTCCTCTTCTGGAATTTACCCAGAGCAATAGAAGGAAAAACAAAGGGGAAAGGAGGAGGAAGCAGGAACTGCAAGAGTGAAACAAATGGACAGGTAGTGTCTAGCATGAGGTGGATTCCAGACTACGCAGTCTTGGTATTCGGCATGGTGACATATAATAGCACCGTCCAAAAGCTTCTGAGCAGAGCCTCGTCACCAGCACTCATTGTTTTCCAAATTAAGCACTGCATTACCCCTGGTATCAAGGGTATCAAGGCCAGTGCCTGGAGTGCCAAGTGCATGCCAAGGACAGCACCTGCTACCCTTGACAACCCAAAATTGATGAGATGAGTGTTTCTTTCTTAAAATGGACTAATGTACTGTGATGATGTTCAGTGCTTCTTCATTAAATGCCTCGTCAAGCATTCGTACCAAAGTCATGTTTCCTTCAATTAGGAAACATTTTCCATTTTGATTCAGAACTTTTGAAACTCTGCAGTAAAATCTGGCTTCTGTAAAGTCAATACATTTTTCTTGGCCTCATCTTAAAAGGGATGATTTTTCTATAGTAAATGAATGCATCAAACATTCACATTTGGACAAAATGTTGTTCACACGATCCTATTAATAGCATACCTTTTACAATGCAAATAGTTTACAAGTACAACACATAAACATCCATCATTCTGAGCTTGACATGGATTTTGTGGTGACAGAAATATTTTATAAAATTAATTTTACTTTAGTTTGTACACTTGAGGAACATCATGGTTTTGATATCAAAGTTTGCAAAATATCATACAAATAGATTATATTAGATAATACAACCCTCCTATGTATGAAAGACAGGATGGGCAAAATACAAACAGAAGGTAAATATCTGAGTACTTTCTAATGGGGTTTGGCCAGACTGTCAACTTCTGGAACACAACCTTGTTGTGCTTCTCAGGAAATCAACGTTATTGTTTTCAGTGGGAGTTTATATGTAAACAGTCAGCTTTATTGTCTCATTCACTTCAGTGTTCACATACATTTTGTGGTTTCCTCTGGCAGTAGTAGTCAGTGATGTTTTCTTACCAAGCTTAGATTGGGCAACAACACCTCACATGGGGAATCGGTCGTTGGAGAAAGAGTAGATGGAATAAAGACCGCACAAAGGAAAGATATTTCGCCTCATAGCTTGACAGTTATATTTTCTGCATTTCTTAATCTAAAAAAAAGAATACAAATAGTATTTTGACTTCCAGCTTTAATAATACCCAAATAACTGGGAACAACGTTGATAATCAGTTCTTTTCTCTTTTAGGGTCCAATGGGTCCCCGTGGTCCTCCCGGTCCCGCTGGCAAACCTGGTGATGATGTAAGTAATAGTTCTATACATGTAGACGTTTTAATACTCAGGATTGATGCCAAATGTAAAAGGTGAACAAAGGTACTCAATCCTAAAATCAGCTTCTGTAAAATGATTGATTAGATTTTTAATATAAAATCAAATCTCTTTATCATGGATTTCAAAATTGCCATATAAGTCAATCGAGCGATTATAGCATTAAGACCATATTTAATATGTGATAGAACCAGCAACTCTAGGTTATAAGTATAGCTGATATTGGAAGTGACATTCTAACCATTTATATTGTTTTTTCTTCAATCAGGGTGAAGCAGGCAAACCAGGCAAAAATGGTGAACGTGGTCCTCCCGGTCCTCAGGTATGGCTCAAGCATAAGATCAAAAACAGGCAATGACTGCATGAAAACACAGGGGCAAGTGAGTCAATGACTGACTGCACTGGCATTTATGCAAAATATACCTCTATGTAGTGCCCAGTATGGCTAGAGATATACTATTTTTTCCATTTCTACTCTGTCAGATAAGATCAAAAGAGAATAACATTAAAAATTAACTACTGTCATATCTTTTCTAGAAAAATATTTGTGTCAGACCCCATTGTGAAATCACCTCATTGCCCCCACTGTCCTGCAGTAAAATAGTGTAGAGATTGTTTTTTATTCATCTTCATACCAGTTCTCTGCTGAGGAACTCTGCCTCAGATGGTGATGGTTAAGTGTAGTGGTGGCATGTACTGGAAACAAATCGTTAAGATCCATGAGTGCTGATCACAGACTATTTAAATAAATTTCAGAGGCACTAAAACCACTGCATTGATGGACTCGTGTGAATCCCCAGGGGAGGGAGCAATGATAACACTATGAGGCTCTGCTCAATATGCATGTTCCAGGACTCTCTCCAAACTGAATTCCCGACACAGCTTAATAGATTATCTAGAAAAGAACATTACATTTTAAGTCTCAAAATAGTTTATATTCTAGGTCTGCTCGACTCTTGTAAATAATATACACATTGACATGTTAGAAGTATGTGTCTCTCACAATCATGTCATTAGCTGTTTGGTGTATCATTCCACCTTCTCGGGAGTGCTTCATTTGCAATGCATGAAGGACTATTTTGCATTTGAAAATGGCAATCACTCTTTGTCTGTTCAAACCATTATCTCATGCATACATTCTAAAAACAAAGTAATTAATTTTTTCCATATAGCGCCTTGTGTGCAATAAGTCCTTTATAGGTTTCTACTGCACAGCGCTTGCTCTGAGCTTGTGAAATCTATTGTATTTAATAAACTTAAAAGGGGCTTACATCCCGCACTTATTTTTATTTGTTTGTGTGCTTGCCGCTTACTTTTCCTCCATTTCTAGTGGTTGAAGCATACTATTTACTGTTGGTCCTCGTGTGTTTCTCTCATGAGTGTCCCATGGCCCAAGTACTTGTTTTCATCTGCTTTGGTGGAAATTCCTTTGTTAGGTTTCCTTTAGTTTTTTGTGCAATTTTACATAGTGTGGTACACAAGCACCAGTTCTGTTATTTAGGTTTTCTCTGCTCAGCGCTTGTTTTTCTGTGCAATTTCACAAAGCGTGATACAGAAGCACTAGTTCTATTACAGCGGGACACATTCCAGGCATAGAGGGATTAAGTGAAAGTGATTTACCCAGAATCACAGGATGTTGAGCCTCTTACCGAGGCTCGAACCCTGTTCCCCAGCTTCCAGGTAAGCCGCTCCAGCCCTTACAATACTTCTGTGCTCTATCTTAAGATTCGAGAAGATCAGCATACAAGATGGCTGACACTCCTTTGGAACACACAATTCAAATGCGTTCCCATTATAAGTTTCAAAGCAGCGCCGGTCACTTTGTTTATCTCTATGAACATCCGGCTTTACAACTGCTCAGTTTAATCTACTGCTCAGACGGATGAACAGCTGAGGTGGACTAAAACCCTGATCTACAAATAAGACTCCACAGAAAAATCTTAACTTACTCGAACAGTTTCACAGGGTTGTTATTCACTTCACGGTTAGAGCTGTTTTGGGAGAAGCACAAGCAAGCACTGCTTTCTCACACCACTGGTCCCTGCACAGTAGAGTGGCAGTGGGATTGGTGCTTTTGGGCTATGCCTGGGTGGGGGCTCCTGACTGCCCTTCAGGCATGTGCCTGTTGTATCACACTGCAAGTGTCTGTTCTATCACATTATAAGTGTATCCCAGAGAAACAAACTCACAAATGTACAGAGACTTTGGGACGGGTGGGTCAGCGCCCCCACTCTGTTATGGGGAAATCTGAATCTTCAGGGGTTGTAGGTTCTGATGTTGCTTCCCTCTCAACCCCAATCACTGCTCTTTTGTAAGGCATATTAACCAGGCTCTAGCAGAGTGTACCAGTGTACAGCGAGGAACCACCAAGTTGTACATACATGTTTGGTTATGTGAGCCCAATTTGAGGCACACAACTGAAGAACAAAGTATGTGCAGAAGAGATGAAGAACTTTTAGGTGAGCATTCTAAACTATTTTATATGAGGTCAGGGTGTAGGGTCAGACTGCACATTGTGACCAGAGAAACTCCTGCAACTGCACACAAAGCTAGTCTATAGGAACCAGATGGCGGTGGCTAAACTCCTGGCAAAGGAGGGAAACCTCACCAGATATTAAATAGCCTAGTGAGTTGAATGACTTTGTAGAGATCTTTGAGTAATATGCAGATCATTGCTCTGAATCTTGTTGGGATTGAATCAGCTTTTTAACCTTATGAGGCCGATAAAACCAGTACCATTGACCGGGCAGTTATGACTACTATATCCAGTGTCAAAGGCCATTCCTGCTGTATAAGAGATCAATTTTATTGAGCAGAGGAGCGGGGGAAGCCCCCCAGGGCTTGAGAACATCCTTTGATGTGAAATTGAGAGTGACTTGAACAGAATCCATATCTGAGCAGGCACACATCTGGATTTGTACTTGGAGTACAAATGATACTTGATGTCAGAATCCTGTGCAAGCAGTCTCTAGATTGCCGGTCTCTTTAAAAGCTTAACCATGGACTGGCTGGCTGCTAGACTGTCTCCTTCTCATCACTTACTCCTGTGCATTTTGTCACACTTTAAGCTTTTGTCTCTTCAAGGGCTGTCTGTCTCACTTTAGGTTGTCTTTTGTAAAGACTGTCCACTGACCCCTCCACCCACTCTCCCTCCCACTTTTGTGTTACATCCAGACCGCTAGTTTAGTCCTTGGGCAGTCTTTACTTTATACTTTCGACATGGCAAACTCACTCTAGCCTCTTTAACCCCCTAATTGATTATTTGGCCAGTGTTTTCAAAATTTCCTTTAAATCCGTTTTTTCTTTTGTAGCCCAAGAACTTTGTGTTGTGAACCAGCTGGCCCTATTTGCTTAGTTACCAATTTATTAAGCCGTCTTGATAATGAAAGCAGCAGTACTTGACACAACTTTATCTGAATCTTATGGCCCAGGGCACATCATGGCCTCCAAAATATATAAGAAGGCAACATTTAAAATTGAAACTAAAATAATTACAGTGGCTAATTTTGGTATATGTAAAGCAGTGGCAAGCAAGCCCCGATGAAGCGATGAACATTGTTCACTCATCTTATTAAAACTTTTGCCAAGAAGCCTTTTAAAATATTATGCAGGGGTTTTGAATGCTTTTATTTGTCTTTTACTGAGGAGTAAATAGACCAATATGTCAGAAGTGATTTATTAAAAGAATGTAATTTGGAGGCTCTCACACAACATAATTCTTGGAATGGGCACTTTTGAGGCAAATGGAGTCTACACATTGGGGTTGGAGTTGCACTCTACTTTGCACCACGGTACTCAACACCACTGCACTGTCTGCCACTCTACTCAACACCACTTTGTGCCTCTTCACTACATGCCAATGCACTCTATGCCACATGACACCACTGCACTCTGACACTACTCTACAACACAGCACTCTACTTCACTCTACTCTGTATCAATCCACTGTACGCCACTCCACTCTGCAGCACTCCACTCTACACCACTTTACTCTGTGTCACTGCTCTCTACAGCACTATATGCATGACTCTATGCCACTGTACTCTGTACCACTCTGCACAACTGCACTCTGTGCCACTCTACTCTGCACTCCTACATCTACCCCACTGTAGTATGTGCCACTTTGCTCTACTCTGCACCAATCCACTCTGCACCACTGCACTCTACGCCACTGCACTCTATCATGCACCACTCTTATCTATGCGACTGCATTCTATGATGCTGCATTGTACGCCACTGAATTCATTGCCACTGCACTCTACACCATAACACTCTGCAACACTCTATGCCAGTGGGCTCTACTACACCAGTCCACTCTACTCTGTGCCACTCCACAGTATGCCACTCTGCACAATTCCACTCTAAGCCACTCCAATAAACAACACTCTCTGCCACTCCATTCTACAACACTTTACTCCACTCTTCACCATTCCACTCTACAACACTCCATAGCACTCTCCTCTACACCACTAACTTTTAGCCATGCTGAACAGCAGCCACACTGGTTCACAATATGGCTAAAACACATTGCAAAGCCAATGGTTCTCGCATAGGCAAGACCTATTGGCTTTGCCAACGCTTGTTATATATTAATCAGAACTTGTGAGTCAGTCCTTTACTAAAATAATTGAGTTTGGTTTTCTCTCGTGCTCTAAATTCAATCAAACAATCAAGACAGTAGAGCCGTATAGTTTGCTATAAGTTGATCATGATGTGTTAATCAAATAATTTTCATGCGTGTACGTATAAATGGAAAATGTTCATTTTACCAGTCCATCAATCCATCCAACCATTCATCCAACTGTTGTCCATCCTTCTCTTCATCCATCGATCCACACGCCCAGCTACCCGATTCACACATTCACCAACCCACCAGTCCATCCTTCATCCATCCATTCATCGTATGTATTGTTGTCTGTCCATCGATCAATCCATCTGCACATCTACTTAATTCACATATCTACCATCCCACCAGTCCATCCAGCTATCCATCCAGCTATCCATGCATCCATCTATCGTTCGGCCTTCTGTTCATCCATCGATCCATCCATTAGCCCATCTACCCAGTTCACTCCTGCATCCATCTAGCCAATCATCAACCCACCCATCCGATCTTCTTTAGTCACGTGTGTACTTTGTATATGTATGTATATATACTTATGCACAGGTCTATGTGTTATGCATATGTGGCACGAATATGTTTCCATATAGCAAGCACAAGCATTTATAAGAATGTTAAGGTACACTAATGTAAAATTGTAATGCCTGCAATCAAAACAATGCAATTGGAAAAAAAAAGAGCTAAAGACTATTGAAAAACAAGCTCACTAAATGGGTTATGTTTATAAGACCATAAACTAATAATGTAGGTTAAGAATTGCAATTTCTAACTCTTACAATGCATATAATGCCATTGGAGACAAAAAATAGGTATAGAAGCAGTGTTCTACTGAATGCACATAACTGGAAGACATTTGTGCTTAAAGATTTCTTTGAGTACATTGTTTGCCTGCACATATAAGGCAACATTCAGTGCTTTTTACAATTCCTTCATAAATACATCTAAATACACGGATATAGAACACCGGTGTGCCATTTACACCTCTAGTTTTAAGGTTGGCACAACAATCGCAGCAAAGATCAATTTAGCATTTTGTGAATAACTTCGCCAACCTCTACAGTAAACTTTACAACTTTAGAAATCATAATCCATAGGTTGTCCTGCCACCTTTGCAACAGATTACTAGGGTAAATGGGATTCGTAGTAATATGAGGGTTCCCAAAGCATGTGAAATTGTGATCGAACGTGTAAATTGCATATGCAAATTTAGCCATAAAAACAAAAATTGTGATTCTAGGTATGCACAATTTGCCCATTTTGTAGTGCTTTCCTATATTTAGTGCTTTTTTTGGTTTAGTTGACGTATTTCAGTCGGTTTGGAGACATAAACGAAAAACAAGCTGGTCGTTGAATAAGAATCAATTCTTTATATGAGTGTTAACATTTCAGAATGAGAAACAAGAGTTCTCAATGGAGCGTTTGGTTTTAGACGAGCATTTGGATTGGCTGATTTATCTTGCCCTTACAAATGGCCCTTTTCTTACTCTCCTTTCACCTCTCTACCGCCTTCAGAATCAGCTTTATTTTTTAGGTCGAGCCTGGGCATGCGCTGCTCTGCGAGGCATGCTATATTGGAGTACGGGCTTGAAGCCCCGCCCACACTCCACCCATATTTGTCATTGGCTTGTGTCTTTACCCTTCGTAAATCCTGGCTTCTTATTCGTTAATAGGCATGTTAGTCCCTCCTTAGTACCGCCTTGTCTTTATTGAGTTTCTCCTACTGCAGGCACGACATGCTTTCCTGCAACATTCAGCACACCATGCATGCTTTCACGGGGCGCTTTTACAAAAATAAATTGTTTTGCAACTTGACAAACAAATGCTTTTTTGGTAAAATCTCCCCATAGCGCGCTTTCACTTTAATAGTGGCCGCAGACCTTTCTTTAGACATGGCTCGTCTAAAGAATGGGGCATGGCCTCTATTAACATGAAAGCGCAGCATGGGGCGCTTGTAAACATCAAGCATTTGCAATGCAATAGGTCTTGCATTTTGGAAACTTTGACCTATTGGCATTATAAATGACAATGCCTTTCATTATTGCAAGTTTTTTAAACACATAATTAAAAGGCATTGTCATTTACAATGCCAATAGCTCAAAATCTCGTACGTGCGAGACCTATTGCATTGCAAATACTAGTTTTTTGTTGTTGTTGGTGGGCGTCGACATATCACCATTTGGTGTCACTTTTATGAATGCAATGGGCTTTCCCATATTTACAAGGCCATGTAAAGTCATCCTGCGTGACGCATTTTGCAGCTCACATAGAAAGAGGAAAATTCCTTTAATGATTATTTTTGTGCAGGAAGGTGTCCCTTCCAGCATAAAAAAAAACATTCCACCAGTGCAGGCACCCTTGAAAAAGGACACAAAGGTGTTTGCGTTGGCACACTGCTGCTGTTTGTGCACTGGCACAGGGGAGGAGGACAGGAATGCACCGTATCTTGTAGATATGACACATTCCTGCCCTTTTATTCTGATGCACGGCAGGGTTGCAGGAAGGCCTGCTGTGCTGACGTGCGTCAAAATATTGGAAATAAGCCCCATAATGTTTATTAGAATTGTGCAAATGAAGTTAGAAATTAACACTTCCACTATCATCTTTCCTACTAAGACCTTATACAAGATACTAGCAATGTTTGAGAAGTGATACTTTTCGCAGTTAAGAAATTACTGGAATTGTTAAGGTATCTTGTGCTTCCAATAAACTAAATCATTTTTTTTTGTTCCCAAAATGTTTAGGGTGCCCGTGGCTTCCCTGGGACTCCAGGTCTTCCAGGAGTTAAAGGACACAGAGTAAGTCTTGACTGTTTCAAGCGAACACAACATATTTCGTTATATTTGTTATAGTTTATTCTGCAAACTTGAAGTTTACATTAACCCTGGTTCTTTTGATTATATTTCTTGTTAGGGTTACCCTGGCCTGGATGGTGCCAAAGGAGAAGCTGGTGCTGCGGGTGCAAAGGTATTATTTACACAATTTCTTAAATAATTATAATTTAGGAGGCAACTGGGGACCTTTGCTTTAATTGAATTACACCAAGTACAGCAAGACTGCAGTCTATCTCCCATGCTGCTCTTTCCAAGAGCACCTGGGCCATATGCTGTATAGTGTGTAGTTGGCTGAACCTGTTCCCATAGTTTGAGATCTGGTTCGGATGGTCCCAGGGCAATTAGAGGTATAGGGCACCAGATGTGATAGAGTATTTTTACCACTGGTGTCCTAGGCCTGCCACACTGTTGGATCCCAGCTCGACTTAGCAAGCTCTCTTTTAGCCTTTGACTCTCTATGGTAATAAGGCAGAGCAGTCTAAGTCTTAGTCAAGAAAGTGATGAGGTTTAGACAGGAAAAATGCAGTGAAATACACCAGTACCACTTAATAACTGAATATCCAGACAGTGCTCAACATATAGGGAAAACTACTCAAATACCTACAATGAATACTAAACATACTATGAACTCTCTTGCTCATTCCAAGCTAGAGATATAACCCCAAATATTGTTGTAGCTGCTAAGTTCTGGAATTTTCTTGATGGAGTATTTTCTAGCGGAATTTCCGGCCAATGTAATTCTACTTAGATGTTCTAGATCAGCGTCGAACAGACTGACTTCGCAAGGAACACAGACTCATAAATTGTTAGCCTGTTACTTCAATAAGATCTTTACTCTATGCAAGCAAGTTCCAACTGTGAAACGCAATGTACGCTCTTACCTCTTCACTCTCTACAGAGCATGTAGGCATGCAGCCACCAGTAAGTCCACCAGTGTCACTGCCACATTTAAAACAACATTTTTTAACTTGCTGAAATTCGTGCTACAGTTGTTCAAAGCTGAAATGTTTTTAAAGAGGGTCCGATGCACGTGTTGCAAACCTGTTCAGGGCCAAAGCGATGCCCCCACACCGTCCCAAATTGACTGGTGGGAACCCTTCAAAATCCTTGTAAGCCTAACCTGTCACAAAAGGGTCAAAGGTACAATGTCGGTGACCTAGAGGTACTGTCCTGAGGGAGTCTACTAGCACTGCAGCTGGTTCCGCATGCTCTAAGAGTAGTTCCAAGTGCCCACCCACTAGAAGCCACTTTTCTAGTTACAATCCTCCAGTTGGACTTGAATTATTATGGTGTCAGGATGATTACTGGACCAGCAAAGCTGCATTCAAGTCAATACCTGAGGTATAGACAAGTGGTTAAAATGCGGATGTCTTGACAACCGTTCAAAAGATTTCCAAAGGTATGGTACTAGAATATTGTGGCCTAAATTTAGGCTTACAAAATAAAAGTGTCCTAAATATTGGTTACAAACATTTCACCCCAATAGAGTTAATAATAGAAAATCTGCTGTCAATGGGGCATTTATTTTCTATACGATGTTGCGGCTATGATATTTATGTCAGCCAATGTTTTTGTTATTGATATTCTGACATACAACCGTTACATATGATCAATGGTTTTTGAATCAGCACACCTCTACTAGCTACCTCTATGACTAGAGGCAAAGTAGTTTTAGATGTTCCAGGAGGAAGGTAGAGCCACAGCAGGTTTCCCTTCAACATGGCCTGAGTCATATACAAAGCAGGCTCACCAGTAGCCCCTGAATGCTATGTCTCTTCCCCTGGTCCCCTGTATTGTTCAGACAGGTGGAGTTGAATGGTCTCCTCAAGCAGCTGGGCAAGGAGGCCGTATGTTTTCAAAATGTTGCCGTCCCACAGCAATTCCCACAGGTCTCTTTGATTAAATCTTGCCTCTGATTCTCTTGCAGGATGCACTCATACAAACAAGGGGCAGCACAGCGTATTCTTTCAAGAGTCAAGAAAGCATAGCTACTCTTCTTCTTCTTGAGTAGGGTCCAATCTTAGCCCACCTTGAGTGCAGGAGGGAAACCTGTATCGAAAAGCTGCCTCTAGAACTTAAGTTGATCTGCTACACTGTTGTGCAGCTCCACCTTTAGTTGATGAAAGTCACTGTATCCCATCATGTATTCTTACTAATGCACACACAGTCCTTACATTCAGCACACAACACGGCTGACTCATACACACGCCACCCACAAATATCCACCACAAATGAAGGTGAACATCCCATTTAAGCAAGCCCTTTTAATGAATGGGGCGCAGTGGGAGGGCACTAGGCATCTCTCATTGAAGGAGCCAGATAAATAGGTCTGCCCATTTATTACTGATTTCACTGCCAGGGTCAGTCCCTCAAAACCCTGCTAGAAGAGACAGTCATCCTCTTAAAATGCGGCAAACCTTTGGAGCCCCTCGACTGCAGAGCACCACTTTGATGTCTCATTACATTTTGACAAAGAGGTCCTCAGTGATTTCACATGGTAGTCAGGGGTTTATTGGGGTGAAAGCAAAAAACACAAAAACTGTAGAGAAAGAATGACGGGTAGTGTGCTCACAGGAGCCATGCAGGGGACTTTCTTTCCCAGCATACAATTATCCGGGTATTCCTATATTATGTTTGCTCCTATTTGTTTTGCAATTTCCACTTGTTGCACCATTATTCGTCCTTAGCAGCTACAGGAGCACTGGGGATGATGGACACCTATTAGCTATTATTATATTAATAAAATACTGCCATGCTTTAACTATACCAATGTGCCATCAGCAAAAGTATCAGCGACCAGGGTTGCTGTGGCCTGTGGATATGAACGATCAGTTGTTAAGCACTTGTTCTAACAATTCAGAGCTCCAACCTAGTTTTGTATTTTTTGTTCCTAGGGTGAAGGCGGTGCTCCTGGTGAGAATGGTGCTCCTGGGCCAATGGTGAGTAATGGACTTGCTGAGATACTATTGTAGAACAAATAAAATGTATTTTGTTTGTAATAGAAGGTAGCTGAAAATGTATGGATATATTTTCATTTATTGGAAAACAAATACTTTTCAAAACTATTATACTTATCTCTGACCTCCTGGACTTGGATTTTAAACATATTAATTTTTTTTGTGTTTTATTTTATGTATACTAATTATGAGGTTTAAAGTGAAAACCTCATTAAAGGGTCCAGCTGAAATAGGTGTCTTTTTCTTTTGCAGGGTCCCCGTGGTCTTCCTGGTGAGAGAGGTCGCCCTGGGCCCTCTGGTGCTGCTGTGAGTATGTCTTTGTCAACCACACTATCTTCCCCAAAACACTCACAAGTTTGTTCAATGTATGTAGATAGACACAGAAACACTGTGCAACAATGTAAACTGGGGAGCCTGCCACAGCTTCAAAACCCAGACTGGCCACCAGAGAAGCTCTTCTAACATGTATGCACTCTTAAACAGGAAGGCCCGTTCAGTTCTTGCACGTGTGAAAGACCATAAATGGGGGAAGCATTTCTGTGTTGATGCTGCTGCTATCATAGTTCCTGAAGAGTCCACAACATTTCTATGTGTGCCACAGCACACATAGAAAGTGATAAACACCTCTTAAGATTGTTTTTGTGCAGGAAGGTGCCCTTTAATGCTGCAAGCGCGGTGTTAAACAGCCGAAACAGTGCCAGCGCAGGGAGAAAGGACATGGAATGCACCATATTGCATAAATACAGTGCATTCGCAGAAAGATGAATGTATGGCGTTACAATGCATACATTTACAATGCATGCCTTTACAACACAGTTTTTACATCGCAACATCCTTTACAACGCATTCTTTTACATCGCATGCCATTACATCGCATTTTCAGAAACTACCTTTACAACGCATTCCATTACATCGCGTTATACCTTTACAACGCATACCATTACAATGCATACTATTACATCACATTTAAGGTAAGTGTTGGATAGTAGAGGGGTAATAATTACTATTCTAACTCCAGTGATTGCAACAGTAGGGTCATTGTTGGATAGTGTAGGGGTAAAAATTACTATTCTAACTCCAATGAGTACAACAGTAGGGTAAGTGTTGGGTAGTGGAAGGGTACTTCTGCATTGTAATAGTATGCATTGTAATGACTTGCGATGTAATGCCTGCGTTGTAGTGACATGCATTGTAATGACATGCATTGTAGTGACATGCGATGTAATGGCTGCGTTGTAATGACATACGATGTAAAGGATGTTGCGATGTAATGACTGCTATGTAAAGGAAGAGTGATGTAATGACTGCGTTGTAAAGGTTGTTTCCCGTGCAGCACACATAGAAAGAAGCAATAACAATGAGAAATGAGATATTTCTCTTTATTACACCTCTCCTGGGAATGCATATCTTATTGACACATTCCCAGGTTAAGCAGTTCTGGCAAATCTGGGAATGCATAAAAAAAATGAGAGTTGCATGAGAATGAACCCTGCAATGCTTATGGAACACCTTCCCAGGGCAGAGTAAGGCAACGCAGCTATTTGCGCTGCGCTGCCTTGCTCCAGATTTATGAAGTCACTCAATGCCATGCAAAGTGGCCTTGCGCGGCTTCATAAATCTGACTTAACGTTCGTGGTGAAAGAGCCAGTTAACATTTGGGTGCTTGCATCGATCAGTTCACTGTCAGTAGCGTGAATTGTCTATTACACCATTTGGGTACCTAATCTGTCTTGTTTGCTATTGAATGCTTATAGTGTCCTACTAAGACAGACTCTTGGAATTTCCAGTTAAACATTATTCATATATTTGCCTAATGCGTTTAATTTTTCTCTTTTTCTGCTACTAAACCTCCAAGAAATGTATGTACTTTGGAACTTATCAATACCGAAACACGACTCACCTTAGAAGCTCGTGGTTAGGGATTTGTCAATTGCGTGGAGCAGGCTAAGAATGTTATTGTAAAAGGATCTCCCTTGGACCCGCCCCCTACACACAGTAACATTCTCGGCAGTGCTTTGCATAGCAAAATGCCTAATGCTTTGTGCCCGGGCTTGCATCCAACATTCCTGGACTGCTCGCTATGGCTTCTGGATGTCATGTGCTAACCTAGTTACTGTACCATAAAATTGCCCTCATTCTGCAAACAGTCTAAGCCATTAAAGCTACTGTGTGAAAGGCAAGTGTTTATAGAGGCTTAGCACGCTATATTTCAGACGGTTTCTGAGCCTAGATCCTGCTCTCTGTTAAAAATGAAAGATTGATGAAAGAGTGTTTTGAGAATATGAAGGTTTGTGAAACCTTCCAGATACACATATTTCAATTAAATTAAATTAAATTAAATCTTATTCACGCAGAGCTTTCCCCTCCGCTTGGCTCCTTAAGGCAGGAACACATTAATCGAACTCGCAAATTCCAATTCCCGACCACTTGTGTTAACAGTTCTAAAATGTTTATGCACGAACTTCCGTTTTTAATCCCTGTCACGCTGCATTCACAATATTTCAAACGTCGCTGAAAACGTCTTCTGTTTCCACAGGGAGCTCGCGGCAACGATGGTCTTCCTGGTCCTGCTGGCCCACCTGTAAGTATAACCATGCTTGATTTTGATGTGAAAACACTTTTCAGATAGTGTCTGTCGAAAGAAAGATATATTTATATTTTGATGTATGTATTACTAAATTCTATTTGGTATATTGTAAACTACACAAACTATAAGAATCAACTAACTATACGCAAATAAAAAGCAACCACAAACAAAGTCCAGTTCAGTCAGTAATAAATAATGTAAATTTTACGTTTCTGTAATCTGAAATATGTGATAGAAACAGAAGCCTGTGGATTCACTCCCTGTTTACGACGGGTGTAGTGAGCGTGAAGAATGCTTTACGGCTCGCTTCGACTGTCTGCCTCGTGCATCATTTCTATAATGACGACCTGTCTCTAACTCGACTCTGTTTCTCCTTGTCCAGGGACCCGTCGGCCCTGCTGGTGCCCCTGGTTTCCCCGGTTCTCCAGGCTCTAAGGTATGTGCAAAGTGCGCTGCTGCCCCTGCTAACCCGCTGCTGGCATGAGAAAGTATGCTGGTAATTCACAGCCAAGCACTCCAGGCTCGTAACTTTGTAAAAAAAAACAACAAAAAAAGGCTTTGGGGCTTCCTTTCCCCATACATCTCCTTTCATCTAAACTCAGCTGCTGAGAACACCTGAACAAACTAAGTATTTTAGCCTAACCTTCTCGAAGAGAAGCAAGCCTTTTTAGTATGAAGGTCTGGGAGAAAATATAAACTCAGCAGTGTTTCATACAAGTGCCTTATTGTTGTAAAAGCTCTTTCCACAGAGACTAGCATAAATGTTTCTTACAGCTCGCTTTTCTCTTAGTAGAGTTTGCATTTGTGGCTAGCAGACAGAAGGACAACTAACTGGTCTCATGTAGGACATATAGGTACTCGCTGCAAACGTCTAGGAAGCCACATATGTGTCTGTGTGGAGTGAGGAACTACACGTTTGTGTGGTGTATTATCAGGGAGGTAAAAAGGAACTCTCGGTTGATGGGTCCATGTGATTGACCTTGGCAGTGCTGTGGCTGTCTGGCTTTTGGCGGACAGCCATTAAGAGAATTTGGAAGCATAAAGAAAGTCTGTTGACAGGATGGAGAATATGGTGCTAGAATAATTATCGCCTCCCAAACAGCCCTCAGTCCTCTTATTGGCATGCTTGCGTTACCTTAGACCAGAGCACACAAAACATATCCTCTTTAGGTCTTAATGATCTTTTCTACCCATTGGAAGGGCCCGAGGTTAACTCTGTGGCCAACGGTTTGAATCAGAGAGCCTCCATGGGGCATTTCATCCTTCTGATATTGATACAATGAGTATTCTTGAGATAGCCACACCAAGACACAGCTTTGCCTATCAATGGATGCATAACAGAACACTCATGCTTCATACGAGGTGAGCTAAACTGAGTCTCCATGTAGTCATTGACTACCTGATGTTCAGTCTCGCCTAGTTGTTTTATCTTCTATCTCTGTTCTGTGACCAACACATGCAGCTTAGCATGCATACTGTGGATCAATGTGGCCACAAATATAGTCGGATCAAGGCCTGAGTTATGAATGAATAATTGACTGAAACTTTATGAAAGTCTTAGCAGCTAAAAAACATGACACAAGTAGTCAGTTACTACCAGGGCTGTCCGGCCTCTCTTGGCCTATAAGACACACACTAGTATCATGCAGGAATGGCCCGAACGCCCCCTCTACCTCGATCAAAACACATACACGTTATCCTTTTCTCACTCACCTTTTTGAGTGTCCAGTGCTTTTTCCTGGCCTTGGTTTCGTCTTAAATGTAATTAGTCTTTCACGCAGTCAGCCCCCAAACTGCGGCACGGTGTATGTTTAGGCTGCGAGCAGTCACGCAGGATTTCCGGTATGTGCTTACTATAGTTTTGTATATGGCTGCACTGAGAAGCTCTGAATTGTGATTCAGTTCCTCTCTTACATACAGCACTCTGGTGACGTAGCAGGTGCCTGGACCGCTCCATTGTGAGCTGTGATATCCTTATATCAACCCTATGAAGATGTGCAGGGGTAGGCCGCAGAGGGAGCCTTGGCCCAGTAATGTCTTTATGATCTTTATTTATTGAGTACGATAGCATAGTATCTATGTTTATAGAATCCAGGTGCCCTGCCCCCATCAATGTTTATTGGATATGAAATACTCTTCGTTGTGTAATGAGTGTGAGATGCTCTCCATATGTATTACGTACAAAATCCCTGTGAATGTTGATTGGGTTTTGGTTGCCTTCCTTACTTAATAAGTTTTAGGTTTTCTCGATATGTAGCATGAACAAAGCCTCTGCACATTTTGAGTATTTGTGTCCTTCTTTATTTGATACATATGAGGTGCTCTCAATATGTATTGAACACAGGGTACCCATGAATGCTGCGCTAAATGTTTAAGGAGCATAGGGGCTCTCTGTGTTCTGACTACAAAATGCCACTGAATGTTTATTGAGTGTTCGGTTCTCATCAAAGTTTAGGGAGAATAAGTTGCGTGCACGCAGATGAGGGTTGAAAGAGGCGGGTGCAGAAGGGGGCGTCTGGAAGTTCAGAGAGATCATTCTGTGAAGCCGGGGTCTCTACAGAACTGCTACTCAGGTTTCCAGCAGTACGGCACAAGTATGAATGGAAGTCATGTTGTTTTTGGCCCCAGGTTAATTTCCTCCACGAGGTCTAGTTTCACGGATCGCCATGGTTACCAGAAAGAGCAGGAATCTGCCTAGGAATAGAAAATACAAGGGCTATTGAGAAGAGACGGAAAAATGCAGAACTCTGACCTTGTCCGAACACAAATAATTACACATTTTCAGCAGGGAGGTCTGAAAGCAGATGAAAGGAATGCTTGGAAATCTGAACTGCAGTTAAAAGAAAGGCACATTTTTGAGGAAGAGGCACTTGCGGAGACTTGTTTTGAAAAGCCTTTACCCTGGTGCGTGCACAGCTCTATTCATTTTGGCCTTACTTAAAATCCTCAATAGAAAGATTTTCAGGCATTACATAAATGCAGAATTTCTTCAAACGAAAATACATCTATAAACATCCTCAAGGGAAAAGAAGATGACCTATGTCTATCAGTTCCCTGGTATAAGGCTTCATCAGAATACCTATTTTTAAAAGTCCTATATAACAGTGTGAATGTAAGCCTTTTTTAGAGTAGTGAGCTTCTTTATATTAAACTGTCAGTGCTGCCAATGTAAACAACCGGAAGACACACCATTGTATTAATCTATCTGTAGTAAGGAGAAGCACAACTTTCTCTTATATAGCCTGATTCATTAACCACGGGGGGAAAAGTTCGAAATTTGCTTCCATAGGAATTTGCTTGGAGAACATGTTTAACTTTTATGGAATTCTCAAAGACTTCCAGGGCGACTCTTTCAAAATTACGACAAAAGAACACACAGTTCTGTCAGTTTGTTATCAACTGTTTCTTGCTGACTAGAAAATCCAGTCACTATGCAAGAAATGTCACTATGGCAGAAAAAACCCTCTGTGAAAAAATGTACTATCATACTACCATAAACTTCCTAACTAGTTTCAGAAAAATGCATCCCATCACTGTACCTCAAAATGACAATAATGTGATAGAAAATAACTGTATTCATTCAGAAAACCCCTTAGGTTGTCATCTTTAGTTTTCCAAAACAGCCCATTGCTCTGGCACAAATCTCTTATTACACCGAAAGAGCACCACACCACTGTGCCAGCAAAATCAATCACCGTGGCAGATGACCTCGCCAGTCTGCCAAAAAATCCCATATCTGTGCCAGAAATGTCCATCAAAGTGCCGAAATATTCTATAACAGTAGATAACAATCCACTATGGAGACAGCAATTATCATCTCTATGGCAGTTAATTGCACTATTGAGGAAAACATGCCACAATTTTGTCAGAATATGCCTAGTTCTTTGAGACAATGTATAATTGTGCCAAAACATACCATTACTTTCCCATGGCTATTGCAAAACTATACCCCCTCCCATGACACTCAGGACTCATGCACCCACTCGTAGGAATATTGAGGTAATTGGCAGCCAGAGAGTCGCTTGTTAGAGTCCACATCTCTTAATTGAACATATCTACCTTATTCCATAAGTAAATCCCTGAAAGGTATACAACAGTTGTCCCCAGCGTTTGGCTCCGCTACTCACTCGTTCCGTTTTCCTTCACCCCGAACACTCATGACCTCAGGTCCCGCCCCTGGACCGACCTGAGGTCATGCACAAGCACACAACAGAGGGCTCTCAAGTATCATCCAGTACTACTATTGATAAAATACCACAATTGTTTCCATGCATTTCAGACACCCACCTATTTGTGACATATGAAAATTGTGTCGCAGCGGCCAGAGCGACTGACGCCCGCAGTTCGATCCCCAGCGCAGGTGCAAGCTCAGCTCGCCATCATGTGACTCTGGGCAATAGCTCACTTAATCTCTGCAACAGCGCCCTGAAACCTTTGAGGGGTGATATGTATGCACTGGACACATTATTTACCTATTTAAATTCTGGATTTGGGAGGTAATTCACCCATGTGTATTATCCTGAAAGGATTTGGTGTCCAAACACTAACCTAGATGTGTAAATTCTGTGCGACAGTAACTCAACTGCACCGTAGATGTATGCATATCAAAACAGAGAGCATATTTTCCAATATATGCCCTTGTAATTTAGGTACATTTTTATAATGTACATCAAGAACAAGCAATACCTGTTTGTTGACTTTGCTGTTATGATCATTGTGCCAGTAAAATCCATCAATATGAAAAAACATACAGCACTTTGTCAGAATTTACACTAGCAACGTAGGTCAGTCCCTTAATGCCCACCATGGACATACGCATGTCATGCAATTGAATGCCCGCAAAGACCCATTCAGCTTTCTATTCTTTGGAGGAAGTAAAATTTAGAAATATTATAACTGATGTTAATGATGCTGGCTAACTGCATTGCTTAGGAATGTCAGTAGTGCATAGTGAAAAAATGCTAAAACTCTGTCAGAACAACACACAACCATATCAAAAGCAAGTACTTTGCAATGACTTTGGTATCTATAACGTTCTTCCCCAGCAGTAAAATGTGCTAATTGTTCGCAGTTTATACCTATCTAGAGTGTAGATAAATAAATATTAAAACATGCACGGGCAGATTTATAAGCCCCTTGCACCGCCATTGCGTCACTTCTTTTGACGCAACTGCGGCACAAACAATGCGGCAAATTTACAACGTAACGCATCTAGAGAGATGTGTCATGTTGTAAAGCCCCGCATCAAATTATACCTGCGCCAGGTATAATGTATGCAGGCTAGGCATTCCCATGCAAGAAGCCATGTAGAACTGATGCAGTGAAATTTAGAACATTTCACTGTGTCATTCCACACCTTCACTGCATCAAAATCCCTACACCTGCTCAGACCAGGCGTAAGGAATGACGCGGGGCTTTTTGTATGGGACTCACCTATCTGTTGTGGCACAGTGCTGGAGTTGCGTCACTTTCATGAGCAACTTCAGCGATGCGTCACTTTTGTGCCAACAGATGCGTCAGTATTTCTGACGCATCTGTTAATCCTTGCACCATGGAACACTTTATTGTAAATACAGTGCATCCATGGTAGCGCAAGAACATTTGGCACTGGCACAAGGAAACTGACGCTTCTATGCAAATGCGTCAGTTCTTTGTAAATCTGCCCCGCAGTGTCTGGTTGAGCATTTCTACTGTTAACATATGTTACAAAGTACAATTCACTGTTACAATTATCAAAACTGAGGGAAAGTATTTACATTAAGTAGAGAGTGAGAGCTTTGTGTGCCTGCTCTTGTTTGTGGTAGCTGGATTTAAACAAACATATGCTATACCTCCCTAGCATTTAGTCACTCCGTTCAGAAGTTCTAGCACAATGAGCGAGCTTCAGATTCTTACCAGTAAAGCTTCAAGAAGGGGTGAAAAGGACGTGCCTAATAGACTGGAAGTAATACTTCTTGAATTAAGCCATGGGACTGCCTGAGGTTTCCCAGTGCCTCGTCTGAAGAGCAGAATGACTACCAAGACCTTAGTACAGAAGTAAAAGCAATTAAAAACGGGCATTTGTTCTTTGTAAGCAAGGCCTGAATATCAATTCAAGTTTATCTGACTCATTAGTAACTCTGGTAATTCAAACATTTTATAGTTTGACAGAGCGGTTTAGAATTTCCATAGTATACAGATTCTTCTCTCATTCCAAATTATAAATGACATTTATATCCACCCTGGCACTAAATACATTTTACTTTATTGCATGATTTGTTAAAAACCTTTGCAACAGTATATAAAGAGAGAGGTTCATTGCTAGGTACTAACTTTGACAATGAGTTAAAAGCATCATTATGTCCTTAGGTACTGGTACATTTGTATCCACCCTGGTGATTGCCATTATTGATTACATTTTTACTGCAGAGCTATAATGAATTGTAAATTCTGTCTTTTATAGTTATAGTTCACTGGATTATCTCTTTCTATAGAAATAGCTGCAACATTGGTTAATAATCCTCATTTCTTGGGCTTTTATACCAAAAGAGTAAGCAGTTTTCCACACTTAATTCTGAAAGAATTTCATCTGATCAGCACAGTACTTTCCTTTTCCCATAAGAAAAATACAAAACTTTTAGAACAACAGTGTGACTGTAGTTGAAAGAATATTTGAAATGGTTTTCTGGTGGCCTGAAAGCCTGAGAAATGGAAAGAATTCAACATCTGTTTGAATCATGTTCAAGAGATAACATTCTGGTGTTTGTCTAATCAAGGTTGCTAATTTGCAATGTTTTATATTATAAATGGGGATTGAGAAAAATGAAGCCTAGGCATACATGTTTTGAAAAGAGAAGTTCATTCATTGGCAGTCCAAAGCCGACCACGACAGCTCTCAATCATGCCATTATTTTGATTTAGGCTTACTACGATTAAAGGAGAATTGAGTTGATATTGTACATCTTTCTTATTAGCACACATCTGGGAGAAGCATCCATTCTTAGTATTCCTGCTTTGTAGCAAGTAGTTGCCCATCTAACAGATATGCAAAAAGCTCCATTTTGTTTTGTCTTTTCCTTCTCAACATTAAGGTAAAACTCCACCCACCCTTAGTGAAGGAGAGAGAAGTACTACAAACAACAGAACCTCTTACATTGTCTCACATACAGGCTACTAAATGTGCTGGGAGGTCTTTGTAGTGTTCTGACTCACACTGTAATGTTTTGTGGCTAGAAAAAGGCAAATGTATGCCTACAGCGAGGTGCCCATGGTGATAAAGCCTCCTTTGTGTCCATTATACAAGATTGCGTTTTCGCAAACTAAACATATTATATGCTAGACACATTATATGATAGAACAGAGAGAATATGCCTACATGTAATGAAGATACCATTGGGAGAGGTGATAGCATCTAGATACATCATCTTATACATCATCTGTAATATATTGCTTAAAAACAATGCAAAATGTGCATATTGCAATGCATGGGTATTGTAAAAAAAAAACTTACAAAATGAAACATGCATCATGTGCATTCCAAATGTTATACCACAACTCTGTATGCCTTTTTTTGTGTCGAACGAACCTAACCACAAGGCAGCAGAGCACTGTACAGGGTCAAAGGCAAATATACAGTTAATGAGTGATTGGAGAGGTAGCTGGATTCTGGGAGCATATTTGTACTGTTTCTGCATGGTGAAGCAATGTTTTTTCAAGTGGCATATGCAGCTCTTACCTAAATTTAAGAAAGTTTAAGATGGCCCTGATGTAAACATGGTTGCTGTTTAACATTCTTGTGTATAGATGGAGAAGGTCAATGACCTTGTTTTATGTTTTTACACCTCATTGCCTCAAGTGATGGTGTCCTGGCTGGGGCGGTCTGATAGTGTCCTGATTGGGGCTGTCTGAGAGCCACCAGGGAGATGAGCTTGTTAGCCAGATATGCAGTGGTGCTTGTTGTGATGCCTTTGTAAAGGATGCAGCTGGTTTTGAAGATGGTACAGGCCATAAAGGAGAGCTAATAGATTTCCATCAGGATGGGGGTGATGAAGTCTGGCATATAGGATGCCACTAAGGACAGCCAGTTCGGATTCTGGAGGCCATGGAGGAGGGTTTCCACCATCCAGATGTAAGACTTCAAGGGCCTGAATTCCAGTTCTTAATTCTTTTCTTGGATGAACAGTTTCACTTTCATTAGTAGAAAGAGCTAGTACCAGGCAGTTTTTGTTTTCATAGCAATGTGTTCCTTTAAGTGAGGTTGGTGTCCAGGATGAGTTCTCCATAACTGTTTATCCTTTGCAACGACTACACATTATCACTTAGTAAAAACTAGAATATATTTGTTTAGATTTAAAGAAAGTTAAGATTTACTAGAAAAGTAAAGCTGAACAAATCTTTGATAGTGTACCTATGAAACCTCTGTCTGTTGAATTGACTCCTTACATATCATCTAGTTCTAGTAATGATTTAAAGTGTTCAAATGATTCATAGTTTAGAGAGATATTGTTTGATTGGAGTACAAGATATTTGACATTTAGGAGGATTCAATATTATTTGATAGTGGACTGAAAACAAAATCTAAATTTAGTCACATTTGTCTAATGATAATGTAGTTGATCTTTTTCTTGATCTTGTGAGGTGCCATTTGGACAGAATTCAGAAAAACAAACCCAATTGTAACTTGACTAATAAAGAAAGATTTTCTCTGATCAGTTTGAAAAATGATTTATCAGTTATTATCTACAAAGTGGATTAAGCAGGGTAAGCTACTGCAACATTTGTTTTCCAGGCTACAATACTGAAGATGAAGCACAGTTGGGTGTAGACACGGATCATGATCACAATCAAAATTAAAATCCAAAATATTTGATATATTAGTGGTAACCCAGTGAAACTATCTTAAATGGTTACATTTCTTCACTTTCTGCTCCATGCACTGGGCTATCCAAAAGCAATGATAGAGCAATGAAGATAAAGTATTTCAATTGTATCGGCAATGCACCTCCTTTTATAAAGATTTTCAGTCTTTTTAAATATGTCTATGGTTAAACTGATCAACGCCTCATGTTGGTATCACATCCACACATCCTTGATCAATACTCCCTTTCATAACAAGGATAAATGGTCAGGTTCTTTCTTTGATGATTCTTTATGTGAATATAGTATTTCAAACACTTCGGCTTGAAAAGGATGTTTCATGTAGTTTCCTACCTTTCATGCTGCAACATTATTTACAATACTGTTTTTTATATTAACAGATGTCATATGTGTAGTTAGATGTCAATGTCAATCATTTGATTGATTATGTTTGTAAGGCTGAACAGCAGCATGCATTCTGAAAACATAAGCATGCATGGGATGTATATTATGAGACTCCCATGCCAGGAAATACACCATGTATACCTACGTCTGTCCATGCATCTTTTTTTTATTATTATAACTGTACGTATTATATAATGTTCAGGTCTATTGCATTATTTATTTGAAATGTATTTTGTATTTTCCATTTAGGGTGAGGCTGGCCCAACTGGTGCACGTGGACCTGAGGGTCCCCAAGGTTCAAGAGGCGAATCTGGAACTCCGGGGTCTCCCGGACCTTCCGGGGCTTCTGTAAGTATTTTTTGTTATCAAATATGACATACATTTCTGATCGTCTGGATGGGTCTGCAAAGGACGTTAATAAATGTTGGTATATACTAATGTAATGCAGCCTTTAGTGTATGATCTTCAGCATTTGTCAAGTGGTAGTCTCTAGATCAGCCAAGAAGGGTTACATAATGTTTGCAGCTCTGCGGCACAGTTCTCATAAGGACACAGAGGGTGTAGGGCTTATTCAATGTCAACAGATCTGCAGCACTGCGACCTAGCTCTTTTTTAGAGCATGGATAGAATCAGTCTTACTAAATGTTTAACATGCACCATGGCTCACATATAATTGGGAGATCAGATTTGCTTACTGTGTTCAGCACTGCAGCACAGGGCTCATACGTCAGGTGTTGAGAAGTCATACTCAAGTGCCTGCAGTACTTTGACTGGGGTCGCAAACAACGGCGAGGCATTGTCTACCTAAGTAATATATGCAGCTAGGTAAAGAAGCGCAAATATAAGGTGGATTCAGGCCTATTTAATGGCTGCAGAACTCAGTAGGGGACTATTACACCAGACACTGAGAAATTGTGTTCTGCTCTATCTGCAGCACAGTGACTGGGTTATCATACCAGATGTTAGGAAGTAAAAATCCAAATTCCTTCAGCTTCTTCTGCACCAAAGCATGGAAACAGCCAGCAAAGGAGAATGCAAATGAACTAGAGTGGCTTGCTCTGTTGCATGGCCGTCTGTTCCAGGTATAATAAGTGGTACTAACCAGTACCAGCAGCATAGCACCAGGGCTCATACACAAGGTTTTGAGACACAGTCCTGATTTGGGTTTGTAACTCTAAAGCAGGGTGTTAAGTGGCAGACAACCAGTTTAAAGGTGGAGCTGCAACTTTAACCAAAAAAAAACCTTTTTTTTTTTTTCAAGTTTCTTCCAACATATTGCTTTATTTGAATGTCGGGGCTATTTGACTACATAAGAACGCGGTGGCCCACCTGTTTCCTCCGAACATTACATAATGATTGCAGAGAAATTTAATTGACTGCTTTGTGGGGGTCTCTCCATCCACTCTCAAATAAACCTTACTTCACTCTAACATCTACTAAATGTAGAATTTGAACAGACAAGTTATTTATTAGGGAATTAACAAAATCGACCGACTCAGAATAACAAAAATATACATATTTAGCTCTAATTATTTGCTTTCAAATATCTCTAATTCAGTAAAGAAATTCGGAATGAGGTGAACAGCTCCATATGAAATGATTCAGTTCAGCAACCATTTTGTGACTCATTTTATGAGTCAAGTCTCTAGAACCATGGCTTAGCTATCATCTTTTGCAGTGTTCAACACAACGATAAAACTATAATGAAGAACAATGTGCATGCTTTATTCACTCTTTTTATTACATACTCCGTTACATCATGAAAGAGTGATTCATTTTCGCATTCATGTATGTTTTAGGGAAATCCTGGAACTGATGGTATCCCTGGAGCAAAAGGTTCAGCTGTAAGTATAAAATAAATCTGTTTTTTCTCGTTATATCAGTTAGTTTAATGTCTAAAGATCAATATAAGGTGGGAAATCGGTGGGCAGACATAATTACATTTTGGGGCTGGTTTTAACTGTAATGTGTAAATAAACTGAACGAATGAAGTGACCTCAAAGCCTAGGGCTATTTGGTGGATGGCTGAACACTGGTTGGTATATTATCTTGAGGACTCAGACCAGAAGCATGTTTCTTAAAAAATAACCCGCCCTCTTCTTCTTTTCACTCTGCTAGGGTGCTCCTGGTATTGCTGGCGCCCCTGGATTCCCTGGCCCACGTGGTCCACCTGGCCCTCAGGGCGCTACTGGCCCTCTCGGTCCCAAAGGCCAAACGGTAAGATTTAAACAGCTAACCTGCTCTAAAGTTCAGTTGGGTAATTATCACATTTTCAAATCCAGAGTAAGCATGACACAGTTAACAGCACCTGCTCTCGGACACGTCACTATTTGAGAGTTATAGGAAAAACGTTCGTTGGATCACATTCCAAACACCATTAAACACAATCGATTAGCGGGGTCAATCTATATGTCTCAACTAAAACGCAACATTCGGGTAATCAACGATATTCTAAATAATTCAAGTCCTGTCACAATCCTCTACTGGATGACAGCAGAACATCACATGTAGTTCCACATTGACCCACATGCATTCATGGATGATAGCAGAACATCACATGTAGTTCCACATTGACCCACATGCATGCATGGATGATAGCAGAACATCACATGTAGTTCCACATTGATCCACATGCATGCAGTGCCACACATATGAACTGTCATATTATATGTTAGCATACAACCACATAGAGGTTCACTGTACCAGCCTGCTTTATGTTTCTACTTCGCAGTGTCACTGCACTTAGAAAGCAGGTATACAAGTAGATAGTGCCAGAATTGGAACATTTTATTGGCTGAGCCAACTTCTCATTCCGTAGGGGGTGCTTATTTCGCATTAATGCGTCAAAAGACATTTTATATTCTCCCACTCAGCCATACCAGGACAATATAAAAAATGCCGTCAAAGTTTCCAGCTAGTATACAACTTGTCAGCACAAGACATGTCGCTTTCTGCCGCTAGCCCGAGTATCACGGAATACAGTATCACAACACAAGACAGCTCCTATTCCCCCAATAACACACATTATGAATACAGACGGCATGTCCTAGTTCCACACGCACACACATAGAATAACAAACAGGTATGCTTTAATGTTAGGCAACGGAGACGTTTTATTTTCCAATTTAAGAACATCACAACAATACAAGATGCTATATTAATCAACTCTATAGAAAAGGAAACATATATCATTCCCCCTTTCCTCTTTCAGCAGGACAACAATTTAGTATGCCCTATTACCCCAATGTCGTGCATTAAGGCAACACCTTTTCTTCCATAGAAAGTTATTTATTTGATGGATACATTTAGCTTCATTTTTGAAAATATTTATTGGAACATATTAACCTAAGTTCTACACTAAAAGAGGAGTGGCAGTGGGCCAAACAATTCTGTTGTGTACATAAGGTAGCAGAATCTTGAACCTCCTGGAGACGCAAGTAGCAACTATCGTAATTACAGTCATAAAGAAACAGAGACCAAGGAACGTACTGCTGGGTTCTACTCGTTGTAACAGACCCCAGGCCCAGTAACATCGTCAACGCCGACTCCAAATATGGATCAATTGGTCTAATCAGTAAGATAGAGGAGGCAGAGTTTAGAATGGGGGCGGGGGTGATTGTTTCAGTATCTCTCAGTCATCAGATGAAACTTTTCAGTATCTCTCAGTCATCAGATGAAACTTTTCAGTATCTCTTAGTCATCAGATGTAACTTTGAGCTGAATTTCCTAGGAACACAACATATTTTAATCTCGGAATGCTACCATTATTTCAATTGTCAATGTAAGAAGTCTGCGAAGTGATACATTTTCTTTCATATATTTTCATTTCAGGGTGACCCAGGTGTTGCAGGATTCAAGGGCGAGCAAGGACCTAAGGGGGAAATTGTAAGTACCTGTCTACCACAGCTATAACACCGCTGTGATGAATTTTTATTGAGTTAGACTATCATTATCTCATAATAGTGTTCAAATAGCGTTCACTATGCATTACCAAATGAATTACACGAGATGCCACACTTTAATACACTCTGATGATTCATTGCTTTCCTTGAAGTTGAAAAGAAACTAACAGTGCTTTAGCCGTCACCCTCCTAAAATGACGTTGAAGGATATTGCTCCAAAACAGTGAGAATCTCCATTGTTGCCACGAAAGACAAGAATATCAAGAAAGGTCCCTCAAACATTTGCTCATGGCACTTTGTGTTGGTAAAAATGAAGCTTATTTCTAATCACATGGGAATTCATGAGCGGCATCAACCACTTTCTTACGCTGGCGCCCACTGCACCCTGCCAGAAGTGTGTGCAGCCCACTGCCTCGTGTGAGAGGCGCATAATGACAGATGGTGTCATACTGAGTGGGCCCCTCTGCTTGTGACTAAGGCAGCTCACCCTCACTCCCACAGAAGGTTGTGGCTCGGTGGGAGCGAAGAGGAACAGGCATTTGCATAGCCAATAGGTCTCGTCTTTGGGACCTTGTAAGTAAAAATGGTTTGATTAAGCTCCCAAGGGAGATGAGAAGTCCACTCTGCAGCTCAAATTCACACGCAGACCACCCTGAAGAGTAGCAGTGCTCTGATAACCCTGCACTGCTTAAAATAGGACTGATCTAGTAAAACGCATACATCAAAATAAACATGACCCTTCGTGCTGTGGCTTACCACTTCCATGCTCAGCCTGTGCAGCAACCCTAGTTTTAGAAAACAGAGGATAAGGCATACACTTCACAACCACCCTTAGTCAAAGGTATTGTCCTGGATCGGAAGATGCCGCAGTGATTCCATCATTTTTTAAATCAAAATGTTGGCTTTTTCAAAAGATTTTCAAGTGTTTTCCTGAGAGTCATAAATGAAGCAGTGTGGACTCAAGCGTCTATAAGACCTGTAAAGCGGCCTTAATTAAAATAAAACGATATTTGAATTATTTTAGTAGCCAATCTCCCACTCTAAATAACACGTTCATTGTTAAAAAACACAAAATCCTTCAAGGATTCATCAAATACCCTGATGTTATGAAACGCGTATCTATGAGCAAAATACCGACAGTTTTAGCGAAGTGAGCATGCCGAAAGAGGCATACACCACTAGGTGGCAGTATGAGCACATGTTACTTTAGCTGGAGATCGGGGAATACTGTTGTATCATACAGTTATTGTCCCAGGTGTAAGCTGAATATCGCATTAATATCTGTCTCACTGAAATTTGCAAATATATGCCACTTTAACGCGGCCCTAGGAAATTTGGTGGTAACATTGGTTCCGGTCAAAGGATACTCACTGACTTGTTACATCACATGTATTGCAGTGCAAGTAGCTGCCTTACGTTTATTATTTGGATATTACATTTTCAAAAGCATTTGAACAACTATAATAGAATAAGATACTTTTCAGATGCTGGACGCAGTCTGTGTATTGGGCCATTTAACGCTAATTTGGGCAGAGACCTTGTATAGCGAATGTGAATCTGTGGTCATAAAATCGCCACATTCAGCCTCACTGTTCAATATGTGATGGAAATTACTTGAAACCATGTCCGTGCCTAGTGTATGAATAAATGAATAAATGAATGAATTCTTTATTGTTGTGGTTACTTAAAACCATTACAAAATACAACGTAAAAAATGTGTAGCAGAAAAAAAGGTGCAGCAAAAAAGAGAATTCATTCAGATAATGTAGTCATAATTTTTTTGTTTTGTTTAGAACATAAAACATCTAGACGGGATCAAGGCTCGAAGACAGAGGCCATTTAACGCTAATTTGGGCAGAGACCTTGTATAGCAAATGTGAATCTGTGGTCATAAAATCGCCACATTCAGCCTCACTGTTTAATATGTGATGGCTATGACTTGAAAGCATCATCGTCACATTACATTCCAAGAACATCAGGGACATTTTGTAGCATGTTCCATGCGTTAGGATGATGTCAGAAATGTTCCTGCCTGTGTAGCAATGACTTCTGCTTTCGCTTTTAGGGACCCTCAGGGCCTCAGGGTGCCCCAGGACCGGCTGGCGAGGAAGGCAAGAGAGGTGCCCGTGGTGAACCTGGTGCAGCTGGGCCACTTGGACCCAATGGTGAAAGAGTGAGTAAATGCAACATCAGTGACAGCATGATCACATATGAACGCCATTACTGTAAGTGTACGCATAGAAATAGAGACAGACTAATGCAGGACAACTTAAAAGTGAGACAGGGTGTTGCAGATGTCATGAATCTTGAGAGGGGCATCCGTAGCATGCGGGCAGAATCTGCTACCACCGCCATTTGATCAGGCACACTACGATTTCACCTCTATAACACAATCTACAACACTGAAAGTATTTACTTAAGTGCCTCTTTAGTTACGTTGAAAAAAGCTTATTTTTTTCTTTGATGTTTCTCTTTGTTTTGCAACTGGTTTTAATGTCGGCTGCATCTTTTCTTTTTTGTAGGGAGCTCCCGGTAACCGTGGTTTTCCAGGTCAAGATGGCCTTCCAGGACCCAAGGTGAGTGTCTAATACAGCTGCACTGCAGTCAGTATATTAAACTGACTTTTAAAAGCGCAATGAGCATTGAAAGCAAGGCAGACATCACTCAGCCTTTCTCCTGTGCAGTAGGATTAAAACAAGGTCTTTTGATAATTAAGAGCATTTTAAGGTCATGCTCTGCTTAATATTTCAAATATTGAGGAAGACTTTCGTTTCTTCTTTGGCCTTTGATTACTCTGTAACAACATTTAAACAACTGGGGGCAGATTTACAAGAAAGTGACGCATCTGTACAGATGCGTCACTTTCCCTGCGCCACCCTTAGAAACCCATGCGCCACCATAGATGCGCCATATTTACAATACGGCGCACTATGGTGCAAAGATTGACAGATGCGTCAGAAATTCTGACGCATCTGTTGGCGGAAAAGTCACGCATTTGCTGGAGTCGTGTCGCAAGCACGACGCAACTCCAGCAGTGCGTGTTGAGGCCTATTCCCACTACACTGCGTCACTACTTACGCCTGCTTGAAGCAGGCGTAAGGTTTTGACACGGAGGCGTCCTAAAAGTGGCGCAGTGAAATCTTGTAGATTTCACTGAGTCACTTTTACAAGGCCTTCCTGCGTGGGAACGCCCACCCTGCATACATTATACCTGACGCAGGTATAATGTGACGCAGGGCTTTACAACGTGACGCATTGTTTGCGCCGCTGTTGCGTCAAAAAAGTGACTCAAATGCAGTGCAAAAGTCACGCAAGGGGCTTGTAAATCTGCCCCCTGATGTCTAAGTAAAGCAGAGCATAGGGTGATAGCTCAATGAACGCATTATATTTCCGGACCTTTTGCAAAAATTCAAGCTTTAGCCAAAAGTATGCTCAGGCATGAGCAGCACTGTAAACACTGCTTGTCTCCATGGCAATGAAACATAAAAAGAAAGACAAAATCATCAACCTTGCTCATTTCACTTACATTTCACTACCCAGATGAGTATTTATCCATTCTTCATTATGAACAGACCTTGCGTTTTATATTGGCGCTGAAAATATTAGACCCTAGATTTGCACAGGCTCCAACTAGCTTAGGGCGTTAAAAGCAGCACTTCTGTTTGGATTTTTGCAAATGTCTTCTCTGCGAAATGAAAAAAGAATGACTGTCGAAGGCAATTTTAAATGTTGTTTGTGTGTGCAGGCACAGCCAGAATCTGCTGACATTCGCACCCAGGACTACAAACTACATTTGCCATTGCAATAGTTTGCTATTTGAGAGGAATAATACGGCATACTGATCACAGCATCGTTTTGGGTGTTTTAGAGGCACAGCGGCTAGAGTTAACTTCACAGGCTGAGAATCGGCCCACTGTACTTGGCTCCAGGCACTCGAGTCTGGACATACTAAAGGTGTTACATAGGGTGTGGTGTACCCTCAAACAGGGACTAGAATAACCCCAGGACTTCAGCCAAGCATTGTATAACAGCATCTTTTTTAACTCTTTGTCATCTATGACTCCCCATGGCAGTCATGGGCTTTCACGTAGGGCTCTTGTGCACTCTGGGACTTGTATTCATTACTTACTTCAGTTGGTTCACCATGCGAATGCAGACCATAAATGTAATAGTGATAAATATGCAGTTTTTACAATATCCTTAATTGAGCAGAAGCAGCTCATGTGCTTAGAAAGGCACCTATCCTGCTTGTCAAGGTTTACCTATGACCATCCTTCAGTGCTTTAAATGGGGAAAAATAGTGCAGGTACATGTGGCGAGTGGGTGGGGCTAGGGGCAGGTGTAAAGGCAAGACATGCCGATGCTCTCTGACTTCCATACTAGTTGCAGCACATACCAAAACACATGAGAAATTCGTTTCTATAACCAAAACTGGTTAATTCGTTATGCAAAATGAAAGCCAAATACAGTGATATTTTAACATTTCTTTGTGTTATAATATTTCTCTCTCTTTTCTCTCACACAAAACACGCACAGACAAACAGATAACCAGAGAAACATAAGCAGACACTCACTCCAAAGAATCAGGTGGGATTAAAGCCATTTTAGCCTCCTTACCTCCCATGGCTTTCTTCATTGCACTGTCACCGGGCTGTCTCCATACTCTGCAACACAGCATGACAGTGAACACCCGGATATCATGCAAATGAGCCAACGCTGACTAGTTCAGAGGGGACTCAGCGCTACAGAAGTGCTTTGGCTGCCAAAGAGACAGGCTACCACCACTAGCAGCCTATGTGCCTACCCTTTCATGATTACCGGTACGCTCCTCGGTAGTAGAGAAATGCTAGTACTCAGAGTGATAAAAGTATGAAGTGCCGGTACTCAGTACCTGTGAATACTGGCCCATTTAAAGCACTGCCATCCTTCTCTGTGCACTAAGTGGTTGGACACCCGGGCCTTATGCACTATATAGATCGCCTGATATATTTATATAACAGTGGTTTTAAATACTGTGGACAAGGCCCAGTGGATGACAGGGTGGACAGTTTCATAAAAGTAAGGACTAATATATAATACAATTTATAATTACTACAGTCATGTAGCGCATAAATACCACGTGTCTAGCTTCTAGGCAATGACAACACTCATCAACAGTCAGCTTTAGTCCTTCTTTGAGCACAGACATGACCCCCCCATGATTGTATTTACTTGGGTTGTCAGTGTATAAAAGTTTGCAAAAACCATGACAAATCAAGCATTAACAAAGGAATATGGCTGGGGGCCAACGCTAGACCTATTACCTTTGCCAATGCTTGTTTCTTAAAGAAGAGTTTAGTGGTGCATTGACATGAGTTTAGTAGGTTCCGTTAAAGGGTTCTTGCCAGCAGTTCAAACCCACCCTCATTACCCAAGTATGATTCTATATCTTTGCCAGTGTTGTCGTCCATGTGGCACAGTTAACTCTTCACACAAGTAAACGTCTTTGGGTGGGCCCAACAGTTGGTAAGCTAATGCTGCAGGCAGCGCCCAGATACCACAGGACCGTAGGCAGGGTGGTGCACACCTAGTGGCTCTGAATGTAAACTTCTTGGGTGGACCCGGCACTGGGTAAGCTGATGCTTCATGCAGCATCCAGATGCCACAGGCTGTAAGCAGGGTGGCACAGCACACCCTTCGTGTCTCTGTATGTAAACTTCTTGGGTGGACCGGGCACTGGGTAAGCTAATGCTGCATGCAGCGCCCTGATGCCACCGGACCGTAGGCAGGGTGGTGCACACCTAGTGGCTCTGAATGTAAACTTCTTGGGTGGACCCGGCACTGGGAAAGCTGATGCTGCAGGCATCACCCAGATGCCACAGGCTGTAAGCAGGGTGGCACAGAACACCCTTTGTGTCTCTGTATGTAAACTTCTGGGGTGGACCCAGCACTGGGTAAGCTAATGCTGTAGGTAGCGTCCAGATGCCACAGACTGTAGGCAGGGTGGCACAGCACTCCCTGTATGGGTCTGAATGTAAACTTCTTGGATGGACTCATCAGAGGGGAAGCTAAAGCTGCAGGCAGTGCCCAGGTGCCACAGGCAATAGGCAGGGTGGCACACCCCTTGTGTATCTCTGCATTATATTACCACCAGTCACTGCACAATATATTGGCTGGCTTAACAATGTTTTGGAATTTCAGTAACTTATATTGCACAACTGCTCACCAAGCTAAAACTTACAAAGAAAATATTATTAATCAAATAGGCGCAACCTATTGCATTTACCAATGCCTGTTTAGTAGAGCAGTAGATTACAACTGTGCATCTTCCTTTTCTTTGATTAGGGTGCCCCTGGTGAGCGCGGCGTGGCCGGCCTTGGAGGCCCTAAGGGAGCGAATGGTGACCCAGGCCGTCCCGGAGAACCTGGACTTCCCGGTGCAAGAGTAAGTTTCACAAATCATTTGCTGTGTAACTAGCAATCTTCATAAGGTTCCCAACTGTAATTACTATTGTTCAAAAGATGGCTGTTCCAGGAGTATACACAGTAATGTATGAGTGAATGTAGCTTGAACTGTACAGAGAAGTGCAACATTGAACAAAATGCAAATCACCATTACTTAAGTTGCTGGATCCAACTCAATTTTGAGCATGAACTGCAGATGAGGTCTCATAAGAAACCGTTGGGACCAGCATTATTAATCATCGGCAAGTTCAATCTTACATCTGTCACACAGATCTATCATCAACTTTGGGCCTTTTTCCTTCCTCACCAGGCCTAATTCTCACTCTAGGACTTCTGTATACTGCCACTGATTTGAATGAACTGTGAGGTCTGAGAGGGTGTGAGAGGGATATCGGTTGTGTGCTGCCATACTGTAGTAGCTGCAAACTGTCAAATCAGTGTGTGTATGGCTAAGCAGCATATGATTGTATCCCCGTAACAACACAGAACACTATTGTAAGTTGACTCAAACTCTACCCTCTCATTCTCTCTCGCTCTAAAAACCTCCCCCCTCACTCACTCTCTCCTCTCTCTCTCTCTCACACGTTCACACACTTTATCTCTCGCTCTCTTTACTTATTGCTAGGGCCGTATTGGCCCTAGCGGGCACTGGGCATTTACCCAGTGGGCCGCCTGGGTGGGGGCTGGTTTTAGACCCCTGGGGGGGACGTTTTTGTTACTGTAGGCCGGTTTTGCAGCATAGCTGCAATACTGGTCCCCAGCAACAAAAGAGGCACAAAGGTTTCCACTAGCGCACCCCCTGCACCTCTCTCCCCCCTGGGGCAGGCCGAGTTCTTTGCCAGGGCCGGTTTTGGTTCCCCGTCCAGCCCTGCTTATTGCACCTCACTTCTTGAAAGCAGTTCAATGAAGTATGTAGGTGTTCTTTGTATAGAGAACCTTTTTACACAGCCCTCCCTTTTAGCACATACATGTTTTTGCAACAGCAAATAGCCAGGGTTGTAGGAAGCTGGCTCTATATATAGTATGCCACTAGGTGGTTATACCAGGCACAGAGTTCAGGGGATCCCTAGAAGTGTACAGGGCTTAATGAAAATTCCAAAGTGCTCTGTTAGTGGTAGTGTGGATGAGCAGCATAAGGCCCAACACAGAGGAGTGTAAGACATTTATTGCAAAACATTGAGCAAAAATGGACACACAACTCAAAAAGGAGATCCACACCAATTTTAGAAAAAGAAGCTTTGTTTGTGCCTTATTTTATGACCAAGATATTCGCAATAAGGTAAGTTAATTTTTAAATAAAAATACTTTTCACTTTCAAAAGTTGACACAAAATAATTTCTGAACAGTTCATTGTTATCCTATGGGGAAAACAAGTGTGTGGTTAAACAGGTAAGTATCACGCTTTACAGTTCCAGGCTTTGGGACCAAAGGTCAGTAAGAGGCAATGGTCAGGTGAGTACCAAAACTGAACCACCAGCGGCACAGGGGCGGCCGGGTGCAGATGTCAAAATCGAAGTTCGGCCGAATGCGTTTTAATGGCGACTGGGAGTGCTCGAAGCTACACTGCTTGCAGGTAAGTAAATCAGTTGCAAGAGCCAAGCTTTGGGGGGTTAGATCAAGCACAGGGGGGGCACAAAGCAACACCAAACCTACACCACCATCCGCTCAGGGGCGGCTTGGTGGAGGATGCAAATTCAGCATCAGGCTCCCAATTCTCTTCAATGGGGAGTCTGTTGCTAGGAAACAGGCCGAAGGCGTTGCACCAGAGGTTTCAAGAGGGAGACTGGTGACAGCAGAGGTAAGTTGAGATGTAGGGGGTTGTAGGATCATTGTCGGTTCAGCTTACCTAGGCCCAGGGTCTTCGGGTGCAGAGGTGCCTTGCGACATCGGAGTCTTATTACCAGAACTAGACACGGTCAGGGGGAGTCCCTGGATTCACACAGCAGGCTCTGCCATAGAGATCAGGAGAGGTCAGACAATGCTAGACTTGAGGTCAGAATCGCTGGGAAGACTTCACTGCACAGGTGATCCATTCCAACTCGGGCAGTGAGAGTTGGGTGCAGAGTGGGCAGGAATTGCAGTTCCAGTTTGGAGTAGATTTCTTCTGGATAAGTCCACTGTCCACGGGAGATTGGTGTCTTTTTCGAAGGCAGCAGTCCTCCCAAGGTTTTCAGAGTTCGCTGGCTGCAAGACAGGTCATGTTTTTGTCGCAGATTCTTCAGAGCTGGAGACAGACCGGTAGAGCTGGAGCCAAGGTAGTCGTCGTCTTCTGGCTTCTCTTAGGCCATCACAGATCTAGTTTTTAGGTCTGAGGAGCCACCTAAATACTAAATTTAGGAACGTTTTAGGGGAGTAGCAGGTAGAGCCAATGGGCACCCTCAATTATGCCACCCTCCTGTGGGAGGGGGCACAGACTTAGGCCTAATTGGAGGGTCTCCCTATCTTCAACATGGCAGGACTGCTTCACTTTGCCTCCCCCACCTTAGAAGTGGAGTTGGCCGAGGTGGGCACACCTCCTATTCTAGATCTTCCAGCCTGGGGGTGTAAACCGGGGGCTGCCATCTGCTTCTTGCAGTATAGGCTGGGCATAGCATTACAAAGGCGGCAGGCCTTTGAAGTTTCCCTTTCGTGCACTGGCCAATCCTTGGGGAGGAGGTGTGACACGTAAACCTAGTATGTGCATTGTTTCTGGTCCCAGAGAGCAGAGGCTCTCCACCCAGGGGTCCAGAAACATGTCTGTGTGTGGCATGCTGCCTACAGCCAGTCAGTGACCACACAAGGGTCGGTGGGTTTTCAGGAGCCAACTCAAAGGGGCACTCTGAGTACCTGGTTTAATGCATCTCACACTAGCATCAGTGTGGCTTTATTACAAGGAGTTGTTTTGTACCAAATACTCATAGTTTTAGTGAAGCCATTATGGTGCTGGGGAACCTGAGTCGTCAAGTTCACAGCCCATGTACTCTCTATGGCTTCCCGGGCTCTTACAATATTAAGGAATACTGTAGGGGCACATCTGCTAATGCAGATATGCCAACACCTATATAGGTCTCCCTACTTTTGGGCTGGTAAGCCTGCTAGAGGGGTGACTTACCTATATCTTGGCCAGTGCTAGTTGGCATGGCACACAAACAGTGCACAATGTCGACTTTGTTGTTTTGTCTGCACCAGGCCATGCCTGTTGCAGTGGCAGTCTGTATAGCCTAGGTGAGGGGACCCTCTTCAGTCCTGATGCCCTAGGTACCCATGTACCTTTTACTAGGGACTTACAGGGGGCCTGACGGGCCAATTGTGGATCAGTTTTAGGGAAAGTACCCTACAGTCAAAGTTGCATCAAAAGCCAGGCAAAAAAACCCACATATTCTCACACAGGAACTGCAGCTTATTTCCTGTCTACTGGATATACTTCCTGTTGAATTCCACTTGTATGTACACTGTGGTGCAAGACTGGCCTCTTGCAAATTAAGTACTTCTTTATCTAGATGTGGTTAGCATCACAGTAGAGTGCAGAACAGTTCAATTTGCTGTGATTAAGGAAAGAGGGTATTCTTGTATTATCAATACACACAAAAACATAGCAGAACTCGAAAGACTGCGGCAATAAAGTGGTAGTTGTACAACCTGTTCTTTCTACTGTAGTCCTCTGACTTTGGGTAATTGCTTATGTTGATCTTCAGATAGAATAAGTAACATGTTGTCTTTAAAATTGTCGTGGGGTTTCTGAGGCTGATATCATCATAGCCCATGAAAGAAGTGGGCTTCCATGTTATGTGCTGCCAAATCTCCACCTGGAGCACAGTTAGCTTAATACTGAAAGGAAGTTTAAACAACTTGAAAAATGATCATCTTTTTTGACATAGCCTGAATCATTCAAAGCATCCCTGCTATGATTTACCTAAATGAACCCAAAGAGCCAAGCAAATATTTGTTTATCGAGACAAGGGAGGGAAAAACAGAAAAAAATAATAATAAAAGAAGAAAGCAGGAGCTTGCAAAAGCGTGACATAAAGGGGCAGGGGATGCCTGATACTGAATTAAAAAGCATGAATGAAGTTTAAACTGCTCAGCCTTGATGTTCAGCATGCCAACATTTAATTGCACTGGCCATGGGCTTCTGAGCAGAGTTTTGGCCACCATCACTCATTCTTTGACAAATTAAGCACTGTTTGGAAATCTGTAACTGTGCCATACTATCAGCTTTATTATTTTTGTCTTACGATGGATCCAGTGACTCACGTCATAGAGTGGCTTTCTGCATGTTTATGTTGTTATATGTTAGTTGCAACCCAAATACATTAGTGCTAAGTTTGAAAAGACGAATAGCTGAGTAGTTCTGTCTAGAGATCAAACCTGTATAGGTAGGATAACACAAAAAGAACATGAGTATTTGTTTGACAGCTGTCCTATCCTGCAGTTTTCATCATTATGTGCAATCCGTGTTAGTCATCTTTTTTGTGTTTTTATTTAGGGTCTTACTGGTCGCCCTGGTGATGCTGGACCTCAAGGAAAAGTTGGCCCCACTGTAAGTAGAGCATTTTCTCTAATTTTTCAGTGTACACAAGTGTAGGAACTGCAATAGACATCAAATAAAAACAAAATTTGATCTGGTTCAAGCAACGTATTGTTTTATAAATATAACGTTGAAATATATACAGAGGGAACCATCTCACAATTCTTTGGGTTTATTTAAAATAAGGATACCAGAAGACTGTACAAAGATATTAAAGAAACACAAATTACCTCCTAGACATTGCCTCTTTTTAACAGATATTACAGAAAACAACACTAACCAATGTGTAAACAATTAAACGCACAGACATTCAACTCATCCTTAGTCTGCTTCACAAGCGCTCAATGCAGCTTGTAGAAAGTATTTGCATTGGCTTTTCAGTCCTTCATGTAGTATAAAATATTAATCATTGGAGGGAAAATCAGTGATCCTAGTTTAGAAATCATTGACTTTGTTGACATTTATACCAGGGTGCTGCTGGTGAAGACGGTCGTCCAGGCCCCCCCGGCCCACAGGGTGCTCGTGGACAGCCTGGTGTCATGGGGTTCCCAGGTCCGAAAGGTGCCAATGTGAGTATATGCTTACTTCCAGCCAAAATTAATGCTATGTACTTCGTCATTCACAGTGATTGAAAAGGTAAGGCAGCTTTTTAGAAAGAAAATATGAAAGAGAAAAGATAGCAATTTTTAACATTATAAATAAATCAGTTCCGAATACGTAGATATTCAGGACATAATTGTGTAATTATGGAGACATTAATTCCATTCATATTCCATGCCACCTCTAGGGCAATTAGGTATTGAGGCTATCCTCATCAGCATATTCATCAGAGGGTGACATATTATTATGGAAATATCACTGCAGACATACTTAATCAGATTAATGAGACAGCTACACAATAATGAGGTACTGAGGTATTCCCCCTGACTACAAGTTCATCTTTATTATCAATTCACTGATCCTGCAGACACTATTGTTTAGTGGACTCTCCATGGGAAATGAGAGCAAACTCTCAGGGCCTGCTTCAAAGAATGCTCTTGTAAGAGGCCAAGCTTTTGTCAATAGAGTGGTTCTTTTACAATGACATATCATTTACATGATCAAAGGAGACATTGGCCCTGCACAAAAAGGTTTTACCAACAATGATTTCAGGTATTTACATTTGGGTGGGCAGGAGGAAGTGTGCTGGCATGGAACTTCATGGCATGGAAAAGAGAGGTATATCAGATAACTTGTACTATAATGAGGTACCCCTTTCCAGAACCCAGATGGCATTTCCAAGTTAGCTTGTACTTAAAATCTCAAAACTGTGAAAAAAAATCCACCGAGGTCATTCAAGACTCTTACATTAGTTAAAGGATATAATGAAGAATCAGCATTATATATAATTTATATATGGTAAGAAAAAAATTGTATCTTTTCATGAAAGTGAAGTGGACAAATCAGTAGCTGGCTCACATTAGATTTGGTAAACCTAGGAAGCATTCAAAATGAAATGTGATCTCAAACCACTTGTCAAACGTGGGTAATTAGAGGCTGTATACTAAAGAAGCCAAAGAGAGACATTTCCTCCCACCTGTACCTCCCCAGGAACCTGCAGGCATCTTGTTTAGGCTTATAATCAGGAGAGGCTATGCCATTGTTTTGGCTACTGCCTCGAACTTGTATCACTAGAAAACACAGGTATGATTTGAAAACGGCCATATTATTGTCTGATTGAACGCTACTTGACCAGCACTGTGGTGACCTGAGATTCAAGATTGTATCCATCTGTGTTACGAAGAACACTATTAGACAAAAAGGGATAATCAATTCAAATGATCCATGGAGTACGGGGTTTGGTTTGACGCACACCACAGAACCCCACATTTATTTTAATGGAGATGGAACATGCATTTCTACGCTGCTAGGAATCCTGTGAACCCCACTTTTGTCTTGGACAGTCATCTTCTTATCATTGCTCTACTGGATAAAAAGGTGAGAAAGTATGACTGAGACTAAGAAGCCGCTCACACTTTCATAGCTCACGCATATCGAGGAGCTTTTTTTCTTTTTTAATGGTTGCAGTGACTCACAAAGAGAGTGGACATTCACAAGCTCTCATAGATTTCCCAGAACTATTACAGCTAGGTGTTGGGCAGTCAGAGGTTGCCTCGTCAAGACATACCATAGGCACAACATGTACATTATTGTAGGACATTGTTTCATATCAAGTGTAAGAAGGAACGAAAGAGTATTTCATGCAGTTCTTCCACCACAGTTTGTGGTAAATATTGGCTTTAAACACTGCTAGGTCTTCCATTGTCCACATAAGACTCCTGTAAATATCTGTGTATCCCTCCCCCCTAACTGTCATGGTGTTTTCTACAATAGTTCTGTTTAGTATATGATGACTTGAAGATGCAGTGTACGGCATGGAGAGTTAAACGGTGCAAGGTCTAGTGATTTTTTACATAAGGATCCTGACAATTGACATCTTCTTGGCACAGAGAATATTCTAGCATGAGATCAGTAAATATGTCCCATAGCACCACAAAAATAGCAACTTCAATAAGTAGCTTCACCATTGTAGATGACTAAGCACAGTGCACATGTTTTTTTAAATATTAGTATTGTGTTTTGACAGTCATTAAAGCATTAATTGCAACAATCTTACCTTTGAGGCTCCTTGCTAGGTGTCCTCATCTTACAACATTGCATTTAGGGCCCCAATCAGTACTTTTTCTGTTTTCTAGCTGCCAATCTGATGGGGTGTTTTTATTTTTTATACTGGAGTGGTGCAACACTCTATTTGTCTTCATGAAGGAAGGGTCAATAGTGTATACATTTTTTGCTGTTAAGATTTCTGCCTATATTTTACTAAGCACTTGCCATCTTCTTTCAAGGGTGAGCCCGGTAAAGGTGGTGAGAAGGGATTGCCTGGAGCACCTGGTCTGAGGGTAAGGAAATGTATCTTTGTTCTTCCTCTGCAAAAATCAAGTTATACAAATTTAAAAGTTTCACTCTCTTGAATTATATTATACTCCCAAACTGAGGCAAATCGTTTTTTAAATTTACATGAGACATAAAACATGCACAGTACTATACGGAACTGTTCAATAATTTTCAAGGATTCACTTTATTATATGTCACTGTTCAGTAATGTTGTTACTTGTCCACTCTTCAATTATTTCTGGAGAGACAGAGTGCTACACAATGATATTGCATACATTTAATTTTATAATTTCTAGGGATACATGTGGTTTAATGTTACTGTTCATTTAGTTTTTGGAGGCCGATATTGCCACATAAAACTGAAATTCCAGGCCTATTTCTAAAGACCTATATTTAGTTATTTCCCTGGCAGTTAATCCACTTTGCCCACAGTGGTGACTTAATTATTTCATTCACATATTTTAAAATGCGTAGATCAGAATTTGCTATGGGAAGTCTATTTTTGCACAGACAGCGTTACTGTCACTGGTCATTTTTGCCCTCAGTTTCAGGAGCCACACATTATTTTTGCACTTTGTTTCCACAAACTTTAAAATAAATTGTGTATGCACTTTTTCTTCAGGGTTTGTCTGGTAAAGATGGTGAGACAGGTGCACAAGGTCCATCTGGCCCAGCTGTAAGTATCAGTTGAATTTATTACTTTATTCCATATGAAGAATTCCATTGTAGTCTTTATTACTGATTATAACTGTAAGAAACGCTGTATTTCTCTGCAGAGTTGAATAACATTTTATTATTCCTTTAAACCATTTTTATTAAGTAAATAGAATTAATACACAGTAGTGCTTTTTCTGCTGTTGTCTCTCACACAGTCCTTGTTAGCTACCAGGATACAGTATCTTCTAAATGTCAGACTTGGTGAATAAAACTATTTTTTATTATTGTTATAATAGGTTTGTTATATTTTAGATTTGGGGCACTGGATGTAAAACATTTAATTAGAGGGGAGTTTGATGTTTATCAAGAGTTTCCAATACTTATAGTTTATTGATCTCACACTAACACTGTGGAGTGTAACTGCTTGAATGACCTGTTATACACATGTGGAACTCCACCAGGATACCATAACCGAGGTATGACTAACCATGCGCTTGGCTGTTTATTGTTGCCACTGTCCTCGGAAACATGCTAGGAATGTGTTCAACTTAGAGAAGGTTTCTGTGTTCATTATTCCAAAGCATTGTGGGTGAGATGTTTATTTGAGATTTCTATTTGACACCACATGTGTTTATGGCCACTCTAGGAGGAGTGAATTATGAGTTCTTGAGTCTTAAGGATTATTTCTAGAACTTGTTTTTGGTGCTAAAGAAGTTTTAAAGTTGGACTCACCATTGTTTTTGTTTTTTCCTTCAGGGCCCTGCTGGTGAAAGAGGAGAACAAGGTCCACCTGGTCCCAATGGTTTCCAGGTATGTGGAAGTGTAGCAAGGAAAGGGGTGCAGGCCATCGAGGGATCTGTAATTTGACACACACGATCTGTACATACCGTAAATTATACAACTTGAATTGATGGCTGAACATACACAGAATACACACACAAAACACACACACACACACACACATATATATATATACACACCATTTGCTATTGTATACCATTAACTATTTAATATTACTGTATACCATTGACTATTTACTATAAAATTTGCTGTTAAATTGCATCAAGTGAATAATACATGCTTACTCAGATCAGTGTATGCTGGATTGCTATGAATGATAAGCCCCCTGATGGTGGCCACTGAATAATGTATACATTGAACTATAATGCATCAGAAGTGTGTGGATGTTGGGAATGGTGTAAAATTATTAGTCATGTACCATTGATCACCATAATGCAATGCATATCTAGAACTCTGCATTGTCCATGCAGAACAGGAAATGTTAATGTCTGGTACTGCATATTAAATTCATCTCTAATTGAAATGTATGTGTTCTGCTTTCAGGGGCTTCCTGGCCCTCCAGGTCCTCCAGGTGAAGGTGGCAAACCAGGTGACCAGGTGAATAATACAGCCACCATGTGATATGAAGGTCTGCGCATGCGTTTGAGAGTAGAACCTCCAATAGGGTCGAATTTCAATATCATTTGTAGGGCCAAGAGTTTATTCAGTCTGTTGGATTTCTATGTTGGGGCGCGAAATATATAGGTAAAACAAGATACACAAATCCCTAATCAATGTGCTCAACATATATAGCTACAAAACACCTAGAATATAGTTTAAAGATTTGCAAATGCCACCTCTTGAGGACAGATGAAGTCTCAGTACTATGTGAATGGGCTGTCTAGATTTCCACACAGTATGGGATGCTAATAGTATTGCTAACACAGGCGAGACATACAGGGCATTTGTAGTGGCAATTTTGTTTATTTACATAGAAAGATATTTCCCAACTTGCATGGCGACATCTTATGACACCTTCTACCAGCATATGTACATAACAGTATCCTTCACCTTCCACTGTTGGTGGTAGTATGTACACTAATCAGGGGCCAATTATGTTTCCATTTATAATGTACCAGTTGTATAGTAATATACTTTGTACAGATAGGATGTGGCCATTGTACTTTTTTTTTTAAACAATTTGCCTAACATACATTATAGCCCTTTCTCTGTGACTACTATATATCATGTGTGTACAGTGTGCACTATTTTATGGTGTGTATATTAAGCGTGTACAATTATCTTGTTTGTATTTAACAGGGTGTCCCCGGTGAGGCTGGAACCCCAGGTCTTGTTGGTCCAAGAGTAAGTATATTAAGTGTTCTTGACAAATATACATTATATCAGTAGATGAGAAAACACTCATAAACAATATCAGCCTAAGAAATAACGAAATGATTTGGTGGAATTAAATTTGTAGGGAAGATGCGTTTAAGAATATAGTCCAAAACAACAGTGGTTTCCAAGAAGTATAGTATAAGAAATTCAAACCAAGCAAGCCTTCTCCAGCTATGCTGCTATGTCATGAAAATCCACAACAGGCACAAACTCTTCTCACAGGTTTCAGCAAAGAGTTCGAGATACTTCTCTTAAAAATACCCCTTATTACAGAATCAAAAATATTTTCCTCTCTGATGTAGCTTCCTCCATGGCCTACCCTAAATCACCGCAGCCAATGGACCATCAACCTATTCATTTTTATTCCCCCTCTCTCTCAGCTTTACTCTCCCTGTTTCAATGACTTCCCCTTTTCTTTCTTTACCTGATGCATTATCCTTCTCTCACTACTGTACAGCGCCCTGTTGCTTTGTAGCTGATTCATGACATCAGCTAACTATACATATCATTTCTTTATAAGTACTTTTAGACAGATTAAACGTTTTTTTCCACCATTGTCCATGACACTGACTACTTTTCTTTCCATTTTTGTATGTATTTTATTGGCTGAAGCAAGCAACTCCATAGTTCTCATTGACTGATTGCATGCAACAAAATGAGCGTATTCGAGGGAAAAGTCAAAGGTGATTTGTGAATATTCCAATTGTCTGACACTGTCTTATTTATTCTGGATTGACTCTATGTTTCTTTTATTGCAAAGGGTGAACGTGGCTTCCCAGGTGAACGTGGCTCTTCCGGTCCTCAGGGTCTCCAAGGTCCTCGTGGTCTTCCTGGAACACCTGGCACTGATGGTCCCAAGGTATGTTTCAATATCAACGAACAGCATCCTGCAAAGTACCAAACAACAACAAGACCTAGTCTTACAGATAGCACTGTGTACATTGCAATCAAAAACAGAGTGCTGAGAGCGGCACAACCTAAAGCAGAATATTACCCATTCAACTACATGCTGCCACTGAGAAAAATTAGAAAGGGCCCAGCGCATGAAGATTTAATAATCTAAAATGAAGACCGTTCTTTTAAATGTGCAGTTCTCTAAGAAGGAGCACGAGTACTTGCCCAGTCTTTTCTTGTGGAAAAAGCATTGCTTTCAGAAGGCCAACTCCTTATGGTAGGGGCGTAGCTCTTACAAAAGTCTGTGCAAGGATCAATGTGCTAAGAACAACACTTCTCGAAGAGCACCCTTTATAAGAGGTGATACACACAGGAAGCGCTTTGCTTTTAGGACAACTACTTTTAGAAAGTGTACTGCTTGTGGAAGGAGCACTGTACTAAAAAGTGGCACTACTTGTGGCAAGGACACTGCTCTGAAAAGGATGTCTCCATTGGAAGAAGCACTGCTCTTAGAAATGGCACTTATTATGGTATACACTCTACTCTTAATAAATTACTGGCGCTGGAAAGAGCTCTGCTTGTGCAAGAGCTTTTCTTGATAGGGGAACTCTGATCTTAGAAGAAGCACTTCTTGTGGAAGGTGCGCTGATTGTGAAAGGGGCAATAAATGAAGCAAGAGGCCTGCTTGAGAAAGGAACGCTGCTCTTAGCAGGAAAACTGCTTTAGAGTGTCAGTGCTTTTTGGTAGAGAAATTGCTGGTGGAAGGAACAAAGTTCCTTCAATGAACATAGCATTGCTCAAAGGAGTTCTTCCTCTAGAAAGAACACTTTCAGGTTCTTAAGTCCTAGACGAAGCGCTACATGTGGCTGGAGTACCACTTTAGAAGAACAGTGAGTTTCGAAGAAGTACTGTTTGCATGAAGAGCTTTCTTCTTAAAAGTAGTATACATATGGTCATGGTTTTTGTAGATCATCGTTATGTTCACTCCTTGCTAAGGCTCGTTAATCCTTCATGCATCATTTAACCCAACCAGTGATTTAACCAAGTCTATTTCTTTGCTTTAGGGTGCAACTGGTCCATCTGGGCCCAATGGTGCACAGGGTCCACCTGGCCTGCAAGGAATGCCTGGCGAAAGAGGAACATCTGGTATTCCTGGACCCAAGGGAGACAGGGTAAGTAAGATATTCATAAATATCAAGACCATAACAAGATGCAAATTGCAATAAATTACCATTTGCATTGCGGTACAAAGCATATGAACAAGTGGCATGCAGAGGCCCAAGTGCTGCATCCTTGTAGTGACAGAAGAACAGCCCAGATATCTGGCCGAGATCAGCTGTGAGTAGCTTAATTGTAAGTAAACCACTTCTGATGGTAATAGTAAAAATCTTCATCATAAGCAACAGAAGATGCTATAGGTTGAGAGTATTACATTCCATGCCATGTGCATTCTCCATCAATCAATCGTCAAGCCAGTGGCATAACGCAAATTATTGCAGAAGTATTTATATATCTAAAAGTATTTAATAGTTTTGCGGTATATGTATCAATTTACTCAAATTAAAATACTAATTATTATATTTACATAAATACAATGTAAAATGTTTCATTAAATCTATTTCCAAATAATAGAATGAATTCAAAGTTGAACTTTTTATGGGGATGAAAAAGAAAACTCTCAACAAAATGTTTGACATCTTATATCCCTATGAGTCAAACAATGTGGCGCATATATCCCTGATGTCACCCAGAGTCACATAAAAATTTCATTTTCAGGAGTATTTTCGAATGTATTCCAAAATTACACTACTATAATTATTTTTGCTTCCCTTATCCCATCAAGGAGCACAATCGGCTAGAGGAATTAGGCACAAATGCTGCTTGAGTATGCTTTAAATGAAGGCACCTGGTTAATTTTTCCAAAATATCAGGAAAGGCCCCCTTCAAGTATCTATCAGTATAATACCCAGTCTACTCAAGATCTTTAGATGGCCTGCTTTTCAATGAGTCAATTCAATTAATCTATTCCATCAATGCCAGGGGACCCAGTAGTTGGATGTTAAGAAGTATGATAGACAGGGTTTAGGCAGTAATGTTGTGTTGTGTGGGAGTCATTCAACGTGGTTGCACAGGTACCCAAACCCAACAGCACTGCAAGGTGATACTAATGGTAATACAACACTGTACACATCTTTCTGAACATAACATAACAGCATAACATATCATAACATTGTAACATAAAGTAATGTATTGTAACATAATGTAACAAAACACAACATTAAAAAAAGAACATACTTCGCATCAGTATGCGTTATCCAGTTGTTTACAATCACTCTTTAGAGCAGTGGGTTCACAGTTCAAACTTTAATCAATTGGCCACTGAAGACTCATCTGGTTCATTGATACTATACCCAACATTTGGTACATCTTGTAATTTGGAAAATGATTAACTGAGTATGGAATTTATTTTTTATGATGTGTAGCTCTTTGCTATCTCATCATTTTGATCCATATGGTATTGCAGTCATAGTTTTCTGTTATACATTTCCATTAAAGCATCAAGACTCCAAACGTCTTACTAAAAATCACAAGAGTTTTTTTGTATCTATGTAAACGTGTGTTTTCTATTGGAGTATAAGGTAACTGCTAGGTGAACAACTGAGGAAGTATCCCTGAACCTGCTCTTCTATTTTAGGGCATTGTTATGTTTCCTTTTCTGCTAACACTCGGCATAAATAGAAGCCAATTTAAGAAGGAAAATACAAGCCATAGCTCTTCAGTGTAAGTTAGTAAGATAATACAAGAGAAGAAGCCACAGATAGTTTATTTTCCTTCTTGCATTGATGAATGTGTTACTTGTCGTTCTCTCATTTAATCTACATGTATCTAATGACCTGCTAGAAGTTACATATTTTTCAACATTTAGCAAAAATGATGTTCCATTTTCTTCCACAGGGTGACGTAGGTGAGAAAGGCCCAGAAGGTGCTTCTGGCAAAGATGGTGGAAGAGTAAGTACTGGAGAGGATTAACTTAGTCCCAACTAGTTGCACGAACTGCTGCCCCACAACATTGCAAGGCCATCTCAGTGTAGTGAGAGAATATGTAACAAAGCCTGAGCTGCAATAGACACAATGTGCTGCAATATTAGCTCATGTACGCTGTGGGACTGGGAAAGTTTCAGGCTCCAGTGAACAACTTCTCTGCTCGCACTCACAGACGCCCACCTTCACATTGTGCACACCCATCCAAAGTACCATTTACTGTAACATAGTGATGTGGCAAATCTCATTGTGTACATTCTGTAGAGACCCTACTGCACACACATGCTAGTGATGTGACAACCCTGGAAATGCAACTCTCTTTGCCACCGACCGCAAATCTCATTGTGTACATTCTGTAGAGGCCCTACTGCATCTACCTCCTAGTGGTTTGACTACCCTGGAAAGGCAACTCTCTCTTCCATCCACTTATGTTGTGAATAACCTGGCCATTAAGTTCCCCTCACACTAGTGATGCAAATATCTCCTTATGAAATAAATAATTGTAATCACTTGTCTAGGCACCTCTAAGTGGCAGCCTTTCACATTAGTAATTTACCCCCACCCCCCATTGTTTGCTACTGTCAGAAAGGTGCAGTGCAATTTTAATTCACGAAGTTGCAAATACCTTTCATGTGCAAAAACTGTTATGTGTTTTTTTTAATTATCAAGTTTTTGATTAATATGCATGAAAAGGACTGTTTGTCTTACTTGAAATATTGCATCTTTGAAGTATACTAATGATTTGTTATTGTTACCCAGGGTCTGACTGGACCAATTGGCCCTCCTGGCCCTTCTGGCCCCAATGGTGAAAAGGTAAGAACCATATACGTACAGTTATACTGTCACATGATTTATTATGATTTTGCATCAGGGTTACATCACTTTTGTGGCGTAGCCCAAAAGCAAAATGATTTTTGCTATTCCCTTCTTTCTTTCTTTTTTTGGTATTTAAAAAGCCATGCATAGTCATTTATCGTGGCTTTCCGTGGTTTAGTAAATACAAAGTAACGCAATGCCGTGCTTGGCACAGCCTTGCATTACCTTGCATTCAGAAGGCGTTCCATAGTGGAGCATGGGATGAATGGGTAACATTAAGGAGAACTGCTCCAACAAGATGGTATTGCTAAAGGTCTGTCAAATAGTCACCTTGACATGAGTAAATCTGCCTCATTCATATTAACTTTTGAAAGATACTTCTATTGTAAAATATTGCATTCTCGTCATGGGCTATGTCATTAAAGAGACAAATGGTGATGTAAAAGTCACCATAGTGGTAAAGAATGGTTGCTGACCGCTAAAAAGGTTGTATGTCAGAATATGATTGGCAAAAATATCATCTGACATAAATATTGTGTCCAAAATATTGTTTACAAAGATATCATCCCACTCGATGTTAATTTCACATTATTATGTCCGATGGGGCGATATTTTTGTAAAAGATATTTATAACACACTATTTTTGCCAGATGATATGTTCTGGTACGATACCACAAAAAATTTAGAACCTTTCAACATCTTCTCCTACAATCTACATTACCTAACACCCTAAATTCTGTCCCTCTTCATGTACTCTCAAGTAGTATCCTGCAGCTAGAAAGCAATGCCCCTCCTCACTACAAATCCATTGAACACATAATTCTTCCAAGTTGGTTAATATTCAGATTTCATTTGACTGGTATGGAAACTGCAAACGGAGGAGTGAAGATCACTGGAAGACATGGATCCATTTTCCTACAGAGATATAATTCTCAGCCATTTCGATTGCGTACATTTATCAGAAACCCACAGGAGTACCATATTCTTGTTGTGCAACATATTGAAAGCTAATTTTTATATAATATCAATATTATGTAAAAATTTACTTTTAATATGTTGCACATTAACTTTTAATATGTTGCCAAATTAAATGACTGCTCCAAAGTAGACATGAAGGCAACTATGAGTGTTCATGTTTCCAGTCTGAACGTCATCATAACCCACAGGATCAAAACAAATGCACAAAGCAAAGAGTGCCCTCTATTTCAATGAGTTTGACACTGCAGGACTTTGAGTATGCGGGTGAATCAAGCAGCGTCCGTTTGTTGGCTCAGTCTGAATGCACCATTGATCTGTCTCACCATAAAGGAGCAGCTTGTGATGAGTTCTGTTGAAGAATGGAAACAGCCTGCTAAGTGTAAGGCCATATTATTGCAGTCTTCAGACATCCCGTTTTTTAATTTATGTATTACTCTATTCACCATTTCTGTCCTTGGAATTGATGGAAGCTATGTCTCATGTTTTGTTTTGTCTGTCTTTTTCAGGGTGAATCTGGTCCTCCTGGCCCTGTTGGAGCTGTTGGTGCTCGTGGCGCTCCTGTAAGTCCCTTAGCATTACATTTAAAACATTTTAAATAAATACTCTGTATGGACTTCAGATGTGTCAGTCGGAAGTGGTCACTTGTATTCTTATTTTTCCAGAAAAGGGTTGCCTCATTATTTACTGCTCACTCGCAGGTTTTTACATTGTTCTGCCCCGCTTTGTCAGTCCAAGAGCCTTTGGATCAAATCATCTATTAGCCTGTCTGCCCCATCTCCATGGTTGTTTGTCATTCCACCTGTCTATGTATCTGTCTGTTTAATAACCTGATTATTGCTGTCTGTTGCATCAGTTTGCTGCTGTTTACCACTGTCCTTTCTACAGCTAGCAATCCAATTTTTAATTGGTTTATAACAGCTCACAATCATGCATGGTCAAAGAGAGTAAATCACATTAATAGATGGAAGTTGATTTACTTTCTGAATCAAACTAGCAGATTTATTTAAATAGTAAGTATAAATCCAATGCCATATATGATGCATTTGTATGACTGTCTATCTGTCTATCTATCTATCTATCTATCTATCTATCTATCTATCTATCTATCTATCTATCTATCTATCTATCTATCTATCTATCTATCTATCTATCTATCTATCTATCTATCTATCTGTCTGTCTGTCTGTCTGTCTGTCTGTCTGTCTGTCTGTCTGTCTGTCTGTCTGTCTGTCTGTCCGTCTATCTACTAAAAAAGCCAAAGGCTACAGGGACATTATAGTTACATTGATGGTTTGCCCACACAAAGCCATAGAAATTCATCAGTTATAGTTATACTTATAGTCATACTTATGTTAAGAAACTTTAACTCACAGCCTAAAGTTACTTTACAGTATAACTACTGAACAGATTTACCGCAACACACAAAAAGCATAATCTGCCAAATTTGGGGCCTCGTTTATGGGTGATTGGCATAGGGCAGTGCAGCAAGAGCCCAACGTCAAAGTGAAAGGACAGGAGTTCTCTATATTTATCTAACACCGTGAATTCCTGTCCTTTCCCCCAGTACTGGTGCCGGTTCGGCAACCTAGCGCCAACGCAGGCACCCTTGCACCATCGTGCAAGGTTGCCTTTGTTGTTGGCAGGATTAGTTTTTGTGCCGGTTGGGGCACTTTCCTGCACAAAAACAACCCTGGGAGGCGTTTTCATGTGTTTGGTGTAATTCCGTTCAGCGGTTCGGGCTGTAGCCGTGTCTAAAACGTACAAAATCCTGGTACGGGCGAACGCAAGGTAAGTGGTTTTCGTTTTTTAAATTTAAGTTTACCTCTTCATCATCTGTCGACCCCCCCAAGGCCCCACCGCTCTTACCTGCACAGGCTGTGCCTGCCCAATGGCCCTGATCCATTCGATCCAATAAGCTCCAATCTTTCCTGGTCGACAAACTCGAACCTGCAACTCCACTGTAGCAGTTCAGACAGCATATATATAAGTTTCCAGGAGTCCATCAAAGCTGCCAAACTCCCGTATGGGTGCTCGGTACGTGAGGATGGACTCACAATATATTCACATCAACTCCAGAACGAAGAACACAGGCACTCACAGGATCAGATATCCAATTTTAGTTGCAAGAGGCAGGCAAACGCGTTTTGGCAGAAATGCCTTTATCAATGCATGTAAGCCCTGAGTGAATACCAATGAGAAAGTTACTTTTGTACTTAGCCCATAGCGCTTCCATTGGATGACAGAAGTGAACACTAAAAGGACTGCTGCTGTCTATATTATATACAATCCCTGCACCGACCATATTTGCATGTAGCAAATGCCATTAATTCAAGTGGTAGTGACTAAGTTTCCCCGGAGAGTATAGTACCAGGAATTAAAATGTACCATTAGCCTTCTATACGCTGCCTTAGGGAAAAAACTGTACAATTATAATTTACAAGCAAACACGCAAAATGGCCTAATAAATTGCAGTCTGCTAAATTATGCCCTGTATGGGCCGTCACACATCCAAAGCAGCTGTTCTTTGCATAACTCTGTAAATGCAAAGTCTTGCATAGCGTGTCACTCCATCAAATTAAAACACTTTGAAATATGCCCCCTCGCTACAACTGCAGGCAGCCTGAAACTGAAATTCGATTAGAGTCCATTCCAAAATCTCTGACCTTTCAAGGCTTCCTGAACCGCTACAGTGGAGTTGCCGGCTCAAATTCGTCGACTGGGAAGGTTGGAGATTATTGAATCAAACGGATCAGGGCCACTGGGTGATGTAGTTGGTATATACAGTACAATGCCAGAACGTGGAGCAACACTTTGCCTATTCAAAATAAATCGACATTACATAAAGAAAAATGTAGGCATGTCAGCCATTTCAAAAAAGTAACTTTCAATAAATGAAGATGTTTGCTCTCATTGTTACATGTAGAAGCCACAGAAAACAAGACATATTATTCCAGCTGCGTTTCCAATAGCATATAATGCATAATATTTTAGTGTTTATGTTCTAAAAGGGTACAGGCTTCTGTATGTGTGCCCAGTACTTAATTTGTAAAAATAAATACATGTAGGTGTCCAAACTATTTCTTAAAAGACTTTCCCCGGTTCTGCTCAATATCTGGGTTACATTATACCAGGGCTACCTTGTCTTGATTTCACCCCATTCTCCTTTCTTCCACTGCCCTACACCTCTTGTATATGTTTCTCATCTTTGCAGGTTCTTTTTTATCCCTGCTCTTTCTTTTTGCCACTTTTTCCTATCATCCTTCTCCTTTTTCCAAAAGAGGAGTCCCGGTGACCACTACCTGCCAAAATGAAGCTCCAATTTTTTGTCCTGTTGTAGTGCTGACTGCAAGCTTAGAACTTTACACATATTAATTTCCAACCATATGTATTTCTAGTACCTTCTGATGGTGTGCTTAATAGATAATAGCCCATGTCTTCTACTTATACTTATTACATAAAATATATTTCATATTATTGTTGGCCATTATTGTTAACCTATGTACTTTCTGTTGTAGGGTGATCGCGGTGAGTCCGGTGCACCTGGTCCTGCTGGCTTTGCTGGTCCACCTGTGAGTAATCAATCATTATCTTCACATACATTTTGAACTTTATGAAGTTTGTTTATATGCTTGAAGACCATTGCTGTTATCTTTTTAAAGAGCAGACAGTACTGTGTTACAGTCTCTAGCAGTTAAGATATGCTTTTTATTTATGTTTTTCTGATAGTTCTAAGTAAGTAAGGTCAAAGCGCCTCTTCATACAGTTTAGCTGGAGAGTGGATGTGGATGGTTGTATTAGCAATATGTCTGTTCTTTCAGTTCTAATGGAAGGTTTTACCTGTGTAGCTCTTGTTTTGTGTTGTCTGTTTTCTTCAGCTACCTTCTAAATAATGGATCTGTTTAGCTTATAGGAAAAATGGTGCCTGTCTGCTGTGCATCCATTCACTTTTTCTTGTTGTGCAGGGTGCTGATGGCCAACCTGGAATCAAAGGAGAACAAGGCGAGTCTGGTCAGAAGGGAGATGCTGGTGCCCCAGGTCCCCAGGGTCCATCAGGAGCTCCTGGACCACAGGTTGGTAAAATGCACATCTGGCCACTTTCAACCCCATTAAGTATTCGACAAAGAGAAGGTACAAATGAAAAATATTAAATGGGCAACTTCCTAAAAAAACAGACGAGGTTTCACTACAAAATCACCATTCTGCCTCTACAACAAAGCCCTTGAACATTTTCTAACAGTGAGGCCAAAGGGGCGTGAAATCTACCTGAAACACAAGTAGTGACCATTGACAGTGGTATCCTTCACTATGCCTATCCTCTTGCCTGAAAAGAGGAATCCTGATGATACCATCATAGTGTAACTGAGGCGAGTGCATATTGCAAAGAGAAGATAAGCATTTCTTATAACTGCCCACTCACTCTACCTTGTAACCAATGTATTTCCTAATACAGATTTTAAGTAGTAATTAGACAGTCAGTCAGTCATATTCCTTTATTGCATAATTAATTAAAACCCTTACCATATATGTACAAATAAGCTAAAAAAAGCAAATTGTATAATAAAGAAAATTCTATACAAAATGATAGTCATGAGCATAGACTATCTCAAGGATATAGCGCATTTGGAGGCTGAATTGAAATAAATGCCATGAACATTTGGGAATCATAAACAGAGCCATTGGTTAACGTACCAGCTTATTACTGTGCAATATAATTAAACTGTGCAAACAGTGCATATAGTCTAGAACACGAGCATAGACAATCTCAAGGATATATTGCAAGTGGAGGCCGAATTTGGGTAAATGCCATAAAAGTTTGGGAATCGTAAACAGACTCAGTGGCAAAATGGCAGCTCATTACTGTCCAAATTAACTTAGCTGTGCAAGCAGTGCATATAGACTGAATACCATAAAGCAAATAGTTGTCTAATAGTGTACTGAAAGGGAATCTATAAGAAACATAAAAATGGGTGGGTCATTACTAAGCAGGTAACTTAAATATGCAGGTAATGCAAAGTCTAAAACCATTAAAAAAGTGCTTTGCCCGAACACATATTAAAAAAGCAACCATAAAAGCATTACAATTCACTAATTTGGTGTTTTAGTAGGAGCTGTAATCAGTCTTGTTGGTGTCTTTAAGCAATTCTTGTAGCAGACCGATGTATTTGCCAAATTTTGCCAGGTCACACAGCTCCACTATGTTAAAAACTAAATTTGTTGACTCTTTGCAGGTTAGTATCCTGGGTGTTAAGAACAGTGGTTTGAACAGGGTGCAACAGGCGTTCAATAGTGCAGGGCAACTACACAGAAGGTGGTTAAACATTTCCTTTTTGTAACCACAAAGTTTGCACTTAACTATCATGGAAAGGGTGTGCCATTTAGGGCTCATATCTTAAGCTGTAGGCACATCAACCTTGCAGCCATGATTTGTTTTAGACATATCTTTCTGACCGAACAATGGAGGTATGGCTGTGGACTTAGACAAGGCAGGTGGTGAGTAGCGTAAGATGTAGCCACTGCTTAAAATACCGGCATACACCTTAATTTTGCCAAATCAGTTAATATTGACTGTGATGTTATCTGTCTTTTCAGGATCACTTTAGCACAGACATGTCTATTTGGAGAGTGTCCACTGATTTATTTAAATAATTCGACCAAGGACTCTTCTTTTGTATACAGATGTGTTGAAGAACTGATTTCAAGGTGTTAGATGGGACCTTGATAATTTTATAGTGATATGTTGAAAAGGTACCCATTTTAGACCACTTTTGAGCCTTCAATCCAAGTTCTAATCTGATAATGCAATCTCTTGTATAATGTGGCAGCCTGAAAATCCTCTTATATGCTTGAAGTTGCAATGTATCCAATATTTTAATTAGGTTTGGTTATGTGAGAATTATCATTTGGGTAATGTCAACCCCACCCCTCAAATTGTCAATACAATTGGGATTGGTGTTTTCCCAGTGCAAAGTTTTCAAAGTATTCAAGATAAAGTTCCTCAGAATTGGGAATTGCAAAGGGAATCAGTGTATGTGCACTGATTTCTACATGTCTTTTTTCTCTGAGAACTTTTTGCTGCAAACATGTTTCACCAGGCGTTGGGGGAAAACAATTCAGCAGTGCTGTGTTACTAAGCAGGTTATATATATTCCTGATTCTGTCGAAAACTCATGTTTATGATTGGAATCAGGATTACTGCAATTCTTTGAATGAAGGCCTGGAAATTCTTATTTGATCTAAAGTTCACTAAGAGAATGGACATAACTAATCCAGTTATTCTAGATGTCAACATTTCTCCTGTTCTAATGTATGTACATTAGCTATATAAGTAGAGCCTTGCGATATATTCCCAATAGCAGCCTTTCTCTGTGTTGCGCTCTCTTCTGTTCAAGTATAACCTTTTCCTGCACATGTTACATAAATGGCCTTCTCCTCCTCTGCCTTCAGTGTCCACTTGACACTCAGAAATGATATCCATTGTGAACCTTTGAGAAAGTGGAATGATTCTGTTAACAAACTAAACATACTCAAACTGGATGTCAAATCCCTATATTTACATGCTCACTGTGTTCCTTTTTTACAGGGTCCAACTGGCGTGAATGGTCCCAAAGGAGCTCGTGGTGCACAGGGACCACCTGTAAGTATTGCCTGTTCATTAACACTCTCATTTAGGAACAGGGAGATAGACAATCCACAGGTGCCTAACATCAGTGTTCTCCACCAGGAAATTTATGAGGACCTGTTACAAAGTATGATATTACTGTAATGCTCAGCAGACAATTATTCACACTTGCCTATTAAACATATGACAACTGCTATCACTTATACAATAATGCCTTGTGTGACACTGGCCCCTTTATGAAAATAGTGCAAATAAGATGGAATTAAGTGTAGGTATGATAAGTGGATAAAGATGTTGCTACCGTTTTTTATATAAAACGTGTTCCTGAACTGCACAGTGGAGATATGTTGTTTATGCAGCAACATCATCTTAAAGTAGATTAAATAAATGATCATTGTACACTATTTATAAACGGAATTTCGATAGAGTTAAATTGGTAGCTGACATCTGATGTCTCAAAAGGATTTGACATACGATGACAGACTCATTATTTAGAGCAGATAATTTAATTCAATGAATGATAGAGGGACATGTTCTCGTCACAAAAGAATAGCTTATGTGCAAAGCAGACATTGTGCTGCTAGATTCATAGTAGGGGCAGTGAGCTCCTCCAGTTATCCTGAGATGTGCCTGAGAAAGGACGCCTAAATCACAACTCACGATTGTACTAGGTGAACTGTAGAGGTGCATAAAAAAAATGTATATATTGCTGGTAAACATAAATTAGCCGGATGGAGGTCTCTGGTTTGTATAAGGTGTTTGCTTCTGTTTCTTCTCTGCTGGTTGTTTACTTGCATCTATATCTCCAAGTTTATAATGTAGAAATGCTTTTATTTCCCGATTTAAGGCCTGTTGCTATGAATGATTTATAATATACGCCTTTCTCATTCACATGAAACGTTAAGCTTCATTCTTCCTCCCAGTCTAATAGGGCGGAAGAGGAATAGTCCATGATCATAAACCCTTGTTGTGAAAATTGTTATTGCAATATTATATATTTAGAAATATTATCTTTGAAGATAATATCCTAACCATAATGTGCTCAGGAAATGTGAGGAAAAAGTAATGTATTCTCATTTTATGAAATTCATTTTTAATTCACTTCTAATACAGGGTGCTACTGGTTTCCCTGGTGCTGCTGGCAGAGTTGGACCACCGGGCCCTAATGTAAGTTACTCACTGCTTTTCCTGACTAAGATGATTTTGGTAATGACCTTTTCTGAATTATGAAACCAATCTGTGTGCATCATCAATAATAAAAAAAAATTCATAACGTGGGTATCAACTCAAATCATGCAGACTTGGATAGAAGAACAGAGTGACCCTGAAATTGTCAGTGTCATCACTCACCACTTACTCCTTAGACATTGCTAGTGCGATGACTGGGAAAAGAGGAGTGACTGCTGAAGAAGAATGTTTATACTGAGACGAGGATAAAATGTAGCAATTCTCTTAAACCTTAACATGCATGCTGCAGACAATGTAGTTGTTTTCTGGTATTATTTGAGAAGATTATTGAAAATCTGCTTTAGCGTGGAAAACTTTTTTTTTTTTATAAAGTGCGAACTAGACCCGAAGATATCAGAGAGCTTAACTGAGCACCAGTTGCATTACAAACGGACTCATTCATTTGTATTAGGCACAGGGAGATTAAGTGATTTACCCAGAATCCCAGGATATTGAGCGTCTCTGCCGAGACCGGAACCCAGTTCCCCAGCTCCGAGGTCGACCGCTCTAGCCGCTAGACCACATTCTGTACCCCTATTATTTGATATCTCTCTGAACATGAAGGAAAATAAAATGAACCACAGTAGCTCGAGGTGTCAATAAATAAAAGGGGTGACACAAAGAAATAGGTCTCATGATGGGCAGGTACATATGCAACCCTCACCATATTTTATTGTCAAAACTGCACATTACCCAAAATGGATAATAAGGTCTGTCCCCCAAGCAGAGGCCAACATATGCATGTGTATTCCACCTAGCACTTGTTTTGTGAATTCTGGCACAAGATGATGAAGTAATGTTTGTCTGTTTGATGACTTGAGAAACTGATTTGCAGAGTGAAATGAACAGATCTATTACCTGTTTTTGGAATTATATTGTGAGGTATATTGAGAATTTTGGTGATTTTCTTTCAGGGTAACCCAGGGGCCCCTGGACCACCTGGTTCTTCTGGTAAAGATGGTCCCAAGGGTGCTCGTGGTGATGGTGGTCCTCCTGGCCGTGCTGGTGACCCTGGTCTCCAAGGACCTTCTGGCCCTCCTGGTGAGAAGGGTGAACCTGGTGAAGATGGTCCTAATGTGAGTAGTAATGTGGATGCTATCATTTTCTAATACCACTACATTTGAAGATCATTAATGCTTGAACCTGTTTGTGCCTCCACTGTGTGGGCGATAAAGTTTAATGTTTATAGGATCTATGGGTTAGTCTAACAATCATCTCCTTATAAGGTCAATATAATTACTTAGATGAAGAAGAAAGTCTCTATAGATAAAATATAAGCCCATTGAAATATGTTGAAAAATGCAGATTTATTTTAATTGGTTGCTAAAACATACATTCATTACATTTCTGGTGAATATGCCTAAAACTCAGGTTAATACAAATATTGACCTGACAGTCCATCATTAATCACTGAACTGGTTGATAGTATGTTTTAGAAAGGCTTCTAATTTCAGTGACAAGAAATCAACTAGCGAGTGACAGGCCATCAATGACCGAGCACTAACAACATTGATGGTCCACTGACAGTGATCTCTGACAACTGTGGCAGGCGACCTGTCAGTGATCTATGATGATATAGACAAGTAACCAGTGAATGACCAACTTTATAAGTACACCCTTCAAGTATTCTCTAAGGTTAAGGTTAGAAAATGATCTGTGATCTGATTGGCAGGCGATGAAAAGGTAACCAAATCTGAATCTATGACCTTATTGGTAGGTCACTGCAGAGCATATTTTGTGTCTCATGAACTGTAGTAGTAAAACATGGTGCCTAGATTTCACAAGGGGCCAGATACTATGGACAATTCCCCAACATCTGTCCTCAATGCTCTTCTGATGTTCTGCTGTCCTGGCGAACTAAGAATGTGGAAAGCTGCACTCATACTATTAGTTCACTGGATGTCACAGCAGCATGTACGCACTCTAATTTTGCATCAGATTTCACCAGAGACAGAAGACCTGTCTTCTTTTTTAAAGAATATTTTCATTTGTTCAGCTTTAAATGCTGTTCGTTGGTTAAACATAAATTAGATATCTCGAATTTTACTAATGATCAGAGATCAGATACTCTTTTCTCAATGGAAACCTGGTGCATCCATAGCTTTGCTCCAGATGTAGCTCAGGCTCTTCCGGAAAGGTATTGCATTTTCAGGCCAGATCGCTTGGATAAAAGGGGACGTGGTATTGCAATTACTATTAAATCAGACTTTACGTACACAGCAGGTGACCTTCTGATCTCTGATTGGGAAGGTGTCATTTTCTCTTTTAAACTTTTGCACAGATGCTTCTATACTGGTATGCCGTCCAGATTTTCTCAAGCTCCTTTGGAAGCCATTGCACCTTTTACCTCAAATTCCCTGACTTTAACATCCTTGAGATTCTTAATCTTCGTTTTTACAATGGCTTCAGCTCAGTGTCCAATCTAACCAACGACCTAGAATTTATGCTGCTCCCAGACCTGTTCAATGCTCCCTCCCATCATGCAGGGTATATGTTAGATCCTGAATTTTACAACCTTACTACTCTAGTAGTTCACTCATATTTTCCTCTTGTGTGGACAGATCATTATTAGATCCCCATGTCTATACTATTAGATCATTCAACCCTACTCTATTGAGTGCGAAAAGAAATTGGTCAAAAGTCGATCCTTCTGCTTTTGGTGACTTTTTAAGTGCATCTAAACCAACCTTAAAGTCAACCATAGACAATGTGGATAAAGCAGTTTAAATGATGGATCTTTTCCACTCTAGCCAAACCCTCTGACCACTTATTCTAAACCCAATGTTAAACTGCTTGAACCCTGGTTCAATAGTCAGTTTTTGTCCCTTAAAAAAGGCTGGAAGCTGCATGAACTTGGCTGGCATAAAGACAATTATCTCACCACCAGAGCAAAATAAATGGCTGTCATTAAACGTTATCACAAGCCCTTTAGAAAAGCCTGCTATGCTTTCTATGCTGCTAAAATTGAGGGTGCTTCCAACTCCATCAAGGAATTATTTTTCATTGAAAATCTTTGTCAGATTCCATGGCAAGGATACCATGACCCCAACTTCTGTGGGGAGATGTTATGAATTTGCAGGATGTTTTGCCAAAAAGATCTTCGATAGTTACACAACTTTTCCTGTGGATGCTAAGGTTCTAGCGTCTGAGCCTCCTGAGTCCCCTGGACTCCGCCTTGCTCTTTTACTCTTGACAGATTGGAAGATTTTTATGGTTGTATTAAGTTTTTTTAAATCATGTTCAATGCTGGACCCTGCACCGCGGCATGACTTAGAAGGGTGCCTTCTCATTATTTACTCTACATTGGTGGATTTATTTAATCTCTCAAAGAGCCTTTTTAAATTCCTCTAATCATGTGAACACCCATATTTTCCTCCTCCCTCTTTTGGTTAAAAACCTGGAACAACATATTAATCACCAACAATTCAGATGAACTCAGATGAACCCACGACCAAAGTGGCTCTGTGACACTCATTTTGCTTGATTTGAGTATCGCTTTCGATATGGCATCTCACAATGTTCTCTTTGGAAGACAAATGGATTGTGAAATTCGTAATAAAGCTTTAAAGTGGTTTGTGGCCTTATAAGAGCTTTGCTCCTTTCAAGTGTCTATAAAGCCCTTCTCATCTACGACCCAGCCAGTCTCTATTGGTCTCCATGGATCCTTGTTAAGTCCAACCCTTTTAAACATATATGTCTGGCCTTTGACTGACATTGTGAAAGCATTTGGCATCCTCCTGGAGTGGTATGCAGACACTACTCAGCTTATGATTGCATTTATACCTTAAATAGATAGCTATCCTTTGCAACTGAGGAACTGTGTATTGGCTTTGCCATATTGGATGGGCCTCAACTGCCTGAAATTTAACAGAAGAAAGACCAAGGTAATGGTGAACCTGCCCAATCTTTGGTGTTCCAAATAGTAGCTCAGTGCTTTGGGACCACTTCCAGTCCCCAAACTAGTAGTGACAAATGTGGGTGTATGGTTAGATTACAACTTTAGAACATCAGATAATTACTGGGCCGTCATGAGGTTTTGGTCTTTTAGGATTGTTCAAGAACATTCTATGGGCTCTTCCTCCTTCCACTCAAGGTCCAGGCGGTTGGCAATGTTCCATATCTGGGCATCACTAAGACATTGTTAAGGTGACTTCAAACTATTCAAAAAGTGGCAGCTCAGGTTCTTGTGCACATCACCAAGCAACAATCTGTCTCATTTCATTTATCAGATATACACTGGTTATTGGTGGGCGAGCATAATAAATTCAAGGTTTTGTTCTTGGCATATCATGCTTTTGCCAATTCTAGTCCTCTTTATCTCAGACATCTAATTGAGCCATACCTTTCACCTAAGATTTGAAGATCACCCAATCTCAGGCTAGTTCATGTCCCTAAGATTAAATAAACTAGTTGTTGAGGATGATCTTCCAGGTTTCTGGTGCCTATACGATGGAACCCTACCACTCCATCAGCACTTGAGCTTGAGTGAAGAGATTTTTCAGAACCATCTAAAGGCTTGGCTTTTCGAACTCTGTCAGTTCTGCTCGCTGCTTTTTGTAGTAGCCGGACTCCTTTGAGCGCTGGAAAGTATCTTGGAGCAGCTATGTGCTCTATAAATCCTACATACACATATAGCACACACAAGGGAGCTAGGGCTCACTGCTTGTAGTTTGTTATTTCTGTCCACCATGTGCAAAGAAAAGAAATGCAATTATACCAGTAATAAAACATGTTTTACTTTAACCTGTCTTGCCTGCTATTTTAGGGCCCTGATGGTCCTCCAGGTCCTCAGGGATTGGCTGGTCAGCGTGGTATTGTTGGTTTGCCTGGACAGCGTGGTGAGAGAGGATTCCCTGGTCTCCCAGGGCCTTCTGTAAGTACTTGTATTTATTCAGATCACACTTTTAAAATGAATAAATCTTAAGCTTTGTATATGAAGACAAATGGTAAAAACGTGTCATTCACTGCATTGAAGAAAATACCGAAAGTTGTATGTATATATTCACATAAGCCAGTGTGATACTGCTACAACAATTAATGATGGAACATAGGCAAGAGCTGATTTGAAAAGTTTCCCTTTTCTTTTATCATATAATCATTCTAATTTCGTATTTTATGTTATGATGTTAATGTTAGTGATGGGTTATATCACTTTCTAGCACTCTGTCTACCGTAACCCGAAATAAAATAAAAAAAGAGAAAACTGCCACTTATACTTTCAAGTCTGCTTTTGCTGTGCCACTATCACGATGTTAATACAACAGTCACGCACATGTATTGTTAATGCTGATATTAAATGCAGAAAAGAAATGGGCATTTAGAAGCAGATTAAACTTGTGTTTTGTTTCACCTTCACTATCTTTATAACAATTTGGTATCTTACATGACTCATATGCTAACCAATGATCAAGTTTACTGCTAATATTACATTGAGTATAGAATCCAGAGAGATGAAGTAATTGTTGTCGCTCATCACTGATTGACATTGCATTATGAGCCTTTTGCCGTGTATTTCAGATCGGTTCTGGCCTCAATCAATTATAGTTCCCTCGCCATGGCTCACATCCACTGTGCGTTTCATCTATATGTCTCTTAGTACAACCTCCTACTCCAAATCACAAAATCTATTTGGCACATCCCAAATTTATATGTCAAAATCCGCTTCATTAGGATTGTCTGTTGTTTATAAAGGGTCAAAATACTCCACATAAAGGGGTACATAACCGAAGGTTGAAATAACCCATCTCAAAAATGGTTTAATGTCTGGTGATTGCAAGTGGGGAGGTGGAAGCATCAGAGAAGTCAGGCCTGGAATGTACAGAACAGAAGCACAAACATTATTTTGTGTTACGGACATACCCCAACCGATTTCTAAAAACCCTGAAGTACAAATAAAGCTAGAAAGTAATATTAGTAAATTGATGTGAAATTCTTTCGATAATATCTGAAAATAACACTTAACAGGAAAAATTTATAGAACTCAAATCTGAAACATCGAGTGGAGTAAATGTATAGAATACCTTTCCTTCAGAAACAGCTGTGACAAAAAAAGGAAATAATTTAAAACTTAAAAGCTTGGGTCCAGATTTATTATTCTTTCACACAGCTCAATGCGGCAAGTCACCATGAGCCAGTGGCGGTTCGTGCACGTAAGCGCAATGGGGCGGGGGGGTGAAAGTGACATACAAAGGGATAAGGAATATATAATAAATAAATAATGAAAACCACTTACTTTGCGCTTGCCGCATCGCTGTCTCGGCGTTGCGGCGAGTGCAAGCTAAGTGGTTTCAATTATTAATTTGTTTTATACTCCTTATCCCATCGACACGATTTCCTGCAATGACCAACACTGTTAGCTGCCTAGTGCCAACACAGGCACCCTGGTGTCATGATGCACAGGTACCTGCGTTGTAGGCAGGATTATTTTTTTGCAGGAAGGGACACCTTCCTGCTCCAAAACAATCCCCTGAGGCATTATTCTCTTTCAGTGTTTGGTGCAGAATAAGTAGAAAGAGAAAAAATAAAGATATTTCTCCTTGTTATGGCTCACCTGGGGAGGCGTAGCATTTTAACACATTCCCAGGTTTAACACTAATTGGAAATTTGGGAATGCGCCAAAATCAATGGGTGGATGCTTGAAAACACCCACTTTTCACCCATAGAACGCTTCTCTGCCGCAGAGTAACGCAAGGAAGCGATTTGCAATACCTTGCGTTACTGTATATTTATAATGCCTTATATTTTTTTATTTTATTTTACAGATTTTATATAGCGCAAACTTGACCCTAATCGGGTATCAGAGCGCTTTACATAGCACCAGTTGCATTACATGAGGACACATTCATTTTTGTTAGGCATGGGGAGATTAAGTGATTTGCCCAGAATCACAGGATGTTCAGCGTCATTGCCGAGACTCGAACCCAGTTCCCCAGATTCGAGGTCGACCGCCCTAGCCCTTAGGCCATATATATTTATCATGGATTTGCGTGGCATGATAAATCTCACTAAGGTTTTGAGTCACCCTTGTACCCCCTTGCGTGGCACAAGGGTGACACAAAACCTTAATAATTCTGACCCTTGGTAAATACTGGGGCCATGAGTGGTCCAAGAGTCTGTAAGTTATAAGAAGGCAGTGAAATAGCATAAATGACCACTTCAGGTGGTGTTTTAAGGCTATTGAATTGTATTCTCTATGTATACTTTATAGCTGATCAAATATGTTTATTATCTTGAATGATGGGATTCTCTATTTCTTTGCAGGGAGAGCCTGGCAAACAAGGGTCCACTGGATCTGCTGGTGACCGTGGCCCCCCTGGTCCTGTTGGCCCACCTGGTCTGACTGGCCCTTCTGGAGAACCTGGACGTGAAGTAAGGGACCTAAGAGGTCATTTGTACCTTCTGGTAATGTGGCAAACAGGATGAATGTTTGGTAACAGTTTTACAGGCACCTTATAACTGGAGAAATCAAGGAAGGTATGACTGAAATATCGCACACCTCCCAGTGTTGTCCACAGATGTTTCCAGTGTGTTCCTCCCAATTAATTGACATCTTTGAAGTATGTTGGTTTAGGCTGACATTAAGGATATTGCCTCCACAACCGTTACTGTTGTATTTTCTGGGATGTCTTTAATCGAAGGACTAATCTCTTAGTTGAAATATATGCTAGCACCTGTCTTCAAAATACATTCCTACTCTTAGGACTTCATGCACATATTCTCTAGTGTTGTCTGTATCGTCAGCAAGGTTTGTGTGTTTGGTTTTGTTTTGGAATGCTGAGTGACGTCCGTAATCAGCCACAAAAATTACCTTGTTGCATGTTCTTAGACGCAGACAGCTCTTTGATGTCTCCATATAAAAAATACTCAACCACACCATGTGCCACAACTATTGGCAACAGCTGACATGCTTACTCCATACCTAGAAAGCAAAACCATTAAATTATATTGAAGTAATGATGTTTAACGCTGAATGCTCTTGATTGCTGAACAGCGAATGAATGAATGAACATTCAAGCTAAATGTTTCCATACGGTAGCAAAGACAATTTATGCAAAATTTCAATCAACCCTTTGCTGGATGGTATAAATCACAATTCTCCAATCTTTTATTTTCTAGGGCAACCCTGGCTCCGATGGTCCTCCTGGTAGAGATGGGGCTCTTGGCGTTAAGGTGAGATATTTGTTCAGCCTGCAGATTTTGTAATACATGTAATTAAAAGATTAGGCTATATTGATCTAAATTGTTATTCATTTGTTCTTCAGAATAAATAAAGTGCCAGACAGCAGGATTGTGCCGCTGGAACTATATTTTATGTTCACATCCAAAAATGATGCTAATTTTAAAACAAGTAGCTATTAGAAGGCTTTTCAAGAGGTGAAAAGTGCTAGTTATAAACATATACATTCAAGTGGCATGAGAGGGGAATCATTCTTAAATGCTCTTTCATTTTTAATCAGTCTCTAAAACAACAATAAAAGCATAATTAATTCGACGTCCAAAAGAATTTGTGATCACAAACCCTGTGATAGATAACAGAGTTTGCGACCACAAAGTACTTTTTGGGAGATGCACAAAGCCCTTTTTGTGAGTCCAAAAATGGCTTTCTGATTTGCAAAGGCAGTTCTTCGACTCAGTCCAAATTGTAGTTAGGAAAGTGCATTGAAGAGACTTCCCTCCTTGAGTGCCATAGCAAAAGTGGGGTGGGGGGAACCGCACTGGGTGGCACGAGTTTTGGGGGTGGCGGCCTCTGCCCCCCACTCTTACCTTCGGCCATCACACTAGCACCCCTCCCACTCTTACATGTGGCAAACACAGAGACCTAGCTACCTCACAGCCCTCCTAACTGTGATTGTCACTGACATCTATTAATGTTTTTTATCACACTTTTGGTTGTAAACCATTGATCGGATACTGACTTATGAGTTATTGTGGTATTTGGTTAACAAAGGGGAAGCTGTTCATGTGGAACAACATCCCCTTGGGAATCCTGTTGAAAGGCATCAGAGGGAGTTGACAGTGGTCTACTACATGTTTCCTGCATCCTCCCGTCAATGTCCTCCCAAATAGCAACTTTTTTTTACATATAGGCGATTTTTAATTAAAAAAGTTTTCCGCTTGGAAATTTGAATGCAAGTCACAGGGGTGTCGCAAATAACAATCTGCTTAATTAATATTTATTAGACAGGTTTTTGTGACACTTGTGATATGGGCATTGTTGCGATGCAAACTATTAGCAAATAGGTCACTTTGCAAAATCACTAGCAGGTCTCAAAAAGTTACAGTGCAATTTGCATTCACTATTTTCGACCTGTAAATATGTCCTTTAGGCCAATTATTTGGCATTTTGATGTACAAAGATACTAAATCATAACTGAACCTAATCACATTTAATTTTCGAAGACCGAAATGTTGCATGCACTTGTCGAAAGATAGACAACATACCTACATTCATATACTCAGAGCATATGTTTTTGTGGACTAGTGCAGTGACCCATAAAAGAAGGGAGGACTTTGAACATGTTTGTAAAAAATGTACAGATCATTATTTCTGGATCTGCAGCTACCATTCCATGTAAATACACAACTCAAAATCCATTAATTTTATTACAGGGTGACCGTGGTGAAACTGGACCTGTTGGCGCTCCTGGAGCTCCTGGTGCCCCCGGATCACCTGGTCCCGTTGGTCCAACTGGCAAGCAGGGAGACAGAGGTGAAGCTGTAAGTACCTTTTTAGTGAAATAGGAAATGAACCCCCCACCCTTCTTTCTTTACAGGCTTGTGTAATTTAACAATATCATAAATATAGGCGAAAGAGTGAATTGTAGTCTATGTACAAATGCATCAATCTCTGTGAACCTCATGTGACATATTCAGGGTATTGGCATTGAAGTGACCAGGGTTAGTATTATTAAAAGTGCCCTGGGGGTGCAACAGGGATGCGCGCCCAGGTCTTTAACCCCTGGAGCAGTTTGGTATAACAAAAGGGGCTGAAGAAGCTTGTGAGGGGCCTTCTCTATTGTAGATTGTGTCTGCACACATTTAGCACTGTCACAATCTCAAAGGCGTGAGCCCAAATTTCTATGGGATAGGACACAATGAAAATGACTAAACACGTTCCCTCTGCACAGACCAGGACACAGAGGCAAATGAGCTGTCAGCAGGCCCATCGATTGTGTGCCACAGTCAGTGTGCCACAAGTGTGCCTTGTGGAAGAAGAGCAAGGGTCCTACAGGCCCTTCAGACAGCCCCTTGCAGGTGGGTTCAGTCACTCTTTGCACCCAAGTGGAAGGGGGTCTCTGCTCCCCTTTTCAAATGCAGGCTTGTTACTACCTCCACGGTGATGCCCTCCTCTGCTGGACAGGCACAAGTTTGCATCTGCACTGGGATTAGCGCATTCATTGTAATAGGGTGCACTGAACTGGTCTGCGCCCATATCATCCAGTTAAAGATGTGCTATGGCACGACCACAGCAAGATGCACTCTATGTGATATGGGCCCAGGGATAATTTTCAGGGGACTGTCTATCACCACCCTTCACTAAAGTTTGTAAAATGTCATGTTTTACTTCTGCTCTGTGCCTTTAAAATGTACTCGTAAAGGCAAGTCCCTGGGAAGGGTGTTACAAAGTCTAAAGTTGAGATTGCACTCACCTTGAAACTAAGGCTTTAGAAGTCCTGGCTTCCTCAAGGGACGAACTTGCTTAAAGCAACACAATACTGAAGAAATAGGAAGACAGGAATGGTGTATCTCTTCCATTTCTTAGACCAGGTATACACAACAATTTGAGAAGCACCTTAAGGTCCTCTATCTTTAGCACAGTAAACAGGCGCATAAGAGAAGGTAGCTAGGTTCCCAGGAAGGTATCCTGCACTGCTCATTTTTTCTTCCATATTGTGCATCCTACTGAGAGGTCACTTAAGAAGCCTTTGATCAGTGTAATTCCATCACCCGGTTAGTGGATATTTCCTGGTCAGGTACTGGAAAAAGTAATTGAGAAAAGGCAAGAATAATACTATCAATCTTTTTATGTTACGAGATTAACCCTAGTTTGCAATTTCATAAATAACACAGAATCTCAAAAATATTTTCCATTATTTAAGTTGTGAAAATAAATCAATTTATGCAGTACTGCAGTAAAGCAGAGGACGTTTGAAGAATAAAGAAGAATTTTTTTTGTGTCTGGATAATCAAACTATTTATCTATCACAACTTTAAAGATAGGCATTAGCTATTATGGTTTTCATTTTTTAACAGAACAGGAGACATTATTTTGGTGAGAAATGTATTACCTTATGAACTCACACAATGAGTAGGTTATTATTAATTGCAATAGTTTATTCTGCTTCCTAAATATGATGAACACAGGTTTCTGTCCCTTTCCCTTAGGGTCCCCAAGGTCCATTGGGTCCATCTGGCCCTGCTGGTGCTCGTGGGATGCCTGTAAGTAACATCTCCTTTCTATATCTAGGTGTAATATATTCTTTATCTTATGTGTTACCTATAGATATTGGTGCAGAACATAAACAGAATAGCACCAATGTGCATTATTCTAAAATGCAACATCTAATTGTTGAATGAATTACTTGTGTGGCAATTTTTGTATAGTATACTTTATTAAAGCAGTATAATGTATGAAAGCAAGGTTGGTACTTTGACTAGATTAACAAGAATGTGGAATCGGTAGAGGTTTGCGAGAAAAGCAATATACATATGCATTTTTAAGAAAATATTATCCAGATCAGAGTATCTGTTTTTGTTTACCAATAGCTTACTTACGTGTACCTGTAAGATGGAGATAGAAAGCATTAAAAAAATAGCAATGTGATGTGTTACCCATTTTCATTTATTTATTCATATATTGTTCTAGGGTCCACAAGGGCCTCGTGGTGACAAGGGTGAAGCTGGTGAGGCTGGTGAGAGAGGACAAAAAGGTCACAGAGGTTTCACAGGTCTTCAGGGTCTGCCTGGTCCTCCTGTAAGTATTAGTATAAAAGATCATCTGATGTTTCATGAAAACATATTGCATGCAGCACGTTACTGATATGTCGGCAACATCATCTCTCTAAAAGGAGATACTAAAATATAAATGAGTACCTAAAATAGCAATACGTGACATTGGTGAAGTTGTCTCTCATTGACTGCATTAAAGTGTTTTTACTGTCCCTCAACTTTTCTAATTGCTCAAAGTTGGCAAAGTTTTAAAAGCAAATAGCGGGTGACAAATTGGTTAAAAAATAGGTTTTGCTGGAGAAAAATGTTGAGAAAATGATGGGATAAATCTCCTATCTGGAGATTTTTTGGGAAGATATATTTTTCAGTTAAGCTGTGTGAAAAATTACAAACTTTAAAAAGTCATGAAATTGTAAATGCTGTTAACTGTGCAAAACCTACACAGCTACAAATTAATTTTACACATCCTCTATCTTAACTTGGCTTCATTGCTCATAATTAATGTAGCCCTCAGCACAAATTGAGGATTAGGAGTTCTATAAATTCAGAACAGATAATTGAAATACCCGCAGACTTCCCATGGTCTGAAATCACATTTAAGTACATTCTTGGTAGATCTGACAACATTTGTAAGAAGTGAGATTTGAGAAAGATATGTTTGTCTTTAACATGTCAGTGCTATGATGATCTGTTCCCATGGTCCAGTTTGGGCTTTCAGATTGGTAGACTGCATTTTCAAAAATGAAAGTGCTGAGTGAGCACCAGTGGAAAATAGAGGGTGTACTAGGACCTTATTTCATTTTCTTCCCATTAATTTTGGACCTTGCAGGACATGTCACCACAGCAGTAGTTTTACACTGCTACCAATTACAATCATGAATTTTCTGAAGGAACAATCTCATTTTGACGTGAAACACATTCTTGATTCACTCTTGGAGCAATAATTTCCTCTATGGCTAAGAGTTTAACAATAGTGTTACATAATTCTGAGTAAGTTATACAATTGCAGCAGCTCCAGCAACTAGGACACTCAAAAAGGTATTAAAAACAATTAAGATGAACGAAAACATTGAATACTATTGAGTATAGTTTTTTTGTGCTGCTAAGGTATAGAGATTCATTATCTGTCTCCCATTAAAGAGGTATTTTAAATTAAATTTGTTATATGAAATATTTGATACAGGTACACGAGATTTTCATAGAATTAGGAGCTAACAGTTTGATCTTGAATGTGGGGCAAGCTTATAATTCCTAAACTATGATGTGCCCCACAACAAGTAAACAAAAGTATATCTGAACTCAACCAGAAAGTAATTGTTACTTATGTAGTTCAGCATTCCAGTTCATCTTCATCTGTACCATATAGCATGATAGCATTCTCATTCTAATGCCCCAAAAACCTTTGATAAACATCATATTCCTAAATTGCCGATTAGCTGTTGCATTGTCTCATAAAATGTCTTTTAGTGCTTTTGTGGAATTGATAAGTTTAAATAATTGAAAAAGGTTCTGAGATGTCCATCCATTTGGATAGCCACTGGCTAGCTAAATTGCAGTAGATATGTCCTGCTTCCTGGTTATAAAAAGAGAATGTCATGGTAACAGTTATATAAATCAATGAGGGGTGCTACTGTATCACTAAATAATAATGCTGCAATGTCACAGAAAGTGTGTACAAATGAACTAGTCTATGGTAAAACATGCATGATGCTTTGACTATCTTCCTTCGATAGGGCACAGCTGGTGATCAAGGTGCAACTGGTCCCTCCGGCCCTGCTGGTCCCAGAGTAAGTGTTAACCATGTATCTTTAACAGAAAATATCTTGACTCATGGTAAATACTACATAACTTCATTTAACCAGGAGTAGATGATACAATGCAGATTGAGAATGGTTAAAAACCTGTTTCTTTCAATACAGAAAGTGTTTGTCTCAATGTTTGGTTGTTTTTTGCTTAGCGTAATATGGAATGAATCCTTGTTTAGCTTGTTAGCATTTAAGATACAAACATGACTCATATTTTGACAGTATAGAATTTGCTCCTACTTTGTAAGACCATCCCCCATTGCAGACAATTTTAGGATTGTAAGTCGTTGGTATGTCACTCATATTTCATTTGTTTTTAACATAGCTGATGGTGTGAAATTAATTAATTGTGAAATTAATATGCAAGTGGGCTCTTAACTCTTTTCTTCGTATATTTTTAGGGTCCTCCTGGCCCGGTTGGTCCTTCTGGCAAAGATGGCTCTAACGGTTTGCCTGGTCCCATTGGTCCTCCTGGTCCCAGAGGTCGAGGTGGTGAAACTGGCCCTGCTGTAAGTAGCATTAGCTTCACAGTACAGTGAAAATACACTTAAGAGTGAATTGTCCTCAGAAGGCACATCACTGTTTATGGTACAGCATGAGTCAAAGCCAGCATAAGCACGATAAATAGCTTTGATAACATGAAACATTATACAGAGTACAAAAAGAAATGCATACATCACGTATTAAACTTTAGCTTAGTATGCTTCACAGATACTAAATATTAATATTTACTCTATCTAAATGGTATACATTCCCTTAACCAGCCTCATTCAACTCTAACTCTCAGAACAAAGTTCAGAAGTTATAGCGTTTATTCATATCTTCCCATTCTTGGTTAGCTAAGAGCACATCACACATTGTCTTAGTAGAGAAGTGATTATTTCAAAACTACTTATCTCCAGATCTTTTGTCATTAATAACAGTTATCTTCAGAAAATGTGTATGTCATTACCAGAAACAAAACAGATGAATTAATTGGATATCAACTGTTGTTTATGATTATAATGTACAAACTGTTTCTAAATACATTCGGCCATAAGCTTGTAGGTGGTTTAACAGTCTCTTATCAGTTGTGTCTCTAGTGACGTAGATTGAAAAGAAATACTAAGAAAGAGAGTGCTGAACACAAATTGAAGACTGTTATCAAGAAAGAGTGGACACAGGATGAAACTTAATAGAACTGGTGATCCTTGTTAGCATCAAAATGGCATGTTTCTATCCTGCCTATCAATTTATGATTCACTTGCTATTGCATGTGTTCTGATTAGGGGCGGGCAGAAGTTGCTGAGTTTTACTCCGCAGGATTCCGCGGAGTTACACAAAAACTCTGCTAGATTCCACAAAGAAGTGCAGTATGAGAAGCGATAAACGCTAAGGATGAAGCAGTCACAATGGACTGGGTGAGCACCCAGTACACATTTCCCTAGGGAACATTTACCCTTCATCACTACCACCAACCACTTTGTAAACTCCCAGGCCCCCTCACCGTAATGATGGCAGCGGGCTAAAAGCAGACAAGCAGCCTGGAAATAAAAAATATTACCTCATGGAACCCAGATATTGGGAAGGGCGGTGTAATGTGGATGTCATCAAGGATGGCAGAGTCACAATTGACAGCCTTGTTAGAATCATCCAAAGAAGGTACTTACCTCAGTACTTAACCCCTACAGTACGATTTCTCTTATTTACGCATTAACAAATTAAAGCCTATACGTGATATCAGCCCAATTAACACTCGGTTCCTGCTGCTGATCTCAAGTAAGCAGTTCCACTTAAACACCAGTGAATCACCGGAGAGCAGGGCTGCCATTCATTGAGTTTCAAATTTAGCTCCGCCCCCTCCCACTCACAGATTGCTCCATCACAGCCATGCTTGTTATGCAGACAAAAACAGCAACATGCTGAGTTAAAAGATCACAGTTCAGTGTGCACCAGCCTCTTTTATAAAGAGGGAAGGTTTAACTTTTTACAAAGCGCACAGTTTCAATGTACAACACGTGGAAACACTGCGTCCATGTGCAACTTGTGCCTGACTCTGAGGGTCCAATCTGGCGCAAACTCCATCTGTGCTATAATTGTCATTTTCTGCAGGACTTTGACAGAGCTCAACAGGCATATGTGCTCACAACTGTACGTATGAGTAGGAAACAGCACATACAATCATTAAACACAGGCAGAACACCTCACAGAGATCCAACGCTGCACAGATTGGCCATGTGTTTGCCAGTTTGCCCCATCACGCATGCACCCTTCCAACACTCCATACACCAACTAACATCAGACCCTATTAGACAGGATTCACAACACGTCCTACACAGCCAAGATAGGCCAGTAGATAGACGTCAGAGGCCCCACGTCATCACCTCTTGCTCCCAAATACAGCAACCACTTCACTGCACTGTGGAAATGTGCAACTCAAATACCGCAAATACCCAGCAGGACCTCTGAGCATAGTGCTATCAACAATTATAACACACCTGCTTTACACAATAAGAAAGCTACAAATACAGTAGTGATACAACTTCATAAATTAAATCAGAATTCAGTCTGTGATGGAATCTTCAAAACTAGGACTTCACAAGCGCTGCGAGGTCAAACATATTGCACATTGTGCGCTAAACAGATAAGACTTTCAATAACATATGAAAGAGAGAATGGTATTGGCTGAGCTGCTCACCCGTGACACAGTACAGTCTGATATGTTGATAATTGCAGCTACACTAGAAGAGGAGGTGGATGTCAGCCCTGCTCCCCTTCACACTGTGGCTGAAGGAGGATAGAGTGTCATGATTATGTTTCACCATTCTATATATTTTACAGCAGACAAAGGGTGTGGAGCGTGGGCAGTCATTTTTAGAAACCCCTGGAAGATGCTGTGCGCAGAAACCCTCAGATATATCATTTACTGATACTGAAAATATTATATTGTTTCTGTGAAGTGTTGGGCATTGTTTATCTTTTTAGCTTCCCTTGTGAACAGTCATTCCCTCACCTCAAACCTCAACGACATTAGGAGCACATGCTTCTCACAGCCTCCGACCACCCTTCTCCCGCTTGGAGAGCTGCCTGCTGGTTCCAATTAGTGCAGACTAGGAATTAGTGCTGCCGAATGATTCATTCTGCCAGGGGAGCCGAGCGGCTGAATTGATTAGTCATTCTGCATTACAAGATTAATGTGGAATTACTAAATTCCTCCAATTCTGCTGGCTGAATTGAAAATTCTGCCTACTCCTAGTTCTGGTATCATTTTGATGCTTACAAGGACCACCAGTCCTATCCATTTTCACCCTCCAATGCTTCCAAAAAGGACTATTCTATGTATGCATCACATTATCAGTGACAACACATTACATATTTAACAATACTCTCTACATCATTACAACTTTGTGTTTTTTTTAGTGGTCGTGCATCCTGCATATATTGAAGGGTTTAGAGCAGGGATCTTCAACCTTTTTTAAACTGAGAGCTATGTCTATTCAAAGAAAGTCCTCCTGAGCTACTAGCAAATACTTGTATCACTGTTAAATAGTGAACACATGTTAACATAACACTATGACCATGCTAACGAGGATTATCAGTATTGTTTGCCCAAACATTTCTGGCAAGGTCACCAGCTGAAATGCCACTACAACACTTATCAATATTAAATGCATCCACCTGATTAATGAAGTAAAAGCAAAAGCATCACAAATCCTGTGGTGCAAATGACATAACCACACAAATAAGTCAGCCAAATTCCGCTTGACATCTGATTCTACTATCAACTTTAAATGGTTTTTGGACTTGCAACCTTTTGCCTTTATCAGCATGGCAGTTTGTGAAAATACTCATATTTTCCTATCAAATACTACTTTCCATTTTGGGCAAGAAAAGCACCCCCCCCCCCCCCAAAAATAAAACAATTTAAAAAAAAAAGATTTGCCTTTGAAATATCCATTTTCTATTTAGACTTCCAGTGAGGACCACCGTTTATCATGGAAGAACACAATTTCAAATAGACATCATCATGAATGTGCATACATGCATACACACAAACAGAATAATGCACACGAGGCTCTTAAACAGCACATCTCTGGATCCATACCTTTGTCTCTTTAGCTTTTGTGCTGACCATGCACCAAGCTAATGTTTTCATTATGGCTCCACAGTTCCACACTTTGATGGGTCAGCAATGGTTACTACTCACGCTACTCCTGGCACTCTTATTTCATTCAGTGTTCTTGCACATGATGCGATTACAACATGACCAATTGCCTTGTGAATTAACTAGTGTCAGTGGGGAGACAGACGGTCATGTGTCAGACCCATATGCAGACAAAGAGGGTGGTTAAGGGTTCCCATGAGGCACAGCAATTGGTTTGACTGGCTGCTACTCTTAGGGTCTTGAGGTAAGCATTACTGCCTTCTCTAATATGCACAGACTCTCTGAATGAGGTACTTGTCTTGGCTTCAACTATGAGAGGTACTTTGAGGGTGCTTGTGAGCTGCCAGTATTACCTGAGCTACTTGTTGGAGACCCCTGATTTAGAGCTGTACAGTAAATTCTAATAACAACATGCAACAGAATTAGTAGTTTTACAGTCTGTAAATTATACTGGTAAGTATTAGCACAATCCACATGTAGGATTTAGCCCTCTTTGAATTGGAAAATCTTCCCACTTTTAGATTAACAATTATAAATATTAGTAGCCACTGTAAAATATAGTGAACAAGCTTGTACCTTGTCAATGTTTTGTGCAATTAATTGTTTACAAAATGTAGTGGATTAAAAATAAAACAAAATCAAAGTTACTCTATTTTCATTTTGTCTCCTATAGGGCCCTCCTGGCAACCCTGGCCCACCTGGTCCACCTGGTCCTCCTGGTCCTGGCATTGACATGTCTGCCTTTGCTGGTTTGTCTCAACCAGAGAAAGGGCCTGATCCTCTCCGTTACATGCGTGCTGACCAGGCCTCAAGCACCCTTCGCCAGCATGATGCTGAAGTTGATGCTACACTGAAATCTTTAAATAACCAAATTGAAAGCATTCGTAGTCCTGAAGGCAGCAGGAAGAACCCAGCTCGTACTTGCAGTGACCTGAAGCTCTGCCATCCTGAGTGGAAGAGCGGTATGTACATTCAGATTGATTCCTATGGAAGTTTTGACTGGCAAACGATATAGTTTTCTGTATATATAAATTCTTGCAGTGGGTATTATAGGCTCTAGGTGTCCAAACTATCAAGGATTAGCGCAGACACAAAGGTGATTGTGAAGTCATCATGTGAGTGATTGAGTCAATGAAAACCCTTGTTACAATTATGTGTAGCTAACCATCTCTAGGGACAATCACATTCAGTAAGTCCTTGGTAATAATATTTTAATCAGACTTGAGTAATCATTGAACCAGCAAGATGGCTCAGTAAGGTAATTCTTGACACTGACACCCTCAGTGATCTGCACGTCATGAGCCTGAAGCCCAGCAAAAGAAACGGTATCTTCTATGCTAATTGAGTACCATTAAACTGGAAACAATGCCAACAGTATTGGAATAAGTAGTGACAGAAATATCATATGAAACACTTTTGAACATATTGTAATTACTATTACATTATTAATATTATCTTAGTATCTAGCTAAGTAATCACCTCCCAGCTCTGTTCTCAGAAAACTATAACACATTTCATGGAGTGTATTCAGATAGAATCTTTCCCTTGCACTGCACACATCTCCACTCCAGCAGGTAGATACCATACAAAGAAAGGAAACCCCAATTCATTGTTTGAAGTCAAAAGGAGATAGTTAGCATATTTGCTGTGTCACAAAAGTGCCTACATAGTGATTCCTAGAGGTGTCAATGTTAAAAATGTCTTGCTTGACTTCATGAGGATTTTGATAAGTATGAAGTGATGCAATTTTGTATGTCTCCTTTTCATTCCCTCAGCATATGTATAATGTCAGCTTTTCTAAGGTCATCTGTGAAGTCAATTGGAGGGCATGAGTCACTTTGCTTGATATTTTCACCCTACTCTGCAGTAGCTTCATTGCCAATTTAATGTCCGCGTTTTATGGCAGCGTGGATGTGTATTGTAACTGCAAGCTGTGAGTGAAATCGGAGTTTAGTGGCTGAATCTCTACCACCATGTGCCGGTATCTATAGATTATTTCATGTTTCATGAAGCCAATCCCAGCACAATTCAGATTCTGCATCTAAATCAGCATTACAATTTGTGCACACATTTTGCTCAGACCTAGGGGGACAATAACTAGGAACTCTGAAACTCAAGGCTGCACCATATTTACAAGAATGTGGAGCAGACTTGAGTTTCCCCCTGCAATGGCGCTAAGTTTAACAACTTAGTGCCAACGCAGGCACGCAAGGGTGTCAATGTGCAGGGGAGGATTGTTTATGTGTAGGAAGTTGTCCCCCACAACGTCCGTAAAAGTGATGTTGTGGTGGCGATAGTGGCTTGTACATAAGACACCCTTTCACACTTTTTCAACGCATAATGTTGCCAGGTGAAATCTGACAATTTTCAAGGACAAACCTTAATAATATGAGTGCTGGAACGTGACAAAAAGAATGGCAATCAATACTATCTCAAATTCTGAGGCGATGAACTTGGAATGGGAAGGCAGCACCACTCTGGAGAAAACTGTACTCCATAGAATTAAAACTTCCAGGCTCGTATCACTAGAATGTAGTTACTCAAAACACGAAATGAGGGCCTAAGTATGTATGACTGAAATGAAATATATTGCTGTTCAAATGAAATGCAGCTTTTATGTTTAGTTCCCATAGACCACCTTGTCATGCTAAAGTGTGCTATATAAATTCACTAGTAATATTAACAATGGCAGTAGTGCAGGTTTAAAAAACAAATGCCAGGGATTAAACTGTTATATATTTGACTGTAAATTAGTAACTCTCTGTCGGAAGCTGGCACTTTATGTGATATATTAATAATATGATATACCATGTAAAGAGTCAAGGATTCCCTTATAAGTTGACAGAGGCTTGGTCTAGCAATTCCAAGGAGCTTTGTTAGGGGTAGTGGGGTCAAGCAGCCTTAGGCTTAACCGAGAGGAGTGCAAAACCCCTGTAAATACACACAATGATTATTAAATGACACACACAACTGAATAAAAGGATCCACACCAATTTATAAAAATAGCAAGTATCTTTATATATGTTTAGGCATCAGAGAGAAATAGTTTGGGAAAGTACGCTTTTAAATATAAATTATTCGACACAGTGCAATATTTGAGTTTGGCAATGTTATCCTATGGAAGGAAGAACAAGTATTGCAAACAGTTATAGTACAGCGACTTACAGGACCAATCTTCAAGAGTTAAGGTGAGTGGTGGGCAAGGTCCAAGGCAGCACCAAACGTACACCACCAGCGGCATGAGGCCGGCCAGGCTCGGCGTGCAAAACAGTGTTGTGAGCCCAAGGTTATTCTATAGTTAGGTCACCACAAAAAGGCTGCAGGTTCTGGTTGGAAGGCCAGGTGTGCTGAAACAATAGGGGGGTTCAGGTCTTGGGTCCTCTTCTCAATAGCCCACGGGCAACAGATGCACTGGTGACTTCGGCGTCGGGTTTTCTTACCAGGAGCAGTCGTGATAGAGGGGGCATGCGTGCAAAGGCTGCAAGCTATTGCGACGAGGCCAAAAGGGGTGAAGCCACAATGGGCTCGGGCTCTGGAGAGCTGGGGGACCTTGATGACACAGTTGTTCCACTTCAACTTGGGCTAGGAGCAACGGGCACAGTGGTGGCTTTGGGTGTTGTGTTTTGGCAGTTCTGGAATCCTTTTCTTTTGGAGTGTCTGTGGGATGATGGGAACAACTCCGCTGTTCTTCAGGAGATATTGGTCTTTATTGAAGGCAGGTCTCCCAGATTTTGGAGACACACAGCTGCAGGACAAGACGTTGTTTGCGCAGTTTAGCTGGAAAATGGCAGACAGGTCAGCTGGAAGGGGGGCAAGTCAGGTGCTCTCTCCAGTCTTCTGCTTTTGCAGCTCTTTGTGTCCTTCTTCGTAAGTCATCAGGATCTGCTTCTCTAATGCCAGGGATTCCCCTAAATACTGAATGTAGGGGCTTTGGGGGAGTGTAGGGTAGTAGCCAATGGGCAATCGATCCTTGGGGTCACCACGTTCCATATATGACCACTTTCTGTTGGAAGTGGGCATAACCCTGTTCCTGAATTCCTAAGTATGCCATCACAAAGATAGCTATTTCTGAAAAACTGGGTCCACCTCAGTGTAGCCCACCTTAGGGCTGTTACTAGTATGTGAGTGGCAGATCTACCTGACTGGCTAATATTTCTGCCAGTCCAGGGTCCAATGGGGTCCTGGACAAATGGGGCAGCTTGCCCTCCTGTGAGAGGAGCCAGATCTGCATTCCAAAGGTGGCAACTCTTTGAAGCTTGCCAGCATGGGAGGCTAATCAGCAGGTCATCCTGTGGGAGTGAGTGTTACACCCTCTTCCCGGGCAGGCTTTTATCCTGGGCCTCCTGAGAGCAGAGGCTCTCACCCTAGGAGGTCAGAATAGTGTCTCGGGTGGCAGGCTGGCTGAAACCAGTCAAAAAGCACAGCAGAGGCTGGTAGGTTTTCAGGGGGCACCTCTAAGGTGCTCTATGGGTGCATGTATTGTTAAATCCATCACTGGAATCAGTGAGGGTTTGTCAACATGAGATGTTTGATACCAAACATCCCTATCTTCAGTGAAGCCATCATGTAGCTGAAAAAAACCCTTTTCACCAGCGTCCAGCACATGTCTTAAAATGGCTTCCCTGTTCACTTGTACTTGCAGTAGTAGGACTGACCAGCAGAAGGGCATATCTGCTCATGCAGGTATGTCCTTCCATGTAATATTTATCACCTTGCCTTAGGACTGTCAGGCCTGCTGTAGGGCTGACTTACAAATATTACATGCAGTGTTAGGGGACATGGCACACAGGGATGTGTGACTTGTCGTGTTTTCACTTTTGTCTGCGCCAAGGCACATAGCCTGCTATGGCAGCCTTGCATGTGCTTGATGAGGGGTCCCATAGGGTGGCACATTTTGTGCTGCTGACCTTAGGGACCTTCTTTAGTACCTCAGGCCAAGGTACCAATGGTACCATTTAGTAGAACATACTGAGGGTGCTAAAGGTTTTTCAAATTGGGAGGGGGGCAATTGTACAGTTTTGGGAAGGAGCTCTGCCACTGGGGACCTGGTTAGAAGGAACCCAGTGTACTTCCAATCGAAAACACATCAGTTACCAGGCAAAAAGTTGGGATGACCATATCAGAAAAGACTTATGTCCTATATAACCCCCAAACAAAAGAGGATGAAACTAACCTTTCTGAGGAAATTCTTCATCTTCTAAGTGGAATAACCTGGAAAGGCCATCTGCATTAACATGGTCAGTCCCAGGGCTGTGTTCCACTGTGAAGTCCAATTCCTATAAAATGGCTTTCCTGGTCACTTGCACTTACAGTAGTAGGACTGACCAGCACAAGGGCATATATTCTCATGCAGATATGCCCTCACATGTAATATTTAGCACCCTGCCTTAGGGCTGTCAGGCCTGCTGTAGGGGTGACTTACAAATATTACATGCAGAGTTAGGGGACATGGCACACAGGGATGTGTGACATGTTGTGTTTTCACTTTTGTCTGCTCCAAGAAACGCAGCCTGAAATTGCAGCCTTCCATGTGCTTGATGAGGAGTCCCTTAGGGTGGCACAATTTGGGCGTTCTTTAGTACCGCAGGCCCTGAGTACCAGGGGTACCATTTACTAGGGACTTACAGAGGGTGTTAACGGTTTTGAAAATTTTGAGAAAGAGCTCTGGCACTGGGGACTTGGTTAGCAGAAACCCAGTGTAATTCCAGTCGAAATCACATCAGTTAACAGCAAAAAGTGGGGATGACCATATCAAAAAGGCTACTTTCCTACACTCTCAAAACAAAATAGCAACCTTTTGTAAGTTCTTGGGATCCACCGCAGTGGCCTTTGTCATAAATACAATAATGTACCATCTTTTAAAGGCTACTGAGAAGAATCTAAAATTGGAAGAACATACGGCATCCAGTTTTGCTGTGAATACATGTAATTAGAATGCAATTCTGAATAGTTCTAACCTAAAAGACATGTGTTTGATTAGAATGAAAAAATATTAAATAAACACAATCATGCACATTCAAAAATGAGGTACAATAATGTTTGAATTTACTTTACAGGTGACTATTGGATTGATCCTAACCAGGGTTGCACTTTGGATGCCATTAAGGTTTTCTGTAACATGGAAACTGGTGAGACTTGTGTCTATCCTAACCCATCAAAGATCCCCAGCAAAAACTGGTGGACAAGCAAAAGCAAGGACAAGAAACACATTTGGTTTGGCGAAACAATCAACGGGGGCTTTCAAGTACGTATTTCCCATTCTTTTTCCTGCAGCACATAATGTAAAATGTTGTCGATAAGTCATGTGGTTTAAAATATGTCATTTTAAATGTGGGTTTGTTAAATGTTTTTTACAATCTGCATAGTTGTAGTTAATACAAGGCTCTTGCTTCATATTTCACTCTACAGTTCAGCTATGGCGATGACAGCTCAGCACCCAACACTGCCAGTATTCAGATGACCTTCCTGCGCCTGTTGTCTACAGATGCATCCCAGAACATCACTTACCACTGCAAGAACAGCATTGCTTTCATGGACGAGGCTTCTGGCAACTTAAAGAAAGCTCTTCTGCTGCAAGGCTCTAATGATGTGGAGATTAGAGCAGAGGGCAACAGCCGATTTACATACCATGCATTAGAAGATGGTTGCAAGGTAAATCGCAGTATATTAAATTGCTTTAATATTAATTAAAATAATAACTATAGAGCTGGGTGGAGAGCTTGAAAGGTGCAAGCTTGTTGGTGAAGAAAACAATAATCAGAAGGTCATGAGCTCATATCCGCAGGCCAACTCAGTCTTCCATCTTTCCAAAATCAGTAAATGGAGTTCTAATAAATTTGGTAAAACAGTAACATTTCTTAATAGAACAGTTACTGTATTGCATGTGTGGTATGTAGCACTACATACGAAACAAGTCATTGCTATAGATCACCCAATTATGGAGCTACCTGGCCAAGGTCTACTGTAAGAATTTATGTCATTATTCGTAATTACTTATATAAGTATTGCTGAAAATGTTTTCTCGAATTCATGAAGGAATGTAGGTCTGCAAAGAAACGATTAACATCAAGTTACCAAGACATTAAATTAGCTTTAGGAAAATGATTACACGTAGAACATTAAAAGGCAAGATATTTTTTATTTTCTAAAGTTTCCTCTAATGAACGTAATAGATGTGGTAGATGTGATCTAATTCAAGGACCGGCCCAACCTTGCTACCCACAAATGGGTTTCTATATGACATAGAATGAACCCCCTTATCTACCATGAGCATCAGATGCATGATTTATTTTTGCCTGTGCTCTTTGAGAGCAAGTGAAAGTTAATACAGGCTCAGAGAACCATAAACTATCAAATTCAAGCCAGCACGTCTTAGGCCCTTGCATTCTGCACTTTTTGGAACTAGAATTACTGCCTTTGTGTCCGTTAAAAAGGTTAGAACTTTTAAAACAATTTAGGAAATAATTTGAAATGCAATTAATGTAGTTGAAAATATGACAGGTGTCCAATGAAACACTTATAAAGTTAAACATTTTCTGAGGGGAAAATCAGGAAGTTCAGAGGGGGGTCAGTAGAATAATTGTTTGCAAAAATATCGTTAAAAAAACTTTAGCTTGTGTAGGCCGTTTCAAATAATGACGAGCAAGCATGCTAAATACATAGTTGATAATTCAATGATTTTGCTTTTACATTTTAGAAACACACTGGCAAATGGGGCAAGACAGTCCTCGAATACAGAACGCAGAAGACATCTCGCCTGCCTATTGTGGACATTGCACCTATGGATATTGGTGGAGCTGATCAGGAATTTGGTGTTGACATTGGCCCAGTCTGCTTCTTGTAAAAAAACTTTTAAAACAATCTAATAAAGTTAAATTAAAATCCAAAGGACCTGAGTACTTTCCAATCACTTTTAGGACTTCTGCACTGAAAGGCTGAACCGACCCCAAAATACCATTCATCCACATGGTCACATTTTGGACTTTTTTGTATTCTGATGCCATAACGTGGCAGACTGCGAAATAAAATAATGATGTTATTTATTTATTGTCTCTCGAAAATGGGTCTGGTGAAGGTGGGAAACTAACTAGCATGTTTGAAGGCTCCCCCAATGAATGTAGTAAGTGCAGGTTTTAACACTACCCCTAGCAAATGTCAGCAGGAGTGCTATGTATGATAATAAACAAAATGGTGCTATTGTTGTAAAACAAATGTGTATTTTTTAATCTTCAATTGATATAAAAATATTTGGAAAGTACAAACTAATCTCGGCTTTTTTCATTTTATATTTTTGTTCGTAAAGATATTTCTAAGATATAAAAATTATCTGTCATCAACTTTTTTTCTCAGCCAAGATGAAGGAAGTTTTTTACAAAACCTTTAACTTCCCTGTTTAAGCTACCTCACACTAAGTGAAAAAAAGTAACTATATGTTGAAGCTGAAGTAAACGTAAGTAGCCGAAACAGAAACTGGGATTTATGTAGGAACGTCCTTTGGATTCCCTTGACATCATCTTGGTCGTCTTGGGATTCTAGGTTTAGTGAAGTCTAAAACAGTAAGGGAGCTTGTGATTCATTCAATAATGCAGGGCAGGAGGGCTGCTGATTTGTGGCACAATATCTTGGAACATCCCAAGTACTTTGCAGCGGATGCCCATAAATTCAGCATTGCGGTAGCCAAAGAGATGATGTACACTATGTAAAGTGTGTTTTGGGTTATAGCCATTCAAATTCTTCTACTGTTTTTCAAAGCCATGAGTGTTGTCTGATCCACATTATTTTCTAGTGCCATTTTCCCAAACCTTTAAATATTCCTCATTTCAAATTGCCTTATCCTGTAAACTTGTGGAAAGAGGAGGGGGCGGGTGTGGGTGGGTGGTATGGCTGTAACGTGGTAGGGAATGGGGCAATTAATAGGCCATATTCAGGGGAAGGGTCAAAAGTATACACAACAAAAGATATGTACTATTTTGTATATGTAAAATAGATTTTTCTAAAATATTTTGCAATACGGATTTTAAGTGTGGTAGAATAGGTAACATGCCCGTCTCAAACACTATTTTTTCTTCTGTGAAATAGGTCTGCCACATTGTACATTTCTCTATTCCTAGAGCCCCTATATTTTCAGCAATAATGGTAGAAAAAAGCTTTTCTATAAAAATAAAAACACTTTTTTTTAACATTTCTATTTGTATTATTTTCCATCTTATGATGTACTCTTTGTTGAATGGTGTTCATTTTACCTTGGATATTTCACGACAAAACAAAACAACACAAATAAAAACGTTTAATTAAAAATCGGAACACAAGTGATTCGTATTTCATCAGACCAATGACGTAACGTATACCAAATGGAAGGCGAAGAGTATATGTAGTTGGAGGATGTTCTATGATCCTCAAGTAAATTCTTGAATCAAAAAGTGAGATGCTCACGCTGGTTTTCATTTTTACAAGCCTAATTTGAAAAGAGCTGATTCACTTTTAAATGATCTTAAACAAAATTAACCTGTCAAAGTTTCATTAGAGGAAGTTGCACTAATGTAAATCCTCTGTGGGTTGCAGCTGTTTCAAATGTCTCAGTTTTAAAGAGGCACATCAAAGAAAGATCAGCTGCTTTAGATTTGAAAATGTACTTTACCTGTAATCGTAATATTAAAAAACAAGGTGGATAACCAGACTTGTTAAAACTAACACGGTGTTAAAAATAAAAACTGAATGTTCCACTTTAAGATGGTCTTCCATCAAATTTTCAATTTTTTTCTTCTTTTTTCTCAGTGCAAATATTTAACCAGGGAAAGTTCTAAGTAAATAATATATTTATGAACCAGTGTTTATTAACCCTGAGGGCTGCCTTGTTAATTATGGTATAGATAGAGGTTTACCTTTCTGTCAGCTTTGTTTAATTGGCGAACAATAATATATATATGTACTTGTCAGTTCATGCTGATCGTGTGTCAGTCAGTCCGGAGGGTAGCCATTGGGTGCTTGGAGAGTAAGTCAGCGGGAGTGACATCATTATGCTTGTGTATGTAGGCATAAGCACTGAGAAAGGCCAGCATGGAGCAGCACACAAAGGAAAAGGTATTGGCTCCTGCTATCACCACTGTGCAAAGCTCCTTCTCTGGGCAGTGAGGCTGGAGATGACACCTGCATCAGGAAGGTCATAGCACCCATAATAACGGTTTAATACCAGCACTGCAACCAGGGCCGGACTGGGAACCAAAACCGGCCCTGGCAAAGTGCTTGGCGTGTCCCCCTCCCTCCCCCGGGATTGGGGTGCCGCCGAGCTCTTTGCCAGGGCCGGTTTTCGCCGATTTTGTTACAGGGCCGATTTTGCAGCTGTGCTGCAAAAACAGCCCTGTAACAAAAACGCCCCCCAGGGGCCCAAAACTGCCCCCCCCCCCCCATGCGGCCCACCGGGGGATTGCCCGGTGCCCGCTACGGCCAGTCCGGCCCTGACTGCAACCTTGTAAAGCTCGATGCTGCCTGGCTGCGCCTTTGCTGTCTGCTTGGCACCTAGAGCTTTGACAACCACCTGACCCTAAATCAGACCACTGCCACTATAGAACCGTCTGTTCATGATTGCTTCTGTATGCCTGTTAGAAAGTATATCGATCAGGAAGGACTGTTGAGCCACAGCATGAACCCCTCTATGGGTTTTCTTTGGAAATACATAGCTTTTTTTCTCTTGGCACCTACAGCAATATATTTTAGGCTGCAATACACAGCAGCCGTTCTAATTAAAAGTCAGTAACCTTTTCACAATTATCCGAGTCCCTGAAAGTGAGCTTGGTGAGATTCATTGCTTGGCGAGATGTGCAGTCCTTCGCATGTTTCTGTAGGACTCGGAACTTTTCAGTCAGACCCCACGTGCCGGGGCGGTTTTGTTCAACCACGCGTTGTGCTCAAGTCTCATTGAGGCTGGCACAACTGCACAACTGAATGGATTATGCATGCTGTAAATACATTGATTACGTTTTGATCGCTGCTGATGGCTTACTGTAGCTTGGTTGCCCGAGGCACGGCCTCAAACTCATGCAACTGGTAACAACATAGCACGTTTGCTTATAGTAGAATTTTGACACACAACAATAAATGACAAGTCATTTTTTAACTGGCTTCGAAGATAACCGATAGTTCGACTGATTGCTATCTAAATGATGCCTATCTTTAGGCAATATGCTCGGTGGTATGGGCGGTGATGTGAGACTTAATTGTGGTTACTGTAAAGTGAAGTATACAATTGTGAAATATTTATAGAAATCACAAATATCAATTATAATTATTGTGATGTATTTGTGTGTTATTCATATTCTGTTCTGACGTCGTTTTTTTCATTATAGCCTACTACCGAGGATGTTTCCTTCTGCAGGCACGGTGTGTGCATACTTCCTGTCGTTTGTTAGTGGCTCCCTTGATGTATTCTGCATTCATGTGTGTGGTTACTAATCTCTGATACCGTATGTTCTGTCAGTTCTTTTGTGATGCTTGTTTGCTCCTTGGTGATTACTTTTCTCAGTTTGGAATATATGATCACAATATTATGCTGTTATTTCGCAGTGAAAGTGGTGAAATGTCTCATTCATTGACCCAAACGCTCACTGCTGACGTCTGGTGTGATCTGCAGGCCATTCATTGGAAACCCGACCAACTCGATAAAAAAAAAGATTCATTCAATTTGGCAGCTTTTATTTGCGGTGAATAGAAAAGAAAGAAATTTACTAAAACTTGAAATTTAAAAACATATTCTTAAATAATTACGCTGCTTATACTTTTGTTCTATTTATTTTGTCTGATCGTGTCTGTAGTTGTTTTTCAAAGTTTTTGACGGCGATGAGGCGTGCGTACTGTACATTTTGTAAATCTAGTGAGTGTTTATGCCATTGGATATGATGTACGTGAACATATTATTTTATGATGACATTTGTGTGTAGTTTTATTCTATGCCTACTTCATTGTATTTTTTGTGGATACATACGCTATTTGTATTTGTATTGTGGAAAAGTTTGCGTGCACCTTTATTCAGTGTTTAGGATGGCCTGTCTAGATTTTTATCAGTGAAAATTATGTGTGCAGTGTGTATTTTCCGATGCCGATGTGTACCCGTTTTATTGCTTTCAGGACAACGCATGATTTGTGTATACTTTGATTCTAGTTTGTTATGTTTATATTCTTTGATGATGAGGGTTTTATTTCTGATATTCGATAATAATGTATGGTTATTATCTATTTAGGAAAAACGTGCATGTGTTTATGACATTTATGCGTAGTATTTATTATGTGCAACAATTACATGCGCTTGGGTACATTGTTTGAGTGTGAATGATTGCACACAGGAGAATGCATAGTGTTCATAATTCCGAGATGCTTTTTATTGCACTAAATAAATAACGATAACCTGGAGTATGGTGTTTCTCAGGTGCAATACATAGCACCTATTACGAGTTGCAAAAAATAGCATGCAGAGTTTGGTGGCTAGCACACCAAAACATGCTTAGAATGATACATATTGTTCGCTTTTCCCCTGTTAAATTCCGGTAGACCTTTTGGCTTGACCAATGCTTGTTTTAACATGTCAGTGCTCAAATGGGTTCTACAGTTATGTTATGAACCCCTCTGCAATGCCGTTTAGAACAGTTTTTGGGCACTAATCATAATTTTCCAAAACATACTGTTTCAGCTGAGTTATGAATTGTAAATGAGGTGACCTATTTACCTGTGTCAGTAAGAATATACATATACACACATATATATATATATATATATATATATATATATATATATATATATATATATATATATATATAGGTTGACCCCAATAGAGAGGTCACTCCTGGGGGCGGGGGGTTACAGCACAAACACCAATGGCAGCAGCAGCTCAAGCAGAGACCTCAACTTCCAGTTGCAAATAAAGCCAGACGCGTTTCAAGCCGTAGCCCTTGTTCACTGGCTTGAACTGATTGTAATAATGGGGGCAACTAATCCACTGGGGTTTAACGGAACTTGCAGTTAGCACAGGCATAGGAACTACATGACCCAAAATGCCTTGCCTGATGACGCCCATTGGGGCGGGACTGTTTAATTGAATAAAGATGTTCCAAACGCTATGCTGCCTCCGTTTACTTTGTGCAAGCCAGTGAACAAGGGCTACGGTTTGAAACGCGTCTGGCTTTATTTCCAACTGGAAGTTGAGGTCTCCGCTTGAGCTGCTGCTGCCATTGGTGTTTGTGCTGTAACCCCCCCAGGAGTGACCTCTCTGTTGGGGACAATATAAAAAAAAATATATATATATATATATATACACATATATATATAAAGATGCAAAAGTCTCGTAAATACGCTCTCAGGAAGGAAAGGCAAACACAATAGTCCCAGTAGCCAGTTTGCATTAAACTGGCTACTGGGACTATTGCGTTTGCCTTTCCTTCCTGAGAGCGTATTTACGAGACTTTTGCATCTTTGGATTGCCTTTCCGGATCGCTCCACCGGAGCATACGCCACCCTTCGAGGGTCCCAGCGTTCCAGTAGGAGCTGTTTTGCTTTTGGATATATATATATATATATATATATATATATATATATATATATATATTTGTATCTTTTTTAAATCTCTGTTGTACTATGTACAACTTACCTAAGAGGTGCTGAAGAAATTAGTGAGGCTCCCTAGATACATTCACTAACACCAGTGTGATGCAACAAAAGTCAGGTGCTTTCAAATCACCCATAAAACATTCTAGCAGACAAGAGATGATAATTAACATTTCAGTCTGTCAATCAACCTGTCACCAAGAAAGTCACACCACACAGAAGTACACATGGATCAGAACACCCTAAACACTTCACACCGCTGTGATTGCTGATCCTAATTCCAAATAATAGGTCTCACCTACAATCTGATCTGTCTTTCATCACCAGGCCTATTGACTCTAATACTTTAACATATACTTAGAGTGGGCTTTGGTCCAGATCACTTCAGATCATTGGCTTTTTGTGCACATCTTACCTCAACCCACATGTAATTGATTCTCTGCCACAATTTCAGCACAGAAGGGAGCAAGAAGGGATTATGCGGTACATCCCATAGGAAAAGAGCTTGAAATGGGATGTATGACGTTACAACGCACACTTTTACAACGCATGCACTTACAACGCATTTTTTACAACGCATAATCCATTACAACGCATGACATTACAACGCATGACACTACAACGCATTTTTAAAAACTACCTTTACAACGCATTTCCATTACAACGCATAATACCTTTACAACGCATACCATTACAACGCATAATATTAAATTGCATTTAAGGTAAGTAATAGATAGTATAGGGGTAAAAGTTACTTTTCAAACTCCAGGGGGTGCAACAGTAGGGTAAGTGTTTTGGATAGTATAGGGGTAAAAATTACTATTCTAACTCCAGGGGGTGCAACAGTAGGGTAAGTGTTGGATAGTGTAGGGGTAAAAATTACTATTCTAACTCCAGGGGGTGCAACAGTAGGGCAAGTGTTGGATAGTATAGGGGTAAAAATTACTATTCTAACTCCAGGGGGTGCAACAGTAGGGTAAGTGTTGGATAGTATAGGGGTAAAAATTACTATTCTAACTCCAGGGGGTGCAACAGTAGGGTAAGTGTTGGATAGTATAGGGGTAAAAATTACTATTCTAACTCCAGGGGGTGCAACAGTAGGGTAAGTGTTGGATAGTGTAGTGTAATATTATGCGTTGTAATGGTATGCGTTGTAATGGTAGTATGCGTTGTAATGGAATGCGTTGTAAAGGTAGTTTTTAAAAATGCGTTGTAGTGTCATGCGTTGTAATGTCATGCGTTGTAATGGATTATGCGTTCTAAAAAATGCGTTGTAAAGGTAGTGCGTTGTAAAAGTTGCGTTGTAAAGGTTGTTCCCCCTTGAAATGTCATCATTATTTCCTAACGGAATTACACAATTACCTCATACACACAGAGTCAGAATTGAAGGCTATGAAAGACAGGACAAATGGCATGTGAGAACAGCTAACCAGCTAACCCCTTTAACGGGGAGAACCTCATAATGTGACAGTCACTTCAGGGTCATCACAAGTAGGGTGCAATTACCAGCATTGTTAACATTACTCTGTGCTTGGTGACATCTTGTCGTTGTATTGACTCCCCGTACCCATACAGTCCATCCACTCTGCTTTGCGCCCAAACACGTGTTTGCCAATTATTGTTTGTCTGATTGTTGCTGCCATTCAAATCTCTATTAACTCTCTGGCATCTCGGGGATTAGCTGAGGCATCCTGCTTAATGTCTGGTCGCAACATTGTTCCCTCTCCTTTGTGCCAGGGTATTACATATATATTATTCTTAACAGGCTTTACAATATCTTATGACTGCCTAGCTCCTAACTTTCTGATACTTACCCTCCTTGATCAGAGCTCACTCCACCATCGATTATCAAAGGCAGACCATCATACCAGCCCAGATGCCAACACCAGTTCAGGACAGGTTTTACCAACGCCAACTTGCAACAGTAAGTGCTCCTGTGTTTCACTTCCTCTTTCCCATTTTCCCTCTTTCTCCAGCCAGGATTTGCTGCGAGCCCATGACTGAGTTTGAGCTTGTCATTCTCTCACCTCTTTTTGTCAGATGTTTCTGTGCCCTTCAGTCACCTAAGGAGTAAGCTGTAGTGCATGAGGGTCTACTTTCTCTATCACCCCTTTCTCCCTGCTCGCATCAGAGCTATGGCTCCTGCCATCCTGTCGTTCACATTTTAGGTCGAGCCTGGAGTTAGCGCGCAAGCGCTGCTCTAGGAAAGATCTGGGGTAGTTCAGTAAGGAAGAGAAGACCCACCCACTACCCCTCCAACATTTTTCATTGGCTTGTGTCTTTGTCCTTAGTAAATGATGGCTTCTGATTCATTAATAGGCTTGTTAGTCCCTCCTTAGCACGGTTGTGTCATCATTTGATTCCTCCAATGGCTACTAGCCCCTTTACTTGGTTGTTGCATGGTAGGTGTACTATTTCCTTTATTGTTACTGTAGGCACCACTGCTGTGCTTACATTCAGTGCGCCATGCCTGGCATGCTTTATTTGTCACCACTTCCCACGCTCGTAAGATGTGGCCTGTGACGCTATGTGCCATCGTGTATGTAAAACTGTTTATTTCCAGAAAGCGCCTCACTGCGCTTTATCTTTAACATAGCGCCCTCGTGCCTTTTTCTCTCTTGTGCTCCCTGGGCTGCGCACCACATGAGGCAGCTCTGCAAGAAACACGACCCCAATCAGAAGAACAAGGAGCGCAGGTACTGGCCCACGGGCACTGACCGGGATTGACCCGGAGGGGCGGTGAGAGGAGGAGCGAGGGCAGATGAGGCTCAGTAAGGGGAGAGTTGCGTACCTGGTTGGGCGGTGATGTTGACCCCATTCACGTGCTGATGGTTGGGGGTCGTTGTTCCAGTAATTATTGTCTAACAGCTGACAGTGAATAGCAGAGGTGAACGGTGATGTCTGGACGGAGAATGCACTGGTGACTGAGCACACATGTGTGTTGATGCTTGTGGCTAAAGTGGAGTTGGGGAGGCTAGTTGCGCTTGGATGCTGATATCTGGCAGCCTGGAAAGCTGACGTCTGGGCCAGCATCACCATTAAGTTTGCCAGATGACTTGGTGTCACCGGGACACTTATAGTCGCGGGCATTCCTGTGAGAATTCTTTGTTTAGGGGTAATGTTTTGTATTATAGCAGTTGTATAGCGCTTACTACCCCGTTGTGAGGTGCTAAAGGGGTTGTACACATGGATAGCACATGTTTGGCAAACTAATTAAAGTAAACGCAACATCTGTTATTGTTCTTGAAACGCAGTTGTTTCTAACAAGGAAGTCAGTGACTGGAAACGGTTATCCAGATGGCAGTTATATGGTGACCCTTGACTTTACTGCGATGACTGGACAGGTCTCGTGGGTGCCGATCTCTCTCTTTTTTTTGTAATTTGTAAGTCTCTACGCGTTTCTGTGAGAAAGTGCCATCTTTCTTGCATGGTATGCCCCCACTTTTTGCTGAATTGCTGAATGTACTTTGACTGAGTGTACCATGGACTCCTGCCAATCAGGTGCCCAGGGCCTATGTTCCTTCCCTAAAAACACAAAACCCAAATTGGCAAACCCTGGCCACATGTCAGCCCCTGGTAAATGGTACCCTAGATACCCAGGGCCTTGTGACCAGGGAAGGCCTCTAAGGGCTGCAGCACTCATTGTGCCACCCTTAGAGGCCCTGTACCCTTACACACACACACTGCCCTTGCAGGCAGGGTGTCTGGGTGCCAGACCAAACAAAGAGTCGACATGGCACACATCTCTGTGTGCCATGCCTATCACCTACACTGCCATGGCATACATCAGCCACCCCTCTAGCTGGGTGTCCTATGCCAATGGTGTGGGCACAGGAGCAGGAGCCCTGTGCCCCTACAGTACCCAGGTCCATTCCTGGGCACTGTAAGTGCAGTGCTGCCATTTAAGAGTACATGGTGCTGGGAGATCGTCAAACACGAACTCCACAGCACCATAATGGCAACACTGAAGACTGAGAAGTTTGGTATCAAGCTTCTCAGCACATTAAACCCACACTGATGCCAGTGTGGGATTTAATGTACCAAGCCCCCCAGAGGGCATCTTAGAGATGCCCCCTAAAACCTAACCTACAATCCACGTCTGTTGCCTAGGCTGCCACACAGCAGACATGTTGCTGGACCCCTGGGTAGGAGAGCCCCTGCTCTCCTGGGCCTGCAACAATGCACATCCTGGGTGAGGTGCTAAATCTCCTCCCCCAGGATGGGCAGGGGGACGCTTCTGGCCGGAAACCCCAAATAAGGACAGGGGATGTGCCAGCCTGCCAACCCCACCCCTCAGGTGGGAGAGGCGAGGTGAAGCACATCTCTGGGCTCTCGCCATCTTGAAGATGGGAAGCCCTGCCCTATCAGGACTAGGTTACTGCCCCCCTCCCACAGGAGAGAGGCAGGATAGGGGGTGTACCCACCCCAGGACAGGGACCTATTGGTCCCTGCCCTTCACCTACCTGTAACACCCCTAAATCTAGTATTTAGGGGCACCCTGAACCTTCCTTCCCCAGATTCCGAAATCCGAAGAAGAGCTAGAAGAAAGAAGACCTGCCCTGCAGCTGCTAAGAGGAGGAAGACACCAACTGCTTTGGTCCCAGCCCTACCGGCCTGTCGACCCTCGAACCTGCTCCAACCCGGCATCTCTTGTGGCCAGCAACCTCACAAACCCCGGAGGACCTGGCTACCTTCTGACTCTAAGCCCCCTGGGACTCCCATGAGTAGAGGTTCTACTCAAAATCTTCTTCTAATCCCTGGCAGCAGCCCGGAACCGCTAACCCAGCACACTCTGCACCAGCCAAGCCTGGCCTGTGCGGGAGTGAACAAAGACCACGAGGACGACCCACGGCGACTGTGACCCTGAGTCCGGCACACAAGGACCTCCCTCGACACTCCTGAAGAAGCCTGCAGCCTCAGAACCAGGTGCCCCCCCAACCGCGATCAACAGAGGGTGAAATTCCCGACACCAAAAGGAACCCCTGCACCCGGCGCCCCACGGCCCCCTGTGTCCAATCCCGGGGTACCTACCTATCCTCCAACTACCCAACTTACCTCTCGAAGTGGTGGTGGCACCTGAAGAATCTTCGTCCCCGAGCTTGCAGTCTTTTTCTAAACCGGAGATTTCCCATTGAAATCAATTGAGCGCCCGAAGGCTCAAAAGCACCCTGCACCCAGCCGCCCGAGTGGCCCTCGCAGTGCAACCTCTACACCAATCTACTTGCCCTGAGTAAGTGACCAGGAGCCTAGCTCCCACAGCCGCGTGGCCTGCTAGTCAGCAGCCACCAACCAAGGCCCCCCTACCTCTCATAGGATAACATTGGGTCTAACTCTCTCTGCACCCGGCTGCTCTTGTGACGCTGAGGGTGAACCAACTGTACCTACCTGACCCTTGGAGACCCCTGAGTCTATGCCCAGAACCTTAACTCTGCCAGTCAAGTACTCACCTTTAAACCGATAACTCAATTTTCTTCATAGGGTAACATTGACTGGCTTTTTCCTGAAATTTCTTCCAAGTGTGGACTTTTCAAATATTAAAATATTCACCAAAAATCAGCCGAGTAACGAAAACAAAAATATTCACCTGCTATTAGGTGAGCTCCCAGTGCTGGATCTTGGTGCCCAGCACTGACTCTGAAAAATACTTACAACTATACTTACCAGTAACCCAATTTTCTCCCATAGGAAATCATTGACTGTTTTTCTGTGAAATTTCTTCTAAGTGTCAATTTCTGCAATATTTAAATATTGTTTAAAAATCGTATAATTTCTGAAAACTTAATTACTTACCTGTTTTGGATAAAGGTCCCAGTACTGAGTCTAGGCACCCAGTACTGGATTACAAAAGTAACGAGAACATACTATACCTGCAACTTGAATTTTCTGCCATAGGGAATCATTGACTGTTTTCTATGAAATATTTTCTAAGTGTCAACTTTTAAAATAGCAAAATATTGTCTAAAAATCATCACAGTAATTAAGTCGACTTTCATCACTTGATTCTAAGTACTGACCCAGGACTGAATCTAGGATCCAGTCCTGTAGTTCCAAAAGTAATCCTAAAAGTAATATGTGACAAATCACTTGAAACTTCCATTGAACTCAATGCATTATTGTGTTTAAAATTGTGTTGCCTATTGCAACCACTTGTAACTTTCTACAAAAGTCAATTGCATATTGCAAAAGTATTTATATAAAGCATCTCATTCTTAGAAAGTATATTATAATACCTATTGTTGGTTCTAAAATAAAACAAGCATATATTTTTATATATAAACCATTGGCCTAGAGTTCAGTTATTGAGTGTGTGAGACCATTTGATGGCTGAGTGTGTGCAACAAATGCTTTACACTGTCCTCTGATTCTGCCTTACTGCTCTACCAAGCTACCACTTTAGAGAGTAAGGTTATATCTAACTTTAACCTCTGCCAAACCTCTGGGGACTGTGGACTCTGTACACCCTGTACCTATTTGGGAACAGTATATACAGAGCCACTTTCTCACATTGGTGGCTCAGCGGTGGGATACAAACTTGCATTTGTTGGACTACTTGGTTACCATCTGATCACACGACAGAACTCTTAAAATTGCCTTTAGAATTCTGATTGGTCTTTTCCAAAATTACTAAAAGTCTTGCTAGGGCCTTGCTTAAGTCCCATTAGAATTTTAGAAAAATAAAAGTCACTATAGTCAGGGTAGAGGATTAGAACTGTCAGGTTAGAATTACTCAAACAAACCCAGCTATTAGTGTAAATAATAACATGGACCTGGTGGAGGAGCTCGACCTCACACCTTGCTTGCACTTGTCTTTCAAGGAATTGAGGTCCCTATGCAAAATTAAAAATATACCAATGGGCCTGCATCCAGCCAAACTAGGGCTCCAGGAGCTCTTGGCTGAGTGTGCTAAGGACCACCCATCTGAACATGGTGATCGCCAGTCAGATGAGGAAGGGGAAGAAGAGGGGGTGGATAATAACCCCCCACACTATACCCCCGGGGGAGGAGAGGGCACCCATACCCTTCAATCCAAGAATTAGCATCTGGGGACCTAGAGATCACACAGGTGACTCTGGTACCAGAGAGATCACTGGGGAACCCACCAGTGAAGAGGACAGCCTTTTAGAAAGGCTGGCCAAAAGATTAGAGCTAGAGTCCAGGCTCCTGGCTCTAGAAAAAGAAAGGAGAGAGATGGGTTTAACACCCATCAATGGTGGCAGCAATAATAAAAATAAGGATAGGGAGGAAACTTCTGACCTTAAAATCCCCAAAGGGATTGTCCCTAAATTTGAGGAAGGTGATGATATCACCAATTGGTTCACAGCCTTTGAGAGGGCTTGTGACATCAGAAAAGTAAAGAAACCTCTCTGGGGCCACTCCTGTGGGAACTGTTCTCTGGTAACGGCAGAGACAGGCTTCTGACCCTCTCTGGGCCAGAAGCAGGATCCTATGACCTCATGAAGAAAGCTCTGATTGAGGGATTTGGATTCACTTCTGAGGAGTATAACATTAGATTCAGGGGGCTCACAAAACCCAGACCCAGTCCTGGATTGACTTTGTAGACTTCTCAGTAAAGACACTGGATGGTTGGTTAGCTGGACATGGTGTGCAGGATTTTACTGGATTGTACAATTTATTCATGAAGGAACATATTTTAAGTAACTGCACAAATGAAAAGATGCATCAGCATTTGGTAGACCTAGGTCTAATTTATCCCCAAGAATTGGGAAAGAAGGCAGACCACTGGGTCAAGACTAGGGTGACAAGGACAACCACTAGGGGTTACCAAAAGAAAGTGGTCACAAAGCCTTCCCAGGGGAAAGGAGGTGAGAACCCCCAAGATAAAAAGTCTGAGTCTTCCAAAGGGTCCGAAAAACCTGTTCAGGTGGGTGGGACCCAAACTGCTCCCTATGTGCCTCAACCCTATAGGGGGAAGAACTTTGATCCCTTAAAGGCCTGGTGTAATAACTGTAAGAGGTCAGGACACCTAACTGTAGATAAATCTTGCCCCCAAAACAAAGCCCCTAAGGGACCCAGTACAGCTACTCCTGGGGCAGCAAGTATACAGATGGGATCAGAAGTGTACCCTGAGCAAATCTGGGAACACACTGAAGCAAGCCTAGTCTCCCTGGGAGAAGTGGAGTTTGCCACTGTAGCTGTGTGGCCACCCAACTTAAAGAAATATTTACAGTACCCCTGGGTGAATGGAACTAGGGTAGAAGCTCTGAGGGATACAGGTGCCAGTGTCACTATGGTGAAAGACACACTGGTTTCCCCTGAGCAATATTTGATTGGGAAGTCTTACCCAGTCACCAACGCTGACAGTGTCACCACTAGTCATCCCATGGCCATGGTGACATTAGGCGGGGGGGGGGGGGTTACTGGCCTGAAACAGGTAGTGGTCTCTCCAAAGTTGCCAGCTGCATGTCTGCTTAGAAATGATCTGGAAACCCCAGCCTGGGCTGAGGTTGAGCTAAAGGCCTATGCAGCCATGCTGGGCATCCCTGAATTGGTGTGTGTGCAAACCAGAGCACAGAGCAAGAGGGAGGGTGAAAAAGTAGGTCTGTTGCCTGAAATAATGGCCCAACCAACCAAGAGAAAAGGGAAAAAGACTGGGGAACTAGCTTCTGTACAGCAAAACATTCAGGACCCCTCTCACAGGGAGAGGATTTGGATACCCCTGAGGGAACTGAGTCCATGGAGCTTGACCTTTACCAGGTTGAACTCTTGGGCCCAGGGGGACCCTCTAGGGAAGAGCTGTGCCAGGGTCAGCGAGACTGTTCCACTCTTGAAAGCCTGAGGCAGCACGCTGTTTCAGAATTAAAGAGAGATGTCAGTGGTACCCACAGAGCTTATTGGGAAGAGGGATTACTGTATGCTGAGGCAAGAAACCCCACTCCTGGAGCCACGAGGAGGTTGGTAGTGCCACAGAAATACAGGGAGTTCCTCCTAACTTTGGCTCATGACATCCCCCTAGCTGGACATCTGGGGCAATCCAAAACCTGGGAAAGGCTAGTGAGTCATTTTACTGGCCCCAGATGCACCAAAAGGTGAAGGAGTTTGGCAGCTCCAGTGTTACCTGTCAAGCCAGTGGCAAGACAGGTGGCCACCCAAAGGCACCCCTCATCCCACTACCAGTGGTGGGGGTACACTTTGAAAGGGTGGGAGTGGACATTGTGGGTCCACTTGAACCTCCCACAGCCTCAGGAAAAACTTTATTCTAGTAGTAGTGGAGCATGCTACTAGGTACCCTGAAGCAATTCCACTTAGGACTACTACCACTCCTGCAGTAGCCAAGGCTCTCCTGGGTGTCTTCTCCAGGGTAGGGTTTCCTAAGGAGGTGGTTTCAGACAGAGGTTCCAACTTCATGTCTGCTTACCTGATACACATGTGGAAGGAGTGTGGAGTGCAGTACAAGTTTACTACACCCTACCACCCACAAACCAATGGCCTTGTTGAGAGATTCAACAAGGCATTGAAAGGTATGATCATGGGTCTCCCTGAAAAACTCAAAAGGAGATGGGATGTCCTGTTACCATGCCTGTTTTTCGCTTCAAGGGAAGTACCACAGAAGGGAGTAGGTTTCTCACCCTTTGTACTTCTGTTTGGTCATCCTATAAGGGGACCACTGTGTCTTGTAAAAGAGGGCTGGGAGAGGCCTCTCCAAGAGCCCAAACAAGACATAGTGGAATATGTGCTTGGCCTAAGGTCCAGAATGGCTGAGTGCATGGAAAAAGCATCCATGAACCTCGAGGCCAGCCAGGAGCTCCAGAAGCACTGGTATGACCAAAAAGCTGCACTGGTTGAATTTCAACCTGGGCAACAGGTGTGGGTTTTGGAGCCAGTGGCACCAAGGGCCCTCCAAGATAAATGGAGTGGCCCTTACCGTATCCTAGAAAGAAAGAGTGAGGTCACCTATTTAGTTGACCTGGGCACTACCAGGACACCCAAAAGGGCTATCCATGTGAACCGCCTTAAGCTCTACAATGACAGAGCTGACATCACCATGCTGATGGTGACTGATGAAGAACAGGAAGCAGAAAGTGAACCTCTCCCTGACCTCCTCTCCTACAGCCCACAATATGGGTCAGTAGATGGTGTGATCTTTTCAGACACCCTCTCTGCCCAACAGCAGACTGACTGCAAGCAAGTCTTGCAACAGTATGCTAGCCCCTTTTCCCTGACCCCTGGTCTGACAAACGGGTGTACCCATGATGTGGACACTGGTGACAGTGCACCTGTCAAGAACAAAATCTAACGACAATCAGACCAAGTCAAGGAAAGCATCAAAGCTGAGGTCAGCGAGATGCTGGAGTTAGGGGTCATTGAACCCTCTGAGAGCCCCTGGGCTAGACCAGTGGTTCTGATCCCCAAACCTCATCAACAAGGTGAAAAGAGAGAGATGAGGTTCTGTGTGGAATATAGAGGGCTCAACTCTGTCACCAAGACACATGCTCACCCTATTCCAAGAACAGATGAGCTGATAGATAAATTAGGGGCAGCCCAATTCCTCAGTACCTTTGACTTAACTGCAGGGTACTGGCAGATTGGCATGGCCCCAGGAGCAAAAGAAAAGACAGCATTCTCCACACCTGATGGGAATTATCAGTTTACTGTAATGCCCTTTGGGCTAAAGAATGCCCCTGCCACCTTCCAGAGGTTGGTGAACGATGTCCTAGCTGGGCTGGAATCCTTTAGTGCAGCTTATCTTGATGATATTGCTGTCTTTAGCTCCACCTGGCAGGATCACCTGATCCCCCTTGGGAAGGTTTTAGAGGCTCTGCAAAATGCAGGTCTCACTATCAAGGCATCCAAATGCCAGATAGGGCAGGGCACTGTGGTGTACTTGGGCCACCTTGTAGGTGGAGGCCAAGTACAACCCTTAAAACCCAAGATCCAGGCCATCATGGACTGGATAGCTCCAACAACCCAGACCCAAGTCAGGGCATTCCTTGGCTTGACTGGGTACTACAGGAGGTCCGTGAAGGGATATGGGTCCATTGTGACCCCCCTCACAGAACTCACCTCCAAGAAGATGCCCAAGAAGGTTAACTGGACAGTTAGTTGCGAAAAGGCTTTTGACACCCTGAAAGAAGCAATGTGTTCAGCACCAATTCTGAAAGCTTCAGATTATGCCAAGCAGTTCACAGTGCAGACTGATGCCTCTGAGCTAGGGTTAGGAATGGTCCTATCCCAGACCAATGATGAAGGCCAAGACCAACCTGTTGCTTTTATAAGCAGGAGGCTACTCCCCAGAGAGCAGCGTTTGGAGTGACATTGAGAGGGAGGCCTTTGCTGTGGTTGGGTCCCTGAAGAAGTTGAGGCCTTACTTGTTTGGTACTCACTTCCTGGTTCAAACTGACCACAGACCTCTCAGATGGCTAATGCAGATGAAAGTGGAAAATCAAAAACTACTAAGATGGTCCATCTCCCTACAGGGAATGGACTTTGAAGTAGAACACAGACCAGGGACTGCCCATACCAATGCAGATGGACTTTCCAGGTTCTTCCACTTAAACAATGAAGACTCCATAGGGCAAGGCTAGTCTCATCACCTTTCATTTGGTGGGGGGGTTGTGTGAGAAAGGGCCATCTTTCTTGCATGGTATGCCCCCACTTTTTGCTGAATAGCTGAATGTACTTTGACTGAGTGTACCCTGGACTCCTGCCACATGTCAGGCCCTGGTAAATGGTACCCTAGGTACCCAGGGCCTTGTGACCAGGGAAGGCCTCTAAGGGTTGCAGCACTCATTGTGCCACCCTTAGAGGCCCTGTACCGTTACACACACACACACACACACTGCCCTTGCAGGCTGAGTGTCTGGGTGCAAGACCAAACAAAGAGTCGACATGACACACATCCCTCTGTGCCATGCCCATCACCTACACTGCCATGGCATACATAAGCCACCCCTCTAGTTGGGTGCCCTATGCCAATGGTGTGGGCACAGGATCAGGAGCCCTGTGCCCCTACAGTACCCAGGTCCATTCCTGGGCACTGTAAGTGCAGTGCTGCCATTTAAGAGTACATGGTGCTGAGAGCTCGTCAAACACGAACTCCACAGCACCATAATGGCAACACTGAAGACTGAAGTTTGGTATCAAACTTCTCAGCACATTAAACCCACACTGATGCCAGTGTGGGATTTAATGTACCAAGCACCCCAGAGGGCATCTTAGAGATACCCCCTAAAACCTAACCTACAATCCACGTCTGTTCTGAGGCTGCCTAGGCTGCCACACAGCAGACATGTTGCTGGACCCCTGGGTAGGAGAGCCCCTGCTCTCCTGGGCCTGCAACAATGCACATCCTGGGTGAGGTGCTAAATCTCCTCCCCCAGGATGGGCAGGGGGACGCTTCAAAGGCATGCCGCCTCTGTGAGCTTCCTCAGACCACTGCAACCCCCCACTCTGGTGGGAAGCTTGGCCGGAAACCCCAAATAAGGACAGGGGATGTGCCAGCCTGACAACCCCACACCTCAGGTGGGGGAAGCGAGGTGAAGCACATCTTCGGGCTCTCGCCATCTTGAAGATGGGAAGCCCAGCCCTATCAGGACTAGGCTAATGCCCCCCTCCCACAGGAGAGAGTCAGGATAGGGGGTGTACCCACCCCAGGACAGGGACCCATTGGTCCCTGCCCTTCACCTACCTGTAACGCCCCTAAATCTAGTATTTAGGGGCACCCTGAACCTTCCTTCCCCAGATTTCAGATTCCGAAATCCGAAGAAGAGCTAGAAGAAAGAAGACCTGCCCTACAGCTGCTAAGAAGAGGAAGACACCAACTGCTTTGGCCCCAGCCCTACCGGCCTGTCGACCCTCGAACCTGCTCCTGCTCCAACCCGGCATCTCTTGTGGCCAGCAACCTCACAAACCCCGGAGGACCTGGCTACCTTCTGACTCTAAGCCCCCTGGGACTCCCATGAGTAGAGACTCTACTCAAAATCTACTTCTAATCCCTGGCAGCAGTCCGGAACCGCGAACCCACCACACTCTGCACCAGCCAAGCCTGGCCTGTGCCGTAGTGAACAAAGACCACGAGGACGACCCCACGGCGACTGTGACCCCGAGTCCGGCACCCAAGGACCTCCCTCGACACTTCTGAAGAAGCCTGCAGCGTCACAGAACCAGGTGCCCCCCCCAACCGCGATCAACAGAGGGTAAGATTCCCGACACCAAAAGGCACCCCTGCACCCGGCGCCCCACTGCCCCCTGTGTCCAATATCGGGGTACCTACCTATCCTCCAACTGCCCAACTTACCTCTCGAAGTGGTGGTGGCACCTGAAGAATCTTCGTCCCCGAGCTTGCAGTCTTTTTCTAAACGGAGATTTCCCATTGAAATCAATTGAGCGCCCGAAGGCTCAAAAGCACCCTGCACCCAGCCGCCTGAGTGGCCCTGGCAGTGCAACCTCTACACCAATCTACTTCCCCACTTGCCCTGAGTAAGTGACCAGGAGCCCAGCTCCCACAGCCGCATGGCCTGCTAGTCAGCAGCAACCAACCAAGACCCCCCTACCTCTCATAGGATAACATTGGGCCTAACTCTCTCTGCACCCGGCCGCCCTTGTGCCGCTGAGGGTGAACCAACTGTACCTACCTGACTCTGGGAGACCCCTGAGTCTATGCCCAGAACCTTAACTCTGCCAGTCGAGTACTTACCTTTAAACCGATAACTCAATTGTCTTCATAGGGTAACATTGACTGGCTTTTTCCTGAAATTTCCAAGTGTGGACTTTTCAAATCTTAAAATATTCACCACAAATCAGCCGAGTAACGAAAACGAAAATACTCACCTGCTATTAGGTGAGCTCCCAGTGCTGGATCTTGGTGCCCAGCACTGACTCTGAAAAATACTTACAATTGTACTTACCAGTAACCCAATTTTCTCCCATAGGAAATCATTGACTGTTTTTCTGTGAAATTTCTTCTAAGTGTCAATTTCTGCAATCTTTAAATCTTATTTAAAAATCGTATAATTTCTGAAAACTTAATTACTTGCCTGTTTTGGATAAAGGTCCCAGTACTGAGTCTAGGCACCCAGTACTGAATTACAAAAGTAACGAGAACATACTATACCTGCAACTTGAATTTTCTGCCATAGGGAATCATTGACTGTTTTCTATGAAATATTTTCTAAGTGTCAACTTTTAAAATAGCAAAATATTGTCTAAAAATCATCACAGTAATTAAGTCGACTTTCATCACTTGATTCCAAGTACTGACCCAGGACTGAATCTAGGATCCAGTCCTGGAATTCCAAAAGTAATCCTAAAAGTAATCTGTGGCAAATCACTTGAAACTTCCATTGAACTCAATGCATTATTGTGTTTAAAATTGTGTTGCCTATTGCAACCACTTGTAACTTTCTACAAAAGTCAATTGCATATTGCAAAAGTATTTATATAAAGCATCTCATTCTGAGAAAGTATATTTTAATACCTATTGTTGGTTCTAAAATAAAACAAGCATATATTTTTTATATATAAACCATTGGCCTAGAGTTCAGTTATTAAGTGTGTGAGACCCTTTGCTGGCTGAGTGTGTGCAACAAATGCTTTACACTTTCCTCTGATACTGCCTTACTGCTCGACCAAGCTACCACTTTAGAGAGTAAGTTTATATCTAACTTTAACCTCTGCCAAACCTCTGGGGACTGTGGACTCAGTACACACTGTACCTATTTGGGAACAGTATATACAGAGCCACTTTCTCACAGTTTCTTGAAGGCTGTCTCCGAGTGAGTGAATGGAATGAGGTGTCTTTATTGCACGGATTATATGCTGATGGTTGAGTTGGCAAAATGCTGGACTGGCATTATGTATGAAGAAAGAGCAATAGCCTTGAACTGTGATTGATGATCATGTCTGAGATATTATGGCGTATTAATGTCTGGGTGGAAATAGATGCCGTTGGCTGTCAATGTGTGGAGGCTACTTTGACTGCTGCTTATGGCTCAGTAGGCATCAAAGGTGCTGATGGCGGAATGAACAGAGGGTTTTGACAGCAGCGTTCACGTGGATTGTTTCGGGTAAGAAGGGGTGGTGATGGCTGAATAAGTGATGTGTGTGCTTTATCAAATGGGTGCTTACGGCTAGAAGGGCATGATGCAGTTGGCTGAACTAGAATAGGCCCTGATGACATAGGGCTGAGCTGCCATGCCTTAGTTGAATTAGCAAGTAGTCAAGTACATTTTTTCCCCTCACCTTTTTAAAAGAAGTGGGGGACAGGGTCATGCTGAGTAAGCATCACTACTACATATTGCAAAATAGGAAATAGACTGTGTGGTGGATGTGTGTGTGTGTTTGCTTGTGTCGCTGTAGTCAGTGGTGTCTGTTTGTACCTGTTAATGGCCATCTTTATGTGAGGGCCGCCTGTCTTGTAACTTACCTACATCCATTTATTGTCGACTTACACTTGGTACTGTTCAAATATTCCACTACTTTTTGGAAACATTACTGGAGTGGGATCAACCTCTTTCATAGCCATGACATCCCGTGTCCTTATAGGCTGGGTTTTCTTTTGTTCTAAACCAGATCAGTTTTGTATTGAGGGCTAATTCTCTTCGGCGACGATCTGGATCATGACAGCTAGTGCTGCAGTCAGCAATACTTTTATGTTGCAAAAAATAAATGTTGTAAAGTCATCCTGTGCCGTCGGCACCCCCAACTTTTTGCTGACTGGTACTGGTGGTAACTGACTCTGAGTGACCCTGGGCTCTGCCTAACCAGGCCCAGGGCCAGTGCTATGCTTAAAACACTTAGAATACAGTGAAAGCACCTACATACACTAGGGTACACTAAGGGTTGGAGTACCCCTGTGATTGGCATGACCTACCCCATAGGGCCCTAGTACATATTAGGGCAGGGGAATTTAAACTACTTATCAGTCCCTAGTATAAATAGGGCATGGCAGTTTAGAAGCCAGCAGACCTTTCTGCACTTACATGTGTGCACTGCTGAAACCTGAGTTATTTTTAAAAGGGGCTCTGTGTGGCAGGACTGCTTTTAAAAAGTAAACTGAGCCCAAATTCAACTTTTGTGTATGGGGCACTTAAAAATGGACAACCTACAATGTTGTGGCATATTAGGAACCTCCAGGGTCATCCCTAGGTGTCCCAGGGATGAGGGGGTCAGGTATTTATAAGGTGGACCCTTATAAAATGAGTTTTATATGCCCTGGGTTAAGTGAAATTTCACATTTCACTCCCCAAATTGTGATAAAGTGCTGCCCAAATTCGACAACATTGGCTCCAACAAGCTGCACAGCCACATCTTAGCCTGAATCCAATGAATTAAGTTCGTATAATTTCTTCAACTTTTTATTCTTTTTTCACCATAATTTTAATCCTTCTCTTTTGCATTCAATTCATTTTATTCAATCCATGTTTTACCAGCTTTTTTGAAATATCGACGTAAAACATGGATTGAATAAAATGAATTGAATGCAAAAGAGAAGGATTAAAATTATGGTGAAAAAAGAATAACAAGTTGAAGAAATTATACAAACTTAATTCATTGGATTCAGGCTAAGATGTGGCTGTGCAGCTTGTTGGAGCCAATGTTGGCTCCTTCGTTGTTTAGTTGTCTTCTATCATAGACTTTATCCTAATTTTGTCCAGACATGCCTCCAAGTCACAAATTTCCAAATTCATGACATTTCCCTTAGCGATCATTTCCCGCAGAGTATTGGAGTCAAGGTTGATTGTAGATTAGTTAAAGGGAAGGTTTTGTTCACTCATCTTGCTAACAGTGTTACATTGGTTAGACAAAATGGCTATGCGCTGTGTAGGAGAGTAGGATCTGCACTTATGTTGCCCCCACTTTTTTTCTGATGTATACACTGGTTTCTGGCTATAGTCTGGCTGGGTCGCTGCTAATCAGGGCCCCAGTCTCTCTGTTCTCTCTAAACGACTTGGTGTGCATATTAGATGCACTAGTGATTGGATACTGTGGTACCTTATGAGCCCCTAGTATATGGTACCTTAGGTACCTAGGGCATAGGCACTTCACAGGCCTACCAGGGGCTGAAGCATGTATTATGCCACCCCTGGGAAGCAGACTCAATCTGACACCACAGGCCTGCTACTGCAGCCTGTGTGAGGTAGTGTTAGCACTCCTCACTGAGATATAGGTTTCTATATCTCACCCCGAGTGGGAAGGGTATGCTCAGACGTGAGTCCCTTGCTCTCCATGCCACTGGAATCAAGCTATCCTGGCTGACGAGGGCTGAAAGCCCGAAACCGGTCCTAGGATGCTTGTTTCCAGTCCAGGGAGGACCTGGCTTGGCAGTTCGGGCTGGACTGTTCCCATGGGGCACAGGGTCAAGACTGATTTGCATATGGCTGGGTTCAAACTGGAATGGCATGGTGAGCAAAAAAACGATGGATTTAGGCCCAGATCTCTGTACTGGGGTGAATGTATGACATCGTTCTGCATTCTGTCCATCAATTGTTGTTTTTGCATTTGTCACCCCGAGTGGGAAGGGTATGCTCAGACGTGAGTCCCTTGCTCTCCATGCCACTGGAATCAAGCTATCCTGGCTGACGAGGGCTGAAAGCCCGAAACCGGTCCTAGGATGCTTGTTTCCAGTCCAGGGAGGACCTGGCTTGGCAGTTCGGGCTGGACTGTTCTCATGGGGCACAGGGTCAAGACTGATTTGCATATGGCTGGGTTCAAACTGGAATGGCATGGTGAGCAAAAAAACGATGGATTTAGGCCCAGATCTCTGTACTGGGGTGAATGTATGACATTGTTCTGCATTCTGTCCATCAATTGTTGTTTTTGCATTTGTCACCCCGAGTGGGAAGGGTATGCTCAGACGTGAGTCCCTTGCTCTCCATGCCACTGGAATCAAGCTATCCTGGCTGACGAGGGCTGAAAGCCCGAACCCGGTCCTAGGATGCTTGTTTCCAGTCCAGGGAGGACCTGGCTTGGCAGTTCGGGCTGGACTGTTCCCATGGGGCACAGGGTCAAGACTGATTTGCATATGGCTGGGTTCAAACTGGAATGGGATGGTGAGCAAAAAAACGATGTTTTTTTTCCCAGATCTCTGTACTGGGGTGAATGTATGACATCGTTCTGCATTCTGTCCATCAATTGTTGTTTTTGCATGTGTTTTTCTATATCTCACCATACACACACATATAAACCTATCAGCCACCCCTATGGCAGGCACTATCAATCCAGAGGGCAGAGTGCTTGGTTTACAATGTGAGGGGGTGCCTCTGCATGAGCAGGGCCCCTCTGCAGCTACCAGAGTCTATTCTCTATGACTGTTTGCGGATGCGGTTAAACCATATACTCTGAAGTGCATTAAAATGCTAACTTTGGAATGACTGCATCAAAACATGTCGTGTTTGGTGTCAAACAACTTGGAATCATACCCCCACATCAATCCATGATGTGGGAGCATGATCCCACCCTTCTAGAGGGGACGACATGTAAAACAACAGAAATCTGAAAGAGCCCTGGCATCACAAAATGGATGCCACCAGCACAGACACTGGGCTGCCCTCCTGCTGCTGACAGAAACTCGCAGTGGAGGAAGCCCAACAAAAGGCATCCTGTCACAGGGAGGTGTCACCACCTTCCAGACAGGATTTAGTGTACTGGAGCTGGGTGGGTGCACTTCTAGAGTGCTTTGAAGTCCTGCACTGGGGGAGCAGTAGGCTCCTCTGTGCATATGCCAGCTCAAACCAGTTCAGGGGCTACCTGTCCCTGCTCTGGCGTGAAACTGGACAAAGGGAAGTGGGTGTAACAACCCCCTCCCCTGACCCTCCTAGAGGAGTGGTAATAGAGCTAGTCCCTCCCCCATCATCAGTATAAGATAGCAAACTTTGTCATTGCAAAGCAGATAACCCTGGACGACGCTCTACAAAGAAGAATCCTGGCCCTTCAACGTTCCACTACCTCTGGAAGACAGAAGAATCTCCCTTGGAGTCAAGGAGTGACTCCCCTGCTTGGCAGGCACCAAAAACCTTAATCAACAGTCGCAAACTTTCCTGCTCCCGCTGGAGTTCGAAGTCCCTGCAGCCCTGGAAGTAGATTTCCTGACTTCTCAATGGCCACTGGGAGTCCCCAGCAGAGCTGTGGCGAGTGGACCCCACGAGTGACGAGGAACAGCAATACCCAGGGACTGTGCACTATTGTCAAGTGCAGCCCCTTCACGACTTTCTATGAACTTGTGCATTGGACCATTGGTGGCCCAAGCCTCCAGCAAGTTTTCCAGTGAAAATCAGAGGCCTACCCCATCCCAAGTGACCGTGGGCTCCTGTGAAGCATTTCCTGAAGAGGCGTCTTTGCGATCCCTTGCCCGTTGACTTGTGGGTCCTCTGAAGACTTTCTTATCAACTCAAAGGAGTCCCCTGGTTGCTGCAGGTCAGCCCTCACTTATCCTTGCTCAGTGAGTCCCTCAGACCTTGCTGGTCTGCACCATCGACTTTCTTCACTTTACACAAGACTTGCAGTTGCCAAGGCTTGTTGGCTCCAAACCGGGTGCCGACACCGCAGTCAGCTGCAGACATATGGGATACTCTGAATCCAGCTGCTGGTCATCATCGACCTCTCCTGGACCTCGTGAGCGAAGAGTCAAAACACCATCGATGACCTGAAATCACCCGACATCTGTGGTCATCCATCTTCCTGGCCACCGGTCACTGGCAAGTGACTTTGAACACTGTCCCTTCAATTTTCAGGTCATCGGAATCTCGAATCCATCCTTGGATTCCACCGGACACTTCTTCAGTCGACGCAAGCAGCAAGTCTTCTTTGGTCTCCATAGAAAACAGCGACGCGACCCGACACCAAAAGACACCTATGCACCCGGCTCCCCTGGGTGAGGTAACTCATGCACTCCAGTGCCCTAATGTGTGTTGGCCCTCAAATTACTTACCTTGTAAGTGGCTTGCTTGTAGACTTCCTCGAAGTACCCTAAAACTTTAAAAATCAAACTGCGACTTGCCCCATTATAATCAATGGGGAACCCGCGGCTGTGTTCACACACTGCACGTGTCTCCTGTGGGCCTACTACTTACCTGCTTTCACTGCAGTTGTGAAGTCCCAGCGATTCTACAGGCCCTAGGCCTTGTCATTTTGCAAGTCGACTTTCCTATGCCATTTTTTTAGTATATGGTCTGGTACGCCCCTAGGGCTCCAGCCATATTTGTGCTTAACTTATTGAGAAACGTTGAATTTTGAATGTGTATCTGGCTTCTAATCACATAAAGAGATTAGTAGAATGTGTCTAGAAATAAATACATATATATATTTGATATATATACCTGTGTGGTGTCCTTTCATTTGGTAATTCAAGAGATTATAAGGTAAAACAAGCTGCTTTGCATTTCTCTGAGACTTAGCCTAAAGGCTGCTCTCCACAGCTACCACTAGTATAGCTTTCTTTAAAAGGTTGTCTTAAACCTATCTACCATAAGAGTCGAATTGGACTGGTGCAAGGTGGCCACTATAACTAGTGACCAGCATATGCCAGGCCAACGTCTCTCATTGGTTGGCAGCGTGTGGGATTCCAGCTTGCCATTGTTTTACCAGAAAATCTCTATTTGAATTACTAACTGAAAACCACTAAAGATACTAAAGGTACATATAAAGTCAAGCTTAGTATCAATAAGTTCTACTGAACTTAGAGCTTTTTGTGAAGGGATAGCACACCCTTGCTACAGCTCAAGGTAGGTTCAGTAGGCCACAAACTAGTGTAGGTAGTACAACACTGCACAACAATAGAATGTCCTTAAAAGGTGGAGCCAGTGGGTCCACCCAGCCTCAGTACAAGGACATAACCTACTTTGACTTGAAGGCGATGTGTGTTGCAAGAAACCTGAAGCTAGGACGGAGTCCCTCAGCCCTACACCTGATAGATCTGTTGATAGCAGATGACCTTAGGTCAGCTCTAGGAGCTGACAGGTCTGAAACAGGGGGTGGGTCAATTACAGTGTCTGGGTCTGATGATGAAAATCAGGATGAGCAGGACTGTGGTTGAAAGGCCAGATCCACAAGGATCTGAACAGGACAGGGGAATTCTCCCTAAGAGAGTTGGCAGAGTGGAAGAGAGGACTAGGTCCCTATCAATGGAATCTAACCACTCATATCACTCTGACAAGGAGTCTGTCCATCAGAGGAACTCATACTTACATAGAGAGACCTCCTCTGAAAGAAGGTACAAGATGCTCCAGTATGAGGAAGCTAGGCTTGCCCTCAGAACCAAGCAATTGGCCTTAGATAAAGAAGCCTTTGAGCTCAAGAGAGCTTCTAGAATAGAGGGGTTAGAACCCCCTGGTGGCAGCAACAGTGTCCCTAGAGGTAGAGAATATACTCCAGACCATAGGAACCTGTCCAAGGTTGTTCCTCCCTACCAGAGTGGGGATGATATCCACAAATGGATAACTGCTATAACTGCTATGGAGAGGGCCTGTAAAGTTCAACAGGTCCCCCAGAAACAGTGGGCAGCAATCTTGTGGCTCTCCTTTTCTGATAAAGGTAGAGACAAGCTCCTCACTGTTAGAGAAGAGGATGCTAATGACTATGAAGCCCTGAAGAGTGCATTAATAGATGGGTTTGGCTTAACCACTGAACAGTACAGGTTGAAGTTCAGAGATACCCAGAAAGCACAGACTCAGGATTGGACTGGCTTTGTTGATTGTGCAACCAAGGCTCTAGAAGGTTGGCTGGTTGGTAGTAGAGTTACTGATTTTAAGGGATTGTATAATCTTATCATGAGAGAACAGATCCTTAATAATTGCCAAAACCAGTTGTTGCATCAGTACCTGGTGGACTCTGATCTGACCTCTCCCCAAGAATTGGGAAAGAAGGCAGACAAATGGGTCAGAACCAGGGTGAGGCAGAAAACCCAGAACCAAGGGGGTGACACCAAGAAGCAAGATCCTAAAGGCTCAGATAAAGGTGGGGATAAGTCAAAAGACCAGAAGTCTTCACAAGGGCCCCAAAAATCTGCATCTGGTGGGGATTCACAGTCTACAAAGGGAAAAGTCCAAAAGAAGCCCTGGTGCAAATTCTGTAAACAGAAAGGGCACTGGACTTCTGATTGTACCAAGTCCAAAGACCAAACCACCACCACTCCAGCCCCTAAGGCAACTGTTCCCCCTAGTGCAGTCATTGGTGGAGGTGGTAATCAGAATAAGGGTGTAGTAGGGTTGACCCTGGGTTCTGATGTGGACTCTGGCCTAGTCAGAGTACCAACACAGGGATTGCTAGTTTGTGAGGGAGACCTTGATATGGCCTTCCTAGTGAGCCACAGTAATCTAGGCAAATACAAACAGCATCCTGTAATTAATGGCCAACAGGCTTTTGCATTCAGGGACAAAGGTGCTAGTGTCACCATGGTGGCAGAGGATCTAGTGGACCCTGCACAGATCATCCTGGGTGAAATGTACCAGGTTACCAATGCAAGCAATGTCAGGACAAACCATAGCCTGGCAGTTGTGAACTTCTCCTGGGGAGGGGTAACTGGCCTAAAAAAGGTAGTAGTCAGTGCCGACCACCCTGTCGAATGTTTGTTGGGCAATGATCTGGAGACTTCAGCCTGGTTTGAAGTGGAATTATGGACACATGCTGAGATGTTGGGCATACCTGCAGAGGTATTTGCTGTGACCAGGTCACAGGCCAAAATGCATAAAGCTGAACCAGCTCTGGATCCTGAAACTATGGACCAGATGCTACCCAAGAGAAGGAGCAGTACGGTTAAGGCTGTGCCTTCCCCTCTGTCTCAGATCTTAGATTCCCCTCCTGAGGGAGGAGAAGCAGAGCCTGAAGAAGGAACTGCCCCAGAGGAACTTGAGCCTGGTCAGGTTGAGTTCTTGGGGGAAGGAGGACTTTCCAGGAAAGATCTGAGTAAGGAGCAACAGTGCTGCCCCTCTCTTGGAACCCTCAGACAGCAAGCTGCTGCTGAGGCTGCTGGGAGTGCTAGTGGGTCCCATAAAGTTTATTGGGATGAGGGACTCCTACATTCTGAGGCTAGAGATCCTACCCCTGGAGCCACCAGGAGGTTGGTAATACCTCAGAAGTTTAGGGGGTTCCTCTTGATCCTAGCACATGACATCCCATTGGCAGGACACTCGGGCCAAAACAATACCTGGGACAGGCTTGTCCCTCATTTTCATTGGCCACACATGTCTGAGGAAACCAAGGAGTTTTGCCGCTCCTGTGTCACTTGCCATGCCAGTGGCAAGTCAGGTGGCACAACAAAAGTCCCACTGATACCACTACCTGTGGTGGGGGTTCCCTTTGAAAGGGTAGGGATTGACATTGTTGGTCCCCTTGACCCTCCAACAGCATCTGGGCACAGGTTTATCCTGGTGGTAGTGGATCATGCCACCAGGTACCCAGAAGCAATTCCCCTCAGGACCACTACAGCCCCTGTAGTGGCAAGAGCCCTCATTGGAGTTTTCTCCAGAGTGGGTTTCCCTAAGGAGGTCGTATCTGACAGAGGTACAAACTTTATGTCAGGATATTTAAAAGCAATGTGGAAGGAGTGTGGTGTCAATTATAAATTCTCTACTCCCTATCACCCACAATGCAATGGGTTAGTTGAGAGATTCAACAAAACCCTAAAGGGAATGATTAAAGGCCTCCCAGAAAAGCTTAGGTGAAAATGGGACCTTTTACTTCCCCGCCTTCTGTTTGCATACAGGGATTAGTGTTCAGGTTAACTGGTTAAGATTCACTCTGGCCTAATGGTTATGGTCTTAGACTATTACTCTGAAGTTTAGGTGTTCAATCCCTAGTTTTGCAATGTCACTTTTTGCTCAGTCTAAAGTGTAGGCAACAGTATTTCCTTCAGTAAGGTTAGGAAATATTTTTTCTTTTCATCTTGTTTGAATATATCTCTTTTGAAGAACTTCTTACCCCAGTGAAAGAAAACAACTCTCTAGCGTTCCCTCTCTAAGTCCTTTCATTCCACACTTTAAAGAATAGTACTGTTGGTGGACACTAACATATTTCTCTACCTAGCGATGGGTTTCTGAACCGCATGTCATATATTAGTTTTCAGACCAAATGTTAAAGAGGCACTCAGGCCTAATGGTTTAGTTCTTAGACTCTTACTCTGGAGGTTATGTGTTCAATCCCTGGTCTTGCAATGTCACTGTTTGCTCAGTCTAAAGTGTAAGCAATGGTATTCCCTTCAGTAGGCTTGGGAAATATTTTTTCTTTTCATCTTATTTTAATATATCTCTTTTGAAGAACTTCTTACCCCAGTGAAAGAAAAAGACTCTCTATCGTTCCTTCTCTCAGTCCTACCATTCCACACTATAAAGAATAGTACTGTTGGTGGACACTAACATACTTCTCTACCTAGCCATGGGTTTCAGATCCACATGTCATAGATTAGTTTTCAGGATGACTGGTAAAGTGTCACTCTGACTTAATCGTTAAGGTCTTAGACTCTTACTCTGAAGGATAAGTGTTCAATCCCTGGTCTTGAAATGTCACTGTTTGCTCAGTCTAAAGTGTAGGCAATGGTATTTCCTCCAGTAAGGTTAGGAAATATTTTTTCTTTTCATCTTGTTTAAATATATTTCTTTTGAAGAACTTCTTACCCCAGTGAAAGAAAACGACTCTCTATCGTTCCCTCTCTCAGTCCTTCCATTCCACACTATAAAGAATAGTACTGTTGGTGGACATTAACATACTTCTCTATCTAGCCATGGGTTTCTGATCTGCATGTCATATATTAGTTTTCAGGCCAGCTGGTAAAGAGTCACTCTAGCCTAATGGTAAAGGTCTTAGACTCTTAGTCTGAAGGTTAGGTGTTCAATCCCTGGTCTTGCAATGTCACTGTTTGCTCAGTCTGAAGTATAGGCAACAGAATATCCTTCGGTAAGGTTAGGAAATACTTTTTCTTTTCATCTTGTTTGAATATATCTCTTTTGAAGAACTTCTTACCCCAGTGAAAGAAATCAACTCTCTATCGTTCGCTCTCTCAGTCCTTCCATTCCACACTCTAAAGAGTAGTATTGTTGGTGGACACTAACATACTTCTCTACCTAGCCATGGGTTTCAGATCCACATGTCATAGATTCGTTTTCAGGCTAAGTGATAAAGAGTCACTCTGGCCTAATGGTTAAGGTCTTATACTCTTACTCTGTAGGTTATGTGTTCAATCCCTTGTTTTGCAATGTCACTGTTTGCTCAGTCTAAAGTGTAGGCAATGGTATTTCCTTCAGTAAGGTTTGGAAATATTTGTTCTTTTCATCTTGTTTGAATATATCTCTTTTGAAGAATTTCTTACCCCAGTGAAAGAACACGACTCTCTATTGTTCCCTCTCTCAGTCCTTCCATTCCACACTATAAAGAATAGTACTGTTGGTGGACACTAACATACTTCTCTACCTAGCCATGGGTTTCTGATCCGCATGTCATATATTAGTTTTCTGGCCAAATGTTAAAGTGGCACTCATGCCTAATGTTTAAGTTCTTAGACTCTTACTCTGAAGGTTAGGTGTTCATTCCCTGGTATTGCAATGTCACTGTTTGCTCAGTCTAAAGTGTAAGCAATGGCATTTCCTTCAGTAAGCTTGGGAAATATATATTTTTTTCATCTTGTTTGAATATATCTCTTTTGAAGAACTTGTTATCCCAATGAAAGAAAACGACTCTCTATCGTTCACTCTCTCAGTCCTTCCATTCCACACTATAAAGAATTGTACTGTTGGTGGACACTAACATACTTCTCTACCGAGCCATGGGTTTCTGATCCACATGTCATATATTAGTGTTCAGGCCAACTGGTAAAGATTCACTCTGGCCTAATGGTTGTGGTCTTAGACTCTTACTCTGAAGTTTAGGTGTTCAATCCCTAGTTTTGCCATGTCACTTTTTGCTCAGTCTAAAGTGTAGGCAATGGTATTTCCTTCAGTAAGGTTGGGAAATATTTGTTCTTTTCATCTTGTTTGAATATATCTCTTTTGAAGAACTTCTTACCCCAGTGAAAGAAAGCGACTCTCTATCGTTCCCTCTCTCAGTCCTTCCATTCCACACTATAAAGAATAGTACTGTTGGTGGACACTAACATACTTCTCTACCTAACCATGGGTTTCTGATCCGCATGTCATATATTAGTTTTCAGGCCAACTGGTAAATTGTCACTCTGACCTAAAAGTTAAGCTTTGAGTCTCTTACTCTGAATGTTAGGTGTTCAATTCCTGGTCTTGCTATGTCACTGTTTACTCAGTCTAAACAATAGGCAACAGTATTTCCTTCAGTAAGGTTAAGAAAGATTTTTTCTTTTCATCTTGTTTGAATATATCTCTTTTGAAGAACTTCTTACCCCAGTGAAGGAAAACGACTCTCTATCGTTCCCTCTCTCAGTCCTTCCATTCCACACTTTAAAGAATAGTACTGTTGGTGGACACTAACATACTTCTCTACCTAGCCATGGGTTTCTCATCCGCATGTCATATATTAGTTTTCAGGCCAACTGCTTAAAAGTCACTCTGGCCTAATGGTTAAGGTCTTAGACTCTTATTCTGAAGGTTAGGTGTTCTATCCTTGGTATTGCAATGTCACTGTTTGCTTGGTTTAAAGTGTGGGCAATTGTGTTTCCTTCAGTAAGGTTGGGAATCATATTTTCTTTTCATTTTGTTTGAATATATCTCTTTTGAAGAACTTCTTACCCCAGTGAAAGAAAACAACTGTAGGAATGTGTAATCTGACTGCATGGCTGCCTCCACTTTTTTCCTGGTGTTTGAATGGTTTTTGACTAGTCAGGCAGGAATACTGCTATCCAGGACCCCAGCCTATCTGCTTACTCCCTTTAATGACATGGTGTGCATCCTAGATGCACTAGTGATTGGATACTGTGGTACCTTATGAGCCCCTAGTATATGGTACCTTTTGTACCAAGGGCATACGTACTTCACAGGCCTGCCAGGGGCTGAAGCATGTATTATGCCACCCCTGGGAAGCAGACTAAATCTGACACCACAGGCCTGCTACTGCAGCCTGGGTGAGGTGGTGTTAGCACTCCTCACTGACATCAAAACATGTCATGTTTGGCGTCAAACAACTTGGAATCATACCCCCACACCAGTAACGGGTGTGGGAGTATGATCCTACCCTTCTAGAGGGGACGACATGTACCCACTGTGGTAACACAGTAGAAATCTGAAAGAGCCCTGGCATCACAAAATGGATGCCACCAGCACAGCCACTGGGCTGCCCTCCTGCTGCTGACTGAAACTCACAGTGGAAGAGGCCCAACATTTGGCATCCTGTCACAGGGAGGTGTCACCACCTTCCAGACAGGATTTAGTGTATTGGGGCTGGGTGTGTGCACTCCTAGAGTGCTTTGAAGTCCTGCACTGGGGGAGCAGTAGGCTTATCTGGGCATATGCCAGCTCAAACCGGTTCAGGAGCTACCTGTCCCTGCTTTGGTATGAAACTGGACAAAGTGAAGTGGGTGTAACACCCCCTACCCTGACCCTCCCAGAGGAGTGGTCATAAAGCTAGTCCCTCCCTTTCTTTTAGTATAAGAGAGGGAACCCTTGCCTTTGCAAACTACATATCCCTGGATGACGCTTTACAAGACGAATCCTGGCCCTTCGACATTCCACTACCTTTGGAAGACAGAAGAATCTCTCTTGAAGTCAAGGAGTGACTCCCCTGCTTGACAGGCACCAAAAACTCTAATCAACAGTTGTAAATTTTCCCACTCCCGCTGGAGTCCAAAGTCCCTGGAGCCCTGGAAGTAGATTTTCTAACTTCTCGACAGCCATTGTGAGACCCCTTCAGACTTGAGGCGAGTGGACCCCACGAGTGACGAGGAACAGCAATACATGTGTAACGTCCACTATTCTCAAGTGCAACCCCTTCCCAACACTCTATGAACTTGTGCATTGGACTATTTGTGGCTCAATCCTCCAGCATGCTGTGCACCAAAAATCAGAGACCTACCCCATCCCAAGTGACCGTGGGCTCCTATAAAGCATTTCCTCACAAGGCATCTTTGTGATTCCTTGCCTATTGGCTTGTGGGTCCTCTAAAGACTTTCTGATCAAACCAAAGGGCTCCCCTGGTTGCTCTAGGACTGCCCTCATACACCCTTGCTGGGTGTGTCCCTCAGACCTTGCTGGTCTGCACCGCTGACTTTATTCACTTTCCATGAGACTTGCTATTGCCAAGGCTTGTTGGCTCCAATCCGGTTGCGGGCACACCAGTAATCTGCAGAAGTTGTGGGACACTCAGAATCCAGCTGCTGGTCATTCTCGAACCCTCCTGGATCTCGTGAGCGAAGAGTCAAAACACCCTTGATCACCTGAAATCACCCGACTTCCGTGGGCATCCATCTTCCTGGCCCCGGGTCACTGGCAAGTGACTGTGAACACTGTCACTTCTGCTTTCAGGCATCTTCATCCTGAATCCAGCCTTGGATTCCACCGGACACTTCTTCAGTCTTCGCAAGTAGCAAATCTTCTTTGGTTTCCATAGAACACAGCGACGCGACCCGACACCAAAAGACACCTTTGCACCCGGCTTCCCTGGGTGAGGTAACTCATGCACTCTGGTACCCTAGTGTGTGTTGGCCCTCGAATTACTTACCTTGTAAGCGACTTGCTTGTAGACTTCCTCGAAGTACCCTAAAACTTTAAAAATTCAACTTGCTCCATTGAAATCAATATGGAACCCGTGGCTGTGTTCTCACACTGCACGCGTCTTTTACTTACCTGCTATTGCTGCATTTGTGAAGTCCCAGCGATTCTACAGGCCCTAGGCCTTGTCCCTCTGCAATTCGACATTCCTAAACCTCTTTTTTAGTATATGGTCTGGTACGCCCCTAGGGCCCCAGCCATATTTGTGCTTAACTTATTGTGAAACGTTGATATTTGAAAGTGTTCCTGACTTCTAATCTCATAAAGAGATTAGTAGAGTTTGTCTAGAAATAAATACTTATATATTTGATATATATACCTGTGTGGTGTCCTTTCATTTGGTAATTCAAGAGATTATTAGGTAAAACCAGCTGCTTTACATTCCTCAGAGACTTAGCCTGAAGGCTGCTCTCCACAGCTACCACTAGGATAGCTTTCTTTAAAAGGTTGTCTTAAACCTATCTATCATAAGAGTCGAATTGGACTGGTGCAAGGTGGCCACTATAACTAGTGACCAGCATATGCCAGGCCAACTTCTCACAATGACTCTCTATCGTTCCCTCTCTCAGTCCTTCCATTCCACACTATAAAGAATAGTACTTTTGGTGGACACTAACATACTTCTCTACTTAGCCATGGGTTTCTGATCCGCATGTCAGCTATTAGTTTTCGGGCTATCTGGTAAAGAGTCACTCTGGCCTAAAAGGTTAAGGTGTTTGACTCTTACTCTGAAGGGTAGGTGTTTAATCATTGGTCTGTCAATGTCTGCTCAGTCTAAAGTGTAGGCAATGGTAGTTCCTTCTGTAAGGTAAGGAAATATTTTTTCTTTTCATCTTGTTTGAATATATTTCTTTTGAAGAACTTCTTTCCCCAGTGAAAGAAAACGACTCACTATCGTTCCCTCTCTCAGTCCTTCCATTCCACACTATAAAGAATAGTACTGTTGGTGGACACAAACATAATTCTCTACCTAGCCATGGTTTCTGATCCGCATGTCATATATTAGTTTTCAGGTCAAATGTTAAAGAGTCGCTCTGGCCTATTGGTTAAGGTGATAGTATTTTACTCCGAAGGTTAGGGGTTCAATCCCTGGTCTTGCGATGTCAATGTTTGCTTGGTCTAAATTGTAGGCAATGGTATTTCCTTCAGAAAGGTGGGTAAATATACTTTTTTTTCATCTTGTTTGAATATATCTCTTTTGACGAACTTCTTACCCCAGATAAAGAAAAAGACTCTCTATCGTTCCCTCTCTGAGTCCTTCCATTCCACACTATAAAGAATAGTACTGTTGGTGGACACTAATATACTTCTCTACCTAGCCATGGGTTTCTGCTCCGTATGTCATGTATTAGTTTTCAGGTCAATTGGTAAAGTGTCACTCTGGCCTAATGGTTAAGGTCTTAGACTTTTACTCTGAAGGTTAGGTGTTCAATCCCTGGTCATGCAATGTCACTGTTTGCTCAGTCTAATGTGTAGGCAATGGTTTTTCATTCAGTAAGGTTGAGAAATATTTTTTCTTTTCATCTTGTTTGAATATATCTCTTGTGAAGAGCTTCTTACCCCAGTGAAAGAAAACGACTCTCCATCGTTCCCTCTCTCAGTCGTTCCATTCCACACCATAAAGAATAGTACTGTTGGTGGACACTAACATGCTTCTCTACCTAGCCATGGGTTTGTGATCTGAATGTCATATATTAGTTTTCAGGCCTATTTGTAAAGAGTCACCAATTGCCTAATGGTAAAGGTTTTAGACTCTTACTCTGAAGGTTAGGTATTCAATCCCTGGTATTGCAATGTCACTGTTTGCTTGGTCCTAAGTATAGGCAATGGTATTTCCTTCAGTAAGGTTGCCAATTTTTTTTTCTTTTCATCTTGTTTGAATATATCTCTTTTGAAGAACTTCTTACCCCAGTGAAAGAAAACGATTTTCTATCGTTCCCTATCTCAGTCTTTCCATTCCACACTATAAAGAATAGTACTGTTGGTGGACACTAACATACATCTCTACCTAGCCATGGGTGTCTGATCTGCATGTCATATATTAGTTTTCAGGTCAACTAGTAAAGAGTCACTCTGGCCTAGTGGTTAAGATCTTAGACTCTTACTCTGAAGGATAGGTGTTCAATCCTTGGTCATGCAATGTCACTGTTTGTTCAGTCTAAAGTGTAGGCAATGGTTTTTCATTCAGTAAGGCTGAGAAATATTTTTTCTTTTCATCTTTTTTGAATATATCTCTTGTGAAGAACTTCTTACTCCAGTGAAAGAAAACGACTCTCCATCGTTTCCTCTCTCAGTCCTTCCATTCCACACTAACATACTTCTCTACCTAGCCATGAGTTTCTGATCTGCATGTCATATATTAGTTTTCAGGCCAACTGGTAAAGAGGCACAATTGCCTAATAGTTTAGGTCTTAGACTCTTACTCTGAAGATTAGGTGTTCAATCCCTGGTATTGCCATTTCACTGTTTGCTTGGCTTAAGGATAGGCAATGGTATTTCCTTCAGTAAGATTGGCAATTTTCTTTTCTTTTCATCTTGTTTGAATAGATCTCTTTTGAAAAACTTCTTACTAGGGGTGGGCGACAATTTCCGTTCCGCTCGCGGAAATTGCGACAATTCGACATTTTCGCGTTCCACGCGGAACGTGAAAATGTCGAAATTTCCGCGAGGGAACGGAAATTAAATAAAGCAGGGCCCGAGTTGAAGCTCAAATTCAGTAACGCATTAATCAGCCAAAACATTTGTGAGCGTGGAGGTGGCTTAGCAGATGTGCCTTCTCCCCATTTCCACCCTGAAATGTTAGCTGATATACTTGACGGTGGTGTTTGCATCCTTCATTTTCTCGAGCGCAATCCTCGTGTAGAATTCGTGTGCGTGGTTAAGCAGATGTGCCTTCTCCCCATTTCCACCCTGAAAAAATAGCTGTAATCCTTGATGGTGGTCGTACATCCTTCATTTTCTCGAGCGCAATCCTCGAGTAGTTCCTGTGCCAAGGCGGTTCCTTCTCCTGGTCTGCCTCAGAGACACTGCTCTGACCCTTTATAAAAAAGAGGCATGTGAACTGCTGGAAGCCCCGTCCGTTTGGCCCCGCCCCACACACCACCGGTGGGCAATGTCTTCCCGCAATTTCCCCCACTATGATGGACAGCTGACTCGAGGGACCCCGGGGCCGTCGGCGCCGTGGCAACGTTACAGACACACATGGTCACTGTAAACAACTCTTTTGGCCCTTTACGCAGCTGTAGTGTAGGAAAAGTACTATACATTTACCCAACGAGGTAGCACTTACTGATTAGCCAGTAGAAAGTACTCCAGTTGAGTAGAGGTATTGCACAAAACGGTGGCATCTTCTTGGGTGAATATGCAGGGCAGGATTCATTCTGGCACGATGCTCCTGTCACAAAAATTAAACCTCAACAAGAAGCACTTACAGATATAAATAAAGCAGGTGCCCGAGTTGAAGCTCAAATTCAGTAAGGCATTAATCAGCCAAAAAATTCGTGAACGTGGAGGTGGCTTAGCAGATGTGCCTTCTCCCCATTTCCACCCTGAAATGTTAGCTGATATACTTGACGGTGGTGTTTGCATCCTTCATTTTCTCGAGCGCAATCCTCGTGTAGAATTCGTGAGCGTGGTTAAGCAGATGTGCCTTCTCCCCATTTCCACCCTGAAATGTTAGCTGTAATACTTGATGGTGGTCCTTGCATCCTTCATTTTCTCGAGCGCAATCCTCCTGTAGAATTCGTGAGCGTGGTTAAGCAGATGTGCCTTCTCCCCATTTCCACCCTGAAATGTTGGCTGATATACTTGATGGTGGTGTTTGCATCCTTCATTTTCTCGAGCGCAATCCTCGTGTATAATTCGTGAGCGTGGTTAAGCAGATGTGCCTTCTCCCCATTTCCACCCTGAAAAAATAGCTGTAATCCTTGATAGTGGTCGTGCATCCTTCATTTTCTCGAGCGCAATCCTCGTGTATAATTCGTGAGCGCGGTTAAGCAGATGTGCCTTCTCCCCATTTCCACCCTGAAATAATAGCTGTAATCCTTGATGGTGGTCGTGCATCCTTCATTTCCTCGAGCGCAATCCTCGAGTAGTTCCTGTGCCAAGGCGGTTCCTTCTTCTTGTCTGCCTCAGAGACACTGCTCTGACCCTTTATAAGCAAGAGGCATGTGAACTGCTGGAAGCCCCGTCCGTTTGGCCGCGCCCCACACACCAGCGGTGGGCAACGTCTTCCCGCCATTTCCCCCACTATGATGGACAGCTGACTCGAGGGACCCCGGGGCCGTCGGCGCCGTGGCAACGTTACAGACACACATGGTCACTGTAGACAAACCTTCTGGCCCTATACGCAGCTGTAGTGTAGGAAAAGTACTATACATTTACCCAACGAGGTAGCACTTACTGATTAGCCAGGAGAAAGTACTCCAGTTGAGTAGAGGTATTGCACAAAATGGTGTCATCTTCTCGGGCAACTATGCAGGGCAGGATTCATTCCGGCACGATGCTCCTGTCACAAACCCCAACCGGAAGCACTAATCTCCGTGATCACGCGAAATATCGCGAGATCGCGGAGATTTTGTACCGTTTCGCGATATTTTGCGAAAGGCACTTCCGCAAATTCCGCCCACCCCTACTTCTTACCCCAGTGAAAGAAAAAGACTCTCTATCATTCCCTCTCTCAGTCCTTCCATTCCACACTATAAAGAATAGTACAGTTGGTGGACACTAACATACTTCTCTACCTAGCCATGAGTTTCTGATCCGCATGTCATATTTTAGTTTTCATGCCAAATGGTAAAGAGTCTTTCTGGCCTAATGGTTAAGGTCCTAGATTCTTACTCTGAAGGTTAGGTTTTCAATTACTGGGGTTGCAATGTCACTGTTTGATCTGTCTTAAGTATAGGCAATGGAATTTCCTTCAGTAAGGTTGGGACAAGTTTTTTCTTTTCATCTTGTTTGAATATATCTATTTTGAAGAACTTCTTACCCCAGTGAAAGAAAACAACTTTGTATCGTTCCCTCTCTCAATCTTTCCATTCCACACTATAAAGAATAGTACTGTTGGTGGACACTAACAGACTTCTCTACCTATCCATGGGTTTCTGATCCGCTTGTCATATATTAGTTTTCAGACATACTGCTAAAGGTTCACTCTGGCCTAATGGTTAAGGGTTTAGACAATTACTCTGAAGGTTAGGTGTTCAATCCCTGGTCATGCAATGTCACTGTTTGCTTGGTCTGAAGTGTAGGCAATGGTATTTCCTTCAGTAAGGTTGGGAAATATTTTTTCATTTCATCTTGTTTGAATATATCTCTTTTGAAGAACTTCTTACCCCAGTGAATGAAAAAAACTCTCTATTGTTCCCTTTCTCAGCCCTTACATTTCACACTATAAAGAATAGTACTGTTGGTGGACACTAACATACTTCTCTACCTAGCCATGAGTTTCTGATTTGAATGTCATACATTAGTTTTCTGCCCTAATGGTTAACGTCTTAGGTTCTTGCTCTGGTGGTTAGGTATTCAATCCCTGGTCATGCAATGCCACTGGTAGCTCAGTGTAAAGTGGGGGTAATAGTATTTCCTTTTTTTCTTTTCATCTTGTTTGAATATATCTTTTTTGAAGAACTTCTTACCCCAGTGAAAGAAAACGACTCTCTATCGTTCCCTCTCTCAGTCCTTCCATTCCACACTATTAAGACTAGTACTGTTGGTGGACACTAACATACTTCTTTACCTAGCCATGGGTTATTGATCTGAATGTCATATATTAGTTTTCAGGCCAACTGCTAAGGAGTCTCTCTGGCCTAATGGTTAAGGTCTTAGATTCTTACTCTGATGGTTAAGTGTTCAATCACTGGTCTTGCAATGGTACTGATTGCTCTGTCTAAAGTGTGTGCAATGGTATTTCCTTCAGTTAGTTTGGGAAATATTTTTTCTTTTCATCTTGTTTGAATATATCTTTTTTGAAGAACTTCTTACCCCAGTGATAGAAAACGACTCTCTATCGTTCTCTTTCTCAGTCCTTCCATTTCACACTATAAAGAATAGTACTGTTGGTGGACACTAACAGGCTTCTGTACCTATCCATGGGTTTCTGATCCGCTTGTCATGTATTAGTTTTCAGACAAACTGATAAGGAGTCAATCTGGCCTAATTGTTAATTTCTTAGACTCTTACTCTGAAGGTTAGGTGTTCAATCTCTGGTCTTGTAATGTCACCGTTTGCTCAGTCTAAAGTGTAGGCAATGGTTTTTCCTTCAGTAAGGTTGGGAAATATTTTTTCTTTTCATCTTGTTTGAATATATCTCTTTTGAAGAACTTCTTACCCCAGTGAAAAAAACCAACTCTCTATTGTTCCCTCTCTGAGTCCTTCCAGTCCACACTATAAAGAATAGTACTGTTGGTGGACACTAACATACTTCTCTACCTAGCCATGAGTTTCTGATTTGAATGTCATATATCCGTTTTTAGGGCAATTGGTGAAGAGGCACTCTGGCCACATGGTTAAGGTCTTAGATTCTAACTCCGGTGGTTAGGTGTTCAATCCCTGGTCTTGCAATGGCACTGGTTGCTCTGTCTAAAGTGTGGGCAATGGTATTTCTTTCAGTAAGTTTGGGAAATATTTTTTCTTTTCATCGTGTTTGAATATTTCTTTTTTGAAGAACTTCTTACCCCAGTGAAAGAAAACGACTCTCTATCGTTCTCTCTCAGTCCTTCCATTTCACACTATAAAGAATAGTACTGTTGGTGGACACTAACATACTTCTCTACCTAGCCATGGGTTTTTGATCAGCATGTCATGTGTTATTTTTCAGGAAAGCTGGTAAAGGATCACTTTGGCCGAATGGTTAAGGTTTTAGACTCTTACTCTGAAGGTTAGGTGTTCAATCTCTGCTCATGCAATGCCACTGTTTGCTTGGTCTTAAGTGTAGGCAATGGTAATACCTTCATTAAGGTTGGGAAATATGTTTTCTTTTCATCTTGTTTGAATGTATCTCTTTTGAAGAACTTCTTACCCCAGTGAAAGAAAACGACTCTCTATCGTGACCTCTCTCAGTCCTTCCATTCCACACTATAAAGAATAGTACTGTTGGTGAACACTAAAATACTTCTCTACCTATCCATGGGTTTCTGATCCGCATGTCATATATTAATTTTCAGACAAACTGGTAGAGAGTCACTCTGGCCTAATGGTTAAGGTCTTAGATTCTTACTCTGAAGGTTAGCTGTTCAATCCCTGGTCTTGCAATGTCACTGTTTGCTCATTCCAAAGTGTAGGCAATGGTATTTCCTTCTGTATGGTTGGGAAACATTTTTTCTTTTCATCTTGTTTGAATATCTCTCGTTTGAAGAACCTCTTACCCCAGTGAAAGAAAACAACTCTCTATTGTTCCCTTTCTCAGCCCTTCCATTTCACACTATAAAGAATAGTACTGTTGGTGGACACTAACATACTTCTCTACCTAGCCATGGGTTTCTGATCAGAATGTCATATGTTATTTTTCTGTGAAGCTTATAAATGTTCACTCTGGCCTAATGGTTAAGGTTTTAGACTCTTACTCTGAAGGTTAGGTGTTCAATCCCTGGTCATGCAATGTCACTGTTTGCTTGGTCTGAAGTGTAGGCAATGGTATTTCCGTCAGTAAGGTTGGGAAATATTTTTTCTTTTCATTTTGTTTGAATATATCTCTTTTGAAAAACTTCTTACCCCAGTGAAAGAATAACGACTCTCTATTGTTCCCTCTCTCAGTCCTTCCATTCCACACTATAAAGAATAGTACTGTTGGTGGACACTAACATACTTCTCTGCCTATCCATGGGTTTCTGATCCGCTTGTTATATATTAGTTTTCAGACAAACTGGTAACGAGTCAGTTTGGCCTAATGGTTAGGGCCTTAGACTATTACTCTGAAGGTTAGGTGCTCAATCCCTGGTCTTTCAATGGCACAGATTGCTCAGTCTAAAGTGTAGGCAATGGTTTTTCCTTCAGTAAGCTTGGGAAATATTTTTTCTTTTCATCTTGTTTGAATATATCTCTTTTGAAGAACTTCTTACATCAGTGAAAGAAAACGACTCTCCATCGTTCCCTCTCTCAGTCCTTCCATTCCACACTATAAAGAATAGTACTGTTGGTGGACACTAGCATACTTCTCTACCTAGCCATGGGTTTCTGATCCGCATGTCATATATTAGTTTTCAGGACAACTTGTAACAAGTTGCTCTGGCCTAATGGGTAAGGTCTTAGACTCTTCTTTTAAGATTATGTGTTCAATCCCTTGTCTTCCAATGTCACTGTTTGCTCAGTCTAAAGTGTAGGCAATGGTATTTGCTTCAGTAAGGTTGGGAAATATTTTTTCTTTTCATCTTTTTTGAATATATCTCTTTTGAAGAGCTTCTTACCCGAGTGAAAGAAAACGACTCTCCATCGTCCCTCTCTCAGTCCTTCCATTCCACACTATAAAGAATAGTACTGTTGGTGGACACTAACATGCTTCTCTACCTAGCCATGGGTTTCTGATCTGAATGTCATATATTAGTTTTCAGGCCAACTAGGAAAGAGTCACAATTGCCTAATGGTTAAGGTCTTAAACTCTTACTCTGAAGGTTAGGTGTTCAATCCCTGCTATTGCAATGTCACTGTTTGCTCAGTATAAAGTGTGGGCAATGGTATTTCCATCAGTAAGGTTGGGAAATATTTTTTCTTTTCATCTTGTTTTAATATATCTCTTTTGAAGAACTTCTTACCCCAGTGAAAGAAAACGACTCACTATCGTTCCCTCTCTTAGTCCTTCCATTCCACACTATAAAGAATAGTACTCTTGGTGGACTCTAACATACATCTCTACCTAGCCATGGGTTTCTGATCCGCATGTCAACTATTAGTTTTCAGGCCAATTGGTAAAGAGTCACTCTGGCCTAAGGGTTAAGATCTTAGACTCTTACTCTGAAGGTTAAGTGTTTAATCCCTGGTCATGCAATGTCATTGTTTGCTCAGTCTAAAGTGTAGGCAATGGTTTTTCATACAGTAAGGTTGAGAAATATTTTTTCTTTTCATCTTGTTTGAATATATCTTTTTTGAAGAACTTCTTACCGCAGTGAAAGAAAATGACTCTCTATCGTTCCCTCTCTCAGTCCTTCCATTCCACACTATTAAGACTAGTACTGTTGGTGGACACTAACATACTTCTCTACCTAGCCATGGGTTATTGATATGAATGTCATATATTAGTTTTCAGGCCAACTGCTAAGGAGTCTCTCTGGCCTAATGGTTAAGGTCTTAGATTCTTACTCTGATGGTTCAGTGTTCAATCCCTGGTCTTGCAATGGTACTGATTGCTCTGTCTAAAGTGTGTGCAATGGTATTTCCTTCAGTTAGTTTGGGAAATATTTTTTCTTTTCATCTTATTTGAATATATCTTTTTTGAAGAACTTCTTACCCCAGTGATAGAAAACGACTCTCTATCGTTCTCTCTCTCAGTCCTTCCATTTCACACTATAAAGAATAGCACTGTTGTTGGACACTAACAGGCTTCTCTACCTATCCATGGGTTTCTGATCCGCTTGTCATATATTAGTTTTCAGACAAACTGGTAAGTAGTCAATCTGGCCTAATTGTTAATTTCTTAGACTCTTACTCTGAAGGTTAGGTGTTCAATCTCTGGTCTTGTAATTTTACTGTTTGCTCAGTCTAAAGTGTAGGCAATGGTTTTTCCTTCAGTAAGGTTGGGAAATATTTTTTCTTTTCATCTTGTTTGAATATATCTCTTTTGAAGAACTTCTTACCCCAGTGAAAGAAAACAACTCTCTATCGTTCCCTCTCTGAGTCCTTCCAGTCCACACTATAAAGAATAGTACTGTTGGTGGACACTAACATACTTCTCTACCTAGCCATGAGTTTCTGATTTGAATGTCATATATTAGTTTTTAGGGCAACTAGTGAAGAGTCACTCTGGCCTAATGGTTAAGGTCTTAGATTCTTACTCTGGTGGTTAGGTGTTGAATCCCTGGTCTTGCAATGGCACTGGTTGCTCAGTCTAAAGTGTGGGCAATGGTATTTCCTTCTGTATGGTTGGGAAACATTTTTTCTTTTCATCTTGTTTGAATATCTCTCTTTTGAAGAACCTCTTACCCCAGTGAAAGAAAACGACTCTCTATCGTTCCCTCTCTTAGTCCTTCCATTACACACTATAAAGAATAGTACTGTTGGTGGACACTAACATACTTCTCTACCTATCCATGGGTTTCTGATCCGCATGTCATATATTAGTTTTCAGGCCAACTGGTAAAGAGTCTTTCTGGCCTTATGGTTAAGGTCCTAGTCTCTTACTCTGAAGGTTAGGTTTTCAATTTCTGGGGTTGCAATGTCACTGTTTGCTCTGTCTAAAGTATAGGCAATGGTATTTCCTTCAGTAAGGTTGGGAAATATTTTTTCTTTTCATCTTGTTTGAATATATCTCTTTTGAAGAACTTCTTACCCCAGTGAAAGAAAACAACTTTGTATCGTTCCCTCTCTCAGTCTTTCCATTCCACACTATAAAGAATAGTACTGTTGGTGGACACTAACATACTTCTCTACCTAGTCATGGGTTTCTGATCCACATGTCTTATATTAGTTTTCAGGCCATCTGGTAAAGAGTCACTCTGGCCAAATGGTTAAGGTCTTAGACTGTTACTAAGAAAGTTATGTGTTCAATCCTTGTTCTTTCAATGTTGCTGTTTACTCAGTCTAAAGTGTAGGCAAAGGTATTTCCTTCAGTAAGGTTGGCAAATATTTTTTCTTTTCCTCTTGTTTGAATATATCTCTTTTGAAGAACTTCTTACCCCAGTGAAAGAAAATGACTTTCTATCGTTCCCTCTCTCAGTCTTTCCATTCCACAGTATAAAGAATTGTACTGTTGGTGCACAGTAACATAGTTCTCTACCTAACCATGGGTTTCTGATCCACATGTCATATATTAGTTTTCAGGCCAACTGGTAAAGAGTCACTCTAGCCTAATGGTTAAGCTCTTAGGGGCAGATTTACAATAAAGTGAAGCATCTGTAGAGATGCGTCACTTTTCCTGCGCCAACATGCCAAATCCTTGCGTCACCATGGATGCGCCGTATTTACAATACGGTGCACCATGGCGCAAGGATTGACAGATGCGTCAGAAATTCTGACGCATCTGTTTACGGAAAAGTCACGCATTGCTGGAGTCGTGTCGCAAGCACGACGCAACTCCGGCAATGCTCAGGGCCGCCCTATGCCTAACATGCTGCGTCAATTCTTATGCCTGCTTCAAGCAGGCGCAGGGTTTTGAAGCAGCATGGACGTAAAAGTGACTCAGTGAAATCTTGTAGATTTCACTGCGTCACTTTTACGGGGATTCCTGCGACGAAACGCCCACCCTGCATACATTAAACCTGACGCAGGTTTAATGTGGTGCAGGGCTTCACAACGTGACGCATCTCCCTAGATGCGTCACGTTGTAAATGGGCTGCAACTTTTACGCTGCCGCTGCGTCTAAAGTGTAGGCAATGGTATTTCCTTCAGGAAGTTTGTTAATTAATTTTGTTTGAATATATCTCTTTTGAAGAACTTCTTACCCCAGTGAAAGAAAACAACTGTAGGAATGTGGAATCTGACTGCATGGTTGCCCCCACTTTTTTCGTGGTGTTTGAATGGTTTTTGACTAGTCTGGCTGGGATCCTGCTATCCAGGACCCCAGCCTATCTGCTTATTCCCTTAAATGACATGGTGTGCATACTAGATGCACTAGTGATTGGATACTGTGGTACCTTATGAGCCCCTAGTATATAGTACCTTAGGTACCAAGGGCATAGGTACTTCACAGGCCTACCAGGGGCTGAAGCATGTATTATGCCACCCCTGGGAAGCAGACTAAATCTGACACCACAGGCCTGCTACTGCAGCTTGGGTGAGGTGGTGTTAGCACTCCTCACTGACATCAAAACATGTCATGTTTGGAGTCAAACAACTTGGAATCATACCCCCACACCAGTAACTGGTGTGGGGGTACACGACATGTACCCACGACATGTACCCACTGTGGTAACACAGTAGAAATCTGAAAGAGCCCTGGCATCACAAAATGGATGCCACCAGCACAGACACTGGGCTGCCCTCATGCTGCTGACTGAAACTCACAGTGGAGGAGGCCCAACATTTGGCATCCTGTCACAGGCAGGTGTCACCCCCTTCCAGCCAGGATTTAGTGTATTGGGGCTGGGTGTGTGCAGTCCTAGAGTGCTTTGAAGTCCTGCACTGGGGGAGCAGTAGGCTTATCTGGGCATATACCAGCTCAAACCGGTGCAGGGGCTACCTGTCCCTGCTCTGGTATGAAACTGGACAAAGGGAAGTGGGTGTAACCACCCTATACCCTGACCCTCCCAGAGGAGTGGTCATACAGCTAGTCCCTCCCTTTCTTTTAGTATAAGATAGGGAACCCTTGCCTTTGCAAACTACATATCCCTGGACGACGCTTTACAAGAAGAATCCTGGCCCTTCGATGTTCCGCTACCTTTGGAAGACAGAAGAATCTCCCTTGGAGTCAAGGAGTGACACCCCTGCTTGGCAGGCACCAAAAACTCTAATCAACAGTTGTAAATTTTCCCGCTCCCGCCGGAGTCCAAAGTCCCTGCAGCCCTGGAAGTAGATTTTCTAACTTCTCGACAGCCATTGTGAGTCCCCATCAGACCTGAGGTGAGTGGACCCCACGTGTGACAAGGAACAGCAATACATGTGTAACGTGCACTATTGTCAAGTGCAACCCCTTCACGACAATCTATGAACTTGTACATTGGATTATTTGTGTTTCAATCCTCCAGCATGCTGTGCACCAAAAATCAGAGACCTACCCCATCCCGAGTGACCGTGGGCTCCTATAAAGCATTTCCTCACAAGGCATCTTTGTTGTCCCTTGCCTATTGGCTTGTGGGTCCTCTGAAGACTTTCTGATCAAACCAAAGGGCTCCCCTGGTTGCTCTAGGCCTGCCCTCACACACCCTTGCTGGGTGTGTCCCTCAGACCTTGCTGGTCTGCACCGTTGACTTTATTCAATTTCCACAAGACTTGCTGTTGCCAAGGCTTGTTGGCTCCGATCCGGTTGCGGGCACATCAGTAAGCTGCAGAAGTTGTGGGACACTCAGAATCCAGCTGCTGGTCATCGTCGACCCTTCCTGGACTTCGTGAGCAAAGAGTCAAAACACCCTTGATCACCTGAAATCCCCCGACTTCTGTGGGCATCCATCTTCCTGGCCCCGGGTCACTGGCAAGTGACTGTGAACACTGTTACTTCTGCTTTCAGGCATCTTCATCCTGAATCCAGCCTTGGATTCCACCGGACACTTCTTCAGTCTTCGCAAGCAGCAAATCTTCTTTGGCTTCCATAGAACACAGCGACGCGACCCGACACCAAAAGACACCTATGCACTTCCCTGGGTGAGGTAACTCATGCACTCTGGTACCCTAGTGTGTGTTGGCCCTCATATTACTTACCTTGTAAGTGTCTTGCTTGTAGACTTCCTCGAAGTACCCTAAAACTTTAAAAATCCAACCGCGACTTGCTCCATTGAAATCAATATGGAATCCGTGGCTGTGTTCTCACACTGCACGCGTCTTTTACTTACCTGCTTTTGCTGCATTTGTGAAGCCCCAGCGATTCTACAGGCCTTAGGCCTTGTCCCCCTGCAAGTCGACATTCCTAAACCTCTTTTTTAGTATATGGTCTGGTATGCCCCTAGGGCCCCAGCCATATTTGTGCTTAACTTATTGTGAAACGTTGATATTTGAATGTGTTCCTGACTTCTAATCTCATAAAGAGATTAGTAGAGTTTGTCCAGAAATAAATACATATATATTTGATATATATACCTGTGTGGTGTCCTTTCATTTGGTAATTCAAGAGATTATAAGGTAAAACCAGCTGCTTTACATTTCTCAGAGACTGAGCCTGAAGGCTGCTCTCCACAGCTACCACTAGGATGGCTTTCTTTAAAAGGTTGTCTTAAACCTATCTACCATAAGAGTCGAATTGGACTGGTGCAAGGTGGCCACTATAACTAGTGACCAGCATATGCCAGGCCAACTTCTCACAACGACTCTCTATCGTTCCCTCTCTCAGTCCTTCCATTCCACACTATAAAGAATAGTACTTTTGGTGGACACCAACATACTGCTCTACCTAGCCATTGGTTTCTGATCCGCATGTCATCTATTAGTTTTCGGGCTACCTGGTTAAGAGTCACTCTGGCCTAATGGTTAAGGTGTTTGACTCTTACTCTGAAGGTTAGGTGTTCAATCATTGGTCTTGCAATGTCAATGTCTGCTCAGTCTAAAGTGTAGGCAATGGTATTTTCTTCTGAAAGGCAAGGAAATATTATTTCTTGTTTGAATATATCTCTTTTGAAGAACTTCTTACCCAAGTGAAAGAAAACGACTCTCCATCGTTCCCTCTGTGAGTCCTTCCAGTCCACACTATAAAGAATAGTACTGTTGGTGGACAATAACATACTTCTATACCTAGCCATGGGTTTCTGATCCGAATGTCATATATTAGTTTTCAGACCAAGTGCTACAGAGTTACTCTGGACTAATGGGTAAGGTCTTCAACTCATACTCTGAAAGTCAGGAGTTCAATCCCTGGTCATGCAATGTTGCTGTTTGTTCAGTCTAAAGTGTAAGCAATTGTATTTCCTTCAGTAAGGTCTGGAAATATTTTTTCTTTTCATATTGTTTGAATATATCTGTTTTGAAGAACTTCTTACCCCAGTGAAAGAAAACGACTCTCTATCGTTCCCTCTCGCAGTCCTTCCATTCCAAACTATAAAGAATAGTACTGTTGGTGGACCCTAACATATTCTCTACCTTGCCATGGGTTTCTGATCCGCATGTCATATATTAGTTTTCAGGCCTACTTGTAAAGAGTCACTCTGGCCTAATGGTTAAGGTCTTAGACACTTACTCTGAAGGTTAGGTGTTCAATACCTGGTCTTCCAATGTTAATAGTTTGCTCAGTCTAAAGTGTAGGCAAAGGTGTTTTCTTCAGTAAGGTTGGGGAATTGTTTTTTCTTTTTATCTTGTTGGAATATATCTCTTTTGATGAACTTCTTACCCCAGTGAAAGATAACGACACTCTATCATTCCCTCTCTAGGTCCTTCCATTCCACACTATAAAAGATAGTACTGTTGGTGGACGCTAACATACCTCTTTACCTAGCCATGGGTTTCTGATCCGCATGTCATATATTATTTTTCAGGCCACAAGGGATAGAGTCACTCTGGCCTAATGGTTAAGGTCTCAGACTCTTTCTCTGAAGGTTACAGGTTCAATTCCAGGTCTTGCAAAGTCATTCTTTGTTCAGTCTAAAGTAAAGGCAATGTTATTTTCTTCAGTAAGGTTGGGAAATATTTGTTCTTTTCTTCTTGCTTGAATATATCTCTTTTTAAGAACTTCTTACCCCAGTGAAATAAAACGACTCTCTATCCTTTCATCTCTCAGTCCTTCCATTCCACACTATAAAGAATAGTACTGTTGGTTGACACTAACAGACTTCTCTACCTAGCCATGGGTTTCTGATCCGCATGTCATATATTAGTTTTCAGGCCAACTGGTAAAGAGTCACTCTGGAATAATGATTATGGTTTTAGACTCTTACTCTGAAGGTTAGGTGTTCAATCCCTGGTCTTGCAATGTCTCTGACTGTTTACTCAGTTTAAAGTGTAGGCAATGGTATTTCCTTCAGTAAGCTTGGGAAATATTTTTCTTTTCATATTGTTTGAATATATCTCTTTTGAAGAACTTCTTACCCCAGTGAAAGAAAACGACTCTCTATCGTTCTCTCTCGCAGTCCTTCCATTCCACACTATAGAGAATATTACTGTTGGTGGACACTAACATACTTCTCTTCCTAGCCATGGGTTTCTGATCCGCATGTCATATATTAGTTATCAGGCTAAACGGTAAAGAGGCATTCTGGTCTAAAGGTTAAGGTCTTAGACTCTTACTCTGAAGGTTAGGTCTTCTATCCCTGGACTTGCAATGTCACTGTTTGCAAAGGGTAGGCAATGGTGTTTTGTTCAGTAAGGTTGGGAACTATTTTTTCTTTTCATCTTGTTTGAATATTTCTCTTTTGAAGAACTTCTTATGCCAGTGAAAGAAATCGACTCTCTTTCGTTCCCTCTCTCAGTCCTTCCTCTACCTAGCCGTGGGTTTCTGATCCATATGTCATATATTAGTTTTCAGGCCAACTTTCACAGAGTCACTCTGGCCAAATGGTTAAGGTCAAATACTCTTACTCTGAAGGTTAGGTGTTCAATCCCTGGTCTTGCAATATCACTGTTTACTCGGTCTAAAGTGTAGGCAATGGTATATTGCTCAGTAAGGTTGAGAAATGCTTTTTCTTTTCACTTTGTTTGAATATATCACTTTTGAAGAACTTCTTACCCCAGTGAAAGAAAACGACTCTCTATCCTTTCATCTCTCAGTCCTTCCATTCCACACTATAAAGAATAGTACTGTTGGTGGACACTAACAAACTTCTCTACCTAGCCATGCGTTTCTGATCTGCATGTCATATATTATTTTTCAGGCCACCTGGCATAGGGTCACGCTGGCCTAATGGTTAAGGTCTTTGACTCTTACTATGAAAGGTATGTGTTCAATCACTGGTCCTTCAATGTCGCTGACTGTATACTCAGTCTAAAGTGTAGGCAATGGTATTTCCTTCAGTAAGGTTGGGAATTACTTTTTCTTTTCATATTGTTTGAATATATCTCTTTTGAAGAACTTCTTACCCCAGTGAAAGAAAATGACTCTCTTTCGTTCCCTCTCTCAGTCCTTCCTCTACCTAGCCGTGGGTTTCAGATCCGTATGTCATATATTAGTTTTCAGGCCAACTTTTGTAGAGTCACCCTGGCCAATGGTTAATATCTTAGACTCTTACTCTGAAGGTTAGGTGCTCAATACCTGGGCATCCAATGTCAATGTTTGCTCAGTCTAAAGTGTAGGCAATGGTATTTCCTTCAGTAAGGTTGGGAAACACTTTTTCTTTTCATATTGTTTGAATATATCTCTTTTGAAGAACTTCTAACCCCAGTGAAAGAAAACAACTCTCTATCGTTCCCTCTCTCAGTCCTGCCATTCCACACTATAAAGAATAGTTCTGTTGGTGGACACTAACATACTTCTCTACCTAGCCATGGGTTTCTGATCCGCATGTCATATATTAGTTTTCAGTTTGACTGGCAAAGAGTCACTCTGTCCTAATGGTTAAGGTCATAGACTCTTACTCTGAAGATTAGGTGTTCAATCCCTGGTCTTGCAATGTCACTGTTTACTCAATCTAAAGTGTAGGCAGTGGTATTTAGTTCAGTAAGGTAGAGAAATACTGTTTCTTTTCATCTTGTTTGAATATATCTCTTTTGAAGAATTTCTTACCCCAGTGAAAGAAAACAACTCTCTATCGTTCCCTCTCTCAGTCCTGCCATTCCACACTATAAAGAATAGTTCTGTTGGTGGACACTAACATACTTCTCTACCTAGCCATGGGTTTCTGATCCGCATGTCATATATTAGTTTTCAGTCTAACTGGTAAAGAGTCACTCTGGCCTAATGGTTAAGGTCTTTGACACTTAGTCTGATGGTTAGGTGTTCAATCCATGGTCATGCAATTTCACTGTTTGCTCAGTCTAACATGTAGGCAATGGTATTTCCTTCAGTAAGGTTGGGAAATGTGTTTTCTTTTCATCTTGTTTGAATATATCTCTTTGAAGAACTTCTTACCCCAGTGAAAGAAAACAACTCTCTTTACCAGTTGGCCTGAAAACTAATATATGACATGCGGATCAGAAACCCATGGCTAGGTAGAGAAGTATTTTAATGTCCACCAACAGTACTATTCTTTATAGTGTGGAATGGAAGGACTGAGAGAGGGAATGATAGAGAGTCGTTTTTTTTTCACTGGGGGTAAGAAGTTCTTCAAAAGAGATATATTCAAACAAGATGAAAAGCTAAAATATTCCCCAACCTTACTGAAGGAAATACCATTGTCTACAATTTAGACTGAGCAAACAGTGACTTTGCAAGACCAGGGATTGAACACCTAACCTTCAAAGAAAGAGTCGAAGACCTTAACCATTAGGCCAGAGTGACACTTTACCTGTTAGCCTGAAAACTAATATATGACATGCGGATCAGAAACCCATGGCTTGGTAGAGAAATATGTTAGTGTCCACCAACAGTACTATTCTTTATAGTGTTGAATGGAAGGACTGAGAGAGGGAACGAGAGAGAGTCGTTTTATTCACTGGGGTAAGAAGTTCTTCAAAAGAGATATATTCAAACAAGATATTTCCCATCCTTACTGAAGTAATTACGATTGCCTGCACTTTAAACTGAGCAAACACTGACATCAAAAGACCAGGGATTGAACACCTAATCTTCAGAGTAAGAGTCTATGACCTTAACCATTAGGCCACAATGAATCTTTAACATTTGACCTGAAAACTAATATATGACATGCGGATCAGAAACTCCTGGCTAGGTAGAGAAGTGTCCACCAACAGTACTATTCTTTATAGTTTGGAATGGAAGGACTGAGAGAGGGAACGAGAGACAGTTGTTTTTTTTCACTGGGGCAAGAAGTTCTTCAAAAGAGATATATTCAAAAAAGATGAAAAGAAAAAATAGGTCCCAACCTTACTGAAGGCAATACTATTGCCTACACTTTAGACTGAGCAAACAGTGACATTAAAAGACCGGGGATTGAACACCTAATCTTCAGAGTAAGACTCTAAGACCTTAACTATTAGCTCAGAGTGAGTCTTAACCAATTGGCCTGAAAACTAATATATGACATGCGGATCAGAAACCCATGGCTAGGTAGATAAGTATGTTAGTGTCCACCAACATTACTGTTCTTTATAGTGTGGAGTGGAAGGACTGAGAGAGGGAACGATAGAGAGTCTTTTTTTCACAGGGGTAAGAAGTTCTTCAAAAGAGATATATTGAAACAAGATGAAAAATATAAATATTTCCCCAAATTATTGAAAGAAATACCTTTGCCTACACTCAGACTGAGCAAACAGCAACATTGAAAGATCAGGGACTGAACACCTAATCTTCAGAGTAAGAGTCTAAGACCTTAACCATTACGCCAAAGTGACTCTTGACAAGTTGGCCTGAATACTAATATATGACATGCGGGTCAGAAACCCATGGCTAGGTAGAGAAGTATATTAGTTCCACCAACAGTACTATTCTTTATAGTGTGGAATGGAAGGACTGAGAGAAGGAACGATAGAGACTCGTTTTTTTCACTGGGGTAAGAAGTTTTTCAAAAGAGATTATTCAAACAAGATGAAAAGAAAAAGTACTTCCAAACCTTACGGAAGAAAATACCATTGCCTACACTATAGACTGAGCAAGCAGTGACATTGAAAAACCAGGGATTGAACACCCAATCTTCAGAGTAAAAGTTAAAGAAGTTAACCATTAGTCCAGAGTGCCTCTTTACGTGTAGGCCTGAAAACTAATATATGACATGCGGATCTGAAACTCATTGCTAGGTATAGAAGTATGTTAGTGTCCACCAACAGTACTATTCTTTATAGTGTGTAATGTAAGGACTGAGAGAGGGAACAATAGAGAGTCGTTTTTCTTTCACTGGGGTAAGAAGTTCTTCAAAAGAGATATATTCAAACAAGATGAAAAGAAAAAATATTTCCCAACCTAACTGAAGGAAATATCATTGACTACACTTTAGACTAAGCAACCAGTGACTGGGATTGAAAAGCTAACCTTCAGAGTAAGAGCCTAAGACCTTAACCATTAGGCCAGAGAGACTCTTAACCAGTTGACCTGAAAACTAATATATGACATGCGGATCAGAAACCCATGGCTAGGTAGAGAAGTAAGTTAGTGTCCACCAACAGTACTATTCTTTATAGTGTGGAATGGAAGGACTGAGAGAGGGAACAGTATAGAGTCATTTATTTCACTGGGGTAAGAAGTTCTTCAGAAGAGATATATTCAAACAAGATAAAATATTTCCCAACCTTACTGAAAAAAATACCATTGCCTACACTTAAGTCTGAGCAAACAGTGACATTGAAAGACCAGGGACAGAATTCCTAAGCTTCAGAGTAAGAGTCTAAGACCTTAACCATTAGGAAAGAGTGACTCTTGACAAGTTGGCCTGAAAACTAATATATGACATGTGAATCAGAAACCCATGGCTAGGTAGAAAAGTGTGTTATTGTCGACCAACAGTTCGATTCTTTATAGTGTGGAATGGAAGGACAGAGAGGGAACGATAGAGAGTCGTTTTTTTTCACTGGGGTAAGAAGTTCTTCGAAAAAGATATATTCAAACAAGATGAAAAGAAAAAATATTTCCCAACCTTACTAAAAGAAATACCATTGCCTACAGTTTAGACTGAGCAAACAGTGACATTGAAATACCAGGGATTGAACACCCAATCTTCAGAGAAAGTGTCTAAGACTTTAACCATTAGGCTAGAGTGACTCTTTAGGAGTTGTCCTGAAAACTAATATATGACACGCGAATCAGAAACCCATGGCTTGGTAGAGAAGTGTGTTATAGTCCACCATCAGTTCGATTCTTGATAGTGTGGAATGGAAGGACTCAGAGAGGGAACGATAGAGAGCCGTTTTTTTTCACTGGGGTAAGAAGTTCTTCAAAAAAGATATATTCAAACAAGATGAAAAGACAAAATATTTCCCAACATTACTGAAGGAAATACCATCGCCTACAGTTTAGACAAAGCAAACAGTGACATTGAAAGACCAGAGATTGAACACCTGATCTTCAGAGTAAGAGTCTAACACCTTAACCATTAGGCCATATGACTCTTTACCAGGTGGACTGAAAAATAATTTATGCATGCGGATGAAAAACCCACGCCTAGGTTGAGCAGTATGTTAGTGTCCACCAACAACAGTAGTATTGTTTATAGTTTGGAATGGAAGGACTGAGAGAGGGGACGATGGAGAGTCGATTTTTTTCACTGGGGTAAAACTTTCTTCAAAAGAGATATATTTAAACAAGATGAAAAAAAACTATATTTTCCAACCTTACTGAAGAAAATACCATTGCCTACACTTTTGACTGAGCACACAGTGACATAGAAAGACCAGGGATTGAACCCCTAATCTTTAAGGTAAGTGTCTAACACCTTAACCATTAGGCCATAATCACACAAAAGTACTCAAGGACACAGTAAAAACCATAAATATACAATGGTAAAAAATATTGAAATAAAGTAATTCATCACCACTGTAATTTCAATGGCGGAGCAACACTAAAATGAGGTAACGTCTAAAGAATTATAACTAGGCTTGAGTTTCTCTTAATTTTTTAGATCGAATAAGCCAGACCCAGCTCAGGAATTTCGCCATGGCAATAATTATTAGTTCATTGTTATATGTCTGCAGAATCCTTAACGCCTCCATGGCAGATCTAGTACCCAGGATCATACAAGTGGGTTTCAGCTATTTGATCCTGGGTATCTTATAAGCCGGGCCTACAAAAAGGACATGGGATATGGATTCCATTTGGGCTGAGCATGCAGGACATTGATCTGGCCCATACAGAAGCCATTTACTTGTAAAGGCATTAATCGGAAGAGAGCCAACCCTAAACTGATGGTATAGTTTTCTGTCCATCGGTTTTAGGATGACATCCCAATAAGCTTCAAACACAAAATCCTGTTTACGCATTAAAAAATCCCTAGACAGGGTGGGCCTAGTAGTGGAAGAAAAATAATTGTTCTTAACCATATCTCAATAGGCAGCCTTAAACTCCCTTTTAGGCGGGAATGGATTTTCTTCTGGATGCTCCCATAAACCACTCATCTCCATCCCACACAGGGTGTTTTTTTATATTCTGCAGCCATTTGAACTTTACTAAACATCTCACCCCCCTAAAATCCAAAAGGGATTTAGCATATTTGGAGAGCTCAGAGGTAACCCAGAGCCTTCTCCAAAACGCTATTGGTCTATATCGGGAAAGACCCTCAATGCATAAACAACCCAAATCCAGGAAGAGGGGCAACAATGGGGAAGATTGCGGGAGTCCCGTGATAACTCTGACAAATTTGTTCTGGGCTAATACTAAAGGGGAGATGTTCTCAAAACTCCATAATTCAGCACCATATAAGATTGAAGTAATGACCTTGGTGTTGTATATCTTAAAGACAGTGGCTGTTGGCTTGGTGAATGAAAGCCTATGCTCTTTTACAAGAGCTCCTGCCAGCTGTACATGTTTTAAAGCTAACAAGTCAATGTGAGGCTTCCAGTTGAGTTTCCTGCCTAAGGTGATCCACAGATACGTGAACGCATCTGTCTGTTCTAAAAGGACATTGTTCATGTACACACTACCTTTAATGGTCTTGTGTTTATGAAAAACCATGAACGTTGTCTTGTCCACATTTACCACCAGCCCATGATCATGGCAGAACACCTCAAACCTAGACAGTGCAGCCTGTAGTCCCTTCTGAGTCTTAGATAGGATCAAGTTGTCATCCGCAAACATGAGCAGTGGTATCCTCAGCCCCGCCAAAGTGGGGGCATCTGTAGGGCAAGTAGAGTAATAGTGGACCACCCTATCAATGAACAGGGACAACAACGTGGGCGCCAGGACACATCCTTGGTGCACACCCTTTAGGACAGGAAATGTATTGGTAACCTGACCATTTGAACCCCACCGTACCTGTGCATAGTTCAAAGTATACAATTTAATTAATATGGCTAATAGCTCCTGAGGCATCCCTGCGTCCAAAAGGACGCTCCACATTTTATTACAGGGGACCAAGTCAAATGCAGGCTTAAGATTGATAAAAGCTGCATCAAGGGACCCCCCTATGATAACTACTCGCCAATAAATCATTACAAACCTAAAAACCTGGTCAATGGTACTGGTGTAGGGGCGAAAGCGGGCCTGCAGAGGTGATAAAATCTCATGCTCCTTGTAGGAGAGTGGCATCGAATGCATAGTTGCCCCCAACTTTTTGCTGATGTTTTGACTGTTTTATGACACTAGCCAGGCTGTGGCCCTGCTATCCAGGACCCCAGCCTATCTGCTTCTTCTCTAAACTGATGTGAGTACCTTAGGTACATTCCAATTGGATACTGAGGATACCCTGTCAGCCCCTTGTAGCTGGTACACTAGGTACCCAGGGAATGGGTCCCTCAGAGGCCTACCAGGGGCTGCAGCACTTGTTGTGCCACCCCTGGGACAGCCATACAAAATGACACCCCCAGACCACTACTGTAGTCTGGGTAAGGTGGTGCTTGCACCCCTTACAGGGATATAGGTATCCTGTATCCCACTTAATACAACACATATATCCTCATAGGTCACCCCTAAGGCAGGCCTTGCTAATCCTACAAGGCAGGGTGCTGAGCTATGTGTGAGGGGGAACCCCTACCTGAGTAGGGCCCCTCTGCAACCTTCGTAAAACTATTGCTGGGTTGTTTGTAGTGCAGCCATACCATATACTCTTAACCGCATTATAAGTAATCGCTAGAGAGTGATAACTTGAGAATGGCTACACAGAACCATATTGTGTTTGGTGTCAAACATGTAGGAATCATACCCTCAATCCAGCCATGGGAGTGAGGGCATGATTGCCCCCTGCTAGAGGGACGATATGGGAAAAGCGGCAGAATTTAGACACCAATTTAAAAGTGCACACGTAGTACAAAATGGATGCTACCCGCCACCCACACGACTCTGGCTGAACTTCAGCCACGGCAGCTGGACAATAGTGATCTTGTTGCAGGGAGGTGCTCTCACCTCCCCAGACAGACTATGTGGATTGGAACTGGGTGGGTGCACCATAGGATGTCTTTCAGACTTGCACGTAGGCTTCTCCAGTACCTACTTCTGCATACACCGCCTCAAACCGGTTCAGGGGCATCCTGTCCCCTGCCCAGATGGGAAACCACACAAAGGGGAGAGGGTGTAGCCACCCTTTCCCGCCTGAACTCTCATTGGTGGGCTCTGATCTGGACACTCCCCTAATCTTTGGATAAAGGTGAATACAGGGTCCCCAGAGCCTCAGATTACTCTTGAACTTCACAGGCTTGAACTTCGACTTGCTGCTGCACAGCTAAAGGAAGAAATCTCCCTTGGGGTAAAGGAGTTACCCCCCTGCTTGGCAGGCACCTGAAACACTGCAAGTGACCCAGTTGGAACCTCACTGCTCCTATGGACATCGACGACTCTTTCCTACCTTGAGGTGGGTTTCCAAGCATACCAGAGGCCAGTGAGTGTGCACAGCAAAGCTCAGCACCATGGACCCCGTGGGTGCTGAGATCCCCAATAACCCAGGACACCAGCCACCTCTTGCACAGCACCCGACCCCGACAAGTGGGAAAGTTGTGCTTTGGCCCATTATTGAGCCAGCCTCTCAACATTATCTGTGCCTAAGATCGACACCCTAGCCCGCTCCGGCAATCCGTGGGTGCATCTTTACGCACACCAAATTGCTGCCTCCCGCAGTCCCTTGTCTCTCAACAGGTTGGCCCTAGCGGAGATCAATCTTCACTTCCAAGAGTTCCCCTAGTTGCTCCAGGCCTGCTCTTCAGTCTCCTTGCTTGAGACCTTGCTCAAACCTTGTGGGTCTGCACCAGTAGCAGTTTTGTGTTTATTGTGTGGGTTGTGGTTGCCAAGGCTTAATGGATCCAATCCAGACACTAACACTGCAGCGACCCTCATCCTTCATGGGACAGTTGCCCTCCAGAAGCTGGCCTTCCTTGACACCTCCTGGACCCCGTGGCTGACGATCCAAGCTACACCTCTTCCACCTGGAAGCACCCGACATTGAAGGGCTCCTTCTCCTGAGCCCCCTGGTCACTGTGCCGTGACCCAGACTCTGTCCCCTCTGCTTTCAGGTCCTTCTCTTCAAGATCTATATTTTCAATCTTCACGACATCGAAGACGCTTCTTGCTAGCAGCAGTTCTTCACGTTTTGCCATTGAAAATCAGCCCGCGACCCGACATCGAAAACGACCTATGCACCCGGCTTCCCTGGGGCAGGTAACAGTGGTACTTCGGTACTCTCATGGGTGTGGGCCCTTCAAAAGCTTAACTCTAAAGTATTGAACTTGAACTCCTGCTAGAAGTGTTTTTAATCTTGTAAAATTAAACCGCGACATTCTCCATAGGCTTTAATAGAGATCCCGACAGTAGCTTTAGCCACTGCACATGTCTCCCGTGGGTCCCTTTCTCACTACCTTGGGTGGCTTCACAAGGGGCCAGTGACCCTAAATGCCTACGCATTGTCTGTAGAAATGTCGTGGTTCTTATACCACTTTTTTGATATATGGTTTGGTCCCCACCTGGGGCCCTATGATTCCAGTGCTATTTATTGTAACTATCAATGCTTGTTTGAATTGTATCTTTACCTCCAGCCTCATAAAGAGACTGGTGGGATTATTCTTAGAATAAATACATATATTTGATATATATACCTGTGTGGACTACTCTTTCATTTGGTTATTCAAGAGGTTATCTATGGTAAAACAAAAAGCTTAACACTCCTTCAAGACTTAGCCTGAAGGCTGCTCTCCACAGCTACCACTAGGATAGCTTTCTTTAAAAGTTGTCTTTAACCTATCACCATAAGAGTCGAATTGGACTGGTGGAAGGTGTCCCCTATAACTAGTGGACAGCATATGCCAGGCCAACTTCTCACATTGGTGTGCAGCGGTTGGATTCAAGCTTACCATTGTTTTACCAGATAACAAATTGAATTTCTAAAGTGAAAGCCACTGGTTACTAAAGGTACATATAAATTTAAGCTTAGAATACAATAAGTTCTACTGAACTTAGGAGTTGTGTGTAGAAGGCTTAGCACACCTTGACTACAACTCAAGAAAGGGTTCAGTAGGCCACACCTAGTGTAGGTAGATACACCAGTACCACTACACTAGAAATGTCTTCAGGATCAGGAGCCCATAAGGCCCTGGAAGGACCTTCAAGGGTCCCAGTCAACAAGTATGACAACCTCTCTTTTGCTGAGCTTAGGGAGATATGCACTACTAGGCAACTGAAGACAAACAAAGGTGTCAACACTCAACGTCTCAGGGAAATCCTGCTCATTGCAGACTTCAAGCAGACTCTAGTGTCTGAGGGGGTAGACAGGTTGGGTGGGTATTCCGCAGAAGAGGACACCCTAGTGGTGGACTCTGATGAGGACCAGGAAGAGGAAGTTGAACTTGACCTGGATAAATCAGACCACTCACAACATGGAGGTGATGGCCCAAGATGGGAGAGTGGTGGATCCAAACAGAAGGAACAGATCCCCCTCAGAGGGGTCTAACCATTCTGAGAGATCCAAAAGGACCTCTGCCTCTTCTCAGAGAAGAGAATCCTCCAAAGAGAGGAAATGCAGACTGATCCAGTTTGAGCAAGCCAAGCTAGAGAAAATACCAAATATTATAGTCCATATTGGCCATTATATTTGGTATCCCTAAAAAGAAACTGAATGTGAAAGATTGTAAAATGAAATCAAAATTGCAAAAAGAGACTGCAATCTGGTATCAAATAAAAGGCAACTCCAGGTGCGTAATGGCTAAAAGCTAGCCATTGGAAAGTAAGGTGTACAAAATATTACAGAAACGCATGAGCCATAATATGTGTTATTCCCATAGTAAAAGGTGTTGGAAAACTCAAAGATGGGTACCAGTTTGAAGAGCAATACTGTGCCCACCCATCCCTCATCAGATTATCTCAAATTCAATCATGGTAACTTCTAACTCGAGAAACACCAGGGGACACCAAATATTATAGGCTGTAAAGGCCATTATATATGGTATCCCCTAACAAAACGGGATGTAAAATCTTGTGGAATGATGTGCAAAATGTGAAAAAGATACTGTAATCTGCTATCAAATAAAAGGCAACTTTAAGTGGTCAATGGCAAAAGGGTAACCCATGAAACAAAGGTGATATGCGATATTACTTCAATGAGTGAGCAATAATATTTGGTATCCTAATAGTAAACGATGTTGGAAAGAACAAGAAGGGGTGCTATTTGTCATAGAAATACTGTGCTCACCCATCCAACATAAGTCCATGTGTTAGACCTGGCTTTTTCAGAGGGTTTATCCCCAGACTTTTTGCTTTCTGGCCTCCTGTTTCTGAACTGTTTTTGTTGGTTTTATGACTCTGGACACTTTACCACGGCTGATCTGTGCTAAAGTGCTTATGCTCTCCCTATAAATTATGTTTAAGATTGAGGTTTCCATGATTGGCTTGTTTGACTTACTTCTAAGTCCTTAATACAGTGTATCATGTGTGCCCAGGGCCTGTACGTCAAATGCTGCTAGTGGACCTGCAGCACTGATTGTGCCACCCACACAAGCATCCTTTCAAAGGGTTCTCATGCCTGCCACTGCAGTGTCTGCATACCGTTTTTACTGCCATGTCAACTTGGCTAGTGCACCCAATTGCCAAGCACCAGCCTTCATTTTTATTACATGTGAGTCACCCCAAAGATAGGCCTAAGGTATCCCTGTGGGCAGGGTGCAGTGTATGTGAAAGGTAGGACATGTACTTGTGTGTGACATGTCCTTATAGTGAAATACAGTGTATTTAATTTTGACTATGGAAATGCTATCTGTCCCATAGGCTAGAAAGGGAGTTTATTTATAACATCTTATAAGTATAACTTCTCATTGGGACAAGGAAGAAAGATGAGGTTTAGTGTGCCTGACCTCAGAATATAAAAATGCATCTTTTAGTAACGCTGATTTTTATACTGGAAATTACCACTTTTAGAAAATAGGTATTTTCTTGCTTAGCCATCCTACGTGCCTCTGATGATTTGTGGATTGACTGTATGGCTTTGGAGTGACCAGTGTGAACATGTCTCTCCCTCTAGAAGGGTGGAATGCTACCCACGCTGCCAGAACTGGCAGGGGGGTAGTATTCCAAAGCGTTTGACACCAAACACGACATGTTTTGATGCAGCCATTCCAAAGTTAGCATTTACCGAAAGGTTATAATGCACTTAAGAGTATATGGTATGGCTCTATCACAGAACAATGTGTATATGCGATAAAGGTGCACTCCTGAGTAATCAATAGATGAACAAACCTATAATATGTTAATGATGGGTTAGTTTTTACATTCAGTTTTTTCACTTTATTCATACAGGCTATCGCGAACAGTCCTCAGCATCTGAGAAATCCTGTTTAGCCATTAGCTTCACTGTCATCTGTTTGAGGTGTGCGTTGCTACTCTCATCACGTTACCCACTTTAACATGCATATTGACGATTATTCTCTCCATATCAACATTTTCGTGTGTTCCTTTTTTATTAGCATCTTCATTCCGTATTGAATTTCATCACCGTACCAGTCACGGTGAGCTTTGACCTCCATTTTATTTATTTATTTTATTGCTACCGATACCACCATATCTCTTTTTCTAATCACTTCACTATCTCTTATAACTTTCTCTCCCATTTTTGACACCATTTCGGGTTTCTAATATAACATTCCTTCTTACGGGCTGTTTCTCTTATCAATGCTTGGTTCTAGTCACACCTATCCAAAGCTGATCACATGTCGTTAATTATCATTTATGTTCCCAATCACTCTAAGCATGTTGCCATAAGCTGCAGTGTTAAAATGACCCACCCCAAGAGTTACTGTATATATGTATAATCCCTTAATACATTCATTTCAGGTTTGCCCCTGACAAAGGGATTTATAATCTCGAAATGCATCGGGCCGTATGCTCATAAACAGATGAAGAATTCAATCATCATCACATTATTGGGAATTTCTCATGAAAAATGTACACAACATTAAGGATTATTAATGTTCTGTAATAGCATATAATTTAATGTGACGATTATAATGATACGTCATCATGGTTTTTGTATTGATAAATCTGAATATCTATCTAATTTAAACTCAAAGCTCTTACTGTTTTGATCTATTATTATTTATTTGCGGCTGAACAGTGGTTTGTGTGTTACAAACAAGTGAACAGTGCGTGGTACACAGCAGGTTTTCCTGCTATATTACTTTTCTTGTATCACAGAATAGCCATAAGGAAGTATTTCCGAAAGCTGCAGAGGGGCTCAGCTCATGCTTGGGCACCCTATCACACAAAACCAAGCACTCTGCCTTCAGGATTGTCAAGGCCTGCCATAGGAGTGGCTTATAGGTTTATATGTGTCTGTATATATATGTGGATATAGGTAGCCTATACCACTGTAAGGGGTGCAAGCACACCCTTACCCAGGCTGCAGTAGCAGACCTGTGGTGCCATTTTGGAGTGCTTCCCAGGGGTGGCATAATACATTCTTCAGCCCCTGGTAGGCCTCTGAGGAACCTATGCCCTAGGTACATAGTATACCATATACTAGGGGCTTATAAGGCACTCCAGAATCCAATTATATATGTACCTAATGTACATGCAAACCATTTTGGAGAGGAAGCAGCAAGGCTGTGGTCCTGATTAGCAGGGCCACAGCCAGACTAAGGTAGAAAAACAGTAAAAAACCAGCAAAAAGTGGGGGTACCCATGTGAAGCAGATCCGACTCTCCTACACACCTCCTGTGGGGCGTCTGATGTCTCTGCCCAGTACTCTGAAAGGAAAGAAGGAGTCAGGTAAACAAAGTGCTGCAGGACTGACCAGAACCGGTTTGAACAAGGCAAAGGCCCCTCTGCCCTCAGAAGACAAAGGATTTGGGGGTATAAGTATTGGGACCCTGATCCCAAGAATTTAGATCACTTTGGGAAAACAAGAAGAAACCTCTGCTGAGGAGAGGAACCAAGAAGAAACTGAGGAGAGACTATCCCTGAAACTGGGGGATTGGCCTGCAGGGGTTGCCTTATGCCAATGAGAGTAGAAAGGAACTTTGTGTGTACTTTTGCTCAACTTGTGAAGGATCTCCAAGGGCTTGGAAAAGAGCTTGCCTCCTGCTGAAGTCTCAGGAACAACAGACTTTACCCACAAGCTCCCCGGAGTTCTTTGGAAGTGCCTGCTGCTGTTTTGGGCCTTCTGAGGGACTGTGTGTCGCAAGGAGCTGGAAGCGCGACTCAAGAAGGAGAAGCGTGCCACCGTCGGAGCTGTTGTCGTCGCATCGCGTAAAGGGGTGACGCCGCTGAAGTTGTCGCATCGAGCGGAAGCATCTCGCATCTTCAAAGAAGTATCTCGCAACGCCAAAGAAGTGTGTCGCCATCGCAACCATCGTAGCTGACGCATTGCACTGCATCAAGAGAAGAGTCTCGCATCGAGGAAGAAGCGTGACGCCATCACAGCCATCGTAGCGGACGCATTGCAACACATCAAGAAAAGCGCCTCGCATTCACGGAGAAGCGTGCCGCCATCGGAGCTGTTGTCGTCGCATCACGTAAAGGGTGTCGCCGCTGCAGTTGTCGCATCGAGCGGAAGCGTCTCGCAATGTCAGAGAAGAGTGTTGCCGCCAAAGCCGCTGTCATCGCATCGCGTAAAGGGGTGTCTCCGCTGCAGCTGACGCATCGAATCGAGTCTTCTCGCAACATCGGAGAAGCGTGCCACATCGGGAAGATCTTCACGTCTTTATTTCTTTGCACCAAACTTTCATCGCATCAACATCGTTGCAACACTTTCGTTACCCTGCGTGTCGCATCTAAAAGGTACATTGACTTAAAGTGTCGCATTTAAGAACTAAAGAGAACTAAGCTAAATTCTACCATCTTAAAGTAACATTATTGTGGATTTTTTGTTATTTATGGTCTTGTGGTAAATCTATATAAAGAATACTTATTTTTTTATATAAAACCTGTGTGGTGTTCATCTGTAGTGTTGTCACTTGATTACTGTATGTGTTCACAAATGCTTTACACACTGCCTCTGAGATAAGCCTGTCTGCTCGTGCCAAGCTACCAATCTGGGGTGTTCCCAAGTACATAACATTACAGTTTAGGGAGAAAGCAGATACACTGGGGTCCTGATTAGCAGGATCCCGGTCAGACTAGTCAAAAAACAGTATTACATCAAGCAAAAAATGGGGATAACCATAAAAAGCAGATCCTACTTTTACACACAACCCCACAAACATAAGGAGATGAGATCAACCTTGCCCAGTTGAGTCTACATTTTCTAAGTAGAAATATCTGGAGAGTCCATCTGCATTGGCATGTTTACTCCCATGTCTATGCTCCACTGTATAGTCCATCCCCTGTAGGGAAATGGACTACCTCAAAAGTTTCGGGTTTTCACTCTTCATCTGTTTTAGCCAGAAGAGGAGCTTATGGTCTGTCTGAATAATGAAGTGAGTACAAAACGGGTATGGTCTCAACTTCTTCAGGGCCTAGACCACAACAAAGGCTTCCCTCTCTATAGCTGACTAACGTTTCTCTCTGGGGTTCAGCCATCTGAAAATAAAAGCAACAGGTTGATCCTGACACTCTGCATTAGGTTGTGATAGCACAGCCCCTACCCCCAACTCAGATGCATCTGTTTGGACAATAAATTGTTTGGAGTAGTCAGGACTCCTCAGAATGGAAGCAGTGCACATGGCCTGCTTGAGATCATCAAATGCCTTCTGACAGCTAACTGTCCACTGAATCTTCTTGGGCATTTTCTTGGAGGGGAGATCATTCAAGGGAGTCACTATAGACCCACATTATTTTACAAATCTCCTGTAATACCCAGCCAGGCCCAAGAAAGCTCTGACCTGAGTCTGGGTAGTTGGAGCAACCCAGTCCATTATGATCTGGATTTTGTTCTGTAGTGGTTGAAACTGGCCTCCACCCACAAGGTGGCCCAAGTATACAACCTTGCTCTGCCCTATCTGGCACTTAATAGCCTTGATAGTGAGGCCTCCTTTCTGCAGGGCCTCCAAAATATTCTTCAGGTGGACCAGGTGATCCTCCCAGGTAGAGCTAAAGACAGCTATATTATCAAGATATGCTGCACTATAGGCTTCCAGACCTGTTATAGCTTTATCCAAGGGGAATTGGTGCAAACACAGATGTTGTGCAACACACGGCATGCAACGATCCCCTTGCACACGATGTCCGGGCTGTACAGGAGCTTTCCACCTGTGCCATCAAGGGCACCTGAAACGTGACTTCAACACGCCAAATGTGTGTTCAACGATGCCCCTGGTGCGTATGTGGGCTGCATTGTACTGCCTCTGGGTGGGTGCGTCCGGGTCTCGGAGCGGTGTCATCATCCAGGGGCAGAGTGCATATCCTTGATCACCTATGACAGTGCAGGGAGAAAAGAGTCAATACTTGGTTCAGCAGGATGTGATGGCAGGCCCACTAATCCAGTGATGCCTGTGCTGGCTCTGTGTGAGGTGAGTATAAGCCAGCCCTCAGGGAGTAGCTGGTGCTGGCAACAACTCCATCAGGCACTCAGAAATGCAATGTCAGTACAAGGGGGAATGACTTGAGTCGCAGAGGGCTAGTGGCCCCGGATGCACAGCAGCCGACACAGACCCACCGCCACGGGATGCTGACCGGAGGGAGACTGGGGTAGGGTCATGAGGGCAGAACAGGGCTTTGCATGTGTCATAGGTGCCTTCCGTGGAGTGTCACGGGGAGAATGAGAGGCCTACCCCAGGGCATGATGCAGAGGGCACATGCCAACTGTATCCGGCAATATGGCGGATATGAATGCCACAGACCCATGGCAGACACCTAGTCCGTACCTGCCCGTTGCTGATGACAACCCCCAGGCCACAGGCTCAGACACCAACGATGTTCCGCTGGAGGGTGACGGTCACTCATGGCGCACAGGGTTAGTGGCACCACGTGTCACCTGGCTTGCGTTGAAGAGGGTTATTGGTACCACGTGTTGCAGGCTTGCATTGAACAGGGTTAGTGGCACCACGTGTCGCAGGCTTGAATTGAACAGGGTTAGTGGCACTACGCGTCGCAGGCCTGCGATATGGAATTATGCCTCACTGATCAAAGGGAGCCCTGGTGCTGTGGCCGCTGCCACGGACTTGGGGTCACTGCCATTCAGGACTCAGGACACTGTTCCAAATGTGGGACCTACTGGGCTGAAGAGTACGCCGGAGGAGCATGTTCATAGGTAAGGAGTGATGTGGACCAGCATCGGGTGGGCCAGCGATAGTCTGCGGAGGCTGCAGAGGTCGCGGGATTGGGGCTTGGAGCTTGCACTGGCACATGTTGGGCCCTTTTTGACACATGACTGTGTCAGCAGTTGAGCAGTGCAGCCCTGGTGTGCTGGGGCAGGCAGGCCTGGTCTGTGCATCAGCGTCCTGTGGTGCAGCAGGCGCATAGGGTCACAGGCCCCGGTGCACACGACGTCGGCCTCATGGCAGGCCGTGCGGTGCCGCACTGTCAGTGACGTTGGCCTTCCCGGGAGTGAACCATGCTCTGTGCAATGGGGTTTTTGACCACACCCCTGCGCAGCCCTGGTGCACTCAGGGCCAACCTACTAAGCTCACGCACACAGGTGGGGACCCGGCATGCGACACTTCCGCTATCTGACCCACGGCCTGGGGTGACATGGTTGCGTCCACTACTCACTACTCTCCAGTCACCAGCAGTTGTGGTCTGCATGGATATGTCTGTGGTGTGCATAGCCATGTCTGTCCTGCACATCCACGCCTCATTCCCAATTATGGGTCACTTGCATCCTCGCACATGGCTGCATTCCGCGTCTCCACACGTTCAGCTGTTGTGTGGCTGTGGTGCCATGAAATGTCTCTATTGGGTGTAGGGGTAGCCCAGGATGACTATGGAGTGGTGTTGTCCATGTCTGGTAGGTGGTCGTGTAGTTTGACATGTTGTATGTGGTTTGGTCACGTGTGCATTCCACACAGTTGTGTGTTGGTGGCCTTGGGGTGTGTGAGGTGTTGATTTGGCACTTACCAATGAGCAGTCCCGTTCCATATGTGCCATCCTGGAAGCTCTGGTTGATGATGGACTGTCGGAAGATGAAGGAATCATGCACACTGCCTGGGTAGTTGGCGACGACATTGGTGAAGAGTCCCCGGTGGTCCACTATTGCCTGCACATTGATGGAATGCTGATGCTTTCTGTTATGGTAGTGGTGTGCAGTATCCGCAGGGGGCACACGTGGGACATATGTGCAGTCGATTGCCCCCAACATGGCCGGGAATCCGGCTATGGTGTAGAAGCCTTGCTTTGTCTCCAGCTGTTCCTGCGCAGTGTTGGGGAAGTGAAGGTACTGGGGTATGAAGCTGAGGATGGCATCCAGGACAGGTGTAATGAACTTTGATAGGGCTGGCTGTGAGACCCCTCCGACTCTGGCAGTTGTTGGTAGGAAGGTACCAGAGGCCAACAGGTGCAGCACAGCCAGCAGCTTTGTCTGCGGAGGGATGTTGGTTCTCCACTGTGTTAGGACCGTCAGCCTGTGGGCGATGTGGGTCATGATGCGGAGGATGGTTGCCCTTTCGAGCCTGCAGTGGGCAATGACTTCCTCAGGCGTTAGGTCTATGAGAGTGGAGCGTTTTTGGTAGGTCCGCTGTCTTACTCTGCGCTGCATCTGTGGTGGTCCAGGGGGGCAGGTCCGGGTCCTGGGGTTGGTGGGGGTCCTGGGGGTGGTGGCGGTGGGTGTTGTGGCCCTGTTGGGGCTCCGAGCTGCATGATGAGTAGCTCCATGGCGTGATTTGTTCTTTGGGTGTGGCTGTGTGCAGGGCTCCGTTGCCTACTGGAGGTAGTCGTTTGTCTTTAAACCTGCTTGAGGCAGGTGTTGAATACCTGCGGCTATCACGGCTTATCGCCAGTTTTTGGTTCGCTTCGCAGATCTGGCAGTTCGTTGTGAAAGTGATGTTGTGGTTTTTTCATGTGGTTTTGCATGGGAACACCTACTCTGCATCTCATTAGGGTTAGTTGGTGGTGTCCACCGTGTAGATAAATTTTGGGGCAGTTATCGGGGGAATACTGGCGATGTCTGCAGTTTGAACCAGCTTGCAAAAGGGGTGTTAGGTCTATCTCCACTTATGATGCGTTAAGGTGGAGATAAATCGGAGATAAGTCCTTGTGAATGTGCCCCTAGGTGGTTTGACTGGGTGTGAGAGAGAACATGTGCATATATTGATTGAGGACCTTCCTTCAATCAACCTACTATTGGTCAATGAGGCTGCCTGCCAAGGCTACACCATCAACTGAGCCATCATCAGGGTTCTGTGAGAGGAGATCAGGGAGTGGATCGCTCTCTTCCTCCTGTACCTCATCAGTTACCATGAGCAAGCCTATGTCAGCCCTGTCCACAAAAGGTTTGAGGCTGTTTACATGGAGCACCCTCTGGGGGCTCCTAGGAGTGCCAATGTCCACCAGATATATGACCTCACCTTTTTGCTCAATGATAGCATAGGGTCCACTCCATATGTCTTGGAGAGCTGCTGTGGGCACAGGATCCAACACCCACACCTTCTAGCCTGGCTGGTAAACAGCCAGGACAGCCTTTTGATCATGCCTAGCTTTCTGCAATTCTTGACTTGCCACCAGGTTTTTGCTTGCCTTCTTCACGTACTCACCAATCCTGGAGCGGAGAACAAGTACATAGTCCACAATGTCTTGTTTGGGAGGTTTGAGAGATAACTCCCTTTCCTCCTTCACCAAACACAGGGGACCCCAAACTGGATGCCCAAACAGAAGTTCAAATTGGATGTAGCCAAACCCCTTCTGTGGGACCCTTCTGTAGGCAAAGAGAAGGCAGGGCAACAGAACATGCCATTTTCGCCTAAGTTTCTCTGATCATGGCCTTGAGGTTTTTTTCCCAGTAGATCCTGTGGAACCTACTGATAATCCCAGAAACCTAAGCAGCAGCTTGCTGTCTGAAGGGTTCAAGAGAGGGACAGGTTTGCTGCTCTAAACTCAAGTCTGCACTGGAAGGGCCCCTGTCCCCAAGAACGTAACCTGATCAGGCTCAAGTTCATCTGAGACAGTTGCTTCACAGGGACAAATATCATCCCCCTCAAGAGACTGATCCTCACTCTGAGTCTGGGGGGAAGACACAGCCTTAACCCTCCTGTTCCTTCTCTTGAAAGGCACCTGGTCCATTGTTCCGGGATCCAGGGTCTGTTCAGTGGATGTCAGTCTGACTTGTGACCTAGTCACAGTAAATACACCTGCAGATATTCCCAAAATAGCTGCATGAGTCCTAAATTCTACATCAGCCCAAGATGAAGTCTCCAAATCATTGCCTAACAAACAATCTACTGATAGGTCTGAACTTACCACATCCTTTTTAGGGCCAGTTACCCCTCCCAAGCTGAAATTAACAACTGCCAAGGAATGGTCAGTCCTGACATTGTTTGCATTTGTCACTTGGTACATCTCACCAAGTATATTCTGTCCAGGAAACACATGTTTCTCTGTCACCATTGTGACACTGGCCTCTGTGTCCCAGTAGGCCATTGCCTCTGTTCCATTGATCAAAGGCCACTGTCTGTACATATCCAAATTACTGGGACTGACAAGTAAGGTGGCAATATCCATGCCACCATCACAGACCAAAACAGCCTGAGCTGGAGATCTGATTAGTCCAGAACCCATCTCAGATGCCAAGGTTAACCCCCTTAACCCTCTGTTCCCTGTACCATGACTTGTACGTGTGCTAGGGGGAGCAGTTGCCTTAAGGGCAGGGGTAGTAGGAATAGTTTCCTTGGCTTTTGGAGAATCCACATCTTTTCTCCAATGGGTTTCACCTTACAAAATTAACACCAAGGTTTACTTTTCCCTATCCTTTGTTGGATTGTGACTCCCCCGGATGCAGGTGTTTGGGGCCCGGATGAAGACTCTTTGTCTTGACCCTTATCCCCACCCTTATCTTCAGTTTTTGAAGAATCTTGCTTCTTCTGGTCACTACCATGGTTCTGATTTCTCTGCTTCACCCTCGTTTGCCCTATTTATCTTCCTTCTTTCCCAATTCTTGGGGAGAAGTTAGATCTGAGTCTACCAGGTATTGATGCAATAGCTGATTCTGGTAATTATTAAGGATCTGCTCCCTCATAATCAAATTGTACAATCCATCAAAATCATGCACTTTGCTGCAAATCAACCAACTTTCCAGAGCCTTGATAGCACTTCCTTCCTTTGATAACTTTATTTCGGTCAGAGACCATAAAAGTGCAGATAAAATACATACATACAAGGCACGTCAAATAAAATAATAAAAATAGAAACATTTCTTTAAAAGAGAATTAAACAATTGGTTATCAAAGATGTTTCAATAGTTTAAAATGATTTTAGACTTAACCTGCGGCGCCACATGCCATAAAGAAAGCGGGAAACAGCAAATACAATGGGCGGAGAAGTGTCATGCTTGAGAACTCTACACGCCTGTACACAATGTCTAAAACCCAAGTTTCTACAGATTGGGATGAGCCAATATTTACGGATACTACTGTAAGCTGGACAAAAAAATAAGACATGGTTAAGATCTTCTCTGGCATAATTACATAATGGGCAATTTTCGTTTTCAGTTTTTGCCCATTTCGATGTGAATGATCTAATAGGTAAAGAGCCATGCCTTAGTTGAACATATATTTCCTCGCAAGAGGGGGTTGAATTTCATCCAAAAATTTCTCCCACCCCCTTTCTGGTTTAAATGCGAGGAACTCAATAGAAAGCCTGCCATAAGAAGTTGAGCTTTGTAAAGCATACAGATTGTAATGTCTCACTATGTTTAACAACTGAGCTCTAGATATCCCCGGACAACTCAACTCGGGGGACCCCCATAATTGAGGCAGACCGATTTTTGAAGAAAGGGCCTTGATGTAGGAAAGCCAGGGGATATTTTTGCTTTTTAACTGTTCCCAGATCTCCCGGAATTCAGCTCTGAAGGATGCCAACTCAGGTACTGACCAGAGCCTCCTCCAATAAGGCAGGGGGCGCACATCTGCCATATTTTCAATGGACTCCAGACCCAGGTCCATTCGTAATGGAATAAAGGGTGTACTTGTCGGTAATCCCACCAAATTTCTCATAAAGGCCTGTTCAACCCTCACGAGACTTGATACATTCTTGTGACCCCAAAGTTCAGCGCCATACAAAGATGCAGTCCGAGCCTGCAGACTGTAAATCTCAAGGGCGGGCGTAACGAGTTTAGATATCGATGCTCTCTGGAGCTTGTCAATACCGCCAGATAATTGTGAGAGTCTAAGGGCAGATTTGGCAATCTGGTGGCCCCAACCAAAATCCTCCGTCAGCGTAATCCCCAGATATACAAAGGTTTTAACTCGTTCCAATGGCACGCCATTCAAAAGAGGGTTCAGGCGCGTGTGCCTCGGGGGATTGAAGATCATAAACTTGGTCTTATCCATATTGATCTCCAAGCCCCGCGAGGCGCAAAAGCTCACGAAGCCATCCAGGACTCGCTGGATACCCGAGGAAGTTCGGGACAACAACAGAGTGTCATCCGCGAACATCAAAGCAGGTACATGGCCAGACATCAACCAGGGGGCATCACTATCCTTGACTTTGTTTAGGGTGTCAACAAGACCATTTATGAACAGGCTAAAAAGAGTAGGGGCCAACACACACCCCTGCCGGACGCCCCTGGCTACAGGGAAACGATCCGAGAGGGCCCTGTGTCTGCCACACCTGACCTGTGCGTAGTTTCCATCGTGCAAACGGGACAAAATCTTAAGCAAATAGTGCAGGATTCCCAAGTCTGCCAATACCACCCACAATTTTTCCCTCGGGACCAAATCGAATGCGGCCCGCAGGTCCACAAAAACTAGGTAGAGGCTGCCACCCTCAACCTTTGTAGTTTTCCAAAACAGGACCTGGAGCCTGAAGATTTGGTCCAGAGTGGAAATTCCGGATCTGAATCCAGCCTGGAGAGTGGACAGTATTCCCGTTCCTCCATCCAGGCTTGGATCCTATCCAGGATAATTCTGCCCATTAGTTTTTGTGTTGTATCAAGGAGACTAATGGGCCTATAGTTTGAAGGGGTAAGTGGGCAGCCTTTTTTATAAATAGGGACAATCTCGGCCCCCAGCCAAGTGTCCGGTGGGTCAGACCCCTCGAGGATCACATTGAATAAGGTGACAAGATAAGGCGCCCATATTTTCGGCTGGGCTCGAAACAGATCCCTCGGCAATTTCTCGAGGCCGGGAGCTTTGTTGGGAAGCAATCTAGCTATTGCGGATTCTACCTCCTTCAAGGTGATACTCACTGGGAGGTCAGGTGGATGCACACACAATCCGGGGCCTCCGCCCAAGGCCCCCGTCAGTCAACACTCGTGGCGGGGGTCTGGGGCAGGGGGCCGGGCAGGTGTCGCAATTTCCTGCGGGCCAGATCCAGAGATTAGACTTAAATCCAGCCATGATGGGTCATCGTGCTCCAAACATGCATATAGAGCCCCAAAATGAGCCTACCACACTGGGGGCGCAATATTTGGGGTGATAGCTAGACCTCCCCCCTTAAAGTCTGAACTTACAATAGCCCAAAACAACTTTGCGTCCCCATTCAGGAGCACATTTCTCAGCTCTTCCCACCTTACCTCCTCCCAGTCCCTCTTAGCTCCCTCAATAATTTTTTTATAGAGCGATCGAGATAGTCTTGTTTTTGTGCTATCCTTGGCTTTAATTGCGATAAGAAGATCTTTCTTGGCTTTCCTGCAGGTGCCATTAAACCAGGGGTGTGTCTTAGCCCCACCTCGTCTAGGTCTGGATAATGGGCAAAGCACATCCCCCAACGCACTGGCCAGCTGGTTATGGATTTTTACAGCGTGACCGTTTGGTGGCAGGTCAGCCATCGCAACTAACTAAATAGCGAGCTGGTATATTTTACCCAACTTAGTCGGGGAATTTTGGAAGTGGGGCCAGTTGACCCTACGACGGTTGTTCGGAACCATGAGAGGCATGTTGTTATTAAAAGTAAGGCCGGCTTCAGGGTTAGTCTGCCCAAAACTCCCAGGATTAAGTGTTAAAACAAGGGCATTGTGATCGCTATCATGTCTCGAATACACTCTAAATTCTAGAAGCTTGTCCCAGTGTTTTGCTTCCAACATAATATAATCAATAATAGATGTTTGTGCTACCCTATTAAATGTGGGATTTCCCGGACGATCAGGGTCCAGTCTCCCATTACACGCCCGCAAGGACGTAGCAAGCGAAAATGATTTTATTTGGAGGACCAACCGAGTCCATGCCTTAACAGGAAGGATATTTGGTTCCGGGATACACCAGAGTGAATCTTCATCGTCCTGTTCATCCCAAACAGGGTTGACCAAGGGCTCGAATTGGCAATTAAAATCCCCGCCAACTATTAGTATAACTGAAGGGTCAAGTGTCTGGATAAAGAGATCTAATACTTTAATCGTATCAGACTCCTGCCCATGCCTAACTGGCCTTGAATAAATGTTTATTATGGCTATTTTAGGTGAATTCAGGGGTGTCAATAACACACATTGGACATCAGTGGAGTTAGTTGGTAATTGGGCAGCTTTGATGCCCAAGTGGGTACCTATCCAAATTGACAGGCCGCCGGATGGGCGGCCTATACCACTAGATACTGCCAGGGTATGAAATGTTGCATAGCCTGGAATTACACTCTCCTCTAATGCCCAGGTTTCCTGAATCAGGCAGATATCATGTCCTGCCATGAAAGAGCCCCAGTCAGGATTGGATAGTTTATTTTTTACACCAGCAACGTTCCACGAAAGGATTTTTATGGTACCATCGGCTACAATACCGGTGACTTTTGGGGTTACTGTTTCCGTTGTTGAAAAGCTAACACAAGTAGGAGACTCTGGATGGACTTTCTTCTCTGTTTCTTCTATACAAAGTGCCAACCTCCCTGCAACAGACACTCCTCGCGGGAACCCTGTATCCCCGGCATCCCCCGCAGCACACCCTACCACCCTGCCCGCACCATCAGAGGGTGTGGTCACTGCAGAGATGAGGGTTTTAATACTTCCCTCCAATATAATTGAAAAGGTAGGTGTTTCACTGGTGTTGTTCGAGGGTAACTCCTTATCGTGTGGGCGTCAATCAACCTGGTTCAGTATACTAAACCTATTTCTATGCACAAAGGATGGCAGGGAGGGATTGTCTACCTAATTTGCTTGCCCCTGATACACTCCAGAAAAACAGCCATTTCTGCCCTCGACATACTTGGCTCTTTTAGGATAAACTGATCTCAAAGGAGGGACGGGATAGAAATATGACAGGTGAAGGGTAAGGATTTGAGTGTTTAAGCTGGAGGGAGTCAAACCGCAGATATACTCTACGGCAGCAGTATCCCTAAAATTTATGACCACACAGTTCCCTACTATGGTTTTGGGACCCTTCCCAATCCAGTCAATACGTCTTACAGACAGGATTTCCCCAGAGATGTAAGAGGGGAGAGGTCTATTTACATTTAACCACTGAACACACTTGTTTTTTAGCTCAGTATGGGTTTCGTTTTTTCCCTGGGCTAATGGTGGTACCCCCGTTAGAACTACAACGTATGGTAGAGACTCTGGGGGGAGGTTAATAGTTTGCAACTCCGATGGTATACCAGTAGAGAATGGATTTACATTTAGTGGAACTGAAACATCGGAGGGCCCCCTTTCCAGGCTATATCTTTCACATTCTGTCTTTTCTTCACTGGAAATAACTTTTGGGATATCAGGGGCCAAGACCGGGATTGCAGCAACATGGGAACCGTCAGCAACTATAGATGTAGTTAAGGGAGGGCTAACTGTTTCCATAGCTGGCTCATCGCTAGTTGTAATCAATTGTAAGTCTTTATTTCCTATAGCCCTATCAGCTACTGAGGCAATCTCAGATTGGGAAACACTACAACCTGCTCCACTAGAGGCAAAATTCCCATATGGAATCTTGGAGACATTCTTCCCAGGATCTTATTGTTAAGGGTAGAAACTAATCTGTCAATCCTAGATGCCAGGGATTTAATGTGGTTGCCAATAGTCCGTTCTAAGAGGATCTGGAAATCAGCTATTAACCTAGTACCCCAGAGCGGAGCTAACTTATTTGCTGGGGAGGAGCCGATAGAGGTTAGTGCAGGGTCGCACTTAAGACATATATTTTTGTTCGGCTTCTTCACACATCTCCTCTTCTTACCTCAAATGCCCAGTTTTTTTAGCAATGGTATTTGGGGGAGGTGAGGACAAACTTGGGAGAATATGGCTAGCTAAAGTATCTGAAGGAACCTGGGCACAGGGTAGATCAGCAAATGATGACGTAAGAAAGGAGCTTACGTCGGGAGGATTTGTTACAGTTATTGAATAATCCCCGACCTGCTCTACCGAAGGTGCCATAGGAGTGATAGACAACCTTTGCTCCGTACTTTCAATAGCATTTACCACTACCCCAATACTTTTTGTAGCATCTTATCAATAGCCGTGAGCGAAGGGAGGGGTAGAGCCGTTGCCGCCCGTTGCCTCGTCACAGGGCGGTAAGCTGGAGTCTTTTGATTTTTACCCATTTTGGAACTTAGCTATAGGGTAAATCCTGTTCTACAACACCTTAGTTCTAAGGTCCAGGGTACAAAGTATGAATCAAAATCAACAGTACCTTGCAGCAGATAACCAGGCCATCAAGGGTATCCACTGTCGATGTTAAGGGGATGGCCCGACCCGGCCTCCTCCGGCCACTGACGGGCAAGGACGGGCCCACCCTTGGCCCAGGCTTCGCCCAGGCGCTGCCCGCGCACGTCCCGCGCTGCGGGCCTCCTGGAGGCCTTTTGTGTGACCCAGGCGCTGCCAGATACCGTCACCGGCGAGCGCCCGGGGCTTGGAATGCTGGGAGTTGTAGTCACGATGGCCGTTTCGCTCACGGCGGCGATGTTACTGCGCTGTTGTGTTTTATCCCCAAACAATGGCCGTTACCCTCACGGCAGGCAAGTAATTTCTGGTTTATGTCTCCCGATCTCAAGGCACGCGTCCCGCGCTGCGGGGCTCCTGGAGGCCTTTTGTGTGACCCAGGCGCTGCCAGATACCGTCACCGGCAAGCACCCGGGGCTTGGAATGCTGGGAGTTGTAGTCACGATGGCCGTTTCCCTCACGGCGGCGATGTTACTGCGCTGTTGTGTTTTATCCCCCAACGATGGCCATGTCTGAACTGGGGTGGCAGAGTGGGCTAAAGAACGGTGATGGATCAAACCCAGATCTGTTGACTGGGTGTGAGTGTTTGATTGGTTCTGATGCTCCGTCCATCACCACCCCCTTTTGTACCGCTTTGTTCGCCATAAGTTGGCAGGGTATGCTCAGACGTGAGTCCCTTGCTCACTTTGCCACTGGATTCAAGCAAGCCTGGCTGAAGACGGCTGTAATGCCAGAAACCGGTCCTAGGAAGCTTGTTTCCGCTTCAGGGAAGGCATGGCTTGGCAGTTCGGGCTGGACTGTTCCCATGAGGCACAGGGTCAGACTGATTTGCATATGGCCATGTCTGAACTGGGGTGGCAGAGTGGGCTAAAGAACGGTGATGGATCAAACCCAGATCTGTTGACTGGGTGTGAGTGTTTGATTGGTTCTGATGCTCCGTCCATCACCACCCCCTTTTGTACCGCTTTGTTCGCCATAAGTTGGCAGGGTATGCTCAGACGTGAGTCCCTTGCTCACTTTGCCACTGGATTCAAGCAAGCCTGGCTGAAGACGGCTGTAATGCCAGAAACCGGTCCTAGGAAGCTTGTTTCCGTTCCAGGGAAGGCATGGCTTGGCAGTTCGGGCTGAACTGTTCCCATGAGGCACAGGGTCAGACTGATTTGCATATGGCCATGTCTGAACTGGGGTGGCAGAGTGGGCTAAAGAACGGTGATGGATCAAACCCAGATCTGTTGACTGGGTGTGAGTGTTTGATTGGTTCTGATGCTCCGTCCATCACCACCCCCTTTTGTACCGCTTTGTTCGCCATAAGTTGGCAGGGTATGCTCAGACGTGAGTCCCTTGCTCACTTTGCCACTGGATTCAAGCAAGCCTGGCTGAAGACGGCTGTAATGCCAGAAACCGGTCCTAGGAAGCTTGTTTCTGTTCCAGGGAAGGCATGGCTTGGCAGTTCGGGCTGGACTGTTCCCATGAGGCACAGGGTCAGACTGATTTGCATATGGCCATGTCTGAACTGGGGTGGCAGAGTGGGCTAAAGAACGGTGATGGATCAAACCCAGATCTGTTGACTGGGTGTGAGTGTTTGATTGGTTCTGATGCTCCGTCCATCACCACCCCCTTTTGTACCGCTTTGTTCGCCATAAGTTGGCAGGGTATGCTCAGACGTGAGTCCCTTGCTCACTTTGCCACTGGATTCAAGCAAGCCTGGTTGAAGACGGCTGTAATGCCAGAAACCGGTCCTAGGAAGCTTGTTTCCGTTCCAGGGAAGGCATGGCTTGGCAGTTCGGGCTGGACTGTTCCCATGAGGCACAGGGTCAGACTGATTTGCATATGGCCATGTCTGAACTGGGGTGGCAGAGTGGGCTAAAGAACGGTGATGGATCAAACCCAGATCTGTTGACTGGGTGTGAGTGTTTGATTGGTTCTGATGCTCCGTCCATCACCACCCCCTTTTGTACCGTTTTGTGTGACCCAGGCGCTGCCAGATACCGTCACCGGCAAGCGCCCGGGGCTTGGAATGCTGGGAGTTGTAGTCACGATGGCCGTTTCCCTCATGGCGGCGATGTTACTGCGCTGTTGTGTTTTATCCCCCAACGATGGCCGTTACCCTCACGGCAGGCAAGTAATTTCTGGTTTATGTCTCCCGATCTCAAGGCGCGCGTCCCCTCATAATCAAATTGTACAAACCATCAAAATCATGCACTTTGCTGCAAATCAACCAACTTTCCAGAGCCTTGATAGCACTATCCACAAAGTCTACCCAGTCCTGATTCTGTGTCTTCTGTATGTCTCTGAACTTAGTATTGGCGCATTTCCAAACATGTGGGATATGTCCCCCGGGCATCAGATGTAGAGTCCTCAGAAGAGGTTTCTCGGTTAAGATAAAGTGTGAGGTGAGACGTTTTTTTGGGGGATTTCAATGAAAGCTTTATTGATGCTTCAACATTTTACGAAGGTAGAAGGACTTCATTTCCCATAATACTTTATGGAGAAACATATCATTTAAATTCATTGTGTTGATACGCAATCCCAATGCATTTCGGCAATAATGCCTTCGTCAGGGGATATTCTGAAAGTAATAATGTTGGTGGTTACTATTATGTATGTAATGCACAAGGACACCTTTTTTCAACACCTGTTTTCACTAGTTGAAGAATATCAACATCTTTTCTGTTCCCGTGCGACATTTTCCCATACACACATCACACAATGCGCTGTTTTCCATCTCTCTCGTTTTTACCATTCTCTCCCTTACTATCTCTTTATCTATCTTCATCCATTACTACACCTTGTTCACAGATCATAACATCGCATTTCACCCTTAAGTCCTCTTTCTATATCTATCACCATTCGTTTCACGATATATCTCTTCACATACTCGTAGCCTCACTATTCGAAATATCGCGAGATTAAGATCCATACACAGAAGTTATCGACGGCGGTCCTACCCTACTCTACCAACACTCGGTAAGCGTTAATGCCTAACATTGCACTTATACGGTGTCTTAGGACACTAAGAATCTATCTCACGGCTTCTGTGAAGATACGGTCTCACAGTAATTAGATGCATGATTACACGTGAAACGGCATTCCGTAATTTAACTTCACAACTATATTCAGGCTATGCTTCGTCACTTTTCCGCTTTTAAATTGTCACCATTTGTTTTTAGCCGGTCTAACATTACACACTGTTTACTTAGCGGCTTGCACCATATATTGTCCCGTAACTCAAAGTCACAGCACAGTTTCACGCTATGTTCCGTTACTTTTTCGTTTCTAACCCGCGACCATTAGTCTTCGCATTTAGCATCTCTAATATCACGGACAATTCAGTTATTTAGTGGCTTGCACCTCTTCCAATACGTTTTCCGTTCTTCACTTTTCACACTTTTAGTGTCCTTTCTCCTCACTCTTCATACCTTCATAAAGTTTGGGAAAATTAAGCCCTTGTGCATTACATACATAATAGTAACCACCAACATTATTACTTTCAGAATATCCCCTGACGAAGGCATTATTGCCGAAATGCATTGGGATTGCGTATCAACACAATGAATTTAAATGATATGTTTCTCCATAAAGTATTATGGGAAATGAAGTCCTTCTACCTTCATAAAATGTTGAAGCATCAATAAAGCTTTCATTGAAATAAAAAAAATAAAAAAAAACGTCTCACCTCACACTTTATCTTAACCGAGAAACCTCTTCTGAGGACTCTACATCTGATGCCCGGGGGACATATCCCAAATGTTTGGAAATGCGCCAATACTTTATAATTACACTCCCATTCGGTGAGTGATACCCTAGAGCACGATACAACTTTTGACAACTCAGGTAGTGCGCGCACTATACCTTTTGTCTCTGAACTTAATCATGTACTGTTCAGTGGTTGAGCCAAACCCATCAATGGGAGAGCTCTTCAGAACAGAGTAATTGCCAGCATACTCTTCTCTAACAGTGAAGAGCTTATCTCTGTGAGACGTTGGCCTTATATCTGCTGTCCACTAGTTCTAGTGGGCACCTTGTATCAGTCCAAACAACCCCTTATTGGTTATAGGTTAAAGATAACCTTTATTGGAAGCTATCTTAGTGGTAGCTATGGAGAGCAGCCTTCAGGCTAAGTCTTGAAGGAATGCAAAGCAGCTTGTTTTACCAGTCTATAATCTTTTGAGTCACTAAATGAAAGATATCCAAACCAGGTATATATATAAAATAGATGTATTTATTACTAAACACACTCTCCTAGTCTCTTTATGAGACTAGAGGTCAAAACACATAAGTTACACTTCAATAATCACAGTAAAATAGCACAAATACACGTCAGGCCCTAGGAGCGAGCCAAACCATATGCTAAAATAGTCGTATAAGAACCACGACTTAACTAGACACAAGGCCTAGAGCCTGTAGAATCGCTGGGACCCCAAGGAACCACCCAAGGTAGTGACACAGGGGACCCACGGGGGCCGTGTCCAGAGAGTGAACAAAGCCGCGGGCTCCCATTAGCTTTTATGGGGAAAGGCGCGGTTAGATTTTTAAAGATTAGGGACACTTAGAAATGAGTCAGGACCAAACCCTTTTGGACTTAGGAAGTTCTAGGGCTAACACCCACGGGAGCAGTGGAGTACTCGAGTTACCTGACCCAGGGAAGCCGGGTGCATAGGTGTCAAATGGTGTCGGGTCGCGTCGTCATTTTCAGTGGAAGCTGGCGAAGAAGTGCCGCTGCCGGGAAGATGCGAAGTGTCCGAAGGGATCCAAGCCTGGATCGGAGATGAGAAGAACCTGAAAGCAGAGGGGACAGAGTCTGGGTCACTTGCCAGTGACCAGGGACACAATAGACGAATGCCTGTCGATGACGGGTGTTTCAGGTGAAGAAGGTGAAGCTTGACTCTTCAGCCACGAGGACCAGGAGGTGTTGAGGACAACCAGGAGCTTGATTCGAGCTGTACCACAAAGGATGTCGAGTGCTGCGGTGTCTGTGCCAGGATTGGACACAACTAGCCTTGTCATCAGCAACCCACACAGAAAGGAGAAAGATGCTTTGGTGCGGACCAACAAGGTCAGAGGGACTCCCCCAGTGAGGAGGAGTGAGCGCACATCTGGAGCAACCAGGGATGCCCAAGGGAAGTCAAAGTTACCTTCACAGGGACCAAGCAGTCAACAGACCAGGGATTGCAAAGGGACCTTGAGAGGAATCACAAAAAGGTGGCCCACGGGTCAATTGGAGTGGGTAGGCTAACACTCTTCAGTGGATTATCTTCTAGGGGTCTGGGCTACAAGTATTACAATCCACAGCCTCAGGGAACGTCAAGAAGCTGAGAGTTTGTTTCTAGTCTATTCCTAAAGTGTCCTTTAACTCTAAAAATCTAACCGTGACTTTCCCCATAGAAGCTAACAGGAGCTCGCGGCTGTGTTCTAACACTTCACACGGCCCCCGTGGGTCCCCTGTGTCACTATCTTGGGTGGTTCCTTGGGGTCCCAGCGATTCTACAGGCTCTAGGCCTTGTGTCTAGTTAATACCACTTTTATAGTATATGGTTCGGTCCGCCCCTAGGGCCTAACGTGTATTTGTGCTACTTTACTGTCATATTTGAAGTGTAACTTATGTGCTTTTGCCTCTAGCCTCATAAAGAGACTAGAGGGGTTTGTTTAGTAATAAATACATATATTTTAAATATTTACCTGGTGTGAACTCCTTTCATTTAGCCACTCAAGTGATTATAGACTGGTAAAAACAAGCTGCTTTACATTCCTTCAAGACTTAGCCTGAAGGCTGCTCTCCATAGCTACCATTTGAATAGCTTTCAATAAAGGTTGTCTTTAACCTATCATCAATAAGGGGTTGTTTGGACTGGTGTGACCTGTGTGACCTGCCTTGCCACTGGCTTGGCAGGACACACAGTAGCGACAAAACTCCTTAGTGTCTTTAGACATGTGGGGCCAGTGAAAGTAAGGAACAATTCTGTCCCAAGTCTTGTTCTGGCCCAGGTGTCCTGCTAGGGGAATATCATGGGCTAGTGTCAATAGGAATCCCCTAAACTTCAGAGGTATAACCATCCTCCTGGATGCACCAGGCTTGGTGTCTCTACACTCTGAATAAAGGAATCCATTATCCCACTAAACTTTATGGGTGCCACTAGCATTCCCAGCAGCTTATCAGCAGCTTGCTTTCTGAGGGGTTCAAGAGAGGGACAGGTTTTCTGCTCCTGGCTCAGATCAGACCTGGAAGTGCCCCCTGTCCCCAAGAACTCAACCTGGTCAGGTTCAAGCTCCTCTGGGACAGTTCCTTCTTCAGGATCAAGATCATCTCCCTAAGGAGACTGATCAGCATTCTGAGGCAGGTGGGAAGGCACTGCCTTAATCCTACTGCTCCTCCTCTTGGGAGGCACCTGGTCCATTATTCCAGAATCCAGGGCCTGTCCAGCTTTAGACATTTTGGCCTGTAACCTAGTCACAGCAAAGACATGATCAGGGATCCCTAACATTTCTGCATGTGTCCTGAGCTCCACTTCAGCCCAAGCTGAAGTTTTTAGATCATTGCCAAGAAAGCACTGTACTGGTTGGTCTGCACTTACCACAATCTTCTTAAGGCCAGTTACCCCTTCCCAGGAGAATTTAACAACTGCCAGAGAATGGTCTGTTCTGACATTGCTAGCATAGGTCACTTGGTACATTTCACCAAGTATAATCTGCCAAGGATCCACAAGATCTTTTGTCACCATTGTGACACTTGTTCCTGTGTCCCTGAATGCCCAAGCCTTTACTTCATTTATTAAAGGCTGTTGTCTGTATTTGCCCAGATTACTGGGACTCACAAAAGTGGACATATCCATGCCCCCATCACAGACTAACACAGCCTGAGTTGGAACTCTGACTAGGCCAGAGTCCATCTCAGAACCCAGGGTCAACCCTACTACACCCTTATTCTGAACATTGCTACCACCTATTGTAGCTGTACTAGGGGGAACAGTTGCCTTAGGGGCAATGGTGGCTGGAGTAGATTCTTTGGACTTGGTGCAGTCACTGGTCCAGTGAGTTTTCTGTTTACATATTTTGCACCAAGGTTTCTTTGGGCCTTTTCCCTTGTTAGACTGTGAATCCCCACCTGAAGAAGATTTTTGGGGCCCTTGTGAAGACATCTGGTCTTTACCTTTCTCCCCACCCTCATCAGAGTTTTTAGGATCTTGCTTCTTGGGTTCACCACCTTGGTTCTGTACCTTCTCCCTCACCCTGGTTCTGACCCACTTGTCTGCCTTCTGTCCCAATTCTTGGGGAGAGGTCAGATCTGAGTCTACCAGGTACTAGTGCAAAAGATGATTTTGACAATTATTAAGGATCTGCTCCCTCATAATCAAATTGTACAATCCTTGATAGTCATGCACTTTACTGCCAAGTAACAAACCTTCCAGAGCCTTAATAGCACAATCTACAAAGTCTACCCAGTCCTGAGTCTGTGACTTTTGGGTATCCATGAACTTTAACCTGTATTGCTCAGTGGTTAGGCCAAACCCATCAATTAAGGCACTCTTCAGACTGTTGTAATCATCTGACTCCTCTCTAACAGTGAGGAGTTTATCTCTTCCTTTGTCTGCAAAGGAGAGCCATACGATTGCTGTCTACTGCTCCCGGGGGAACCTTTGTAATTTACAGGCCCCTTTCCAGTGCAGTAATCCATTTGTGGATGTAATACCCACTCTGGTAGGGAAGGACAATCTTGTTTAGGTTTATATGGTCATGAGACCGCTCCCTAACAATAGGAATGTAACTAGTGTCGGAGTATAATCCCACCCTTTTTTGAGGGAGAGACATGACAGCACCGGTATACCAGGTACCAGATTAACAGAGCCTGGCATCACAAAATGGATGCTGCAGCCACAAACACGAGTCTGGCCTCCTGCTGCTGACCGAAACTCTGACAGGTGAGGCCTGGACAATAGGTTTCCTGTCACAGGGAGGTGTCACCACCTCCCAGACAGGCTTTAGTGTATTGGGGCTGGGTGGGTGCACTCTGAGAGTGCTTTGAAGTCCTGCACTGGGGGCTCATTTGGGGTCCCTGAGCATAGTCCAGCTCAAACCAGTTGCAGGGGCTACCAGCCCCTGCTCTGGTGTGAAAATGGACAAATGAAATGGGTGTAGCCACCCCTCTTTCCAAACCCTCCCACAGGTGGGTCCCCTAAATTAGTCCAACCCCTTCATTGGGTATAAAGAAGGATCTCTGTAACCAGAACTTTAGATATTCCAGGACGAACCTCTGAAACTGAATCCTGGACCTTCGACGATCTGTTCAATGCCAGATGACGGAAGAATCTCCCTTGGAGTAAAGGAGTTACTCCCCTGCTTGGCAGGCACCAAAGACGCATCCGTCTGGTCTGTCTCTCCGAAGCTCCCACCGGACGCTGAAAACTTTGCAATGCCAGAAGTACATTTCCAGACTTCCCATAGGCTGAACCGAGTCCCCAGCAAAGCTGAGACCCGTAGCCCTCGTGGGTACCGTGGAACCAGAACCCCTGGACACATGCACATTTGCAAGTGAATCAGCTTCTCGATGTCCCCTGAGGGACTGGTGCATTGGTTTACTTGTAGCCCAGACCCCGAGCAGACAATCCACTGAAGATTGTTGGTCTACCCACTCCGAGCGACCCGTGGGCTGCCATTTTGTGATTCCTCTCGAGGTCCCTTCCCAATCCCTGGTCCGTCGACTGGTGGGTCCCTGTGAAGGTAACTTTGACTTCCCTTGGGCTTCTCTGCTTGCTCCAGATGTGTCCTCACTCCTCCTTGTTGGGGGAGTCTCTCAGACCTTGCTGGTCTGCACTGAAGCATCTTTCTCCTTTCTGCGTGGGTTGCTGTTACCAAGGCTTGTTGTGTCCAATCCGAGCACCGACACCGCAGCACTCGACATCCTTTGTGGGTCAGCTCGAATCCAGCTCCTGGTCTACCTCGACAGCTCCTGGTCTACCTCGACGCCTCCTGGTCCTCGTGGCTGAACGGTCAAGCTTCACCTTCTTCACCTGAAACACCCGACATTGGTCGGCATTCGTCAATCGTGCCCCTGGTCACTGGCAAGTGATCCAGACTCTGTCCCCTCTGCTTTCAGGTTCTTCACATCTCCGATACAGGTTTGGATCCCTTCGGACACTTCGCATTTTCCCGGCAGCAGCACTTCTTCACCAGCTTCCATTGAAAACGACAAATCGACCCAACACCATTTCACACCTATGCACCCGGCTTCCCTGGGTGAGGTACCTCGAGTACTCCAGTGCTCCCGTGGGTGTTGACCCTAGATCTGTCTAAGTCCAAGAGGGTTTGGTCCTAGTCCATTCCTAAAGTTTCCTTTAACTCTATAAATCTATCCGTGACTTTCCCCATAGAAGCTAACAGGAGCTTGCGGCTGTGTTCTCACACTGCACCCGACCCGTGGGTCCCCTGTGTCACTACCTTGGGTGGTTCCTTGGGGTCCCAGCGATTCTACAGGCTCTAAGCCTTGTGTCTAGTTAAGTCATGGTTCTTATACCACTTTATTAGTATATGGTTCGGTCCGCCCTAGGATCTAACGTGTATTTGTGCTACTTTACTGTCATATTTGAAGTGTAACTTATGTGCTTTTGCCTCTAGCCTCATAAAGAGACTAGAGGGGTGTGTTTAGTAATACATTTATATATTTTACATATATACCTGGTGTGGTCTCCTTTCATTTAGCCACTCAAGAGATTATAGACTGGTAAAACAAGCTGCTGTACATTCCTTCAAGACTTAGCCTGAAGGCTGCTCTCCATAGCTACCACTAGGATAGCTTTCAATAAAGGTTGTCTTTAACCTATCATCAATAAGGGGTTGTTTGGACTGGTGCAGGGTGCCCACTATAACTAGTGGACATCATATACCAGGCCAACTTCCCATAACTATATCTAGAATGCAGAGAGCCACTGGCATCTCCTGTAGTAGACATACTAAATGTATTGTGGTGTTGCACCTACCTAACCTAGTGGGAGCTAAATTCTATTAGGTTGGAGAAACGGTGTTCTAAACCCTTAACCTACCCAATTCCAAGTTCAGTAGAACTAACTATTCTATGCTTGTATTATATGTGCCAAGTACTAGTGGTTTTTCAGTCAATCAATACAAAATACTTATCTGGTTAAAACAAGACAGGCTTGAATCCTAACTACTGCACACCAATGTGAGAGGGTGGCTTGGTATATGATGTCCACTAATGTGAGTTGGCACCTTGCACCAGTCCCGGCAACCATTATGGTGATTTAAGAAGTCTCAGACAACCTTAGAAAGCTATCCAAGTGGTAGCTGTAGAGAGCAGCCTTCAGGCTTAGTCTTGAAGGAGTGTAAAGCAGCTTGTTGTACCAGAATGCAATCTTATAGTATAGATTAAATGAAAAAAGAACCTCACAGAAGTTATAAAAATATGTATTTGTTAGATAACACTATCTAGTACGTTACAGTATCTCCCACACGCAGATAGACACAAAGCACACAATACTTTAGGCAAAGAAATAACAGTAAATAGCACTAATACACAGCGGGCCCCACGAGGGGACCAAACTATATACTAAGAGAGTGGTATAAGAACCATAACTCGAGTCAGGACAATGTCGAGAGGTCGTAGAATTGCTGGGACCCCAAGGAACCACCCAAGGTGAGTAGATAGGGACCCCACGGAGTATGTGTGCAGTTTGTGAACATGACAGCGTTCTCTGTACAAGTCTAAGTGCAAGTTTCTTTTGGAGTTTTTAAGATTAAGAACCCTTCCCAGTGGACCCTGAAGAAACCCCATGGAAGACAAAAGGTTGGAGAGCCACACCGCCTGTGGATACCATGGTAAGCAAGTTACTAATCCCAGGGAAGCCTGGTGCATAGGTGTAAAGTGGCGTCGGAAACCACTATCGAACCCAATGGAGGACTTCAGGAAAGTGCCGCTGCTGGAAGAGGAGAAAGTTTCTGGAGGAAATCAAACATGGATTCTTGATGGAGAGTACCCGAAAGCAGAGGGGACAGAGTCTAGGTCACTTGGGAGTGACCATGGTGTTGGTAGATGAATGCTCACCGATGTCTGGTGCTTCAGGAGGGATGTCTATGACCTTGACTCTGCAGCTGTGGGAACCAGGTGACACTGAAGACAACCAGGATCTGAATATGAGCTGTCGTACAAAGGAGGACGAGAGCTGAGGGGTAGGTGTCCTGCAGGAGTACCAACAAGCCTTGACAAAAGTAACCCACACAGGAAGGCAAGAAAGTGTTTGCTTCAGACGAGCAAGGTCCAGGAGACTCACGACAAGCAGGGGAGTCAGAGCAGGCCCTGAGCAAATCAGGAGACCCCAAATAAATCAAAGCCAACCCTCAAATGGACCCACTGGCCAATGGCACAGGAGTCGCGAGAAGTCCTCGAGCAGGTCACCATAAGAGGCAGGCCACAATGCACACAGTGTAGTGTGGCAGAAGATTCCGGTCAAAGAAGGTGCTCGGGAATGGGGCTACTTGGAGCCCAGAGATCTTCTTGAAAAGATGTAAACAAGCCTTTGCAACTGCAAAGGTGATGGGGTACCCAGGGGTTCAGTTTTGCAACCCCCCGCCTGCTAACCTCACACCTGGTCAGAGGGGAGAGCAGGCCTTAGGGCATGAGGAAAACCACAACATGTGTTGCAGAGCCCACCGAGTCCGGAGGAGCTCAGGATCTGCAGACTAGCCATCTGCGGACACAGGGGAGTGACTCCTTCACTCCAAGGTAAATTACTTCTTTTGTCCTTGATGCTTCCCAGGCCTTGGAAGGTTCCTGGAGGGTGCAGGCACACACGATGCAGCAGACTGGAAGGGAGGTGAAGTCAGGTCCAAACGAACTCCAGCGAAATCCAGAGTGCCCAGATGATCGAAGCAGTGGTTTCAATTCTGAATCTTATCCACGACGAATCAACAGTCCTACAGGTAAGCCCTTAAGAACCCACGGGAGAGGGCTTGAAAGATTCAAGGGACCCTCCCAGGGAAGGGTATGAACAGGAGGGATGTTCCTCCCATGTCCTATGTCCATTTTTGCACCAGAGCTCCCAGGACTGGTTTGAACTGGACTATGCACAGGGACACCAAATGTGCTCCTCATGCAGACTCACAGGTGCTGGCAAGTGCACCCACCCAGTCCTAATAAGCTAAATCCTGTCTGGGAGGTGGTCACACCTCCCTGTGACTGAATGCCTATTGTCCTGTCCTCTCCTGCTCAAGCTTGGCTCAGCAGCAGGAAGGCAGAAATGTGTCTCTGGTTGGCATAAGCCATTGTGTGCTGTCTGGAGCTAGAAGGCTGGTACCAGGAACACCGAGGACCCCACTAAGGGTCTTCCTGGTGGGTGTCATCATACCTCCCACACTGGTTACTGATATGGGGGTATGATTCCAAAATTGTTTACACCAAACACGATTGGATTGTTGCAGTCGTTTTCGAGATGGTCGTCACACAGTCAGGTAATGCCCCTCTATACTAATTTATGGCTTCTTCACTCACAACATGGGAGAATGGACTTAATAGGCTGCAGGGGTGTCTTGCTCATGCCCTGTCACTTAGAACCAAGCACCCTGCCTTCAGGATTGAAAAGGCCTGCTATAGGGGTGACTGTTTTAAGTGCAGTGACCCTTAGATATAGTACACCTATATATTAAGTAAGTGGTGTATGCATCAAGTTATACAGGCTGCAATGGCAGGCCTGTAGTTCCATTTTGAATGGTCTCCCACAAGTGGCAGAATGCATGCTGCAGCCCATGGGAGACCTCTGGGGTACCTATGCCCTTTGTACATGGGTACCATATACTAGGGACTGACAAGGGTACCCCAGTATCCAATCTGGGGTGTACCTAAGTACATAACATTACAGTTTAGGGAGAAAGCAGATAGACTTGGGTCATGATTAGCAGGATCCCAGTCAGACTAGTCAAAACAATATTACATCAAGCAAAAAGTGGGGGTAACCATAAGAAGCAGATCCTACTTTCCTAGAGTACCCATTTCAAATGTTTTCAAAATGTGAAATACAAAATGCTATAGAGCAAAGGGAGAATGTGCTGTATCCAGTAGCAACCTAGATTGGCTGCTGGTCACTAACAAGACCAAGTAAAGGGAGTATCCCTCCTAAAACCAAGTAATATATTGAGGCTAAGGAAATTGTTTTGCTTTCAGTTTTTTAAAATTTGCAATGGTTTCCCTTGAATTGGGCATGCCCTTCCCTTGGCTCCTGAAGCAACCACCTAGTACATCTATGTCTACAACTATAAACACTTACAGTAACTTTTATGTGCTAAAGTGAAGCTTGCGCTGCTGGTGTTCGAATGTCTGGATTCTCAGTGGGTTGTTGACCATTGCACTATCCATTGCCACACAGCACTTTTAATGTTCCAAAACCAGCCAGTCTTCTCTTTTAAACTATAAGAGTGCTTTCCATGCTGCAATATTTCAGCCACCCTAGTAGAGAGTGCTTATGCGCCATTTTAGATATGGTTAACTTTGCTTATTCCTCATTGGAACGTTTAACTTGCTTGGATGTTCCTACTATATGTTGAAGAAGGTAAACACACGGTCCAAAATTGTAATGTCACTAGAGAACTACAGTGCCTATAGGTCCATCAACTACAGCAGCAGGGCAAACATGGCTTCAGGCCTACCCTGTGAAAACTGACGGCTGAACTGTAAAACCTACTGTGCATTTATTCAACATAACTTTTATTGATAGGTAGAAGCATTTCCTTTAAATATCAAAAAGTCACCCCTGTGTATGCCGTGTAGCCCACAAGGCAGCGTGCATGCTATATAAAAGTAAGACAGTAGAAATATAAAGTTAACATACCCATATAGTGACTAGCCCCCAAAAGCTATTTTTCCCTATTCGAAAGCTCTTGCTATCCCAAAGAGAAACACTGGGAAGTAATAGTAAAAATAAATGTTAGTATCTCCACTTAGGGTCCATCTACAAAAATGATGAAACAACTATTTTTTATTAGTTATTAAAATCCCAACACAATGGTGTGATGTCGGATTTTAAATTAATATTAGGGAAAGGTATACTGTACAAAGTTACATTTTCCCTGCTTAAAGCTGCTTGGGGCTCATTTGCATTCACTCATAAGTAGTGGCACAACCTGGAATCAGCTATGATGAATGGTATGAAAACTGATCATAGGGCAGAAACAATGGCTTGGGAGTCGGGAGGTGGTTATCTCTTCCCCTGGCAGGAAGACCAGTGGGGTTGGCCCAGGAACTTAACTTACTTCAAAGAGGTGTCCCCTGTAACAGCCAAATGTTTGTTGACACCTGGAAAGGCCTCATCTTTTGTCCTCCTAATCAGGCTGTGCCCAATCGCAGTGGCAGGAAAGCTACCTCCAGAACTGGTGTATGGTGACCTCAGAGAAGGAGAGTGTTTATTTCCCTGGTAATACATCTTGGTGGGCACACAGGCTCTGCATAAAGAGAAAAAGATTTCCCTCATCTTGGAGTTTGAGAGTGAGGTGGCACTGTGGGATTGTTTACTGAAGGGCAAACAGGGACAGTTTCAAAAGCGTACAGGGTTACCCCAAGGAACTTTACCCATTCACTTTGGGAGCAATCAGGAGCAATACACTAGTTTTATGCAAAGCATAAATATGGCACCTCTAGACACCCTTTTTATCACAGTGTTTGAACCTGTGGAAGAAGAGAAGAGGACTGGACCTCCTCTCTGTAACCAGAGGGGACCCTTGAAGGATTGGACCTGCTTCCCCTTGTAACCAGGACAAAAGAGTAGACTCCAAGTGTCAGTTCACTGACCTGTGTAACTACAGGGCCACAACAAGCTGCAAGATGACTTTTACGTGAAGTGCCCAGCTGACCAGTAACCACTGCACCTGACTTTGGACCTGCTGATGGCCTCTCTTGGAGTGATTCTTGTCTCCCAAGTGGGGCTTCTCAGGTCCTCGAAACCAGAGATGTGCCTAATTGCACTTGTCTTACCATCTCTGAAAACTTGGGGTTTAACAAACATTTTGGATTTCCAGACCTCTGGAGAACCGGAACAAACAAGCCCACTCTATCCACCCAAGGCATGGCCTTGCTTGTTTGAAGACGCTTCACCCCAGCAGCAAATCATTCGACCCTGTACGATAAGGTACCCAGCCTCATGGAACACATTGTCAGACACAGCCTGGTGGCTTGCTCCACAGATGGATTTTAACTTCACTTTCACAGAGTGCCAAGGTAAGACTCTACTGTGACCATTAGGTATCATTAGTGCATAATTGTTTTCAGTGCTATAATCACTTTAACCTTTAACAATTAATATCTTTGGTACCCTTTAATGGATTATTCTTGTTTTGGTGTCATTTTACGTATTACATTTTACTCTAATTTTCTAATGTGGTTTCTGATTTTTATTGCTTGGTGTTTTGACTTTATTAGTGTTCGGCAATGGATAAATATGCCACACATTGCCCTAAGTTAAGCCTGCCTGCATTATACCATTGCTATCAGGGGGTGGAGCTTAGGCTAATTAGTGACTTTGAAGGTTCACCATGTCTCAAGTTGTGATTATTCCTTGGGATGGGTATTCGTCCCCCCCAAATAATAATCCAATTTCTTGCAATCATAGAAGAAATGCATATGTTTGAAAGATTTCTTTGTGTGCTTATTGTTTTTGGTGTATATGTCAATAGAAAAAAATAATTAATTGTATTGCTTTTTAGGTCAAGCCTAGGCAACGTGCATGTGCTTTCTGGAAGACCTGTTGTATTGGAAAAGGAGTTTTCTTCCCCCTGCTGCTTACCATTGGTTCAGTCCAGTTTAGCTCTTCTTTGTTGCCGCCTAAGTGGTTGATGCAGCAATACTCCTCTTCAGTTTTCAACAGAGGAGCACCGCCTAACTACAGTTTCTTTCTGCTTGCATTCTTCATCTGTTGTTGGGGAGACCTCTTTTTTCTAATTGGTGCAGCACAGCACGCCATGCTTTATCTCTGTGCATGTGCGCAACAAATGTAAACCGCAGCTCATATGTAGTGCTCTGCCCACTGCATCTTTCTCACTCCCAGTCTCTCCATACCTCTGCTTCTCTCATCGGTCCGTGGTGAGAATAAAGGAATGGGGGCTCGCCTGGACATTGTGTATGTAAATGCACGAAGTCTGCCCTCCATAAGATTGTGCCTCTGCTAAGAGGCATCTCGTTTCTTTTGCCATTGAGTGTTTTGTCTTGCTGCCGCAGTATTACATTTGCAAGCCCTTAACCACCATAACGTAGTTCGCGAGGCCTTAACCAAGATGACGCATCCTGCGCTGATTACCTTCAGAGTTAGTCAGTACCTTAACTAATATGGCACCCTTAGGGTGACACTGTACAGGTGCTTAGCTGGTCCAAATAATCCAGTTTTCGTCTTCCTTCTGTACCCAAGGCTGGCCAAACTGCTGAGGTCGAGCTGGCGGCAGCTGGAGGCCGTGGAAAGCAGCAACGAGCCCATGGGGTCCAGAACCGCTGCAACAGCAGGTGAAACTGGGCCTAGTGAAGTTGGGGCAGGCAACTCGCATGGCTTTGGAGCTCCATTTGTTTTGGTATAGTAGGGGCGATGGTCTGTCCAGGCAGACACAGCATCTCAAGTTTGGCTGACGTGGTTTTTAATGCACTACATGCTGAACACCTGAAACTATATGCTGCATCTTTGTAAGGCATTAAAGGATGTTTCTGAAGCATGCTGTGGGTATGGTTATACTTCTGATTTCTGACGATAGACTATAATTCTCTCAGAACACAGTGCAGACTTATTTTTCTCCATATCGCTTCAGTGAAAGTATGGGTCTGTCGTTTGGTGAAAGCATAAGGAGTTTCACCTAGCCCATAAACTAAAGCAGTACATTAAACATTCAGAACATGATATCATTTGTTTGGTCTTGCAATCGATGAAGCACTAGCCCTATCTCTGCTAGGCCTCCCCCCGTGATAAGCCTTTTTTTTGGTTATTTAGAGTAGTTTGCAATTAGGCTCCTGTACATTTTTGTACACATATGGTATGCACACCAAATATGTGTCCTTTTCTTCCAACATCATGAGGATTTTAAATGGAACCCAGGGTTTGTGGACTCCCCTGGAGGGGACTCAGAAATTGGCCTAAATACAGCTAATTTGTAGGTTTTTGTTGAAAAATGGGGGAAAAGTGCTGCAGAAGAAAGAATCTGTTTTCTTTCCTGCAAATGGTATAAACAAAAGGTTTGTGGAGCTGAAATCACCATCTTCCCAGCTTTCAGGGACAGGCAGACTTTTGTTAGAAAACCAATTTTTTTCACAGTTTTGGCATTTTACTGAGAGCACATTTTTGCTACTTTTTGTTCATTCAACCTCCTTCCAGTTAGTGGTAGAAATGGGGGGAAGCTATACATGTCTGAAAAGTAGACAAAATTCTGAATTTAGCAAGGGGTCACTTGTGTTGAACCTTTAAGGTTTTGTTTTATAGAAACTAACAGTTTCAACAGTTGAAAACAAATGAAAATGAGTTGAAAAAACAGCCATTTGTGCCAATATTTTCAACAGCAACTTCTTCAAGTATGACAGAATTTTTAAAATAATATACCATTACATTTGCTTGACCCTTCTGGTTGTGGTGATATATAGGACTAGGAGGTTCACCAAGAACCCGAGGAACCCAGTGCCAATAACTGAGCTGCATCTAGCAATGGTTTTTCATTGTATACCGGGTTTATAGCAAATAATTTGGTAAAGTATAAAGAGTGGAAAATAGGTATCAAGGACAACTATGTATTTCTGAAATGGGAACCAAATATAGAGTCTAAATTCAGTAGCTATTTGCACAGCTCCAAAATTGTGGAGTGCCTAGCTGTGGATTTTTAACCCTAGCTCTGAGGGCAATTAGGGAATCCTAGCAGACCTATACATTGTCGAAAACTAGACACCCAGGGGAATCCAAGATGGTGTGACTTGTGTGGCTCTCACCAGTTTATGTTACCCAAAATCCCTTGCAAACCTCAAACTGTGTAAAAAAGACACATATTCCTCACATTTCTGTGATGGAAAGTTCTGGAATCTGAATGGATCCACAAAATTCTAGTGCCCGCAACAGGAAATGGTACAAAATGCAACGTGGACGCACCACGTATATACAGTGAAAACTGACCCTTTTTTTGCAAAGCTCTTAGCTGTGGATTTCGAACCCTAGCTCAGCCGGAACAAAGGGAAACCTAGCAAACCTATAGATTTTTGAAAACTAGGGGGCATATTTACAACGAGGCGATAAAAAATTATCGCTGCTTTTGCGGCCGTTTTCGGCCGAAAAGCGGCGATAATTTTATCGCTATATTAGCAAGGTCACGCTAACGAGTGAAACCTTGCTTTAGCGTGGGGATTTCTAACGCCCAGCTTTGCATCTCTAATGAGATGCAAAGTGGGCGTTCCTGAGCTGACATGATAGGAGAAATGTCGCTAAGCGACATTTCTCCTTTCATCCAGCCCCACGCTATGAAGCATAGCGTCAGGAAAAGTAGGGATAACACCTGTTATCGCTACTTTCCTAACACCTGCTTCAGGACTGACTTAGCCATGATATCCTATGGAAGGTGGATATCATGGCTAAGTTTGTGAGTCCCTATCAACTAGCTAACGTGAGATTATCGCTGGGTTTCCAGCGATAACCTCACGTTAGCCAGTTAGCGCTAGGATTTTTATCGCCGATGAGATAAGCGTTGCTGATAGCACGCTATCTCAGCGATAAAAATCGGCGCTTGCCGGCGATAATTATCCGAGCGCTAAGTGCGCTCAGCGATAATTATCGCCGGTTGTTGTTGATATGCCCCTAGATACCCAGGGAAATCCAGGATAGGCTGAGTTGTGTGGCTCTCACCATGTTCTGTTACCCAGAATCCCTTGCAAACCTCAAACTTTGTAAAAAAAATGAAATGAAAAGAACACTTGTATAGCGCATGGCTACCCGGAGGCCTCCCAGCACTGAGCATGACCAGCTATCCGAGACGGTGGGCTTAGGGAAACAGAAGTTTTCAGTTGTTTTCGGAAAACAAGGTGGCTGGGTTTCCTGCGGAGGTGAAGAGGCAGGGCGTTCCAGAGTTTGGCTGCATTGAGGGAAAAAAGACGACCGCCGCTTCTGGACCTTTTAATTCTACGAACTTCAACTAAGTGGAGTTCGTCCGAGCGGAGTTTCCTACTTGCTTTGTAGGGGCGTCCATGGTCGAGAATAAAGGTGGCCCGTTCCCCTGCAGGGTTTTATGGATGACACAGAGGGCTTAAAAGCTAACTCTTTCTTTCACTGGCAGCCAGTGAAGGGAGCGAAGGACAGTGTGAGAAGTTGGCCTGGCATATGCTGGTCACTAGTTATAGTGGCCACCTTGCACCAGTCCAATTCGACTCTTAGGTAGATAGGTTTAAGACAACCTTTTAAAGAAAGCTATCCTAGTGGTAGCTGTGGAGAGCAGCCTTCAGGCTAAGGCTCAGAGGAATGTAAAGCAGCTTGCTTTACCTTATAATCTCCTGAATTACCAAATGAAAGGACACAACACAGGTATATATATCAAATATATATGAATTTATTTCTAGACACACTCTACTAATCTCTTTATGAGGTTAGAAGCCAGATACACATTCAATTTCTCAATAAGTTAAGCACAAATATGGCTGGAGCCCTAGGGGCGTACCAGACCATGTACTAAACAAATGGTATTAGAAAGTCGACTTGCAAAATGACAAGGCCTAGGGCCTGTAGAATCGCTGGGGCTTCACCACTGCAGTGAAAGCAGGTAAGTAGTAGGCCCACGGGAGACGCATGCAGTGTGTGAACACAGCCGCGGGTTCCCTATTGATTATAATGGAGCAAGTCGCGGTTTGATTTTTAAAGTTTTAGGGTACTTCGAGGAAGTCTACAAGCAAGCCACTTACAAGGTAAGTAATTCGAGGGCCAACACACACTAGGGCACCGGAGTGCACGAGTTACCTCACCCAGGGAAGCCGGGTGCATAGGTGTCTTTTGGTGTCGGGTCGGGTCGCGTCGCTGTTTTCTATGGAGACCAAAGAAGACTTGCTGCTTGCATCGACTGAAGAAGGGTCCGGTGGAATCCAAGGGTGGATTTGAGATACAGATGACCTGAAAATTGAAGGGACAGTGTTCAGAGTCACTTGCCAGTGACCGGTGGCCCGCAAGATGGATGACCACAGATGTCGGGTGATTTCAGGTTGTCGATGGTGTTTTGACTCTTCACTCACGAGGTCCAGAAGGGATCGATGATGACCAGCAGCTGGATTCGGAGTGTGCCACAAAGTCTGCAGCTGACTGCAGTGTCGGCAGCCGGATTGGAGCCAACAAGAATTGGCAACTGCAAGTCTTGTGTAGAGTAAAGAAAGTCGATGGTGCAGACCAGCAAGGTCTGAGGGACTCACCCAGCAAAGGTAAGTGAGGGTAGACCCGGAGCAACCAGGGGAGTCCTTTGAGTTGATAAGAAAGTCTTCGGGGGACCCACAAGCCAACGGGAAAGGTATCACAAAGATGCCTCTTCAGGAAATGCTTCACAGGATCCCACGGTCACTCGGAATGGGGTAGGCCTCTGATTTTCACTGCAAAATCTGCTGGAGGCTTGGGCCACAAATGGTCTAAAGCACAAGTTCGTAGAATATCATGAAGGTGTTGCACTCGACAATAGTGCATGGTCCCCGGGTATTGCTGTTCCTCATCACTCGTGGGGTCCACTCGCCTCACCTTTGCTGATAGCCAATCCGAAGTCAGGAAATCTTCTTTTGGGGCTGCAGGGACTTCGGACTCCAGCAGGAGTGGGAAAGTTTGCAACCATTGATGAGAGTTTTTGGTGCCTGCCAAGCAGGGGAGTCACTCCTTGACTCAAAGGGAGATTCTTCTGTCTTCCAAAGGTAGTGGAATGGTGAAGGGCCAGGATTCTTCTTTGTAGAGCGTTGTCCAGGGTTATCTGCTTTGCAATGGCAAAGTTTGCTATCTTATTCTGAAGATAGGGGAGGGACTAGCTCTATGACCACTCCTCTGGGAGGGTCAGGGTAGGGGGTGGTTACACCCACTTCCCTTTGTCCAGTTTCACGCCAGAGCAGGGACAGGTAGCCCCTGAACCGGTTTGCGCTGGCATATGGCCAGAGAAGCCTCCTGCTCCCCCAGTGCAGGACTTCAAAGCACTCTAGGAGTGCACCCACCCAGCTCCAATACACTAAATCCTGTCTGGACACCTCCCTGTGACAGGATGCCTTTTGTTGGGCCTCCTCCACTGCGAGTTTCAGTCAGCAGCAAGAGGGCAGCCCAGTGTCTGTGCTGGTGGCATCCATTTTGTGATGCCAGGGCTCTATAGAATTTCTGTTGTTTTACATGTCGTCCCCTCTAGAAGGGTGGGATCATGCTCCCACATCATGGACTGATGTGGGGGTATGATTCCAAGTTGTTTGACACCAAACACGACATGTTTTGATGCAGTCATTCCAAAGTTAGCATTATAATGCACTTAAGAGTATATGGTTTAACCACATCCACAAACAGCCATAGAGAAAAGACTCTGGTAGCTGCAGAGGGGCCCTGCTCATGCAGAGGCACCCCCTCACATTGTAAACCAAGCACCCTGCCCTCAGGATTGATAGGGCCTGCCATAGGGGTGGCTGATAGGTGTATATGTGTGTGTATGGTGAGATATAGAAACCTATATCTCAGTGAGGCGTGCTAACACTACCTCACACAGGCTGCAGTAGCAGGCCTGTGGTGTCAGATTGAGCCTGCTTCCCAGGGGTGGCATAATACATGCTTCTGCCCTTGGTAGGCCTGTGAAGTGCCTATGCCCTAGGTACCTAAGGTACCATATACTAGGGGCTCATAAGGTACCACAGTATCCAATCACTAGTGCATCTAATATGCATACCAAGTCGTTTAGAGAGAACAGAGAGACTGGGGCCCTGATTAGCAGAGACCCAGCCAGACTATAGTCAGAAACCAGTGTATACATCAGAAAAAAAGTGGGGGCAACATAATTGCAGATCCTACTCTCCTACACCCCCCCCCCCCCAAATGCAGGGACATTAAACTAACCTTGACCAGTTGAGTCTTCATGTTCTAAGTGGAAATACCTTGAGAGTCCATCTGCATTTGCATGTTGGGTCCCAGGTCTATGTTCCACTGTATAGTCCATCCCCTGTAGGGAAATGGACCACCTGAGCAGTTTAGGATTTTCACCTTTCATCTGTTTGAGCCATAGGAGGGGCTTGTGGTCAGTCTGAACTATGAAGTGAGTGCCAAACAAGTATGGCCTCAGCTTCTTCAGGGCCCACACCACAGCAAAGGCCTCCCTCTCTATAGCTGACCAACGTTTCTCTCTAGGGGTCAGCCTTCTGCTTATGAAAGCTACTGGCTGGTCTTGACCTTCATCATTAAGTTGAGACAGTACAGCTCCCACACCCAGCTCTGAAGCATCTGTTTGAACAATGAACTTCTTTTTGTAATCTGGACTCTGTAAGATGGGGGCAGTGCACATTGCCTGCTTGAGGTCATCAAATGCCTTTTGACAGCTAGCTGTCCACTGAACCTTTTTTGGCATTTTCTTAGAGGTCAGATTATTTAAGGGGGTCACTATAGATCCATATCCCTCCTATAGTACCCAGTCAGGCCTTAAAAGGCTCTAACCTGTGTCTGGGTTGTTGGAGCTTCCCATTCCATGATGGTTTGGATTTTGCTCTGCAATGGTTGAACCTGGCCTCCACCTACAAGGTGGCCCAGGTACACAACCTGACTCTGCCCTATCTGGCACTTGGTGGCCTTGATAGTGAGGCCTGCTTTTTGCAGGGCCTCCAAAACATTCCTGAGGTGGACCAGGTGTCCTGCCAGGTGGAACTAAAGACAGCAATATCATCAAGATAAGCTGAGCAATAGGTTTCCATACTAGTCAGAACTTTATTCACCAACCTCTGAAAATTGGCAGGTGCATTTTTCAAACCAAAGGGCATTACCACAAAGTGATAGTGCCCACCAGGGGTTGAAAATGCTGTTTTGGCCTTGGCATCATCAACTAACTTGATTTGCCAGTAGCCAGCTGTTAGGTCAAATGTACTGAGATACTTGGCTGAGGCCAAAGTGTCTATAAGTTCATCTGCCCTGGGAATTGGATAGGCATCAGTCCTGGTGAGTGCATTGAGGCCTCTGTAGTCAACACAAACCCTCATTTCTTTCTTACCACCCTGGGTGTGAGGTTTAGGCACAAGGACTACTGGACTAGCCCAAGGGCTATCTGAAGGCTCAATAACACCTAGTTCCAACATTTTCTGGACTTCAGTCCTGGTACAATCCCTGACATGGTCAGGTTGCCTGTAGATTTTATTCTTGACAGGCAGACTGTCTCCAGTGTCCACCTCATGGGTGCACCGGGAAGTCTGACTTGGGGTCAGGCTAACCATATGTCTAAACTGTGGCAGAACTTGTCTGCATTCAGTTTGCTGATGATCACTGAGGCTGCTTGCCAAGGCAACACCATCAACTGACCCATCATCAGGGTTCTGTGAGAGCAGGTCAGGGAGAGGGTCACTCTAATCCTCCTGGTCCTCATCAGTTGCCATGAGCAAGCCCATGTCAGCCCTGTCCACATATGGCTTAAGTCTGTTGACATGGAGCACCCCAAGGGGGCTCCTGGGAGTTCCAAGGTCCACCAAGTAGGTGACTTCTCTCTTTTTCTCAACAATGGTATGGGGGCCACTCCATTTGTCCTGGATAGCTGCTGGGGCCACAGGCTCCAACACCCACACTTTCTGAACTGGCTGATAAACAGTCAGTACAGCCTTTTGGTCATGCCAAGCTTTTTGTAATTCTTGGCTAGCCTCAAGGGTTTTAGTTGCCTTCTTCGTGTACTCTGCCATCCGGGAGCGGAGACCAAGTACATAGTCCATCACATCCTGTTTGGGAGGTTTGAGAAGAAACTCCCAACCCTCCTTCACCAGACATAAGGGTCCTCTGACAGGGTGCCCAAACAGAAGTTCAAAAGGGCTGCAGCCAACCCCCTTCTGTGGAACCTCCCTGTATGCAAACAGAAGGCAGGGAAGTCAAAAGGTCCCATTTTCGCCTAAGCTTTTCTGGGAGGCCTTTAATCATTCCCTTTAGGGTTTTGTTGAATCTTTGAACTAACCCATTGCATTGTGGGTGATAGGGAGTAGTGAATTTATAATTGACACCACGCTCCTTCCACATTTCTTTTAGATATCCTGACATAAATTTTGTACCTCTGTCAGATATGACCTCCTTAGGGAAACCCACTCTGGAGAAAACTCCAATGAGGGCTCTTGATACCACAGGGGCTGTGGTAGTCCTCAGGGGTATAGCTTCTGGATACCTGGTGGCATAATCCACTACCACCAGTATAGATCTGTGCCCAGATGCAGTTGGAGGATCAAGGTGACCAACAATGTCAATCCCTACCCTTTCAAAGGGAACCCCCACCACAAGTAGTGGTATCAGGGGGGCCTTTGTTGTGCCACCTGACTTGCCACTGGCTTGGCAAGTGACACAGTAGTGACAAAACTCCTTGGTGTCCTCAGACATGTGTGGCCAATGAAAATGAGGGACAAGCCTGTCCCAGGTCTTGTTTTGGCCCAAGTGTCCTGCCAATGGGATGTCATGTGCTAGGGTCAAGAGCAACCCCCTAAAATTCTGAGGTATTACCAACCTCTTGGTGGCTCCAGGTGTAGGATCTCTAGCCTCAGAATATAGGAGTCCCTCATCCCAATAAACTTTATGGGACCCACTAGCCCTCCCAGCAGCCTCAGCTGCAGCTTGCTGTCTGAGGGGTTCAAGAGAGGGGCAACACTGTTGCTCCTTACCCAGATCTTCCCTGGAAGTTCCCCCTGCCCCCAAGAACTCAACCTGACCAGGCTCAAGTTCCTCTGGGGCAGTTCTTTCTTCAGGCTCTGCTTCTCCTCTCTCAGGAGGGGAATCTGAGATCTGAGACAGAGGGGAAGGCACTGCCTTAACCCTACTGCTCCTCCTCTTGGGTAGCATCTGGTCCATAGTTTCAGGATCCAGAGCTGGTTCAGCTTTATGCATTTTGGCCTGTGACCTGGTCACAGCAAATACCTCTGCAGGTATGCCCAACATCTCAGCATGAATCCATAATTCCACTTCAGACGAGGCTGAAGTCTTCAGATCATTGCCCAACAAACATTCGACAGGGAGGTCTGCACTGACTACTACCTTTTTGAGGCCAGTTACCCCCCCCCCCCCCCCCCCCCCCCAAGGAGAAATTCACAACTGCCAGGCTATGGTTGGTCCTGACATTGCTTGCATTGGTAACCTGGTACATTTCACCCAGGATGATCTGTCCACTAGATCCTCTGCCACCATGGTGACACTAGCACCTGTGTCCCTGAATACCAAAGCCTGTTTGCCATTTATTATAGGCTGCTGTTTGTACCTGTCCAGATTACTGGGGCTCACTAGGAAGGACATATCTAGGTCTCCCTCACAAAACTAGCAATGCCTTTGTTGGTACTCTGACTAGGCCAGAGTCCACATCAGAACCCAGGGTCAATCCTACTACACCCTTATTCTGGTTACCACCTCCACCAATGACTGCACTAGGGGGAACAGTTGCCTTAGGGGCTGGAGTGGTGGTGGTTTGGTCTTTGGACTTGGTACAATCAGAAGTCCAGTGCCCTTTCTGTTTACAGAATTTGCACCAGTGCTTCTGTTGGCCTTTTCCCTTTGTAGACTGTGAATCCCCACCAGATGCAGATTTTTGGGGCCCTTGTGAAGACTTCTGGTCTTTTGCCTTATCCCCACCTTTATCTGAGCCTTGCTTCTTGGTGTCACGCCCTTGGTTCTGGGTTTTCTGCCTCACCCTGGTTCTGACCCATCTATTTGCCTTCTTTCCCAATTCTTGGGGAGAGGTCAGATCAGAGTCCACCAGGTACTGATGCATCAACTGGTTTTGGCAATTATTAAGGATCTGTTCTCTCATGATAAGATTATACAATCCCTTAAAATCAGTACCTCTACTACCAACCAGCCAACCTTCTAGAGCCTTGGTTGCACAATCAACAAAGTCAGTCCAATCCTGAGTCTGTGCCTTCTGGGTATCTCTGAACTTCAACGTGTACTGTTCAGTGGTTAAGCCAAACCCATCTATTAATGCACTCTTCAGGGCTTCATAGTCAGTCAGTCACATACTTTTATTCGATAATTTAAGATCATAAAAAGACACAGATACAATATTTATCACATTTGTGCAAATCCAAAATTAAAATTGTACATTAAAATTTCCTTAAAAATCCATTCTAAATACTGTGCATAAAAATAGCAAACAGTTCCATATACAATAGACTAAAAATAAACAACATTCATGGACAAACTACATCCATAGGGTCTACTCTTTTCTTCGTATTATTGATCCGCACGGCTGCCACTAGGAAGTTTGCAACATGGAAAATAATCCAGGCACTACTCAACAGTTGCAAATAAATAAGTGCCGGCCTAACCTGAACAAAGCCTGCTCCCCTTAACACTGGAATCAAATACTTCTTCCTAATGTCTGCATAATACTCGCAGAACATGACAAAATGCAGAGTATCTTGTAATGAAAATTTGTCACACTTACAAGACTCAGCATTTAGGGAAATCTCCCAGAGTGAGGTGAATTATGTTAAATCGAAATCTGGTTAGCAGGTACCGATGGAAAGGGCGTGTAACTAACTTCAGGTAAGGCTCCAATCCTGGTGAGCTCACTAGCCCAAAGTTCAGTCTTACCATAGGTTTTTTCAGCTCTCTTTCCTCTCTTTCAAGAGATAAAAGGTTTGCCATGGCGGTTTTTATCAAATCCACATCTACTTTCTTAATAGTTTCCGGGGCCGAAAAGAGCCCAGGACGTCCAAGTTTTTTAAAGGTGGATTCGATATATGCTATCCATGGAATTTTACCTGCCTTGTCTAGAGCTAGACAGTCTTTTAGAATCATATGATTCAATGTGATCTCCTGGTTAAGCCAGGTCTTAAGCCAGCATATTAGCGGGGCTATTTTCAGTATATCGGAAACATAACCCAGCCCCATCTCTGCATGGATTGAAAAAGTAGGGGTTGTCTGTGGTACAGATAATAAGGTTCTTAGAAATATATTTTCTACCACTTGGATTTGATGATGATGTGAGCTACACCCCCAAATCTCTGAGCCATATGTAGCTATTGTAAGGCACTTGGCCTTGTACACCTTCAAAATAGCTTCCATGGGCCTAGCCCCAAGACGTTTTGAAAAGCCCATAAGGGCTGAAGTAGATCTAGCGAATACATTTCTTTTATGTTTCAGTTGGGGACCCTAGGACCCTATTTCATCAAATAGGAGCCCTAAATAGGTAAAAACAGGGACCCTTTTAACCTCATCTCCCCACAGAAAAAATACATCATTCTTTTCTTTCTACTTTGTTCCCCCACTATCATTACATGAGATTTTTTAGCATTTATTTTCAGATCTAATGACTCCATGAATGTGCCAAACTTATCCAGCAATTTATTTAGTCCAACACCAGTGCGTGCCAGTAAAACCGCGTCATCCGCGTAGAGGAGAACTGGTATAATTGTTTCTCCTACACACGGGACGTCTAATGTTGCTCCCTTCAAGGCAGGTTCTAATGCATTTATATAAAGCGTGAAAAGTAGGGGTGCCAGTATGCACCCCTGCCTGACCCCTCTTTCTGAGTTAAAATACCTTGTACATCTCCCTTCCTGGGTGACTCGAATAGTGGCTAATAAGCCACAATGAAGGTCAGCCAGGAATTTAACTAAAGCATGGTCAATACCAATATTCAGTAAAATTTGCCACAGCTTCGACCTATTTACTAGGTCGAATGCCGTTGAGAGGTCCATGAACCCCATATAAAGGGAACCCTTTTTAGCTATGGTATATTTACTGATAAGGAGCTGTAGTTTGAGACATTGGTTTAACGTGCTCCTTTTGGTTCTGAAACCGTACTGAGCATTAGACAAGATCCCTCTCCCCTCAAGGCAGTCTGACAGCCTCGCCAGAATAACTCTGCCTAATATTTTCACCGCGGAGTCTATCAAGGAGATAGGCCTATAGCATGATGGATCATCTCTTTGGCCCTTTTTAAAAACCGGAATAATAATAGAGTTGGACCAAGAAGCGGGAGATGAATTCGAACCCGAAGCATTAAAGACATTTGTCAGTACTACCGCTACACTTACTTGCACTCAATACTCGGGCATAGGCGTACCCGCCGACGCTGACTTCAGGGACCACAATTCTTTGGGGCTACTCGCTGGTAGGTAGAGCAGTGTGCGACCAATTGGACCTTTGTTAATATTCTGGCTCCTTGAGCCGGTGGAGCTGACGAGCTCATGGTTACGCACCTGCGCGCTACAAGAGGTACTTTACCTGAGAACACTTATTTTAGCAGCCTACACAGCAACCCTACACACTCACCTACTCCCTGCTGACGAGAGGCAACTACCTCGAAACACGTGTCCAGGGATGGCTAACGCTACACTTACTTGCACTCAATACTCGGGCATAGGCGTACCCGCCGACGCTGACTTCAGGGACCACAATTCTTTGGGGCTACTCGCTGGTAGGTAGAGCAGTGTGCGACCAATTGGACCTTTGACATTTGTCAGTATCCTGGCCCAGGATCTAGGAAAACTTTTAAATAGGTCCGCTGGGACCCCGTCCGGTCCTGGCGCCTTGTTTTTCCTAGTCTCCACAATTGCTCTTGCCACTTCAGTCTCCTGAAAAACCACTGCTGGGGCTGATTCTAAATTAAGGATCGCATCTTGCGAACTCTCTGCCATCTGACTCCCATAAATCTTCTCAAAGTGGGCTATCCACTGGTCATCAGGAATGTTGCAATCAAGTGGGGAATTATCTTCTCCCGAAAAAAAGGGCTCATTAATGGTTAACCAGAATTTCCCACTATCCCTCAGAATCTCCGGGGACAAAAGTTTATCCCATGCCTCTTCTTTGATCTGGTTTTTCCTAACCCCGATGGCCTGTTTATAGGACTTCCTTAACTCCTTGACTAGCTCCCTGTTTCTTGGGCACTCTTTCAATGCTTTAAGAAGAGCTGAGTGTGCCCTAGAACAGGAGTTATCAAACCATCTTCTTCCTTTATTAAAGTATAGGATGAATATTCATAGTCAAATTGCTGTTAATTTGGTTACAGATAGCGTCAAAAGCCCCCACAATCATTGTACCTGATGCAGCAGTGTCCAGGCAAATGGTAACCTCTCTCGCTACTTTGGACAGGACTTCCCCCATAAAGGTATCTGGGATTACTTTTGTCCATTTTAATCTCCTGCCCTGGTCAGTTGGTATCATCTCACGCCTAGTACCCGTGAACCCTGTTTTAATAAAACTTAAATGGGCCCCCGAGGCCACTTCTAAAGTCACGGGATTATGATCACTAAAAGCAGAGGTCCCCACCTTGTATATTAACACTCTAGTCAAAACTAGCGCTGTCACAAATATATAATCTATAACTTTGCCCGGGTCCGTACCTTTATAAGTAGGTGCCCTTGGACCTCCCACGGCACACCCAGATTCGTAAAGGTTCGTGGTGGCCAAGAGGTTCTCAAGTACCTCCCCTTGCTTAGTGTGTTCAAAATGCGTGTGAACTGAGTGTGGGGGACCTTCAAGATTATCAAAAACACACGCTTGAGTACATGGATGAATATTAAAATCACCCATGAGGATAACCTCAGAGCTCGGATATTTAGCATTATATGTTACTAGGAAATCCTCTAAGCAGGTTAAGAATTGAATTAGACACTCACTCTCAGGAGAATTATAAAAGTTAACCAGTAGCAGTTTCTCGGATTATGGCAGTGATAGCTCCACTATCAAACAATTATTGCAGGCCGCAACAAGCTGTTTTAATGAGCCATTTAATTTCAGGAAGAAAAATATTGCTAAACCTCCCTTCGCTCTTCCAGACTGGGCCTGTTTAGCAGGAATAAAAAATGCAAAAACCCATCTATAGTGAAATTATTGTTTATGTCCCAAGTTTCTTGGAATGCTATTATATCATATGACTTTATCTCGCCCAGCCAAATCCTATCCCTGCGAGCTCCAGCCATATTTGTGCTTAACTTATTGAGAAACATTTAATTTTGAATGTGTATCTGGCTCCTAATCGCATAAAGAGATTAGTAGAGTGTGTCTAGAAATAAATACATATATATTTGATATATATAACTGTGTGGTGTCCTTTCATTTGGTAATTCAAGAGATTATAAGGTAAAACAAGCTGCTTTACATTCCTCTGAGACTTAGCCTGAAGGCTGCTCTCCACAGCTACCACTAGGATAGCTTTCTTTAAAAGGTTGTCTTAAACCTATCTACCTAAGAGTCGAATTGGACTAGTGCAAGGTGGCCACTATAACTAGTGACCAGCATATGCCAGGCCAACTTCTCACATTGGTGGGCAGCGTGTGGGATTCCAGCTTGCCATTGTTTTACCAGAAAATTTCTATTTGAATTACTAACTGAAAACCACTAAAGGTACTCAAGGTACATGTAAAGTCAAGCTTAGTATCAATAAGTTCTACTGAACTCAGAGCTGTTTGCGAAGGGATAGCACACCCTTGCTACAGCTCAAGCTAGGTTCAGTAGGCCACAAACTAGTGTAGGTAGTACAACACTGCACAACACTAGAATGTCCTTAAAAGGTGGAGCCAGTGGGTCCGCCCAGCCGCAGTACAAGGACATGACCTACTTTGACTTGAAGGCCATGTGTGTTGAAAGACACCTGAAGCTAGGACAGAGCCCCTCAGCCCTACACCTGTTAGATCTGTTAATAGCAGATGACCTTAGGTCAGCTCTAGGAGCTGACAGGTCTGAACCAGGGGATTGGTCAATTACAGTGTCTGGGTCTGATGATGAAAATAAGGATGACCAGGACTCTGTGGTCGAAGGGCCAGATCCACAAGGATCTGAACAGAACAGAGGAATTCTCCCTAAGAGAGTTGGCAGAGTGGCAGAGAGGCCTAGGTCCCTATCAAGGGAGTCTAACCACGTATATCACTCTGACAGGGATTCTGTCCAACAGAGGAACTCATACTTACATAGAGAGACCTCCTCTGAAAGAAGGTGCAAGATGCTCCAGTATGAGGAAGCTAGGCTTGCCCTCAGAAACAAGCAATTGGCCTTAGATAGAGAAGCCCTTGAGCTCCAGAGAGCTTCTAGAAAAGAGGGGTTAGATACCCCTGGGGGGAATTTACCGGAGAAAAGCTTACCTCACCGGATAACGCCGCCACTGTCAGGAATCATTGGACGCTGTAAGCAGCGCCGCCGCCACGGGACTTCAATTCCTGGTTGCCTCAGCGGCGGCGCGCTGTATCCACGCCGCGCCAGCGCCAGGAGGCGCATATAAGCAACGCAGGGCCCGGTGGAGTGGGCGAATTTACCAGAGAAAAGCTTACCTCACCGGATAACGCCGCCACTGTCAGGAGTCATTGGACGCTGTAAGCAGCGCCGCCGCCACGGGACTTCAATTCCCGGTTGCCTCAGCGGCGGCGCGCTCTATCCACGCCGCGCCAGCGCCAGGAGGTGCATTTAAGCAATGCAGAGCCCAGCGGAGTGGGGGAATTTACCGGAGAAAAGCTTACCTCACCGGATAACGCCGCCACTGTCAGGAGTCATTGGCCGCTGTAAGCAGCGCCGCCGCCACGGGACTTCGAATCCCGGTTGCCTCAGCAGCGGCGCGCTGTATCCACGCCGCGCCATAGCCAGCGCCAGAAGGCGCATTTAAGCAACGCAGAGCCCGGCGGAGTGGGGGAATTTACCGGAGAAAAGCTTACCTCACCGGATAACGCCGCCACTGTCAGGAGTCATTGGACGCTGTAAGCAGCGCCGCCGCCACGGGACTTCAATTCCCGGTTGCCTCAGCGGCGGCAACGCAGAGCCGCGCTTCGCGGGACGCGCGCGGGACGAGCCGGGCGAAGCCCGGGCCCGTTTTAGCCCGTTCTAGTCCGGTCTAGTCCGGTAAAGGCCGGGTCGGGCCACCCCTCTTCATCAATTTCACACATTCAAGGTTAGTGAGTGGCTGCTTATACTCCTTTGTGATAATCATTACCTTTACCATATACTAAAAAAAATGGTATAAGAAAGTCGACTTGCAAAATGACAAGGCCTAGGGCCTGTAGAATCGCTGGGGCTTCACCACTGCAGGGAAAGCAGGTAAGTAGTAGGCCCACGGGAGACGCGTGCAGTGTGTGAACACAGCCGCTGGTTCCCTATTGATTATAATGAAGCAAGTCGTGGTTTGATTTTTAAAGTTTTAGGGTACTTCGAGGAAGTCTACAAGCAAGCCACTTACAAGGTAAGTAATTCGAGGACCAACACACAGTAGGGCACCGGAGTGCACGAGTTACCTCACCCAGGGAAGCCGGGTGCATAGGTGTCTTTTGGTGTTGGGTCGCGTCGCTGTTTTCTATGGAGACCAAAGAAGACTTGCTGCTTGCGTCGACTGAAGAAGTGTCTGGTGGATTCCAAGGGTGGATTCGAGATGCAGATGACCTGAAAATTGAAGGTACAGTGTTCAAAGTCCCTTGCCAGTGACCGGTGGCCAGGAAGATGGATGACCACAGATGTTGGGTGATTTCAGGTCATTGATGGTGTTTTGACTCTTCACTCACGAGGTCCAGGAGGGATCAACGATGGCCAGCAGCTGGATTCTGAGTGTGCCATAGCGTCTACAGCTGACTGCGGTGTCGGCAGCTGGATTGGAGCCAACAAGCCTTGGCAACTGCAAGTCTTGTGTAGAGTGAATAAAGTCAATGGTGCAGACCAGCTAGGTCTGAGGGACTCACCCAGTGAGGGTAAGTGAGGGCAGGTCTGGAGCAATCAGGGAAGCCCTTTGAGTCAATAAGAAATTCTTTGGGGGACCCACAAGCCAACGGGCAAGGGATTGCAAAGAAGCCTCTTCAGGAAATGCTTCACAGGAGCCCACGGTCACTCGGAATGGGTTAGGCCTCTGATTTTCACTGCAAAACCTGCTGGAGGCTTGGGCCACAAATGGTCCAAAGCACAAGTTCATAGAACCTCGTGAAAGGGTTGCACTCAACAATAGTGCACGGTCCCCGGGTATTGCTGTTCCTCATCACTCGTGGGGTCCACTCGCCTCAGCTTTGCTGCGAACTCACAATGGCCAATGAGAAGTCAGGAAATTTACTTCCGGGGCTGCAGGGACTTCGGACTCCGGCAGGAGCAGGAAAGTTTGCGTCCGTTGATGAGAGTTTTTGGTGCCTGCCAAGCAGGGGAGTCACTCCTTGATTTCAAGGGAGATTCTTCTGTCTTCCAAAGGTAGTGGAACGTCGAAAGGCCAGGATTCTTCTTTGTAGAGCATCGTCCAGGGTTATCTGCTTTGCAATGGCAAAGTTTGCTATCTTATACTGAAGATAGGGGAGGGACTAGCTCTATGACCACTCCTCTGGGAGGGTCAGGGTAGGGGGTGGTTACACCCACTTCCCTTTGTCCAGTTTCATGCCAGAGCAGGGACAAATAGCCCCTGAACCGATTTGAGCTGGCATATGCATGGAGGCACCTACTGCTCCCCCAGTGCAGGACTTCAAAGTACTCTAGGAGTGCACCCACTCAGCTCCAATACACTAAATCCTGTCTGGAAGGTGGTGACACCTCCCTGTGACAGGATGCCTTTTGTTAGGCCTCCTCCACTGCGAGTTTCAATCAGCAGCAGGGGTGGCTGATAGGTGTATATGTGTGTTTATGGTGAGATATAGAAACCTATATCTCAGTGAGGAGTGCTAACACTACCTCACACAGGCTGCAGTAGCAGGCCTGTGGTGTCATATTGAGTCTGCTTCCCAGGAGTGGCATAATACATGCTTCAGCCCCTGGTAGGCCTGTGAAGTGCCTTTGCCCTAGGTACCTTAGGTACCATATACTAGGGGCTCATAAGGTACCACAGTATCTAATCACTAGTGCATCTAATATGCACACCAAGTCGTTTAGAGAGAACAGAGAGACTGGGGCCCTGATTAGCAGGGACCCAGCCAGACTATAGCCAGAAACCAGTGTACACATCAGAAAAAAGTGGGGGCAACATAAGTGCAGATCCTACTCTCCTACAGGCAGGTTTGGCTGAGACGCGATTTGGTATTCCCAACAGAAGTCTAGCCGCACCGTTCTGGACTGTTTGCAGCTTAGTGATTACTGCAGCCGGGGCCCCCAAGTAAAGTGCATTTCCATAGTCTATCCTTGAGAGTATCAGTGATTGGACTAGGACTTTCTTGGCTTGGGGAGGAAGGAGAGGAAGCACTTTTCTGGCCATTCTAAGCAGCCCAAAACTGATGGCAACCGTCTTCCTTACTTGTGCCTTAAACTTCAGGTTCTGGTCTAACCAGACGCCCAGACTCTTTATTTCGATTTTGGGGACCGGGGCTGAGCCCATGCATGCTGGCCACATGGTCCCTAGTGTTACATTTGAGGGGTTGCCCAGGATCATGATCTCTGTCTTTTCCCCGTTGAGCTTCAGGTGGGATGCCCCCATCCACTCAGATGCTTCCGTTAGACATGCATGAAGGGCATTAGTCTGTTGCGTAGCTTGGTTGAGTGCTACAACTAATTGGGTTTCATCGGGATAGGTCACCATATGGATTCCGAAAGGAGCCACGATAGCTGCCAGAGAGGCCATATATACATCAAAAAGAGTAGAGCTAAGCAATGAGCCCTGAAGGACACCACATAGCAAAGGCAAGGGTTTAGAGCTCATATCTCCTTCAAAAATCTGGAAGAAACGTCCCTTCAGAAAGGAGCGCAGCCATTGCAGTGCAGTGGCAGCTATTCCTATGTTTCTGAGACGGTGAATCAGGATGCGGTGGTTCACCATATCGAATGCTGCGCTCAGGTCAAGGAGGATGATGGCAGCTGACTCTCCTGAGTCCAAGATCTTTCTGCTTTCCTCTACCACCGCTAGCAGAGCAGTTTCCGTGCTTTGGCGTGGGTGGAATCCTGTCTGGGAGGGGTGTAGCAAACTAAGGGATTCCAAAAAGTTTGGGAGAGTATAGTTGACATATTTTTCCGCGATTTTGGTGATCCCAGGAGGCAGGGAAATGGGGCGGTAGTTGCCTAGATCCGCCGGGTCCAGATTGGGTTTCTTCAGAAGAGTCTTAACCATTGCCCCTTTCCAGTTAGGGGGGACTACTCCTGAGGTAAGTGTGACATTAATCACGTCTGCAATGGTAGGGGCAATTATGGGTTCTACCTTTTTCAGGACATTCAGAGGGTCGGGGTCCCTAGGCGAGCCACTTTTCACCGAAGAAATCAAGGTCAGAAGAGTTTCCTGGGTGAGAGGAGGGATGAACTCCAACAGGTGTCTGGCAGGAGGAGGACCCTGACCTAAGTGCTCATTTGAGGGGTCATATTCGTCGTCAGCTTGGGGCAGCAATTTGAGGGTGTTTTGAATTTTGGTGTTAAAAAACTCTGCCTGTTCATTACATCTTTGGCCTGAGGCATCGGGGCGACAGGGAAAGCCGGGCTTTTGAGAAGTTGTTTTATGATAAGGTAGGTCTCTCTGGGGTAGTTGGAGGCCAGCAAAATCTTTTCCTCATAGAAGGAGGCCTGTGCCATTTTGAATTCTGCTGTATACCTGCCAACGGCTCTTCTATATTTGAGCTTCTTGCTAGGCGAGAAGTCTTTCCTCCAACTTCTTTCTTGTACCTTGCAGTCCTGTTTTAGAGTGCGTAGTTCCGAGGATTACCAGGGTGATTTATAAGGACCATTCTTTTTTCTGATCAATGTTTTAGGGAGGACCTGATTCAGCGAGTCCTCTATCCAACTGCAGAAGTCATTGTTAGCTGTAACTGGACTAGGATCTGGCTTAGGTCTGGTCTTTTCTAATTCTTTGGCCCATTTTTTCAGGGGGAGCTTGGACCAGGGCCGACTCAGGGTCCGTGACGGTTGGGCATGGGGAGAGGAAACCCGAGGGCACCACGAAAGGGGGATGAGGAAGTAGTCGGACAATGAAATGGGAATGTGGTCATTTCCTATAAGGTTCTCCACGTTGGAGAACACAGGATCGAGGCAGTGTCTTTTGACATGGTTAGCTAGCAAAACCTTTTGTGACAGCTGAAGAGTCGCGAGGTCTTGCGCTAATTTGTGTACTGTTGCTGCTCCCAAATCGTCAAAATGCATGTTAATATCCCCGAGGAGAGTAAAATTCGCTGTGGTGCTAGCTAGGTTGATGGCTGCTTCTAACAGGGCTTTGCAGAAGGTGCCTTCTACCCCTGTGGGCCGATAGATCAGGATGCCTGTGAGCGAGAGGAGTGGGGTGAATTCTATCGAGAAGTGCACATTCTCGCAGTCTGTGAGTGGACTCCCAAGTAGGCGACAGGTGAGGTGGTCTTTATAGAGGATCACAATCCCCCCGTACTTGCCTGTTGATTTGCCCACCCTCTGTATCAGGTACCCCTTGGGGAGAGTTTGCACAATGTCAGGCTCTGAGCTGGCATTGAGCCAGGTTTCTGTTAGGAATAAGACCTCAGGGGTATAGTCTTGAAGCAGCATTGAGATCTCTGTAGTATGTCTGGGCAGAGATCTGCAGTTTGATAGAAAGATTTTATAGGGGCGTATGGATGGAGAGGGGGAAATGATCCGGGGGGAGAGTGTGAATGGGCATTGAAGGCACATTTTCGTTGGTATATCACACTGAATCTGCTGATAACAGTTTGCTTTTAGTGCGATATTTAACAGATGGAGCTGTGCACTTGAGTAGCAGTAGTGACCTGATGGAAAAGATGCAGGGGTCCTGGCTCCTGGGCTCGTTCGGGCACGGACGGGCACAGACGGGTGCAGACGGGCTTGCCTTAGGCGTGCCCCTGGCACGCCAGCGGCGCGCCGCTGCGCGCATCTGCTGTGCAGTCACATTAACAGGCGCTTTTATGCAGCTTTGTCCGGACTCGGGAACAGCAACTAGACTGCTGCCCCGTGCGCCTAAAGTACAAAAAAGAACGGAAGTGATGCGCGAGACCCTCTCACCCCCAGAGCATTGAACACAGATCCAACCGGGTGGAGGAGCGACGCGCAAGAGTCAGGTATGAAGTAGTGAAGGTAAAAAGCAGGATTAAAACAATGTGCAAATAGCAGCAGATAAAATATATATTTTTTTAAAACAGAGGAACACCAGTAACCACTCTGCCTCTCAAGAGTGTTCTGTTTGCTAAACAAACATTGGCTTGACTTGTATGAAGCTAGTAATGATAGGGATATGGTCAAATTCTGGCAGCTAGTTAAGTGGGAAAGCAATGGAACACCACACATACCAGTTAACCATGTAGCACCAAAATCATGGGTTGCGTACTTTGAAGCACAATTTTCTAATTCAAATAATGTCTTGACTCACCCCCAATTTGGTTTCAGCCCTACCATTTTATCGTTTGACAGCTCTGAGGTAGAGAAGGCTCTCCCACTGATACCGAAAGGAAGGGCACCAGGTCCGGATTGTATACCAGCGGATTTGTTTCAGCATGATAAAGAGAATTGGGTCACCTACATCACTTTTTTAGCCAAGCCCATAGCTAGTGGTGCACCAATCCCTGATACATGGTCTGGAGCAGTCATTATTCCGATTTTTAAAAAGGGCGATCGTTCGCTACCTGGCAATTACAGGCCTATTAACCTTATTGATTCAATGCAGAAACTATTTGCCAGGTTGGTCCTCAGTAGAATCCAAGTGTGGATTGAGGAGTATGAGATCTTATCACCACTGCAGGCCGGCTTTCGTCCCTTTACTAGCACCATCGACCAAGTCTTTAGATTCGTTATGATTTACTGGAAAGTAGTTAACATAGGGGGAGGACTCTTTATGCAGCTTTTATCGACCTTAAGTCTGCATTCGACTTGGTCCCTCGTAATAAAATGTGGAGCGTCCTCTCGGACGCAGGGATGCCGCAGGAGCTATTAGCCATGTTAATCAAATTGCACACATCGAACTATGCACAGGTTAGGTGGGGCTCAAAGGGTGAGGTCACCAATAAGTTTCCTGTCCTAAAGGGGATGCGCCAGGGATGTGTCCTGGCGCCCACACTGTTTTCCCTGTTTATTGGCAGGGTGGTCCACTATTACTCCACATGTCATACTGATGCCCCGAGTTTGACGGGGCTGAGGATACCACTGCTCATGTTCACAGACGACACCTTGATCCTATCTAAGACACAGAAGGGGCTGCAGGCAGCTTTATCTAGGTTTGAGGTGTTCTGTCAAGATCATGGGCTGGTGGTAAATGTGGACAAGACAAAGTTCATGGTTTTTCACAAACACAAGATCATTAAAAGCAGTGTGTACATGAACAATGCCCTTTTAGAACAGACAGATGCGTTCGCGTACCTGGGGATTACCTTAGGCAGGAAGCTTAACTGGAAACCTCACAATGATTTGCTAGCTTTAAAACACACACAGCTGGCAGGAGCTCTTGTGAAAGAACATAGCCACTCGTTTACCAAGCCCAAAGCCCCTGTTCTTAAAATATATACCACCAAGGTCACCACTTCAATCCTATATGGTGCCGAATAATGGGGTTATGAGAACATCTCCATCTTGGTACGAGCCCAGAATAAATTTGTCAGGGCTATCACGAACCTTCTGCAATCTTCACCACTGTTGCCCCTCTTTATGGATTTGGGTTGTTTACGTATTGAGGATTTAGCACGATATAGACCAGTAGCATTCTGGAGACAGCTCTGGGTCACTCCCGAGCTTTCCCAATATGCCAAATCTCTTCTGGATTTCAGGGGGGTTGGTTGTTTGGGCAAGATCAAATGGCCACAGAATGTACAAAACACCCTGTGTGGGATGGGGATGAATGGTCTATGGTAGCACCCTGAACAAAACCTGTTCCCAACAACAAGGGAGTTTAAGACTGCCTATTGGGACATGATTAAGAGTAATTATTTTTCCTCTAATATTAGGCCCACCCTGTTGAGGGACTTTTTGACGCACAAACAGGACTTTGTGCTTGAAGCTTACTGGGATGTAATCCTAAAACCAATGGATAGGAAACTATACCACCAGTTTAGGGTTGGCTCTCTTCCGATCAACACCTTTACAAGTAAATGGTTTCTGCATGGGCCAGATCACTGTCCTGTTTGCCTGGCCCAGACGGAATCCATATCTCATGTTCTCTTTGTGTGTCCGGCCTATAAGTTACCCAGGACTAAATGGTTGAAACCTATCTGTATGAATCTAGGTACTAGATCTGCCACGGAGGCGCTAAGGATTCTGCAGCCATCCACTAACGACCCAATAGTTATTGCTATGGCGAAATCTTTGAAATGGGCTTGGCTTATCCATTCCAAAAAACAAAGAGAAACCCAAGTCTAGTTATAACTACTCTTACGTAAAGTTATTTTAGTGAGGCCCTGTTAATGAACTTACAATAGTGTTAAATTATTTGGTCTTGCACATTTTATCGATGTATTTCTATGGTTTTATTGTGGTTTTTGTACTCTTGAGCCTTTTTACATGATACAATTTTTAGTACTAATTAATGTTTTTAGCGATATTTCTTATGATTGCTATTTACGGCTCTGTGTTCTTATCTTAAGTATTTTGACTTACTACTGTTTGTGCTGTCTTTTATGATTATTTTAATCGAAATGAAGACTTAATGATGATGATGATGATGCTAAACAAATGTTCCTCACATTTATGTGATGGAAAGTTCTGGAATCTGCATGGATCCGCAACCTTCCACCTGTCCCGCACCCCCCAAAGTCTTCCGATGAAAATGGTACCTCAGTTGTGCGGGTAGACCTAGTTCCCATGACAGGAAACAGGTCAAAACGCAATGGGAACACACTACATTTCTACAGTTAAAACTGTCCCTTTTTTTTGCAAAGCGTCTAGCTGTGAATTATGAACACTAGCTCTACCTGCACCCAGGGAAACCTAGCAAAACTATAAATATTTGAAAAACAGACACCCCGGGGAATTCAACATGAGTTGATTTGTGTGGCTCTCACCAGGTTCTGTTACGCAGAATCCCTTGGAAACCTCAAAGTGTGTCAAAACAAACACATTTTCCTCCCATTTCTATGATGGAAAGTTCTGGAATCTGTGTGGATCCAAAAAATTCCACTCACCTTGTATTCCCCAAAGTCTCCTGATAAAAATGGTACCTCACTTGTGTGGGTAGGCCTAGTGCCCGCAACAGGAAAAGGGCCAAAATGCAGCGTTGATAAACTACATTTTTAGAGTAAAAACTGACTTAATTTGTGCAAAGTGCCAATCTGTGGATTTTGAACCGTAGCTCTGCGGGTACCTAGGGAAATCTAGCAAACCAACATATTTCTGAAAACCAGACACCAAGGGGAATACATGATGGGGTGGATTGTGTGGCTCTCATCAAGTTATGTTACTCAGAATCCCTTGCAAACCTCAAACTGTGACAAAAAGGACACATTTTCCTCAGATTTCTGGTTTTGGGAAGTTCTGGAATCTGTGTGGATCCACAAAATTCCACCCACACCCATTTCCTGAAGACTCCTGATAAAAATGGTACCTCACTTGTGTGGGTAGGCCTAGTGCCTGCGACAGGAAACAGGCCAAAACGCAACATGGATACACCACTTTTCTTTAGTAAAACCGGACCCTTTTTTGCAAAGTGCCTAGCTGTGGATTTTGAACGTTAGCTCAGCCGGTATCTAGGGAAATGTAGCAAACCTATACATTTTTCAAATCTAGACACAAAGGTGAATATTGGGGTGACGTGTGTGGCCCTCACCAGGTTCTGTTACCCAAAATCCCTTGCAAACCTCAATCTTTGTAAAAGAAATCCACAATTTCCTCACATTTCTCTGATGGAAAGGTCTGAAATCTGTGTGGATCCAAAAACTTCCACCTGCTCTGCATTTCCCAAAGTCTCCTGATAAAAATGGTACCTCACTTGTGTGGGTAGGCCTAGTGCCCGCAGAAGGAAATGGGCCAAAACACAACGTGGATACACCACATTTGTAGAGTGAAAACTGACACTTTTTTTGCAAAGTGCCTAGCTGTGGATTTTGGACTCTAGCTCTGCCGGCACCTAGAGAACCCTAGCAAACCTATACATTTTTGAAAACTAAACACCAAGGAGGATTCCAGGATGGGGTGACTTGTGTGGCTCTCGCCAGGTTCTGTTACCCAGAATTCCTTGCAAACCCCAAACTTTGCAAAAAACAAAACCATATTTTCCTCACATTTCTGTGATGGAAGGTTTGGGAACCTGCGTGGATCCACAAATTTCTATGCACCCTACAATTCCCAAGGTATTCAGATACAAATGCTACCTTACTTATGTGGGTAGGCCTAGTGCCCGCGACAGGAAACAGGGCAAAACGCAACACGGATACACCATATTTTTAAAGTGAAAACTGTCCTTTTTTTGCAAAGTGCCTAGCTGTGGATTTCGAACCCTAGTTCTTCCAGCACCTAGGGAACCATAGCAAACCTGTACATTTTTGAAAAACAGACAACAACTGGAATCCAGGATAGGGTGACTTGTATGGCTCTCACCAGGTTCTGTTACCCAAAATCCATTGCAAACCTCAAACTTTGTGAAGAACAACTCCACATATTCCTCATATTTCTCTGATGGAAAGTTCTGGAATCTGCATGGATCCACAAACTTCCACCTGCCCTGTATTTCACGAAGTCTCCCAATAAAAATGGTACCCCACTTGTGTGGGTAGGTTTAGTGCCCGCAACAGGAAACGGATCAAAACACAACGTGGATACACCAAATGTTTAGAAGGAAAACTTGCCTTTTTATGCAAAGTGCCTAGCTGTGGATTTCGAACCCTAGCTCTGCCAGCACCTAGGGAACCGTAGCAAACCTGTACATTTTTTAAAACCAGACACCAAGTGGAATCCAGGATGGGGTGACTTGTGTGGCTCTCACCAGGTTTTGTTACACAAAATCCCTTGCAAACCTCAAACTTTGTAAAGAACAAAACCACATTTTCCTCATATCTCTGTGGTGGAATGTTCTGGAATCTGCATGGATCCACAAACTTCCACCTGCCCTGTATTTCACAAGTCTCCCAATAAAAATGGTACCTCACTTGTGTGGGTAGGTCTAGAGCCCACAACAGGAAATGGGCCTAAACACAACGTGAATACACCAATTATTTAGTAAGAAAACTGACCCTTTTTTTAAAAGGGCCTAGCTGTGGATTTTGGACCCTAGCTCTGCCGACCCCTAGGGAAACCTAGCAGACCTATACATTTTTGAAAACCAGACACCCAGGAGAATCCAACATGGGTTGATTTGTGTGGCTCTCACCAGGTTCTGTTACGCAGATTCCCTTGGAAACCTCAAAGTGTGTCAAAACAAACACATCTTCCTCCCATTTCTTTGATGGAAAGTTCTGGAATCTGTGTGGATCCAAAAAATTCCACTCACCTTGTATTCCCCAAAGTCTCCTGATAAAAATGGTACCTCACTTGTGTGGGTAGGGCTAGTGCCCGCAACAGGAAACGGGCCAATATGCAGCGTTGATAAACTACATTTTTAGAGTAAAAACTGACTTAATTTGAGCAAAATGCCAATCTGTGGATTTTGAACCGTATCTCTGTGAGTACCTAGGAAAATCTAGCAAACCAACATATTTTTGAAAACCAGACATCAAGGGGAATACATGATGGGGTGGATTGAGTGGCTCTCATCAAGTTATGTTACTCAGAATCCCTTGCAAACTTCAAACTGTGACAAAAAGGACACATTTTCCTCAGATTTCTGGTTTTGGGAAGTTCTGGAATATGTGTGGATCCACAAAATTCCACCCACACCCATTTTCTGAAGTCTCCTGATAAAAATGGTACCTCACTTGTGTGGGTAGGCCTAGTGCCTGCGACAGGAATCAGGCCAAAACTATGGGTGGGCGGAATTTGTGAAATCCACTTTCGCAAATTATCGCGAAAATGTTTAAAATTATCACAAACAAGCGGAAATATCGCGAAGATGCGGAAGTTTTTTTCCCGCATGTTCGCAAGATTTTCTGCATGGTTGCGGGTCGCCAACTTACCCATCTGGTTGCTTGCGGGCGCGGCCATCTTGTTTTGAGTTGTCTTGCGGTGCATGATCACGAGAAGAAAGACGTGATCGCGCGACGCATGACGTCACTGCGGGCGCGAACTGTCACGAGACAGCGCAAATGGCTAAAAACAATACAACATCTCATGGAGAACGCGACCGGATCAAGAAAACTTGTCGGCGAACGCAGGGATTCAGGTAAGGCGATCGCGCGCGAGAATGTATTATTTTACAGCGCGAGCAAGAAACAAATTATCGCCAAGCTGCGGAAAGCGGAAATTTTGACATTTTGGCGCTCTCCGCGGAACGCGAAAATGTCAAATTATCGCAATTTCCGCGAATGGAACGAAATTTTAGCCCAGGCCTAGCCAAAACGCAACGTGGATACACCACATTTCTGTAGTAAAACCGGACCCTTTTTTGCAAAGTGCCTAGCTGTGGATTTTGAACGTTAGCTCAGCCGGTATCTAGGGAAATGTAGCAAACCTATACATTTTTCAAATCTAGACACAAAGGTGAATTTAGATTGGGGTGACTTGTGTGGCCCTCACCAGGTTCTGTTACCCAAAATCCCTTGCAAACCTCAATCTTTGTAAAAGAAATCCACAATTTCCTCACATTTCTCTGATGGAAAGGTCTGAAATCTGTGTGGATCCAAAAACTTCCACCTGCTCTGCATTTCCCAAAGTCTCCTGATAAAAATGGTACCTCACTTGTGTGGGTAGGCCTAGTGCCCGCAGAAGGAAATGGGCCAAAACACAACGTGGATACACCACATTTGTAGAGTGAAAGCGGACCCTTTTTTGCAAAGTGCCTAGCTGTGGATTTTGGACTCTAGCTCTGCTGGCACCTAGAGAACCCTAGCAAACCTATACATTTTTTATAACAAATCACCAAAGAGGATTCCAGGATGGGGTGACTTGTGTGGCTCTCACCAGGTTCTGTTACCCAGAATTCCTTGCAGACCCCAAACTTTGCAAAACACAAAAAAATATTTTCCTCACATTTCTGTGATGAAAGTTTGGGAATGTGCGTGGATCCACAAACTTCTACGCACCCTACTATTCCCAAAGTATTCAGATACAAATGCTACCTTACTTATGTGGCTAGGCCTACTGCCCCATATCTTTAAAGTGAAAACTGTCCTTTTTTGCAAAGTGCCTAGCTGTGGATTTCAAACCCTAGCTCTGCCAGCACCTAGGAAACCATAGCAAACCTGTACATTTAATAAAAACAGACAACAAGTGGAATCCAGGATGGGGTGACTTGTATGGCTCTTACCAGGTTCTGTAACCCAAAATCCATTGCAAACCTCAAACTTTGTGAAGAACAACTCCACATTTTCCTCATATTTCTCTGATGGAAAGTTCTGGAATCTGCATGGATCCACAAACTTCCACCTGCCCTGTATTTCACGAAGTCTCCCAATAAAAATGGTACCTCACTTGTGTGGGAAGGTTCAGTGCCCGCAACAGGAAACGGGCCAAAACACAACATGGATAGACCAAATATTTAGAAGGAAAACTCACCCTTTTTTAGCAAAGGGCCTAGCTGTGGAATTTGAACTCTAGCTCTGCCGGCACCTAGGAAACCCTGTCAAACCTATACATTTGTGAAAACTAGACACCAAAGAGGATGCCAGGATGGGGTGACTCTCACCAAGTTATGTTACCCAGAATCCCTTGCAAACCTCAAATTTTGTGTAAGGGACAAAACCACATTTTCCCCATATTTCTGTTATGGAAAGTTCTGGAATCTGCATGGATCCACAAACTTCCACTTGATCTACATTTCACAAAGTCTCCCAATAAAAATGGTACCTCACTTGGGTGGGTAGGCTTTGTGCCCGCGACAGGAAATGGGCCGAAACAAAACATCGCTACACCAAATTTTTTTAGGGAAAACTGACCCTTTTTTTGCAGAGTGCCTAGCTGTGGATTTCGAACCCTAGCTCTGCCAGCACCTAGGGAACCATAGCAAACCTGTACATTTTTGAAAACCAGACACCAAGTGGAATCCAGGATTGGGTTACTTGTATGGCTCTCACCAGATTCTGTAACCCAAAATCCATTGCAAACCTCAAACTTTGTGAAGAACAACTCCACATTTTCCTCATATTTTTCTGATGGGCGCTTTGATGTTTGATCGTGATCGCGATCACTTTCACTTTTACGGCCGCACGGCCGCTTGATCTTACTTTCTGCCTTTCCTTCCTCCGCTCAAACTTCTTCCTCCTCTCCCTTTTTTGTTTTCTTCTTTCTTAAGGTACATCGCTTTTTATCTTTCTCTCTTTTAATGTTATTCCATTCTTCATTTCATCCACTCTGTTCAGTCTTCACTGCTATTAACACTGCAGTTTTTCTTCTGAAAACGCCTCTACATCCTACACGTAGCATCATTATTTCCCTACTGCTTTCTTCTACCTTAGCTGCCACCTTCCTCCGAGCCAGTGCCACCTTCTTCTCTAAATTGACCTTTCTTCTCCTTTTGTTGTGCTCTTCTCAACCCTGCTACTGCCACCTTCCCTGATCGCCTATGTTCTCGGCCTAGTTACTGCCAAAATCTCCCTTTCACTACCTTCCCGCAGCGATCATCCTACGCCCATGGCCACAACCCTTTCCTATCTCACCTCCTTCTCAGCCACCGTAGCTGCTATGACTTCCTCCGGAAGTGCCATTTTCCTCAGCCATTGTCCTGTCCTTTCACCGCAGCTTCCAGCTTAGCCACCTCTGCTCTTTTCCTTGAGGAGCCCCACGTCACAGCCCCGCACCGCTGGACAGGATACCTTTCTTTAAAATTCGCAGAGGTGCGTCAGAAAGCGAATTTAATCATTTTGTTTTCAAGCCTGTGTTCTTTTCCTTTCCTGAAACAAAGCTGCGTTTCACCTGCAATTGTTTAAATCTTGGAGGAGTCCTGTTGAATGATTCCTGTCTGGGTGAACTTTGTATTTTTTTTAGCAAAAATAAATCACTACCCCTCTATAGCTCACTAATTTTATCCTACTATCGCACTCCTTTTACTCCTCCCTCCTCATATTTGTGCATTTCCTTAACATTCTTTCACTCTTGTGTATTTTTCTACCATTTGTCTAGATTTTCCATTTTGTCGCTGGCATTCATCACTCTGTTGCATTTTTTCCCAATACCTTAATATTTTTCAACTCTCTTTTTTTTTTAGGATATCTCCCCCGAGGAGCTGAAAAATGAACTGCCAGAACGACAGCCCAGATATCCTTAAATTGTGTATGCTAATATGTGTATACAGTGCAGTGGCTTTATTTGCAGCTCAATTCTAGGGAATAAGGGATGCATTACACTGGAACGTCCAGGAAAAGGTGTGATAGCCTACCACTCCTGGGCCCAAGAGGTGCAGTAGGTGATACTTTTGAACATTAAGGGCAAAATATACACTTGGATAGCAGAGCACAGAGTTATAGAAAACACCTGCTATGGGGCAGCAGGGCACGATCCTATGGAGTAACTGGGCAATCGAGTGCATGGCGCCCATGGCATTCGGCTATGGAATCTTGGGCTGCACTGAGGTGTTTGGTTTCCAGAGGCTGTGGTTCATAAAGTGGGTAATGGTACTACTTATGACAAGATAGTGCTGATGGGTGCCGTACCATGACCGTGCCAAGGGCTTTACTAACAATCCCTAAGAACTTTCACAAACCTAAAAATTCCACATTCTTTGGTCTTCCAAGCACATACATACATGTGATAGTGTTCTAAGCATGCTCTAGGTCAAAAATCTGGACACCGTTGGAGCTCAGATACTTGGTGGGGGAACACTGATTTGGAAATATAAGCTATTCGGTGACTGTATTGTGCGTTATGTAGGATCTTAGGTTGCAGTGGTATAAAATGCAGTGTAATGGCAGGCCACAGGCGAATACTATAGTCTGGGAGGGATATTCTTAGGCGATACTGTAAGGAGGAAGACAAAATATGTAAGGTTACCTTGGGAAAATCTGAGTTACATACCTTGCAGGTGGCATTTAATTTCTGGAATAGTACAGTGCAGCAGGTGTGCTACCACTCAAGGAGTGTGTTTCAGGGTACTGCTTCAGTCTTCTTGGAAAAGTTGATGAAGGATCTGGTGTAGCTTCCTTGACTGCGGTGTTTTACATTTCTAGTTCTTAATTACGTGTGGCCTTGTCATTATGTGGCATTCTCCCGCTGGACTGCCACAGGTTCAGACAAATGACTGGTTGCAGCTAAATTGAATCACGGCTCCAGACCAATAATGCACCTTCAGAAAGTAAAATGGCGAAATCGTTGTGGCAACGTGTATGTGAAGGTAGGGAGGTAAATAACTGTTTTGACGTTGACATGAAAGTCAATTCTATATTTTTTCTCAGAATTTGGTGGAGGCGTTTTGGTTTCATTTCAACCTCTTACTCACCAACGTCTATCACACCTATGTTTTTTTTTTTATTGTGCTCAGTGTCGCTGATTATATATTCCTTTATTCTTTTTGGTGTAACTTGTGCGCCACATTTCTTTTGGAGCTACTCATTGACAAATAAACAAACAAAAAGGCTGCATTGTAAAGTTAAATAAGTGGCTGGATTCAAATTAATGGTGTAAGTTGCATTTGCATAAAAACATTAAACAAAAGAAGGCCAGAAAATAGCAGTGATTTCACCCGACAAATAGCGCAACTATTTAAAAGTACAGGCACAGGGAAGATTTATAATGCTGCTTTCACGGCGGAGGGGCAAAGGTGATGAGGGGTACAGGGAAAGCATATTCTGCCTGTACTACAACCTTCTAACACAGTCAACTTGCTTCTGGATTACCATCTCAGACTGACGTCTGGTTCTGCATGTAATAATTGTTGTGGCTATTATGTACTGTTTTGTCGGTTTGGCGCTAACCAAGACATTTTTTTTAACAAAAATATATACGCTATACATACTTACAATGGAGTTCCATTAGCTCTCTCCATCCATTCCTCTGCTGTAGTACTGTAGTGATGTAGTGGCATTCATATTTTACATCTGCCCATCAAAGCTTACAGCCTGGCGCACAGGCTTAGACCGCTCTGGCCATTGGCCGCCTAACTGTGAGTAATGACATTCTGTTCTTGCACAATGCACGCATCCGCACAGTAAGGAGTTCTTTCAGTGTCAGGGGCTACTAGTGCAATGCGTGGTTTTACATAACAAACAAGCATTTGCAATGCAATAGGTCTCTAATTTACGCGAGATTAAGCTATTTATGTTTTAAAAACAAAAATAAAAGGCATTCTAATTTGCAATGTCAATAGCTCAAGCTCGCGTAAATGCGAGACCCATTGCATTGCAAATGCTTGTTTGCAAAGTGCCTAGCTGTGGATTTCAACCCCTAGCTCTGCCAGCACCTAGGGAACCATAGCAAACCTGTACATTTTAGAAAAACAGACAACAAGTGGTATCCAGGATGGGGTGACTTGTATGGCTCTCACCAGGTTCTGTAACCCAAAATCCATTGCAAACCTCAAACTTTGTGAAGAACAACTCCACATTTTCCTCATATTTCTCTGATAGAAAGTTCTGGAATCTGCATGGATCCACAAACTTCCACCTGCCCTGTATTTCACGAAGTCTTCCAATAACAAGCATTTGCAATGCAATAGGTCTCGCATTGACGCGAGTTTGAGCTATTGGCATTGTAAATGACAATGGCTTTTAGTTTTGTTTTTGTATTTATGTTTTAATAACAAAAACAAAAATAAAAGGCATTGTTATTTGTGTGAGTTGGAGGGGTGTCCAAGGGGCGTGAGGCTGTGGCAAAGAGGTGGGGGTGGGCGGGTGGTAGGGTTGGGGGGAGGTCTAATGGCAGGGGCTTTCGCAGTCACTTAACACCACTCTCTAACAACCTATACAATTGTAGAAATATACTTCGCGAAACGTCCTTTTAAATTGGACAACGTACCTTCGTGCAACGTCTGAAAAATTAAAGTATGCTAATGTGAGCAGATAAAGGCAACTGTCTGATTAAAATACTTGGATGTAATACAGTTGCATCCCTCACAATTCCTTTTTCAGGAAACAAGCGAGAAAGAAAAGAGCGGAAGTGAAAGCAGAGCGAGGCCAACAAAGGAGGGGCAGGGCTCCTTAATGGAGCAGGGAGGGAATGGGGGGGCTCTTCTTAGTGCTTAGTGAGGTGTGTCAACAGCAGCACTGTGTGTGGGGGAATGCAGTGTGTGCCCTAGTGAAGTGAATCCAGGCACAGGGTTTGCATATAAACCGTGCCTGTGATTAGCAACAAAAGAAACAAGCATTGGCATAGCCAATAGGTCTCGCCTTTGGGACCTTATAAGTGTTTAGCCATGCAACAGTTGCATAACTAAATACTTATAAGGTCCCAAAAGCGAGACCTATTGGCTATGCAAAGCGGCCGTGCGGCCGCGAAAGTGAAAGTAATCGCGGTAAAGCGCGGCGCGCGCGCCCGCGCACATGGTCTGTAGCTCTAGGCTGGCCTGGTAGCACTTTTTGGAGCCCTCTCAATAAGCCTTGCCAGACCAGCGCACATGCGCTGGGTCAGGCGAGACCTAAAAACATGGAAGCGCAGCCTGAAAGTGAAAGAGACCGTGCGCCCATCCCCCAAGAATTCTGATAACCCCGTCCCTCCTCACCAAATTCTTCAGTGCCCTGTTGAAATATTTGTAAATGTACAGTGTGGGAGTAAAGGGAAGCTAGGAGCGCGAGCCAGGCAAGTGCGTGCTTGAAACTGGTGTAGTGCTTAGTGAGGTGTGTGTCAACAGCAGCACTGTGTGTGTGGGGGAATGCAAGCGCCTAGAGGTCATTGATCTTGCATTGCTGTTAACTCTGCATATGGAATGGCCTCTAGGCGCTTGTAAGAACAGGGTGCTGGTGAGAGGTCTTGCTCATGGTACTGCAAGCACTTGCTGATAAGTAATTATTAGCACTCTAGGCGCCTGCATGAACAGGATGCTGGTGAGAAATAGTGATTTACTTGCAGTGCAGTCTCAATGCACCGTAGGCACTTGTCTGGTAAGCGTATGATGTTGAGCAGTACCGAATGATTAGCGCTCCATTTCGAAAGGCCTCTTTGCGCTTGAGTGAAATGCGTGCTATGAGAGTCACCGTTTATTAGCCCTGAAACGGAATGTCCTCTACAGGCAGGGACGAATTGTGTGTTGGTGATAGAGAGGGAATTTCAATATTTCTACGGAGTTTTATATAGCTCGAACTTGACCCGAAGCAACAGCTGCACATTAATTTTTTGTTGGGCACGGGGATTTGCCCAGAATCACAGGATGTTGAGCGTCCTTGCCGAGACTCGAAACCGGTTCCCCAGCTTCAAGTTCGACTGCTCTAGCCGTTAGGCCACATTCTCTCCCCTACCGGACTACTTACCGGACAGAGGTACTGAGTGACAGGCAAGCTGAAGGGCAATGAATATCTATCTCTGACACATACGTGACTCAGGGGCAGCTAATCACATTGTGCGGGTGCGTCAATTTGTTTTTTTGGGTGGACACAACCCATTGCACCAGGCAACCCCGTCTCTGCCGCATCCATACACTCAGAGTACCAGGCAGGGGGGTGCAGGGGGGGGGGGGGGGGAGGAAGGGCTTGAATAATGTGCACTACAGCCCTTAGAAACAAAATGTAGTGTAGGATGCCAATAGGCACGATTATCCTTTGGATCGTAAAAACTGTACCATTGAGTAATACCTATTATATAAGCGTGTGAGCAATTCACAAATATTACAATTATTATGTATTAATAATAAGAAATATTTATTGTGGTGGCATATCATAGTTCTCAGAGATGTTTCATGTGTCTTAAATGTTCTCGGGCCCAGCATCTCTTCCTGTGACTCTAAAACTGAGATTGCAACTGAGTGGAGATGGAATCAGGGACCCCACTGGGACGCACAATTTTAAAAATGCGCGTTCAGATGTTATTTCCAAAAGCCCCCAACTCAGGGTCGTAAGGCCACATGATAAGGCACCACAGCAGAATATGATGAGGGACCCGGTCTCTTATCTCACAAATATTCGTTGTCCTCGAGTTGAGTGAGACCCCTGAAGGTTTGGAGCCATCCTGAGCTACAGGGGCCCGCCTTATGTCACTTCTTAAATGAAGTAGCCACAGACCTCTTGGGTTGTAGGAGCGACAGCCGCTGCTAGACCCCGAGGTACGTGGGCTCCCAATTCCTTTTTCAGTGGGGGAGACAGCCTCCCTTGCCCCCACCGGGCTCCGCCGCACAGTTCTATCCCCTTAGAGGCCCCTCTTCGGAGGTATATTTAATGCCATCCTATTAACAATAGATTTTCTTGTAGCCAGCTCTGGCATTCAAGGTCTGCGGCGATTCCGGAGCCAATCAGGGGCGACGGTGCTTCTGTAGAGCGGGGGCTTCCTGTGACTAGAATAATGCCATGGATGAGCGAGGGGTGGGCATGTGCCTCGAGGGCCTGGGGGAGAGCGTAATGAGGCGCGGCGCTGTACCACAGAGCAGGCGGGGAGCATGTGCAAGAAAGAGATGGGAGTGTACGAAGAGCAGGGGGGCTGTCTACAAAAGGTGCTGCTGGAAGCACTGGGGCACGGGGGGTGTTCGGGATGTGATCTGGGTTGGTGGACTCTGGGAGCAGTGGGGGTGGTCTGCCCTGGTACAGCGAGGACTAGCGGCAGGGCCACAGTGTGCAGGATGAAGAAAGCTGGGGGCGCACTGTATGCGGGGACACTGGAGCATAGCAGTTGCTCTGTCCAAGGGTGTCACTGATATCAGCGGGCGCTCTGTCCAAGGGTGGCACTAATAGCAGCGGGCGCTCTGTCCAAAGGTGGCACTAATAGCAGCGGGCGCTCTGTCCAAGGGTGACACTGATAGTAGCGGGCGCTCCGACCAAGGGTGGCACTGATAGCAGGGGGCGCTCTGTCGAATGGAGCACTGACAGCAGGGCCTCGCTGTCTAATGACAGTGAACCCCAAAGAGACAGCTGGGTAGGAAAGTCAGAGGGAGTGAGACCGAAAGAGAGGGGTGCCGAGAAAAACTCACAGAGAAAGTAGACACAATGAGCGGAGAGGGAGAGCGAGGACTGAGACACAATGCGGAAAGAGGGAACTGACAAAGAGGCAACTGAATTAAAGGAATAGTGGCCAAAATGCGGTAGGGACATACATTAGGGTCGGGGACAGCATGATACGGCGTTGTGGCCTGAGAGAGAGAGACGAGTGGAGGGCAGAGAGGTAACGCAGGCCCCTGCGGCGCAATGGGGCCCCGATCATCCGGGGCCGCCAAACCTTCCTGGGGCCCATTCAACTTCATGTCAATGAATAAGAATAACTGTGAGATATGGGATACTCGTGGCCCCCATCTACCACTCTGTGGCGGGGGGCGCTCATTTTAGGTTACACTACAAGTGGGGGTGTTTTAGGATGAGGAATGACCGACACAGAGGTAAGGCTAGAAACATAGCTGGTAGAGGAGGAGGAGCCAGATGTGATGAAGACGGGGCGCGAGGGGGGAGTAACTTTCGAGGAGAGACATGGTGAGACTCGAGGGGAGATGGTGGTTCTGGGAAGAGGTATAGTGGGACGAGGATGGAAAAGATAGGGGTTACTGGCAGAAAGAAGTGAGGCGTGAAAAGTGAGAAATGACTGAAAAAAGCTTGGCCAGAGAGCAAGTGACTGAGGACACCCTCACTATTATCTGCACAACCTACAGTTTTTACGTGCCCCACCCCTGCTGTCGGGCCTATCATTCGTTAGTAAACTGTCTGGAACGAGGCGAGCTCTAATTAGACCCCTGACAGCTGAAACCGCGCTGGTCCCGGGTGCCTCTCCAACAAGCGCTTGCCATGATGTATTTGCTCGGCTTTCTCGCCTGCTAAAAGGTTTCTTGTCTTTATGGGGCCGTGTGTTTGGCCCCATAAAGATAAGAAACCTTTTGCGACGAACGCAAAGCAGGCGAGGCCGTCCAAATGGGACGGCTCAGAAAGCCAAGCAAAGACGTCACCGACATCTCTTTTCCAATGGCTGGCCACCGTGATGGCGGCCAATGGAAAAGAGGGGCGGGGCTTAATGCCCCTTACAGAAAATCCCTCAAAACGTTAAATCTCACCGGGCGAGACTGCGCATGCGCGCAGCTACACCAGGCGAGACCTAAAAATGGTACCTCACTTGTGTGGGTAGGTTCTGTGCCCACAACAGGAAACAGGCCAAAACACAACATGAATGCACCAAATATTTAGAAGGAAAACTCACCCTTTTTTTGCAAAGGGCCTAGCTGTGGAATTTGAACTCTAGCTCTGCCGGCACCTAGGGAACCCTGTCAAACCTATACATTTGTGAAAACTAGACACCATGGAGGATTCCAGGATGGGGTGACTTGTGTGACTCTCACCAAGTTATGTTACCCAGAATCCCTTGCAAACCTCAAATTTTGTGTAAGGGACAAAACCACATTTTCCTCATATTTCAGTTATGGAAAGTTCTGAATCTGCATGGATCCACAAACTTCCACTTGCTCTGCATCTCACTAAGTCTCCCAATAAAAATGCTACCTCACTTGTGTGGGTAGGCTTAGTGCCCGTGACAGGAAATGGGCCAAAACAAAACGTCGCTACACCAAATTTTTAGAGGGAAAACGGACCCTTGTTTGCAAAGTGCCTAGCTGTGGATTTCGAACCCTAGCTCTGCCAGCACCTAGGGAACCATAGCAAACCTGTACATTTTTGAAAACCAGACACCAAGTGGAATCCAGGATGGGGTGACTTGTATGGCTCTCACCAGGTTTTGTTACGAAAAATCCCTTGCAAACCTCAAACTTTGTAAAGAACAAAACCACATTTTCCTCATATTTCTATGGTGGAAAGTTCTGGAATCTGCATGGATCCACAAACTTCCACCTGCCCTGTATTTCACAAAGTCTCCCAATAAAAATGGTACCTCACTTGTGTGGGTAGGTCTAATGCCCGCAACTGGAAATGGGCCTAAACAATACATGAATACACCAAATATTTAGGAGGAAAACTGACCCTTTTTCTGCAAAGGGCCTAGCTGTGGATTTTGAACTCTAGCTCTGCCGGCACCTAGGGAACCCTAGCAAACCAATACATTTGTGAAAACTAGACACCAAAGAGGATTCCTGGATGCGGTGACTTGTGTGCCTATCACCAGGTTGTGCTAACCAGAATCACTTGCAAGCCTCAGAGTTTGTTATGAACAAAACCAAATTTTCCTCATATTTCTGTAATGGAAAGTTCTGGAAACTGCATGGATCCACAAACTTCCACTTGCTCTGCATTTCACAAAGTCTCCCCTAAAAAATGGTACCTCACTTGTGGGGGTAGGCCTAGTGTCCGCGAAGGGAAACGGGTCAAAACACAATGTGGATACCCCAAATATTTAGAAGGAAAACTGACCATTATTTTGCAAAGAGCCTAGCTGTGGATTTTGAACCCTAGCTCTGCCACCACCTAGGGAACCCTAGCAAACCTGTACATTTTTTCAAAACCAGACACCAAGGGGAATCCAGGATGGGGTGACTTGTGCGTCTCGCACCAGGTTCTGTTACCTAAAATCCCTTGCAAACCTCAAATTTTGTAAAGAACAAAACCACATTTTCCTCATATTTCGGTGATGGAAAGTTCTGGAATCTGCGTAGATCCACAAACCTCCACCCTCCTCGCATTCCCTAAAGTATTGAGATAAAAATGCTATCTTAGTGGTTTGGGTAGGCCTAGTTCCCGCGACAGGAAAAAGGGCAAAATGCAACATTGAATCACGACATTCTTACAGTAAAAACTGTCCCTTTTTAGCAAAGTGCCTAGCTGTGGATTTTGAACCCTAGCTCTGCCACCACCTAGGGAACCCTAGCAAACCTGTACATTTGTGAAAACCAGGCACCAAGAGGAATCCAGGTTGTGTTACCCAAAAACCATTGCAAACCTCAATCTTTGTAAAAAAAAACCACACACACGTTTCTGTGATGGAAAGTTCTGGTATTTGTGTGCATACATAAAATTCCAACCACTCACATTTCCCAAAGTCTTCAGCTAAAAATGGTACCTCACTTGTGTGGGTAGGCCTAGTGCCCGTGACAGGAAACAGGCCAAAATGTGACGTGGACACTCAACATTTTTACAGTTAAAATTGACCCTATTTTTCAAAATGCCTAGCTGTGGATTTTTAATCTTAGCTCAGCCGACACCTAGGGAACCTGACCCTTTTTTTGCAAAGTGCCTAGCTCTGGATTTTGAAGTCTAGCTCTGCCGGCACCTAGGGAACCCTAGCAAACCTATACATTTTTTTAAACTAGACACCAAAGAGGATTCCAGGATGGGGTGACTTGTGTGGCTTTCACCAGATTATGTTACCCAGAATCCCTTTCAAACCCCAAACTTTAAAAAACAAAACCACATTTTCCTCACATTTCTGTGATGGAAGGTTCTGGAATCTGCATGGATCCACAAACTTCCACCTGCCATGCGTTTCACAAAGTCTCCTGATAAAAATGGTACCTTACATGTGTGGGTAGACCTAGTGCCCGCAACAGAAAACAGACCAAAAGACAACGTGGATGCACCAATTGTTTGGAGTGAAAACTGACCCTTTTTTTGAAAAGTGCCTAGCTGTGGATTTTGAACCCTAGCTCTGCCACCACCTAGGGAACCCTAGTAAACCTGTATATTTTTCAAAACAAGACACTTAGTGGAATCCAGGATGGGGAGACTTGCGTGGCTCACACCAGGTTCTGTGACCCAAAATACCTAGCAAACCTCAAACTTTGTTAAGAAAGAAAAACATATTTTCCTCACATTTCTGTGAATAAAAGTTCTGGAATCTGCTTGTACCCATAAGCTTCTACCTTCCCTGCATTCCCCAAAGGCTCCCAATAAAAATGGTACCTCAGTTGTGTGGGTGGCCCTAGTGCCCGTGACAGGAAATAGGCCTAAACGCAATGTGGACACACCACATTTTTACAGTGAAAACTGTCCTATTTTTGCAAAGTGCTAAGCTGTGGATTTCTAGCCCTAGCTCTGACTGCACCTAGGGAAACCTAGTAAACCTATACATATTACAAACTGGACACCCAGGGGGATCCACGATGGGGTGACTCACCAGGTTCTGTCACCCGGAATCTCTTGCAACCCCCAAACAGTGTAAAAGTACACATTGTGCTTTCTGTCCCCCCCAGGAGGCAGAAATGCTGGCATTTTGCTGGGGTATGGGGGCATTGGCATGCCCATCTTTGGCTGCCCCCACCCCCAAATCTAATTAAAAAAAATCACTGGCTTCTAGTGGGCTCCCTGCCCCCCGGGGGGGCAGAAAGACTGAATTGCCCCAAAAATAATTGGGGGGAGCAAAGGCCCTTGCCCACGGGCCACTCCCCCTCCCTGGTGTCTAGTGGCTGGTCCCTGCTCCTGGGTCATGAAGGAGGGGTACCATTGGAATGGGAAGATTCTCCCCTTTCCAATGATACCTCTCCTGACTAAAGGTTGAGATAGTCTCCTGAGAACATAGAAAGTGAAACCGAAATGAGCCTATAGGCTCATTTCAGTTTAGATTTGTATAAAATGACGTCAGCACAATCATCATTTCACAGAAACCGGAGCTACAGCCTCAGGAGCTGGGGGAGCTCTTCTTGGAGGGAAAAGGAGATTCCCTGTGCCATAGCGTCGGACGCGCTGTAGCCGTCTGATGGACATGAGCACTTATGTGTCAGATGGCTCCCACGTGTCCAACACATAGAAGGGGCTAGAGAGATACTGGGACACTGCTGCTGTGAAGGCTCATTCGGAAATGTTGCAGTACTCAGAACAAAAAGACGGTAATGCTGCCCCTGCTGTGTCAGTCATGCCATCCCTTCCAAGCCCTCACGCAGTTACAAATTGCAAGGTTCCAGAAACATTTAGCAAGCCTTTTGTGTGCATCACATGGACCAGAGAGTTTACAAAAAAAATCAAGCATTTGCAATGCGGTAGGTCTCACATTACTGAAAGTTTGAGCTATTGGCGTTGCTTACAATAATGCAAAGCCAATAGCTTAAAGTTTCAGTAAGATAGTAAGATAGGATCAAGATTTAAAGGCCTGTTTACAGAAAGCAAGTTTGTGGAAGAATACATTAAACAAGGTCTGGGCAACTGGAGGGACTACCTCGAGATGGACAGCCTAATGTAAATAAAGCCAAAAAAATGTGAGTTACAACCAGGGCTCCCAGTTTTATGGTATTTATTTTTATGCCATTTCCGTCTGTATTTATCCATATTTATTTTTTGCTAATTTTATAAATATTTATCCACATTTATTTTGGATTTGTGGAAAAATTAAGCTGGAATTGGAATTTTTCCACATTTATTTAACGGATAAATATGCACTTTTGCTTGAATGTCTGCCAGGTTTCAATGCTGTGAACACTGGCAGAAGATAAATCAGTACACTTATATGAAAATATGCACATTTCTATATCAACCTTGTACATATCTACTGCTGTTAAAGCCTCTTTACTAAAAGTCCTTTCTTTTTTAACTCCCTTATCTATTAATCCAGACATCTATTGTCCGGGTAGTCATAGCATACCGTATTTATAATTCCTCAAAAAGCAGCCCAATATCCGTTTTTATCCACATTTAAAATAAATACAGACAAGAAAATTAATGTTTTCTGTCTGTATTTATCTGTAAAAATCAGTAAAAACGGAAAACAGGGAGCATTATTTACAACCCACAAAACCAATGGTAAGCAATGGTGAAATGCATTCCTAGGTCAATTAAATGTCCCCAAGATGTCTTTAGCAAAACAGAGAGCTGTGCTGTCTGTTAGGCTGCGACCTAAAAAGGCTGATGCAGAGTTACACTAAACTGTAGAAATTCCACTTTTTTTTTAAACCCTGGCAATGGCCGTTGCAAAATCCACAAGAAAAGGTTGTAGTAAGCCTGCCATACAGATGGCATAAAATCCACCTATTTGATGGAAGATATTTCTTAGGAGTTTTCCAAATATCAGAAACTTAGCAACAACTATTCCCACTTAGGTGTGTACATATGAACAAGTTTAATGCCAGAAATAGGGCTCACGTTTGTCGGCCTTGTTATTGCCCCACAGGAAATACATTAGTATTTCTCTCACTAGCAATGGTGATATCAATGCAATTTCTTTGAGTTCTCCGTGATGCAGAAACACTTCAACACAACATCTGAGGGAGGGGGGCTCCAATGGTGATAGCACACCTATTAATTAGAAGTACTAATGCAGCACACATTTGCAGAAATTCTATCAATAGTGAGTCTGCAAGTGGAATTGGCAACACTGGCACATGCTATGCCAGAGGGATTATAACCAATTGGTTACAGTGGCAGAAATGTATAAATATGGTGGACTACCCTTTGCCAGTGGCCGGTGGCATCATGCAACATGATGGGAGTCCCTTGCAAAATGTGAGGAGGGACCCCATCATGATATTCATTGACCTTTGGATTCAATGGGGAGTCCCTTGAGAGTTGAAGGAGGGGGGCTCTGAATGTTTGAGGTGTCCTTGTACATCAGGGGCTTTAGGGGCCAGCATTAAGCCACTGCCAGTGACATGCAGATGCAGCATTCATCATCAGCAGAAGTAAAATATCTGCCTGACGAACTCTCAGTCAGTCATTACACATCGAGTGCCCTAGGCTGGAAAGACAAGCCATCTCCACAAAAGAGAACCTATGTGTCCACAGATTTTTGCAAATAAGTTATAGTGTGACTTAAAGTTGCTAGATCTCCCACCTAGGTGGAAACTGGCGGAGGGTGAGTTGTAGATGCAGGCTGTGCTCTCTGGGACAGTGTGCGAATGTGAAGTCTACACGTACATCTGCGAACAGAAACATACATCTTACACATCAATGTTCTTCACTACCCTGTTAGCAGTGGCCTCTGCTCCTTTCTTTTGGACCTCGAGCCCTCATTTATTGAAAGAAGGACGGACGGCAGCCAGGAGCCCTGTACCAATAAGAGGCCCATGTGAGCTCACTGCAGACGCTTCCAGGCCCGGCTCCCTCATTATCATTCGAGCTGAGATGCAACGCACTGTTTTCCTTAAGTGCTTTGAGGATCAGCCCCACCTGTGCACTCCTTGTGTAGTAAGTGTGCCGTATGTGTACGTGACTGCCTCCCACCCCAGCTGTCAATCTCCACAGACGTTCCCTTCAGAGAGGCTCTCAGAGCCTGGCACTGGAACAACCTGTGTGCCTTTCAAAAGGAACCCCAAAACAATGCCAACAGTCTGCAGTTGTTAAAAGAACTGTGGCTGCCCAAGCAGGTACCCCGCCATGGAGAAAATAAAAGAAATGCCAGCCTAATCCCACAAGAACACACGTTGCTGGAACAGGAAATTAATCCACACAAAACATTTCTGGTCTGCCAGAATCATGGCAAAGCTGCTCTTTTGATGATAGTGGAGTGTAATTACAAATAAAGTTATGTTAAAGTAGCAATCACACTGAAAACGACATTCTTACTATGAGTTTTTGCAAAGTTACTCATGCACAATAGAGAGTGTCCCTTTTGAGCTACTCATGTACAAATGTACTTTTTGATATAGAGTGTTACATGATCAGTCATCATACTACAAAACATTGTCAATTTAAGCGGGTTAAGCATTACAGGTACAAAATGTGCTCAAGATCAAACAATCTGAGTTCTGTGCATGCTCCTAACTTGATTTCCAAGTCAGGTTGTGCACATGTAGTGCTAGTAGTAAATATGTAGTGGATGCTTAGGCCTTTTGTTAGAAATGGGGGACTCCAGTTGGCAATGGCAGGCGCCAATGTCCAAATAGGGACCCTTCTTCCTAAGTCAGGGCAAGTGGGCTATCCCCTTTGACAACCCTTGCTCAACCCTGTGGTAACGTAGCACAAGCAGTTAGGCCTATCTCAGAGTCAGTGTGTGAAGCATTTATGACCATGTACAATACGGCAGTAATGACACCACAAAAGGACACGACTCAGGTAGGTAAAGAAAAATGATATCTTTATCTAACACTCTAACTCGAAATTCTCAAAGCGTTTCAACAACTACAATTCACGTCAACCAGTAGGGAATCCAAAAGGCAATGCGTATTCACCGGAACGTGACACTGACTGAGTTCAAGGCCGGGGCCTACGCGACTCAATGCGCACCAGATACCTGTCGGTGAAAGGGGACACAGCACGCAGCTTCTCGAAGAAGCGGAAATGATGAAAGGAGGACTCCCAGCGACCACAAGTCTGGGCTGCAGCGGTCCGTAGCGTGCACCCACAATGATTCGGGCACTCAGGGACAGGCGGGCTCTCAGCAGCAGCAACAAGCAGCTGCAGCGGCCCGGGCTGGTTGTGGCGATGACTCTCGTCGTGCAGCTCCGTGGTGGGCTCACAGTGGCAGCAGCTCTCTCTTAGCTGCGGCAGCCCACAGGACGATCTCAACAATCCTCAACAAGGGTGAACAAGGTGCGGGCACACAGCGGCAGCGGCTCTCTCTGAGCTGCTGCGGCCCACAGGAAAAATCCCAGTGATGCAAAGTTGACAAAGGTGCGGGAACTCAGCGGCCACAGCTCTCTCTTAGCTGCGACGGCCCACAGGACAAATCACGATGATGCAAAAGTTGACAAGGGTGCGGGCACTCAGAGGCAGCAGCTTTCTCTTAGCTGCGGTGGCCCACAGGATGAACCACGATGCTGCAATGTGGCAAAGGGTGCAGGCACTCAGCGGTAGCAGCTCTCCCTTAGCTGCGGCAGCCCACAGGACATATCACGATGATGCAAAGTGGCAAAGGGTGCGGGCACTCAGCGGCTGTAGCTCTCTCTTAGCTGCGGCAGCCCACAGGACAAATCACGATGAAGCCCAGTGGCAAAGGATGCAGGCACTCAGCAGCAGCAGCTCTCTCTTTAGCTCTGACGGCCACAGGATGAACCACGATGATGCAAACGTTGTCAAGGGTGGGGGTACTCAGCGGCGGCAGCTCTCTCTTAACTGCAGCGGCCCACACGGATCCAGCGAAAGGTTCAAGGGTTCAGATTCAGGTGGGCTCTCAGTGGCAGCAGATCTCTCTTAGCTGCAGCGGCCCACACGGATCCAGCGAAAGGTTCAAGGGTTCAGATTCAGGCAGGCCCTCAGCGGCAGCAGCTCTCTCTTAGCTGCAGCGGCCAACACGGATCTACTGAAAGGTTCAAGGGTTCGGATTCAGGCGGGCTCTCAACGGCGGCAGCTCTCTCTTAGCTGCAGCGGCCCACACGGATCCAGCAAAAGGTTCAAGGGTGCAGATTCAGGCGGGCTCTCAGTGGCGGCAGCTCTTTCTTAGCTGCAGCGGCCCACACGGATCCAGCGAAAGGTTCAAGGGTTCGGATTCAGGCGGGCTCTCAGCAGCGGCAGCTCTCTCTTAGCTGCAGCGGCCCACACGAATCCAGCGAAATGTTTAAGGGTGCAGATTCAGGCGGGATCTCAGCGACGGCAGCCCTCTCTTAGCTGCAGCGGCCCACGCGGATCCAGCGAAAGGTTCAAAGGTTCAGATTCAGGCGGGCTCTCAGCGGCAGCAGCTCTCTCTTAGCTGCAGCGGCCCGCACAGGTTCAGCGAAAGTTTCATAGGTGCCCAGTCCGTGGTCCTCACAGTAGAACTAGAGGCTCCGGATTACTCGACAGAGGCCTCACCTGCCAGCAGAATTCCTCGCACTGGAATTCCGACAGCTGACGGGGTGAAGTCTAATGTCCCTGAGACTTCTGCAGGAGGCTCTCTCGATTCAGGCCCTCAGGTAGTTTCTACGGCAAGCTTGGTGAAAGTTTCAAAGTCCTTCCCTCTTGACATCCAGAAGGAACACACCCGGAAAAAAGTTACAGCACAGCATTTTATACCTAAAAAGTCTTTGTTCTCTAAGGACGCAAATCACTGACTCCAGTCAGAACCAGTTCGGTGGGGTCGGGGAGCACTTTGGTTTATGAGGTGACATCCGACCCTTTCAGAATAATGGGGTCTGCTATCAGACACCCAGTGGGAGATGGAGCCATCATTCACCTTGCCAGGCACGGCCCTGCTCGGATCAAAGAATCCCCCCTCCCCAGGCTCTGAATACAGATCTCTCTCTCCAGCCAGTTCTGACCCAGCTGGCCCTGCTGCTCCAAAACCAGACGGCCAATACACATACTCGCAAAGCCTACAGTAAAGCTTAGGCAAGAAACAACCGCATTTTCAGAAGAGGCATTTCTAACCATGGGATATAAAAACGGTCCTTACTAAAAGGTGTCTCTCAATGTCCTGAGTACAAACATATCAAACTCGAAGTTCCTATCAGGTTCCTGGGGCCAGATAGGATGATATGAAGTAATCCTCAACCGGCCCAGTCTGGCCTATTGTGGAAATTTAGCTTGCAAACTGAACATTATCTGCGCCATCTTGTCTCTCCCCAGCGCGACACACAGGAAAAGCGCACGGCAGCCATTTTAGACACCCTGGTCTCTCCCTGCTCATTGCCGATCGCTAGCGTGTCCCCCTGGTGCTGCAAGCATCCCCCGCGCGCCGGCCACCCCCGCTCTCTCATACACGGGCCATAAACCCTCTCCTTCTGCGCGACCCTGCCATGGAACCGCATCCCACGCCTGACCGACATCCCATACATGGTCATGCATCTCTTTGATAACCCCCTTCCTCTGCGCCCCATTGTCCGAACCGATCCCAGGCCATCACCTAACCCTGCGGATGCAGTTTATTGCCCCTACTGTAAGGGAAACGCCCCACATCAAAGGGATTACAGTAGATCAAGGCCCCCCACCCCCTGAGACCCGACCGGTCACACACGCCCCCGGGAATTGGCAGAATATCCTGCTGTGTGATAGCCATCTCCTACAGCGGGTGGGGTGAGAACTTCTACTGTAGCTATGCGTGGGATCGGATCTGAGCCAGGGATTCTGAGGATGTTCTTTCATACATCAAAGTGATCTCAAGAATGTGCCATGTATGATAACCCTGCAATAAAGTCATCAACGTGTGTATAAGAGACCAGGTCTCAGAGATGCAGTTAGAGCACCTCGTGACGATACCTTGCTGTCTGATCTGATGTGTTCTGCTCCGACGGAATAAAACTTTGTTTCCTGCCTTCCAGTCTCCGGCGCCTGCCTCTTTCATTGGTAAATTATCGAATGGTATAAGAGGCGATTACCGCCGGGCAATACTTGAAAGGTTATCGACTGAAAATGCCGCTACCGTTTAACAATTGGCGTCCCAAGCGTGGGGCCCATCAGCGACACATGGATCCAGTGGGAGAGGTCCCGACGACAGAGTGAACGACTGCAACGATCGGGAGAGCTCCTGCCCGATAGACCCTCGTCTGGCAGCCGATCATCCGAACTTCACTGGTTCCGAGCAGACCTCTCTCGAGTGATCTACGGTCCTGACTGGGAACCATCAGGAGTGCCGCGGCAAATACGGAGAGTAGAGGATGATCGGGCGCTGGAGGCGGAAGACGAGAAACTGTCCACGCGGTCCGGGTAAGGTCGTGAAACACAACAAATTGCGAAACGATTGATTGATTGATTGAAATACTAGTATTGCTTATTGATTGTTCTCTTTGAGATATTCGCTGTCTACAAACGGGGAGGAGTAGAAATTCTCTCTCTCTCTCTCTCCCTTTGCAGATAGTGAAGGGTAGGTAACGCAGACTTTTGTCCCCGTTGTAACCCGTCGTGCCTATCCTTATCTCCCCACTGATTGATTGTCCGAACATTGATTGTTTTGAAGAATAGTGCTCTTTGAGATATTCTCTGTTTGCAAATAACGTAGAATAGAAATATTCTGTCTAGTCTTTGCAAATAGTGAAGGGTAGGTAACGCAGACTTTTGTCCCCATTGTAACCCGTCGTGCCTATCTTTATCTCCCCATTGATTGATTGATTGTCCGAACACTAGCTGTTCGATATTGGTTCTTTGGAGGTATTCTCTGCTTACAAATAACGAGGAATAGAGATATTCTGTCTAGTCTTTGCAAGCAGTGAAAAGATAGGTAGTGCTGACTTTTGTCCCCGTTGAAACCCGTCATGCCTATCTTCTCCCCACTGATTGGTATTGGTTCTGCCCGGACCGCTTATTAGAGGTGAACCATCCGGCTCCACTGGAGGGCACCCCTAATAAGGACATGTTCACTAAATATGGACTAGTCGCCGTAGCTTATAGCAAGCTATGGCATAAATATACCAAGAAGGACCCCGAGAGTCAGTGGCCACTGATGGGATCCTTCGACGACCATAAGATAGAAACGCTAGAAATAGCTCTGCGTAGCAATAAGACGACGCCTACTATGCTTGACAGTATCGGCATGTGGCGCAAAGAAGCAACACAACGGAAGAAGAGGGAAGAAGTAAAAGCAGAAAAGGAATTACGAAAGGCAGCTCACCTTGCCGCTAGAAAGTTAGAAGAAGAAATAAAGGAAAGAAGGGAAACTAAACTAAGACAGGAGCCCGAAACATCAGGCCAGTACCCTGTTAGGACCCCCTCTATGCTCTACCCTGAGTTGTCCTCTAAGCAACGAACGAATGATGAATTACTATTAGGTCCTCCGATCATTTACATGCCCCCTCCATACGCACCCTCCCAATCGGTAGTGCAACACCCACAACCCCCAAACACGAGCGAAAGCAGTACAGGGGCCTCGGTCCCCACGGCCTCCGCGCCGGCCGAGCCTCTTGTACTGAACACAGCGTCGGCAATAACGTTGGATGACCCTGAGATGAGAAAGAAAGATTCCACCAGAATGAATCGACTAACAAAGGATGAACGAGCAGGAATCGACAAGATAGTAGGGACACTGGTGGAGCGAAAGGAAAGTGAGGAGTATATAACAGACGTGTATAACTCGTATGCCGACAACCGCAGACGACACTTTGTTGTACGACTTTGTTATCACGCCCTGAATACATATGAGGATAGGTACCACGATAAAGGTCCCGAAGGCTTAGCGGCCCTATATAGGAAGGTAGACATTGGGGAAGAAGGAGAGGGCGATGTGACGAACCTCTTCACTCGTACACTCGAGGTCTATCGACACCTTAAAGAACACAGACAGACTACCAAAACAGAAACTCCCATAGCGACTAAGCCCCAGGCAGGAAGGACTGATACCATGATGCCCATCAAAGAGGCCGCCCCCTACTGGGTCCCCCCACGAGGTCAGGGAACACATGACGACATCAACCACCAAGATGCGAAGGGAAGGGTTGTATATAATTGGGTCTACCAGCCATGGGACCGACAAGATATTTTAACCTTTAGAAAAACTCTACCCGACTTAAGAAAAAACCCGACTGCCTTCTACACCGAACTAGGTACAGCCTTAGGCTAAAAAATAATGACTTTAGCAGATATCGACTTGTTCTTCGGGTTATGTCTGCCGGCTGATGTGTGGAAGCAAATCCGGAAAGTTGACCACGCTGAGCCGTTCGGATATACCTGGGTACAACTCGATACCATAGATAAACAGCGAGAACCGGGACAGAAACCCCCGAAAGCCATATTGGAGCTCCCAGACAAGATTGTACAGAAGTTGAAGACTCTAATCCCAGAAAGAAAGGTAGATTGGTCGATAGTGACGGCTTGTCGCCAGAAACCCCAGGAGGATGTGTCTGAATACTTCTCTCGGTTCGAGACTGTGTTTTCCGATTACAGTGGCCAGGACATGACCACCGCAACCGGGCATCACCTCTTTGTCCAGAATTATGTGAAGGGTCTGTCACAAGAAGTCTCCCAGAAGCTACAGACCAGCGAGAGTAGTTGGGCAGCCTCCAAACCCGCAGCAATCCTCCAGATGGCCCAATACTACGAAAACCAAAAGAACGAGAACGATAGGGCGTCAGAGAGGAAGAAAAAGGAACTGAAGGAGAGGGTAATGATAGCACAGTTGCAAGGGGTGACCATAGGAAGGGAACCCCCAAAAGGGAATTACCAGCCAATCGCCCCTAGAAAGCTACCCCCTAGAGACCATACACCTGCACCCTACAACGGACGGAGAGACTTAGATGGGAACCAATGTGCGTTCTGTAGAGGGTTCGGACACTGGAAATCCCAGTGCCCGGTCCTTCTGGAATTGAACAAAAATAGGGACCCCAGAGACACAACATATGACCCCAGAAATAGAGGACAGGGGCGAGGATACACGAACGACGCCATCAACGACAGGCCAGGCAGACCAAACACCTTTGATCGCCCCCGACAAAACCAGTGTCAGCAGTCTGACTATGAAAGCACCCATGACTTCGCATAGGACCGCCAGGGGCAAGGGAGGGATCCAGTCGAACTCCGTGTTGACCAGCAAGGTCCTTACGTCACTGCTAAGGTCTTGGGCACAAAGTCTCCATTCCTGGTAGATACTGGGGCGACACGTAGTGCGTTATCTAAACGACGGATTCCTAGGGCACCCTTGTCTGGCTCACACGTAACCTCAATAGGCTTCGATGGAACGCCCTCCACTAACCCCTTATCAGCACCAATCTCCTTTGACTTAGAAGATAACGCCACTGACACGACCTTTCTGCTCTCCTCCAACACCCCTGATGCTATTATGGGACTTGACTTGCTAAAACATTTCCGAGCTACCATCAGATGCTCCCCAGACGGAGTTCGAGTCATCCTGCACGATAACCCAGATCTGTTCAGACCTTGTCACACACGACGTATGCTCTCTATAACTGATGCTGACCTGTCCCTACTCGACACGTTACCCTCACATCTATGGGCTAAAACCGACTCAGATGTAGGGCGCATGGTGATCGACCCAGTACACATAACCGTCCGACCGGACGCAGTGCTCCCAAAGCTTCCACAGTATCGGATATCGCCCGAAGGCGAGAAGGCATTGGTGGAAATCATCCAGTCCCTAGTCGATGCAGGAGTGGTAGAAGAAGTAGTCAGTAATGTTTGCAACAGCCCTATCCTACCCATTGTAAAAAAGCAAGGCGAGGGAGATGAGAAAGCGTACCGCTTTATTGTTGACTTACGAGAAGTTAACAAAGTAGTCATACCTCAGTACCCCGTGGTCTCAGACATCACCACCATCCTCACCCTGATTCACGTCCACTGCCACCACCTTTACCGTTATTGATCTCAAGAACGCATTCTTTTCCATCCCCATCCACCCAGACAGCCGCTACCTGTTCGGCTTCACTTTAAAAGCCCGTTCGTACAGATTCTGTAGGGCACCCCAAGGCTACACTGAGAGTCCCAGCATTTATAGCCAAGCCCTCAAGAGACAACTAGATGCAGTCCAACTACCCGATGGAGTGGTGTTAATACAGTACGTCGATGACATTCTTTTGGCGGCCGACACCACTCCACTTGCCGTCACAGCCACCATTCACCTCCTCCACTTCCTCGCGGAAAACGGTCACAAGGTCTCCAGGAAGAAGTTGCAATTCTGCCAACCCCAAGTGACATATCTAGGCCACCTACTATCCAAAGACGGGAGGAAACTTACCCCTGACCGAATTCAGACCATCCTAGAAACCCCTGTCCCAAAAACTCAGAAGCAAGTGCGGTCTCTAGTAGGCCTCACCTCCTTCTGTCGACAGTGGTTGCCAAACTTCAGTCTTATTGTAAAACCCCTGCTTTCCCTGTTGGCTAAAGATGCCCCCTTCCCTCTCCCCTGGACACCCGAATGCCAATCCTCCTTCAAAGAACTACGAGATGCCCTCTGCTCGGCCCCAGTCCTAGGAACCCCAGACTACACTAAACCTTTCTCCCTCTACACCCACGAACGGGAGGGATGTGCATTGTCTGTCCTAACCCAGTCCATAGGCCCTAAACAACGCCCTTGTGCCTACTTCTCTGCCACTCTTGACCCTGAAGCCAGAGCTTTGCCCGCCTGCCTTCGAGCAGTAGCTGCCGCTGCTGTCTCTATCCGGCAAAGTGAGGGGATCGTGCTCTCGAGCCCCCTCACTGTATTGGTAGCCCATGCGGTTGACACCCTCCTGAACCAGACCAAGACTCAACACCTGACTAGCGCACGACTGACTGGTTACGAACTGACTCTGCTTGCACCCCACATCACATTGAAACGATGCACCACTCTGAATCCAGCTACTCTACTACCTCTCCCTGACACTGACCCCAATGCGTCCCCTATACATGACTGCGTGACCCTCACCGACGAACAGACCAAGAGTAGGGTTGACCTCCGAGATACTGCCTTCCCGGACCCTGACGGAGAACTGTGGGTGGATGGCTCATGCATCAAGCTCCCCGATGGCACCACCTCAGCTGCCTATGCAGTCACCACAGCCCGAACAGTTGTTGAGACAGCCCGCATCACACAGCGATCCGCACAGGCGGCGGAACTAATCGCTCTCACACGAGCATGCATCCTGGCAGCAGGGACAACCGCAAACATTTACACAGACAGTCAGTACGCCTTCGGGGTAGTTCACCACTTTGGGCTCTTATGGAAAGAGAGGGGATTCTTGACTTCCCATGGCACACCCATCCTACATGGAGATCTAGTCCCCGCACTGACCGAAGCAGTCCTCCTCCCCACACGGTTAGCTGTGATCAAATGCCAGGCACACAAGAAGGTGACAGACATTATAGGACAGGGAAATGCACTAGCTGACATTACTGCCCGAACCACAGCCGAGAATAGGTCCACGACCCGTATGTACGTGACCAGGTCACAAACTGAGAAATGGAAGGATGCTAGGGAAACCATTAGGGACATCCAATTAGCCAGCTCACCACACGAATTAACTGAATGGGCACGGGTGGGATTGAAGGACGATGACGGTTGCTGGCGAACTAAAGACTCGAACAAATGGTTGCTACCTGACTCATACTTGATCCCCATGCTGACCATGGCACACTCCCCCGCACACATAGGGTCTGCTCCCATGATCGAACTCATCTCCAAAGTCTGGCACAACGACAAAATCTCAGACACAGCCAAACGTCTGGTCCAACAATGCCTGGTATGCCTCCAACACAACCCTGGGAAAGGAATTGCTGTACCCCGGGGAGGGTTTGGGGTTCCCAATCACCCCTTTGAAGTCCTACAAATGGACTACGTCTAGTTAGAAAGGTGCCAAGGTTTGAAGTACGTACTTGTCGTTGTGTGTGCCTTCAGCAAGTGGGTGGAAGCCTACCCAACCCACGACAACACCGCTATGACTACCGCAAAAGTACTACTGAAAGAATTCTTCCCCCGATACGGCCTTTGTCGAATTTTGTGGAGCGATAACGGCCCCCACTTTGTAGCCGAGGTTATCCAACTCATCTTAAAGGGGCTGGGTGTAAAACAGAAATTCCATGCGGTCTTCCATCCCCAATCTGCAGGCTTGGTTGAGCGACATAATGCCACATTGAAGCTTAAGATAGCAAAAATAGTTGCCACCACAGGACTGAAATGGCCAGACGCTCTCCCACTAGCATTGCTATCAATGCGTTCCACCCCCACCAAACACCACTTAACCCCCTACGAGGTCGTCTTCGGGCGGCCCATGAACCTTTGGACTGCACCAAAGCCAACATCCATCCACGACGTCCCGGACGTCCTCATGTCTGACTATTTGTATAACCTAACTAAAACGTTGTCTGTTATCCATCAGCAGGTGCTGCAAGCCATTCCCGATGTTTCCAGGGGCCCCGGACACGACATCCAACCCGGTGACTTTGTCTTAGTGCGTAACTTCCAGCGCACCAAGAGTCTGGAGCCCCGGTGGACGGGCCCCCTGCAAGTCCTGATCACCACCCGAACAGCTCTTCGAGTGGAGGGGAAACGCAATTGGCTGCATGCACACCACTGCAAGAAGGTATCACCGCCCCTGACGACCACGGACAACATCACCGCCCAAGAAGAACTTCTGGACAAAGACCGACCATCCCTGAGCCGCTGCCCAGGTACAGAGACACTTGAGTTAGTGAAATATCCCGATCCCACCGTGCCATCCAAGGAAGGGTATAACTTACGACGAAAGGAGGGAACTTCGGCTAAGCAGACCACAAACTAAGTGGAAATATCAGAGCGGTAGCCTAGTCACCTCAAAGGCCACCAGGAGAGAAACTAAACAAAGTCTGTGGTTCTGCCCGCTACCGAGTCCCTTGAAGGTGATGGAAGCGCCCGACATGAAGATGATGGAAGCAACCGGACGTCCGAAGATCCACTACAAAAACCCAAAGACTGACAGAACGCCCAGCTCAAAGACTATTGCACTTTTCATTACCCTTCTCTTTTGCCTCCTCCTCATGGTCACCTTCAGGATCATGGAGGAGAGCACACCCGCTCATAAGACATTGCTGACCACCGTTCAACCTACCACCATGAAAGAACACCATCTGATCTCACTTTCGCCCCAACTCCGAGAAAGGCGTAAGGAGTTCTGGAATAACTCTTTTGTGCAGTTGCTCCACCAACACAATCTTGCCGCCAACGCCACTAATTGCTGGATCTGTGGATTGCTACCACATGCCACTGGACACTCTATCCCTTTCATCCCGTCACCTTTTTCTGTCCATGGTTCCTGCCTCGCCTGGCTAATCCTCCTGCAGGAAAGCTACAAGGACAATGCCACTTCCGGCAAAACTGTGTCACACTTCTACCATGGGTTCTGGCTGAACAAAACTGGAAAAACTTCTGCCCCCTTCTGCCCTCTGAGATCAAACACTTCCTTTCACATGGACATCCCTGCCAAAGAACGAGTTGAAATGCAAGTGTTCAACAACCCAGCCAGACCCACCTTCTCTTACCTCCGGAAACGAACGGCCGCCACCCTAACAGTGGCCCTATCCGTCATCAACATCACTGGATTTGTGTGCCTCGAAGGCCTGAGGGCGCAGCTGGTGGGCCACAGCTCCTGCCTCATCACCCGAACATTGGACTCAGTTGATCCACCCTCCTTTGTTGCCTCCCCGAATATGTACTTCGTCTGCGGTACTAAGGCCTACACCTGGCTTCCGAAAGGTTGGGGAGGCACCTGCTACATCGCTTTTGTCCTTCCTCCGACATATGTGGCTCCAGCAAACCATCACCGACAGAAACGTGCCAAAGACCTTGTACAAGCCGACTCCACCGGAGCACAGTTCCTGGATGCAGTAAAGGGACTTGTTCCACTCTGGGGTCCAATGGCAAACAGCCGTGCCATCCGCCACTTAACTCAGGCAGTCGAGACGGCGATGAACATTACGGCTGGCATCCTCGCCAACAACACTGCCGAGCTTCAGGCCGTCCGCCTGGTGGCTCTTCAGAACCGCCTCGTTCTAGATGTGGTTCTGGCTGATTGTGGAGGAGCATGCCGCATCATTGGGTCCAGCTGTTGTACCTATGTACCAGATAACTCACCCTCAGTCTACAAAGCAATTGAACACCTCCACAGACTTTCCGCAGAGGTTCATCAGGAGCAAGAAGGATGGTCACTTGGGAATTGGTTTTGGGACACTATTAAAAGTTGGGGATGGAGGCTGTTTTCATTTATCCTAATACCGATTGTGATACTATGTGGATGTTGCTTGGGGATTCAGTGTCTGCCACCTTTATGTTCGCTTTTTATGAACTGCATCTGCCCTAAGACTTTGAACTTTGAAGCGGAACGAATGAAAGCTCTGTATGAGGTGGAAGTTCGTAGTATTATGGGGATAGATCCGAACTAAACAAGCTGGCGAGATATGTTAAAAGGGAGGACTGTGGAAATTTAGCTTGCAAACTGAACATTATCTGCGCCATCTTGTCTCTCCCCAGCGCGACACACAGGAAAAGCGCACGGCAGCCATTTTAGACACCCTGGTCTCTCCCTGCTCATTGCCGATCGCTAGCGTGTCCCCCTGGTGCTGCAAGCATCCCCCGCGTGCCGGCCACCCCCGCTCTCTCATACACGGGCCATAAACCCTCTCCTTCTGCGCGACCCTGCCATGGAACCGCATCCCACGCCTGACCGACATCCCATACATGGTCATGCATCTCTTTGATAACCCCCTTCCTCTGCGCCCCATTGTCCGAACCGATCCCAGGCCATCACTTAGCCCTGCGGATGCAGTTTATTGCCCCTACTGTAAGGGAAACGCCCCACATCAAAGGGATTACAGTAGATCAAGGCCCCCCACCCCCTGAGACCCGACCGGTCACACACGCCCCCGGGAATTGGCGGAATATCCTGCTGTGTGATAGCCATCTCCTACTGCGGGTGGGGTGAGAACTTCTACTGTAGCTATGCATGGGATCGGATCTGAGCCAGGGATTCTGAGGATGTTCTTTCATACATCAAAGTGATCTCAAGAATGTGCCATGTATGATAACCCTGCAATAAAGTCATCAACGTGTGTATAAGAGACCAGGTCTCAGAGATGCAGTTAGAGCACCTCGTGACGATACCTTGCTGTCTGATCTGATGTGTTCTGCTCCGACGGAATAAAACTTTGTTTCCTGCCTTCCAGTCTCCGGCGCCTGCCTCTTTCATTGGTAAATTATCGAATGGTATAAGAGGCGATTACCGCCGGGCAATACTTGAAAGGTTATCGACTGAAACTGCCGCTACCGTTTAACACTATGAGAATGGATCGTGTCACACTACTGGCAGTGAAATGGAGGGTAATTCACTATTGGACATGCTACACAGATCTAGGCATTATGGTTATCCTAAGTCATACAGTCATTTATATACAGGGAGCATTCACGCTGTGGCACTGATTAGCAGTGGCATGGCGCCCAGAGCATCTAAATCCACCAAACATAAAAAATAGGGAGAGGGGAAGGGAGACCCACGCCAATGATGCCAGGTCTAACATGCGTCCCCTCCAGCTGAAATGTGGGAAGAACTAACCATCCTCTTGGGGGTTCTCATCACTAAGGTGGAAACATCTGGACAGACCGTCAGCATTGGCGTGTTCTGTACTAGGGCAGTGTTCCACCGTGAAATCCATACCCTGTAGAGAAATGGACCAACTCAACAACTTGGGATCCTCACCCCTCATCTGCATCAACCACCTAAGGGGCCTGTGGTCTGTCTGCACCCGGAAGTGAGTCTCAAACAGGTATGGTGTCAACTTTTTCAGTGCCCAGACCACAGCAAATGCCTCATGCTCAATTGCACTCCACCTCTGTTCCTGGGGAAGTAACCTCCTGCTTAGGAAGGCTGCCGGTTGGTCTAGTCCCTCCTCATTGATCTGTGAGTGACAGAACAGCCTCTATACCATGCTCTGAGGCGTCTGTCTGGACAACAAATTCCTTTGAAAAGTCGGGCACCAGAAGCACGGGTGCGGTGCACATGGCAGTCTTCAGGGCGTATAAAGCTTTCTGAAAGGTGTCAGTCCAGTTAACCTTCTTTGGCTGCTTCTTAGTCAGCTCAGTCAAGGGTGCAACAATGTTGCCATATCCCTTGACAAACCTCCGGTTGTACCCCGTGAGTCCTAAGAAGTCCCTCACCTGCGTCTGAGTCTTGGGGGGGTTCCCTCGCAAGGTTTGTTTTGATTTTGGGCTGAAGGGGTGCCACCTGGCCGCTCATCACCTGGTGCCCCAAATATACTACAGAACCCTTCCCAATCTGGCACTTACTGGCTTTGATTTTGAGGCCTGCTTTCCACAGTGCCATCAATACCTCACAGAGGTGGCGCAGGTGGTCCTCCCAACAGAAGTTAAATACTGTAATGTCATCCAGGTAGGTGGCACTGAAGTCTTCCAGCCCACCCAACACCCTGTTGACCAACCTCTGAAAGGTGGCAGGGGCATTCTTCATTCCAAAGGGCATCACCCGGAACTGGTAGTGCCCATCGGGTGTGGAGAAGGCTGACCTCTCTTTTGCTCCCTCAGTCAAGGCGATCTGCCAATACCCAGACATAAAATCAAAGGTATTTGGCAGCCCCCAACCGATCTACGAGCTCATCAGCTCTGGAGATGGGTGCGCGTCAGTCTTCGTGACTGAATTGAGGCCCTGATAGTCCACGCAGAACCAAAGTTCTAGGGTGGCATCAGGCAATGCAGCTTTCAGGACAGGACCACTGGGCTGGACCACGGGCTGCTAGAGGACTCAATCACCCCTAGGGCAAACATTTTGGTAACCTCATCCTTAATGTGGGCCCTTACCTGGTCAGTCACTCGGTAAGCCTTATGCTTAATGGGAGGACTGTCCCCGGTGTCCACGTCATGGACACACCAATCAGTGACATTAGGCACCAGGGAGAACAGATCACTGAATTGTCCCAACAGTTGGCGAGTATCACCCTGCTGCTCAGGAGTCAGGGTGGGGGAGAGGACCACACCTTCTACGGACCCATCTCGCTCCTCTACACACAGGAGGTCAGGAAGGGGCTCGCTCTCCTCTTCCATTCCAGCATCTGTGGCCAGAAGCATGCCCACTTCAGACCTCTCAAAGTGTGGCTTCAGGCGGTTAACATGCAGGACCCACAAGGGGTTCCTGGGAGACCGCAAGTCCACCATGTAGGTAACAGGACTCTTGCGCTCCACCACCTCAAAGGGGCCAGTCCACCTATTCTGGAGCGCACAGGGCTCCACTGGGGCGATGACCCAAACCTTTTGTCCAGGCTGAAACTCGATCAGAGTGGCATTCTGATTGTGCCAGCGTTTCATCACTTCCTGGCTGGCTTCCAGGTTTGCCTCAACAAGTTTCCTGAAACGCCGAGTCTGGTTTCTGAATACCAGCATGTAATTAAACACATCCTGGGAAGGTTTCCTGAGAGATTGCTCCCAGCCTTCCTTGACCAGACTCAGAGACCCTCTTACCGGGTGACCATAGAGCAGCTCAAAGGAACTGAACCCTAAGGACTTCCGTGGCACCTCACGGTGAGCAAACAACAGGCATGGCAGGAGGACATCCCACTTATGCCTCATGGGCTTGCCTAGGCCTATAATCATGCCCTTAAAGGTCCAGTTGAATCTCTCAACCAGCCCATTACCCTGGGGGTGGTAAGGAATGGTGAACTTATATGTCACCCCTCACTCCTCCCAAAGAGACTTCATGTACTTAGAGATTAAATTAGTTTCCCTATCGGACACCACCTCTCTGGGGAATCTCACGTGGAAAAAAATCCCCACCAGTGCCCGTCCCACCACGGGGGCCATCACTGTCCTGAGCGGGTTGGCCTCAGGGCACTTGGTGGCATGGTCCACCAAGAACAGGATGAACCTGTTGCCCATGGCTGTCTTGGGATCCAGAGGCCCCACAATATCAATGCCCACTCTCACGAATGGGGTACTCACAACAGGAAAGGGCTGTAGTGGGGCCTTAATCTTCCCCCCACTCTTCCCACTTGCTTGGCAAGTCTCACACATCCTGCATCTGAGCTCCTGCGCATCTGGGGCCAATAGAAGTGGGTGACCAGCCTCTCAAAGGTCTTGGAATGCCCCAGATTTCCGGCCAATGGCACATCATGAGCCAACCCCAGTAGGAAGGTCCTGAAGCGCTGGGGTACCACCAGCACACAGGCTGACCCAGGCTCAGCAACCTTAGGCTCACTGTAAAGGAAGTCATTCTCCCAATGTGACCCTGTCTGATCACTTGCTGCCTGGGCGGTGGCCTGCCGCCGCACCCCCTCAAGAGAAGGGAAGGTTTTCTGTTGCTCGCAAAATTCCTCCCTGGCGGGCCCCCCTTCCTGATACTAATGGGTCAGCTCTGGTAGGTCTCCCAGTTCAGTCACTTGTTCCCCTGTAGGTTCCAGGGCATCCCCCTCAGGGTCTGCTCCCTCCGTGACCGTGGGAACCGTGGGGGCCGGTTTCCCACACCCTCTACCCCTTCTCTTTAAGGCAGGGGCCTGGGCCATAATTTCAGGCTCTAGGCCCTCCTGAACACCCTTCTGAGCTGTCATGGACCGAGTGGTCGCACATGCCCACTCAGGCAGGCCCAACATTTCCAAATGAGACTTTCTCTCCACCGTAGCCCATGGGGAGTGCTCTAGATCATTGCCCAGCAGACAGTCTACAGGCATGGCAGGCCTCACAGCCACTTGAAGAGTTCCTGAGACCCCCCCCCCCCACTCAAAGGGAACCTGACCCACCTCACACTGGCTCTCTGAGTTGGCTACTGACACTACGGGGCAAAATGCATGGGGGACAACCTGCTCTTTGGACACCAACCTGGAGCAGACAGCAGTCACACTAGCTCCGGTGTCCTTGAGAGCCTCCACCCTATGGCCATTGATGGTTACCCACTGCCGGTAATTCATAGTGTTATTAGGTAGAGTGGGGTTAGGGACCTTCTCAAAGTCTCCTAGTGAGACAAGGGTTAACTCTACGGGATCCCATCCACCTTGGACCTCCGCCTGCTTCCCCCCAGGGCTACACTGGTAATCTGGCGGGATGGTGCATGGGGTGGTGCACGAGGGGGTGCATTGGGGTCCCTCTGGGGATACTGGGGATCATAATACCAGTGACCTACTTGACCACACTTGAAACAAGTGAGTGGCCCCCTCTGAACAGGCCTACCTGTCGGGGACACTGACTTCTTCTCAGGGGGAGGATGGGACACCACTGCTTGGTTCCCTGGGGAATTACTTTTGGGCCCTCTCTGGAACTCCCTCGGCTTAACCTTATCCCCCCATTTCTCTGCTGGAGACCCTGCCCACCTCTGGTGAAGTCTCCCACAAAACCTTTGCGGACCCGGGTGCTCACCCAGCGGTCCGCCTCCCTCAGCAAGCTTCCTAGGGTTAGTCAGCTTGCTATCAATCAGGTGCTGGTGTAGCACTGGAAAACACTTACTACAAAAAAATGCTCCAAAGCAAACAAATCATACAACTGCTCAAAAGTGTCCACTTTGCTACCTTTTACCCAGCGATCCATAGCTCTGCAGAAATACAACACATATTCAACCCATGTGGTACCCTCTAGCTTCTTACAGGTTCTAAACTTCTGCCTGTACATTTCTGTGGTCAAACCATAACGGGTCATCAAAGCTTCCTTCATATGGGCATACACCATCCTGCTCTCCTCAGGCAGGTCCAACAGGGTATCCCTAACATCACTCACAAAGCAACCCCGCTCCCCAATCCTTCTCAGGGACCCGGTGGGACACCATGGCTATCTCATATCCGCAAACCATTGCCCAATATCCTCACTCTTGTGAAAATCCTTAATGACATCTTTAGGAATATAAATTCTACTTGCAGGAGTTACTAAAGGTATGCTGCCACCAGAGGGGGAGACCGGGATACTCCTCACCCTGATCTCTATCTCCCTCAACATTCTCTCATGCTCCATTTTCATTTTCTTAATTTTAATTGACAATCGATTCTTCTCAATGTCTAACTTCTGACTCTCAAGGTCCTTCTGACCTTTCAATTTACCCATCTCCAAACTATGCCTCCTATCCTTCTCCCTGTCCTCCAGCTCTTTGGGGGTCAGGCTCCTTTGAGATACACTAGTACCTGGATTGGAGAGTGTTCTATCGCTCCCCCCTCTGCTGCATCATCCTGCTGCCCTCCAGCATTCTCTACCTCATCCCCAGCGGACTCTCTCGCTTCCCACCAGGCCTTCAGTGCCTTCTGGTACTCCTCTTTCCTAGAGAGGCCTATCACAGGGACTGAAAATTGCTTACAAAATTACTTCAGCTGTCTGGCAGTATAGGTATCTAATCTTTCCTCCTCAAAAGTGAGATCCTCCGAAGCATTGGACGTAGGCCTTCCTTTACTAGCAGTACTCATGGCTGATATCAACAATTTGGTCTACACTCACCAGTGGTGTTTACTAGTTATTGTACGTGGATCATAAATGCAAGTCATGATCCCACCGCTGCCACCAATGTTAGAAATGGGGATCTCCAGTTGGCAATGGCGGGCGTCAATGTCCAAATAGGGACCCTTCTTCCTAAGTCAGGGCAAGTGGGCGATCCCCTTTGACACCCCCTGCTCAACCCCCTGTGGTAACGTAGCACGAGCAGTTAGGCCTATCTCAGAGGCAGTGTGTGAAGCATTATTGACCACGTACAACACGGCAGTAACGACACCACAAAAGGACACAACCCAGGTAGGTATAGAAAAATAATATCTTTATCTACCAGTTGAACTCAAAATTCTCAAAGCGTTTCAGCAACTACAATTCATGTTGCTTTGGTTGTAATAGGGATTCCCGACTTGAGGACTCTTGTCCGATTCCTTCGGTTGGAACTCCCACATATGAGCTCTATTCGAAACATGGTATTGGCCCCATTGCCTTTAAAGAGACATGGACCCGATACACGAAGAAAGATGGTGTTTTAAAATGGCCAGAAAATGGTAGTTTCGATTCTAATGTGCTAGATAATTTGGAAGTAGTCCTATTCAAAAGAAAAGCCCGGCCGGCAATGTTTGACTATCTTCGCCTTTGGCGTAAGGAAGCCAAACAGAAAGAAATTAAGCAAGCAAAACGAGATAGGAAAGCACAGGGTATGACGATTATACAGGCTGCTCAACAATTCAAAGATGATGAAGTTGATAATGCGACTGAAATTTCAGAGAGACAGCATCGCATGGCGATAGATAAATGCTATCCGGTGTTGCCTGTTTCCCCTTCTGAAAACAAGAAAGATATAGAAGAAGATCCCCTAATGTCCCATTTATTGAGGTTGCCTCCGCCCTATGCACAAAGTGCTAACACACCCCAATTGTTACAGCCTGTTCAGCCGCCAGCGGTACCTCCGCCTGTTCCGGCTCTTCCGCATTTGCCTCCTCCAGTATTACCGCCTCCGCCAGTGTTACCATTAACTTCAACTTCTTTACCCTCATCTTCTGATCTTAGATCTCCTTCGCCTTCTGCTCCTCCTGCAATTATCGTTTCTCCTCCTGTCAGTTCTCCTAATACTTCGTCTCCAATTCTCATGTCTAATTCTTCGTCTGTGCGTAAACGTCTCACAGACACTGTCACTGGTATTCTATTTCCTTTCTTTGGAGCTTTAAGTGTGTCTCCGGCCTTTGCTCGAAGACAATCTCGTAGTCAGTTCCCAGATTTTGAAGAACGAGAAAGGCTAGACTCTCTCGCACGTAAATGGATCAAGAAGGGTCCTCAATACAGTGTGTCCGATATTATGCCTACTTTCTCAAAATGGAATGCGCCTACGCAGAGATATGTTTTTAATGTAATGTGCGATACTCTCATTAAAGAATGGGAGGATGTGGATTCGAGTCCGATCCCACAAGATTTGTTAGATGTTCAGGCTGATTTTGATAAAGGACTTATTGTGGGATCTAAGGTTGAGAAAGCTGTAAGGACACTTATTTCTTATAGGTCTTTGTTGTTCTCTCAGGCTTTTCTTGATTCTGATCCGTCGGTTAGACGAACACAGAAAAGCTATCCCATGAGAGAGGTTCCTCCAGTATGGAAGGAAGAGGTTGCAGCAGTAGGTGCTAATCCACTTATTCCTGCTCATTTTCAGCGTATATGGGTACATGTTCCATGGAAACGATCTGAAGTCTTGGCTCTTAAGCAGACTTTACCAGATCCTCGTAAGAACCCTGCAGGTTATTACAAAGAATTATCGCAGACAGTTGATGCTTGCATCATGAATTTAGCTGATATCGACATGTTAATGGGAAATTTAGTCCCACAGACAATATGGGCTAAGATTCGCAAAGAGAATCACGCACAGGAATTAGGTGCTACTTGGGATATTATAACTACCACAGATAGAGACCAAGTGGGTGGTGCAAAGCTTGAAGCTTTGATTACGGAACTCCCTGGTAGAATCATTACATTAATGAAAACTATGATGCCTGCATTGAGAGTTAACTGGGATAAATTAACAGCATGCAAACAGAAGAAAGACGAGAGTGTCTCTGATTTCTTTACTCGTTTTGAGGAGACATTTATCGATCACAGTGGTCAGGATATGGCTACAGAGGGTGGACAGCGATTATTTGTGGACAAATTCGTATTTAATTTGCTTCCCGAGCTGTCACACAAATTGAAAGACTCTGAAAGTTCATGGGCTGTTTCTTCTTCTGCCCAGATATTGGCTACTGCACAATATTATGAGAATAGAGACAAAGAAGAGAAGGAGAAGCAAGAGAAAAAGACGAAAGAATTAAAAACGAAGGTTCTCTTGCAAGAAGCTTATCCTCCTCGCTATGTTCAGCCTCAGTTTCAACAGCCTCCGCAGTTTCAGAGGTTGTATCAAAAACCTGAATCACATACTCCGCGACCCTTGTTAGGACCTAATCAATGTGCCTTTTGTAGAGAGGAAGGTCATTTTAAGAATAGTTGTCCGGTTTTATTGCAGCGAAATGGAGCATTATCTGCTCTACGAGGTCGTGCTGGCCTCCAGTCAGCAAACAGAGGTAGAGGTCGAGGTGTGTTGACTCAAGAACAGCGTGCCCTTCCTTCTCCCAATTCTGTGAACTGTTTTGATCAGCAAAATGTCAGGTCTACGCAATATTATAATGAAGATTATTATGTTGAAAACGGAAATGAGAGTCTTCATGCTAACTAGGACAGCCATGGACAAAGTAAGGGAGTTGTGTCGATTTCAGTAGATCAGAATGGACCTTATGTTAACGTCACTACAATGGGTGTTTCAGAGCCATTTCTTCTAGATATTGGGGCGATGAGAAGTTCTATCATTCATTCCAAACTCCCTGGGGCACCTTTGTCCGGCTTAACGAATGTTTCTGTAGGATTCTCTGGCGCCCCTGTTCGTAACCCAGTTTCTTGCCCTTTGCCTATTACAATTGGCCCTTATGACTTGGAAGCTCCACTTCTCTTGACAAATGGTTGCGGTGAGAATCTGTTGGGCTTAGATCTATTGAAAAGAATGCATGTTACGATATATTGTTCTCCTTCTGGTGTACATCTTACCTTGGGACGGAAACTGACTTCTCCAATGTATTTGTCCAAAGATCAGTTTCCACCTGAATTGCTTTCTCTTCCAGCAACGCTTTGGGCCACGGGTCCGAACGATGTGGGTTGTCTTGAGATTCCACCTTATGTTGTCACACTTAAGCCTAACGTTGAATTGCCACGCATTCCGCAGTACAGGATTTCCACTGAAGGTGAAAAAGCGCTTTTGGAAATCATTCATGACTTGATTCAGAAGGGTGTGGTTGAAGAAACGAGAGGTAACACATGCAATAGTCCTATTCTTCCTGTTCTTAAACGCACTGATCCTTCTCAACCACCTGTATATCGTTTTGTGATTGATCTCCGGGAGGTAAACAAAATTGTTGTACCACAGTTTCCCGTAGTATCAGATATTACTGCTTTGTTGACAATTATACCTTCTACAGCGACCTGGTTTTCTGTTATCGATCTAAAGAATGCCTTCTTTAGTATTCCTATTTCAGAAGAGAGTAGGGATATTTTTGGTTTCTCTCTTGGAGGCCGAAGCTTCCGGTTTAAGCGCGCACCTCAAGGCTATTGTGAAAGTCCCTCTATTTACAGTCAAGCTTTAAAAAGTCATCTTGATACTTTTCATTTGCCGTCTGGCGCGGCTCTTATCCAGTATATGGATGACTTGTTAATAGCTGCTGATTCAGAAGAGATCTGCAAAAATGTCACTGTTGCATTATTACGCCATTTGTTTAATCTGAATCATAAGGTTTCACCCTCCAAACTACAATACGTTCGTAGAGAGGTTACCTACTTGGGTCATCTCCTATCAAAGGAGGGACGACGATTAACGCCAGAACGAATTCAGGCAATTACGCAAATGTCTGTGCCATCCACACAAAGGGAGGTACGTGCCTTTCTGGGTATCACCTCTTATTGTAGGCAATGGATCCCTAACTTCTCTTTGATAGCCAAACCTCTGTTGGCCCTCACTTTGAAAGATACGCCTCATCCCCTTCCATGGACTGATGAGTGCCAAAAGAGTTTTGCCGATTTACGTACTGCTCTGTGTTCCACACCTGTATTGGGTACTCCTGATTACAGTAAGCCCTTTACGCTTTATGTTCACAAGAGAGAAGGTTGTGCGTTGTCAGCCTTATCCACAGCCAAAATTCTATTGAAATAATTTTTCCCCAGGTTTGGTTTGCCGCGCATTTTCTGGAGTGACAATGGGAGCGAATTTGTTGGCCAAGTCATGCAGAAAGTCTGTGCGGGTCTTGGTATCAAACAAAAGTTCCATGCGGCAAATCATCCACAATCAGCGGGTTTAGTAGAATGCTACAACGGTACATTGAAGTTAAAATTAGCAAAGATTCAGGCTAGTACAGGACTCAATTGGCCAGATGCTTTGCCATTAGCTCTACTATCCACCAGAACTGCAGTACACTCTCGTTTGGGACTTAGCCCTTACGAAGTGGTTTTTGGACGCCCGGCTAATGTATGGGGAGTCCCTCGCCCTAAGAAATACTCAGACTTGCCATATCCAATGTTGATTGATTACTTGCATGATCTCATGACTAAATTGCATGTTCTCCATCAACAGGTTCAGAGTGCTTTACCAGAGGCTTCCACAGACCCAGGTCATTCCATCCGACCAGGTGACTGGGTCTGCATCAAAAACTTTCAGAAAACGAGAAATTTGGAGCCCAGATGGAGGGAGCCCCGAATGGTCTTGCTCACTACGAGAACAGCAGTTAAAATCGAGGGAAAAAAGAATTGGATTCACGGCATGCATTGCAAGAAAGTGCCTTTGCCCTTACCTTACGATCAATGGGTGCGTAGGGGCATTGGTGACTTTGAGAGCGATAAGGTTCCACGATTCGTACCCTTTAGTGATGCACGCCTGAATGGGACACTGTCTGAGAAAGAGGACGACGATATTTTACAGGAAGCAATACCATCGCATCGTCGATTAGATACAACCAATCCACGAACATTGTTTCAAAATCAGAAGGTTCCCGGAAAGAAACGATACCACCTGAGACCTAGACAAAAGAACACTTAAGATTTTTCTCTCTTGTGTAGTATTCTGTCCCGGTTGCAGGGTCACGGTAGGAGTCTTAATTGTGACCTGAATAGTGGCAATAGGCCTGCAGGACTTGCAGTGTCATAGGACGGCAGACAATCATAATTGAGTGATCGAGGAAGATTGCCGTGAGCATCCATTAGAACGATGGAAACTACACCAGACAAAAGAGAGAGAAAAGATAAAATGAAGAAAGAATCCTGTAAATCAATGTATAGTCGTTTTAATATAACCTTATGTGTTATTATATTATTGTGTATTGTTTTGGCATTTATGGGTTGGATTGCTTATGCTCTGCAGCAAAAAGTTGTCTCTCCTTCTTCCTCTTCGTCTTCTTCTACTGTCTCTCCACATCTCTTTCATACCCTTCCTCAACATGAACTCATTAGAAGAGCTGAATACTACAACAATTCCTTTGTCCAGTTGTTGCATCAACACCAGTTAGTAGTCAATACGACTGACTGTTGGGTGTGTGGTCTTATGCCACATACCACAAAGAAAGGAATGCCATATTTGGTTCTCCCGTTCTCTTATGAGGGTTCCGCTTGGGCTTATTTTGTTATTTTCTCTAATGCCTACCAAAGTAAGTTCAAACGCTCCATTAGTTCACATATTGGTGGTCAAGATTTTAGTCATAGCTCATTAATTAAGGGAATGGTAGCGATGGCTAAAATCATGGAAAATAGTAGGATTTCCATTGATGAAAGAAAAGCGTATACAAACTGGAACGTCACCCATTATGTCTCTAGTCTTACTGATAAAATCAAACAAAGAAAATCTCCGCCCATTTGGACGATTCCTCATCAGGGAAATTTCTGTCTGCAAATTAATGATCGCTCTTCTGACACCATACAAAGAAATAACTGTTCCCACACGTACGTTTATTCCTCTCAGAACTCGCCTCCTCTAGTGCCATCTCAAGGTACCTATTTCATTTGCTATAATAGAGCTTACACATGGTTACCCACGGGTTTTTCTGGCACCTGTTATATAGCTTTCCTTCTTCCCCCTACATACACTGCTTCTGCAAACTATCATCGAAACAGATCTGGCAGAGGGATTATTGATTCGAAAGACACAGCAGGACAAGAGGGAGGAGATTTCCTTAAAGGATTTCTTCCTTTTTGGTGTCCAATGGCCAATAGCAGAAATATAAGGCAACTAGTCCGTGTTGTAGAGACCACAATAGACATCACTGTAGGAGCCTTAAGTAATATCACGGCAGAACTACAGGCGGACCGTCTTATGACCTTACAAAATCGAGTTGCCTTAGACTTTGTTCTCGCAGATCGTGGTGGAGTGTGCAAATTGATCGGGTCAAGTTGCTGTATTTTCATACCTAACGACGCTCCGACAGTATACCAAGCTATCTCCAAGTTGCATATAATCTCTAAGTCGATTCACCAGGACGAAGGAGATTGGTCCTTTTCGGAGTGATTTTGGGGACTACTGTCCAAATGGGGTTGGAAAGCATTGACATTTCTCTGAATAATTTTGACCATTATTTTCTCCTGCTGCCTTTGTATGCACTGTGGTCCCGCCATCTGTGACCTATGTGCTACCATGTGCATCCCTAAGCCCAAATCGCCAAAAACAGAAAACATAAGAATGATGTTACAGCAACAGCTTGATGACCTCATGGCTATCGACATCGACTCAGATTAACATGAGTCTATCTTGCCTGAGTTCTGGCAAAAGGAGGGTCTGAGGAACTTCGATTTTCGATCGTGATCGAATCGACCTGCCATCTTGTGCTCCGCCGCCACTTTGTGTTGCCATCACTCAGGCAGCACGGCGAGCAAAGTCTATTCTGCTTTTTCTGCAGCTTCGTGTCAGAAATTGTCCTTCTGCCTCTATTTGCAAAGCTGTGTTAGGTTTAGCCGAGTACACTAATCCCTGTCTGGTTTTTCTAATCCCCGTCTCAACTATCTGTTGGTTCACACTATTCTTTCCCGACTTTATCTTATCGTCTGGCCTTCACTGTCCTCTGCTAGCATTCTCTCGTTTCACAACTGTCCTCCAACACACAAACGTATCTCGCCACCTGCAAGTTAGTTACAAATCCGTTAATGAATTAGTTTGAGGGAGGGGTGACAAACACAGTTGGAGGAGAGGTATCTTCGAGTCATCTGACACTTCTGTTTTCAAATCTCTCCTATTGGTTCCGTCCTACTTTCCAACTTTCCTTATTGGCTCTTTCTTGTATGCTCTGAGTGTCCACTTGGTTATTGTATAAGTTATCTATGTTCTATAAAAGATTGTGCGCCACAGAGTGAAGTGGCAGTCTCCTGAGAACCTACCTTGTGTACTTCTGGGACAACTGTACTAGTTGCAGCTAATAAATCTGATCTTCTAACGCCTAACAGAGTGTCCCGTGTCTCTGTGTAGCTGAGCAGGTGAACCTAGGAGATTAAGGCATAACCTGCGCCGCCAGGTCCAAAAGGTTCTGGTTCTTCAGATGACAGGCGGACTCTCAATGACCACAAGTCTGGGCTGCAGAGGTCTGTAGCGTGCACCCACAATGATTCGGGCACTCGGGGACAAGGCAAGTTCTCAGCGGCAGCAGCATGCGGCTGTGGCGGCCCTGGCTGGTTGTGGCGATGACTCTCCTCATGCAGCTCCGTGGTGGGCTCACAGCGGCAGCAGCTCTCTCTTAGCTGCGGCGGGCCACGAGACGATCGCAACAATCCTCAACAAGGGTGAACAACATGCAGGCACACAGCGGCAGCAGCTCTCTCTTAGCTGATAAGGCCCACAGGACAAATCCCAGTGATGCAAAGTTGACAAAGATGCGGGCACTCAGCAGCAGCAGTTCTCTCTTAGCTGCAGTGGCCCACAGAACGAACCACGATGATGCAAAGTGGCAAAGGGTGCGGGCACTCAGTGGTAGCAGCTCTCTCTTAGCTGCGGCGGCCTACAGGACAGATCACGATGATGCAAACTGGCAAAGGGTGCGGACACTCAATGGCAGCAGCTCTCTCTTAGCTGCGGCGGCCCATAGGCTGAATCACGATGATGCCCAGTGGCAAACGGTGTGGGCACTCAGCGGTAGCAGCTCTCTCTTAGCTGTGGCGGCCCACAGGATGAATCACGATGATGCCCAGTGGCAAAGGGTGCTGGCACTCAGCGGCAGCAGCTCCCTCATTAGCTGCGACAGCCCACAGGAAGAACCACGATGATGCAAACGTTAGCAAGGGTGTGGGCACTCAGAGGTGGCAGCTCTCTCTTAGCTGCAACAGCCCACATGGATCCAGCTAAAGGTTCAAGGGTTCAGATTCAGGCGGGCTCTCAGAGGCGGCAGCTCTCTCTTAGCTGCAGCGGCCCACACAGATCCGGCGAAAGGTTTAAGGGTTCAGATTCAGGCGGACTCTCAGCGGTGGCAGCTCTCTCTTAGCTGTAGCGGCCCAAGCGGATCCAGCAAAAGGTTCAAAGGTTCAGATTCAGGTGGGCTCTCAGTGGCGTCAGCTCTCACTTAGCTGCAGCGACCCGCACAGGTTCAGCGAAAGCTTCAAAGGTTCCCAGTCCGTGGTCCTCACAGTAGAACTAGAGGCTCCGAATTACTCGACGCAGGCCTCACCTGCAAGCAGAATTCCTCGCACAGGAATTCCGAAGGCTGACGGGGTGAAGTCTAATGTCCCTGAGACTTCTACAGGAGGCGCTCTCGATTCAGGCCCTCGAGTAGTTTCTTCGGCAAGCTTGGTGAAAGTTTCAAAGTCCTTTCCTCTGTTCACTCGGACAGAGTTTCGTCTTGACATCCAGAAGGAACACACGCGGACAAAGTTCCAGCACAGCATTTCATAACTAAAAAGTCTTTGTTCTCTAAGGTCGCAAATCACTGACTCCAGTCAGAACCAGTTTGGTGGGGTCGGGGAGCACTTGGTTTATTAGGTGACATCCTGCCCTTTCAGAATGAGGGGGTCTGCTATCAGACGCCCAGTGGGAGGTGGAGCCATCATTCACCTTGCCAGGCACGTCCCTGCTTGGATCAAAGAGTCACCCCTCCCCAGGCTCTGAATACCGATCTCTCTCTCTCCAGCCAGGTATGACCCAGCTGGCCCTGCTGCTCCAAAACCAGATGGCCAATACACATACTCGCAAAGCTTACAGTAAAGCTTAGGCAAAAAACTACCGCATTTTCAGAAGAGGCATTTCTAACCATGGGATATAAAAACGGATGGATTGGTTGGTGGTATGATAGCTCTCTGTATGAATGCTTGAAATGGATGGACAGCTATGTATGTGTGATCAGATGAAGGAAAAGATGGTAGGTGATGCATGGGTAGGATAGTTACAGATAGTTGGTATGGAAACAGCAAGATGGATACATAGGAAAAATATTCATAAAAAGGAAATGCTAGTACTTTATTGGACGTTTGGTCAAGACTGGATGATATATCAGGCCACTTGGTGATCCAGATCGCAAGAAACGTAAAATCTCATTTACAATTCAGGAGTTGATGTTGGTTCTGTACCCTTACCCTAAAACTATGCTTTCTTGTCGGCTACTTGGATGCCTGCCTAATCTACAGACTTCCAACACAGTATTACACTTGGAGGCAGGCTTAACTAATTCAAATCTTAAACGCTGTGTCCCTTTAAACCTACTAAAAGGTGTCTCTCAATATCCGAAGCACAAGTATATCAAACTCGAAGTTCCTATTAGGTTCCTGGGGCCAGCTAGGATGATAGAAAGTAATCCTCAACCGGCCCAGTCTGGCCTATGAGAACGAATCGTGTCACAGTAGTGACAGTGAAATGGAGGGTAACTCACTATTGGACATGCTACACAGATCTAGGCATTATGGTTATCCTAAGTCATACAGTCATTTATATACAGGGAGCATTCGCGCTGTGGCACTGATTAGCAGTGGCACGGCTCCCAGAGCATCTAAATCCAGCCAACATAAAAAATAGGAAGAGGAGAGGAGAAGGGAGACCCATGCCAATGATGCCAGGTCTAACACCTTTTTTAGTTGTTGTCTGAGAAAGGTAACCTGATGGGTTAAGAACTTGGTGCAGAGATGTGTTACTTGCAGATCCTAGTTTTAATTCATAGCATCAACATAAGATCCTCATTTTTCAAAATGAAAACATCTAAGTAGCATCCTTTTAAAAATGTAACTTAAAAACTATAAGTACCATTGGGTTGGGGCATATTAAGTACAACTATTTAATCATAAATAAATGACGGATCTCATTATTCAGTATAAAACAAGTAATGAAAACACAGTAAACAACCATACATCTGTTATCAGTCTATTTTCTAGTGCAAAAATGTAACCAGACATAATTTAAAAAAAACATTACGTCAATAAAACACGACTAAACCTCAAAACTTCTCTTGAATAATCAAGACTAAAAAGGCAGATGTACCCTTCGTTTGCAGCACTTAGGGTAGATTGTTGTTTAAATAATTTGTTTACCGTTCAATAAACAAATACATTGAAAAGTGATAAATTAACTGGGAAAAAAGTCTAACATCCCTGTCTTTGCAGCCAGGCCAGTACAGTCTTGCCTCCTCATACTCTCCCGCTCAGATCACACTCCCCAACTACCCTTAAAAATACTTAAGTGTGCAAATTTGAGTCTCGGTTTTCTTGTTTGAAGAAACTGTTTTATCCTCGGCAATCCATCATCTCACTTATCTCGCACCTGTCAGACTATCATACCCTGTGCTAAAGCTTACTGTTGACTTATTGTATTTCTTACATCACAGTAACAAGCAACAGTGAAAGAAACAAGACGTCCTCTACATGACATTAATGATGTCATGCACATAACGTGTGGTCGCCATCTTAAAGTGGGGCAACTTTCATTAAAAATTGTCAAAGTTGCGATTTTCACTGAGAATTGGCAGCGATTAACTGGATGTAAAAAGCTGTGGGCACGATTCTCCTCCCAGGCCGGGAGCAGAGACAGGCACCCTCAGAAAACAGCCTGCAACATTTCACCTCGTTCTTTGAAAACACATCAAATGTAACCAGAGAAGAGCATGATTTATAGCCGTATTTACAGAAACGGACCTCATGCAACTGAAAACATCCAGTGCTCAGGTCAATTGCTTTGGAGAAAGGGAAAAGTAGTCCTTAAACAGATGTTCCACTGGATCAAGTGGAAGGGTACAAGTACTAGGTCGCTGCTCTGTGGGAGTGTGCAACTAACGAAGACGAGGGACAAAGAGAAAGGATTGACCACTAGCAAGCAAGTATTTTTTAAGGACACTGAAACAAACAAATGGAAAAGCAGAGAGCCCACAAATAAGTCAATACTAAAGCATATACAAGAGGTCTCAAATGCTCGACCTGACTAGATTTGCCAGTCTCAGTTCCACAGAGTGACAAAATTGCGTTCATCAACAGGACGTTGTCAACTTGTCCTTGAAACTCACAGAACACCACATGCACGTGCTATATATGGGCCCAGTCATAACTCTTTTCCTTCATCAGTCATAATTAGCATCTGTTTCCTGTAAGGTGTAAAGGGACACAGCGTTTAAGATTTGAATTGGTTAAGCCTGCCTCCAAGTGTAATACTGTGTTGGAAGTCTGCAGATTAGGCAGGCATCCAAGTAGCTGACAAGAACGCATAGTTTTGGGGTAAGGGCACAGAACCAACATCAACTCCTGAATTGTAAATGAGATTTTACGTTTCTTGCGATCTGGATCACCAAGTAACCTGATGTATCATCCAGTCTTGACCAAACGTCCAATAAAGTACTAGCATTTCCTTTTTATGAATATTTTTCCTATGTATCCATCTTGCTGTTTCCATACCAACTATCGGTAACTATCCTACCCATGCATCACCTACCATCTTTTCCTTCATCTGATCACACATACATAGCTGTCCATCCATTTCAAGCATTCATACAGAGAGCTATCATTCCACCAACCAATCTATCCTAGCTGCACGTCTGCTTCTTAAATGCTCACATTTGCTGAATGGTAACCACATAATTCCACTGCACACCACATAAACCCAGTCCACTCCATAATACATAAATATTTTCATTCACAACGCCAATAGCTCTAATTCTCATTTTCTAAATTATCACACCACTGCAAACAAAAATAAATAAGTAAAAAAATAATGTCATTTACAGAGCGAATGGCTCTAACTTTCACAAAAGCGAGATCAATTGCATTGCAAATGCTTGTTTAATTAGCAAGGGCACAAACATTTAGGGCAGACTGGTAAAATTCTAACCATGCACTGTTATTCAACTTACTGTGTGTGTCTTTAACACCTTGCAACATATTCTTTCTACCAAAATCAAAACACTTTATTTCCCCATTTTTATACTTTGCTTTTTTTCATTGCCTTTTTTTACCTTTACCCAGTTTAATCTTTTGTACGTTTTGATTTTGGTTTTCCCCTTATTTTCCCCTTGCCTTTGATTCTATTCTCTTTCCTTCTCTCCCCTTGTGTTTATTTCTTATGAATCATTCGCTCCAGCAAATGTTTTTCTTGCTTTTATAATGTATTTTAACTTAATTGTCCTTTAAATCAGGTTTCATTCTTTTTATTTATTGCGCTTTTTGTAACCCTGGGCATAGTTCGCGAAGTAGCGCTACGCAAAGCTACGCAAAGCACTTCGCACTACGCATAGCACTTCGCGAACTGCGTAGTACCCTGTTCGCACTGTGCAAGATGCCGTTTTTCAATGATTGCACAGTGCGGACAAGCATCCGGCACTGTGCAATCATTGGAAACGGCATCTTGCACAGTGCGAGCTGTAGTTTTCTGCCGCTCAAGTAGATTTTTACTCGAGCTGCAGCTTTCTCAACGCGGACTGGTAGTTTCTCATCGTGAGCGGTCGCGAGCATACGCGACCACTCGCAAAGAGAAACCTGACCTCCCCACGTTCAGAATCTCGCCGGGAGGTTTATTTTCCACGCTCGCGATCAGCAACTTGATGTTGCTGATCGCGAACGAGGAAAAAGTCTCGCCGGGATGTAATTTTGCTTGCTCGCGGTTGCCAACTTGATGTTGAGGACCGCGAGCAAGCAAAAAATGACCGCTGCACTACGCAATGCTACGCTACGCGTGTTTGCACTGTGCTACGTGCAATTCGCGTAGTGCGAAGTAGCGCAAACTTCGCAAACTACGCGAGCGTAGCGTAGTGCTTTGCCCAGGCTTAGCTTTTTGTCTATCTCTACTCGTGCAGCAATGACCAGCTGCAATATTAGGCAAGTTCCAGGCGATGTATTGCCAGAGCTGAGTTTGCCAACCTGTTGAATCGTGTATGCCCTAACTCAGCCGAGCAGTGATCTGCTGCTTCTGTCTGAACCTGTCCTGGATGAGTTTCATTTCCGAGAGCTGGGGATACATTCTATGATAAGGAACCAGATATTACACAACACCGGCAATTTAAAACGCTTTCTTAATCGCATCACCACCTGCCTTCTCCACCTACAAAGACTAGGGGGTGTCCCAGTTTCAAAATATTTTATTTGGTGGTTGGAGGAGTTCGACATTATAATCTGAAGAGCACTGCTTTTAAATAAAATATTCGAGATCGAGCCCCAAAGAGCAAGCAGTTTTTTCATCGGCAATTTCTAAATCCATGCAAATAGATGTGATTTCAAACATTTCCAGACGGAGGCAGCATTGCAACAGATACAGAGCATAATATTCGATTCTTAATGTGATATTCATTAAAGAATAAATCCAAGGAACATGTTCGATTTAATAACTGTATATTCTTCAAACTAGTTAATGTGGTTTTGCAACCTATAACTTCTAACCAAGTTAGCTTCGTTGTCCGCCCAAAAATATTTAATTTAAATGAAATGACCACTCTTTCTACTCAAGCAACTTGTTTGGACCTTAGAGAAATTGGGAACTGCGGCTATCTGTCACATAATATTGTGGTCGATGGGGCGAGAGAACAAACAATCCTCAGAGTTGGACCATGCTGAAAGCGACATGTTTTTTATACAGAAAAGCTTGAGCGATGAGTACTGAGCATTGAGACGCCATTTGATTGTGTTAAGCATGAAGTGAAATTGAGGGCGGGACGGAAAAGAGGCGTTTTTAGGCGGTGGAATGGCAGTGCTGATTGTAGCAGGGCAATATTATTCATGTATTACTTTATTTCGGCCACAGGCCATAAACAGTTTCACAATAAAACAAAACTAAAATATTTCCACTTCCTACTATACATCTTTCATGGTGGGTGTTTGCTCAGTACCTATAACATGCATGGCTTTTCTATTAGCATTTCAGTCCAAAGTATTCAAACAAGGACCTGGCTCCGGCAAGAACCTCCCATGGTCCCTGGAGAATGGGCAAGTAAGTGCTTGTCCTTGGACGTATCTTTTAGTCTTGTGTTGAAGAAATGCCATACTTTGTGAAGTGCTTAATAACTGTTTGTTCTAGTTAAAACCAATAAATTGCATACATATGTAAAGTCAGTTAAAAATCATACGATAGGTAATATATAGTATTTACATTAAAGCTGGCATTATTCACAATTAAGTACTTCGAGGAAGAAGTGTATTATTCACAGCAGCATCACAATTTCAGCCCCATCTTACTCCGTGTGAATCCTACTGCTAGTAAGTATTTAGATATGGCATATATTATGTATGGTGTTGTATTGTGTTTCACCACTCTTAGAGCGTCTTGATGTTTCCTGAACCCTAACCTGTTGCACAGTGTGCGAATCCGTTTCTTCCTTGCCCTGGCATATGCTGGGCAAAAGAAGAGGAAATGCATGGTGCTTTCAGTGTGGCCTAAAGTGCAGGAAGTGCAGGTTTATTCTCCCTGAGTTTCTCAGCTTGCAGTATAGCTCCTTATTTAGAAAAGTTTTGTGTTGAAATTTCAGGTCCAAAATTCTTGCCAGGTGTGGCTGGATATTGTCAAGGATCTCTTCATAGCATGGGTTAGGTTTTACATTGATAAATTGTGTTGTTAATATGTCCAAAGTAGGTTCACGATGGAGCGCGTTTAAGACATATCCCCAATATATTTGCTTCAGGATATACTTGGAGCTTTGGACCAGCTGCTGTGGCTCCATCCAATAGGAGAAAAGGCTGAGTTCTTTGAGCCATCTCTTGACATATCTAAGCCAAGGGAAGGTTAGGCATCTGTCAAGGACTAGAAGCTCTTTAATGTCCTCTCTGTATTCCACCAACTCTGGCGTTGTTCATATCCTAATCCAATAGAGCAGTGGGTGTAATACTGCCTTTGCCATATCCGTTTTATATTTAGGTCATGGGACATCGGGATAAGTGGTGTTGCCAGTGGTTGCCCCGGAATCTTTCTCACAAACTTACCCTCCCCAGATGTTAATTGCTTGATGTCGCCATTTTCCCACGATTCTATGTCAGGACCTGAGGTCAGGATAATGCCTTCTTTCTTCGCTTTATTTTTAATAGCAGCCATTTTTCAAAAGTCAACACTAACTACAATTTCAATGAACCCTTGGGAAAGAAGTAGAACAAATATCCAATGGGGAAACAGTCCCACAGTATCCAATCAGGCGGCACCGAGATAAGTGTCTTTTCTGGGTTTCTCTTTATAGCATTGTGTTTATGATGCATGGCTATTGCTCTTACAGTTAATGGCCAGCGCTGCTTGTGCACAACCTTTCCTTTTCACTGCGCCTTCACCACGCTTTCTGTTTGTTGTTTTTTCAGTTTTGCTGTTGTGTTTTGTTTCGGCCTCGGACGGCTAGAGGGCACTGTGACGCTGCAGGATCACGGCGCACACGTTTTAAACTTCCTCACAGAGTGGGAGAGACTGTGTGCTGTTGGTCCGTAGCCTTAGCCGCCCGAGGAGAGACGCCCCAGCGATCCACTTCAGAGTGAATTATGACCGATTGCATCAGTTTCTCTTGATGCCCTTCAGTACAGGGTCTGTAGCACGCTTTACTTTTATGCCCTCAGGGTTAGTATCCATATTTAGGCCTCAGAAGCCTATGGAGACACACTCCCAGGCTGGCCTCTAGTTATTAAGCACCAGAGCGACCTGTCCCTGGCCTAGACCTACCAAAAAGCGAGGCTGGGCCTGCAAAAAATGTTGTGGCTGTCACCCAGCCCCCATATCGATCCTTCCCTGGTTCTGAGCTGCTTCCTGGCTTCTACCACACATTAATTTCCTGTGTTGCATCCACACTACTTGCCTTGTTAATGGAGTTTGAGGAGGATCCCCAGGAGGTAGAGGACCCACTGCCAGCCCTTCCATGGGACGATGATTTCTATGATGCAGTGGACGCATATATTTATAGAGCAGTGTCAGAAGCCATGGACCCCTTAGAGGAATGCCTTTCCTGCCAGTTAGCCAAGGCCTGTGCTAAATTTTTGGAGTCCCTCCCAGCCCCTACCCCACCTCCTGATGCCCTAGGGGCTCCCCCCCTACAGACCAGGATCCAGTCCCTGCGAAGCATCACCGCAAAACCGGGGTGGATCTGGATGACTTTGACAGGCTAAAACAAGCCTTCCTGGCCAGTAACCCCTCTTCCATGCCCACTGGGGATGATGGGGTGTCCAATTACTGATACCCCGGCGCCGGTTCACCCAGACAGGGATGCAGACAATGAGCCCGACCTTTCTAGACGTGGCTTTCCTCCCGCCATGCCCAGGCTATCCAGGGTAGACAGGGTACTCCCTCAGATAGGCTTGACCCTGACAAAATTGTTCACCCTCAGTCTTCTGAATAGGCCCCAGCTGAGAAAGTGGCAAGCTGTAGGATGGGTGCATTCAGAGACCACTGAAGAAGGAGTCCCGTAACTGCCTCCTGGCAGAGTGCCCACACCCCTTGCTGGAGGAGAAAGTGGCCCTTACACCGGAAATTGATGCATGCATTGCCACCTTCCTCCAAAAGTTCATGAAAGATTCCAAAAAGGGGATCGATAGGTCCTGGCGGGCGTGCCAGGACTAGCTTCTGACACCCTGGGGCCCCTTGCAAAAATTCTGGACACGGCCGAAGAGTCCAAATTCTCGGGTTCCCTGCTCTCTCCTAAAGCCTTTTGGGGTGGGCACAAAGGGCAAGCATTTTCCTTTGGGTAACGCAAATTGTGCGCTGTCCAAAAAGCATTGCAGCACCCTCCTAATTGGGTGGACCCCAAGCAGGGGGATCTGGCAAACTCGGAAGTGGATGCCAGTGCTCAGGGAGGGCTCTTTGGGAAGCTGTTTGTGAAAGAATTAGGAACATTTGTCCACACATTTACCTCCCTTGATAAAGCCCAGGCATCTTTTAGAAAACTGTTTACCTCTCTTGTTTTCCTTGTGGCCGGTCGAGTTAGGGGGCCGCTCGAACAACTGCCCTTCAAATGAATATCCTCCCAGACGGCAAGGCTCTTGGCAAGGCCAATTTCAAGATCAGTCCCACTTCTTGGACTTCTATCCTACAAGAGGCCGACGTGGCAGAGTCAGAGGATTCCGGGGAGCTGCAGCTTCCTCCAGACCCGGTGAGTGTTCTCCTGTCTTCCCGGTTAAGGGTAGGAGCGACGACTGGCAAATTTTTTCCAGACCTGAACTTCCATCACAGGGGATGCCTGAGTTCTCAAACAGAAAAAGGGTTTCACATAGAGCTTTTCGGTGACCCCTCTCGGGGTGTCAGGCCTCGGCCAGTTCAGTTCTCAGGATGAGAGGCTGCCCTTGTGGATGAAGAGATCTTTTCTCTCCTCTGCAAAGGTGCCAACTCCCTTTCGACTCCACATGCCCAGTGGTTCATCAGCAACCTCTTCCTGGTTGACAAGACAGATGGAGGCCAGCGGCCTGTGATCAACCTCCCTGACTTCAACGAGTGGCTAGTTTACTGCCACTTCAAAATGGAGGGAATTCATCTCCTGCGAGATATCATTTGACCACTAGATTGGATGGTACAGCTGGACCTAAAAGACACTTACCTCTCCATTCTGCTTTTTCTGCTCTTTAGACAGTGAAAGCGTATGTTTGAGTTCAGCGCACTACCCTTCGGTCTCTACTCAGCCCTGTGCTGTTTCACGACGGTCTTTCTACTGGTAGTGGAATACCTGAGAGCTCAGGGGACACATCTGATAGTGTATCTGGATGATCTTCTCCTAATGAGTCAATGCCCTCACAAGCTATCTATTCACCTCCAAATGATGGTAGACCTCCTTCAGAGCATGGGGTTTGTGGTGAACGAGACCAAATCTCTCTTGATTCCGGCTCAGAAAGTGACCTTCCTAGGCTTAGTCATAGACTCGACCTCGTCCACTTCTCCTTATCCATTACGAGCACAGCCCTCCTAAACCCCCTCCTTGAGCAAACCTTCAATTATCTTAATGACAAATAATTTACATTTTCAATCAACTTTGAGTAAACTTGTGTATATAAAATGAATATACTGAACTAAAAGTTTTTGGCGCATCTTTTGGTTTTCTGCTGAGGCAGACAATTTGAGACAGAAGATAGCTTCAATCATAGTTCAAAATGGCGGCTGAATACAAGATGGTGCAGGGACTGCTAACTTACATAGAGTAATACAATAGCGAAATTAATGCACACATTAATATTTCAATAGACCCTCCATTTAGCATGAGCTAACCATAAAAAGTGGAGTAAAGAGTGTATATATACAACAATTATTTTTAGCATTTAGACCACTCCATGTACTCCTCATCAGAGAAAGAAGAGTCTTCAAATATGCCCTTGTCTATCTGCATGAAGCTATCTATTCCCTTCTGGGTCATAATCACAGCAGCAGTATCATGGATGGGCACCTTCTGCTTTGGGGTAAGGAGTGTGATACAATATGAACAATAGGCCGGGAGACATTGTATACAGATGCAACATGTGAGGGGAAAATACCAGCAACTACCACCAGAAAAGCAAGGATTTTCAAACCCCAGGACGTGAATATACCCCAGAACCATCCGGAGAGTGTCCAGGTACCATTTTCTTGGTGTATGTCGGATGCAAGCCTATGCAACTTCTGTATGGCGGCATACACATTGAGGGCGTTGTCTGGGATTTTATACACAATAGCTACTGCCTATGACACAACAGGCCCCTACGCGGTCAGCAAGGATGACGTTGTTGGTTTTATAATAATCAGAGGGCTATATAGCTAAATATAACAATAGTAGTTATCCATATTTCAACCCACTGAGCTATAAAAATAAGAAAGATGGTTTACAGAATAGGTTGGTCTTGGACTGGTGGCAGCCATTTTGTGTGTTGGCCGCCATCTTATATTATGGTTATATATAAGCACGCGGTGAGCTCTAAACTGTGAACGAGGTAGGCCCAGTTGGAGCTGCGCCATGAGACTTGTTGTTCACCTAATTAGTATACGCCCAGTTTCGCTTTCCTGACTCAATAAGGGGCACTCCTTCGCTTGACTAGGCCTTTATGAGTGGGTACGCAATATTCTATTTGCAGCACCTCTCCTACACTGGGAGGAGCAGGGATGCAGCTGGCTGACCTTGACTAAGAGATACTGTGTGCCCGTCTCGGGCTGGTGATGTACGCCCCTCTGCCTCCCTAAAGTACGCATCCCAAATCTGTAACTTTCCCTTGTAGGCGTACTCTGTGGATTATGACGTGGTTGATGTATTATACTATGCTGCGCATCAATAATGAGTCAGTCCTCTTGTAAGCATTGCAAGCTCCAGGCTGCATTTGGGCTCCTCTGCAGAGTATAGATAATAAACTGCTTGTTTGTGTTCTCTACTGGCTGACCGACTCTTCATTATAATAGGCAAGGCCGAGAGGTGGTTTAGTAACCCGAGTGACCGTATTCGGGTCACTTCCATCAGTTGGCGCCCTGAACAGGGACTCCGCGATATCACCCATCGCACCCACAAATGTGTTGTGAGGTCGGGGTGCAGGCTGGTTTGAGCGGATCGGGGGCCCCTCACAGATGGAGCCCTGTCTCCGTGGCTTGCCCCGCCCGTTTGATCGAGTGTGCCCTGTCCAGTGGTGATACCCCGGGGTCCAGAGATGGTGAGACCCTGGAGCAGACCAGATTTGGTTAGGAGAGTCGGCGGTAGAGAATTACCTATAACACCTGCGTCGGACAGGTGTGTGATTTTGTGTACGTTTGGTCTTTGGTTCTTTGGAATACTGATGCCAGTCTTTGTTTGAGGTAGTGCTGGACTGAACCATGCGAGGCAGACCATTGATGACCCCTTTTCGGTGTGACCTTGAACTGCTTCGGGTGATTCGGGCTCTTGAGACCCATCTCAAAGTTATTTTTGGGTAGCACCGGGAGGGGCAGGGATTCCGGGGCGTGTCTCGTGGATGGAGCCACACTACAGACTTTGGGAGACAGAACCGATCGGTCTGTGGTCTGTTAGTTGGTGCCGGACTGTGAGTGTGAGGATGCAAATCGAGCTATCTCAGTGGTCTTGAACCACAGATTGAGATGAGCCTTAGAGGCGAAACCTCACGGGCAGTGCCGGGCCGCGCTTTGATGAGGCAGCACCTTGAGTTGTTCCTTAAAGTATTGGGGACAAGCTGCTTGGGCTGTGCTTTTATAGCGAGGTTTGCCTGTATTGTGTGGCCGAGTGCTGGGGCTGAATCTCGTAGTGGTTTGAGAGTCGTTAACGGCTCTACGAGCTACAAGTTTGCGAGATAGGCTTTAGATTGTGTCGAGACGCAGGAAGGATCAAACTGGGCTATCCATACACATAACAGGGATTCTTAAGGAGGTGCTTAGTGAAAAGCTGTTTGGGCTGTGTTGTATCGCACACATTGGGAGGTCTGTTCGTGCTGATTTTTTAGTGTAATTTTTGTGTACGATTCTCGGACGGAGAAGTGGACTTGCCCTGCGCTTGCGCAGTGGGAATTTTGAGAGTATTAATATTAAGTTGTTGTGTTTTAGTAAATTTGTATGTTTTGTATGTCGATGTTGTTGTTCAAGTGATCGATTGGAGGAAAGACAACCCGCGCTTCCCGAGGGCACACCGAATTTTAATATGTACATAAAGCATGAAATTGGTCTTATTATGTTTAGGACTTTATGGCATAAATATACAAAGGAGAATGCTGATTTGCAGTGGCCACTTGCTGGCTGGTTTGATGAACAAAAATAGAATTTTCTAGTAGGAAAGCTGTTTGCTAAAAAGAGTAGACAGTCAATGTTTAATATGTTAAGGGTTTGGCAGAAGGAGGCAAAGCAGCAGCAAATTAGAGAGGAGAAAAATATTAGAAAAAAGCAGGCGCAGACGATTACGCAGAAAGCCATGGCTTATGATAAAGCGGCAGTAAATAAAGGCATTGAGTGTGCAGACAGGGCGTTTTGGCTGCAAGTGGAGAAGAGCTATGTTCTTCAAGATGAAGGTGATGCTTTTGTTGAAGATTTGTTAGATACTCAACCCCCGCCTCCGTATGCTCCTCTTCAGATATATCCTATTGTTCCAGCTTCCCAGGCACCGGCATCAAGGTCTTTGGCCCTGGTTCCTGGCCCCACTAGTCCTCCTCCTCCAAATATTTCGAGTCTGCATTTGACACCTTCTGGGTATTATACTGCTTCACCGATGTTTGGGTCGGGGTGTGCTAGCTCCCCATCAGTGGCACCTGTTTCTGCTTTTTCTGGTGCAACTTTCTTTACTCCTTCTAGTCAAGTTCATTAATGGTACCTGTTTCTTCATCTACTCTTTCACCAGAGGAGGCTTCATTTCCTATGATGCAATTTGACAGAACGCCTGTGAGTGGAAAGTCTCTAGGAATTCGAGCGAAAGTGCAAGAACGTGTGAGTAGACTGTTGGTGCGTTCTGCAGTAAGTGATCGAGAAAAGGAGATGTGGCAAATCAGGCTGTGCAGTGGATTCGAAACCCGACCTATACGGTTGAGGATGTATGGAGTGTGATGAGACAGTATGAACCGCCTATGCAACAACTCGCGCTTATGTGTACAACGTTGATGAGTTTGTGGGCGCAGCGCTTTAATGCTGAGATTCCAAGGGAGGTCTCCGAGATACAAGATAAAGTGTATGGGTCCGGTATGAATCCTGCTACTGTGTTGATTAAAGTTACTATTTTGTTAAAATATCGAGGTAGGATGCTTAAAGAGGGCTCCACAGCATTAGCGCAGTTCCCTATGAGAGAAGTTCACCCTATATATCACCCCGAGACACCAGAAGAGAGAAATGCAGCGGGTGATATTGTTCGGCACCGGGTGGGGGCACGGTTGCAAGAACAATGGGCTTACACCTCCTGGAAGATAAGCGAGGTCCATTCTCTTAAAATCAGTTGCCAGATGCTAGAAAGAATCCCATTGCTTATTACAAAGAACTGACAGAAGCGGCCAGATCAACAGTTATGACATTAGATGACATTATGTTGTTTTTTGGGCTACTGGTACCGGTTGATATATGGAAACAGGTGCACTTGGTGGATCATGTGATTGAATTAGGAGCAACATGGGATCAGATAAAGTTGTAGGATCAAGAGCGAAATCCAGGAGAGAAGCCAAGAGTGGAAGTGTTAGCTTTACCTGGCCGAATTATTACATATATGCATTCATTTATTGCTCATAAGAAAGTGGATTGGGATAAACTTACCGCATGTTGTCAAAAGAAAGACGAGAGTGTGTCAGATTTCTCTACTAGGTACGAGGGAGTATTTTCGGATTTCAGTGGTCAGGATTTGTCAGTGGATGGTGGAATACGGCTATTTGTTGACAGGTTTGTTAATAATTTGCTTCCTGAGATTGCAGCTCGGGTGAAAGCAGCAGAAAATACCTCGTCCACATCTACTCATTGAGTATGGCACAATATTATGAACATCAAGAGAACCAACAGAAACAGGTTGCAGAAAGAAAAGGGAAGGAATTGAAGACAAAGGGGTCAGCCGCAAGCGCAGCAGCGATGGTCTGTACCACAAGGTGGTGGAACGAGTGCTCCATATGTACCTGTGAGTAACCCTGGGCGTAGTTTGCGTAGTGCTAGGCGAAGCTACGCAAAGTTCTTACAGCCCTACACGAGCTACGCTTGTCGCGCCCGTTTGCGATGCATTTTTCTTGTTCGTGTTCAGGACGCTGTTTCCGTGCTCGGGGGATAGTTTCTTGCAAACTTGCCCATGCGGTCACCTATGGGCATGGCCATCTTGTTTTTCAATTGTCCCGCCCGTTCGCGATGCCTTATTTCCTGTTCCGGGTAGCGTATAGCGTGTTCGCGATGTGCATTTCATGCTCAGGAACGCATTTTACTTGTTCGCGATGCTTTTTGTGTGCTCGGGGGAAAACATTGCGCAAACTTACCCACGCGGTCGCGATGGGCACGGCCATCTTGTTTTTCATTCTATGCTATGGTTCTGGGCCTGCTTTTCTGTCCTCCCTCAATCTTTGCACTCCTTAGTTTGACACTGTTTTTCTGATTTGTTTTATTTATTATCTATCTCTCTCTGTCCCTAAGTCTATATTTTGCATTTTATTTCTACTTTTACTGTGTTTTTTTTACTTTTCTACTGTTTTATATTACTTCCTTCTTTAAGCTCCTACTTCTTCCCCTAATTTTATTTTTCCTTCTAACTTTTATTTTCCACCTCCCACACACCCCAGAACCATGGCGAAGGGTAGCAGCAGCACTAGCGGCTCCAAGGGCAAGGCGCCTGTGCCCAAGAGCCGCCTGCCTTGCGGCAGACTGCACCCTGCAGGGGTGCAGGCCCAGCAGCTTTTTTGCGAGGCGGAGGTGGCCGCCCTTGTTTTTTTTGTGCAGCTCCACCTCCCCTTGACCTTGGCAGCAGGCCAGGCTCCGGGTACCCTATCCAGGAGTGTCACCGCCGGTGGGCGAAGGTGCGCTGGGCAGTGTTTCGCTGCTCAGGGGTCCGGCGCACCCATAACCAGCTGGCCCACCAGTGGTCAGACATCCTGGACCGGGAGTAGGACCTGTTGGATCTGCTAGGTGTCGAGGTCGTGGGGCTTGGTGAGTAGCTAATATAAAGTAGTATAGGTATTGTGTATAATTTTTTTATGACTAACAAGTATACTGCTGCTTACATTGCAGGTAAATTACGTTTCAAAATCTTCTGTGATTGTAGGACACAGGTGATCGGCGCTACTCTTACTTTTTTGCAACTTTGCGCTCGCTTGGGCGGATTATTATGGAAGAGTTTACTTTAGAGAACTTAAGTTAGGTAATGCTATTGCTAGAGAGACTCGCTAGTCCTTCCTTTGTCCTCCTGTCAAATAGTGGTGGATGGATTGATACTAGGTTTAGTTAGTATTAGTTGATAATTTTTTAGCCGTCTGCATGACACATCCTCTGTCACTGAGTGCTGCTTACCCCAGTCCTTAGTAGAACCTTTTGTAGATTGTTTAGTGAGTGGTAGGCTGAGCAGTGTCAGTCAGTAGCAGAACATCAGACGCAACCAACCAACAATTCGGTGTATGCACAAGTTTATGCATGTGCATGCGTCCTCCATCTCATCTATGCATTTTTGAGGGCTAAAAAAATTTAAATGCAGACTTAGTGAACAATTGGCCCGTCTGGAATAAGTGGACTAGGTCAGGTGGTACTTAGGCTTAGTTAGTATTCTGGAATCAGAATGGAACACTGGATTAGTGTTCATAAATAAGTAGACGGTCCGTGAATCCTGCAAGCCAGTAGTCGATCTGATTAGATAGGTCAATTTTATTGCAATTGTTGTTTCAAAAAATGTTTTTTGAGCGTTTAAAAAAAATAATTTATTTGTTTCACAATCACAGCAATCATTAATGTTTGTCTCTTTCTTTATTATATCTTACATGAGCAGCACCCAGGGGCAAGAAGATGGGGTCCGAGTCTGCGGGACAACCAGAGGACCGTTCCTCTACCGAGGGCCCTGCTGCTGGCCCCAGTAAGTCCTCCAGTGGTTAACATTAACAAATATATTTCCCAAACTTTTACCTCACCTTATTTTTTCAGAACTATTAATTCTGGTTCCACTTCCTAATTCTATTTTTTACAAAAGCTTCTTTGAGCTTCTTGACTATCTCTTTATAAATTCTGGTTATCCTTGCCTCTAAGTTCTAACCGCCTCTGCTATGACTCTCTGTACTACTACTATTAGTCTGTCTGTAGCTAAGCTTGTGCAGTTGGCCACTCTTTATTTAAGGTTTTGAATACAACTCAGATTGACCAATAGCTCTAGCCACTGAGTCCAGTCCTTTGGGTTGTCTTCTTCTAGTCTTCTTAATCTTGAGGCTTTGACAATTCCCACCAACAAAATGCCCAACCAGATATTTGACTATTTTTGATAGGATATAGTACATACTACTACTGTTGTGGGGATTCTGCACAGCCACATACAGAACTATGCACAAGAAAATAGGATGTTGGTGATGGGAGGTTGGACCTTCCTCACACCTCAGTCAGAACCACAATCCCTGACCGACTAGCTATAGTGTCTCATTAGGTCCCCGAACCCCCACCCGAAGATACTCAATGATAAGTTTGATTACACAACCCAGAACATAATACTCTTTCGCTTACTCACTCGTGTAAGTTCACCACCACAAAGTCTATGTGTAAGTTCAAAATGTTTATTTTCAACTAACAAGCTCTGTACGTTGTTCTATAAAATTCAGTGTACTACAGCCAGCTCCAACAGCAAAATGCATAAGATTAAAACAATAAACATTGTTACAAGTGCATGATAGAAGACCAAAAATCTGTGCAAATTCTGGAAGACCCCTCACCGTAGAACTTAGAAGTACTGGTTACATGCATCACAAGCTCTGCAAATCTCTGGTTCGTAGAAGGGAATCTTCCGCCTGTTATGAGAAAAATGGTGCATGTTAGATAGTATAATGCAAGCATTTCTCAGTCATGCCAAAAAGTGTAACATGTACATGTTATGGCTAAGCAATACGGACTAACCGAATTCCATAACAAAGTGGCTTGTTTTTGAGCTCTTGTACGCAATGCTCAGACAGTAGCTGTATAAGCTAATGTGGGCTCAAAGGTATTTACTGCAGAACAAGCTGCGAGGTAACATGCACAAAAGACATGAAGCTAAAATGGTTGCATGGCTAATGCTAACTTTGCAAAGAGTAGAGTAGACTATGATGACCCTAGGGACCATAACACTACTAGTGTCTACTGACTCTACTCTAGTACCCAATTTGGACTACAGATGTATGTTGTATATGTATATATTAACTTTTTTTCCAATCTTGCTAGTGAAAATGAATAAATAGGGGGAGGTGTACAGGCATCTAAAAATGTGTAATGTTTTTTCTAGGCGTACTACCTACCACCAGTGCCGGCGGAGCCAGCGGCGATGGCAATGCAGCCATTCCGGAGGGGGGTCAGGAGATGCGGCAGTGGCTCCTGCAGGAGCTACTACAGGGGGTGAGCCAGCAGCAGCGGCGGGCGGTGGTAAGTTATATTCCTTACTTATTGACATTACACTAGCGGGAAGGGTGTACTACTGTACAATCACTGTACTGTTACTTAGTAAGTATGAAGTTGTAGTGAACATTAGACAACGGTTGAAGAAGACACCCTTTAGTTATCAATGGCATTAGCAATAGCATTAGTAGCGTGAGTTGAGTAACCAATGGCCTCTTCTATCTTTCTCCAACTCAGCTGTGAAAGTTTTATAGAGAAGACTAAAAGTCAGATCAGATGACCTTGATGGATGTGTCGAACAAAAAGGGAAAGAAGGGTGGACGGAGGAAGGACGGACGAGATGTAATATGACTGGCAGAGAAGGATACGTTGGAAGCATGCATAGGTGGCTGATAGGAATCAGATGCATGGGTTGTTGAAGGATGGGTGGAAGGTGAAAGAAGATGCCTGCCTGGGTGGGCCACACAGTATGGGTGGATACTGGATAGCAAGAATCATCAGCGGTGTTTGGGTCAAACTCAAAGCCAAGGTAAGCAAGGAAGGAGTGGATGCATGGGTGGTTGTTGGTGAAACAAACTAAGGTTTGTTGAGAGATTAAGAAGAATGATAGACATTTACTTTGAATGGATGGATGCCTGGATGTATTCATCATAGACAGCATAGGTGGGGACTGTCACTGGATGCAGAGTCTTAGTTTGAAGAGAATGTAAAAGAAACCACGCCAGAGTAGCAAAGCTGAGGGGAATATAATAACTTGTATTTTCAGAATACAGTTGACTCACAGTAGTTTGCAAGCAAATCATATATATATATTGTGTATAGTTATCAAGTGCCTTCCTCCGACTCCAAAGACCACTCCCTACCTATGTTAAGGTATTTTCGACTGTGTCAGCCAGCCTGCAAAGGGTGGCCTATCTGTTGGTTACACAATCAATCAAAACAAAGTACCATATGCAGTAGCGGTCGGTGGTGGGAGTGCTTCCGGGCGGCGATGTGGGGAAGGTGGGGTGTAGTAAAACTATGGATTACGGCCAAATACAGGTAAGTAAACATAAAAATAAATAAAACAAATTTCATTGTGTGCACTGCACCGCCAAATGCAATGGGGTGGGTCAGGTCACAGTGGGATAGTTTATTTTTGTTAGGGTAATAAATTATAATTTATATTTATACTTAAACATACTATTTTAATGTTTTGTGGGGGGGTTACTGTTTTACGAATTTACATCACATGGTTTCCTTGCTGCTGCAGGGCTGCAGCCAGTGTTTGATTTAAAATATCAGCCAATTTTGTAACACACAAACAGATAGATGCGGTACCCCTCACTGAGTTATTTGTCCTACTAGTACTGTCAGTCTCTCCTCCTAGTCCATTATACCTCCCACCAAACGTATCTTACCTGTGATTGATGATGATTAAGTTCGGCACAGTGATGGCTGCACGGTTTCCCAAGAGAATGGAGAAGATGCCATGGTTGTGGTGGTAGTAGTAGACACTGGCAGTAGCATTTGCAACCAAAAAAAAAAGACAGTCACTTGCCTGTCTGTGGGAGGAGTAGTAGAATGAAGTAAAGTACAGTACAGAAGAAGACTGCCAAACAAACAATATTACAACTGCTAAAGTAAAATAAAACATAATGGTGGCGGGGACAGCCTAGTACAAGAAGTTACAAACTGTAGTTGTGTCGAGTGAGTCACTTAACACAATCATAATTTCTAACCTTTACTGCTATGTGGTAGGATGTTGTTGATGAATCCAATCAATGCCGGCAATTAATTATGATGTATTAAGTCCCTTTGGAAAAAAATTGGCTTGCACATAGACTGAGCATGGGTGGGCAAGTAGAAGAAGATCTCCGCCCTTCCTTGAAATTGAATTAGTATTGCTTTCACCACATCTGCCCCAGCAAGCGTGTGACCAATTGTTGGTGTATATTTAATGTAGTCACATCACACCTCAATATAAATCACACAGCCCGGGGGAAGAGGGTTAGGGTTTGATGAATGGATGGGAAGGGGGGTTTGGGGAAAGGTTTGACAAAGAAAAACAGTACGCATGGACACAACAAAAGCAAAACACAATTTTGGCAGATGACCATGATCTTAGCCAATAAATCTATAAAGGGAGAAAAAGGAAATGCATGCATGCTGATGAAGATAACTTGATGGTTAATGAGTAGTACTTACAAACTACTACTACACAATTAGACAGTACAGGGCAGCAGTATATTAATATGCATGTTGCCTTGCCTGTGTTCTCTCAGAGAGACTCAAATTACATGTTGTACCGGGCTTACTTTTAAAGATAGCAAAGAAAATTAAAAAATAGTTGTAGTGATCAATTAGCAAACAAACAACAACACAACACACAGTCGTAATGATTGAAGAGAAAAAAGGAATCAAATTAATTAAAAGACGAATGATGAATGATACTAAAGTTACTGTATAATCCTGGTCAAATTGTGGAGTTGCATCTCGTCATTCCTCTTGGTCCTCCCTTCCATGGACGCTCCACATATCAACCTTGGGTGCCACTGTCTGTCTGATACGGATTGGTAAGGTAAGTGTGAGTTGTTTCTCCCAGTATAGCACAGGGTAAAGGCCGGCCTGTAAGTGTAGATGGAAAAACAAAAGGGGTATTGAAAAATCAATGAATAAAAATAAAGCATCAATTACGGTGGAGTGCAAGAAGAGAAGAGAGAACACTTTCAGACTGAAGCGGCTTGGATACATCGTGTCTACTCTGTTTACAGCATTAAGCTACAACAACAGCAGGACAGGAGTCAGGACAGAACAGGCCCATGGCACCGGGCCGTGACCCAACCTCCATTTACCTTAAATTTTGACAGAGCCAGACAAAAGGCATATACAGCAACCTAGCATTTTCAAAATTATGTGACTAAATTAATGCACCGCTGTCAGTCATACCACTACACTCGACTCCACCACTATATGGACATGTAGCCTAGGTCTGCTGTGGTTCTTGTTGAATTGTTGTGTTTACCTTTTATGCCACTTCATGAAACGCAGTTATTCCCTCAATCATCTCAGATCCAACTGACTGACTGCTTTCAAAGATAGTATGGTCATTATCATGGTGTGGTACGTGTTGTCCAACTCCAATGAGAGGGAGAGGAGTTGGCCTAATGGCTAGGGCGCTCGACCTCAGACCTGGGGAACTGGGTTTGAGTCTTGGTAATGACGCTGAACATCCTGTGATTCTGGGCAAATCACTTAATCTCCCCGTGCCTAACAAAGAATTAATGTATGTCCTAATGTAACGTAACTGGTGCTATGTAAAGCGCTCTGATACCTGATTGGATTCGGGTCAAGTTTGCGCTATATAAAACTCTGAAAAGAAAAAAACTAAATAAAGAAAAGAACTCAGTCTGTAGTGACTCCGATTAAGTCTATATTCCATATTAAAAAATTGTAACGGATATTGGCCTGCACCTGCAGTAGTAGTAGGAGTACAATTTGGTTATTAAACAACAAGAAGAGAAACATTGACTGTCACTTGAGTCACTTTTACTTTGTAGATTAACTAGTAAAGTTCGACTTCATGCACAACATCAACACAACAAACAACAGCAATCGCTCAGTCAACAAGCATCCAATGCATGCCATCATTACCTGTCTTGCTCTTCTCTTTGGCTGTCAGATCAGATGCCTAATTCTGACACGTTTGTGTGTCTTTTTTTAACGAGGCAGTGGCCTCATTATTACTCCACATTTATGTTGAGTGTTGTTAGTTGCTGTTTTGGTTTTCTTCTTATTCATCTGTAGCACTTTGTCGCAGTTGAAGTTGGTTCACATGGTCAGACCTGTGATGGGCCGCGGCCTGGGTAGCGGTCATTGGTGAATTGAGTTTGCAGAAATGTCAGCGAGTTTCTTTGAAGAGTCTTGTCTTTCTCTGCCAAGTACCTTCTGTCCTGACAGTGATGAGCTTTAGATGCCTGCCATGGCTTTAGCCTTCCGACAGTGATGAGTTTACTTTTGGATGCCTGCCCAAGTTCTGACAGTGAAGAGTTGTGAATGCCTGCAGAGGCGGTAGCCTTCGGACAGTGATGTGTTTCAGCGCAGAAACAAAACGGAAGATAGCTATAGTCATGTTTCACTTCTCATTGAGGGACTCTTAGAGGCAACATTTCTTGTACTATTCTCCATCCAATGTCTGGCTTGATGGAAATGTATTTAGGGCGAGTCAGGAAGATGGAGCAGGACTCTGAGGAGTGGACAGTTAAATGCACAGACGTGAAACTCCAATAGGGAAAGAAAAAGAGAAGACGGTGGTGAAGGATTTATTGTGATTTGATTTGAACCAGAAAGACAGATACACACACAAATAAAGGAAGGTAGAAAGTAACAATTTGAAAGCCTAGTTGTCAGGGAAGAGGAGCTTGTCCTCAAACTCTGGTGGTTCGGACAGAAGTAGGTCATGTAACCCACTACTTATGTAATCGAAGTTGCTCTCCTCTTCCTGCTGTGATTCACGTATTTTGTACTCTGGTGGTATGAAGTGCTGATTCATTTTGATCATGGTTAAACTTTCCACGCTTTTGGGCGAGAGACTGGTTCTTTTAAAAGTTACAATGGCACCAGCAGCACTATAAAAACACTCTCAGAAGAGACACTTGTGACAGGGGAAGCCAGATACTTTATCGTCAGCCTGCTGAGCACTGTCCATTGGCTTCTTTTCCCATACCAATACACCAATGGGTTTCGATCCACGAAGACCTCTGTTGGGTCATCCAACTAGGCCTGGACCATCTGCTCAATGCCCAGGGGTGCTACGATGTGCTCGGCCTCTTTTGCCTTTGCATCAGCACTGGACTTACCATACCCCTGCCGTAGAAACCAATCAGTTGCCAATTGTAGTGTGGATGATCCTGTTCTTGCTGTTGTTGATATTATTGGTAGTGTTGGTGTCGGTGACTGCTGGGAGCCAAACGCACCGCCCTCAGGCTCTGAAGTAGAACTTGACTCTGGATGCCCTGTAGTACTTGTTCTGACCTGGGGCGGGGGGGCCTCTAATTACCAACCGTTTGTTTTCAAAGTCATTGGCTTGCTCAGCTATCACAGTTTTGTACTTGACAACATCCACTTCTGAAAAAGGAATTACTGCCTTCCTGTTCATAAATACTTTTTACCGTCGATCCAAAATTGTGGCAGTAATGTAATGTGGTTGTGACACAATGTATTTTGAATCCTTGCATTTTCAGATAAGCGAACGGCTAAGGAGTCCGCCAAATAATGTGCGTCTTGTTTGTCATCCACACCTGCATACGTTTTAGACACCTCCTTCAGCTGTTGCTTTAGCATGTGCAACAATGGGATAACTTGGCCCATAGTACAGTCCTCCCTGCTGACTTCACGTGTGAAGACCTCAAAAGGGAGTAGCATCTCTGTCAGGCATTTAACAAGGTCCCATTGGCCCATCTCAACGGGCATGCCTCTCACAGTAGGATCCCCTAATCTTTGCATGACATAAGCATTGAGTGGTATGTACTGCTCAAACAGACGATCAAGCATGTAATAAGTTGAGTTCCAACCTGTTGGCACCTCTTGGATGAGTGCTTTCACTGGCATTTTATGCTCACTTGAATTACCCTCAGCTACATCCAGGCTTTAAAAGAATGGCTGAAATGACGGCATATTCTTCTGCAGGTGGCCAGTAAGTTGCTGACTTTGTATTCATTTTTCACAAAGTCTTGAACAACAATGTTAATGCAGTGTGCCAAACACAGGACCCTGAAATAGCCACCATCTTTCATGGCCCTAACTACATTACTGCTGTTGTCCGTGGCAACAAAACCAATGTTAAGCCTTCTTGGGCGCAGCCACTCAAAGACCTTGCTTTTAAACTCATCCAAAATGTTTGCAGCAGTATGAGATTTCTCCATGGCAAACATGGCTACAGTTGCATGTTTGCGAGTGGCATGAAAAATCTCAGCAGCGTCAACATCAGCAGATATCTGTTCTCTAACCCCCACAAAAGAGATCCAGTGTGCAGTGATGCACATGGAATCAGCGGCTTGGCAACTGGTCCACATGTCTGTTGTCAGGTGGATACTCTGAACAGCACTCTGCTTCAAGGCTTTTCCAAGCAATTCCAGCACGTCGTGATGTAGTGCTGGAACAGCAACTTTGGCAAAATAGTAGCGGCTGGGAACCTGCCATTTTGGGCAGATGGCTGTCACAAATTCCAGAAAACCCACCCCTTCAACAAAAGAAAAAGGGAGACGGTCCAGTGCTAACATTTTAGCCAGCTTCGCATTGTACAAACGTGCTATTGGGTGGTTGCGTTCGTACTGCCCCTCCCCCCTAAACATGGTGATAATGGTAGGCTGCATCGTTTTCCTTTCTCTTAGGCTCAACGACGCACTTTTTTTCATTGTGGTACTCCTTGCTGTCTCAGGCTGACTCTTACTCTTGTGCCACTGAGATGTTGCTGAAGCTGTGGGCGACGATAACACTGCACTGCTGGGGACAGGGCTACTTTGCGTAGCACTACCAGAGAGAATATCTCCCTGTCCTTCCTCTTCCACCATGATCGGATCTTCTTCTTCTACTCATTTATCCCCACCAACACCAATGGTTGCAGTTTTTATGCCACTAAGGTGGTCCTCCCAGTTGATCAAGTGGTGTTTTTTCCGGTACCATAGTTTGTACTAAGCTTACCCCGACTAACAGAGGTATTACAAAATGAACATATAGCAATGTCCTCCTCCTTTTCGCTAACCGTAAAGAAGTCCCAAACTAGGGAGCTTAACTTTTGCCTCCTGTTGGAGGTGCCACTACCAATGCCGGATGAACTGAAGGGTGTGCGTTGAATTTGACTCTGTGCTGTACCACTGCCCACTTCTACTGAGGTGGTGGTTGTGCTGGATGTAGGTCACTGCCGGGCCTTTGATAATGCAAATATGGAAGCTGTAGGTCGTGTTGGTGTTACCTGTGTTGGAGGTATGCGTGCTACATCCCTCGCAGCGATTTTCTCCATCTCCTCGGGGCCAGGAGTGATGTTCGTGATGACTGGCTCATAATCATCATCCTGCTGTTCTGCATCAACCTCCATTAGTGTAAGGCTTTCTGGAACGTTCCCTTTCCGTAGCCTGGTCTTGGGACGTGTCTCCCTCTCAGACTCAGTTTGTGGCTTCCAAGTGGCATCTAGATCATCAGAAGGGGGGCTTGGCGAATAACTCGATTGACTAACCATCCTTTTCCTTGATGGGGATTTGGAAGACAATGGATCTTCTGCATGAGTGGCTTCCTCTTCTTCTTCCTCTGCATGAGGCTCAATTTCCTGAACTGCCCCTACTTCGGGAGGAACAACAACTACTATTGCGGGCGGTGTTTGCAGCTGTTGTTGTTGACCACTTATCTGCTGTGTTTCCTCCTGTGTTGATTGGGTACTACTTTGAGATAGCGATAAGTTTAGCTCAGGCTCAGTATCACTTGTTTCCACCTTTAGGCTGGCTACCTCATCCACACTCATGTGCTTGGGCCTGGGTTGGTGGCTTGGGCCCACTGATGTGGAGGTGCTGCCCCCAGCTTGCCTCCCCGGACACCGCTGCTGCAGGCGTCATTTTTGGTTTCACAAAAAAGGTTTTTGGGCGACACACCAGACTTAAGTGTCACTTCCTTCTTCTGTTCCTTCTTTCTTGGTACTGGAGAACCTGGTACCTGCTTTCTTTGGGGCCAACTTCTTCAGATGTCAGCAGCACTCAGTTGCACAAGTTGCAGAGATGTCTGGTCAGGTCACTCACATGTCACGTTGTGTACAACAGCAGGACGTCTGTCTGGCAGCACAATGGGCGATGATGACACACCTCCTCCCCAGTCTTTTGTGCACCTAAAAGCAAAAAAGCCAGAAGAACATCAGTCAAATGATAGTACAATCAAACTAATATAATATATAACTTCTTAGTGTGTGGTGGTCACAATTATTACATTTTAGTAACCCAGTGAACAACAACAGTGTAGCCATTTATGAGACTTTGACAACAAGGACAGGGCTTTCCTGGTGTACTGTGTACACTCAGGAAGAATAAGAATAGCAAAGAACAAAAACAAAAATGTAGTGGAGCCTGTTTGGCCTAAATTTGTGCATCATGTGGGATGAATGCAGCATCAGGGAGCTGCAGCTGGCAATGGGGATGGATTTGGAAGCAGTAAGACAAGAGGAACAATGGAAAGACACGCAGGCCTATGTGGCAAAAACAGCACACTACTAACTACCACCACAAAATGGCTCCCAGCCACATGGTCACTCACAGGCACAAGGCACGGCAAACAATGAACTCAAGCAGGCCTATATGGCCAGACAAAGGATGCCTGATAAACAACACAGTTTTAATGCAAAAATGAAAATCCACATGGCTAAAAACAGGTTGGAAAGTTACACAACAACCACAACAACAACACAAACACATGCAAAAAAGGTATTTATTTAACACACCTAAAAAGTGAAATATACCCCAGAAAAAAACCCACATTTTGCAATTCAACCCAATAAAATTCAACAGACACCACAAAAACAGTTGTTTCATTCACCCATGAGTACCTCTGGGCCTACTGGCTGAAAAGGCCTAACTAACACACACCCAAATAATGAACCCCCCCAAAAAACTACATTTTACAAGCCAATCCAATGCCATCATGCCCTAAATGATGTTTAAATTCAACAGACAACACAAAAACAGTTGTTTCATGCACCCATGATGATTGATGAGTACCTCTGGGTCTACTGGCAGACTAGGCCACAAGCTTGGAGGCCTATGGCAAAAGCAAAGTGGCTGGTCCCACAAAATGGCCGCCACCACATGACCAGCCCACCCACAACAACAAGAAAAGGAAGACAAGACAGACAATGCAGGCCTATGGCAAAAGCACAATGCCTGGCTTCACATAATGGCCGCCACCCACATGGTCAGGCCACCCACAATAACAAGAAAGTGAAGACAAAGGACAGGACAAGGAAGTTGGAGACTCTGGGGAACTTCCTTCCTCTTTTAAAAAATTGTAAAAAAAGAAAAACGACTCCTTGCTCAAAAAACTACAGCCAAATGACAACCTGAGGAGTTTTTTAACAAAATGAACAAAATCATCATTTTCGAGAAGGTTTTATGCTGCTCGAGAGATACTCTTCGCCAGATTGCAAATTCTGCATGTTCGGCATCGCGATCTTTACAAAAAGTCGTTATCGCATGCGCAAACACGTATATTGAGCGCGCAAAGAAGACAAAAAGTGTAAGTCCGCGTTGTCGCGTAGTGCGGAGCTGCCAAAACTACGCGAGCTAGACACCTACTGGCTGAAAAGGCCTATTTATTTAACACACCAAAAAACTGAAATACCACCCCACAAACCACATTTTGCAATTCAATCCAATGGCATCCATGCCATAAATGATGTTAAAATTCAACAGACAACACAGAAACAGTTTTTATGCACTCATGATGACTACCTCTGGGCCTAATGGCAGACTAGGCCACAAGCTTGGAACTGAAGCCTATGGCAAAAGCAAGCACACTGCCTAACTTCACAAAATGGCCGCCACCCACATGGCCAGGCCACCCACAATAACAAGAAAGTAAAGACAGAGAATGAATGCAGGCCTATGGCAAAAGCACACTGCCTGGATGGCTCCACAAAATGGCCACTAGCCACCCACAACAAAAATAAATGGAAGACAGACAATGCAAGCCTATGGCAAAAGCGCACTGCCTTACTCCACAAAATGGCCGCCACCCACATGGCCAGGCCACCCACAATAACAAGAAAGTGAAGACAGACAATGAATGCAGGCCTATGGCAAAAGCATACTGCTTAGATGGCTCCACAAAATGGCCGCTAGCCACCCACAACAAAAAGAAATGGAAGACAGACAATGCAAGCCTATGGCAAAAGTACACTGCCTGCTTTCACAAAATGGCTGCCACCCACATGGCCAGGCCACAACAACAACAAGCATAAGCCAAGGGGTACAAAGAAAAGACATGCAGGCCTATATGGAAAAAGCTGCACACTACTAAACTACCACTACGAAATGGCCCCAAGCCACATGGTCACTCACAGTCACAACAGGCCATGGAAAACAATGAACTCAAGCAAGCCTATATATGACCAAAGGAGGCCTTCTAAACAATACAGCTTTAATATAAAAATGCAAAAACAAAAATCAACAGGGCTACGAAAGGTTGGAAAGTTACACTGCAAGCACACACACATATCCAACAAAGGTATTTATTTATTAACACACACGTCCAAAAAGTGAAATACACCCCAATCACATTTAGCAATTCAATCCAATGCCATCCATACCCTACATGATGTTTAAGTTCAACAGACGCCACAGAAACATGTACCCATGGGTACCTCTGGGCCTACTGGCTGAAATTTCAAAGAAAAACAACTAGGCCCCTACTGAAACTACAGGCCACCCACAACAATAAAGTTTAAAACAATGAAAATCCCAGAAAAATGTATGTACAAACAAGCCCCAATCAAACAAACAAGTACACCAATTCTCCAACTTACTTGTAAAATCTTAAATCCAAAAGTCCTCAAATCCAATCCAATGATATGATGCATCAGACAGACACAAAAAGTGATCCTTCCAGCTCCAAATCCAAATGAAAGTAAACAGCACATGGACAAACCACTGGGAGGAGCCTGCTGAACAGGAAGTTGGAGACTCAGGGGCACTTCCTTCCTCTTGAAAAAAAAAAGTAAAAAATGAAAAAGGACTTCTTGCACAAAAAAACTACAGCCAATCTGAGGAGTTTTTTTGAGCAAAATGATCATTTTCGAGAAGGTTTTATGATGCTCGAGAGATATCCTTTACCAGATTGTAGTTCTGCGTGTTCGGGATCACGATCTTACCAACACTGCCGCCGGACGTCAGATCGCGCGTCCGAATGACATGTTCACGTTCACACACTCTCGCGGGATCGTGCGGCTGGATTACAAATCTCGTGGCACACGCAAACGGATAAAAAATCGCGTCGGTGAACGCAGAATCACAGTAAGTCGTTACCGTGCGCGCGAGAACGCATATTGAGCATGCGAAGAAGAAAAACAGCTACGCTACGTTGCAGATTGCGTAGTATTCGGGAACTACGCATGCTACGCGAACCGCGAAGTTACCGAAACTACGCAAACTCCACGAGCGGAGTGTAGTTCACCGCCCAGGGTTACCTGTGAGGCCTAATCAATGTGCATATTGTCAGCAGGAGGGGCATTGGCGACATGAGTGCCCTGTATTGCTACAGGCTGGTGGGATCTCTAGAAGAGGAGGTTTTCGAGGACGGGGTAGAGGAGTAATACATCAGAATGAGAGAAGAGCAAAACGAACTGAGAGAGTTGAGAAGGATCGGAATTATTTTGATGATCTGAGAGGACGGCAGTATTGTTGTGAGGATTATGATGTAGATGAAGGAACAGGGATGTCCATCCACAGCTCGGACAGCTATGGACAGGGTAGGGGACCAGTTTCAGTGAATGTAGATCAACATGGACCTTATGTTGCTGCGGGTTTGCTTGGTACTTTTCAAAAGTTTTTGGTTGATATGGGTGCTATGAATAGCTCCGTTTCTCATTCCCTGGTCCCTGGGGCAGTTCTGTCTGGCAAGAATAATGTTTCGGTGGAATTTTCAGGTACACCGGTTGTTAGTCCCATCTCTAAGCCCCTTGCTTTGACAATTGGTCCATTTTCAGTGAAATCCTCGTTTCTTTGGACTTAAAATTGTGGAGAGAATTTATTGGGGCTTGATTTGTTAAAACGACTGCACGCAACCATTTTTTGTTCTCCAGACGGTGTTCACATGACGATTGGACCTGATGTTGCACGAACGAAGAAACACTTTGCCAAACACACCCCTCTTCCTATTGAGTTTAAGGACGTTCCTAGTACGCTGTGGGCTACAGGTAATGTTGACGTAGGCCTGTTGCAGGTACCGCCAGTGTCTATTAAGGTTAAGGATAACGTTCCTCTGCCTCGTATTCCACAATATAAAATATCGCAAGCAGGAGAGACTGCTTTGTTAAAAATTATAAAAGATTTAATTGCGTCTGGTGTGGTTGAGGAAACGGTTTCTAATGTGTGTAACAGCCCTATTCTTTTGGTTCTTAAAAAGGTCCTGACAGATTCAGGTGATACCCATCCTGATGTATATCGATTTATTATTGATCTTAGGGAATATCGTAGTCCCCTAATTACCTGTTGTTCCCGATATCACTTCCATTTTGACTATGATCCCTCCTACAGCTCAGTATTTCTCTGTGATTGATTTGAAGAATGAGTTTTTTAGCATTCTGATCCATCCAGATTCCAGGTATCTTTTTGGCTTCAATTTATCAGGCCGAAGCTTTGTGTTCTGTCGAGCGCCTCAGGGGTATACTGAAAGTCCAAGTATATATAGTCAAGCATTAAAAGCACAATTGGACTCACTGGTACTTATGACAGTTAATGTATTGGTGCAATATGTTGACGATCTCCTCATGGCTTCTGGTACTGAAGAAGAATGTAAGATCTGTGACTGGGGGTGAATGTTTTGCCATTGTGCAACATTCCGTCCATCATCTTGTGTGTTTTGCTGTTCACCCTATGTGGGAAGGGTATGCCCAGACGTGGGTCCCGTGCTCACTACGCCACTGGAGTCAAGCTATCCTGGCTGATGACGGCTGATAGCCAGAAACCGGTCCTAGGATGCTTGATTCCGGTCCAGGGAAGACATGGCTTGGCAGTTCGGGCTGGACTGTTCCCATGAGGCACAGGGTCAAGACTGATTTGCATATGGCCATGTCTGAACTGGGGTGGCGTGGTGAGCAAAATAACGATGGATTAAACCCAGATCTGTGACTGGGGGTGAATGTTTTGCCATTGTGCAACATTCCGTCCATCATCTTGTGTGTTTTGCTGTTCACCCTATGTGGGAAGGGTATGCCCAGACGTGGGTCCCGTGCTCACTACGCCACTGGAGTCAAGCTATCCTGGCTGATGACGGCTGATAGCCAGAAACCGGTCCTAGGATGCTTGATTCCGGTCCAGGGAAGACATGGCTTGGCAGTTCGGGCTGGACTGTTCCCATGAGGCACAGGGTCAAGACTGATTTGCATATGGCCATGTCTGAACTGGGGTGGCGTGGTGAGCAAAATAACGATGGATTAAACCCAGATCTGTGACTGGGGGTGAATGTTTTGCCATTGTGCAACATTCCGTCCATCATCTTGTGTGTTTTGCTGTTCACCCTATGTGGGAAGGGTATGCCCAGACGTGGGTCCCGTGCTCACTACGCCACTGGAGTCAAGCTATCCTGGCTGATGACGGCTGATAGCCAGAAACCGGTCCTAGGATGCTTGATTCCGGTCCAGGGAAGACATGGCTTGGCAGTTCGGGCTGGACTGTTCCCATGAGGCACAGGGTCAAGACTGATTTGCATATGGCCATGTCTGAACTGGGGTGGCGTGGTGAGCAAAATAACGATGGATTAAACCCAGATCTGTGACTGGGGGTGAATGTTTTGCCATTGTGCAACATTCCGTCCATCATCTTGTGTGTTTTGCTGTTCACCCTATGTGGGAAGGGCATGCCCAGACGTGGGTCCCGTGCTCACTACGCCACTGGAGTCAAGCTATCCTGGCTGATGACGGCTGATAGCCAGAAACCGGTCCTAGGATGCTTGATTCCAGTCCAGGGAAGACATGGCTTGGCAGTTCGGGCTGGACTGTTCCCATGAGGCACAGGGTCAAGACTGATTTGCATATGGCCATGTCTGAACTGGGGTGGCGTGGTGAGCAAAATAACGATGGATTAAACCCAGATCTGTGACTGGGGGTGACTGTTTTGCCATTGTGCAACATTCCGTCCATCATCTTGTGTGTTTTGAAGAATGTAAGGAAGCCATGGTTAAACTGTTAATTCATTTGGCTCAAAATGGACATAAAGCGTCCCTTTCTACGTTTCAGTATTGTCGACTGGAGGTTTCCTATTTAGGTCACCTCCTATCAAAAGAGGGTAGGAGATTGACACCTGAACGTATTTCTGTAATCAATAAGATGGGCGTGCCAAAGACACAAAGAGAAGTGCAAGGTTTCATTGGAATTACCTCATATTGTCGTCATTGGATCCCCAACTTTAAATTGATTGTGAAACCCCTTCTTTATTTAACTACGAAAGATGTGAGTGAACCCTTGCCGTGGATGCTTGAGTGTCAGCATTCCTTCGAACAGCTGAAGCATGCGCTTTGTTCTGCTCCTGTCCGTGGTACTCCTGACTATAGGCAGCCCTCTGTATTGTATGTACATGAAGTGGATGGTTGTGCGCTGAGTGTTTTGGTACAGGCTTTCGGTGGTAAGTACCGGCCCTGCGCATATTTTTTTGCTGTCATTGACAACATGGCCAGAGCGCTCCCGAGCTGTCTGAAAGCCGCTGCTGCGGTAGCCATTGCAATCAGACAATCGGCAGGGCTCATTCTTGACACTGACCTAACGGTCTTGGTACCCCATTCTGTAGATACCCTATTGAATAGAACGCAGACGCAGCACCTAACTAGTGCGCGTCTGACTGGATATGAGTTAACTTTGTTTGCTCCACATGTCACCATTAAACGATGTGTCACTCTGAATCCAGCCACGTTACTATCCCTCCCTTCGACGAGTCATGATGCAGATATGCATGACTGTCTGTACAGAACAGAGGAGGAAATGTAGGGACGGGTAGCCCTGAATGATGTTGAGGAAATGAAGGGACGGGTAGACCTGAATGATGTTCCCTTATCTGAACCCCAAGGGCAACTATATGTCGATGGCTCCTGTCTTAAGCTACCAGATGGCACTACTGCCCAATCTGCTGAGGCAGCTGAGTTAGTAGCCCTGTTGAGAGCTTGTGAGTTAAGTGAGAATATGGCTGTCAATATTTACACCAACAGCCACTATGCGTTCGGAGTCGCTCATAATTTTGGGCGGCTGTGGGCGGAAAGGGGGTTTCTGACATCCCATGGGTTGAAGATACACCATGGCCCATTGATCCATAGATTGTTGTCAGCTTTAATGTTTCCCAATAAGTTGGCAATAATAAAATGCAGTGCCCACAATGTATTTACAGATGATGTAGGTAGGGGTAACGCATTTGCGGATCAAACAGCTAGAGAAACTGCAAGATCAAAGATGAGTAAGATGTTTGTGGCAGGACCCCCTAGGTGGGTACCTGATAATGGGATGTATGAGAACACTGTAAGTAGTGTTAAGGACATACAGAATGAAGCCACGGCAGATGAACTGGCTGTATGGCAGGAAAGGACAGGTACTCTAGACGAGGATGGGTGCTGGACTGATTTCTCAGACAGCCAAAGATGGCTGTTGCCCAATGCATATCTTTTTCCCGTTGTTACTATGGCTCATGATCCCACTTATATTAGTGCAAAAGGAATTTGTAAATTGTAAGACCCATTGTGGCGAAATGCTCTCATCCCCAAGGTAGCTGCCCATTTAGTGAAATACTGTATGATTTGTTTAAAGCATAATCCTGGGAAAGGTACATGTGTGCCTTCTGGGAATTTTGCACCACCCTCATTTCCCTTTGAGGTTCTGCAAATGGACTTCATTGAGCTAGAACGAGTGAATAATTTGAAGTACGTTCTAGTGGTGGTGTGTGCTTTCAGTAGGTGGGTAGAGGCATACCCTGTCAAAGAAAATACTGCAATCGCAACGGCGAAGGCACTCATAAAAGAGTTGGTCCATCGTTTTGGTTTGCCTAGAGTGATCTGGAGCGATAACGGAAGTCATTTTAATGCCTGAGTTATGCAGTTGATGTGTGAAGGGTTGCATATAAATCAGATGTTTCATGCGGCAAATCACCCGCAGTCTGCAGGTCTTGTTGAGAAATATAATGGAGTAATAAAGCTTAAGCTAGCTAAAATTCAGGAGAGCACAGGCCTGAAGTGGCCGGATGCATTACCATTAGCCTTTTTGTCCACAAGAATAACCGCACACACAAGTACTGGACTATCTCCCTATGAGGTAGTCTTTGGGCACCCTGCTAATGTATGGGGTGTCCATAGGCCAAAAGGATTTAGTGAGATTGAGTATCCGATGATTATAGATTATCTGTATGAATTAACTAAAAATCTTTGTTCTATTCATCAGCAGATTGAGGAGTCACTGCGGCCACTTCCGGACAGTCCTGGCCATACATCGAAGCCCGGAGACTGGGTTCTCCTTCTTAATTTTGCGAGGAAGAAGGCTCTGGAGTCCAGATGGTATAACCCAAGCCAAATCCTTTGGCAACGAGGACGGCAGTGAAGGTGGATGGGAAGAAAAACTGGATACATGCCCATCATACTAAGAAGATACCGCTACCACTCCCTTATGACCGATGGGTGCAAAATGGAATGGGAGATTGTGAGAGTGAGCACGTCCCAAGGTTCATCCCGTTTTCAGATGCTCGGCTAACTTGGACGGAGAAAGAAAAGGAGAATGAGGATGTCCTATTGGAAGCTGTCCCACCTGAAATAAGGGCAGCATGAGTATCCTCTGACACTGAACAACAAGTGTTGGAGTCTGTGAGCTCTGTTGAGCCTGAGCCTTCGTTGCTTTTCTCTGATCAAACAGTGCCTGGGTCTGTGCGATATGATCTACGTCCACGACAAACGAAGAGCACCAGAGAGAAATAGAGAGTTCTGAATTTGAGATTATGGCAAGAGCACGATATCTGTAGTGCCTGCCACAAAAGAGAGACACTGGTACGCTGTTTTGGAACATTGAGACTTTCGAGTGAGCTGTGGGTATTTGCCTGGAGGGTACCCCAACTGATACGAAAAGGGATTGGACTATTGAGTAGGCCTAGACTGTGAGGCCCCACATGGAGGAAGTTATCTGTTACAGTGTGATGGACAATAGAAGCCTGCCAAAGAGGCTTAGAATGGGCTTTGGAATAGTTGATATTCGATTGAACCAGGTCGCAAGTGACTTCGCCATCTTTGTTGAGAGTAGGTGTTAGGTATGTTTCCGTTTGGGCGAGTAGTTGCTCAAGAGGAGCAGCCTCTGGCGGCCCGTCCTTAGGTCAAAATGATCCTGGATGGTCTGGTTGGACCACTGAAACCAAAGTTGTGGTCTTATTCTGTATTTATGTTGTAATGATTATATTGTTTGGAGTTGTATTCTATTTAGAAGTTAAGCATCCAATGCATGTCCTGATAGGGACTACTCCTGATCTGCCTGAGCATTTGTATGCTTCCTTAGCTCCACATAAAGAAATACAAATGCGACAAAGAGTTGGATTTGTGGGTTACTTCCTTCTATGACCCATAAGAATGATCTTCTTATATCTTTGCCTCTGTTATATCTAGGGAGTTGTGAAGCATGGTTCCAGCTCCTTACTGTAGTGCATACCCACTCACATGCAGATACGGTCCAATTGACTAAAGAAGATTATGAAGCAGTGTTGGAATACATAGTGATGCATCAGGGATCCACTCCAGGAAAAGGAGGGAAGGCAGGTACTTTGCATCCAGATGCCTGTATGAATGTTTATGAGCAAAGTGCAAACTTCCTGGGCAAAAGATGAGATGCTAGAGTTCCAAGGGTTTAATATTACAGAGTATTTTAGATCTTTTCATGAGAGGAATATCCCAGATAGTAAGGTTCTACCTATTCCAGTAATTAATAAGACAGCCCAATTCTGTGTAAAAGGGTTTTTGAAGTGTTCCTGTGAGGCAGAGTCATTGCAATTATACGTTTACATTGGCCACACCAAGTAGTCCACCATTGCTTACACCCCCCAATGTATATTTTGTCTGTGAGATACTTGCTTATGTATGGCTTCCTAGGGGATGGGCAGGATGCTGTTATGTTTCTTTCCTATTACCCCCATTTTATTTAGCCCCATCCAATTATCATAAGGATCATAAGTTATAGCAAAAAGGTACCTCATTGTCACAAGTGAAAAGGGTTATCAATACTGAAGATGTCGATCAGACAGATACCACGATGCAGCAATTTGCTGATGCTATGAAGGGATTGTTGCCTTTATGGGGACCTATGTATAATAGTAGACAAATTTGTCATCTCACAAGAGTAGTGGAAGCTGTCATTAACACTACTGCTTGTATACTTACGGATATTACAGCTGAACTTCAGGCGATCAGGCTTGTTGCTCTTCAAAATCGGATTGTCCTTGATGTTATCCTCACAGATAGGGGTGGAGCCTGTTGTGTAATCGGCAGCAGTTGCTGTGTTTACATACCAGACCACGCCCCTACTGTCTATTCAGACATTCAGAAGCTCCATCAGTTAGCCTCCAAAATACATGAAGATAATGGTACATGGTCTTTGACACAATGGTTTTGGGGACTGATGTCTATGTGGGGATGGAAGATTCTTATGGGTTTGATAGTGGTTGCTGGGATTATTTTTCCGTTTGCCTTTGTGTGAATTGTCACTCAACCTGTTGCACTTATTGTATGGCTAGACTGACCCCTCCTGTTCCAATAAGTGAGTCTAAGGCCAGGGATGCGATTGTGATGCTGAAAGAACTTCAAGAACTAATAGACATCAATGAAGGCATTTTCGAGGATTAAAGATTCAAATGTAACAGAATATCGCCTTAGTACCGCATAGTTGCGTGCCCCTATGTTCCTAGGTTCAGATATTGCCTGATGGTTACCAATCTGTTATATTTAGCTTATAACGATAAAAAGAGGGTCTGTTGGTTTCAAAATAATCAGAGGGCTATGCCCCTTGTGTTGCTCTATTTAGATTACTCTTATATAGCTAAATATAATAATAGTAGTTATCCGCATTTACAACCCACTGAGCTATAATATACAGAATAGGTTGGTCTTGGACGGGTGGCAGCCATTTAGTGTGTTGGCCGCCATCTTATATTATGGTTATATATAAGCACTCGGTGAGCTCTAAACTGTGAACGAGGTAGGCCCAGTTGGAGCTGCCCATGACACTTGTTGTTCACCTAATTAGTATACGCCCAGTTTCGCTTTCCTGACTCAATAAGGGGCGCTCCTTTGCTTGAATAGGCCTCTATGTGTGTGTACGCAGTATTCTATTTGTAGCATCTCTCCTACGCTAGGAGGGGCAGGGATGCAGCTGGCTGACCTTGACTAAGAGATACTGTGTGCCTGTCTGGGGCTGGTGATGTACGCCCCTCTGCCTCTCTAAAGTACGCATCCCAAATCTGTAACTTTCCCTTGTAGGCGTACTCTGTGGATTATGACGTGGTTGATGTATCATACTATGCTGCGCATCAATAACGAGTCAGTCCTCTTGTAAGCATTGCAATCTCCAGGCTGCATTTGAGCTCCTCTGCAGAGTATAGATAATAAACTGCTTGTTTGTGTTCTCTACTGGCTGACCGACTCTTCATTACAATAGGTAAGGCCGAGAGGTGGTTTAGTAACCCGAGTGACCCTATTCAAGTCACTTCCATCAACGTCCAACACTATCCGATTTTGTAACGCAACAAGCCTCATAGCCTGGAGCTCAGCTGTGATGTTTGTCAAAGTCCTTGCTGTCGTATTAATGACCCCATCAACAACTCTTGTGAATCGACGAATATTAAGGCTGTTGGACATTGGGCCCCAAAAGGGTACAATACCTTTCATGGCATATGTGAACTGTTGGAAAGTGGAATCTGTCTGATCTATATCTTCCGTGTTAATAATCCTTCTAACTCGGGGCAGGTATGCCCGCCTATGCTGCAATCGATGGTCCTTATGGTAATTGGATGGTGCTTTATACACTGGGGGAAAAATAAAAGAGAGGTATCAAATACCTGGCCACCCACTAGGAAGCCAAACATAAGCTTGGGATCCACAAACAAAATAAACATTATATGGGGGAACAAAGGTGGGCTACTAATTGTACTCAGCGTATATGTGTAATTGCATTTACTCTCTCCCACACTTACCTTCCCAATTCCCCGAAAACAGAAACCAGCTGTTGAGTTAACTACTGGCACTGGCATTGCTTTATCCTTAGTAATGTTGATTCTTTGGAATGATCGGAAACATTCAGTAGCGTTGAACCCTTGAAAATCTAACATTTCATTCCAAAGCCATGTTTCGTTCTTTACCTTCTCATATACATTCATGCAGGTTGTTGGAGACAATGTACCAGGGGTCCCTTGGTCTCCTAACCCTGTGTGAGTAAACCCTTGATGTAAACATACATATTCTACCATATTTATAGCAGAGAATTGAAAGTGATAATGCACCATAGCAAACAGTTCAAATCACCCTTCACAACTTCCTGAGATAGGATAATGGCATAGATAATAGAATATCACTCTTATGTGTAACTGAGAGAAGCAATTCACAGATCCAGCATTTAGTAGCATTGGACGTATCATGGTTCTGATGCAACATTTGTAAAAATACATTGTCTGCATAAGTTTTTCGATGTTCCTCTTTGTGAGGGCCAAAGTAACAAATATGTGTTCAGGGAGAACTGGAGTTGTCCCGATCAAAGAGTAAACAGGAAACTTCTCATCCAGGAAGTAAGATCTCCCCAATACTATTATTAGTGCAATAGAAAGTATTGATGCAAAAACTATTTTACTCTTTGCAGACCAACCCCACTCTGGACGCGGAGGTGCAAAGGGCTGCTCTTCCTCCGTAATGGGCCGACCAAACGGATACATTGTAAACAAGGGAAAAAAGGAATGCAATGAAACTAATGACAAAAAGGGGGGCAAATGTTCCCAGTGTCCGTCTGAGCCTCACTGGTAGACTCCTATTGTTTATCAACTTTGGCTCTCTTGAGCACCAGCGGTGGAGCTGCTCAGTCCTAGCTCCGTTCTGTATCCCGTGTTGCAGGGTAATGTACTTCTCTCTTGGGGAGCACACTCAGCTTACCCTGTACAATGTCCGAACAATGCACTGCCTCTCCCTAAGCTACTGTTGCCTGACTTGTCGAGTCCATCCCTGCTAATCTGACTTTTTCTTTTGTGCACCGTTCCTCCGTCAGGTGCACAAATTGTACCTAGCTACTCCAGGCACAGAAGGGTCAGGAAGAAGGGGGTCAGACACAGAGCGGCCAGTGGAAAAAGACTCTGGAATTGCCTTAATCTCCGGGGGCACTGCCACATTCAGGATATCATTGTTCTCGGCCTCTGTTTGGGTCCACGTGAGTTGGGCGTCCGAAATGGGAATGAATTGCGGGACTTTCTCACACTCGGAGTCCCTGATGCCCTCACGGACGCACTGATTATAGGGTAAGGGTAGAGGAACTTTGCAACAATGCTGGCAATTAATCCAATTTTTTCGGCCGATAAACTTGACTGCTGTGAGGATGGCAAGGAACACCTGGACTGGCCCCTTCCACCTCGGTTCTATGCTCCTTTTTCTCTGAAACTTACAGATGAGTACAAAGTCCACAGGCTGAATGTCATGTCATGTCCCCTCAGGTACTGGCGGGAGCGAATACTGGATATGTTGGTGAATAGAACGCAGACTTTTAGTTAACTCATACAAATAGTCCATCAGCAAAGGATATTCAATTTCAGAAAACCTACGAGGACATGGGGCGCCCCAGACATTTGCCGGGCGCCCGAACACGACCTCGTAGGGGAACAATCCTGTTCTAGAATGGGTTGTAGTTCTTGTGGAAAAAAGGGCTAATAGTAAAGCATATGGCCACTGCAACCCTGTGCTTTCCTGAATCTTTGCCAATTTCAGTTTGAGAGTATATTTGTACTTCTCAACCAAATCTGCAGTCTGAGGGGGATTTGCAGCATGACATTTTTGTTTGATATGGAGTCCCTCGCACACCAACTGAATCACTTTAGCATTGAATTGGCTTCCATTGTCACTCCATATCAAAAGGGGAAAGCTGAAACGATGAAAGAACTCCTCTAGGAGTACCTTTGCAGTCACTATGGGCCATTTTTTCTTTTGTGGGGTAAACCTCAGCCCATTTACTGAGTGCACAAACAAACACTAACACATATTTCATGTTGTTGACTCGATCCATCTCTATATAGTCTATCTGGGGGAACCTCAAAAGGGAAAGTGGGTGGTGCAAAATTACCAGGTGGTGTAGGGGTACCCTTTCAAGGATTGTGCATCATACACACCCTACAGTATTTGACCAAGTGGCGGCAGTCTTTGGGAAATTATCATTTTGCCATACAGGGTCCAACAACTTACAAATACCTTTAGCACTGATATGACCTGGCCCATGCACCATGGTGACTATGGGGAAAACATATGCATCTGGTAGTATCCATCTCTGTTTCTCTGACTTATCAGTCCAACACCCCACCTCATCCAAATGTGCTGTGATTTCCTGCCATATTGCTAATTCCTCAATAGTTGCCTCACTCTGTATCTCCTTGACATTTTTCCATGTATCCTCAAACATGGTAACCTCAGGTACCCGCCTAGCGGGACCTGCTACAAACATTTTTTTCATCTTTGTTCAGGCTGTCTTCTTAGCTATCTGGTCTGCAAATACGTTCCCACTACCCACATTGCCAGTAATTGTCTTGTGGGCTCTGCACCTCACTATCGCTAAATTCTTGCGGAGGGCCAAAGCCGATGTATTAGGGGGCCGTGTTGAATCTTCATCCCATGGGAAGTGAGAAACCCACTTTCTGCCCAGAGCCGTCTAAAATATTAAGCGACTTCAAATGCGTACTGACTGTCAGTATAGATATTGACAGCCAGTCCCTCACTCAACTCAGATGCTCGAATAAGGGCAATGAGCTCTGCAGCTTGGGCCGACTGATAAGGTACTCATGATGTATCAAATACTGTGTACAGCATTGTGATCGCGTATGCAACAGTTGTGGTGCCATCTGGTAAATTAAAACAAGAGCCATGGACATATAGTTCCACTAGGGGGTCAGATAAGAGAACGTCAGTCATGTCTATCCGTCCCTTCATTTCTTTTTCAGTTTGAAAAATACAAGCATGTATGTCAATTTCCTCACTCTCAGAAGGGAGGGGTAGTAACGTGGCAGGGTTCAGAGTGGCACGTCTTTTAATCATGAAATTAGGTGTAAAGAGAGTTAGCTCATAACCAGTCAGATGTGTACTGGTAAGGTGCTGCATCTTAGTCTTATTCAAAAGGGTATCCACAGCATGGGGGACCATGACTGTGAGGTTGGCATCAAGTACAAGCCCTGCCAATTGCCTTATAGAGACGGCCACAGCCGTGACCGCTCTTAGTCAGCTCGGAAGGGCTCTTGCGACAGGGTCAAGAAGAGCAGAAGAATAAGCACACAGCCTTTGCTTACCTCCAAAGACCCGTGTTAAAAGAGAGAGTGCACAGCCAGCCATCTTGTGCATGTACAGCACGAACAGTTTGCATAGTCAGGCTACCAAGCCCAGGCGCAGAGCCAAGCGCAACTTTTAATTGCTCAAAAGACTGCTGACATTAAGGCATCCAAGGCAAGGGTTCATGCACATTTTTAGTGATTAGTGCTAGCAAAGGCTTTGTTAGTAGCAAGTAGTTAGGAATCCAGTGTTGACAATAGGAAGTAATGCCAATAAAAGCACGCACATCCTTTTGAGTTTGAGGGATAGGCATTTTAACAATGGTACTGATGCGCTCAGGAGTCAATCTCCTACCCTACTCTGACAGGTGACCTCCTGTCAAGAATATTGAAATTTGGAAAGGCACACTATATGTCAGTGGTGTGCCAAATGCAGCAACTATTTAACCGTACTGTCTTTGCAACCCTTTTCAGTGTCAGAAGCGATGAGAAGGTCATCTACATATTGGAGCACTACATTACCTGAGGGAAGCATAAAGGAGTCCAATTGGGCTTTTAAAGTTTGGCTATATATACGAGGGCTCTCAGTATAGCCCCGAGGAGCTCGACAGAATCTAAAGCTTCTGCTAGTAGGTGTAAAGCCGAACAAGTGCCTGCTGTCTGGATGGATCTGAATACTGAAGAATGCATTTTTCAGATCAATAATTGAAAATTATTTAGCAGATAGGGGAATGATCATCTGAAGAGCAGTAATGTCAGGGACCACCGGAAACTGAGGAATAACTATTTTATTAACTTCTCGCAAGTCAATTACAAAACGAAAAACGTCTGGATTGTCATCAGAGGAACCCAAACATGCCCTCTTAAGGATAGGAAGAAAAGGACTATTACACACATTAGCAGTCATCTCCTGACACAATCAAGTCCTGTATAATTTGCAATAAGGCTCATTCCCCTGCCTGCAGTATTTTATACTGAGGAATGCACGGCTAAGACAGCTTGTGAGAGAGGCTGTCAGTCCTGTTTGCGTGCAGTACGGTGATTTTAAATCTTCTAACTTGTGCACTTGCACTCTGACTTTGACCTTCGTTTTGAACCCCTTCGCTGCTAGGCCTTTTCCCCTCCTGTGCTAAGCCTTTTTTGGGCTATTTGGGGTAGTGCGCGCTTAGGCCCCTGTAACTTTTTGACCACATTAGGTATCCACGCCAAATTTGCGTCCTTTTCTTCCAACATCATGGGGATTCTAAAGGTACCCAGGGTTTGTGGATTCTCCTAGAGGGTTCCCAGAAATTAGTCAAAATACAGCAAAATGTTGTTTTTTTTTGTGATAAATGGGGAAAAGTGGCTGCAAATGAAAGCGTCTGGGTTTTTCTCTGCAAATGATATCAAAAAAGGGTTTGTGGGGCTGAAATCACAATTTCTCCAGCTTTTAGGGAATGACAGATTTTTGTCAGAAATCCAACATTTTTTACACAGTTTTGACATTTTTCTGGGACATACCCTATTTTTGCTATTTTTTGTGCTTTCAACCTCCTTCCAGATAATGGTAGAAATGGGTAGAAAAGCAATAATGGATCCTGGAAAGCTATACATTTTTGAAAAGTAGACAAAATTCTGAATTCAGCAAGGGGTCATTTGTGTAGATCCATCAAGGTTTCTTTATAGAAACGAACAGCTAAATATAGGAAAAATTAAAAATTTGTTGAAAAAAGCAGCCTTTTGAGTCAACGTTTTCACCTGTAACTTCTTCTAATTATGACATCTCTTTGAAAGCAATGTACCGTTACATCCGGTGGACCTTCCTGGTTGTGGGGATATATAGGACTTGTAGGTTCACCAAGAGCCCAACGAACCCAGAGTAAAAAACTGAGCAGCATTTTGTAAGGGTTTTTTTTTTTGTTCCGGGTATATAGCAATTATTGTGGGAAAATGTATACATGGAAAAATCGGTATGAAAGACACCTATGTATTTCTGAAATGGGAACAAATTACAGAGTTTAGAAACAGTGCATATGGGGGCGTGGCTAGGCGCCCAAGGAAGATGGCGGCGTCGGCGTAGGAGCTCCGTTCGTGCCAGAGCTCACCGGCAGTTCGTGCTTCCCACGCGAACAATGGAAGGAAGCCTTCGACGTCGGAAGGTGCCGGGAGTGTGTTGAGCCCGCTTCTGGCATTGCGGCGGACCTGCCTTCAACTCTGCTGCCCTTCTTACTCACGGTCGCGGCTCTGCACTGTCCGCAGCTGCCATTTTGTCGATTTCCCCGATGACTGCTTGACAGCCCCTCAGCAACGCGTTTCATCGCGTAGTGGATTCTTGGCCCCCTCGTGGATCCTGCAATGTTCTCCAGCTTCCACAGATGTTGCAAACCTGCGTCCCTAGGTGACTTTTCATCAATTATTATGGCTTTCTCATGGACTTAATGATATTTTTCTGTTCTCCTTATTTTTGGCGGCCATTTTAGGTCCTCAACCTTGCATTTCCTGGTTCTATGATGTTCTTGGCTCTTGATGTTTTTTTTTCTCCTCTACCTTGGCCTAGCATTTTTTCTCGCCAAATCCTTCCATTTGCTCCTTTTTCGCTCTCCACATTTTTAGGATCTCATAAAGTACTTGTTCTGTTTTCAGTCGGGTAGAGTGGTCTTTGTGAACCTGCGCTCCATAGATACATTGATGGCTGACTGTTCCAGCAAGATCCAAAAATGCAATTACATCAAAAACTCCAAGCTTTTCACGGAGCTGGCTCAATTAGAAGCCTCTCAATCTCTCCCTACCAGTGAGATGACGTCTAACATGGAAGCTTCCTCACAGTCTTCAGTAAAAATGGCGCCTAAGAGGTTAAAAAAAGAATCCACCTTCGCCTCCTAAGTCCTCTTCGACCATTTCGATGGAACTACTCCTTGAAGAGATACGGGCCCTTCGTCCTTTCATGGAAGAAACCAACGCTAAGCTGCAGGTCCTAACTGATAATTGGGCTTCAATGGATGAGAGAATGACGTCGGTGGAGCGTGATGTCTCGTCGCTTCAGGACTCTGCTGCCAAGATCACCCATATGCATACACAGATTTCCTCTCTCCAGAAGCAAGTGGAGGACTTGGAAAACCGAAACAGGCGCAACAACCTTCGCCTTTATGGCCTGGTGGAGGGCTGCGAGGGGAGTGATCCCATCAATTTTTTCAAATACTTTCTTCCTAAACTTTTACACTTGCCTGAGGATCCCCCGCTCAATATCCAGCATGCCCACAGGCTTGGCCGAGCTCCCTCCTCTTCATCCACGTCAGTGAAGCCCAGGGGTGTAATAATGTATTTCCTGGAATACACAGATTTGTTGAGGGTTCTTTCAGCAGCCAGAGCCTCTCTTCGTCTCACATGGTCTGGTTCCACTTTGTTCTTTGCGCAGGATTATGCCAGAGCCACTGCAAATCGCCGTAAGGCCTTCTTGGACATGAGACCTGACCATCGCTCCATTGGTGCCAGATATGGTCTCTTCCACCCCTGCTTATTCAAAGTCACCTACAATAATAAAAATACGACATATGAGGATCCTACGCGACTTCGAAGTTTCCTGAACTCTTGCGGCCAGGCTGACATGGAGCTTTCTGGGCCTTCCTCTTCTATTCCACCGTGACTTTTTCTGCTGTTGTATTATGAGGTTTCAATTTTTTATGTCTGCTGATTTTTCTAATTCAACTGTTATCAGATTGCGTATTCTCTTGATGAGTTTATGCTTCCCATTGTACTATTGGTTACTGCTGTTGTGGTTCTTTGGTTCACCCCATTCATTGCTTGTCTTGTATCCTTGTCATTTGCCGTCGTCTAACCTTGTTACCTTTTTTCCTTCCTTCACAGATTAATGTTCCGCGTTCCGTCCTGTTCTTCTGGTTGAACGTCTCACTGACCCCGAGTGTCCTACCTTCTCCAGTTGGCCCTACCTCCCTCCCCCCGCCTCCACGTACGTCCTTGCTTGTCCTTGTTCCTGATCGTATCTTCCCTAAATTGCCCTTTATAAGTATTCCTCATCCCTTTTTGGACATGTTTGTTCTTGTTCTGTTTCTCCTCATTTTGATCTTTCCCTTCATATTTTCAAGTTTATTGGTGTCAACACCTCTTTCGCGACCTTTTTCTTCTTCTCCCTTTCGCTTCTTCTTTCTTCTCATCGTTTATTGGCTCCCTTGGTCATACTCCCCTCTTCTTATATATTTCATTCCCCTGTTACTTACATTCTCCTTTGGCTCATCCTTACATTCTTTTCCTTTTGACCTCCTTCTCTCTTGTCCTGCTTGTTCATTGGTCTCTTCGCATATGTTCTTTTTTCTCTTTTACTGGACCTTACTTCTCAGTATTTCTGGAATTCATTTTATCTTTTCACCGATTTCAGTAACGTCTTTGCTTCTCTTTATTTTTACGATATCTCTAAGTCTTCTCTTACTCTTCTTTTTCTTGCTCATTTTATTTCTTCTCTACTCTTATTTCTTCTCTTCTTTCCCCTATGCTCTTATTTCTTACGAGGCTTTTTTTCGATGTCTTAATTTTTCTTTGCTTTACGATTTTAATAATCCTTAATGTCAATACGAATTGTTTCTTGGAACGTTAAAGGTCTTCACTCTCCTATTAAGAGGCAAAAAATTCTCTCTCATCTAGCCAAGTTGAATGTAGATATTGCCTTTTTACAAGAAACCCATTTGTCTGATATTGAAGCTGCTAAGCTCAAGAGGGGTTGGGTAGGCGATGTATTTTCTGCTCCTGGTGACGGTAAGAGAAATGGTGTGGCTGTGTTAATCCGTAAGTCTCTCTCTCATTCGCTCTTGACCTCTGAGTCAGACCAGAAGGTAGATGGTTGTATGTCAAACTTTCTTCGAAGGGTATTCCCATCTCCCTTTTCAATATTTACGCACCTACTGGTGGCGATCCTGCTTTTTGGCGCACAATGGCTCCCCGTATCTCTGAATACGTTGATGACAACTTTATTATGGCAGGAGATTGCAATCTGCCCCTCGATCCCTTTTTAGATAGGCGCTCCAAAGCATCATATATCCCTAATAAGTCTCATAAACTGTTTGCTCAGGCAATATCCCAGCACAAACTCATCGATGCCTGGCGTTTATGTAACCCTACTACGAAAGAGTTTACCTTTTACTCCCCGTCCCACCAATCACAGTCCCGTATTGATTACATCTTTCTTTCCCATCATATCTCTCAGTCCCTCACTCACGCTGATATTGGTCCCATCTTGTTTTCTGATCACGCCCCTGTACTGGTTAACATCGATGTCTTACCCAAGTCCAATGGGCCAAAGCGTTGGCGCTTCAATAATACTCTGCTTCTTGATCCCAAATTCACCACCTCCTTTGTTGAATTCACTACCGAATTTTTTGCCAATAATGACACACCCACTCTGCCCAAGCATGCTATATGGGACGCTTATAAGGCTGCAGCCAGAGGTTTCATCATTGATCATGTGGCTAGAAAACGTAAGACTGCCCGCAAACGTGCTAATGATCTTCTCCTCACGATTAAAAAACTGGAACATTCTTTCTACACTTCCCACTCGCAGGAAAGTTTGACTACTCTTATTGAAGCTAAGATGCAATTTAATAAACAATCCACTGATGATGCTTCGTTATATTTGTTGAAGTCTAGTTCAAAATTCTATGGAGGAAAGAACAAAGCGGGGAAGGTTTTAGCCAACTATTTAAAAGTCAAGCAACATAAATTGAACATTGAGTCTATCTATGATGTTAATTCTGTTTTAAGGCACACTGATGTTGATATTTTAGAGGAATTTTCCCGTTTTTACTCCACACTTTACTCTTCTGAAACTCGCCCCACTCCCCATTCACTTGCTACCTTTTTCTCCACCATTCAGGCACCTCCCAACTTTCCTGTTGACTTATCCATTCTTTTTTTTTTTTTTTTTTTTTATAAATTTTTATTGAACAATAATTCGGTTACAAGCACGGGCCTACAACCACCAGGGCCGGCCGCTAGGTACAGAATGAAATATACATTTATCAAGGCTGCAGTCAAGTCCCGGGGCTCAGCCCCGTAGTGGCTCCGGATAGTTCTAAAGGAACAGGAGACTTAAGTCCAACAGACACAAAAACTAAAAGAAAAACAAAAGGCGAGGCTTAAGGGCAAACAGTGCGGGTCAGGCTTCCTCCGGGGAACTCCAGTGCAGACCATTAAGCAGCCGGCAAAAGGAAGGAGTACCGGGAGGCTGGGGACGGGGGGGGGGTCAAGGGAGATGAACGTCCATATGTAGTTATTCCAAAAGGTGCCAGGAACCATCAAGGGTCAGGGGGACATGGCGATATCGGTGTCCACCAGGGGGGGCGTACAAATACCCCCGCGATACGCATTCCATTGCCCCCAGATTCTACCCCATGCCCACGGCTTACCACGGGCCACATACACAGTCTTCTCCCTGAACATACACCAGTCCATATTCTCCTTCCATACTGACACGGTGGGCGGCCGTTGGGCGCCCCAAAGCTGCGCTATATCTCTCTTGGCAATCATGTTCCCCAGGGCCGCCCACCGAGTCTGAGCCGCGCTGTAGTCATTGGGCTCCCACACATTCAGGACACAGCGACGCACCTCCGGCAGCAGCACAACCCCAGTGACCTGTCCCATAACCGTATGGACCCGGCGCCAGTAGTCCGCCACCTCGCGGCACTCCCACAGGATATGGAGAAAGGTGGCGCTGAGCCCACAACCCCGCTTACAGAGCCCGTCGTCGGAAAATCCCATCGAGACCAAACGAGGACCCGTCACATACACCCGGTGAAGAATCTTAAGCTGTACCAACCGGAGACGGGCTGGAATGGCGACCTCCTTGGGGGACGACAGTGCAGACTGCCAGTCCTCGTCGTCCAATTCCACCCCATCCCCCGTCCAAGCCTCCCGGAGGCGCACCAAGAGGTCAGCCCGATGATTAATCAGTTTTTATAAGTTAAAGAAATAGTACTGTCAGGGACATGTCCGTCAAGTATGCGGTCCTCGAGGGGCGAGGAAACCGGGATCTTGGTCCCCTCCCCAAAGACCGAGAGCAGGGCGTGTCGAACCTGGGCATAGCGGAAGAACTCCCTGTCCGTAAGCTCGTATTCGGCCCGGAGCACCGCGAAAGTCTTAACCGTGCCCTTATGCCACAGATCTCCCACTTTGCTGATACCAATCGTATCCCACTGGTCAAACCCCTTCGTAGTCCAGAGGCTGCCCAGGCGGTCGGAGGCAAACAAAGGAGTAGCACATGTTAGTCGCTCACTCCAGCCCGTGGCCGCAGTGGCAGCCCTCCAGGTCCGCACCGCAATCTTAGTAGGTCCCGTAAGGGTCCGGCCAGCCGAGCGGGAGTAAAGTGCCCTGTTATAGTTCCCGCCGGGAAGCAGGAACTTGTCCATCTCATACGCCGGATTCAAGCCAGGCGCATACGTGGCATGGTTAATGGCCGATAGCTGCGAGGCCCAATAGTACCTGCGAATGTCAGGAAGCGCGATGCCCCCGTCGTACCAGGGGAGAGTAAGCTTAGCAAGAGCAATACGCGCCCGCCCGTCCCACACCAGTCTCCTCTGCAGGCTCTCCACCTCCCGAAAGTAGGCCACTGGGATAACGTCGAAGGAGTTCTGGAGTGCATAGAGGAACCCGGGAAGGGACATCATTTTGAACAGCGCGGCCCGACCCAGCGGGGACAGGGGCAGCCCGCACCACCGGGCCGTGTCCTCTCGCAATCGCCGAAGTGGACGCAGGAGATTCTGCTCATAGCGAGCCACCGGGTCCAGCGAAACGTATATCCCCAGGTACTTAAAGCCGCTCAGAGATATTTGGATCGGAAGCCGAGGCGGCAGGAGAGGAGGACCACCAGAGATAGGATAGACGCAGGATTTAGACCAATTGATCGTGAGACCCGAATTGTTCCCAAAGGAAGTCAGAACGTCAAAGAGGACGTTGAGCGACTGCCGCGGTGAGGTGAGATACAGGAGAATATCGTCCGCATACAGCGAGACCCGATCTTCGAAGCCCGGGGCCCACCGGATCCCTCTAAGCGAGGGCTCCCAGCGGAGCCAAGCAGCGAGTGGCTCCAGGGCGAGAGCAAAGAGCAAAGGGGACAACGGGCACCCCTGCCTCGTGCCCCTGCCGAGGGCAAAGGGCCGAGAGACCCGCCCATTCACCACCACCTGAGCCATGGGCCCCGTGTAAAGAAGCTTCACCCAGCCAATAAATCCTTCCCCAAAGCCAAATTTAGCCAAGACAGCCCAGAGGAATGGCCACTCGATGGTGTCAAAAGCCATCGTAGCATCCAAAGAAACCAGCACGGCCGGTTCGGAGAGGAGCTCCGCCCTGGCCAGGGCGCCGTGAAGACGCCGCAAGTTAAGAGCGGTGTTGCGGTGCGGGATGAAGCCGCATTGGTCCGGATGAATAAGATCGCACACGACGCTCAACAAACGATTGGCAAGGATTTTCGCCAGGATTTTAGGCTCTGCATTTAGCAGTGAAATAGGCCGGTAAGAAGTACAGCGGTCTCGCGGCTTGCCCTCCTTGTGGATCACGACTATCGTGGCCAAACGCTGATCAGCCGGAAGGGAACCCGCCGTAAGAGACTCACGGAACATGCGACTGAGGAAGGGCGCAAGCTTATCAGGGCGCAATTTATATAGCTCAATGGGCAGACCGTTGGGACCCATAGCCTTGCCCGAGCGAAGGGAGCGAATCGCGGTCGCTATTTCATCCGCCGACAAGGGGGCGTCCAGCCGCTCACGGTCCTCAACGGACAGGCCGGGCAAGGCAATATCCCTCAGTAGAAGGCGAGAGTCGTCCTCATCTCTGTCAGTCACTGGGGAGTACACAGCCCGGAGGTGGTCGGCGAAACATTCCGCAATCTCATCCGGCTCAGTCACACACACACCATCCGCAGCACGCAACTCCGGGACCACACGATTCACTCTCTCCTTTTTGTCCAGCCACGCAATCAACTTTCCCGCCTTGTCCCCGGCGTCGTACAGTCGACCCTGCTGCTCCCTATACATAGTTTTGGCCGCGTCAGTGACCAGGGACCTATATTCAAACTGTTTCAGGCTAAGGGCATGGAGCCCGTCCGGAGTGATATTCGCCTCCAAGGCCGACTCCAGCCCCGAGATGTCAGTCTCCAGCTTCACCACTGCCTCACTCTTGACCTTCTTAGCCACCACTATCTGGGAGAGGGCGTGTCCGCGGATCACGGTTTTAAAGGCTTCCCACAGGGACATTGCAGACGACACCGACCCCTCGTTATCAAGGAAGTATTGGTCCATAGCCTTAACCAGGCTGTCGCGAGTCGTAGGGTCTCGCAGGTACCATGGGTTAATGGGAGCGATCCGCCCTGCAGACCGCGACCCGGTGTCAAAAAGAAGCCACAGCGGGGAATGGTCGGAGATACCCCGCGCCAGGTGTCTGACCTCTCGAATCCGACCAGTCTGCGCCGCGGGCATAAGGAAGTAGTCTAACCTAGAGAGACTCCCATGCGCCCCCGAGTGAAAGGTGAACTGACATTGGGTCGGATGCATTAATCTCCAACTATCCACCAGGCCGAAGGTCTCCAACATCCCACCCAGCCATGCCTGGGCAGCGGGGAGGGTCCTTGGTGGGTGACGATCCAGTTCACCCGAAACCACAGAATTAAAGTCCCCGCCCATGAGCAGGAGGCTGTCCGGAAGGTCAAGCAGCATTCGACCCAAGTCAGTGAAGGTGGAGTTCTGGAGGCCCGGGGGGACGTAGACTGAAACCAGGGTAAGGGGCTGCCCCTCCCACCTCCCAATCAAACACACATAGCGCCCTCTGTCATCCGAGACTATCTTAGTGATCTCCACCGGAAGGGAGGTTCGCAGGAGAATGCCCACCCCCCTGGAACCAGTTGTGAAACCAGAATGGGCTACGAGGCGATATCCCCCCCTGTTCATTGCATGACAAACATTACCAACCAGATGCGTCTCCTGGAGAAACACCACATCAGGAGTCAAACGACGCAAATATTGCAGCACTACACCCCGCTTGATACGGTCCCCCAACCCATTGACGTTCCATGACATAAGCCTCAACCCATCCCCCCCCATCCCCTCCAATAGATCAAGGGTCCCCCAGCCTGCAGCACAGTTCCCAGATGTGGACAAAAATCAATACCTCGCCCTGTAAACAAAAAACACACAACAAAACAACCCCTCCTCCCCCCCAACCCCACCCCAAATCCAACTCCCCCCACCCTGCACCCCTGCGGGCCAAAAAACCCTCCCAACTTGCAGTGTGCCTGTCGCCCCACTAACCCCATTCTACGAAAAGACCCCGGAGGAGGAAAGGGACCCGTCCCCGCCCGCCCCCCTCACAGGTCCTGGTGAAACACAATATACAAAAGGAGTAAGACCCAACTGAACAGTGCAAAACGGCAAAATCAAGGACCAAAAGTCATTCTCACAGGTCCTGGTGAAACACAATATACAAAGGAAGTAGGACCCAACTGAACAGTGCAAAACGGCAAAATAAAGGACCAAAAGTCATTCTAAAGGGGACCCGTCACCTGCGGAGCCCGCAGAGGGTCCGGGACGGCCACCTCCGTCCGGCAGCGAGTCCAGCCAGTCACTTGCGGCCACAGGAGAGTCAAAAAAGGCTGTCCGATCCCCATGTTCCACTCGGAGTTTTGCAGGGTAGAGCATCGAATACTTTAGGCCCAGCTCGCGGAGACGACGCTTCACCCCTTGGAATCCCATCCGCTGTTTCTGGACCAGTTGCGTGAAGTCCGGATAAAAATTGATGGTCGAGTTCTCGTGACGAACCGGGCCGTGGGTCCGTGAGGCCTGCAGAATAGCGTCGCGGTCCCTGTAGTGGAATAGTTTGGCCACGATAGGCCTCGGGGGGGCCCCCGGCCGTGGCCGACCGCCCGGAACTCGATGGGCCCGCTCCACGGCAAAGAACTTACTTAGGCCAGCCGGGGACAACTGTTGCAGGATAAGTTCCTCGACCACGAGGTCAACCGGGCGGCTGTCGGAGGACTCCGGTACACCTATGACGCGGATGTTGTTGCGTCGGGCCCGTCCCTCGAAGTCCTCAAGCCGCCGGGCCATATGATCGCTGACCACCCTGACGTCTCCAAGCGCGGCCCGCAGATCCGACACCTCCGCACCGAGGGTGGAGGTCCGTGTATCGAGGGCCTGGACCCTCTCGTTAGTTTTGGAGAGGTCGGCCCGGATCAGGGTGACATCAATCGCGACAGTGTCGATCTTACGGGCCAGGGCCTCGTATTGCGTGGCGATGGTTTCCCTGATGCCAGCAATGGCGCCCATAATGTCCTGCAGGGAAAGTTCCGTAGAGACGTTCGTGCCTCCCCCCGCAGCGTCCGGGGGGAGGCCAGCAGCGCCAGGGGACCCTCTGCCCTGGGTGTAGCGGTCCATGTTGTTGCTCTGGACCGCTCCCCCGCGGAGGGAGGCCTTGGTCTTGCGCCCCTCGGGACCCCCTTTGCCCCCCATGTGAACACGGTCACTCAAGGGGACCTCCAATCAAGAGGTGTAAGGGCACCAGCAAGAAGACCACAAAATGTCGGTATAGGGGGTCCGAGGCGATAGGCGCTCTAGTGGCAGGTGGAGGAAAACCTCGTGCAGAGGCCCAGGAAGCACCTCGCCACCCCGAGCGCACCCGCCAGCCGGCCTCCTGAAGTCCAAAACCGAAACCGAAAGTGGTGGATCGGCAACTGGCACCGCGCTGAAGCCGCTGTTGTTCAATTGCAGCCCGGCCCCACGGGTCACCTTCACCCCGGTCACCTCCGTCGGGTGGGTCCCAAAAGTTCCGACGACGACAACTCAGGATTCCCAGGTCCGATTTGATTTTTGAAAGGAGATATGTGCTCAGCTGGTCTTCATCTCCCAGATTCCATAAACCACATCAGGATATTCTCAGGATAAATTCCCGAGGAGCAGAAAGGGTCCAGGGAGCCCTGTGCTCACGCGACCATCTTGGATGCGCGCTAGGCTCCTCCTCCGACTTATCCATTCTTGAACTGCCCATCTCTAGTTCCGAACTGCACACTGCACTTCAGTCACTCAAGAAAGATAAAGCCCCGGGTCCGGATGGATTTACGGTTGAATTTTACTTGCACTTATCTAAATTACTACTACCCAGACTACATTCTCTTATTGACTCTTCTATTCTTAGTGGCACTTCTTCAGGTACTTTCTCAGACGCCCACATATGTATTATACCCAAAGAAGGAAAGGACACCCAGCATTGCAAGAATTATAGACCAATCTCCTTGGTTAACATTGATTATAAGATATATGCTAAATCCCTTGCCTTAAGACTAGACCCCTTTCTTCCTGAACTGTTAGGCCCGGAACAGTCTGGTTTCGTCAAGGGTCGTTTTATCACGGATAACACTAGACTTTTGTTTAATGTCTTGTCCAAATCCTCACGATTCCAGGGTTCACTAGCGGCAATCGCTTTGGACGCAGAAAAAGCGTTTGACAGAGTAGAGTGGACTTTCCTTTTTTCCGCCCTTAGATGGTTTGGGTTTGGTCCTAATTTTATTTCTTTTCTTTTGTCTCTTTCCTGTATTCCAGTCCCAGAGTGGCGGTTTGTGCTAATGGTCTAGTCTCTTCTTTCTTTAACTTAGGTAGAGGGGTCCGTCAGGGCTGCCCCCTTTCCCCCTTCCTTTTTAATCTGGCTTTAGAGCCCTTTCTCTCAAAACTCTGCCAAAATCCCAATTTGCATGGTTTCCAAATCTCCCAAACAAACATCAAACTTGCTGCATATGCAGATGATATCCTACTTTTTATGTCCAATCCTACCATCTCTATTCCCGCATTTTTAACTGAAGTTCATGAATATTCCCAAATTTCTGGCTATAAGTTGAATAACGACAAATGTGAAATTCTACCCCTTACTAAATTTACTTTCAAACTGGATTTTGCTGCGTCCAATTTCACCTGGAGTCCCTCACACATCAAATATCTTGGTTTATACATTACCCCTTCTCTTTCCGACACTGTCTCGCTGTGCCTTAATAAATGTACCCAGAAATTGTCCGACCTCACCTCTAGGTGGCACCCGCTTTATCTTTCCTGGTGGGGTCGCCGCGACACGATTAAAATGATCCTATCCCCAATAGTACTTTACACTATCTCCAATATTCCAATTCCTATTCCAGCTAAATTTTTTAGGAAAATCAATACTATTCTCTCTTCTTTCCTCTGGTCCGGCAAAAAAGCGCGTATGTCCTTGTGCAGACTACGATTTCCCAAATCAGAGGGTGGGGTCAACTTCCCGGACTTTCCCACCTATCACAAAGCATTTCTATTGCGACAAGCCTCCCTTTGGTTGCGGGATCCTGTTGAATCTTCCCCCTTATGCCTTGTTATTGAGCGTCTTGCTTTATCCCCCTTTACTTTCGCTGAGTATCTTTCATTTTCTCGTAAGCCCCAGTTTCTTTCCACCCCTATTCATAAGTTCACCGCCAAACTTCTTCTTTCCACTCCCCCAAGCCCTCCTTCCTCTGTAGCCGAATTTCTCAAAACCACAATTTGGCACAACAACAGTATCCTCGTTAATCACAAACCCCTTTATTGGCAATCTTGGAGACAAAAGCGTTTGGTCTGGGTATCCCACCTTTTCTCTGGCTATGAGTTTTTACCTTTTTCCGTCCTTAGTCAAAATTTTAATCTTCCTCATTCCTTTGCCCGTAAGTACTGCACGCTTAAGAGTGCAGTTATGTCCACCTTTGCCCAACTCTCTACATCTCCCACCCAATCTGACTCTCCTAATCCTACTCTTCACCTTCATTCCTTGTTGCGTACTTGTCCCACAGCCTCCTCAATTTACAACTTACTCCACAAGACTCTTACACCTAGGCCAAAATCCACGGTAGAGGAACAATGGGAATCTGATTTTGACATTTCTTGGCCCACCTCTCTTTGGGATAAATTGTGGACCAAGCTCCGCAAATCGTCCAGGGCTGCTTCCCTCACACAAACTCTCTTTTTTATCTATAACAGGCTTCACTTTTCACCTCACATGCTGAGTAAGAGATTCCCTTCACTTTCCGACCTTTGTTGGTCCTGCTCGACACCTAAGGCTACTCTTTTTCATATGCTTTTTTCTTGTACTGCTACGCACATTTTTTGGAAACAAGTTTGGGCTCAAATTAATGTCATATTTCACACTGCATTTCCCTTCTCCCTCGTTAATATTTTCTTGGGAAGTCTCTCTCCCTGCTGGGCAGACACTGATTTTAATGTGCAAATTGTTGACTTGTTGCTAGCTGTTGCATTCCAACAAATTACTGTTAATTGGAAAAATTCTGCTAACATTTCCTTTAGAGCATGGTGGTACAACGTATGTCATAACCACAGGCTAGACACAGTTTTTGTTTACCCCCTCAGTTTAGTCAAAAAACGACATGATCTTTGGCTTCTTGTGACCTTGTATCTTGATATTTGTGCTAAGCGTTCAGCTCATTTACCTCCTTTCCAGCAGGAGGTTTCTAAGCCACCTTGATTGACCTTTTTTGTTCCTTTGCATTTTTTATAATCCGTTTTACTATATGTAATTTCCAGTATTGTTTTTGTTATATAGCCTCAATTATTTGTTATCTTTTACTCTTATGTCCACTTTCATAGTCATGTTTTTATTCCTCCTCTTATATTGCTGTTATGTTTTAGGTTTTCTTATGTATCGACACCTTTATTTATCTAATAAAAATCTTTTGAACTTAGAAACAGTGCATATTTGCACATTTTCGTAATTGGGAATACTCATACTTGCATGACAATTATTGGTCATTTTTCAAAATGACTTTTTTTTTACACAATGTCTTTCATTTCGAAGGGAGAAATGCATCAAAAATCAATAGGTAATAACAGTTGCTTTACAAACCTGAACTACCCTAAGTCTCCCGATAAAAATGGTACCTCACTTGTGTGGGTAGGCATAGTGCCCACGACAGGAAGTGGCTCAAAACCTAAGGTGAACACACCACATTTTCACACTGAAAATTTACACTTTTTTTGCGAAGAGTCTAGCTGTAGTTTTTGAACCCTAGCCCTGCCGGCACCTAAGGAAACCTAGCAAACCTATACAGTTTTGAAAACTAGACACCCAGGGGAATCCAGGATGGGGTGACTTGACTGCCTCCCACCAAGGTCTGTTACCCAGAATCCCTTGCAAACGTAAAAAATTGACAAAAAAAACACATTTTCCCCAAATTTCTGTGATGGAAAGTTCTGGAATCTGCGTGGATCCACAAATTTCCACCCACCCCGTGTCCCCCAAAGTCCTACGAGAAAAATGGTACCTCACTTGTGCGGGTCGGCATAGTGCCCGCGACAGGAAACGGCACAAAACGCAACATGGTCACACCTCAATTTTGAAGTGAAAAATGACCCCTTTTTGGCAAAGTGACTAGCTGTAGTTTTTGAACCCTAGCCCTGCCAGCACCTAGGGAAACCTAGCAAACCTATACATTTTTGAAAACTAGACACCCAGGGGAATGCAAGATGGGGTGACTTGACTGCCTCCCACCATGGTCTGGTACCCAGAATCCCTTGCAAACGTAAAAAGTTGACAAAAAAAACACATTTTCCCCACATTTCTGTGATGGAAAGTTCTGGAATCTGCGTGGATCCACAAATTTCCACCCACCCCGCGTCCTCCAAAGTCCTACGAGAAAAATGGTACCTCACTTGTGCGGGTCGGCATAGTGCCCGCGACAGGAAACAGCGCAAAACGCAACGTGGTCACACCTCAATTTTGCAGTGAAAAATGACCCTTTTTTGGCAAAGTGACTAGCTGTAGTTTTTGAACCCTAGCCCTGCCGGCACCTAGGGAAACCTAGCAAACCTATACATTTTTGAAAACTAGACACCCAGGAGAATCCAGGATGGGATGACTTGACTGCCTCCCTCCATGGTCTGTTACCCAGAACCCCTTGCAAACGTAAAAAACTTGACAAAAAAAACACATTTTCACCACATTTCTGTGTTAGAAAGTTCTGGAATCTGCGTGGATCCACAAATTTCCACCCACCCCACGTTCCCCAAAGTCCTACGAGATAAATTGTACCTCACTTGTGCGGGTCGGCATAGTGGCCGCAACAGGAAACTGCGCAAAACGCAACGTGGTCACACCTCAATTTTGCAGTGAAAAATTACCCTTTTTTGGCAAAGTGACTAGCTGTAGTTTTTGAACCCTAGCCCTGCCGGCACCTAGGGAAACCTGGCAAACCTATACATTTTTGAAAACTAGACACCCAGGGGAATCCAGGATGGGGTGACTTGACTGCCTCCCACCATGGTCTGTTACCCAGAATCCCTTGCAAACGTAAAAAGTTGACAAAAAAAACACATTTTCCCCACATTTCTGTGATGGAAAGTTCTGGAATCTGCGTGGATCCACAAATTTCCACCCACCCCGCGTTCCCCAAAGTCCTACGAGAAAAATGGTACCTCACTTGTGCGGGTCGGCCTAGTGCCCGCGACAGGGAACGGCGCAAAACGCAACGTGGTCACACCTCAATTTTGCAGTGAAAAATGACCCTTTTTTGGCAAAGTGACGAGCTGTAGTTTTTTAACCCTAGCCCTGCCGGCACCTAGGGAAACCTAGCAAACCTATACATTTTTTAAAACTAGACACCCAGGGGAATCCAGGATGGGGTGACTTGACTGCCTCCCACCATGGTCTGTTACCCAGAATCCCTTGCAAACGTAAAAAATTGACAAAAAAAAACACATTTTCCCCACATTTCTGTGATGGAAAGTTCTGGAATCTGCGTGGATCCACAGATTTCCACCCACCCCGCTTTCCCCAAAGTCCTACGAGAAAAATGGTACCTCACTTGAGCGGGTCGGCATAGTGCCCGCGACAGGAAACGGCGCAAAACGCAACGTGGTCACACCTCAAATTTGCAGTGAAAAATGACCCTTTTTTGGCAAAGTGATGAGCTGTAGTCTTTGAACCCTAGCTCTGCCGGCACCTAGGGAAACCTACCAAACCCACACATTCCTGAAAACTAGACACCCGGCGGCTTCCAGGGAGGTATGGCTTGCGTGGATCCCCCAACGTTTCCTTACCCAGAATCCCCTGCAAACCTCAATTTTTGCTGAAAAAATCACTTTTTTCACACATTTTGTGGTGGGAAAGTTGTGGCATCACCGGGCTCACACAAATTTACCACCACCCAGCGTTCCCCCAGGTCTCCCGGTAAAAATGGTGCCTCACTTGTGTGGGAGGCCCAAGTTCCCGCGGCAGGCAAGGGCCCAAAACATAGTGAGGCGACATCAAAATGGCCTATTGCAAAACCACCTGGTTTTGCAAGGGGGGTCACTTGGGTTTTTGGCTCGGTGCTTGGCGGCCATCTAGGGAAACCGACCAAACCCATGCATTTCTGAAAACTAGACACCCGGCGGCTTCCAGCGAGGTATGGCTTGCGTGGATCCCCCAACGTTTCCTTACCCAGAATCCCCTGCAAACATCAATTTTAGCTGAAAAAAACACTTTTTCCACACATTTTGGGGTGGGAAAGTTGTGGCATCACCGGGCTCACACAAATTTACCACCACCCAGCGTTCCCCCAGGTCTCCCGGTAAAAATGGTGCCTCACTTGTGTGGGAGGCCCAAGTACCCGCGGCAGGCAAGGGCCCAAAACGTAGTGAGGCGACATCAAAATGGCCTATCACAAAACCACCTGGTTTTGCAAGGGGGGTCACTTGGGTTTTTGACCCGGTGCTCGGCGGCCATCTAGGGAAACCTACTAAACCCATGAATTTCTGAAAACTAGACACCCGGCGGCTTCCAGGGAGGTATGGCTTGCGTGGATCCCCCAACGTTTCCTTACCCAGAGTCCCCTGCAAACCTCAATTTTAGCTGAAAAAATCACCTTTTTCACACATTTTGGGGTGGGAAAGTTGTGGCATCACCGGGCTCACACAAATTTACCACCACCCAGCGTTCCCCCAGGTCTCCCGGTAAAAATGGTGCCTCACTTGTGTGGGAGGCCCAAGTACCCGCGGCAGGCAAGGGCCCAAAACGCAGTGAGGCGACATCAACATTGCCTATCCCAAATGTCGCCTCACTACGTTTTGGGCCCTTGCCTGACGCGGGTACTTGGGCCTCCCACACAAGTGAGGCACCATTTTTACCGGGAGACCTGGGGGAATGCTGGGTGGTGGTAAATTTGTGTGAGCCCGGTGATGCCACAACTTTCCCACCCCAAAATGTGTGAAAAACGTGTTTTTTTCAGCTAAAATTGAGGTTTGCTGGGGATTCTGGGTAAGGAAACGTTGGGGGATCCACGCAAGCCATACCTCCCTGGAAGCCGCCGGGTGTCTAGTTTTCAGAAATGTGTGGGTTTGGTAGGTTTCCCTAGATGGCCGCCGAGCACCGGGTCAAAAACCAAAGTGACCCCCCTTGCAAAACCAGGTGGTTTTGCGATAGGCCATTTTGATGTCACCTCACTACGTTTTGGGCCCTTGCCTGACGCGGGTACTTGGGCCTCCCACACAAGTGAGGCACCATTTTTACCGGGAGACCTGGGGGAACGCTGGGTGGTGGTAAATTTGTGTGAGCCCGGTGATGCCACAACTTTCCCACCCCAAAATGTGTGAAAAAGGTGTTTTTTTCAGCTAAAATTGAGGTTTGCAGGGGATTCTGGGTAAGGAAACGTTGGGGATCCACGCAAGCCATACCTCCCTGGAAGCCACCGGGTATCTAGTTTTCAGAAATGCTTGGGTTTGGTAGGTTTCCCTAGATGGCCGCTGAGCTCCGGGCCAAAAACCAAAGTGACCCCCCTTTCAAAACCAGATTAACTATTGTTCCTACAGAGTGAGAATTTTGGAATAAAATTGCAAAGAAAATGTGGCAGACATTTTGAGGTTTGCAGGACATTGGGGATAAAAAAAACTTTTTGAATTCACAAGAGAGACATCACCATGAACTCCCATGGGTTTTCGAAAATATCTACAGTTGGTGGGTTATTCTTACATGGAAAGTGTACCTTGGCAGAGAAACTAAAGACAAAGATTCCTGCACAACCATCTATTCCTCAAACACACACACATACTGGTTGGATTTGGCACGAGGGCGAGTCATGGTTCAGTGTATTAAATTTTATTAACTAGAGATTTCACAAAAATGAAAAGCACTGTCAATAATTAAATTCACAAAAAACCAAACCAATGACTCGCAGCTCGTGAGCTGTAAAGCCACGTCAAGGCACCAACCACTTTACAGGCCATTCACACACCTTTCATACGTGATACAAACAAGACCATTCACACCACCAGGTACAAAAGCAACACATTACAAAATTCACCAAAAAGGGACAAGGTACACCCTGCTTCAGAAAGACAAATATTACTGCACAGCCATCTAATCCGCAAGCACACACACATACTGGTTGGATTTGGCACGAGGGTGAGTGATGGTTCAGTAGATACAATTGTATTAGCAAGTGATTTCACAAAACATGAAATGCACTAGTAATAATTGAAAGGGCGAGAAACTGAACCATTGACTCACAGCTCGTGAGCTGTAAAGCCACGACAAGGCACCAACCTCTTTACAGGCCATTCATACACCTTTCATACGTGTGAGACATACAAAACCATTCACACCGCCAGCCGCGGGTCCATCACATAACAAAACTCACACCAGCACACAGCGCCATTCAAGGGCCCATCACTTTCACACGCCCACAATCCAGACACAGCAACTACACAGGCTGATGGATTGCGTGGAGTGGCACTCAGCTAGCAGTGTGTGTAGTGACCAGCAGAAAGTCACTACTCACACACAGCCAGCCGAGCTCCAGTCCACACACACCGCTAGCAGAGCGCCAGTCCACACACACCGCTAGCAGAGCGCCAGTCCACGCACACCGCTAGCCAAGCGCCAGTCCAGGCACACCGCCAGCCAATCGCCATTCCAGGCACACCGGCAGCCAATCGCCAATCCATGCACACCGCCAGCCAAGCTCCAGTCCACGGACACCACCAGCCAAGCACCAGTCCGCACACACCACCAGTCCACGCACACCGCCAGCCAAGTACCAGTCCACGCACACCGCCAGCCAAGCACCATTCCACGCACACCGCCTGCCAAGCTCCAGTCCATGCACACCACCAGCCAAGCTCCAGTCCACGGACACCACCAGCCAAGCACCAGTCCGCACACACCACTAGTCCACGCACACCGCCAGCCAAGTACCAGTCCACGCACACCGCCAGCCAAGCACCATTCCACGCACATCGCCAGCCAAGCTCCAGTCCACGCACACCACCAGCCACGCACCAGTCCACGCACACCGCCAGTCCATGCACACCGCCAGTCCACGCACACCGCCAGCCAAGCACCATTCCACGCACACCACCAACCAAGTGCCAGTCCACACACACCAACAGCCAAGCGCAAGCCTACACACACCGCTATCACATTTAGGATTTTTTTAGAAAAAAATAAAAACACAAACAAATCGCAAATAGATACAAATCTTCTAACAGAAAATCAGCAACTAAATACATTGCACTAACACCAACCTTGAAACAGAATCAAATTATCCAAAGAATACAGACCAGGCAGTTCACTTTACCACTCATGAATGCTCCCAAAAATTATTTCGCGTGTGGTACGCTCTAAAACAAGCAGGGACACACAGTGCAGGATGAGAAGGACAGTCGGGGCAGTACATACGACTCTCCCTCCGCGTACCTCTTCGCCAACAGACTCTACATCTCCTACTGGGAAAATCTTTTGAGGGTGTGGGAGGAATGTGATCTGGAAAGTGGCGATCTTTCAATCTAGCAACATCCTCCACCACTCCAATTCTAGGAACACTTGCCTGTTCCACTACAACAAGGCTGCCTATTACAGACTCCTGAAACTTAGCAAAAGTCATCTTTGACTCAGGGCAAGAATCCTGGAACACAACAAAAGCATAAACATTGCCAAGTGGAAAAGATGGATAGCCAACTTCTTGTACCAAATGTAAGCCTTACGAAGAGCAGTGTAAGGTTCCAACCTCTGATCTACTCTGTCAACACCACCCATGTGCCTATTATAGTCTAAAATGCACACAGGTTTGCGCGCTTCAGCGACCTGACCCCAAACAGTCACAGGTGCAGTGCTTTCATCATGGATGGTAGTCAGCATGTAGACATCTCTCCTGTCTGAAAACTTCACAGCAAGAAGCTCCTGGTAACGCAACGCACTGCACTGTCCCCGCACAAGCTTTTGACAAACAAGTTCTTTCGGGAAACCTTTACGGTTAGAGCGGATTGTGCCACAAGCAACAGTGTCCACTTTGGCCAATTCCCTGAACAACCGCACACCAGTGTAGAAGTTATCTACATATAAATGGTGGCCTTTGTTAAAAAATCCTCTACCAAGTTCCCAAACAATTTTCTCAGTCACTCCAAAAGTGGACGGACAACCAGGGAGGTTAATCCTAGATTCCTTACCGGTGTACACCCTGAAATTAGAGACATATCCAGTCCTACTGTCACACAGCATATACAGCTTTATTCCATAGCGTGCCCTCTTACTTGGAATGTATTGCCTAAAAACCAAGTGGCCCTTGAACAACACCAAAGACTCATCCACTGCAATTTCTTTCCCAGGGACATAAATCTCAGAAAATCGATCAACAAAGTGATCAAGGACAGGCCTAATCTTAAAAAGACGGTCACACTCAGGGTGATCTCGTGGCAACGCTAAACCATTATCAACGAAATGCATCATCCGAAGCAGAAGCAAATACCTGTCACGACTCATGACTGCCGGAAAAATAGACGTTGCCATCAAGGGACTGCTAGACCAATATGAAGACATTGATGGCTTCCTTAGCAAGCCCATCAAAAAAGTTAAACCCAAGAACTTCTTCATCTCTTCAACATTTGTGGGAGTCCACCGGGTAGCTCTAGAGTATGGCTTAAGACTGGCACTGTTGTCCCTCAAAAACTGTTCGGCATACGAATTAGTCTGCTCAACAATCTCTGCCAAAAACACATTGTCCATAAACAACTGAAAAAAATTTACCGGCAAAAAGTTTTCAGTATTTACTCTAGACCCTGGAACACCAGTAAACTCTGGCAATGCTGGCTGCACCATGCCAGGGGCAACCCAGAGGTCATCACTTTCAAAGGGAAGCCTTGCAGCCCCAGCCTGCAGCCCAGATGCCTCTTGCCGCACTACACCAACGGGAAGCCTTGCAGTCCCAGGCTGCAGCCCAGAAGCCTCTTGCCGCACTACACCAACGGGAAGCCTTGAAGCCCCAGGCTGCAGCCCAGATGCCTCTTGCCGCACTATCGGCACATCAGTCTCCTCCTCTTACACAGGCACTTCATCCGCACTAAGAGTATCTTCATCATCCGATGACTCCATACGGAGAGAAAACTCACTGCCAGAATCGCCCCCTGCCTCCTCTCCCTCAGATGGAGAGTCAGTCTCTGAACCATGGTCAGAGGAAGACTCAAACAGCAAACCAACAACCTGCTGAGCAGTAATCCTGCGGCTAGCCATTATACTTACTAAGATAGAAGACTGCACAAACAAGTCAACAACAACCAACAATGTGCAAACCAAGTAAGTAAAGAAATGTGTACCTTTATCACAAAGATCAATGTACTCAAAAACTATACAATTCAATTACAAGAGACAGCTGCACTCACCAGAAACCAACTCTGCAGTGACACAGCAAAAACCAACGATATCCAACTAGAAAGAAGAAAAAAAAACAAATTACTCACAAGACAACAAAATACACATCGAGCACCAATGCAAAAAGTTTTTGACACTCAAAAAACAAACATACTGCTATTATTACACCATTTGCAAAAAACATTCATGCAGAGAAATCAAACACATTTACATTGTACAAAAAAAAGTCTCTTACCTAACTACACAAACAGCAGAACCACCAGTAACAACACGGCAAACTGAAAAGAGCAAAAGCCTTCACCTAGAACAAAAAAGTAAAAAAAAACATTACTATTGCAATTCACAAAAAATATAACAATAAACATTATAACATGCTATGTTACTACCCAAATGGTCAATCGGGTTGTGTGCCAGGTGGGGCAGAAAACAGCAGGAAAAAAAAAGGCTACTCTGTCCCGGGGCGGGTGGGCCAAATACATATTATAAAAATTGCACCCTGGAAGCGACACTTGCCAAAGGGGTCACTTCCATTTTTATTTACACTAATTCCCTGGTGTCTAGTGGGCTTTTCTGGCCCCCCCCGGGGGCAGAAACGGACTGAAAGTCGACCGATCTTCCCCCAGGGGGGGCAGAAAAGTCTTAGCATAAATGATGCCCCCTAGGAAGCGACCCTTGCCCAAGGGGTTGCTTCCCAACTGAATAAAACGACATCCATGGTGTCTAGTGGGCGTTTCTGCCCCCCCTGGGGGCAGAAACGGACCGAAAGTCGACCGATCTGCCCCCAGGGGGGGGGGGCAGAAAAGTCTGAGCATAAATTATTCCCCCTAGGAAGCGACCCTTGCCCAAGGGGTCGCTTCCCAACTGAAGAAATAGACATCCCTGGTGTCTAGTGGGGCATCCCTGCTCCACGATCGCGACGCTGTGAGCTATCGTGGGACAGGAATGCCCAGCATTGAGACATCAGGGGAGAGGAAATACTCTTTCCTCTCCCCCGATGCCTCAAGGCCTCTGAATTCTGCCCCCCCACCACACCGCAGCCAAACACTTACCCTCTCCGTTGGACGCACGGGAAGAAATGAATTCCAGCGCGTCCAACGCTTCCTGATGACGTCGGTGCACGCTGTGCGCGCTGACGTCATCAGGAAGCGTGGGGGGGCTCGGGGGTGGCAGCGGAAACTCTTCCGCTGCCATCCCCCTCTGTGGGGGCACGATCGATGCCCCAGGGGGGGAGCGCCAGCGCTTCCCCCAGGGGCTGTGCTCATGACGGAGCGGTTCCGTCATGAGCACAGCCTAACCAATGCTCATGACGGAACCGCTCCGTCATGAGCATCGAAGGGGTTAATGTTAGCCTCTTAACCTGCTTTATTGTTTTATTACCCTTTCATTTTTCTTTTGACTCCCGTTACCTTTGGGGGTGAATTGTGCCTGGACTTTTCCTGCGGGTACTGGTGCTCTGTCATCCCTCCTTCCCACCCTGGTCCGACTCGGCAGCTAGTGCCGTTGAGTGGAGGGCGTGGAAGGTCAGCCTAGTACTTCCGCTTTCCAAGGGAGCTAGGTTAGCGGTCTAGTCTGGGGGGAGTGGGGCTACATATTGCGCATGCCTGAGCGGACGCGCAGCGGCAAGGACAGCTTGTGAGAGAGGCTGTCAGTCCCGTTTGCGTGCAGTACGGTGATTTTAAATCTTCTAACTTGTGCACTTGCACTTTGACTTTGACCCTCGTTTTTAATGTTAGCCTCTTAACCTGCTTTATTGTTTTATTTCCCTTTCCCTTTTCTTTTGACTCCCATTACCTTTGGGGGGTGAATTGTGCCTGGACTTTTCCTGCGGGTACTGGTGTTCTGTCGGCCCTACTTCCCGCCCTGGTCCGACTCGGCAGCTAGTGCCGTTGAGCAGAGGGCGTGGAAGATCAAGCCTAGTACTTCCGCTTTCCCAGGGAGCTAGGTTAGCGGTCTAGTCTGGGGGGGAGTGGGGCTACATTTTGCGCATGCCTGAGCAGATGTGCAGCGGACGCGCGCAGGGGGCGCGCCGCCGGCACGCCTAAGTTAAAGCCCGTCTGCGTCTGTCTGCGACCTTCGGGGCCAGAACCCCTGCCCGAACAGGATCAACATGTAGGTACACCTCCAAACCGTTGACTGCATTATGCCCCCTCATTATGGAGGAGTGCAAACACAGCTTTTTGGCAGGAAACTGTAGGCATAACTGTAGTCACTGTCCATTCATGTCTGTGACATGCTTGAAAACCTGGGATGCTGGTTAGTTTCTTAATTGCTTTCTGATTAATTGCAGATTCCTGAGGAAACATAAACATGAATTTTATGATTATTTGTGGGATGCCCAACCGGATGTGTTATTCCTCACTGAGACCTGGCTAAATAAGGATTCGGCTCCTGATTTTCTTGAAGCCCTTCCTCATAACTATGGCATTATCAGAGTAGACCGGCCGATTAATAGGGGGAGGAGGAATTGCTATTATACATAGGCTCACTATTCAGTGCACTTTAGAACTTGTGAAGCAGACTTTTTTTCCATCATGGCACCTTCTAATTGCTGTATGAAAGGGTTCCTGATTTATCGGCCTCCGAGCCCCATACGCGTTTTTCGCACAACCTAAATGAGAAAATAATACAACCCGCCTTACGTTATGGCAAATTGTTATTGTTGGGGGATTTGAATCTGCATTTTGAGGATCTGTGTAATAATGGCGCACAGGATGTCTGCCAGGCACTGGCTGACCTACAATTGACACTAAAATCAGAGCTCCCTACTCACCAACTTGGCCATCTATTAGACCCGATCTTTGCCAACTGGGGTGCTTTACAAATTGAACCCCCGGTCTCTGTCCCATGGTCTGACCATTTGTGGTCCCCTTTAGGATCAGAAACCGCTGAGGAAATGGGCCAAGTTTACTACTCCTAGTTTTAATGTGGCTGTATAAAAGGGTGGGCCACCTGGGGGTACAGATATTAACTCTGCATGTGATGCACTTGATAAACGTATCCTGGAGGCTCTGGATCGCACGGCTCCTTGTTCTTCGAGAGCGTCGGGTAGGCAGCTTAAAACCGCACCTTGGTTCAGCGATGAACTCAGAATCACTAAACATCCAATTGATGGCTCACATTAATGACAATAACCTACTTCGCCCTTCTCAATCAGGTTTCTGTGCCACTTATTCTACCGAATCGGCACTGCTGAAACCATCCGTAGATATGTAGATGTGGGACAGACGGTTGCTCTAGTCCTTCTTGATCTCAGTGCCGCATTTGACACTGTTGCCCATCATATGCTACTTCAGCGCCTAAGGGAAGGAGGCATGGCTGGTAGGGCGATGGAATGGTTAAGGTCCTTTCTACGTGACCGCAGCTTTCAGGTGTCGCAGAAACCCTTCCACTCCAAAAGCGTTAAGCTAGAACAAGGGGTCCCTCAGGGCTCCATACTTAGCCCCACCCTCTTTAATCTCTACATTTCCCCCCTGGCAGAGATTATAGGGAAGTTTGGTGTCAGTGTGGTGTCATACGCTGACGACACACAACTGGTGGTGACACTAACTCAAGACTCTGAGGAGGCAGTTATTAATTTCTCAACGTGTCTTCAAGAACTGGCATCATGGATGGCTGATAATTGCCTTAAACTTAATGGCAATAAAACAGAGGTTCTAGTGATAGGTAAGGCTCCCTCGATCTGGTCCTCTGCATGGTGGCCTCAGACGTTGGGTCCAACCCCATCTCCCAAGGATCAGGTAAAAAACCTGGGGAAGTGGCTGGATTTTATATAAAACAAGTGAGAAATAGGGTCCGAGGGAAACACACGACCAACCTGGACAAGTCCCCCTACTAATTATGTATAAACAAAAAGGTCCAGGGGTCAGGAACACAAAAAAACAAAATCAGTAAAATGGAGAATATAGAAACCTGAATAGTACTCAAACTACTATCTGGACAAAGAAGTCCTCATAAAGAGGACAAAATCCCATCACCCACCGTGGTGGCATGCTTCATCATATGGGATCTCCTCTTAACCACACCTAGTGTGGTTAAGGAGCTACTACTCCCTGCGTATGTCTAAGGGAGGAGCTCACGGATGTTTTAACTAAACAAGAAGGAACAGATGTCCTAAAGATCGATGAAGGTAGCCTAGCTTAGGTGAAAAATCAAGTGCAGTGTAAGAAAAAAGTGATGTAAAATTGACTACAGGGAAAGGTAACTTTAATAAAGATTTCCCGGTGCCAATATTAAAAGAACAGTAGTAGCGCGGTCTGAACAAATTTGCGAGCGCGCATACAGTGAACCAAACAAAGGTCTACATGTTTCAGCCAATAGAGATCAAAAGATTGTGATCATGGCTTTCTTCAGGACCATACAAAAAACTACTGCAGCCGAAATTTAGTGCCTAGATCACTAATGTGTGTTATTGTCACAAAACTATATTAAATCAAAACGATACAACCAACCTTGTACCTGAATGTAGATTCTATTGTATAGAGTACTACAGGACAAGAAGATAGGTACCTATACAAAATGACACAAAAACATAAAACAAATGAGAAAATTTCTCAGCCAGATAGTGTAAACCACACAAGTCTAAAACCCAAATACCCAACCTGTGCCAGACAAATCTTGGCAGGTCTTACCCGTATAAAATCGTGACTTCCGCCTGCCGCTCCTGGTCACAACTCAGGGCGTGAGGCAACGCTCTGTGAAAGGAGGAATAAAATAAGAATAGTATAGTGGGAGTCATACGCAGTGATGATGATAAACACAGCAAATGTATTAATGCTAATGTCAACACTGATTATTTTTCGATGTAGAATCTCTATATACCTGTATCCCCCAGTTGGATACACTAGAAGCGATTACATCGCTATTGGATGACAGTACGAAGCCTTTGAGTTCACTGGTTCCTTTTATCATGGAGTGTGCCAGGCTGGCTATGATGGAAAAATTTTCAAGTTTGAAGACCGGTTTTTCCTTCAGATCTCCGGTACTTCGATGGGCAGTGTTTTCGCCCCCAGCCTGGCCAATCTCTACGTCCATCTTTTTGAACAGAACCATGTGCTCACGGCGACTAATCCTTTTTTGAACTCCATTATTGTATGGAAATGGTACATCGACGATATTTTGGTCATTTGGAGAGGTGATGATATTACCTTAAATGCTTTTCATCACTGGCTCAATGATCAAAACGATTTCCTGAATTTTACTTTGGAATTCAGCAAATTGGGCCTGTCGTTCTTAGATCTTTGGATCTTCCCGGCTGATGGAGGCTTGGGTAGTGAATTATACACTAAACCAATGGCAAGGAACTCATTGCTGATATATGACAGTTTCCATCCTAAGGGACTGAGGGCAGGCCTGCCCTTTGGCCAGTTCCTTAGGTTGAGGAGGAATTGCTCTACCAGTAAGCCTTTATTAAACATGCCAATGTTCTATCACCGAACCTCCGGTCTAGAAACTATCCATCCAAACTGATAAAACAATCATAGAAACGAGCAGCCAACAACAACCGAGAAGTTCTGTTGGAAGCTTCTGTACCGAAAGCCCCTCTTGGAAGATTGACTTTTGTCAACACCTTTAGCACCTCTTCCAATCAGATCCAAAAAATTGTACGGAAACACTGGCATATTCTCAATTCGGGGAATGAAAAACTATCTTTTCCACTGTTTTTGTACAAAAGAGGTATGAATTTGCGTGATTCACTAGTCCACACCAGACCCAGGAGCATAACACCATCTATATCCAATCCCTTGTGGAATCTCCCGCCTGTACAGGGACATTATCCCTGCGGCAGCTGTGTGATTTGTGCTCAAACGAGACATACCACTGAGATCAATATTGGTCTGTCGAAACCATGGAAACAGCTCCGACATACTAATTGCAACAGTGAGAAGGTCATATACCTTATCACATGTCCTTGCTCTAAATACTATGTGGGTATGACCACAAGAAAGATCAAACAACGTATCATGGAGCATAAGAGTACCATTCGATGCAGGAAGTCATCCACGAGAATGACCAATCATTTCTTGGAGTGCAATCACACTCCTGAACAGGTCATGTGGACTGTACTTAAACAACCTTTTATTCCTGCGCATGTTTCAGATGTTTCCAAGTTCCTTTTAAAAAAAGAGCAGCGTTGGGTGTTCAGGTTATGCAGTGACCACATTGGTCTTAATGATGCCATACCCTGGACCTTATTACAATAATTTCAGGTGTCTGACGATATCGGTCTGAATTCCAATTATGTACATGTGTATATATATATACCTCTTGATCGCATCAGTATGTATTCCATCTATAGTTCATGTACATAGCACAAACGTCCTTGGGGCAGTACGTATATCCCGATTTGAGTGTTGCACTTTTGGCATTGTGCTTTACCAGTTATATGTTTATTTTCATCTCGAGCACCAATGAATGAGTTTATAACACCGTTTACCGACTGGTTAGGCTGCTATCTGAAATTTGGACGGCTGCCCTCTTGAGTGATTCATTACTTTAGGGGTTGTTCTACGAGTCGTTCCACTAGTTTTTGCGGTGACGGCTAACATATGACAGAGCCCATTGTGATTTGTGTATCTGTTCAATGCAGCCGTATCTGGGTACTACATTTTTCATCTTTCCATTAATTTGAACTACGTCATCAACGGCGGCCATGACTGTGACTGGCTAGCAGTTGGTGCGTGTAACGTCATTACGTACGGCGACACTAGCGCTTCAGCACTTGGGAAGTATTAATTTTGTCTTCCCCGGCCCTTCGGTTGCCGCTGTGAGCAACCTGGAAGGAAGCTCGGGGTAACGACGGAGAGGTAAAGAGCACCGTCTTGGTTTTGCACTGATTGGTTATCAGAGACCCTTGTGGTCTTGACGTTTGCTAGGTTATCACAATCTGGCTATAAATTAGAAGTATTAGAAGGAGACTGTTTCTAACACTTTAATTGGAGATGTGTCTTATATTCAGAGTCCTCCAAATAGTGGTAACCTCACCCGGGAATCGTTGAGACTTATTCCTTTACCAATCCAGATGTTGGCCATTCGACCTGGTCTGTATGACTTATGGGCAGTAACGATGTGATATCTAGTTATTGCGGTATGTTTAGATGTGTCATCATCTTTTATGTTACAACTGAGCTATTTAGCGGCTATTTTGATTCCCTTTTTAAGGGGTTCACCACGAGCAATAATCAGTGTTGACATTAGCATTAATACATTCGCTGTGTTTATCATCATCACTGCGTATGACTCCCACTATACTATTCTTATTTTAATCCTCCTTTCACAGAGCGTTGCCTCACGCCCTGAGTTGTGACCACGAGCGGCAGGCAGCAGTCCCGATTTTATACGGGTAAGACCTGCCAAGATTTGTCTGGCACAGGTTGGGTATTTGGGTTTTAGACTTGTGTGGTTTACACTATCTGGCTGAGAAATTTTCTCATTTGTTTCATGTTTTTGTGTCATTTTGTACAGGTACCTATCTTCTTGTCCTGTAGTACTCTATACAATAGAATCTACATTCAGGTACAAGGTTGGTTGTATCATTTTGATTTAATATAGCTTTTGTGACAATTACACACATTAGTGATCTAGGCACTAAATTTCGGCTGCAGTAGTTTTTTGTATGGTCCTGAAGAAAGCCATGATCACAATCTTTTGATCTCTATTGCCTGAAACATGTAGACCTTTGTTTGGTTCACTGTATGCGCGCTCGCAAATTTGTTCAGACCGCGCTACTACTGTTCTTTTAATATTGGCACCGGGAAATCTTTATTAAAGTTACCTTTCCCTGTAGTCAATTTTACATCACTTTTTTCTTACACTGCACTTGATTTTTCACGTAACCTAGGCTACCTTCATCGATCTTTAGGAGATCTGTTCCTTCTTGTTTAGTTAAAACATCCGCGAGCTCCTCCCTTAGACATACGCAGGGAGTAGTAGCTCCTTAACCACACTAGGTGTGGTTAAGAGGAGAGCCCATGTGATGAAGCATGCCACCACAGTGGGTGATGGGATTTTGTCCTCTTTATGATGTGGCTGGATACCAAACTATCTTTTGAAACTCATACCAGGCGGGTGACGGGAAACTGTTTTGGGGTCCTGCGTAGTCTCCGGAAGACCTTAGATGTTCTCCCTGTGTCAGCGAGGCAAATGATGGTCCACGCTCTTGTGACATCACATTTGGACTACGGGAATGTTCTTTATCTAGGAGCAAATATTAAATGTGTTCAGAGACTCCAGTGCACCCAGAATGCTGCAACGCGTCTCGTTCTAATGCTCCCAAGGAGAGCCTCATCCAATAAGGCCCTGGCTTCCCGCCATTGGCTCCTGGTGAGGGAACGAGTTTGTTTGTTATCCACCGCATTTTGCAGAAGAAGGAGCCCTCCTATCTGCATGACCTTCTTACCCCGCACGTTCCCATCCGCTGTTTGAGATCTAGTGGGACGGGTCAAGTCAGCATTCCGACTATCAGGAGAGCTAGGATGGGCGGACGTTCCTTTCGCTTTTTAGCGGCCACACACCGGAATAAACTCCCGATAGGGCTCCGGCTGGAATCCTCAGAGATTATTTTCCGGAGAAAGCTCAAGACGTGGCTTTTTCCATCTGGAAATCCTCCTGCTTGACCCTTTTCTGCTTTACCTCACTGCCTGGAACTGGTTCTTGTTGCAGTGTGGGAAAAACACTAGCTGGTGTAGCCATGCGCTTTATAAGCTTGTTTATTATTATTATTATTATTATCTATAATTTTAATGGAAACCGGAGATATCTGCAACAGTCCTACATCTGTGTCACCCGTTGCCCACAATGATGGTCGGCATGTCCTTAAGTTTAGCCGGGAGGGGTGCATCTTTGGACAGGCAGTGCTTAGTGCTGACTACATTTGGACCCATTGTCCAAAATAAATGGTTGCATGCAACTTCTTTAATAAATCTAAACCCATCAAATTTTCTCTACTATTAGATGTCAGCAAAAACAGCAAATCCACAGTAAAAGGACTTATAGTCAGTGGAAGAGGTTTGGAAATGGGGCTCACAACCAGTACACCAGAAAATCCTACCAAATATTATTATGGCCAGATTGAGCTGCCCAGTCGACCAGTGAACGAGATATATAGCTATTCATTGCACCTGTATGCAATACAAAATTCCTTAGCTGAGTCATGCAAATTTGCAGTAACGTAAGGACCGCGCTGATACCGCGCTGATCTACAGGTATCTGAACTGGTCCCTCACTCTGTCCCTGGCTGTTCTAGCCGTGAAACAGTCCCGTCACCTCGTCTAAGTCATAGTCATTGTGGTAGCACTGTTTACCCCTAGGATCATCAAAGTAGTTCAGGTCAGTTCGACCCTTTGATGTCCCAACTGCCTGAACTCTGTCCTGGCCACCATCTCCGCGACCTCATACAGGAGACCCTTGTCCCCGCCACCTTCTGCAAAAGCACAGGACACTTGCTGCGCCAGTGTACCTCCTCTTTACGGTACGCACACTGATTAGGTCCTATAGGAGTAGTATTCCTGCTAGTACACAGAAGCTGCCTGTCCAGACTACCACATCCTCTTCCATTCCCTCGAGAAGCCTGTTGCATCAACGCCTTTGTCTTCAATTCCTTATGCTTTTTCTCCATCTTCTCCTTCTCCTCATTTTCCCTGTGCTCATAATACTGTGCCATACTCAATATCACAGAAGGGGAGGAGGTAGTCCAAGTGCTCTCCGAAGCCTGCAGCCAAGTCACTATTTCAGGAAACAGGTTGGTAACAAATCTATTAACAAAAAGTCTGACACCCCCCCCACCGACTAATCATGGCTGCTAAAATCCCAAAATACGCCTTCAAACCGAGTTAAAAAAATCAGACACACTTTCATCTTTCTTCTGACGACATGCCATTAACATGTCCTAATCTACCCTTCTCAGTGGAATAAGTGAATGCATATACACAATAATTTGACCAGGCAAAGCAGGCAAATCAGCCTTAGGCTTCTCCCCAGGCTTCCTCTCCTGGTCCCATGTTTTGATCTGATCCCAGGTCCCACCCAATTCCACAACGTTGTCCTGTGTGTGCACCTGTCTCCAAATATCAACAAGCAACAGTAAAACAAAGAACATTTCAATATCCACAAGCGTCATCACTGTCGATGAAGCGGCCTCAGTCAATTCCTTATAATATGCAGTAGGATTTTTCCTAGGGTCAGTAAGCTGAGTCTTAAGGGACAAAACCTCGCTCCATTTCCACGGAGTGTAAACCCACTGTTCTTGAAAACGGCCTTCTACCCATGGTCTAGTAACATTATAATGCTGATCCCGCAACTCTGGTATTTCAGGATGGTATATGGGGTGGACTTCACTTATTTGGAAACTGGGATACTGCCTTTGGACTCTTTTCAAGCAACCTACTACAATAGGCAACCAGCTTTGCGACATTACCAAAAACTTCACCAGGGGCCATATCTGCAGCATATACATGGTCCCTAGTATCATAAATATTCTGGAGTGCTACTTCATTAAAACAATGTTCCCACAGTCCAATCAAGGTAGCCAACATGTGCTTAAGTGCATGCTGCTGCACAAACGGCTCATAATCTTTCATTACGCTCCACACATAGTCCACACTGTAAACGGGGTGACGAGCCTACTGAACGCCTGATTGGCTACCACCCTTTTCTCTTATCTCCCACATCAGATCTTATCAGTATCCATCCTAGTCACTTCCTAGCTGTCTCCCAGTCTCTGTCCCCTAGTCCACACACAGGCATTCCGCTGTCCAGTAATGAAAGGGAATGTAGTAACAGGGGAGAAGTAACAGCAGAAGTACTAGGCACCAATGTCACTGCTGGCTGGAGAGAGAGATGCCAAAACAATTGGCGTTGCAGGGAGACTGGCAGTAATCGTAGCCATAGAAGGCGAGATCAAAGAAAGGGAATGGAGACATGGTGGCCAAAACAGCATGATCAATAGTAGAAGAAACAGAAGCAGCAGAGCCAGAAGGAAAAGATGGGTAAGACTGTGGTATGGCAGGATATATTCTCTGCGGGCATATGGAGGAGGGGGTCCAGTATCTAACAATTCCTCCACAAATGCGTCATTTTCCTCTCAAGCAACTAAAGAGTTTGAACATTGTAATCGAAATTTACTATCAGCACGCTCTATTCCTCTTTCTATTTTCTCTCTATCATGCACTACAGCTTTCTGAGTCAGTGTCTGCATTCTCCCCTTCCGGGACTCTTTCTCTGCTTTCATTCGTCTCTGTTTAGCCTCTTTCTACCATGTTCTGAGGGAATCAAATATCGACTGCCTACTCCTTTTCGCAAACAATTTTCCTGCACGAAATTCATTTTCTGTTCATCCAAAGTGCCCTTCAACGGCCACTGCAACTCTGCATTGTCCCTGGTATATTTGTGCCATAGTGTACTAAACATAATAGGGCCAATGCCATGTTTGACGTACATGTCAAAATTGGAGTGTCTTCTGGAGGCGCCGGCTGACTTTTTTTCCAATCAAGCATCAGTAGAACAACATCGACAGCCCAAGCAAAACACTTTACTAAGACACAGCATTTAAAAAAAAAATCAAGTTCACTATTTATGCCGAGCAGATATTTGCAAATATCTTTACCAATACTCGGTCCTCAGACCTCATCAAATACAAATCAAAGAGGTACAATGTTTACAAAAAACTCAAACAAATTCAAGTGCTTGTCCATAGACGGTCCTCAGACCACATCAAATACAAATCAAAATGGCGCCATATCCACAAAGGACCAAAGCAAACTGACGTGGTGCACACAGGTCAAACAAAGTGATTCTCCACTGCCGACTCTTCGGAGTAAACAGTCAGATCCAAAGGTTTCGCTGTTCAGGACGCATTTAGGATGACCACTGGACAAGGCACCGCCCGGTCAGACAGATGGAGTAGCTGCGAGTACAAGACTCTCTCGTGCAGAAATCCCCGGTCTGCCCGAACTCACCTGGTGCACACAGGTCGAACAAAGTGATTCTCCACTGCGGAACAAACAGTCAGATCCAAAGGTTTTGCCATTCAGGACCTAGTTGGGATGACCACTGGATGAGGCACTGCCCGGTCAGACAGACGGGGCAGCTGCGAGTACAAGACTCTCTAGTGCAGGAATCCCCGGTCCTCCCGTCTAACCGGACATGGCCCCGTCCTCCTCACCTGGGGATGGGCCACCCTATGGAGTCCCTGTTCGGGCGCCAACTGAATGAAGTAACCCAATTAGGGCCACCCAGGTCACTCGCGGCCCCCTCTCAGCCTTCCTTACAAATAAAGAGTCAGTCAGACAGTAGAGAATACAATCCAAAGGTATTTATTAGAAATACACTTGAGTGGAGTCCAGTCTGACCAGCCACCTTAGATTGCTGCCAAGGGACTGACCTCTACCAACATGGAACCTTATAATGTACATTTTCAGAATCACTAAAGACACGCCCAGACTGTAATTTTCCAGTTGGTAGCTGGTGAACAAAAAAGATACACAAGGATGAGTTGCAATTTCAGGACCAGGTACATGCTATCTCAGCATCAAGGTTACTCTGCCCGTACCCACCGCTCTAAGAGTGGGAGGAGGCCTATCAAGTTATTTGATGGAAAAAAGTCTATTCATTAGCACAGCTGCTTTCTGCTGAGGCAGACAATTTGAGACAGAAGTTAGCTTCGATCATAGCTCAAAGTGGCAGCTGAATACAAGATGGTGCAGAGAATGCTAACTTACATAGAGTAATACACTAGCAAAATGAATGCACACATTTATATTTCAATAATGGGTCAGGTGAGTGATACAAGAGGCAGAGCTTGACCTTTGAATTTTGGGCCTTATTTAGCATGGGGTGCAATGACCCCAAAGTCATTCGGCGTGGGTGCTGGTTTAGAGGATATCCTCAATGCGACAGTCTGGTCTTCGGACTCTACCTTCAAAAGGTTTCATTTCAACATGCTGCTGGATTTGGCTCACCTCGTGGTGAGCAAGCTTTTAACAAGCATAATCCTCACCTCCGGTCCTGACAAAGAATGAAAAATGACCTACCTATTGAAATGGAAAGTTTCAATTCTATTAAGTACTCAGAGGTGAGGATTATCCCATCCTGGGCAGTTCTGCGGAGATTTCGCCGTCTCCGAATGGAGTAAGCACTACAACTTTATTGGATTTGAGATTGCCTTGATGTATGTGACTAAATGTCCTGCTCTCTGACTCCTTACACTGCTGTTTCCTCTGTCGGTGGTAGTAAGTGACCGTTTGCTATGGTTACTACTTTCCTTTGTCATTGTATGGACAGATGTAAATAAACAGGACTCATGAAGGTGGTCCACCGGCTGACTTTGTGCAACAAAAGAGGGAGATGCGTCACTGAAGAGGTACTATGTTAGAGACTGTGCCTCCTATTGGATACTGTGGGACTGTTTCCCCATTGGATATTTTTCTACTTCTTTCCCAAGGGTTCATGGGAATTGTAGTTAATGTTGACTGTTGGATAATGGCTGCTATTAAAAATAAAGTGAAGAAAGAAGACATAATCCTCACCTCCACGTCCTTAATAGAATTGAAGCTCTCTGTTATGATAGCTAGCCAATGTTTAATTCTGATCCATACAGGGCAGCTGCCTCTGCTTTGTATTTATAAATCTGTAGCACTGGTGTAATTGGTTTGCTTGAGGATAGGTTATACCTTTTGAGGATAACCCAAGTATAATTTTCTTCTTGGGCCACATAAGATTTATCAATCTGTTATCAAAACCTTCTATCTTCATATTGAATACCCTTCTCCTGCTTTTCCCTGTCATATACTACGGCCTTCTGAGTCAACATCTGCATTCTCCCTTTCCAGGCCTTTTTCTCTGCTTACATTCGCCTCTGTTTAGCTGTTTTTTGCCATATTCCAAGGTAATCAAACTTAGACTGTCTACTTCTTTTTCTACACAACTGTTCTTGTAAATACTCATTCTTTTGCCCATCGAACGTGCCAATCAAAGGCCACTGCAATTTGACATTGTCCCTCGTATATTTGTTCTATAGTGTACTAAACATAGTAGGGCCAAGGCCATGCTCCACATACATATCAAAATTTGGAGTGCCTTCTGGAGGCGCTGGCTGACTTTCCTCCAATCGAGCATCAGCAGAACAGCAACAACACAAAGAAACCAGTTTACGTATTCCAGGCATTCTCAAAAGAAAACAAATTTACTACTTATGCCTGGCAAAGTATTTGCCAATACTTTTCACCCAAAATCGGTCCTCAGACCATACCAAATACAAACCAAAATGATACCATATCCATAAAGAACCAAAACAAACTCACCTGGTGCATGGGGGTCAAACAAATGTATTCTTCACTGCCGACTCTTCAGGCCAAACGGTCAGATCCAAGGGTTTCACCATTCATGACTCCAGTCGGAAGGACCACTGAGCGAGACACTGTCCGGCAGGACAGAAGGGGCAGCTGCGAGTAAATGATCCATCCTTCTGACACAACGATAGCCTCAACCTCCCTACCCATCTTTAGGAGGGGATGGGCCACTAACCTGGTGGGGTCTCTGTTTGGGCACCAACTGAAGGAAGTGACACAATTAGGGTCACCGGGTCCCTCACAACCACCTCACAGCCTTCCATACAAATGAAGAGTCGGTCAGACAGTAGAGAATACAAACCACTATATTTATTCAGATACACTTGAGTGGAGCCCAGTCTGCCCAGCCTCTTAGAATTGCTGCAGAGGGACTGACATCAGCAAATATGGTAACACATTATGTACGATTCAGAACCAATAAAGGCACGCCCTCAATGAATTTTACAAGCAGATGCAGCTACACAAATAAGTACAGAAGGATTAGTTTCAGTACTGAGGCCGGGCACACACTATCTCTTAATCAAGGTTGTTCCTTCCGTGCCCACCCCTAGACTAGTGGGAGAAAGCCTCAATCTAGTGTGAAAGTATGCGCTAATAAGAAGAGTGTATTCATTAGGAAAAGCAAGGCCAACCCTGGAGATATGAGAGTTACCAAAAGCTGTGTTTTCAAAAAAGGGAAAGATTTGTTTCGATCATGGTTCAAAATGGCGGCCAAACATAAAATGGTGCAGCGAATGCTAACTTACATAGAACAATGCATAATTAATACAGCAAAAACATGTTCATTCTAACACAGGTCCCTTTGCAAGGTCCATTATGTAATTGTTTATCTGTATTTTCCAAAATAACTTTGAATCGAGTATTATGCCTACATAGTAAAATTTGATATGTGTTTTAGTTTCTGGTCACTCTCCCTGATATTCCTTTTAAAGTTCTTATAAGAGTTTATGGCCATGTATTTGTTTTTCCTGATATTTATTTCTAGGCATTTTTCCTTACAATACATGTTAAAATCATCCAGTTGGTTTTGGACACCCTTCGGCTTCTTCAAGATAAGGATGGTGTCATCTGCGAATAGTAGCACTGGAACCAAGTTCCCACTGAGCTTGGGAGGTCGCTTTTGGATTTTTTAAGGGAATCATCTACATCATGGATATAAAGTGAGAACAGGGTGGGCGTGAGCATACATCCCTCTCTCACTCCTCTGTCTTTGGTAATTGGTTCAGTGTGCTCACCATTCATACCCCAGTGGACTCTTGCATAGTTATCCTGGTGCAGACTTGCAATCTCATCTAGGAGATCTACAGGTACTATTTGTTTTTCCAGTGAGGACCACAGTAATCCTCTAGGTACAGTATTGAATGTTGCCCTTAGATCTACAAATGCTATGTGGATATGCCTCCCCTATATCTTAGTGTATTTCCAAAGGATACACAGGAGTCTAAAAATATGGTCTACCGTGCTTGTACGAGCTCTAAATCCAGCCTGGTAAGGGGACAAAATATTATTATTGTCTATCCCTTGGTTTAGCCTATTTAGGAGCTGTCTGGCGTAAACCTTTTGTAGTACACCTATTAGGCTAATCGGCCTACAATTCTCTGGCTTTTGCTTGCTCCCATTTTTATGGGTGGGGACTATTTCTGCCCCCCTCGATGAAGTTTGTATTGGTGCTTCTGAGGCTATAGCATTACTAACCAAGTTGACATATGGGACCCACGCCTATTTATAAGGAAGTTTATCTAATATTGGGGATTCTCCCAGCTTGATGGTGTCAATTGCTTGTGTTGTTTTTTCTAGGCTGCAGTGGATTGCATGTTCCACACTATTTACAGGTCCACAGTATTTGTAGATAGGGAGCTTGGGATCTGAGTACAAGTTGGTGAAGTGTTCAATCAAGGTTGCAGTATCTAGGCGGTGCTCAGTATGGGCAACCTTTTCCTTGTCACCAAAATCTACTATTCTCCAAAATACTGCTGCATTATTGGATTTTGCTGTCTAAAGGAGGTCCATCCAACTAGTTTCCTCCCAATTCTTTTTTGCAGTAGCCAATGTTTTTCCATAGCTATCCCTTGTTCCCATTTTTAATTGAGCACTTCCATGTTTTAAATTCTCCAATAAAACCTTTTGGCCTTCCTATAGTCCAAAGTGTACCAGGGATTGATATTAGATTCCATTTTGCACTTATACTTAGGTTTACCTCTGGCGGCTCTGGCTAAGAGGGATTCTAATTTTGGCACCAGCAATTGTTGCATTGCCATTACTGAGGCTCCGCTTCGTTTTACATAGGGGCCTACTACCTCAGCAAATGCCTTATAAATGTTGGTCTTGGCCTCTATGTTGTCAATCATGCAAGACCATTTGACCAGTCTGTGGTTTTTCCCTATTAGAGGCTGAGATGTTGTTGAACTTATTTTGGGTGGCTATTTTACAGTGTTATACCCTGTTATTTCTAAGCAAAAAGGAAGGTTACCACTATTGTCTCTTGTGTCTATCTTGAAACTTAAAATCTTGCTTCAGTTATGCGTGCTATGCATGATGTAATCTATCTTCAAGTGAGTTTGACCCTGTTTTAATGTGTATGGGGCATTGTCGCTCCCTAAGATCATGTTCTAAGGTGATCTTCATAGCTGTATCACAAAGACAGTGCATGGTACCGATGGTCCTGCATCTTGCTGTGGCAGACTTGTGGCCATATCCACTTCCTCTGTAAGCATTCCTAGGCCATTTAGTGGTTCCTACGTACATTTAAAATCCCTACATAAACTTACTGTATCAAATGGGGCTTCTGAGCCCAAACCAGGAACCAGGCTCCTGGGACCAGTCACCAAGGGGGGATCAATGGGCCATCCAAGGCTCAGTCATTGCCATTTTTTGCTCCTCGCTGGGGTGGGACTCGGTACCCCAGCAAAACTTGGGGGGCGCAGAAAGTGATGTCACCCTCCCAACGCCATTTCCTCGGCCGCTCTCTCCGCAGCACGGGTCTCCTCAATGGGCTTCTGAGCCCCAACGCCACCTGCTTTCAAACAGGCTCCAGGCACCAGGCTCTTGGGACCAGGCACTGAGGGAGGATCAATGGGCCATCCGAGGCCCCAGTCATTGCCTTTTGTTGCTCACCACAGGGGTGGGACTCGGTCCCCCAGCAAGACTTGCAGCGGCGTGGGAGGTGACGTCACCCTCCTGATGCCTTATCCTCAGCCGCTCACTCCCTCAGTGTGGGATGCATGTGGGCATGCCCGGGCCATGCCCTGGTAAAGCCTGGGCCAAGGGCGGACCCATCTGTGCCAGTCAGAGCCCAGAGGAGGCTGAGCTGGGCCACCCCCCTGAAATCTGCATCCCAAGGACTTGGACGGCTCCTCAGACCAAGGTACTGTGCTCAACTTGACATTTATATTAAGGCACATTCAGGGCTTTTACTAGCCATACTACAACTGCCTCTTATAACACTGTAAACATGGGGAAAAGGAAAGTGACTGAGGGTGGGCTGGGAGGTGCCGTGAAGAAAATAATAAGAAACACATTTGGTACCCAAGTCCTGAGATAGGGAAGGATGGGGAGCATGGGGAGAGTGTGTTGGATCGAATAGATGATATATGATCAGATTGCGAGGGCCTGCTTATGACACCCGCACTATCTGCTAACACTCCTGCCCTGACCCCCAATTTACCCCAATCACACACTCCTGCTGGGTCTACTAATATAGGGAATGGGAACATACCAAGCCAATTTAAAAAGTCAGCTAGCAAGACCCAGCTATTGAAAGTCTCTGAAGTACTCAAAGAGCCCTCCATTAGTCCACTAGTGATACCTGTGAGACCCAATGTGCAATGCCAGCAGACCTCCCACTGAGCAATAGATTTGCACTCCTCGCAGAACAACCATCTACAACTGATACACCTATTTGTAAAGAGGGCTGGGGAGCCACAAGCATAGCAACCAACAGGACACATATGAGCCCTCATCTTGGTGGCTGGGCGGTAGATAACGAAACACCACCCTCTGATATAGATCTCCAGAGGGAAATATTAGCCCAAAAAGAAACCATAGAGGCCCTGACTGACAGTATTCCAAAACTGTACCTTAGAATAGAAGATCGAAGTAGCCTCGAAATCCTTCCGCACATGTGTCTCCCAAGTACTGCTTCAAAATCAAGCACAAATCTTCCCACCCCATAGCACGCAAACAACACACAACTCTCCAAACACTAATCCTGCACCCTTGATTGGTACTCTAGGCCACCATGACAGACTCCTTTGCAACTAAAAAATCAAGCACGGCAAGAACCTAGAGGGTTCTTGGGGGGAATCCAGGGGAACAACTAGGGGAACAATAGGACCAATGCTGGCCAAAGAACAAGAACCACCATGTTCGAGTATAGGTCGTAGCGAGGTACCTTCACTCCTTAGGCCTCATTTCTCATATTGCTTCCCAGTGTTCCATCTATATGGTCAATGTACCCAAGGCCGACCATAATATTAAACACAAGAATGGTGAGACCTTAAAAAATAGAGCTATACACTGGATTAGGCACATAAGGGGATTTACATCCTTGATAAGGGATGACATCTTGAGGGCAAAAAGATGCGTCTTAACCAAAAGCACTACTGATGCAGTAGAACTTACCCTAGCAAGCAAAAGCCTAGTATACAATCTAGTTGGCCTAGAAGCTAGAACTTATCCACCACCCACTAAAAACATTCAACTGAAGTTAAACATCCCTAGTTTGTAAACATCAGCCAAAACCACTATGATGCCTCAAAGGGATCTTCCTCTCTTGTCCTTATCCCAGAACAATTGACTACTTTCAGAGTTTTCTCAGGAACTTGTGCACCATTCTAACATTGATGTTGACCCCATTTATTTTACTCTTTTCTTTTTTCTTTTAGAAACTGCTCCCCAAATGGGAGATGATCTCCAGGCCGGATACACATTTACATGTCCCCATCCGACTACCCATGCGACCGAAACTGCTGTTTCATTCCCCTTTCAAACCCTTCCACAGATCGTAGATATAAGGAAGCTCAAAATAGAGTCATGGAACATGGCGGGCATAAGGGGGAAACAAGGTCTTCCCCATTGGCTCAAGCCCATTATTCGGCACAAAATCTGCATTCTGCAGATAACTTGGAGCCTGACTTCTACATTTATCTCAGGGTTTGTGACATTCTACAAACTGGCAATTTTCTCTAAACATGTCCGCCTATCTTGAGGGCTGCTTATTTTGATGGCCATGTCAGACAGAGACAATTTCAGGGTCCTGTATTTGGCCCATTGCATCAACCTAGTGGTATAACACTTTAAAAAAAGGAAGACATAGTCAGCAGCATACTCACTACCTGCAGAAAAACCTGCACTCAATTCAGCCATTCTTTTAAAGCCCAGAAGCCGCTGCAGATTATTCAGCATAATAATAGAGTACCAGTGAAGCCCTGAAACAGGAGGTGCCAACACGTTGGAACTCCACCTTTTACATGCTGCAATGTCTGTTTGAGCAGTACAAACAGATAAATGACTATGTCATTCAAAGAGGAGGGGATGCATGTTGGAAAGCAATGACCGTGGATGCAGACAAATGGGGCCTAGTCAAATGCCTGACACAGATGCTACTCCCTTTTGAGGTTTTCACTAGGGAAGTTAGCAAGGAGGGCAGTATGATGGGCCAAGCTATCCGGTTGCTGCATCTCCTACAAGACCAGGTAAAGAAGGCATCTGAAAGGTTCACCCCTGCTAGTGGGAATGAATGCCTTGTTTTAGAGCTTAGTCCTGCGCTTTGCTTCTAATATAAGGCTGCAACATGACATCATCTAGTCCAAAAGGTACATATGTGCCCCACTACTTGATACACAGTACAAAAAAGATTCTACCCACTTTAATCTTATTTTCTGAAAGGGATATTTTAAAATACAAGAGGTGGATTGTAAAGCAAGCCATTGACTTGGAATAACAGCTGGAATTTTGAGCCCCACCCCACAGTTCTGGGGCGCCGCCTTCAACTTCCAAAGAAGGCAGTCTTGTCTCTCAGCAGCCAACAACACCTTCAACCAGAACACCAGCAGCAACAGCAAAAGAAGGACCCAACCTCTGCATTCTCTTGGTTTAAATTGGCAGGGCTCAAGTCCAGTGCAGAGGCGATTACAAAACAGGTAAAGCAAGTGGCAGCACCAATGACCATCCACAGGATGTTCTAGGAGTATCTGGATGGTCCAAAAGAGGTCTATGTAGATCAAAATCCATTGATGGATTGGTATGGGAAGATGTGCCAATGATTAGAGCTCAGCAGGTCAGCAATAAAGTATCTGGCTTGTTATGTCACCAGTGTGTCTGCTGAATGTGTGTTCAGTGCAACTGGTGCAGTCGTCACAGTGAGAAGGACCAGTATCTTGCCTAAAAATGTGGAGAGATTGACTATGATCAAAATTAACCAACATTTTATACCACACAATTACACCGTTCCTGAAACAGCATCACAGGAGGAGGAAGAGGGTAGTTGGTCTAAAATTGAATCAAATATGTTAGCTCACCAATTTCTGGGAGAACCACCTGATTTTGAGGATGAACTTTACTTCCAAACTAAGTATGCCAGTGCCCCCTGAGAACATTTAAAATGTTCTCATTGAACTTAGTTTTTTCTTTGAAATTTCTTTTAAAGAAATTAGCTAGAGGAACAATATTTTTTTTGTGTCATATTGCATTGAAGAAGCCTCCACAGTTCCATCATGAAATTGGGGATAAAGCTGCCCCCTTGCATTCCTTTTGTCTAATGTCTGTCCCTTTTTGCGTCACTTAGTACTATAATGGCTTACCCATAAAATTGTCTATTATCAAAAGGACTGCCTGCCAATATCAAATTCCAATGTTTTTTCTGGAACAAAGATGATTGAATACCCAATACCTGAACTACCTGTTCTTGTCTTGGACGGGATGAGGTAACTTCAACTATTGCAACAGTGAGTGACTGATTGTGTGAGTGATGATTTAAGTGCATTGATGATTCATATGGTGGCAGACACTCAGGGAGGCTGTGTGTTGAACTATGATATGGGAAATTTCTTGAGATGATTATTGATTTGCATTGTATGGGACCTGAGTGATGTGTTCCTATTTTATGTTCCCTGTAGGGGATGACCAGCCATTTCACACTTAGCCAGATTTAAATAGTCGCAGTGGTTCTCTCCTTTTTTTCTAGATCTTCAGACACCAGAACAGTCCCTTTAGTTATCGAACAAAAACCTGTGCAAAATACTGCAATTCTGTTTCATTCCCGACTTGTTCTTCAACGGCAGTACACTGTACCCCAAGTCTATCTTGCTCAGGTCCTCGCGATTCATGATGATGAAGATCACTGGTCCTGTACGGGGTTTTGCAGAGGCACTCAGGACTTGAGGAGTAGCATGTAAAAACTCAGGGCAGGGCTAGGACCTCCAGGACTACCTCATCAACAGCAAGAAGCAAGAAGTTATTGAGTATCAGCTTCAGTTCAAAGGTAAACCAAGAGTCTGAGTCCTACTACTCAGCTATTTGGAATAGATAGAGGTGTGTTTGTGAAATGCTGCTGTGTGTGTGTGTGTGTGTGTGTGTGTTGGACATGTGGCAAAAGTGAAACTCTGAGACACCCTCTTGTTTTTTTTGCTTTGCCTCTGAGTCTTCTTATCTCGATACACTCATCATGAAGCTTACTTTCCTTCTGTCCTTCTCCTCGACTCTAAAATACAGTTTCTCTTTTTACAATCCTCAGACCTTGTTCTAGTCTCCTTTCCTTCAAAAATGAAATGTGAAAGCTAGCTAAGCTCAACAATACTACTGTTTACCAACCGGACTAGTACAGAGAGGCCACAGAGATTGGACATTCCCATGGAGAATGCAGACACACCAACCAATTTTGCAAAACAGTATCATTTTTCTTTTAGCAGTCATATTAAAAAAGAGAAGTGGGTGGGTTTACTCCCTATCCTAGAAGACAGAACCTTTGAATATATGGTAAATTGGGTCTTGGGGGCAGATGCATGTATCTGTGCTCTGTCATACTCATTCCTTTGTTTCCTTCTTACAACAGATTGATGGCGAATGATGTGCTACTGCTTATTGTCCAGATGAATGGTGGCCTTGTGTTGAGGTGTTTGTCTTTGTCAAACCTTTCCCCAAATCCCATTACCCATCAATTCATCAAACCCCTAACCCTCTTCCCGTGAGCTGTGTGATTTCACGAGCTGTGGCTTAAATGACACCATCACTCGATCACACACTTGGTGGGGCGCATGTGGTGAAAGCAACACTAACTTACTGTGGAATCTTCGAAGTAGTAGCCCAAAACAGCCCATTACCAACCCGTGCATTAAAAATTATCCATTCAGATAGCAGGCCAAAGTAAGGTAGAATATTACAATTTAAAAAATCACGAATATGCTTTTCTTTTCCTGCATATGCTTAGCTCTAACACAGCTCTAACACAGTTCAGTTCACTAGACAATGGCCATGGTCATCATGGACCACTCATTTATTGTTACAGTACTCCACCAGTTTCCAATGACCTTGCAGTAAGGCTGGAAAAAAATTAGGTTTTTCATTGAGCATTATTCCATGCCTGGCTTGTCTAACTTTGTGAACCAACCAATCAAATGCCCTGAGTGATAATTGGAAGATACGTTCTTACTGAGCTGTAGTGCTGCATTGCTGTTGTATTTGGGTTTGCGTATCTGGGTTCTAAATTATATGTAATGTTTTATATTCTAGCCACACAGAACATCAGTGAGGCCGACTCCAGTGCCGCTGCAGGAGGAGATGGCGATAGCTCAGGGGGAGATTATGATGGCGGAGGGCCCACCATCGCCAGCCGTGCGGTAGGCGACCCTCCAATATCAAACAGCAATTTTCCCCAGCCAAATTAGGATAGCGGGGAATATCGGACTGTGACCATGGTGGGTGCAAAGCCCGACCGCCACGGATGCACCACAGGCAATCGTTTCGATTACCTGGCCGATCGGTCAGCATCTGTAAAATGGTGGCAGTGCCTAGCAGGCACCATCCACCATATTACAATGCTGGTCGCAGCCAGCCTTTCCGTGGTGGGTTAACCGCCATTGAAAGGCTGGCAGGGATTGATTTTGGGGGCCCATTGCAGGCCCCCCTTATGTTGCGGGAGGTGGTGGTGCACTGGGGGGTACCAAATATTTCCCTGCACTAATTGGCAGGCACCACGTGGTGCCTGCCACGTAGTGCAGGAAAACGCACTACATGCATTTTTCACATTGTGGCGGGTGCTGCAGCCAGCAGCACCTGCCACAATGGTAAAGATGCATGATGCGACTGTCATGGTGGTGGTTGCATCGTGATTCTATGTGCTGGACCAACACCATACAGGTGGGTGGTCCCAAGCAACACCGTGATGGCGGGCGGACTCAAGTCTGCCTGCCATCGTAATGACCCCCTCAGTTCTTGCATGAGGAGAAGTGGCAGCAGGGACAGGCACTGGTAAGTAACATATTTCTTACAATTACTATGCTCACTAGCTATTGCCATGACATCACTCGTCTGTGTTATCAAAAATTACTGTGAGGTGACCCCCCCTCTAGCTTTACCAGCCACATTGGTGGTTGAGTTATTATGGACTGTTCTATCTGAAAATGCAGCAAAATATCACATAATGCAATTTGATGGCTTGAGGGAGACATGAAAGGACAGAAGGCAACTTAAAAGAAAGGAAATGGTATATGAGTGAAAGGGTAGGTGGGCAATTCTTGGCATGTGCCCCATTTAATCTTGCGATACCCATGTGAAGTGATTCCAGAACATATCTCATGGTTTACCATAACAGATTAATTTACATTTGTTCAGATTTTTTCCTTGTGAATTGAACCGCAAATGAATAAGCCAAATTTTTTTCCAGCCTTGCTGCAAGGTCATTGGAAACTGGTGGAGTACTGTAACAGTAAATAAAAGGGGCAGCAGCACAATGCACTGAAGGGGTGGTGAGTGGTCCATGATAACCATGGCCATTGTCTAGTGAACTGAACTGTGTTAGAGCTGTGTTAGAGCTAAGCATATGCAGGAAAAGAAAAGCATACTCGTGATTTTTTTAAATGTAATATACTACCTTACTTTGGCCTGCTATCTGAATCTTCAAAAATCACGATAGATAGCACCAACATTCCAATTGACAAAATATACCCAAAGATTCTATGGCCCGTTCTACCCTAAGAATTTCACAACAATCATAAAAGGACTTACTGGGATCTGCAGAGCCTTCGGCAGTGGCACTGGTGGTCGACGCCAGCTGACCCGATTGCCCCAGACCCTCTGATTCGTCCCTCTTCATCCCCTTGGGTGCTGATGAAAGAAATAAAGATAAATAAAAATAGTGATTTTGATGATAATCTCCACAAAATATTTTACGAAAAGTAAACTCAGTCACTAAAACAGATCACCTATAGTACTACTAGATTCTTTCGACTTGAGTCTATCGATTTTTGTTAAATCCATATTACAAATCTCCTTAACAAAAACTACATACTGCAGTCAATGATCGTTGATATTATTCTATTCCCATTTCTCAACACCCTTGATGAGGTCACTCACTCTCCTTTTTTTGGAAATGCATAGATGCATGCATACTTCACATCATCACTGTGAATTCAAATAAATAAATAACCTGGAACTGTATGAGCTACATAAACAAACTCACTGAGAGAACCTGCTACTCAGTAATTCACTAAAGTGACAGAAGAAACAGTCTGTAATGGCCTCTCTTTATTAATCAGCCAAATAGATCGCCTGATGAATGTGATTAGGTAGTGACACCTGCATAACAGAAACTAGAAACTGGATCACACAATAATAATAATACCCCTCATGGAGTACTCTAAAAGGTAAGATCTGATGCTCGTTGTGGGCAACTAATGGTTCCGCAAAGCATGCTAAATGCTTCCTAAATATCACAGCGACCCCCCCCTCCTCTTTTACCAGATCTATCTTGCGTAATAATTTTATAATTAAAGGGGAGGGCGTTAGCTAGATCCGGGGCATTCGTATCGGATAGCCAGGTTTCAGTAATGAAAACCAGGTCCGGGGTCTTGGATGTAAGTAAGTCCCAAATATCCAGAGCATGTCTAGGTAGGGATTTGGCATTGAGGAAAGCATAAAGATTACTAAACACATAACTTACCTCTGAGCAATTAATTAATACTCGCTGAGCCCCGGAATCTCAATGCCTAGCTGGTTGAGCAGACCTGCTCCCTGTCAAGAATGTCGGCCCAGCGGTGCCTTTTCTGCTGGCGGTGCACCGAAACTCAATGTGGAGCTGCAAGCACCGGCGCCCTGCCCCTAGCATCACCAACGCTCTGCAGGGAATAGCCACTACAGGGCCTGCTTCCAACATAGAGGGGAAGTGCTGCTACACAAAAAGACTAGTGCTGACACCTCCTCCTCTGCAAAGATCACCTGGGGCTGCATACCATGGCGCTGGGTGGAGAAATCAAATAAACTAAGATGGGAAAGTAAAGAAGAAAGAAATAAGGAAAGTAGTAGGTGGAAATAAATTAAGTAAAACACACAAAAACATGCAAACATTTAAGCATAAATGTAAAATAAACAAACACAAAGATGAACATTATGGTAAAAAGTCAAATTAGGGGTAGAAAAGTAATAAAGGAGGAGGATGTCAAAGATTAACAAGAGATTAAAAAAATTACGCCTAGCACCATAACAGAGAGCAGAAAAAAATATGGCATCACCCATGCGGGCCGCGTGGTGCTGTTCGCACACGATTTAGAATGCGAGCACACTTCAGGATCGTGTAGCGCTGTTACCGCATGATTTTAGAGCACGCGCACGCACTCCGCATTCCCAATGCAACTCGAACGGGCGGGCCGGCAAACTCCACCCGTATGCAGAACTCTGCATAGTGTTGTGGAGTTTTTTTGTGACTCTGCGGAATTCCCCATAGTGGGACTCCGCATACTCCGCCCAGGGTTAGTCTTGACCTCCTCTATGAGGGTATCTATATCGGCTATTGTGCAGTTTACCCTACACTTCTTTTCAGTTTAGGTGTTTTACCCTTCCAGGGAACGCCTCTGTTGCCTTTCTCTTCCAAATGTTTTGGGAATATTGTGTTACCTAGTGCATTAAGGGTAGAATTCATTAATACTTATGAGGGGCTACAGCCAGCCGGAGGTCACTCGCTAGGTAAGGTGTAAATAGTTAAGGAGGAAGCCGGGCCCAGATTTTATCCCTTACTTCGAATAAAAGGCAAAATAGAAAACATGGAGGAAACCCTCCTACTGAGAAAACCTTACATTTTAGAGTGTCTGTTCTATTAAAAAGTGTAGTCCTGGTTCAGCAGTGACTCGGCGATTGCAAATACAATAGACGTAGTGCTTGTGATAGTCCCTTTACTATTGTCACAGCTGATCCAGCCCTGATGTTGCAACTTTCTGTGCCTACTGGAGTTAGTACAGTACGGTACCTACTTGGGTTGTCTTCATTCACACTGCAGCCCTACAGGAGCTAGTGGAAACAAATAGAAGCTGCAGTCCCTACTCAGCTGCGTTTGATTCCAGGGTCCAAGGTCCACAGTAGAATCTGTAAAATCATCCAAATGGAATAAACTGGTACATTTTCACTTTTACTCTCATTCTTGGTAATCACTTCTACACACTTAAGTGAATGTTCAATTTGTTTTGCAATAACTAGGATCTCTTACTTTTTGTACATTACACTCTAACATAAATTGATCTCTTAATCTTTCTTCCAATAGACCTCCGAAATAATGTCGATCTAATTTAAGAATAAAAATTTTGTATTCATTTAAGGTAGAATCATCTATTTCAGGTAAGTGGTCAAATACTTCCTGACCCTCTGAACCCAGACAGTGGAGAAGTAAAGCAGTCCTTCTTTCAGCGCTTAGATTAGTTCCGCACACTTTGGCATACCTCTCAAAAACTTTCTTCCATTTTTGCTACCTAATAGGTGGATCACCATGGGTTGGATAGAAAGAAAGGTGGAGTAGCAACGTTCTGCATTTTAAATAATTGAGGAATAAATCAAAGTTAATATGAAAATAATTAAGCGTAAAGTAAATAAAAATATAAAATAAAAAAATTATTAGTTTGTAAAATCTTTCACCCTCAACGAGTACAAAAAAACAAATGGAACTATGTTGCTATATAGTCCAATAACGTATAAACATAATCTTGTAAACACTTATAAGTTGTATATAATCCTCTAAATGTGGTGATTAATATATCCTAATGTCACCCTAAAAGAGATTTGTGTTAATAATAAAGACTCTCAATATTCATTGCAATTACATCGAAGAACAAAGACATTTGCTTTACAAATACAATCCATTAGATGACGCTGTTGCATAACACTTCCGTTTTTTACCTCCGTTTTCTTTAAATGTTGGAATTATTACTGAAAAGGATGACAATCATTCAAAAGTTTGTGCGCTGAGTGCGAGAAGTTAGATTAGGATGTGTTGATTGACGAAGCACTGAGCTTCTGAGAGAATTTCCTGATTGTATTAAATGGCTGACGCGTCTAACGTTGTAGCGTAGAGACGTCATGCAAACTACCGGAGCCCTCACTGCTCAAATTGCGCACTGTAGACCTACGCGCGGAGGAGAATCCAAGACGGACTGTCAGCGTGAATGTTCCAAGCTACTCGTCACGCAGAGCCCATGCAGCACTGAATTGTTAGCTGATTCCACACACGGTGAGTATTTTGAATAATGACGAAGTTTTGAATGATGCCAGAGTCCATGCAGCACTAATTCGTTATCTGATTTCACACGCGGTGAGATTTTAAATGATAACAGAGTTATGAACAATGCCAAGGTAGATTGTATGACGAATATTGACGATGTGGAAAAGGTTTTAAACACCTGAAAGACTTTAAATGTACAGTTTAGAATTCACATGCAGGCTCTTGACTTGTCGTATAACAGAATGGACACATTGGTTAGCAAGAAATTTCCCAGGTTGACAAGAGTAGTTCAACAAAAGGCAAGTATTTAAATTGAAGAAAAAAACAAATGAACCAACAGTCAGTAGCTTGATGAAAACTAGAAATTTGGTGATATTCATAAAGTCTCCAATAAATATAGGGTCAGAAACTCGACGAGTATGTCATGAAAAAAAAAATTGTTCCATGTTTTCAAGAGTTAAAAGGTTCTCTAGACGTCACCTTAAAATGCAACCTTGTGAATCCTTACTTCGTGAGCACAATTACAATTTATCACATCAAAAATTAAGGTAATGAGCTCCCAACAAAGTTTCCAGGATCACTTAAAGCCCACATCGACTTTCTCCCAACCCTCTACAGTATTTAATTATTTTTCAAGGGCGAGAAATGTGGCGAAAGCTTCAGGTTTAAAATATTTTATATTATTAATTGAATGGATGGTGACTCTAGGTAGAAAAAAATTTAAACACTTACACGAAGGTGCAGTACAAAAAAAAAATTGGCAGATGATGAGATCTTCTTAAAATCTTGAAATTCCTCGAAATAAAACATCTCTCATCTGTACTGAAGCATCCCACGCTTGTCGCCAGTGTAAAATCATCCAAATGGAATAAACTGGTACAGGTTGAGATGAAGATATAGTAAGTTTATTGAAGAGGAAATAAGATCCCGTCCATCAAGTTCAATCTGTCAGGTGCAACTGACCAAACTCAACATCACAGTATTCCATCACCATGGAGCTGCTTCAATAAACAGCAACCTCCCTAATAACTAACTCTTAAAGGAGAACTACATACTATGTACAAGATAGATATAAATAACATGCACATTGCTACAGAATCCCTAAGCCAAGAGGGAGGATCCAGCCCCTCCCAACCTCCTCTGGGCTCTGATTGGCTTGGACGGTCCCCCCTTGGCGTGGGCTTCACTCGTTCACCATGCCTCCACCCCCAGCAGCTGCAACTGGAACAAGGAGTCCCACCAGGGTGTTGCAGGGCAGGAACTGCAGCCAGAAACAAGAGATGTCCTGTGCTGTGGAGGGGTAGTGGCAGCGCTTTAAGTGTGGTTGCCATGTCTCCCCCTCAGCAGCTGCTACTGGAGCAGTGTGGTACACCTTGGGACAAGGAGTCACATCAGTGTGTTGCAGGGCAGGGAGTGCAGCCAGAACCAAGAGATGTCCCTCGCCGCAAGGGTAAAGGCAGCACTTTAAGCATGTTCACCATGCCTCTCTTCTCTGCAGCTGCGACAAGAGCAGTCCGGTGCACCCTGGGACAAGGATTCCCACCAGAGTGTTGCAGGGCAGGGAGTGCCCCCAATAATTAGAGATGTCTTATGCCATGAGGGCAGAGGCAGCACTTTAAGCACATTTGCCACGCCTTCCCTCTTAGCAGCTGGGACTTGAGCAGTCCGGTGCACTCTCAGACAAGGAGTCCCACCAGGGTGTTGCAGGGCAGGGAGTGCGGCTAGAAACAAAAGATGTCCCATGCCACAGGGTAGACGCAGCACTTTAAGCACGTTTGCCACACTTCCCCGTTCAGCAGCTGCGACTAAAGCAGTCAGGTGCACCCTGGGACAAGGATTCCCACTAGGCCCAGGTAGTTGCAGGGCAGGGAGTGCCACCAGAAACAAGAGATGCCCCACGCCGTGGGGGTAGAGGCAATGCTTTAAGCGTGTTTGCCACACCTTCCCCGTCAGCAGCTGTGACTTGAACAGTCCGGTGCACTTCCAGACAAGGAGTCCCACCAGGGTGTTGCAGGGCAGGGAGTGCGGCCAGAAACAAGCAATGTCCTCATCATAATAAACTTTAATTCGGAAGTGCCTTTTTTATAAAAACACAGGGTTAGGCTCTAATCAGTAAGGCTGAGCCACATCTCAAGAAACAACGCCCAAATCGCCAATACTGATAACTTCTTATACCAACAACTCATCGGTGAACAGACATTAATCAATGTCACCAAAGTCTATTTTTATCAGAAATCCTTTTTTAATTCAATTTCATAAGAAGGAACACATTTATTTTTTCATTAAAATATGGATCAATTTTTAGGACAAAACACGCAAAACTAACATTCATTTAACGTTAAGACAATACACAAAATCAATAAATGTACAACATATTGGGAAAAAACATCAATAAAAAATAATTTGATAACATTTAGACATAAACTGACACAACATAGAACAAATAACACAGAACAAATCTACATTCATAGATTGAACAGTGGTTTGATTAAATATATTATTTATCGAAAATCACAACTTGATCAACAAAAGTGTGAATTTTTTAAAACAAGGCGGTTTTCTGCACTGAAAATTTTTTACTACATTTGATTGATTTTATAAACCAGGCAGAAACCTCAAACATCAAAATTTGTAATCACACTTGTTTGGATTAGAAATGGTCGACGAGTTTCGAACCCCACGTGTATCAAATGGGGGTTCTCTTCAGGACCACACACTACAACATAAAAAAAGATAAAAATTTAAAGATTTAATCTCCAAACAATATAAACAAACAAAACCTACAAAGATTTGTCTCAAGAAGCGCACATGAGTGCTGACCTATTGTTTGAGATCAGCCGATCTCACATCCAAATCAAAGGAAGTCTTCCAATTCTAATTCTGATTTACAACAAAAACAAGAACAACAAGCCAAACGTCAGGAGTGATTGAATAGATCTGGGGTGTGTCGTCAAAAATTAAATCAGAACTCACAACTAAGTGTAAGCACACTTACCTAATATCCAGCAGTCAGCATCAAGGAAAGATGATTAAAATGGGACTTTTTTAGGTGGAACCTAATAATCCAAAAGAGATGGACAATCTATCATTAGGAATAAGCACGTAGATTAGGTTTAAGAATGATCCATATTCAAATGAGCATATACCTTTAATGTGCGTGTGTAAAAGAATGCGGGACGCACTTCTCAGTATCCATTATTTATGGAATCTGCAGGAGAAAACCTATTGGTGTTGAGCTCCTATCGAAAATGGTATGAACGTTTGTTTCAGGACCTCATCTATTTACCGGATAGGCCAACAATGCACAGCACTTCTAGGAAACACGCAAATCAAAGCAGCTATGGTTATGTAGCTACCAAAAATCATTTGAGGGCAGTCAAAGCATGGCAGTTTTGGCTCCTATTAATCAAATGCCTCCTTGTAAGACGAACCCGATCAAATACCTTATTTTGAAGATTTGTATCGGTTCGAAGTCCCTCTCTGGCTCGCTCTCAAACTTTTGCGATCGCGATTCTAGTTAGACAAACATTTCCAATTCAAAGGGAGAGCGCTTCCCGGTTATTCTGGCTGACGTCACATTCCCAGTGTTCCGGCTCACAGAATTCTGGGAAATGTGGTTTTCGCGAATCTTGATCGTATATTTTGATGAAATGAAGATTACAAGCAGTTTAAACTGAATTGAAAAAGCAGCTTGAAGTATAACTAGACTGGGAATTGTGTATTTTGAAGTTTCACTTCTGTGCAGTGCGCCACTTTTTGTTCGCGTTTACAAATCCTTTATCAATCTCTCCTGATTTTAGAAGGGGGCGTTCTGAAGTTGCTTGTTCGTTTATTTTAATACAAGACAAATTCAAAACCAATCAACTTGCCCTATGAATGGAATTGAAATTGAACCCCAGGGCTTTAAATATGACTAAACTGAGAATTGCGAAATATAACCTCAATACAATGCACCTCTTTTTGATCGCGTTTGTGGTTCTTTATTATCATTCACTCCTGATTTTGGAGGGGGACGCTCTCTCCGTATATACCATCCCAGCTCACAAAAGGTTTTGGTAGGCATAGTCTTAATATCCAAATCATTTAATTTGCCTTCCAAGTTGCACAGTGCTTCTGCTTAGATTGATGGCCTCATGGTATCTAAAACTGTCATCATATAACATCTTGAATCCTGTAAATTTCAGAAAATTCATTCAAGCCATCCACTGCTGTGTTGAACTTAATTATAAGTAAAGCTTCCCGTTGAGTCAATTTTTGATCCAGGTCGCCTCCTCGAGGGTCGGGTTCTATTTTCGAAATGATTGTCCACTTCAAATTATTTTCCAGATGATTGTTGGTGTTTCAATGGTTAACCAAGGGGGCTGATTGAACATTTTTTCTTATTCTTGAATTATGTTGGGTAATCCTTTGTCTCACTTCTTGGTTCGTTTTTCCAAAGTAAAGTTTTGAACAAGAGCATAAAATGCCAAAAACAACTTTTCTAGTTTTACAGTTAGAGTAAGACTCATGTTTCCAACTTTTGGTTTTGTGAGTGAACAGGGAACCTTCTATAGTTGATTCACAACATATACAAGTGCCACACTTGTGATGTCCTTTAATCGCAGGTAATCCTAAATGATCTCTCAATGTCGTTTTTAAGGTTATTTTTGGTAATGCTGCCCGAACTATCTGATTGGAAATACTTTTCTCTTTCTTCAATGCGAATAGTGGGTTTATTGCAAAAATTGGATCGAGATTTTCGATCAGATGCCAGTTTTGATTTATGGTTTTCGTTAGTAAGTTGGAATTAGGACAAAAAGTTGTTACGCAGACCATTCTGTTCAGTGGCTGTTTTTCTCTTTTTTGGAGTAGTGTCTCGCATGGTGTCCACGGCGCTCTCTTTAGGGCACTTTTTAACAATTTCTTTTAGATAGCGTCGCTCAAGTAATCTTTCCTTTAGATTGTTAGCATGGTAAAGTATTCATCTTTGAATGATTAATTACGCTTAATCCTTAAAAATTGACCACAAGGTAAATTCTCGCACAAACTACGCGGATGGTTACTGGAAAGATGCAATGCTTTGTTTCTATCCGTTGGTTTTTTAAAAAGTGTTGTCACTAGTTTGTTTTCTGAAGAATACACTTCCAAGTCTAGGAACGTCATTCTTTGTGTCGCATAATTCAAACTGAATTTAATGTCTGCCGTTCTTGAATTTAGCCATCCATGGAACTGCACCAGCTGGTCTTCATTTCCTATCCATACCAGAAAAATGTAATCTATATAGCGAACACAATTCGAAATGAATTGAACGAATGAGTTGCTATTATAGAAGCACTTTTCTTCAAATTTGGCCTTGAAAAGAACCGCCAGTTCTGGGGCAAAGGGACACCCCATTGCTACTCCTTTGATTTGATAGAAAAATCATTTCCAAACTTAAAATAATTTTTCTTTAAAGCAAACTTAGCCAATCGCAAAATAAAATCTGTGGGGACTCTTTCTGGTTTCTCCCTCTCATTCAGAAAGCTTTCAATTGCTGAGAGTCCATCTTCCTGTGGTATCTGGGTGTAGTGTGATACTACATCTAGCGTGACTAAAAAATTGTTTCCTAAATCAAAATCCATCAATTTAACTTTATTGATAAAATCAGTCGTATCCAGAAAGTATGAAGGGACATCTTTGAGAAATGGTTTAAAAAAATGGTCAACGTATTTGGCAGTGGGCTCCATTAAGGAGTCGCATCCCGACACGATCGGCCTACGTGGAGGATGGGTTTCATTTTTATGTATCTTGGGTAAAATATATAGGATTGGAATCCTAGGATGTTTATGATTTAAATATTCAAACTCCTTTTTACCCAAACTTTCTTGGTCATAACCTTCTTTTAGGATATTGGCCAGTTCGCCTTGTAGTTCCACTGTAGGATCCTTGTTGATTTTGCGGTAACATTCTTGATCCCCTAGTTGTCTTATTACTTCTGCAGTATACTCAGGGGTACTCAATACAACAATTGAGCCCCCTTTATCAGCTTGTTTGATTATTATTGAGGGGTTGTTTTTAAGGTCATTAATTGCTGTTCTTTGCAGTTTCGAAATATTGTGTTTGACAAATGTTTTCTTTTTTTTTCCATGTGTGTTATTGCTGAAAGGACCGTTTTTTCGAAAGGTATTACTTCCTTTGGGATTTTATTAGCTGGAGGACAAAAAGAGGACTTTTTTCTAAGTCATCTGACTTCACTGCTAGTACATGTTGGATTATCCCAAAAATATGTCTTCAAGAGTATCATTCTACAAAATTCTATGACTTCTGACTTCATCTTCAAAAAGTCTGTGTTTTTGTAGGCACAAAGGACAACCCTTTTCGGAGAACACTTTCTTCTATTTCTGTTAAGGGTCTCTTTAATAGATTCTAAATAGGTGATTGTGTTAATTTTTGTAGTTTTGTTGTCTGGTTTGCATCTCCCAGGGTTGGTTGGTATATCTGGTTTTGCTGCGTGGTTTCTGTTGGCATCTGCCTAAAAAAGAAGTCCATTGTTGTTGTTGGTAATTTCCACGTCTATTAGTATTAAATTGTCCTTCGTTATTTTCTGTTTCTACGCCTGAAGAGGAGGAGGTGTCCGAGAAAGAGATACATTTATTCCTCGATCTAGCTTGATAATCCGGAAGGAATCTACATGATTCCGGACGGGAATAAAAATCCGTTTGAAGATATGGATAGGTATTCTCCAATGTGAAGTTCTTCTTGTCTTTTTCAAATTTAATTCCTTTTTGATTTATAGTATAGTCCTTGAATTCCAATATTTCTTTTTCCACTTTAGAAAGTAAGGCCTTTGGGTCTGTTATAGATTGATTATCATTAATTTCTTTCTCTAAGACCGCAATTTCTTCAAGTTGTTGTTTAGAAATCCTTTGAGCCGTTTCTACTGTTAAGACCATTAAATCTCTGCTGCATTTAGTTTCAATGCAGCTATATCCTTTCTTATACAGAGGATCTTCCGTAAAAATGACCGGAATGTTCCATATTTGGAGGCCACCAGGGATTGTTCCTGCTTTTAAGTGTTCCAATAGGAAATGACCATGGAGATCTGTCCTAATCTGCTTTTTCTTTAATCGATTCAGTTTTTCAGATTCATTTTGTGTTTTAGCTGATGCGCTAAGTGAAACTGATGCAAACAAGGGAGGGGCATTTATTAATCTTTGTATATGATCTTCACTATAGGCGTATGCGTCCCTTTCTGTCAGCGCAAAAGGAAAAGAAAAAGGTGAAAGAAAAAGAAGGGGTTGTGCAAAGTCACAAAACAACAACAATTGTAGACAACTAGACTACACTGACTGTCACCAAGGCAGAACAGTGTGACAACAAATACAATTTATAATTTATCTACCCTTTCCTGGAAAATTGACCTATTTAGATGTCCAAAACCTCGCGAGTGTGCACTGGCTTTTCATTTTATAACAACACAGGGTTAGGCTCTAATCAGTAAGGTTGAGCCAAATCTCAAAAAACAACACCCAAATCGCCAATACTGATAACTTCTTATAACAACAACTCATAGGTGAACAGACATTAATCAATGTCACCAAAGTCTATTTTTTTTTTTTTTTTCTTTTTTTTGTCCTCATATCACCAAAAACTTCCACAGATTTGACAAGCCAGGTTTTGTTCTCGATTCCTGAAGGCCTCTTTGGCTCACTGTTTCTGTCTAGGCCCCATGGCCTTCCTCCCGTGTTGGAGGACTGGTGTAATCATAGGACCATGAGGGAATGAAACATTTTTAGAGATATTGCCTTGATCCATCAAATCAAATACCTTTGTTGTGCCCAACGTATCAATGGTTGCCAAGTACTGGGTTGGTTGTCTGCTCCGGTATCTTGGTCTAATCGTGCCGCTTTAAAGGCGGCTCTGAGCCAATCTTCATTACCAGGGGGGGTTTTGTCCTTCCATTTGATACATATTTCTCTCCTTGCCAAGATGATTAAATATAATATTAAGGCCATATGTTTCTGTAAAGGTACACCATCCGTAGACTCATTTTTACCAAAGAACACCAGAGAGAGATCTACAACTATATCCACCTCCAGAATAGATGTCAACACTTCCCCCACTCCTTTCCAAAATGTGGTTAACACCGGGCACTGAAAAAAAATGTGTATATCATTTGCGTTTGTGAGACTACATCTTGGACACCTTGGGGGCGGGATAGGAGCAAATTTGGCTATTTTAGCCGGAGTATAGTATAGCCTGTTTATTACATAAAAATGGTTTTTCTTCAAGGAGGCAGGCTTTATGAATTTATACAGCGTCTTTAATGATGGATATAGTAGTTTCTCGATTTGGGCGACCAAAGGAGAGTCATTCCAAACTGAAATTGGGGAGGGGATCCTGGCTTCCTCAGCGTCTTGGATTTGGGCATACCATAAGGCTATTTCTTTCTGCTTTGGGGACGGATCTTGAAAAAGCTGTTCTAATTCCCCTTTTCCTCCTATATCGCCTTTTTCAGACTCATACCAGCTGTTCAATTGAAGATATTTAAACCTTGAAAAGGTGGGGCCAATTTTAGCTGATAGAGCTGCCCACGGTAGAATTCCCTCTGAGTCCACTAAGTCTAGCCATCGCTCCATACCTGAATTTTTAATCGGAATCGCCAGACTATCACACATTAGGGGCGGTGTCCCAGGCGAGTCCCATATTGGAGCAAAGTCCGAGAAATATCCAATTCCCCATATCTTCCTTAAATTAAACCAAGTTTGTAATGCTGATTTCAATACCTTTAGCCGAACCTTTTTAAAAAACCTTGGAGTACCAAATTTGTACAAAAACCCTTCTTGACTGTTGACACCTTCAGCCGTAACCATTTCTCCCAGTACTCTCCCCCAAGATGTTTGTTCGGGGTGAGATAATAGCATTCTTATCCCTTTAAACTGAAAAGCCATCAGATACCAGTTTATGTCAGGTAAGGCTAGTCCTCCCTTAAGGAGCTTCCTCCTAAGCTTTTTCCATGACATTCTGGCATTCTTATGCCCCCATATAAAGCTACCAATTTTACCCTGTATTTTAGTTATAGTTTTTCCAGGGAATGTTAAAGGGATTGCGTTGAATAGGTAGGTCAATTTCGGGAGTACAGACATTTTAACAAGGTTAACCCTGCCATATATTGTCAAGGGGAGGTTCTTCCATTTAGCGAAGAGATAGTCTATTTCTTTTTCGATTTTCCCAAGATTTAAAGAAGGAATCTTATTTAGGTCTTTAACTATTTTAATACCCAAATACCTGAACTCCTTGCTTATGGGGCCTCTAGTGTATATGGTGTTCCAACACATTATTTCAGTTTTGTCTGAATTGACACTGTAGCCTGAAACCTTGCCAAATTCCCTCAACATGGAGACCAGGTATGGAATTGTATGCTCTGGATCGCTAGTGTAGACTATCACGTCATCGGCATAGAGTGCCAGTTTGCATTCATATCCTAATGATCTAAATGGGATGATATCTCTGTCCAGTCTAATTGTTTGAGCTAAGGGCTCTATATAAAGATTAAACAACAGGGGAGACAGGGGGCATCCCTGCCTGGTCCCTCTCTGGATTTGAAAGCTAGGGGAAAGTGAGCCGTTCAAGAGAATTCTGGATGAAGCTCCTAGATAACAATGCTTGATAGTCCCCACAAAAACTGGGCCAATTCCCATTGCCTCTAAGACACCCCAGAGATATCTCCAACACACATGGTCAAATGCCTTGGCTGCATCAACTGCCACCACGGCCAATGGATCAGTTCTAGCCTCCGCTAGGTCGATATTGCCAATCAGCAGATGGGTTTGATCTTGAATTACCCTCCCCTGTATGAAGCCCTTCTGATCGGGATTAATTAGGCTGGGTGCCAGTTTCGCCAATCTTCCTGCTAATATCCCCACAAATATTTTATAGTCTGCATTTAGCAGGGAGATTGGACGATAGGAGTCTGCCAATAAAGGGTCTTTCCCTGGTTTTAAGATTAACATTATCGTGGCCTCACTCCATGATCTTGGCATTACCCCATTAGAACAGTATATTGAATTAAATAGCCTGTGTAGGACTGGAAGAAGATCGTCTTGTAATAGTTTGTATACTTCGTTAGGGAGGGCATCAAGCCCTGCAGCTTTTTTGTTCTTTGCCCGCTTTATTTGGGCCAATATCTCTTCTGTGGTAATAGGGGCATCCAGAGCTTCCCTAGAGGCCTCCGATAAAATTGGCAAAGATTTATCCACTAACCATTGAGATATCTGGTCTTGTGTGGGTTTAAGATCTTCTGTATACAAATCTGAAAATAATGTTATTAAAGCCTGTTGTATTTCCTCCGGATCGCTAGATTTAGTTCCACTGCTATCTATTACAAGTTCGTTGATATCATTCTTTGCCCTGTCTAATCTGGCCTTCCAGGCCAGGATTGCCCCTGCTTTCTCTCCATACTCAAACATCTCCATGTTTCTGGCCTGCCATTGTGCTTTGCATTTTTGATCTAAAAAAGCTCTAAGATTTTTCCTGGCCTCCTCTAAATTACCGTTTATCTTAACTAATTGCCCTGTATCACCGATTATGGCATTCCTCCTTTCAATCTCCAGAGTGCCGATCTTCTCCTCAAGAGCATACAGTTCTTGGGTCTTTAAGCGGTTCTTATGACCTATTTGAACTTGTAATACACCTCTCAAGTTAGCTTTATAGGCGTCCCATACTTGGTCAATAGAGGTTGAACCCAAGTTAAAGAAAAAAAACTCTATAGAGGACTTACTTATAGTTTGGATTATCTCAGCATCTGCTAGCATTGCTCTGTTTAATGTCCATCTTGCCCGAGGACGATTGACACATGCTACGTAGACTGCTAATAGGGGTGCGTGATCTGATAGGTGAGTTGGAAGTATCGTTATACTAGTGGCGTTGTTTAATGCTTCTTTATTCACCAATAGGTAGTCGATCCGTGAGGAGTGACCGTATTTTTTACTGTAATAGGTATATCCCTGGGTGTTTCCTTCCTTAGATCTCCATAAGTCAGCTAAATTCAAGTTTAACATTAAATTTTTCATGACTCTACGTGATTTAGGAGTTGTTGTAATATGACTTAACCTAGAGCTATCCTTTACTGGATCAAGCTTTATGTTAAAGTCACCTCCTACTATCAACGGAGGGGTTGCTGAAATTAGGCTTCCCTGTAGTTTAACCAGATATGATGGATCATCCAGGTTCGGGCCATAGTAAGATGAACATGTTATTTCAACTCCCCCTAGATCCAGGAGGGCAGTTACCCATCTACCTGAATGGTCCGTTTGGACAGACTTAATCTTACAGGGAACCCCCTTTTTAACAACAATAGCTACCCCCCGAGAGTTTATTGCTTGTTGTGAAGCACAGAAACACTGTACCCATGAGATTTTGGAGAAAAGTACTTGAAATTCCACTGAATTTAAATGTGTCTCCTGTAGTAAACATATCTGTGCTGGGGCAAGCTCTAGATACTTTAAAATCAGCCTTCGTCTACGTTCACATCTCAGACCATTTAAATTCCAAGAAATGTAATAAATTTTACGGCAATCATTCACCCTACCTGTTGTGGCCATCTATTACCAAATGATGAATTCTCTTTCTTAGAACTTTATCTATTAGTAAAATGATTAATTTGGTGAGGTGAGGCATTTTTTGTGTGCTTTTTTCCCCTAACTGCTCCCCACCCTGTGGACCCTCCCCCCCTACCCCTACACCCTCCCCTGAGTGCCCCTTCCCTTCGCTCTCTCTCCCCAACCCTTGAGGAACCCACCCTTCCATTAAGCTAAGCTAAGCTAAGCCTCTTTGGGTATAGCTCCCTCTTGATCTCCCCTATCAAAAAATAATAATTTTGATATCCTAGCGTCTTCGTGTTGCTTATATCGCAAGACCGACCCTAACTTAAGGCATGAATATCGCACTTGTTAACCACCCTTTTTTTCTTGTCGAATTTTAGCGATGAATATGTCGACCTCTTCCACAGATCTCAGCAAATGCATCTGGTTATTCCACATTACCCGGAGGGTTGCTGGAAACCTAAGCTGTGCTTTTGCCCCCAGGCTATTTATTTCTTCCAGTCTCTTCCCCATCTCCCACTGTCTTGTGGCGGTTATGTGAGAGATGTCAGATCTTATAGTGAAGGAAAAGGCTGGAAAATCTGTAGAAGGCGAGGAGATGGGCCCTTCTTTTAATGCTGCAGTAAGAATAAGCTCCTTGATTGAGTATGATAGAAAGTTTACCAAAATCTTGCGCGGTTTTTTTTTCTCTATCCTTCTTTTGAAAGGGTCTCTATGAATCCTTTGAATCTCATAATTCAGGTCGATGTTCGGCTGGCTCTTGAGGACTGTATCCTTTAACAGTTTAATTATAAAGCCCTTTAGATCGTCTCTTTCAATCGCCTCAGGGACATTTAATAATTTTAAATTATTTCGCCTTGAGTGGTTCTCAAGTCGTTCCAGGTCCTCCTTCAACTCTCTGTTCTGGATGGACAGAGAATCTACCTTCGCAGTAACGGCCTGTAAGGAATCTTTCAGCTTTGGCATTTCCTCCTCGAGTGTCTCAGTTCTTGCTGTAATCTCTTCCATTTTCTTGGCTAACACCTCACAAGAGACCCGAATAGCTGCCTGATTTGTCTCAGAGACTGTAAATCTCGTGGCCATCTCAGCTTGATTTAGTTCTGAGGTTGAAAACCTCGATGACATTTCGTCTCTCATGGCCAATAACAGGTCAGCTAGATTCCGCGTATTTGATACTGGGATGGCTATGGCGGGAGGGTCTCCCTGGGTGGTTCCTTGCTCTGTACCATCTCCCGATTGATCGTGGCCCTCGTTTTGACCCGTATTAGGACCCGCCCCCTCTTGGTCCACTAACATAGAGAACCTATTAGAGAGATCAATCTCCGGGTGGATAACCTGCTCTACCATGACATCCGATGCTGGCTTCGGGGTGGCTTGTTCGGGAGATTGACATTTTAGAACACATGTTTTAGGCGATTTAGCTGCCTTACTCTTAGCTGATCTTCCCAGCTTCTCCTTAGGCCTTGATTTTGGAGACAGCCGAGGAGAAACAGGGGATGGATCGGGCCTGTCATTTAAAGGAGGAACCGTCCTACCCCCCTGTGATGGACTAGGCATGCTGTCAGGCAGTTGAGGCGATTTAGACGAAGATATTAATGAGATGACCTGGTAGAATGTTTTCAGCGAAGGGGTAATTTTAGTTTTAATTGCCGGTTTTTTCCTCCTTCTTTCCTGAACTCTTGGCTTCACTTGCGACTGCCCAGCAAAAAAAGACTCCCTGGATAATACTTGATCAGTTGTTGCCTGGTTATGCTGCCCCGAAGCTGTCTGGTGATCTCCTTTTGGACCTGATGCGGCTACCTGAGGGGGTGGAGCCTCCTGGGAAAAGTAAGTAATATCCTTATTTGCAGCTAAGTGTGCCGCTCTTGCTCGAAGTGTGTATCGACTTATTTTGGGGGGAGAAGAAACACCCTCATGTAAGAGGACTCTTTCCTCCATACAATCTAAGGAGGATACACCTCCTTCTACCAAGCAGCAGCAATGCCCTCCGGGCAGCCCCTTCTCTCGGGTGCTCACTTCGCCAGACTCTGTGTGAATCTCTGGCTTTTCACTAAGAAGAAGGGGGAGCCCCCGCACTAAAGAAAGAAACCCCTCGGAGACCTCGGAGGCCTCGGTCCGGGCAATACGCGCTGACCGGGCCCCCCCTACCTTCAACGACTTCAACGATGCAAAATAGCAGACTCCCAGGCACTGGATTGATCCTCCCCACAGCGATCTCCGGAGCAGCGAGTGCAGGACGCCGATTCCACGAACTGCTGCCGCCGCCTTCCACTTCCAGCGCGGGCCCTCGATGATTGCTCCGCCCTCGCTCCCGCCCTCGCTCCGAGAGTCCAGCGCGAATGCCTTAGCCGCGGAGGAGAAGGGAGAGTGGGAGCACCAGAAGTCCCGTCTCATCGCCAATAACAACGAATAACAACGAATACGCAAAAACCAAGTCAGTCAGTTGTTAGGATATTGTTAGGATATTGTTACATAGTCATAGTAGGCAGTTACTCGGATCCCTCCCGATTAACTGCCCATCACTGGGGAGACCAAGGAGCACTCCCGCGACCGCTCACATTGCGGCCGCCATGTTCCTCGCCAGACAGATTCTATTTTTATCAGAAATCCTTTTTTAATTCAATTTCATAAGAAGGAACACTTAATTTTTCATTAAAATGCTCATCAATTTTTAGGACAAAACACGCAAAACAAACATTAATTTAACTTTAAGACAATACACAAAATCAATAAATGTACAACATATTGGGAAAAATCATCAATAACAAATTCATTTGACAACATTTAGATTAGGATCCTGTAAATAGATGAGGCCCTGAAACGAACGTTCATACCGTTTTCGATAGGAACTCAACACCAATATGTTTTCTCCTGCAGATTCCATGAATAATGGATACTGAGAAGTGCGTCCCGCATTCTCTTACACACGCACATAAAAAGTATGTGCTCATTTGAATAGGGATCATTCTTAAACCTAATCTACGTGCTCATTCCTAATGATAGCTTGTCCATCTCTTTTGGATTATTAGTTTCCACCTAAAAAAGTCCAGTTTTGATCATCTTTCCTTGACGCTGACTGCTGGATATTAAGTAAGTGTGCGCACACTTAGTTGAGGGTTCAGATCTAATTTTTGACGTCACACCCCAGATCTATTCAATCACTCCTGACGTTGGCTTGTTATTCTTGTTTTTGTTTGTAAATCAGAATTAGAATTGGAAGACGTCCTTTGATTTGGATGTGAGATTGGCTGATCTCAATCAATAGGTAAGCACTCATGTGCGCTTCTTGAGACTGATCTTTGTAGGTTTTGTTTGTATTGTTTTGAGATTAAATCTTTTAATTTTTATATTTTTTTATGTTGTAGTGTGTGGTCCTGAAGAGAACCCCCATTTGATACACGTGGGGTTCGAAACGCGTCGACCATTTCTAATCCAAACAAGTGTGATTAAAAATTTTGATGTTTGAGGGTTCTGCCTGGTTTATTAAATCAATCAAATTCAGTACAATTTTTTCAGTGCAGAAAACCGCCTTGTTTTAAAAAATTCACACTGTTTGTTGATCAAGTTGTGATATTCGATAAATAATATATGTAATCAAACCACTGTTCATTCTATGAATGTCGATTTATTCTGTGTTATTTGTTCTATGTTGTGTCAGTTTATGTTTAAATGTTGTCAAATGAATTTGTTAATGATGGTTTTTCCTAATATGTTGTACATTTATTGATTTTGTGAATTGTCTTAAAGTTAAATTAATGTTTGTTTTGCGTGTTTTGTCCTAAAAATTGATCCACATTTTAGTGAAAAATAAATGTGTTCCTTCTTATGAAATTGAATTAAAAAAGGATTTCTGATAAAAATAGACTTTGGTGACATTGATTAATATCTGTTCACCTATGAGTTGTTGTTATAAGAAGTTATCAGTATTGGCGATTTGGGTGTTGTTTATTAATTCAGAAGTCAGCATAAAACCAAGCACAATAATTTAAACTGTAAAAGAGCATAAAGAAAAACACTTAAAAACGTATTACAAAGAATTGAGAATAATTACAATTTTATACTATCCACAGTTAAAAATATTTATGATACCCAACATTAAGACTAGCAGCATGTCGGGGGAGCACCACAACAAATTTAGGAGGCAGGAACTAAATTGTATCCAAGAACTCCAATATCAGTTATCTTCTGCTACTCAGTCTAGAGATAAAAATGAAAATGATGATAAAATGCAACTAGGACGCACTAGGATGTTAACACTATGTAGTGGGCAGCAATAGGGCAGTCTTTTTATGTCTGTATCTCCACATGTATAACAGAAACTGGCGAGACAGCAAAAACTGTTACTTGAGTTGTTTCTGCCCGAAATACCCTAGCAATATTGTTAATGTAGATGGAAGTGCAATGGAAGGGTGGAGGGGTGGAGGAGTGGACGGGGTGTTGGTGTAAACGAGGGACTGTCAATGTATTGGTTAGAGATGGTGCTGCTGAGTCTATTGCCGAAGTGGGCAGACAGACACATTGTAGGGTCGAGCTGGTCTGTAGGGCAATCTATCAATGCCCAAAGGGGTGGTCTGACACATCAGTTATGTATGGGCTCATGGGTGGTATTTTTGCAATAAGGGTGGCACCGTAGTCAGGCACATGACACGTGTTACTCTGTCAAGTGGCATGTGCCCCAACTCAGCATGTCATAGATTTCTGACATGTTCTTTTATGATTAACTGCAGATAATGATAGTTGGGGATTTCCAAAGGACTATCTTTCATTCATGTAAGGAAAATTTACAAAAATAAAAATGAAGTTCCCCATGTGGTGTTTGAACCCTTGTTGTAGGAAATTAGGATCCGCTTCTTATGGTTACCCCCACTTTTTGCTGAAGATTTACTGTTTTTGGCCTATTCTGAGTGGGATCCTGCTATCCAGCACCCCAGTCTATCTGCTTTATCCCTTAAATTGCAATATATGTGCTTTAGGTACACTCCAGATTGGATACTGGGATGCCCTTATCAGTCCCTAGTATATGGTACACCATGTACGCAGGGCATAGGTACCCCAGAGGGCTCCCATGGGCTGCAGCATGTATTATGCCACCCCTGAGAGGCCATTCAAAATGACCCAACAGGCCTGCTACTCCAGACTGCGTAAGATGGTGCTTACACCACTTACTGAGTTATAGGTTCACTATATCTCTCTAAATCACTACACTTAAAAACCTATCGGTCACCCCTATGGCAGGCCTTATCAATCCTGAAAGCAGGGTGCTGGGTTTCAAATGAGAGGGTGTCCCTGCATGAGCAGAGCCCCTCTGCAGCCCTGCAGACTTCGGAGACCATTCTCCGGGGTTGTCTATGATGCAGCCAGACATATATGTTTAAGTGCATTATAACCTTGCGGTAAATGTTAACTTTAAAACGGCTGCTTAGAAACATATCATGTTTGGTGTCAAACACCTTGGAATTATACCTCCACATCAGTAACTGGTGTGGGAGGTATGATTCCACCCATCGAAAACCACTACTGTGGGTCACTGGTCTACCCGGTACCAGCTTTCACGCCCTGGGCAGCACAAAATGGGTGCTGCCAGCCACAGACACGATTCTGATCTCCTGCTGCTGAGCCAAGCTCTAGCAGAGGAAGGCATGACAATAGGCATCCTGTCAAAGGGAGGTGTGACCACCTTCCAGACAGGGTTTAGTGTATTGGGGCTGGGTGGGTGCACTCTGAGAGTGCCAGAAAGTCTGCACTGGGGGGCACATTTGGTGTCCCAGTGCATAGTCCAGCTCAAACCAGTTCTGGGACCCATTGGTTCCTGCTCTGGTGCAAAATTGGACAAAGGACATGGGTGTAGCCACCCCTCTGACCTGCCCCTTACCTAGGAGGGTCCACAGAATCCGTCCAACCCCTTCCCATGGGTATAAAGTGGGTTACCTGACTACAGGACTTTAGATTTTACCTGGACAAGATTCTGCTTAGAAGAAACCAAGTACTTTTACTGCCTGCATGACGCTGGACGACTGAAGAATCTCCCTTGGAGTAAAGGAGTTACTCCCCTGCAAAAGCAGGCACCTAAACACATGTGACAGGTTTGCTTCTCCCAAGCTCCTGAGGTAGGTTCCCGAAGGTCCCTGAGGTCAATCTGCTGTCTCAGCTATTCTGAGACTAGTATCCCTCGTGCGGAGCGTGCAACCCGAACCCCTGTGCACCGCGTACATTTGCAGTTGCATATGCTTGTTGATGATTCCTGAGCTTGTGCATTAGACTCCATGTAGTGCTGACCTGGAGCAGTATTTGCACCAAAGCTTTCCGGCCTCCACTCACCGAGTGTCCCATGGGCTGGTACTTTGCAAACTTGCTGGAGGTCTCCTCGCGATCCCTGGTCTGTTGGTCTGTGGGTCCTGGCAAGGGTCACCTTATTTGATTTTGGGCTTACCTGGTTGCCCCAGATGAGCCTTGACTCTCCATTGCTTGGAGAATCCCCTAGACCTTGCTGGTCCACTCTGTAACCTGTTTCCTCTGACTATATTGGTTGCATTTGCCAAGGCTTGTTGGTGCTCCAGCCAGACATCAACACCTCTGGACTCGACATCCTTTGTGGGACAGCTCACCTCCAGATCCTGGTTATCCTTGATGTCTCCTGGTCACCGTGGCTGCAGAGTCAAGCAACCCTTCTTTGCACCTGAAGCACCCTACATCGGTGGGCATTCGACTACCGAGCCCCTGGTCACCTGAAGTGACCCAGACTTTGTCCCCTCTGCTTTCAGGTTCCTCTCACCTTGAATCCAGGCTTGGATTTCACCGGACACTCTTCACCTTCCTGGCAGCAGTACTTATTTGCAGCTCTCCATTGAAAACAACAAAGGTTTCCGACACCACTTGACCCCTATGCACCCGGCTCTTCTGGGATAAGTAACACAGATACCTCTGTACTCATTGGTGGGTTGGCCTTAGAACCTCCCATGTTCCAAAGTGTTTGCTCAAAGTCCTCGTAGAAGGGTCCTTAAACTGTAAATTTGCAACCGCAAATTTCCCATAGAGTTGTACGGAGCACGCGGTCGTGTTTCCTCAATGCACCCGTCCTCCGAGGTTTCCCTGTGTCACTTCTCTGGGTGGATCCTTGGGGTCCCAGTGATTCTACGTGCTCTAGGCACTGTGTCTAGTCACGTCGTTGTTGTTATACCATTTTTTTAGTATATGGTTTGGTCTCCCCCTGAAGCCCACTGTGTATTTTGCTATTTATAAATGTTCTATTGATTCAGTATTGACACATGCCAGCAATATCTTCAAAGCATGGCAGAGCTAAAGGTGGCCTATGTACTTATGTTTCTAACTTGCTGAACCTTGGTAGTATCTATACGGTAGCGGAGGACCTATACTATACTATTATTAGTCTATCTTTGGCAAAATCCCAAACAGCAATATTAGTGAATTACTATAACAATGCGCCTCTAGACCAAATAGTAATGACTCTTAAAGCCATATCTGGTCATATCTATAAGTTACAGGAATCTGAATCCACGGACTTACTGATTATTTGGGGTGGGGACTTTAACTCTGGGCTGTGTCAACATTCGGATACTGGGAACTGTGGCATGAGTTACGACACGGAAACAACTTTTCCTCATTTCCCTCATTCAAAGTATGGCGAGAGCCTAAACGACATAGCGTCTGATTTTGATTTGGGCTTTGCGAACATCTTGTGCTCCCCTCCGGTTGCTTTTGGTCCAACTTTCAACGGTCGTGGAACCTTTTCTACAATTGATTTTATTATGGTCACTAATAGGCATTGTTCTAGGATCAATAGTTTCAACATACATAAGATCGCTATAAGTGATCACTTTCCCCAGAGTGTTGCTATCATATTGTCTGGAAACGATGCTCTGAGATCTAAAAATCCTAATCCCATATTAAGGGATATTTGTCTCTCAAGGCTAAATGGCTATGCGATAAGGTGGGATAAAATAGATCCAAATGAGGTAATGAACAATGTCCTAACGAAATGTAACGATAAGTTACTGGTTTGCTTGAATGAGGATTCCACAAGCAATGAAATCATTAACGGTTTCATTTCTATCACAAATCAAATTAAGGAGGAGCTCACTGTTAAAATTAAAAGTAAGAATGGCACCAAGAAGAATGAGGGCTGGTTTGATTTTAATTGTTCTAGGGCCCATAGGAATCTTAAAAAGGCTCTCCACTTGGAAAAAAAAGACAAGCCTAGGATTAGTGAGGCGCGAAAAGAGTACAACTATGCCCTAAAGAAAAGAAAAAAGGCCCTTAAATTGGAAGCATGGTCGGCTTTACGTGAAGCCTCCCATAGTAGTGACACTAGCGCCTTCTGGAAGGCAGTCAACGCCCCTTTTTTTATTTCAAAAGATACAGCTACAATAGAGGTGGCAATAACCGAACAGGAGTGGATCGAGCATTTTTCTGCTCTGTATAATGACCCCATTGCAGGACCCCAGACCACTCTTGAACAGGAAAGAGATCTAGAGAATATAGCAGGTCAGGGTTCACATTTGCATTTTGAGCTCAATGAGGTAATCCTTGCAATTAACAAAAGCCTGGGCGGAAAAGCCGCCGGCCCAGATGGCGTCCCAGTTGACATTTTTAAACATAATTTGGAAGTTTGGGCCCCATTGTTGACACAAGTTTTTAATGCTTGTGGCCCCGCAGGCCTTCCTCCCACATGGTATGAATCCATTTTGGTACCCATTTTTAAAAAAGGCAATAGGTCTGATCCGACCTGCTATCGGCCAATATCCCTGTTGGATTCCACCGTAAAAATCGTGGGCCGAGTGATCCTGAATAGACTACAGGACTGGGCGGAGGAACAGGCAGTGTTTAGTGACTTGCAATATGGGTTCCGTAAAAAATTAGGCACAATAGAGCAGGGCCTTAATCTTAACATTTTAATGAATAAATACATCAAAGCCAAAAAAGGTCCATTATACATGGCATTCGTTGACTTGTCATCAGCGTTTTTCTGCGTAATACATAATAAATTATGGCTCATACTCGAGGAGATGGGAGTGGAAGTGGATTTGATCTCCTATTTAAGGCAGTTATATCACGGGGCTAAGGCGCATGTTCGTTATGGGGTAAAGGGGGAATGCACTAGACACTTTAAAGTGAGGCGTGGTGTGAGACAAGGCTGCGTCCTTGCTCCATTTCTTTTTACGTTATATATAAACAGTTTGGAAAAGGTTTTAACACAGGAGTGCAGGGATTTACCACTAGTTGCTAAACAACCCATCCCTGCTTTATTATATGCAGACGACGCGGTCTTAATGGCCCGCACCTCACAAGGATTGCAAAGGGTTGTAGATAGTTTTGCAAATTTTATGTCAGAGAGGGGCTTAACCATTAATTCATCTAAGACACTCATAATGAACTGTGGGACTAGATGCGTAAAGCCCCAGACCATTTTTATTGATGAAAAACGGATCGAAAGCACTAAAAATTTCTCCTACCTGGGTATCCTATTCGAACGTATCGGTTCCTGGTTGGAGGCGGTTAAAATTAGAAGACTACTGTTTATAAGAACCCTTTCTGCCCTCTCTAACTTTAGTAGGAAAATGGGCAGACGACCAACGGTGGAACTACTAAATATATACAAAGCAAAATGTGTTACTGTAGCCACATATGGAGCGGGCGTTTGGGGATACATGGATATATATCCCATCCAGGTAGCCGAGAATATTTGTCTAAGGTTTTTATTGATGGTCCCAAACAGCACTTCCTCTTTTATTTGCCATACAGAATTAGGGTTGACATATTTGGAAGACATTATAAAGATTCAACCGATTCTGTTGTGGCATAGGGTTTGGACAATAGAGGAGATGAAACTTAACCGCCTGATTATCAATGACTGTATGGGTCTAGATGGAGTGAAACAAGTTAAATGGTTGCTTTATGTTAAAACATTCTTATATAATTTGGGTCACAAAGAATTTTATGATGATCCTACTACTATGCTGTTCTGCTTGGGTTTTCGGATCAGATAGAACCCGCTCATCAGAGCCTCACTAACCCAGCCAGAACGTTACCCCCTCCCTAGAACCTATTTACAATCCTACAACCACATATATCTATCACCTAAGGACAGGGGATTCCTACAATGCATACCAAGATCTCATAAGTGGCGGCCTCGCGGTCCCATACGAACCCAGACCTCTCTGCCCATACGACAGTATCGCAAGTGGCGGCCTCGCGGTCCCATACGAACCCAGACCTCTCTGCCCATACGACAGTATCAGCACAATCGGCGGCCTCGCGATCCCCTACGAATCCAGACCTCTCTGCCCATACGACAGTATCACAAGTGGCGGCCTCGCGGTCCCATACGAACCCAGACCTCTCTACCCAGACGGCAGTCTCAGCACAATCGGCGGCCTCGCGATCCCATACGGATCCAGACCTCTCTGCCCATACGACAGTATCACAAGTGGCGGCCTCGCGGTCCCATACGAACCCAGACCTCTCTACCCAGACGGCAGTCTCAGCACAATCGGCGCCTCGCGATCCCATACGGATCCTGACCTCTCTGCCCATACGACAGTATCACAAGTGGCGGCCTCGCGGTCCCATACGAACCCAGACCTCTCTGCCCATACGACAGTATCACAAGTGGCGGCCTCGCGGTCCCATACGAACCCAGACCTCTCTGCCCATATGACAGTATCACAAGTGGCGGCCTCGCGGTCCCATACGAACCCAGACCTCTCTACCCAGACGGCAGTCTCAGCACAGTTGGCGGCCTCGCGATCCCCTACGAATCCAGACCTCTCTACCTAGACGGCAGTCTCATACGACCGTTCATCCTATGATCACCATAACATACAAAAAGGGAATCAGTCTCACTATTCATCAGATCACACAAGGATTGCCAGTTCGGGCATAGCCTGTTCTCAGGTTTGAGGGGCTCCTCTTTCGGTCTTACTCAGTTACCACTTACCTGATCAGGGTTAACATCTGTTCATGTAGCCGCAGCTGACTAGAAGAATAGGCTACCCTCTTATACAAGAACACACAGCATATGTTGGTTCACTACAAACTGGATACTTTATTACTCATTGCACATACAATCACATAACATTACGATATAACACATAACCTGCAAAGAAAAGTGAAAGATTAAGTTGTACACTCTAATAAGAAAGGGTCGACATCACCTTAGTAGTATGTAGCCTGCACTCAGTGGTCATCTAGGCTCCCTTCTCGTCTGTGCCTCGGCTCGCCTGGAATCACCCTTCTCCGAGTCACTGGGACCTCTTCCTTATCGGCTACTCTCTCCTCTCTGGTTATTCTGTTAGGAAAGCATCTGTCTCTCAGTTCTTCTCCGCCTTCAAGATGGCGTCTGTCTTCCCTGGAATAAGTAGTAGCTCTACTGCTAACGGCTAGATGCCGCCTACGGACTGAACATGTAACTGCCTCAAACTTTCACTAATATAGAGGTGCATTTCCTCATGGAAAATTCCGGCCCGTAACCTGCCGCCCACCAAATTCTTGTACCTCCCCGTACCAAGGACACGTTCCCAGCCGGCCGGCCTGATGTAGTGTCTTCGGCATGAAGAAAAATACAATCCTTCGATAAGGGCCGGCCTGAACCGGTTCTCTCCAAGCGAATAAAACCTCATAACTAAAACATTGCATTTGACCTAGAAGAATCCCAAGCTGCCGGAGCAGAAAGAAAGATGGAGTCCCTCCCGTTTGAGGCCTACCAGGCCGCAATTCAGCACGGCTCCATGAAATACCCTCACTACAGGACAGGTTATCCCTAATACTAACGAATCTATCCCCTAGGCTATATGTGCAAGCCCTGATCTATGGGGAAGAGCACAGAATCATGTCAAAGTGCCTAGTAAATAGGCTCCATTCACTACTCTAGCCCTTAGGCTTGAATGGTAAGAGACTGAAGTCATATTCAATCACTTGTTAACACAAGAAGGCCAGGAAAATCGAGCAGAACATTTCACCCTTGACTTCAGTCTATTATACATTCATTAAACAGAACTAACATCCGTGGAAGAATAATATGAAACAAAACCAACTGATCTATGTCTATTACCAGGTGTGCAGAATTGAAGTAGTGAAGGAATACACTGAATAAAGCAACAGATGGAAATCAAAATGCCGATAGTAATCAAAATACCTCCTAATATTTGACGTAACATATGTAAATCAGGTAACCAATTAAAGAGCCTGTCAAACCAGCCCTGGTCAATGTGTTTTCTAACTTCTTCTGTTAAGTCATGTAGCTTATTAATGTGAGCTCGAATGGATTGTGTATGATCAGACAAGTTAAAACAACAAAGACCCTCAAAATCAGAACAATCGTGTCCATGTTTAAGCAAAAGATAATCAATGGCCGCTCGATTTTGTAAGATAGCCCTTCGTTCACCCTGGGCGTCTAATAGCATGTCAGACAGGACTGTAGAAGTATTATTAATGGATTTCACCATCCAGCAGGCCATTTTCTCAATAGATTTTGCATTATAAACTGCCAAAGCAGGAACACCAATAATTGAAATAGCCAGGCTAAGGTATTCGGACTTAGAATATAAATGCAAAGATGAGTCACAATCCTCCTGTAACCTCACTGTATCTCGAATCACACAAGAGTTGGCATTCGGATGTGATGAAAACATGAGCAAGCTTAGTCTAGTAATGGCACAAGGGCCTCCAGTAATATTTGCGGGGACATATGGCCAGGAAGTATTACCACATGAGAAAAGCCATCCGGCAGGTAGTAACATCGTGCGATAATGACTGGGGGCAACTACTATACTCTTACAAGTCATGTTGTTCTGAACAGAAGTAAATAATCAAGAGAGAATGGATCACTTGTTGCTGGCACCAGGGTTCAGGTGGTTGTCTCTGATATAGGTAAAAAACCCTCAATCACGTCAAGATATGTATGGGCGGTATATCTTGGTTCTCCGCCTTTAAATACGTGATAGCATCATCATTCGGTTTATTCCATGCATCCTCCAACCCGGAGGGAACCACTGAATTCTCCAGTAGTGATCAGGGAAAAAAATGATAAAATAAAAAAGTGAGGAGTGCTCAAGTGTGTGATTAAAAAGAGTTGTTCCTCATGCTACCTATAAAAAAGTCTTTATTCTGATAGGTGCTGGGGAAACGTTAAAAAAGGTCAAGTTGCAGGTAGGATGTATGATGAATCCTCTGCGACATTAAACGTTGTGCTGACTCTGGTTTCCTGTATACAGGAAACCAGAGTCAGCACAAGTCGTAGCAGACCATTGCGTATTAACGCTGCCTGTATCCTCGTACGGAGCTCGTACTTTGAAACTTTCAGGTACTAGTCCTGACGAAGTCCATCTGAATTGACATTGGAACTTCTACATGTAATTGACAAAAAAAATTTTTCAATTCACTTTATTCACCTGTGGTCCTGAAGAAAGCTCCCTGACCCCCCTCTGGGCTTTACATGAGCTGAAACATGTCGACCAACCACCACGTTTAATGTCGCAGAGGATTCATCATACATCCTACCTGCAACTTGACCTTTTTTAACGTTTCCCCAGCACCTATCAGAATAAAGACTTTTTTATAGGTAGCATGAGGAACAACTCTGTTTAATCACACACTTGAGCACTCCTCACTTTTTTATTTTATCATTTTTTTCCCTGATCACTACTGGAGAATTCAGTGGTTCCCTCCGGGTTGGAGGATGCATGGAATAAACCCAATGATGATGCTATCACGTATTTAAAGGCGGAGAACCAAGATATACCGCCCATACATATCTTGACGTGATTGAGGGTTTTTTACCTATATCAGAGACAACCACCTGAACCCTGGTGCCAGCAACAAGTGATCCATTCTCTCTTGATTATTTATGACTAGCTGGAAGCCGTTTGGATCACAGCTTCTCTTTCCCAACTTTGATTGTATCATCGTTCTGAACAGAAGTACATGTTTTCGGTGTCCTTTGAAAGCACAAAGTCCGTTCATGAGTGGTGAATGAGGTGGCACCTTTCAATTTTAAACGCATACATTCCGAAATTGCACTAGGATTACACGTAAGGAAGAAACACAAATCACCTTGTGTGATATTATAAGTAACTATTTGGGACTGGATGGGGGGTAGCGGATCTGACAGTTCAGTACATAAGGGGCAATACTGATGGGTAGCGAAATCGCCCAGAAGAACATTGGGGCGAGCGGTTGATGTATTGAAAATATGAATCAAAGTCTCCAACGATGCAGGGACAGCAACCAAACAAGTTGCCAAAATGTCGTTTACTGACCTCATCGGTGTCAAGCAGACATGAGGGGTGCTAGTCACCCGTTTCGCTAGTGAAGTCCAAAAGTTCGATGACGAATCCCACGCAGCAAAGGAACGCGACACTCGGGTTTTCAACTCATCCCGGGTTGATGGGATCCCTCCTCTCTCGTCGCACCAGCCCGAAAACAGTCCGACACCGACACATCCTGCAGCAACAGTCCAAAGAATGATCTGAAAGAGAATCAAATACAGGCATTATTCATTCTCGTAAGTAACATTTGTCAGCCGGGACTGCTTCCCAGCTATCTTTCCCTGGTCTCATAACTAAAATGGTATTATCTTGACCGGTTGCAATGACCTCTGCTTGTTCAGGGGGATTCTTAGGCGACTGCACCCAAACTCTGGCCCCAGGATTATCTGTGGAGCCAAAACCTTTCTGGCCTCGTACAGTTAGCAACGTTGGGGCAGTGCCTTTTACCATCTCACCACTGAAGACAGGCATTATTAGCAATTGAGCCACTCGGTCAGTTTTATGTATCAGTAAGTCAACCTCACTGCTATTCAGCAGGAGCACCTTAATCTCTCCCTGATAATCACTATCAATGATTCCTCCAAGCACCTGAATACCTTTTACAGCCAGCCCCGATCTAGGGGCAATTAATCCGAAATTTCCAGGTGGTATCTGAACACCAACACCTGTTTCAATGATGACTCGATCTTTACTTTTTATAATGGTGTCATCCATGGCATGCAAGTCTAAACCTGCCGACCCTGGGGTCGCTCTGCATGGAGCCAAAGCTCCGGGAGTAATCTCCCAGTACATCACAGTCTCTCTGATCTCGTTAGGTTTAGCATCAACATTCGGAGGAAACAAACGCATAAGTGGGGATTCAGCATTTAGAAAAGGACGGTTATTCAAAATCAATAGCGCTTGAGGCAAAAAATCTCGCCAATTCTTATACTTGTCATCTGTTAATTTGCGAAGTTGGTCTTTTAGCAGGCCATTCAACCTCTCCACAAGACCCGAGGCCTGTGGATAATATGGTATATGAAATATCCATTCAATATTGTTTTCCACACAGAATTCCTGTACCAATCTTCCACGAAAATGGGATGCATTATCAGATTGAATTTGGAATGGCACACCATAATACATCATAATCAATTCCAATGTTTTAATAGTATTCAATTGGGTAGCTTGCTTACAGGGAAGGGCCACCAACAGGCCACTGTATGTATCAACAATGGTGCAAACATATTGACAATTCCTACTCATAGGAAGTGGACCAATGTAATCAATCTGCCAAATTTGAGCGGGCAATTTCCCGCGATGTAAATGACCTTTAACAATTTGGGGCACTTTGCGCTGCCTGATATGCTGACAAATGGGACAATGTAGAATAACATTTTTAATTAAATCTAGGGGAATATAAATTCCTCGATCAGCAGCCCACCTGCTAGTGGCTTTCTCTCCAAAGTGTCCTGCTTTCTGGTGGGCCCATTTCGCCAATCCCGCAATATCAGAATATTGCGTGTCCACCACTGCCTCAGCAATTTTAGATTTCTCATCTGCAATATTATGAAAGAATTTGTCAAGAGAGTCTATCGGGGTATGAGCATCCACATGGAAGATTGTAACAGTACTCTGTGGGAGCATTTCCCAAATCTCCTGCCATAATTCTTTTCCCCACAATTCCTTGGAATGAATTTTCCAACTATGGGAATGCCAAGTCGGTAACCAAACTGCCAGTCCATTGGCAGTAGACCAAGAATCGGTAAAAATATGACATGTGCCAGGTAACTCTTGTTTCAGAACTTGATAAACAGCATAGAGTTCAGCAAATTGACTGCTCTTACCCTCACCAGTTGTACTCAGCAATTTTTGTGTGATCGGATTATAGGACACTGCCTTCCAATGCCGTTTCGTCCCTATGAACCTTGCTGAACCATCCGTAAACCAGACATGGTTTCTGTCCTCTGCAGACAAATCATCAAAAGGTTTACCCCACTTAACAGGAGACTCCTGTACTAAGGGTACGGAACATTCACTCTCAGTTTCAGTTGATGGCGCCCGTGCCACCTGCTCATGCAAAGATGCAACTCCTTTTTGTCCCACACGTGCCCTGTCTTGTATATACCATTTCCATTTAATCACACTTGCCTCTTGAGCGTGTCCAATTCGGTGAGTTTTCGGCGAACTCATAACCCACTGCATGATAGCAATTTCAGGTCGCAAAACTATATCATGTCCCAAAGTCAATTGCTCGGTATCCACCAGAGCCCAATAACATGCAAGTAGCTGTTTCTCAAAAGGTGTATAACGCTCACCAGCATCAGGTAACTTTTTGGTCCAGAAACCTAACGGTACTCTACTCTTACCTTGTTTTTGCCACAAACTCCAATTCGCATAAAGGCCTTGTACAGACACATTCAAATCCACATCACCATCACATACAGGCCACAAATCCAGAGCATGCTGAATTGCTTCTTTTGCCAGACTGAACGCATCTTGTTGTGGTTTACCCCATTCAAATGCATTCTTTTTACGAGTGACCTGGTACAAAGGGGCCAATATTTGACTCAAATGGGGAATATGCTGGCGCCAAAATCCAAACAAACCAATGAAGCTTTGGGCTTCTTTCCTATTTCTCGGAACTGCAAAATCAAGAATTTTCTGTTTAACCTGAGGGATCACTTCTCGGTGCCCTTCATGCCAATTAATACCCAAAAATTTCACAGCCTGGGACGGACCTTGTAATTTATCCGGGTTGATTTCCCAACCTTTCTCACGCAAGCACTCAATGACTCTATCCAATTGGGTCTGAACTTCCTCTTGTGATTCACCTTGGATCAAAATATCATCAATATAGTGACATATCTGAATTTGTGGATGAACTGGTACCTCAGCCAGATGCTCTGCCACCAGCCGGTGACATATCGTAGGGCTATGCACATAGCCCTGAGGAAGACTTCTAAACGTCATTTGACGCCCGTTCCACGTAAAACTGAATTGTTCCTGACACTCAGGGGCAATCGGAATCGAAAAGAAAGCATTAGCAATATCAATGGATGCATACCATGTACCTGGATGTTTCTGGATTCTTTCAATTAGGGTAATAACATCCGGTACTGCAACAGTCAAAGAGGGTGTGTGTCTATTCAATTCTCGATAATCAACAGTCATGCGCCAAGAATTATCACTCTTACGTACAGGCCAAACAGGATTATTCCAAGCAGAAGTAACTGGGGTTATAACTCCTGCATCCACCAACTCCTGAATAGTGGTACTAATCTCTTCATGACCACCTGGAATACGATACTGCTTCTGACGAACCACTTTTGTCGCCTGAGGAACTTTTATGGGGGGCATTCTTAAACGACCAACCCGTACAGGCCTGGACGATATATAATGTTTAGTTCCAAATTGGTAACATCCATCATCTAAGTGCAAAGTCATTCCTTTCAAAATATCAATTCCAATTATGAATTCTAAGAGTGGCACCACTAATACAGAGTATTCTTTTCTAGGAATTCTACCTATTCTCATTTCAAGTAAGGTTTGAACTGCGGGAGTTTCCTTTCCACCTAATCCGGTAATTGTAAAAGGCTGACCTTTAAACTTCTTTGATTTTCCATGAATAAGAGTGGCCTCCGCTCCTGTATCTACCAATGCTCGGGCCCTTTGGATATTACGATGTCTCCAATAAATATCAATATCTACATAGGGTCTATTATCTCTGTGAGCCCATCTGTGTACTGGAGCTTGACCTATTTCCTAGTCCTTTTTATTGTGTTCTGTGTACCAGGATAAATCAGGATAAAGACTCTCACGGTTCCTAGGTATCGATACCTCCTGTTCATATCCATCTCCATTACGAAATGGATTACTGTTCCCTGCATTGTACTGCGGGTTTCGATCGGCCAATATGTGTCGATCCTCTCTCCTTCTCAACTCAGGGGATTGGTCCCTATCATCTCTACGTCTGCTGTTAACATAATCATCTCTCCCCCTCTCTCTTTCCCCCTCTCTCTCCCTGTCTCTCTCACGACGGGGGGACAAATCACGCGCATAACGTCGATCATCACGACGATCAGAGCGCCCACGGCGGTCGTCATCACCGCTACCGTCAGAAAAACCACGATCACACTCAGTTGTCCGAACACGCCGGGCACCCTCCTTTCGATCCAAGCCACGTTTGCGAAACATTTCCCACAAACGAGAAGTAGTCTCACCATCAATGTCCTCCTTACGCACACCATCAGCCAGAAGAGCAAGAAACATATCACGTCTAGTAAATTTATTTTCACCAGGAGTACGAGTGTCAGGCCGGGACTGCCGTTCAGGTTTAAACCACTCACCCAACTCACCGAGTTGGCGTACCGATTCCAGCACCACAGATAACATGTTACCAGTCTGATTAATCAATAAAGTCATCATGACCTGCTTATAAGCAACAGGGGAAGAACGAATAATACGATTCCGCACAGAAGATGTCAAGAAAGCATCAAGCAACCGGTCAGCAGTATTCAGAAAAATTGCCGTTTTCATCACCTCCTCTTTGAGACGTTGCGCAGCATCGCGCAAAGTATACCACGGTTTGTCATTCACAGGCCAGTCAGACTCAGTAGGATATTTTTGATTACAACCCTCAGTCGCCAATTGAAGCAAAGAAATTTGACCACCACCATTAAAGTTACGAAAATGATCCTGTACAGTAGAATCCGAACTCAAGGAACAAAACTTCAAACAATCGCCAGCATCCAACATAATGCCAGCAGCGCCCAGTTCATAAAGGCGCACCATCCATGTGAGCAAGGGCTCACCAACTCGTTGCCGAAATCGCTGCAAAATATCACTAATTTCTTGTTGAGTAAAATCCTCCAAAGAGTCTAAAGCAATACCATTCGGAGCACCGGGAGCCTGCTGCACCTTCCGTCGAAAAACTGGATGCGCCGAGACCGCGGGATGAGCATCACAAGGAGCTCGACCAGTACACGTAGAGGAACAATCAGTGGAAGAAGCGTCGACCCCGCTCGAAGGACGAGCGCAATCACGGGGTGCACCATCAGAGGCGCAAGAAGCAGATTTACAAGCACGGCCGGAGCGAGAGGACTCGCGCTTGGCAGACTCCTCACCCGAGGAAGGAGAATCACTCGAGTTCCAGATATTACCATCCCATTCATCAGGATTCCAATCCAGTCCGGCTTTCGCCACGACCAGACGCACCTTCCGCGTCGAAACCCGACCACGCCGATTCTTGTATTTATAACGAGCAATTCGCACAGCCGCTCTCTCGGCAATAGTTTGGTACGTCTCAAGTTTGTCAGCAAGCAACTTATTTTGACACCGTAACAAAGTATGAGCATTCTGAATCTCAACAAAGTTCGCTTCCAAATCCTTATGCAAGTTCTGCAACTTCAACAACCTCTCATGGAGAAGCCTGTACGCAGCCAGAACAATCCAACCTCTGCGCCCTAAAACGGGAAGCTCATCACCCTTAGATACCGGCGCCTTCTGTAAGCAAGTAATCACATTAGCCGGCTCCGCCAGCTCCAAAAAAGAATTCCAATTCTCACTCAAACCAGTAGAATCAGCCCACTCACGGGCTAAGGCTTCATAAGGCGTTGAATCCCAACCGGGAATATCAACGGGCAACTTAAAAGCAGATTTCGACTTTCTAGAAAACATTTTTGAAAAGAAAGAAAAAGAGAAAAAGAAAAAGAAGAAAGAGAAAAGAAAATTATACGCAGGTAGATACAAATAATTTACAAACAAAACCACGCACGCGCCAAAGGCAAACACAATACAACCACAATGCACACAGGTTTCGTAAACGGTTCGTGACGCCAAATGTTCTGCTTGGGTTTTCGGATCAGATAGAACCCGCTCATCAGAGCCTCACTAACCCAGCCAGAACGTTACCCCCTCCCTAGAACCTATTTACAATCCTACAACCACATATATCTATCACCTAAGGACAGGGGATTCCTACTATGCATACCAAGATCTCATAAGTGGCGGCCTCGCGGTCCCATACGAACCCAGACCTCTCTGCCCATACGACAGTATCACAAGTGGCGGCCTCGCGGTCCCATACGAACCCAGACCTCTCTGCCCATACGACAGTATCAGCACAATCGGCGGCCTCGCGATCCCCTACGAATCCAGACCTCTCTGCCCATACGACAGTATCACAAGTGGCGGCCTCGCGGTCCCATACGAACCCAGACCTCTCTGCCCATACGACAGTATCACAAGTGGCGGCCTCGCGGTCCCATACGAACCCAGACCTCTCTACCCAGACGGCAGTCTCAGCACAATCGGCGGCCTCGCGATCCCATACGGATCCAGACCTCTCTGCCCATACGACAGTATCACAAGTGGCGGCCTCGCGGTCCCATACGAACCCAGACCTCTCTACCCAGACGGCAGTCTCAGCACAATCGGCGGCCTCGCGATCCCATACGGATCCAGACCTCTCTGCCCATACGACAGTATCACAAGTGGCGGCCTCGCGGTCCCATACGAACCCAGACCTCTCTGCCCATACGACAGTATCACAAGTGGCGGCCTCGCGGTCCCATACGAACCCAGACCTCTCTGCCCATACGACAGTATCACAAGTGGCGGCTTCGCGGTCCCATACGAACCCAGACCTCTCTACCCAGACGGCAGTCTCAGCACAGTTGGCGGCCTCGCGATCCCCTACGAATCCAGACCTCTCTACCTAGACGGCAGTCTCATACGACAGTTCATCCTATGATCACCATAACATACAAAAAGGGAATCAGTCTCACTATTCATCAGATCACACAAGGATTGCCAGTTCGGGCATAGCCTGTTCTCAGGTTTGAGGGGCTCCTCTTTCGGTCTTACTCAGTTACCACTTACCTGATCAGGGTTAACATCTGTTCATGTAGCCGCAGCTGACTAGAAGAATAGGCTACCCTCTTATACAAGAACACACAGCATATGTTGGTTCACTACAAACTGGATACTTTATTACTCATTGCACATACAATCACATAACATTACGATATAACACATAACCTGCAAAGAAAAGTGAAAGATTAAGTTGTACACTCTAATAAGAAAGGGTCGACATCATCTTAGTAGTATGTAGCCTGCACTCAGTGGTCATCTAGGCTCCCTTCTCGTCTGTGCCTCGGCTCGCCTGGAATCACCCTTCTCCGAGTCACTGGGACCTCTTCCTTATCGGCTACTCTCTCCTCTCTGGTTATTCTGTTAGGAAAGCATCTGTCTCTCAGTTCTTCTCCGCCTTCAAGATGGCGTCTGTCTTCCCTGGAATAAGTAGTAGCTCTACTGCTAACGGCTAGATGCCGCCTACGGACTGAACATGTAACTGCCTCAAACTTTCACTAATATAGAGGTGCATTTCCTCATGGAAAATTCCGGCCCGTAACCTGCCGCCCACCAAATTCTTGTACCTCCCCGTACCAAGGACACGTTCCCAGCCGGCCGGCCTGATGTAGTGTCTTCGGCATGAAGAAAAATACAATCCTTCGATAAGGGCCGGCCTGAACCGGTTCTCTCCAAGCGAATAACACCTCATAACTAAAACATTGCATTTGACCTAGAAGAATCCCAAGCTGCCGGAGCAGAAAGAAAGATGGAGTCCCTCCCGTTTGAGGCCTACCAGGCCGCAATTCAGCACGGCTCCATGAAATACCCTCACTACAGGACAGGTTATCCCTAATACTAACGAATCTATCCCCTAGGCTATATGTGCAAGCCCTGATCTATGGGGAAGAGCACAGAATCATGTCAAAGTGCCTAGTAAATAGGCTCCATTCACTACTCTAGCCCTTAGGCTTGAATGGTAAGAGACTGAAGTCATATTCAATCACTTGTTAACACAAGAAGGCCAGGAAAATCGAGCAGAACATATGCTTAGGATAACCAGGAAGGACCTTAAGAGAGAGTCCTTAGGTTTTCTCAGCGACCAGAGGCTCTGCACAGAAATGAACAAAAAAACGGTCCAGGCGCATAATCTTACCTTAATATCTTTAAAATTGCAACCATACCTAGACCTGACAGTATCTGATTATGATAAATTCCTTTTAATCCGTTTTCGTTTAGGTATTTTACATAGATTAACAAGCTTCCCTACAGCCAATGATTGGTCAAAAGCACTGTGTAAATGTCCGTGCGATGATACGTCAGATCAATCGACCATTCATGTGGTATTCTTTTGTAAATTCTATTCAGTGCAGAGGAACCTATGGATTATTCCTCTGTTAAAATTACTTGGTCTAAGGCAATGTCGACCAGCCCTTATAGCTGTACAACAGTTAGAGACACCTTATGTGATAGCCTCTATAACAACCTTTTTAAAAAAAGTTTTTAGGTGTAGGAAATCGATCCAAATGTAAGATGTATAGACATAATGTCCTTTTAATTGGTTAATTGTTTTAACTATAATGTAAATATATGAATTTTAAGATTACTGTAATTTTGAGATGTAATGTTTTGCACTACTTTGATCCAACTCTGCACATCCTAGCACTAGCACTTTCCCCCCCAAAAGATAAATGTATTCTTCCTTGGACAAATCTTATACGTTATACTGCACCCTGTGACAATATGGGATACCTTGACTTCCCTATTTTTTCTTTTACGTATTTTTAAAATTTATTTAATGTATTCACATGAATTAACAATGTATTTGCATATGTATAAATATTCTGTGAGTGTATTCTTTTATGGTGAGATTTTTTCACACCGAATAAAGATTATTTGAACTTTGAACTTTAATTCAGTATTGTGTACTTTGTGCCCTAGTCTCCCATAGAGACTAGTAGAGAGTGTAATATTAATAAATACATATTTTTATATAACTACTGTGTGGTTCTCCTTTCATTTAGTCATTTAGGAGGTGATATTCTGGTAAAACAAGCTAATTGACATTCTTTCAAGACTAAGCCTGAAGGCTGCTCTCCATAGCTACCACTAGGATAGCTTTCAATAAGGTTATCGTTGACCTCATACATCATAAGGGTCGTAGTGGACAGCACATACCAGGTCACCTTCTCACACTTGTCATAAAGCACTCATAGCCCATGTTAGCTACCATTCTACCACCTGGTCTGCTGAAATAGTTTTAAAGCCCGATGCCTTTGTGTCATGGAAATAGTGTGCCGGTCCTTCTTCTATTTCCATGCTGTTTTGATTTTATATGCTACAAATCCACACTTGATTTTTATTATTTATAAACAAATAACCCTTCCTCTCTTTCACTCTGGCACTGGTCCCATGCATTTCTTTTTCTTCTGCAATCATCCTCAAAGTCTCATTCCACAAATTAAGGGATCTCTTTCACAGCAATCCTTGCCTCCTGCCACATGCCACAGATTTCTGACATGCATTGGCTTGAATAAAGAGGTGACAGATCTCCCATACAGTGCTAGGGAGTGGTTTACAAAGGGACATCTTTAATCTGGTTTTCATGTACCTTTGTCCGAATCTTTAGGAGTAGCTTAAGTTCCTATTTAAAAACAAAAAAAGTTGATCATTCTTACAAAATATAAGCACTTACAACTTACAGATTTTGGTAATTAAATGTATAAAAAAGACAAAAAACATAATAATATACATATAATACATATGAGTTTCAAAAATACTTTGCCACTTGTATGAATTAGAAAACAATTATATATCTGATTAGCAAAAAATTCACAAATTTAAACCCTGAGAACAAATATAAATCCCCCATCAAAAACAGGTTCTTCAAGATGAATGCGTAAAAATACATCAATATTTAATTGATTCTCATATGGGTACAGTGGATTTGGTCCTGCTGCACATTCCTACCATAAACACCAGTAATGACTGCCAAGTTTGAGAGAATAAGCAGTGATTATTTTCTAAATATTTCTAATTATTAGTTACGTAAGGACTGAACGACCAACAAAGTATGTATATATATATATATATATATATATATATATATTCACTGAAAAAACCATAGGTTTTAGGCACGTTATAGTTAGAAATTAGCATTTAAAAAACCTTTGAAATTCACTGAAAAAACCATAGGTTTCAGGCACTTTATAGTTAGAAATTAGCATTTAAAATCCTTAGAAATTCGCTGAAAAAACCATAGGTTTCAGGGTCGTTATAGTTAGGAATTAGCATTTAAAAAAACCTTAGAAATTCACTGAAAAAACCATAGGTTTCAGGGATGTTAAAGTTAGTTGGACATTTGACTCATAAAAAACCAGAGATATTGTTAGTTGAGCTAACTATAACTCGCGCCCCCGCAATACACTGCTGATGACGTCACATATTACATCACTCATGACATGGTCAGTGACAACACTGATGACATCTCAAATGACATTACTGATGACATCACTAATGACATCATCCAGTGAATGTGTGTTTCTGTAAAGTTTAAATATGTTTTATAAATATATATATGCCAAGGTGTATTGCAGAATGAATGAGTGTATAAGACTCAGTATGAATGATTAAGTAGGTATGTGACTAACTGTATAAGTGACTAATTAATTGTGTCTTGCTTAATGCATGTGTTAGCGACTGATATAGACATTCACACAGTTTAGGTTGTTAGTTGGTGTGTAAGCAGTTCCATGATTTGGTTAGCAACTAAATGAGGATCTATATGAGCTATTCATTGCTTGTCTGAGTACTTGTATGAGTACCTGAGTGTCTGAGTGGGTGGGTAGGGGTGTGTGACTCTCTGCATAGATGTGTGAGTGGCTAATTCACTAGGTATATGTGTTCAAGTCTGTATCTGTGAAGGTCTGTATGGCTGAGTGAGTGTGTGTATGAGTGTCTCGGTGAGTGAATGGATGCCTCAGTGGTACATGTGAGTAACTCCATATGTGAAAGGCAGCATATATGAGTGTTGGACTGTATAAATGACTGTATGTGAGAGTGAGTGATTGTGAGAGTGCCTGTATGGATCAGTGTGTCCTTGTATTAGTTATTGCATTAGAGTGTAAGTATGTGTTAGTATATGTTTAAATAAGTGATGTGGTATGTGTATAACTGTGCAGGTGAGTAAATGAAAGTGTTATTGATTATTTCCATTACTGACTAGGTGTGTGAATAACTCTATGAATGAGAGGCAGTGTCTGAGTATCTGTATAGATATGTGACTGGATACGATAATGCTGTATTGATGGCTGACTGTATGTATGAGTGAGTGTATAGGTGAATGAATGGATGTGTGTTGACCTACAAATTAGAGAGTGGCTATGCACTAACTGGTATTGGTGTGCTCACGGTTTCGAAAATTATAGTCTGTATTTTAGACACGGTGTATCAAGTGTTATATTCGGGTCTGATCAGGTGCATCTGATTTTCACGTGGATGATGTCACCAGTGATGTCATCAGTGATGTCACTAACCATGTCATGAGTGATGTAATATGTGATGTCATCAGCAGTGCATTGCGGGGGCGCGAGTTATAGTTAGCTCAAATAACTATAACAGTCGAATTTCTCTGGTTTTATATGAGTCAAATGTCCAACTAACTATAACGTCCCTGAAACCTATGATTTTTTTCAGTGAATTTCTAAGGTTTTTTAAATGCTAATTTCTAACTATAACGTGCCTGAAACTTATGGTATTTTCAGTGAATTTCAAAGGTTTTTAAATGATAATTTTTATCTATAACGTGCCTGAAACTTATGGTTTTTTCAGCGAATTTCAAAGGTTTTTTAAATGCTGATTTCTAACTATAACGTGACTGAGACCTATGGTTTTTTCAGTGAATTTCAAAGGTTTTTTAAATGCTAATTTTTATCTATAACGTGCCTGAAACCTATGGTTTTTTCAGTGAATTTCAAAGGTTTTTTAAATGCTATGTTTTTTAATTATCATCCCATTCTCAACTTGGTGAAAACTGCAAATCTCACCACTCTTCCATCAAAACCTTACACCAACAAAATCGCCACAAACAAGAGCCACATCTAACGCTAATGAAATGCACAGTAGGCGTTCCCGTGCGAAAAAAACATGAAAACCCCACTTCCCCATATTTTCAACGACCAGCCAAATCTGCAATGCGATCCAAAAAGCAGGCGATAAGCCGAGTTAGCAGCAACAAATTAATGTCATCATTTAACTGGTGTAAGGAGGTCGACTATCTACTCCGTTATTTCGACCCCAACTCACAGCCACATCTAAAGACCAACACGTGATACAGCTACTGATCATGCAGCTCCGACACCCAACAACGCCACAACACCGAGCCCCACCACCACCAGAACCTCCCCTCGGACCACGCCCCATACTACCACCAAGGCAGCACAAAACAGAACGGACCTTCCCAAAACACCATGCCCCTCAGCCACAAAATATCTGAATGTTGGGAGATGAGCATCCAACTATATATGAAGGAGGCAAGTCACCCATCACTGATAAAGCACACAATGCCAAGTGTAACGCTCATGTACTGCACAGACCTCACTATACAAAGCACAAACCTCTCCTTGTGGAGATATACTATTGATACTTGTAGTGTAATGCACAGTGGACGCAACTGAAGGACTGGGTTTTTCTAAGACCCAGCGGTGCCAGGGAACAACACCTGAAACCTTCGTGGGTTACCTGTTCTGGCGTACCAAACACAGAGACACGGGACACTTCCAGCGACGTCAGAGATCAGCGTTTATTTACTGCAGGGATACAGAGGTCACAAGAAGTACACAGCGTGTAGGTTCTCGGAGACTGCTTCAATTTGCAAAAGTGGATCGCTCCTTTTATACACGTTTTTCCCATAGAACAGTATAGTGAACAAAGATTACAACTCAGTTCCCATAATAAACTTCAAAAGGGTCGCGTTCATGTTTCAGGAGGCCGGAACATAATTACAACAGTATTGCCAGTTCCCAACTGTAAAAACATATCTTCTCTGCAATAAAACACATTCCATCCTGATCGTAAACACATTAGGAGAAGGGACAAGAACAGATGCAAAGAAAGGACAAGGATGCACAACAGATTAGAGAAGAGTGCTAGGAGTAATAAAGGGAACTTGATAACGGGATCAGAGACACCGTGTCTAATGTATGCATGGCTGAAACAATAGACCGGCACGGCAAGATGAACCTTGAGCGGGGCCATCTGCCTTCGTCGTGTCGTTCCCCTCGTCATAAAAGTCATACTCCAAAGAACACGTGTCCCTCGTGTAAGCTTGGGAGTCCCAGGGTCACGAAGCGGACAAAGTCCGTTCGCTGGCTACTTGAGGGCAAGAAACAAAATGGATGCCGTATCTAAAATGGAACCCGAGGGGTCAGATGAACAAACCCAAAAATCAGACGAACCATACGGGGTTGCGTAGCGAAACTGCGTACACCCACTATACTCGTCATTTGCGGTTCATAGATACCCAACTCACCCATATTCGTCACCACCCAAAAAGTGTCGTTCCGTCCCACACGGAACCTCAGACGCTCCTTTTGCCCTCATGTAGGCAAGCACTAGTCAAGATCGGAATCTATTTCAATATTCATCAGATCGTTCAATTGCTGCTGGAACATCATTCTATTCATCAACGTCTCCTTGGTAACAGATGGTCGTCTTATACACGTTGTAGCACATAGGCCACATAAGGCAGGACCACACTGTACACAAAGGCAACACGTGAACAGAAACGTTACAACAACTCCTACGATCATCAGAATCTTCCAACCCCAAGTTGACATCAGGCCCCAAAACCATCCTAGTAGCGTCCAATTACCTTCGTCCACGTGTATGGACTCGGAGATCTTGTGCAACTTCGAGATGGCTTGGTAGACAGTTGGAGCATTGTCAGGAATAAAAATGCAACAACTCGAATGGATAACTTTACACACACCACCTCTATCTGCGAGAACAACATCTAGAACCATACGGTTCTGCAACGTCATGAGTCTATCCGCCTGAAGTTCAGCTGTGAGATTACCAAGGGCACTTGCAGTAATATTAGCAGTCGACTCTACTACACGTGTCAGCTGTCTTAGGTCCCTACTATTAACCATAGGTCCCCAAAACGGCAAGAAACCCTTAAAGAAGTCTCCTGCTTCTTGACCGGCAGTATCCTCTTTGCTAATAATGCCTCTCACAACTCTAGTCTTGTGATAATCTGAGGCAACTGTGAAAGTCGGTGGTAAAAGATTCGCAATATAACAGGTACCCAAAAAATCACGGGGTAACCATGTATATGCGCGTTCATAACATACAAAATAAGTGCCCTTAGCAGTCAGAAAAACAGGGGAGGAGAGCATCGGCAGAACATACGTGTCAGTGCAAGCACTGTTCCCAAGTTGTGCTCTCGGATTTCGACCCATACCTTTCAAGCAGAAATTACCGAGGTGTGGTACAATCCATATTGGGGACGAGCTCTTAAGCTGTCTATCACCCACTGACGTACTATACTCAGCCTCGCTCAGATCCTTATAAGCCTGTACCTCCTCATTTGGGATAAGCGATGCATCAAAAACATCTCTATCTAAATCCGCTATCGCTATCGCCAAAGGTTTGTGATACGGCCCAGGACCAAAATTGGCAGAACGTGGCTCTCGACTGGGGTAGGAATCTAGTGCACTACGGAACATAGTTTGGAATGCTCGAGCCGAACCCTGGGAGCTGTAAGGAAGGACCAAATATGGAATACCCCTATCCATGGTATGTGGCATTAACCCACACACCCAACAATTGGTAGTATTCATCACCAACTGATGCTGATGTAGAAGTTGAACGAAGGAGTTATTCATAAATTCCGCACGCCTAACCTGTTCATGTTGAGGCAGGGGATGAAAAGAATGTGGGGAAACAGTGGTGAGGGAGCTCAGTTTAGGAGAAGAGGTAGGTGAAACAGAAGGTAATAACAACTGTACTCCAAAATACACTCCACCCACCAATAACATAAATACGGTCAGGAACAATAGGAACACCTGAAACAAAAAGCATTTTGTACATACAACTCTTCTTAATTCTGATCTCTGCGCCGACATCCTTTCTACTTCCAACAGCTTAGAGAATACCATCCTCTACAAACCGTCCGTGACGTACTTGACGCACTTCGTTCTGAGTAGCGATTATCAATCCCCAGGAGTTCCCAGGAATCGACAAAAGTAACCGACCTAGCGTCAGAAACCTGCTAAACAGAAAGGAGTACCCGCACGGCCCTACGGTGACCCGGATGGAGAGGTTCCCTCAAAAGGTTCAGATTACAAATCTCTTAGCCGTGGGACAGCACATAAAAACTCAAAAAGAAAGGATATAATTGTCCATAATGTTCATAACATCAAAAGCAAATATACAACTAATTTTTATTAGTCCTTGAACGAAGAAAGTATCGACTTCTTCCAGGTCGAGTTTGCTCTACAAACAATTGTTCAGCTGGCGCAACAGTATTCGATGAAGTGGACAACGAGTCAGACCTTGGGCTCTCTGCTACCGATGACTCCACATGTGGGTTTGGCAGTGACAAATCATTCCCCACAGGTTGAGCGTCGCTAAACGGCACAAAGTGCAAAGGGGTCTCAGTTTCTGTTGCCGAAATCCCGGTCCTCACCCAACCATCCGTTGGTAAGGGAATCGGTACCCTTTTCGTATGGCTGGCGTGTACCCAATTCTTCCGGCCCTCCAGTCGAACCGCAGTCCTCGTCGTCAATAAGACTTGAAAGGGTCCTACAAATCTTGGCTCCAAGTTACGCTTCCGACCAAAATTTCGGGTAACAACCCAGTCTCCTGGCCGGAGCTGGTGTCCAGGGCCCTCTGTCTGCGCCGGTAGAGCTTCAAAGACCTGTTGATGGATTAACCGTAGTTTAGTGGTCAAATCATGCAGGTAATCAATTAACATTGGGTACTCAAGACTATTAAAAGCCCTTGGTCTCGGGACCCCCCAAATATTCGCAGGGCGGCCGAACACAATCTCATACGGGCTAAGCCCTACTCGAGAGTGTACGGTCGCTCTGGTCGATAGGAGAGCCAGAGGCAAGGCATCAGGCCATGATAGACCAGTCGTAGCCTGGATCTTGGCGAGTTTTAGTTTTAGGGTACCATTGTACCCTTCAACCAAACCCGCTGCCTGTGGATGATTAGCGCTATGGAATTTTTGACGAATTCCAAGACCCTTGCACACACTCTGCATTACACTTCCCACAAACTCACTTCCATTATCCGACCATACAATCCGTGGCATTCCGTACCGAGGAAAGTATTCCTTCAGCAGGATTTTTGCTGTGGACAGGGCAGTGTTATCCTTAAGAGGATAGGCCTCAATCCATCTGGAGAACGCACAAACCACAACCAAAACATACTTTAGGTTATTGCATCTCTCCATATGGATAAAGTCCAGCTGGATAACCTCAAAGGGACAAACAGGAGGAGCAAAATGACCAGGTGGAGTGGGAGTGCCCTTGCCGGGATTGTGCATCAAACACACCATACAGTTCTTAACCACTCTCTCGGCACACTTAGCAATACCCTCATTTCTCCATACAGGTGACAAAAACCTACATATTCCTTTCGCACTGATATGTGACAACCCATGAGCCATCGTCACAACAGCTAATACGTACGCATCTGGTAACATCCACCTCTGACATTCCGTCAGGTCAACCCAACATCCATGCATGTCCAACTTTCCCGTACTTTCTTTCCACTTAGTCTTTTCGGCTTTAGTAGCTTCGTTCTGAATTGCTTTCACACTCTCAATAGTATTTTCACACATACCAGTCTCCATCGGCCACCTCACTGAACTCGTGACATACATTCGGGTCGCAAGATCCTTAGCCGTTTCCTTAGCAATCTCATCCGCAAACGCATTACCACGACCAACATCATCCGTCACTTTCCGATGTGCACTACATTTAACAATCGCCACTTGTTTAGGCAGTGTAAGCGCATCCAAAAGGTCATTCACAAGCTGCCCATGCTGAATCTTCGTACCATGCGATGTCATAAATCCTCTTTCTCTCCACAATCTTCCAAAGTTATGCGCAACACCGAATGCATACTGACTGTCGGTAAACACATTCACTCGCTTTCCTTTAGACAAAACACACGCTCTTGTCAATGCAATCAACTCTGCAGCTTGCGCTGAATTCGGATTCAATCTCGCAGTTTCCACAACCGTGCTCAACGTCACTACAGCATACGCAGTCGTCACATCACCATTCGGCAATTTAAAGCACGAACCGTCCACATACAAAGTACCATCGGGATCTGTCAAGGGAGTGTTTTTTAGGTCCACACGACCTTTTGTTTCTTCCTCAGTTCGTAAATAACAATCATGTGGTGGCACATCATCTGATTCCATATGAATCGGCAACAATGTCGCCGGATTCAGTACATTACAACGTTTGATCTGTATATGACTTGCCAAAAGGGTCAGCTCGTACCCAGACAACCTTGCACTCGTCAGATGTTGAGTCTTTGTCCGATTCAAAAGAGTATCAACTGCATGCGGAACCATCACCATGAGCATATTATCCATAACAAGACCTGCGGACTGCCGAATAGACGCCGCTGCTGCTGCTGTCGCCCTCAAGCAACTTGGCAACGCTCTAGCTACCGGGTCTAAGGTTGAGGAAAAATATGCACACGGGCGCTGCTTGTCACCAAATTGTTGCGTTAAAACACTCAACGCACAACCTTCCCTCTCGTGAACGTATAATGTGAATGGCTTGCTGTAATCAGGAGTACCTAACACAGGAGCCGAACACAGTGCGTCACGTAGTTCAGAAAAACTTTTCTGACATTCCTCCGTCCATGGCAAAGGAGTCGAAACGTCCTTGCACGTGAGAGCTATCAATGGCTTCGCTAACAGTGAAAAATTCGGAATCCACTGTCTGCAGTATGACGTGATACCTAAAAAGGCACGCACATCTCTCTGGGTCGTCGGCACAGTCATTCGAGCAATTGCTGCAATTCTTTCAGGGGTCAACCTTCTTCCCGCCTTTGACAATAAGTGACCTAAGTAGGTAACTTCTTGACAACAATATTGTAACTTAGAAGGTGACACTTTGTGGTGTAAGTCACAAAGATGCTGCAATAGTGACACGGTAGCAGTCTTGCAAACTTGCCCAGTATCTGCAGCTACCAACAGATCGTCAACGTACTGAATCAAAGCCGCACCAGTTGGCAGCACAAATGCATCTAGTTGACTTTTAAGAGCTTGGCTGTAGATCGATGGGCTCTCACAGTAGCCTTGAGGTGCGCGTTTGAACCGGAAACTGCGACCTCCTAACGAAAATCCGAACAAATCACGACTTTCCTCAGCAATCGGAATGCTAAAGAACGCATTCTTCAGATCGATTACCGAGAATCACGATGCAGAGGCTGGAATCAGAGTCAGTAAAGCTGTAATGTCTGGAACCACAGGAAACTGCGGGACAACAATTTTATTTACTTCCCGTAAGTCAATAACTAGACGGTACACGGGAGGCTTGGACGGATCAGTTCGTTTCAAAATAGGCAACACGGGACTATTACACACGTTACCTCGTGTCTCCTCGATAACATCTTTACCGATCAGATCATAAATGATCGCTAATAGTGCCCGTTCACCATCAAGGGAAATACGGTACTGTGGTATGCGTGGTAAGCGCATCAACTTTCAATTGAACAACATAAGGTGGGATGCTCAGTAGGCCCACATCATTGGGACCTGTTGCCCACAAAGAAACCGGAAGAGAACTCAATTCCGGCGGGAGCTTATCGATTGACAGATACATAGGGGAGATCACATTCTCACCCAATGTAAGCTCCACACCCGTAGGAGAGCAGTACAAAGTCGCATGTAACCTCTTCAACAAATCCAAGCCCAAAAGATTCTCACCACAACCAGTAGTCAAAATCAAAGGAGCTTCTAACTCATGAGACCCAATCGTAAGGGGCAAGGGGCTAGAGACTGGATTGCTAACGGGGGCGCCAGAGAATCCAACGGAAACATTCGTTAAGCCAGACAAAGGCGCGCCAGGGAGTTTCGAATGCATAATGGAACTTTTTGCTGCACCAGTGTCCAACAGAAAAGGCTCAACGACGCCCAATGTGGCTACTGCAACATAAGGCCCTCTCTGATCAACCGGAACTGATACTTCTCCCTTCCTTCGTCTATGGCTGTCCTAGTAGATACCATCCGTATCAACATCATGCTCAACGTAATGGTCATCCACATGATACTGTGCAGATCTACCAGACGATTGTTCACGTCGATCGAAACAATTCTGCGAGTCTGAGGAAGTGGCAAAACGCTCAGCCTGATTCTGAGTAACTCCACGACCTCTACCATGTGAAGCTTGTTGAGGACCACCACGACCTCCTGGAGCTGACGCACCATTATTCCTATCACGGAGAACTGGACAATTAAACTTCAAATGGCCCTCCCCTCGACAGTACGCACATTGATTATATCCCAACACAAAACGAGGTGCGGGAGAGTCATTCCGTGTCTGCGATCTAGAGAACTGTGATTGCGATCTATTTGGCTGTTGCGAATCATTGAAATTTGAGCGCGGAGGATACGCTTGCTGCAATAGGACCTTAGTCTTAAGATCCTTCGTTTTCTTATCTGCACGTTCACTTTCCTCCTTTTCCCTATTTTCGTAATATTGGGCCGTAGCCAATATTTGAGCAGTGGTAGAAACAGCCCATGAACTCTCAGAATTTTTCAACTTATTGCTAAGTTCGGGCAACAAGTTCGATACAAACTTATCAACAAACAACCGCTGACCACCTTCTGAACCCATGTCCTGGCCACTATGATCGACAAATGCTTCCTCAAATCTCGTAAAGAAGTCGGATACGCTTTCATCCCTCTTTTGCTTGCACGCGGACAACTTGTCCCAATTGACGCGCATCGCCGGCATAAGCGTTTTCATGAGGGTAATTATCCTCTGGGGCAATTCCACAATAAGCTGCTCAGGCTTAGCCCCACCAACTTGCTGAGCGTCTGCCGCTGTAAGGGCAGCCCAATCACCGCCCAACTCGGCCGCGTGATTCTCGTGACGAATTTTCGCCCAAATCGGCTGAGGCACTACATTGCCAAACAACATATCAATATCAGAAAGGTTCATAACAGTAGCATCCACCAGTTGGGACAACTCCTTATAATAACCCGCTGGATTTTTACGGGGATCAGGCAAAGTTTGCTTCACCTGTAAGACTTCCGATCGTTTCCAAGGGAGGTGTATCCACACTCTCTGAAAACGGCCTGGGACAGCAGGGTTAGCATTAGGATCACCTGGCATCCATACTGGGGGAACTTCCCGCATCGGATATTGACCAGGTTGTGCCATCCACGCTGCAGTCTCTTCCTTAAACAATGCTCGAGGTTGCACTGTACATCGAAATGATAACAGACGTTCTAGAGCTTCTCGAACCTTATCACCCACAATCACACCGGTTGTGAACCGATGCTGGAGATCAGAAACCTCTGACGGTACATTATCTACCACATCGTGATCCCACTCCTCCTTCAACGATTTACACAATTCCTCAAACACGAATCGTTGAGTGGGCGCATTAAACTGAGAAAACATCTCAAACACTACACGCGAAGAGTATTTAACGGGATTACGTATCCATTTACGTGCCATTTTTACCAGCGATTCACGTTCCCTATCATCAGGAAGCTGACTACGCCGCTGAGCGGCATCAGAAAGAGTTGAGCCGAGTATTGGCCCAAAAAGCGGAGAATAAAGAGTAGCAACAGCAGTCAGGAGACGACTACGAACAGAAGGAGAAGAGGAAGAAGATGCAGGCGCAGCAACAGTAGGGGTAGAGGCAATAGACGTTGACGCGGCACCAGGAGTAGTGGGAACGACAGACTGAGGAGGGACTTGAAAAGGCGCAGTAGGAAGAGAAGCCGGTAAAAGAGGAGGGACGATTTGTGGCACAAGGGGTTGCGGGAGAGCGGGAGGAACAGCGGGCTGACCAGCGGCCGCCAAAACAGCAGGTGGAGGAAGAGGTAGAATCACAGGACCCAGAGTATCGGGAGCATAGGGAGGTGGTGATTTCAACAGATAAGACAATAGCGAATCCTCTACCGCTTCTTCACCCGACTTATCGACATTAGACGGTAGCACCGGATAACATTTATCCACCACCATATGATGAAGTCGAGCACTAACTTCCTGCTCTTTCTCATTTTTGTCTCGCTGATATTGTTCAGCATCTTGCATCACCGCAATAACACCGTCTCTTTTATTTTTCTTACTCTGTTTGATTTCTTTCTGCTTGGCCTCTTTCCGCCACAACCGGAAGGAATCAAACATGGCCGGCCTAGCCTTCCTTTTAAACAGTTTAGCTTCCAAATTGTCTAAAACGGCAGTTTCGAAACTACCATGAGATGGCCAACTAAGAACCCCATCATTTTTAGTGTAGCGGACCCAATATTCATTATACACGATAGGACCCACGCCATGGCGACTATAGAGCTCGTAAATTGGAGTTCCAACCGGAGGTATCGGACATGAATCCTCCAGCCGGGAATCCATTCTGCAACATTTGAGAAACCCAAACAAAGTACTACGGCTAGGCATCGCGCACACTAACCGAGTTTACAAACTTCAAGGGCTATCGAATTTATGATATCCTCGCAAAAAATTTGCGAGACCCTCGGTTTTTGGCAATTGCAATCGTCAAATAAAACCCAACAACTAAGAACCGCAAATGCTATGGTACCATGCAAACAACAAAGGAACACTGGGAGCGACCCACAAATACTTAACTGAAAGAACAATGGCGTCACCAGGAAGGCCCGTCTATCGTCTCGCTGTACAAAGGACTACGCCAGGCGCCAAAACAGGTCGACAGTCAGGGCATCAGTCCGTTGCAGCCGTCAGGCGGCGGGGATCTTCGCGGGAAAAGACGTCGGGCCACTTATTTCGACAACTGGATCGATGAAGCGGGGTGCACCTTCCCTCGGAGATTTCACACGAAGTTCCTCACGATCGTCGGGCTTTGGACTGGTTCCGCTGATCGAGCCCCACGTTGGGCGCCAACTGAAGGACTGGGTTTTTCTAAGACCCAGCGGTGCCAGGGAACAACACCTGAAACCTTCGTGGGTTACCTGTTCTGGCGTACCAAACACAGAGACACAGGACACTTCCAGCGACGTCAGAGATCAGCGTTTATTTACTGCAGGGATACACAAGTCACAAGAAGTACACAGCGTGTAGGTTCTCGGAGACTGCTTCAATTTGCAAAAGTGGATCGCTCCTTTTATACACGTTTTTCCCATAGAACAGTATAGTGAACAAAGATTACAACTCAGTTCCCATAATAAACTTCAAAAGGGTCGCGTTCATGTTTCAGGAGGCCGGAACATAATTACAACAGTATTGCCAGTTCCCAACTGTAAAAACATATCTTCTCTGCAATAAAACACATTCCATCCTGATCGTAAACACATTAGGAGAAGGGACAAGAACAGATGCAAAGAAAGGACAAGGATGCACAACAGATTAGAGAAGAGTGTTAGGAGTAATAAAGGGAACTTGATAACGGGATCAGAGACACCGTGTCTAATGTATGCATGGCTGAAACAATAGACCGGCACGGCAAGATGAGCCTTGAGCGGGGCCATCTGCCTTCGTCGTGTCGTTACCCTCGTCATAAAAGTCATACTCCAAAGAACACGTGTCCCTCGTGTAAGCTTGGGAGTCCCAGGGTCACGAAGCGGACAAAGTCCGTTCGCTGGCTACTTGAGGGCAAGAAACAAAATGGATGCCGTATCTAAAATGGAACCCGAGGGGTCAGATGAACAAACCCAAAAATCAGACGAACCATACGGGGTTGCGTAGCGAAACTGCGTACACCCACTATACTCGTCATTTGCGGTTCATAGATACCCAACTCACCCATATTCGTAACCACCCAAAAAGTGTCGTTCCGTCCCACACGGAACCTCACAACCATGTTACCTCAGGCAATGGGGAAGATTTCAGTCATGTAGCTGTGTTGTCCCCCCCCGGAAGTGGAAGCGAAGTGGGCTGCCCCAACGTACGCCACTCCAGCATAGGAGTATGATTAAATAGACCAGGCCCTAGGTGTGGTTCACTTGTGGGAAGACCAACGAGTCTGTCAGAATGGCAGCCCTCATCCTGGCACGTGGCAGCTGCCATAACCGCAGGCCTCCTCGACACAGGGCCCCTACGAACCCAGCGGCACAGCACCTCAGACTTATGTCTGTACTGACTACTGCCTTTGATCTACACTACGGACAGCACGGCTCACAATTCAGATGGAGTGGCGATTGTAGATGTCGCAGTCCAGTTCGCAAGACACGTTGCTCCCAGTGTGGCCCACACGGACCACGCATGATCGCAGGCTGCGCACACGCTACTAACTCACTGCAACATAAGTTATCCCCACGTGGCCTTATCAACAGAGACTTCATTAGACAAAACACATTGCTCCCAGTGCGGCCCGCCGGGACCACGTCTCATCGCAGGGTGCGCACACGCTGAGTACTCCAGGTGCCACTAACTGTGCAGCTAAACTCAATGTCACGTGGCTGAGCGCCCATCCTGACCGCTGCCTCCGCCCTACACTGGAGTTACATGGTTCGCAATTCAACATTAGAAGCGACGCAAACTGTGTAAGAGACTATAATAGGTTAAGAAGAACAAATGCTCGCAATCTGTGCAGCTCAAGTCAACGTCACCTGCCTGTGGGCCTTTGCTGACCGCTGCCTCCGACCTACTCTGTGGAAGACCGGCGACACATGGTGCCAACAAACCCTCTTCAACACAAGCTGATCCCACATATGGAACTGTGTCCTGAGTCCTCAATGGCAGTGACCACAGCACCAGACTCCCTTTGACATCGAGGGGTATTTCCACATGGAAGACCGGCAACACGTGGTGCCACTGAACCTGTAGTACGCAACGTTCGTTTGGGTCACCAACGTATGCACGTGGCTGTGGACATTAGCTCACCACTACCTCTGCCCTACACTGTGGGCGACAGGCGACAAATGGAACCACTAACCGTCTTCAACACAAGCTGATCCCACATGTGTAACTGTGTCCTGAGTCCTCAATGGTAGCGAACACAGCACCACACTCCCTTTGATCACCGAGGGATATTTCCACATGGAAGACCGGCGACACGTGGTGCTACTGAACCTGTACTACGCAAGGTTTGTTTGGGTCACCAACATATGCACGTGGCTGTGGACCCTAGCTCACCGCTACCTCTGCCCTACACTGTGGGCGACCGGCGACAAATGGTACCACTAACCGTCTTCAACACAAGCCGATCCCACATGTGTAACAGTGTCCTAAGTCCTCAATGGCAGCGACCACAGCACCAGACTCCCTTCCATCACCGAGGGGTATTTCCACATGGAAGACTGGCTACACGTGGTGCCACTGAACCGTTACTAGACAAGGTTTGTTTGGGTCCCCAACGTTTCCACGTGCCTGTGGACCCTAGCTCACCACTACCTCTGCCCTACACTGTGGGTGACCGGCGACAAATGGTACCACTAACCGTCTTCAACACAAGCCAATCCAATTCTGAGAAGACAGAATTGAAAGAAATGTGTGAAGAAATTTCACAGGAGAAGACACTTAGGAAAAAAATGTACAGCTTCAGTTTGAAGATACTTTCACATTGAGAAATTGAATCCTACAAATGTTCGGATCGAGAGACATCTGCAAGTTTATATTCAAAGTCAACAGGAACCATCTGGATAAGTCTAGGTTTTCCTGCAGCATGAAATCGAGTTTTAATATAAATGTTATAAAACAAATTTGTGATGATATAGACTTACTTTTCTTTGCTAGTCAAGAGAACTGTACAGAAAATAACAGTTGGATATGTCTAGGTGTTGATCAATAAATGGAAGATAATACTGTTCTGAATTTTGAAAAAGAAATAACAAAGTTTAAAGTAGTTTCTGGTGAAAATCCCAACTATGTTTATATTTATTGCCGAAGTACTCATTATAAAATTCAAACTAGGAATGTAGATGTACTACCACTAACCCTGTTCAACACAAGTCAATCCCACATGTGTAACTGTGTCCTGAGTCCTGAATGGCAGTCACCCCAAGTCTGTGGCAGCAACCAAATCACCACACTACCTTCGATCATTGAGGCATATTTCGATATGCAAGGCCAGCAACACGTAGTCCCACTAACCCTCTTTAACATAAGCCGATCCCACATGTGTAACTGTGACCTGAGTCCTGAATGGCAGTGACCCCAACTCCGTACCCCCACACTACCTTTGATCAGTGAGGGGTATTTCCATATGCAACTACAGAATCCAGTAGGCAAGTAAGTATCACAGTCCTACACCCTACATATTATCCTTTTAGTATCCTTGCTTCAAGAACTTTTTTTTATATCAGTTATAGCTTTACTACAATGACCAGAATAATCTTCAAATGATTCATCATTCAAAATGGAATAGCAGTCTACACTGCAGGCAGTACAGCTCTCAATTCCATTTTTAAATGCTCATTTCTAACAACAAGATTGTACTCACTTCGTCAGTGTATAGACCTTCTCCATGCATACCAAAGACACCTGCTTTACTGTGTGCAATAAGTGGATTGCTGTAAGAATATCGCTGGCGTAACTTGCTTAAAACACATAGCTAAGAGGGGGGCGTCATCGGGACTAGCACCGACTGTACATCACCTGGCCCTTGGAACTCGGAAGGTGCCGGTCTCCCTGAGGTTGAGTGGTGGCTGCCGCTGTGTCCACGTATGTAAAGTGAGGAAAGAGGAAACCTGGATCACAAAATGGCGGTGCCTCATCTAGCGGACTGTGCTCTGCGGCCTAGAGATAGTGGATTACAGCGATGCACATGGGGCACTGGGGCGATGTGGTGCATGAAGACCCTGTGACTTACAGATAGCAGGCTACAGTTTCTACTGGATGTCAGGTGCAACTGCGGTGGTGGTTTACGCTAGTGGCACTACAATATTGGCTGCGACTGCCATCTGTTCTCATCGGGGGACAGTACTGGGTGACACATCTTAATGTGAGATCTATTTGGGCGGTGCAGAGGACTGGGGGCATAGGAAGCTACATAGTGGAACATAGGACAAACTGCCTCCCCATCGGTGGTGAAAAAAACGCATCAGGTATCGCCGTCTTTGGGGCTAACTACCCTCAACATGGGAAAGCCGGACAAGCAGCAACCCAAACTCTCATTTAAAACAAAGCACTAAACCAAGGGTGCAACGGCACTCTCGGATACCGAATTGGAAGGGGGAAATGAGATGAACAACGCAATGGAACAAGTCCTCAAAGCGATACAACAAAGCTTACAGGACATCAATGGCAAACTGGATTCCCTCACGCATTGTGTTGACAATATGTCGGCAAAGCTGGATAAGCAAGGGGAGTGACTGGATGAGGCTGAGAGACGTATCGCAACTGTGGAGGATGAATCACAAACCACAACTCGAAAGTGCACGGATATGGAGAAAGTGGTGGAGGTCCTTAAAAACAAGGTGGAGGACTTGGAAGCGAGGTCCCGTCGCAATAACATCAGAATCGCGGGAATTCCAGAATCCACAAATACGGGACGGATGGAGACCTATGTAGAGGACATGCTTCGTGAGGTGTTTGGTGCTAACCACTTCTCGACGGTCCTTATAGTGGAACACGCACATAGGTCCCTGGCGCCAAGACCCCCGGCAGGCGCCACACTGAGACCTATAGTTGCCAGGATCCTAAATTATAGGGATAGGGATGCCATATTGCACATGGCACGTGAAAAGCAGCAGGTAATCTACCAGGGCAACACTTTGGCGTTCTATCCGGACTTTACCATGACGGTTCAACTAGCACGTAAGGAATTCAATCCGGTAAAAAAGAAATTGAGAGTGGAGTATGCTTTATCCGGCTCGGCTGAAGGTGACTCAAGATGGCCGTTCCACGGTTCTCCATTCTCGGAGGGCAGCGCAAGAATTTATTAAGAAAATGATAGGTCAATGCCAGGAGCGTAAGCAAGCTGGGCAGAACCAAGATTCTGAATGAGAACAGTCGTCATACGATTCACGAGAAGGCGAGACATGAAGTTGTGTTGTGTGCAGTGCAGCCGGCTTGTGCCATGGATGGTGTGTGCTGGTCGGCCTGTGCGCTGCATTGTCACCAATTGCAAGGTCTGTATGATTCTGCTGCTCACCAAGGGGACTTTCAGTATTTTGAAAGAATGGAACAGTTAGGGTTGAGTTGTCAGAGACTAGACAATGTATTCATGATAGTGCACAGGAGACGCTGCATATAATGGCGGGGTGATATACATACCATGTGTATTGGGCACTGAACTTGGCGTTGCTAATGGTGATGATGTTTCTATATTATTGGAGTACTCTGCTAAGCCTTGGAATCCATGCGGGGACTGGGCGCATATCTCTTTAGAGAAATAATAAGAAAAAGCTACAAACTGTATCAGTCTTGGCAGATAGTTAGGAATCTTTGCTCTATAGCATATACCTTTCAGATATATTTGGTGACGTGGCATTATCATGCCACGGGACAAACTATTGGAAAGAAGCGGATCTGCATGCATAACGTATACCTGACCGCATCCACTTTGGTGGATGGAGTTGTGTGCACTTGGCGGTACCCCAAGGCGGGTGTTCCCAACAAAGTGGTCTTGTTATGTTGTTTACTGTAATAGGGGTTTGTCTTTGGCATGGTTGGGGTGCTGAAGTGGGTGGGGGGCAGGGTTGGAAACTGTTATACAGGCTGTTGTACTTGAGAAACATCGCGGATATCCAGCTGTATTGTTACATGTATGTAGCTGCCAGCTTTTCACTAAATAACATAAGATGTACAAGAAGGGGAAATGACGCATGTTCCAGGATACATCTCGTCATTTAACAATGTCCGAAAATAGGATACGGCCAGCACATTTAAATATGATTACTTGGAATGTCAGAGGGCTCAACAAGCCGAAAACAATCAGGCAAATATTTGCTTACTTAGACAGACTACACATTGACATAGCATTTCTTCAGGAAACGCATATTGCTCCTAGTTCTACTAATCACATTGGGCGCAAATGGGCGGGAGCAATATATAGGTCTTTATACTCTTCTTACTCCAGAGGGGTCATCATTTTGATCAAAAAGGGGACACAACTACAGGTAGACAGTACGATACAGGATGAACTAGGGCGATATCTCATCATCACAGGGCAACTACGTGGTCAGCGGATAGCTTTTATCAATACTTATGGCCCAAACGTGGACGACCCAGACTTTTATCATGCAATTTGGCGTAAGATAAATGACCTGTTGGGCATGGCTATATTCTGGGGGGGAGACTTTAATGTTGCTCTTTGCGATTGCCTAGACAGATCAAAACCATCTAAAGAACCACATCGGAGGGCAGTGGAGTTGTTGCACAATGTTATGTGTGAAGCGCATCTCCATGACATCTGGAGAACTCCCAATCTGGGCAGAAGGGAGGCCACACACACCATAGCGGCTCACAATAGCTGGTCCCATATAGACTACTGGTTGGGAACTAGTGAGGTACTGTTTTGGACGCGAGATGTGGGCCACCTGCCTAGAACATTCTCTGACCACAATCCAGTGCTACTATCTATTAACATACCACACTATACACCGCCCCCTTACACTTGGAGATTTAACTCGAAAGCACTATTGGACTCAGTGTACACCGATACTATCAGTCAAGCTATAACTGAATATTTTGAGTTGAATAAACCCCATACAGAGGACCCTGGTTTACTCTGGGAAGTTTTTAAAGCTACAATCAGGGGGGTATGTATTAGCACTAGCGCTGGTATTTTAAAGGACATACGTCAACAGCTTAGCAAACGGGAGAGCACACTAAAAATACTAGAGCGGAAGTACGAAAACACACAAAATGAAAAAATATTAGGTGACATTCGGGTGGTGCTGTTGGAATATCAAACATACGCAGAGGACGAACTGAAGTATGTTTCGGACCGCCAGGTAGCGCGGTCATACGGGGAGGGGGGTAGGCCAGGAAGGGTATTGGCATCCAATATATGCGCAGGTCATCCGCCACAGGCAGTCCTAGCGATCAGAGATATGCAGGGGGAGTTACAGCAAGATGTGAAGGGGATATTGCGCGAATTTATGAGAACATATGGGGAATTGTATGCTGCGCGGAGTACGGCCACACCGCCTGAGGTCATGGACTACTTGGAAGATGTGGCGATAGCTTGGCTATCTGATACACATAGGGAATATCTGCCCTTGCCCATCACGGTAGAAGGGAATGATCAAATCGCTGCCTAATGGAAAAGCGCCTGGCCCTGACGGGTTCACCTGCGAATTCTAAGTCTTTTGCAAATCAATTGGCGCCTCATCTGGTTGAGATGTACGGCGATGCACACGACAAGCAAATACTACCACCCACGCTGAGAGAAGCTGTACTTGTTGCACTTTTAAAACCAAATAAAGATCCTGAAAGTTGCCAATCCCATAGACCGCTGTCCCTCATAAATGTAGATACTAAGATATTAGCCGAAATTCTGCCCACCAGATTAATGACCCCTAATGACCAGACTGGTATTGCCAGATCAGTCTGGGTTTATCCCAACTAGAACAACAACTCACAACACCAGAACATTATTTGCACTATCGCATTACTTAATTCCTAGTACCAAAGCTGCTGCGGTTCTATTGGATGCTGCAAAAGCCTTCGATTCTATTGAATGGCCATATCTACATACTGTGCTAAGTCGAATGGGATTCCCACCGATTTTTTTACGATGGGTGCAAACATTATATACTGAAACTACGGCTCGAATTAAAGTTAATAACTAGATATCAGATGCCATTCCGATAGCAAGGGGGACGAGGCAAGGTTGCCCGTTGTCCCCATTGCTCTTCGCGTTAGCACTTGAGCCACTTGCCTGTAAGATACGGCAGGGCCATCATTATTCGGCACTCCAATTTCCGCAGCGCCCATTGCATATATCTCTTTATGCGGATGACATGATGCTATATGTGCGTGACCCGGAGAAAAATTTGGCCCCTCTGCTGAGGGAATATATTCGCTTTGGTCGTCACTCAGGGCTACAAATTAACTGGTCCAAATCCCTAATAATACCGTTAACGGACTCAACGCTTACATACCAAATGGAAATTCCTCTGGAATGGCAATCAGACCCGGTCAAGTATCTGGGAGTCTGGTATCACCGGGATCCAGAGGTAGTGATTCGTACTAACTATGGTGGGGCACTCGATGCCATGGAGGACAAAATAGGAAGATGGATACAACTACCTTTAACGTTAGCTGATCGACTGGCGATTGTTAAAATGGTCGTCTTACCTAAATTCCTATATCTTTTTAATAACACCCCGATCACTCCCCCACCAGAGTTTTTTAAACGACTGTCAGCAATGGTAACTGATATGGGCTGGTAAGCAGGCCCGTATTAAGCCGCACACACTTACGTTACCATACTCACTTGGTGGATTTACGGTCCCAGACTTCTTGCTATACTTTCTGTGTGCCCAAGCACACTTTGCACACTATTGGTACCATACTGTCCCGTATGTTACACATGTAGCCATAGAAGAATGTGACGCGCTCCCAATACCATAATCGGCTATCATCAGTCATCGTAGGCCCCCTCTTCATAAGCGTTATATAAACACTATAGACACGACAAATGCTGCCTGGCACAGAATGGGGAAATTAGCAGGCAAACTACGGTTATACGCTCCGGCACTACCACTATCACACCGCCCAGAATTGTCCGTCGCCCAAGAAAAAGTGGGCCTGAACCAGCTCAAACTAGTGGGTATAGATAAAATGGGGGACCTTTATCACAATGGTATATTTAGGGCACCCAACGACCTTACATACATCAGTAACCAAACACTGCTGTTTCGATTCACATATTATAGACTGCAGCACGCGATCAAAACACTGTATCCCTCCTACCCTGCAGAGCCGTCAAAGCTGTCAGCATTACAGTGGATGATTACTACACCTAACAATGCGCACATGGAATCTAAATTATACGTTAAATTGCAGGAGGATATAGCTGCCACGACGGCTCATGCGCTGGAGAAGGGGAGTGAGGTTCTAGAGGCTCCGCTTACGGAGGAGGAATGGGTCACGACATGTGCTCTCTCTGGCATGCTTACGCCAAACGGAAATTTGTGTATGGTGCACTATAAATACTTACACCAAACACACTATACGCCAGCCAGATTATGTGCATATGGTCTACGAACAGATGCAAAATGTAAACGCTGTAGGGTGGATGAGGCTGACTTTATACATCTTGCATGGTCCTGCGCGAAAGTGAATGAGTACTGGATAAACGTAATGAGAGCATTGGGGAAAATGGTGGAAACAAATATTGAATGTACCATTCGCACATGCTTGTTGGGCCTAGTTTAAGGTGTGTGCTCCAGTAAGCGCAAGTTCTGTGTAGTTGCTTTACTGCTAGCAAAGTGTAGAATTTCGATGTGTTGGGATAGTAAAGTGACTCCAAAGATTAGACAATGGCTCCAGGATCTGACATATTGTAGAGATGCTTTACAAACATACACGGAGGAGTTGTCCACTGGAGCCAAGCCAAGAGACTATTGGTCATACTTGATTGACTATTTACAAGCAAATCAAATGGATTAGTTGTGCATCGTAATTTACTTGTCGCATATGTTAATTGCTGGCAACTTGTAAGCTAAGCAATCGCTGGATGATGGATGTTGTGCTACAGTCTGGGGTTTTATTTCCTTGGTTTATACATTGTATAGTTTTGAAATGCCAATAAAAAATAAAATAAAAAAAACTGTGTCCCGAGTACTGAATGGCAGTGACCCCAAGTCAATGGCAGCCACCACAGCAGCAAACTCTCTATGATCAGTTAGACCTATTTCCATATGCAGTGACCCAAAACTTCATGGCAGCGACCACACCACCACACTCCCTTTAACTAGTGAGGAGTATTTTCATATTGAAGGCTGGCGACAAGTGGTGCCACTGAACCTGCACTACGCAGGCCGGTGATGCCACCAACGTATGCACGTGGCTGTGGGCCCTTGCTCACCGCTATCTCTGGCCTACACTCTGATCAGCAGGCCTCACAATTCAGATAGAGTTGTGATTCCACATGACGCAGTCCTATAGCCAAGACACATTGCTCCCAGTGTGGCCCGTCCACACCAAGCATCATCACAGGCTCATACACTCTCAATACTTCTTGTGCCACTAACCCTCTTTAACAGAAGCCGATCCCACATGTGTAACTGTGTCCTGAGTCCTGAATGGCAGTGAGCCCAAGTCCGAGGCAGCAACCAAACAACATACTCCCTTCGATTTGTGAGGCATATTTCGATATGCAAGGCCGGCGACACCTACTCCCACTAACCCTCTTTAACACAAGCCGATCCCACATGTGTAACTGTGTCCTGAGGCCTGAATGGCAGTCACCCCAAGTCTGTGGCAGCGACCACAGCACCAGACTCCCTCTGATCAGTGAGGCATATTTCCATATGCAAGGCCAACAGCACGTCATGCCACTAATCCTCTTTAACACAAACCGATCCCACATGTGTAACTGTGTCCTGAATCCTGAATGGCAGTCACCCCAACTTCGTGCCAGCGACCACAGTACCAGACTCCCTTCAGTCTTATTTTTTGTTCTTTTCTTTAAATACATATTTTATATGTAAATCTATACATGTCTAAGACTCTTCTTTGTCCAACCGCACAGGGACACTTCCGGGCCCAAGAAGGTTGTTGGGGGTATGATGGTATTGTGGGAAGAGGGTGCGTTACCTGCTGATGTGGGGAGAGGCTGCATCAAAGGGCTATCTATCACAGAAAGAACTCTGATATGTTTTCACAAATACCTCTGACAAATGCCAGCTGATGGACTGAATCACAAAATGATTTTTCAATACTTATGTAGTGTGAGTTATGAACAGTACGCACCCAGGCTCGCAGAGGGACAACTGCGGCCCGTCCACTCCACTCACAGATGCAGTACTACGAACCGTCCACGCCATTGTAGCTATCCCTGCCCTGTTCCGTCGTACGCCACGCCACTCAGATTATGTTCCAACGATGGCCCCACATAGCTACCTGTCGCAGGCGTACTCGCTGTTGGTGTGCAGGTCAGTGGTCTAGTTCTCCACAACTCCCGCCCACTCCCACCACACCCATCTGGCACATGCGTCACAGGCCATGTGACCACGCAAATATAATAGATCGACAACGTCACTTCCTTTATTGCCGGTGCTGACTAGATGCCGGATGCTCCACGTGTCTCAACCATAAAGAGTCTTTCAAAACTTCCGCAGAAGGTTATTTGCACCCTAATCTGTATAGCCCTCAGGGGCCTACCACCCCGTTGGCACGGAGTTCAGATGCACAGGTTTAGTGCCACCCAAAGCTCATATGGCCTTCAGGGGCCTACCACCACGTGGCATGAACTTAACTTCCACAGGCTTAGCGGCCCCGAAAGCTGATGTGGTCTCCGCCATTGATGACTCAGGACTCAGCGACATGTGTGAGATCTGCCGGGCCTTGGAGAAGATGATGTGGTCTCCACCATTCATGACTCAGGACTCAGCGACATCTGTGCGATCTGCCAAGCACCTGATGTGGTCTCCGCCACTCAGGACTCAGCGACATATCTGGGATGCGTGGAGTTTTAAAGGGCACATGGAGTGCCCACTGCTACACACTCCGGTGGCACCAGGTAATTATTTGCTCATGGATGCGCAGGGGCGGCAGTGTCTCTCTCTCTCTCTCTCCAACTCTCTCTCTCTACCCCTCTCTCTCTCTCTCTCTCCCTTATTTTCCTTCTATCTCTCTAACTCTCTCTTCCTTCTCCCTTTCTTTCCTTCCCTCTCTTTTTCTCTCTGGCTTTTTTTTTCCTTCTCTTTTTCTCTATGTCTCTCTCCTTTGATATGCGCATTACACAGGTCCTTATTTTGTGCTTTATTTTCCAGGCTCTGTCGTCCATATCCATGGTCCCCACAGCAGTGTTCCACCTTGTTATTTTGTATTTTTTTTTATAAATTTTGTTTATTACTTTATCGTTGATATATGTTGATAAAAAAATAATGTTGGAATTTTTTTTTTATAAAGTTTCTGGTTGTTTTCTTAACTGCTGTGTAACTCTTTCTTGTTCTTATTACTGTTATTTGATGAAGTCCACCATGGTCTTAAATTTTGGAGGACTTATCGCGGGAATACTGGTGATGTCTGCAGTTTCCACCAACTTCTGAATAGTGTGTTAGATTTATCTCAACTTTACTTCCATTAAAGTGCTGATAATGAAATGCAGACTAGCTGTTCCCGTGCAAAAAGACACGAGGTGCACCTTTGCGATTTATTCTAAATACTAAAATCCTGTATTGAATTGCATTGAATTGCACTGACGTAGTGGCTGCACTCACAGTGTACACACAAAATCATTTACGAAACCTCATTGTATTTATATTGATTGGGAATTGGGCGTCAGGTGCTGGATCTTGACGAGATACACTGCCCACTTCGTATATTGTCCTGCACACGCAAAAAATCACATCACAACTTTCACACCAACTGCAATGCAAAACAAATTCCGGCAGTAAGCCACGTTAGCACCTGGGATTTTACACCTGCTTTCTGATGGTGTTAAGCAGGACGACTACCTGCACCATGAGAACAGCCAAGAGCCACACCAGAACACCCACAGGTGCCATAGAATAAATGAGCATGATACAGGGATACCCATGAGGGCCATAAGACTCTTCGGAACAACTCCGGGACTGCCAACGCCCCCCAAACCCGCATCTGAGCAAGTGTGCCTCTCTGGTCATTGTGTTAGCATGATAGGCACCAGCCCTGCACAGTGTGCTATCACCTCAGCGCTGGCAGTGAACCGGGACATGTAGCTACGCACGCATCCTCCTGCATGCACAACTGGCGTGTGCTGGTCCGGAGTACATTGGTCAGCGCAGGGGTGTGCCTATCCAACAACGAGAACGGGGTGTCTCGGACATCTCCATGTACAGGAAGTGCGGTAGGTGTGTCTCTGTGTTCTGGTGTGGCCTTCCACAAGGGCCGCATCAGTCGATGTTGTAAAGTGGCATGCACCACCTCCAAACGGTACTGTGATGGTGTAGTTGGAATGCAGCAGCACATGCGCAAATAGACATTACAATGGTGTGCCGTACGAGTGCATGAGATACAACACTGCACCGTACAAAACTGTGGGAGCTCGTGGGAGGGAGGAGCAGCTGTTTGCAACGTAACAGACACTGAACTCGCCCATGTGCCACGTGCTGGGCATCTCATCTATGATGACCATGGTCACAGAAATCCCACAACACCAACGACCTGCCTTTGTACACATCCTCTATGAATGCAGCGTGGTTTTCACTTCTATGCTCGTTCACTGGTGTGATGTTGTTGTGATGTTGGCGAGTTGTGTGACTTGTGCTCCTTGTTGGTGTATTTCATTTTGGCCATTGTTTGTATATACTTGTGCTATACTTAATTGTGCATGTCTGCCATTCTGCCTATCTCCCCCCGTCCCCCATCTCCCTGCTTCTTCCTCCTCCTGGTGCTGTTCTGTCTATAATTTTGTTGCTCCACACATAAATACATGTAAAGAACAAATTAGAATAGTTCCTTGATTCTTTTAGGTTTCAAAACTTCTCCCTCTTGGTTTCTTTTTAATTTTCCATACAAACAGTTTTTTTAAATATTCAACAACACATAGAAGTCAGAAGTGCAACGTATTCTATCAACACACTTTCTAGAACATTCTACAACACGTGCAGGTTAAAGGTTCATCAATCTTTTTAAACATAACCATATTTTTTTGCCACATTTTCTCGAACATTTAACGGCACATGCAGATTAAAAGTACACAATTGTTTTAAGTTTGAATAGTGCCTTCCAAATGCAAGTAGCAGGTGTGGTTGAGTTGACAACTTTTATCCTATGATATGTACTCCACGTTGAAACTGCTTTTTCTTAACCAATCACAAAGATGCTTTTCCACAAAACGAATGTGCATCCTACTTTTAAAAAAGAATGCTTTTGGTCTCCCAATCACGTATCATTTTATCACAGCATATGACACACAGTTTGGGCTCACGCTTTCATCCCGAGTCTGGCAGCAGCTCAGCTTAGCAGCGTGAGACTCTACACACTACCACACATTTTTTCCGTACCCCCGAACTTTCAGACCAGTACCGGTCAGTAGTTCATCCTAGTAGTTAAAAACACATGCTGACACTACTTCCACAGCTGTACTGCAGCAGCTACGGCACATGACTTCACAGCATAAGACACACAATTTAGACTCACGCTCTAATCCCCGAGTCCCACACCACCTCACCTTAGCAGCATCACACTCTAGACAATACCTCATTTAATTTTCGTAGCCTAGCACTTTCACACCGGCAGGTATGATTAGGTCACTTCGCAGCCCCTCTATAGCACACCCTAAACACCCTACAGAAGTTACGGTGCTCCTACCCTCCTATTTCCCACTTTTTTGCCCTTTTTTCCCCTTACTCGCTTCAACGGAATAACAAAATGGCGGCCAACACTTCGTCCTTCCATGAGACTCTAGACAATACCTCACATATTTTCCATACCCAGGACTTTCACACCACTACGGGTCAATAGTTCACCCTAGTAGGTATAAACACATGCTGACACTACTTCCACAACTGTACTGCAGCGGCCATGGCACATGACTTCACAGCATAAGACACAGTGTGGGCTCACGCTTTAATTCTCGAGTCGCGCAAAAGCTCACCTTAGGAACATCACACACTAGCCAATACCTCAATTAATTTTCGTAGCCTAGAACTTTCACACCGGTAGGTATGATTAGTTCACTTCGCACCCACTCTATAGCACACCCTAAACACCCCACAATGGTTACAGTGCTCCTACCCTGCTCTTTCCCACATTTTTCGCCCTTTTTCCCCCTTACTCGCTTCAACGGAATCACAAAATGGCGGCCAACACTTCCTAGTTGCATACGCTCGCAGCCAATCAGCAGCAAGCTTGTGCTTGCCTCAGCCAATAAGATAGCACAATTCCCAAATATCGATATCTGTAAATTTCGATATTTCTCAAAAACTACTGAACGGATTTACACCAAATAAACAAAAGCATGCTTTCTAGACCCAGACCCTTCTCCCTGCCAAATTTGGGGTAATTCCGTTCACCCATTCGACCTGTAGCCGTGTCTAAAGTTTCATATGGAAATTAACATTGAAAAAAACATGTTTTGGGACCCCCCTTTTTTTCTCGGCCCCCCCTTAACGAATCACCCCCAATCTTTCAACATCGGAGCTGATCTCAACAAAAAATTAGTTTTGAAAATTTCACGAAGATTTATCAATCGGAGCCAAAGTTATTGCAAATAGAATGTTGCCATTTTCCTGTTGTAACTAGGTCCTAACTATATATACATACTTTGTTGGTCGCAAAAAAGAAGCAGAGAACTCTGGGTAGTTCCCAAGTTTAGGTGGAAGGCAGCTCCTGCATAGAGCACCCTCAACACCAGCGACACTCTAAATTTGCTCACCTCAAATGTCTGCTTTTCTATCAAAGTTTTGAAGCATAGGATTAGCACAGTGCTATCCATGCCAAGATAGAAAAAGACGAAGTCTTTTGCCATTTCTACAGCAAAGTCTTCAAGCATAGGATTAGCACAGTGCTATCCATGCCGAGCTGCAATTAAATAAACATTGAGGCACTGAATTTGTGGTCCGTAGCCGTCTGTGAAGAAATCCATAAACCATGGCTCGCTACTGGGTATGATTCATCAACATTGTTGATCGCCCTCATGTGTTCAAGAATCCGTATCTTAACCGGATGTATCGTGCTCCCGATGTAACGGAGCCCACATGGGCACACCAAACAATAAATGGCATAAGGACTGGTACACGTAAGGAACTTGGCGGAATGACAAGATTTATTGCCGTCTCAAGAATAGTCTTTCTTCTGTCTTTATACCGGATATCATGTAAGCACTCTTTATAAACAAAATATGGCCGCAGCGTTTTCGTGCAGAAATTGACAAAGGCTAAGTGCCGAAACGCGTCTTGTTTGCCCGGAGTTCAAGAAAATAAATCCTTTTTGAACTCTCCCCCGTGAGTGCTGTCGTCTGTTACGGGTACGATTACCCGATGGAATTGTGAGCTGTATATTTAAAGCGGGAACACCCCCGCTTGGCATGCACCCGTTCGAGAGTGCAACTGGCTGGTGTTGCGGAGCAATATATATATATATATATATATATATATATATATATATATATATATATATATTATCTACTGGCGGTCGCCAGTAGATAGTTATAGTTACAACCTAGTTTCCATAGGAAATCTCAAAATTCTAATTTGAATAACTTTGGCGCCGGTTGACGAATCCTCGCCAAATTTTCAAAACTAATGGGGCGCTCCGTTCAGCTCCTACCCTGAAAGTCTCGGGGTGATTCGTCAAGCGGGCGCCACGAAAAAGGGGGGGTCCCAAAACGCGTTTTCCCCATGCATTTTTCCATAGGACCTTTAGTCGCAGCTACAGCCCGAACGGCTGAACAGAATTACGTGGAATTTGGCAGAGAGGTAGCCATAAGGTCAAGGAAGTGCCTTTTGCAGGTCTGGTGTAAATCTGTTCAGTATTTCCTGAGAAAACAGCATTTAAAAGCATATCAATATCTATACGCGCGCACCGTGCGCGCACTGTGCGCGCACCCTGCCGTGCGCGAGCGCAATTCTGATTGGTTGTTAGATGTCGGTAAACATTCGAATCGGTCGAAACCAGGAAGTGTTGGCCGCCATTTTGTCTCTCGCAGTCTGAGGGGGTGAAAAACAAAGGTGGAGAACGAGAAAAGGGGGCAGAGTGGACAGTTCCTGACCCCCTAGCCTTGGTCAGGGGGTCACAGAAGGACCCCCAAGGGAGAAAAAAACATTTTTTTTTTTTTAAATCGCGAGGTGCGCACACGGTGCGCGCACGGTGTAAAACCTGAAAAACAAAAAAAATAATAAAAACATAACTTAGCATTTAAAAAAAACGTACAAATTCACTGAAAAAACCATAGGTTTCACACACGTTATAGTTACGAATTAGCATTAAAAAAACCTTGCAAATTCACTTAAAAAACCATAGGTTTCACACATGTTATAGTTAGCTGGACATTTCACTCGTAAAAAACCAATGAAATTCCCCTGTTATAGTTACTGCAGGCAACTATAACTCACGCGACCGCAATCCTCTGCTGATGACGTCAGATATTACATCACTGATGACATATGTGTCTTTCTGAAAAATAAATATTTGTAATATATGTATAGCTAAAGATTAATGGAAGAAGACATGGGTAAATAAGTGTCTAAATACAGTGATGTAATATCTGACGTCATCAGCAGAGGATTGCGGTCGCGTGAGTTATAGTTGCCTGCAGTAACTATAACGGGGGAATTTCATTGGTTTTTTACGAGTGAAATGTCCAGCTAACTATAACATGTGTGAAACCTATGGCTTTTTAAGTGAATATATATATATATATATATATATATATATATATATATAGTAGGTAGTTATAGTTAGAACCTATTATCCATAGGAAATCCGCAACATTCTATTTAGAATTACATTACATTATATCATCAGTGATGTCATCAGTGATGTCACTGACCATGTCATGAATGATGCAATATGTGACATCATCAGCAGTGCATTGTGGGCGTGCGAGTTATAGTTAGCAGAACTAACTATAACGGAGGAATTTCTATGGTTTTGTACGAGTGAAATGGCCAGCTAACTACAACACCCCTGAAACCTATGTTTTTTTCTGTGAATTTCTAAGGTTTTTTAAATGCTAATTTCTAACTGTAACGTCTCTGAAACCTATGTTTTTTTCAGTGAATATATATATATATATATATATATGAAAAACAAAATCCTGACGAGATGCAAGTCGCGCAAACCAGGTGCATGTACAGACCACTCAGTAACGTGAATTGAAAATAAAGGTGCTTTATTCCTCCATGATTAGCAGCATGATGCGTTTCGACCGGGTAAACCCGGTCTTGATCACATGACATGGCTAAAGACCAACGAGTTTAAATGCTGTGAAGCCCATAGTTAAAGCTCCTCCTACAAGCCATAAACACTAAAAACATACTGCAAAATATAAACAGAAAAAGATTCTAGAATTTAGCAAAGTATTAAGCTAAAATTTAGCAAAGTATTAAGCTAAAATTTCAAACAAACCACTGCCAATCAAAGAATTATAAATATTATTTGATTCAAGAGAAACTATTTTATACTCTTAAAAACAGTGGTTAAATAATAGTAGAACAATTAAGGGAAAGTGCCCAATGAACACAATACCAACAAAAATACCAAAAATGATTTTTTGCAATAATAGGTTCATATAAAGGCCTGGAGTTCATTAACAAAAAAAGAGAACATATATCACAGCAGATAAAAAAAGTTCATTTCTATAATACAGATCACAATCATATAAACAGTGAATATATATATTTAAAAAAAAGTTATTTTTATATATTTCTTATAGACAGATGCTTAAAGTGCAAAGGAGTAAAGTGCAAAGTGCCAAAAAGAGAACAGATTATTTATACACAATCGACTTAAAAGTCAGTAACCAGAAATCAATATAGCCAGAAGTATGCAAGTTTTAAAAGCACTACAGAAAAATTTTGAAAACTAAAGAGAAAAGAGAACATCCAGTTACGTGTGCAGCATTATAGTCCAAAAGAAATGTCATCCAAAAATGCTATGGTTCTTTCAAAAAATGGCGCTCACAGCTCACTATTGTCAAGTTAAATAGCCCACCCGTCACCATATCCTATCTCCAATTAATAAAAACCAATAAAACTAGAAGACTAGTAAAATCAGTTACCATTCAATAAAAACCAGACATGGGAAAACACAGGTAAAATTTCATTTAAGACAATAAAAGAGCATAAAATTCATCTATAGCAGCAAAGTGGATCATAGTATGGCTAAGGTAGAAGATATCACAATAAAGAGATAATGGGACAAGCCTGCCCCATAAAAAAGATCATTGATGCATATAAACCCTATGAACATAAATAAAAACACTTTATATAAAAAATGATTTTAGTAAAATAGTTATAGGAGATTATAAAAAATTATAAAGATCTTCCCCTGTATTCAGGACATTTAGTATCTTAGTCTCCAGAAGCAAAATGTAACAGCTCTCCAATTGTCTAAGTTTCCTTTCTCTATCCCCTCCTCTTTTGGAAAATGGGACTGCATCAATGACAAAATAACTCAAATCTTTAAGATTATTGTTATGTGCCAATTTGAAATGACACGCTACAGGATAGCTAGGATCGGAGTTAACAATAGCCCGAAGATGCTGCAAGATCCGGTTAAAGACTTGGAGTTTAGTAGTACCAATATATTGGAGATGACAAGTGCATTGTAGTACATAAACAGCATAATCAGTTTTGCAGGTAAACAAACCGTTGATTTTGCAGACATCTTTTGAAAAAGCATCCTGATATTCCACAGTGTTAACTCCAAACTTACAGGCTTTGCAGGAACTGCACTTAAAGAAGCCTGATCGATTGGAGAGCCAATTATAAGTTTTAACCACTTCAGGACTAGTTTTAACAAGGGCATCCCTCATTGAGGGTGCCCTACTAAAAGTAATAGATTGAACCTCACCAAGGAGTGGAGCCAGAGTAATATCAGTTCTTAAAATAGGCCAGTTAAACTTCAAAATGTTCCCGATCTTTTGTTCATAACAACTATAAGTTGTGATCAGTCTAACTTCAGTATCTCCCCCTTGAAGAGTCTTAACTCTATTAGAAATAGAAGTTTACATGTTAGAGGATATATATATATATATATATATGTTGCAAAAATCACTCCATCAGGAAATGACACGAACTCCTCTTAGGTGGCAAAATAGAATTTATTTTCAGTTCTCACTGCTGTTGGTCATGACGCGTTTCGGCCGTACCGTCGGCCTTGTTCACATAACAACGCCATAGCGGGAAAACTCTAATTTAAATGTTTTTTTCTCATTCAAACCCAGTGTCACATGATTAATAGACATGGAGGATAGACTGCGACATTTTTACACATACTCGATTTTTAGAAAACAGACTGGATGGTATCTCTCCACACTAATTACATATTACTACATAAAGTAGAAGGAGTAACATATATATACATCTTTAAATACACATTTACGTATAAATAAATAAATAAATACATAAATATATTTCAGTATAAATACGGTATAATTCACTGTATATTAAAATCGTTTTCTTAAAATAATGGCATAAATGCGTAATGTAATGAGTCTTAGATGTGTGGTTATCCACCTGATCTCAATATTCATCAAAGCTCGTCTATGTATATGTAAAAAAAGATGAAAGTGTCACAGAAAAAGACTCTACTCCATAGTTAAAATCACCCATAAACCAAGGAACAGTGTAAAAACATTAGATTGACCCCTCAAATGTGCAAAGTTGCGGAAAGTGCATAATGCAGATCTTCTAATAGAAATTTAATTTGATGCACCGTCAATATTGGCAGGTACATATTAGTACATTATGATAAAGTGCTTGAAAAACTGTGCAATGAATTACCTATTTATATTCATAACTAAATAGTGTAAAAAAAAAAAAAAAGGAAAATTCAAGTAAGAAGTGTCCATAAGTAAATTAAATCAATAGAAGCTACAGAGGGGCAATAAGTCCCAAACTAGATGTGTATTCATATCCAGTAAGTGGATCAACTTGATCTAAAGGATCCTACTGATACTGATATTGTTTCCTAAGTGTGTGATATGGGCAAATATCGACATCATTGCAATCAATATGGCAGGAGACTGGTTCCAGAGTGCTCCTATTAAGGAGGCTCTTGTGAGGTTTCTCCAAGCAGACTTCTAAGCAGATTTAAAGGTAGGTGTGCATATCTTCAGTAGTATTTAACCCATAGGGAACCTTCGTATCCATTTCCAGTATTAGGCGGGTTTCTAATTGCCTTAGTAGTCTTTCCCTATTGCCTCCTCGGCGCAATTTAGGGATGGCATCAATTACATAATAACTGAGACATTTTAAGTCATTGTTGTGTTTGTCTTTGAAATGACGAGCCACTGGATAAGTGCTGTCATTATTAACAATGGCTCTCAGATGCTGAAGGATACGGGTGTGAACTTGAAGTTTGGTGCTACCAATGTACGATAGGTCACAGGTACAAGTAAGGACATAGACAGCATATTCTGTACGGCAATTAAAGTGCCCTTTGATTGGTGTTTCCTTGGGACTAAAAGGAGTTTTGTATGTAGTACGATTAGTCCCAAATTTGCATGCTCTACAAGATGTACACTTGTAAAAACCTTTCTTTGGTTGTAGCCAGGTACTGTTGGATACATTTTCTGGGCTGCTTTTAACCAGCTGGCTTCTCATGGATGCAGCACGTCTATATGTAATAGACGGTTTGTCTGATAAGAAAGGCGCCAGTACACCATCGGTTTTTAAGATGGGCCAATTTTTGTTAATAATAGCCCTCAACTGTCTATGTTGTCTGTTGAAAGTCATTATGAGACGTGGAGCATTCTCCTCATCTCCATTCTCTCTTGTAGTACATGACCTAGCATTTGTGCCTAGTAGTTCTTCTCTAGCTTTCAGTGCTGCTTTATCACTCGCTTGTTTGAGAATAGACTCACTATAGCCTCTAGCTCTAAATCTTGCCAGTGCCTCTTCATTACATTTTGTGAACTCATTTTCAGTACTGCAAATTCTTTTAAGCCTTAATAGTTCCCCATAGGGGATACTCCTAATGAGGTGGCCAGGATGGGAGCTAGTCGCATGTAAGGTGGAGTTACCTGCGGTAGATTTTCTGTATAGTGTGGATTCCAATTTGTTGCCTGATACATAGATAGTAGTATCTAGGAAAGAGACCTGTGTTTGGCTAATGTAAGATGTACATTTCAAATTAAGTTTGTTGGTGTTAATCTCATTGATGAATAATACAGCACTATTGGTGTCCCCCCTCCATATCAGGAACACATCATCAATGAATCTTAGCCAATACACTATGTTGTTCTCATATTTGGAACCCAATGAGCCCCTGAGAACCTGCTCCTCCCACCAGCCCACGTGTAAACACGCGTAGCTGGGAGAGAAGCAGGCTCCCATAGCCACGCCTCGTTTTTGACAGTATAATTTGTTCTCAAACAAAAAGAAGTTGTTGTAGAGGCACCATCTAATCATTTGAATAAGCATCTCATTATGATTGTGAAAAATGAGAGGTCTAGTGTCAAGAAAATGTTTAGTAGCATTCAGACCACTTTCATGATTAATACTCGTATACAATGATTCAATGTCCAATGTAATGAGCGAAAAGCTCTCATCCCATATTATATTTGTGATTTTTTCAAGGAAGTCACTAGTGTCCTTGATATACGATGGGAGAGTCTGCACATGCATCTGTAAAAAGTAATCCACATATTGTGAGATTTGTTCGCTCATACCACCTATTGCAGAGATGATGGGTCTGCCAGGTACTGGACAAGTTCCCTTATGGATTTTCGGGATAAGGTATAGTGTAGGAATTATTGGATATTCGTTCATCATGAATTTGAATTCTTGGTTTGATATTAGACCATTTCTTTTCCAATTCATTAAATCTTTTCTCAAGTTTTCCTTCGCCTTGTTATATTCCCCAATATTACTGGTACCATAGCATTCCGAGTCAGATAATTGTTTGTGAGCCTCTTCTATATATTCTTTGCGCGGCCAGATGACAACATTTCCGCCCTTGTCGGATTTATTGATGATAATATCCTTGTTGTTACTTAATTTTCTGATGAGGTTCTCATATTCAATATCTCTATATTTGAGTCTCGTTTTGCTGTGGTTTGTATTGTAATAAAGTTTTTTGATTTCATCTGCAGTTCTTTCGTGGAATATGTCGATTGCATCCTTGGGCATCATTGGAAAAAATGATGATTTGGTTTTAAAAGGGCTGATACCTGCACTGGCTTGCACAAGATTGAGAGCTGTCAATTTTTCTTGAGTAGATGAATGAACATTTAGACCTGCTTCAGATAAAACATTTTCATCATTCAATTCATGTAAGGCAAGCAATGTAGTGGCATCGGATGCAGAAAGATTTGGAATGCTGGTCATTTCAGTGCTTGTGTTATCCGTCGTTTTAGTGCTGTTTTTTATCCTGAAGAATTTCTTCAGCTTCAACTTTCTGATGTATTTATAGATATCTACTCGGGTTTTACCGTAGTTGAAGTTGCTTTCAGGACAATAGGATAGTCCTGAATATATATATATTATCTACTGGCGGTCGGTAGTAGATAGTTATAGTTACAACCTAGTTTCCATAGGAAATCTCAAAATTCTATTTTGAATAACTTTGGCGCCGGGTGACGAATCCTCGCGAAATTTTCAAAACTAATGGGGCGCTCCGTTCAGCTCCTACCCTGAAAGTCTCGGGGTGATTCGTCAAGCGGGGGCCGAGAAAAAGGGGGGGTCCCAAAACACGTTTTCCCCATGCATTTTTCCATAGGACCTTTAGTCGCAGCTACAGCCCGAACGGCTGAACAGAATTACGTGAAATTTGGCAGAGAGGTAGCCATGAAAGGAAGTGCCTTTTGCAGGTCTGGTGTAATCTGTTCAGTATATCCTGAGAAAATAGCATTTAAAAGCATATCAATATCTATACGCGCGCACCGTGCACGCACCCTGCCGTGCGCAAGCGCAATTCCGATTGGTTGTTAGATGTCGGTAAACATTCGAATCGGTCGAAACCAGGAAGTGTCGGCCGCCAAAACAAAGGTGGAGAACGAGAAAAGGGGCAGAGTGGACAGTTCCTGACCCCCTAGCCTTGGTCAGGGGGTCACAGAAGGACCCCCAAGGGCGAAAAAAACATATATATTTTTTTTTAAATCGCGAGGTGCGCGCACGTTGCGCGCACGCCGATCCGTGGGTGCTAGGTGCGTGAAGCGCAACGAGCACCCACAGCGCGGGCAGGGTGCGCGCACGGTGAAAAATCAGAAAAAATATATATAAATAAATACATAACTTAGCATTTAAAAAACCTTACAAATTCACTGAAAAAACCATAGGTTTCACACACGTTATAGCTACGAATTAGCATTTAAAAAACCTTGCAAATTCACTTAAAAAACCATAGGTTTCACACATGTTATAGTTAGCTGGACATTTCACTCGTAAAAAACCAATGAAATTCCCCTGTTATAGTTAGTGCAGGCAACTATAACTCACGCGACCGCAATCCTCTGCTGATGACGTCAGATATTACATCACTGATGGCATATGTGTCTTTATGAAAAATAAATATTTGTAATATATGTATAGCTAAAGATTAATGGAAGAAGACATGGGTAAATAAGTGTCTAAATACAGTGATGTAATATCTGACCTCATCAGCAGAGGATTGCGGTCGCGTGAGTTATAGTTGCCTGCACTAACTATAACGGGGGAATTTCATTGGTTTTTTACGAGTGAAATGTCCAGCTAACTATAACATGTGTGAAACCTATGGTTTTTTTAAGTGAATTTGCAAGGTTTTTTAAATGCTAACTCGTAACTATAACGTGTGTGAAACCTATGGATTTTCAGTGAATATATATATATATATATATATATATATATATATATATATATATATATATATATATATATATTATCTACTGGCGGTCGCCAGTAGATAGTTATAGTTAGGACTGAGTTTCCATAGGAAATCTCAAAATTCTATTTTGAATAACTTTGGCGCCGATTGACGAATCCTCGCGAAATTTTCAAAATTAATGGGGCGCTCCGCTCCGCTCCTACCCTGAAAGTCTCGGGGTGATTCGTCAAGCGGGGGCCGAGAAAAAGGGGGGGTCCCAAAACGCGTTTTCCCCATGGACTTTTCCATAGGGACTTTAGTCGCAGCTACAGCCCGAACGGCTGAACAGAATTACGTGAAATTTGGCAGAGAGGTAGCCATAAGGTCCATGAAGTGCCTTTTGCAGGTTTGGTGCAAATCTGTTCAGTATTTCCAGAGAAAATAGCATTTAAATCAATATATATATCTGTACGCGCGCAGCGTGCGCGCTGGGTGCGCGCACCTTGCCGTGCGCAATTCTGATTGGTTGTTAGATCTTAGTAAACATTCGAATCGGTTGAAACCAGGAAGTGTCGGCCGCCATTTTGTCTCTCGCACTCTGAGGGGGTGAAAAACAAATGCGGAGAACGTGAAAAGGGGGCAGGGTGGACAGTTCCTGACCCCCTAGCCGTGGTCAGGGAGTCCCAGAAGGACCCCCAAGGGCCAAAACACAATTTATTTATTTTTTCAAAAAATCGCCGAGTGCGCGCTCCCTGCGCGCACCACCCAAACGCAAAAAATTCTGCGAAGTTCGCGCAGCGTGCGCGCACTCCGCAATTTATCGAAAAAAATAAAATCTATTTGGCCCTTGGGGGCGAAGCGCTCCGTGCGCGCACGGCGCGAACTTTGTAAAGTGGCCGGGCGGTGCGCGATGCGCACCGTGTGCCCACCGCGCGCGCACGGTGCGCGAAGCGCTCCGTGCGCGCACGGCATGAACTGCGTAAAGTGGGTGCGCGGAGCGCGAAGCGCACCGCGTGCCCACTGCACGCGCACGGTGCGCTTCGCGCACCGTGCGCGCGCCGTGAAAAAGTTTTGTTTAAAAAAATATATTAATAAATACATAACTTAGCATTTAAAAAACCGTACACATTCACTTAAAAAACCATAGGTTTCACACATGTTATAGTTAGCTGGGCATTTCCCTCGTAAAAAAACAATGAAATTCCCCCGTTATAGTTAGTGCAGGCAACTATAACTCACGCAACCGCAATCCTCTGCTGATGACGTCAGATATTACATCACTGATGACATATGTGTCTTTCTGAAAAAAAAAAAATGTAATATATGTATAGCTAAAGATGAATGGAAGAAGACATGGGTAAATAAGTGTCTAAATACAGTGATGTAATATCTGACGTCATCAGCAGAGGATTGTGGTCGCTTGAGTTATGTTGCCTGCACTAACTATAACGGGGGAATTTCATTGGTTTTTTACGAGGGAAATGCCCAGCTAACTATAACATGTGTGAAACCTATGGTTTTTTAAGTGAATTTGCAAGGTTTTTTAAATGCTAATTCCTAACTATAACGTGTGTGAAACCTATGTTTTTTTCAGTGAATATATATATATACACATATATATACTGGGTGCTCCCTTGTGTCTGGACAAAGATAAACCTCTCTGAAGAGTTGTAATGACAGCAAAACACGTGTCATGGGTTGCTTTTATTCATTTCAGGTTGGCTTGGATGGTATTTTACTAATTCAAAGCTGTAATACTGTGCCTGGAGTGGTAAATGGCTTTTGTCATTTCAAACCTCGGCATGGATAGCACTGTGTGTGAGAAGTTGGCCTGGCATATGCTGGTCACTAGTTATAGTGGCCAACTTGCACCAGTCCAATTCAACTCTTATGGTAGATAGGTTTAAGACAACCTTTTAAAGAAAGCTATCCTAGTGGTAGCTGTGGCGAGCAGCCTTCAGGCTAAGTCTCTGAGGAATGTAAAGCAGCTTGTTTTACCTTATAATCTCTTGAATAACCAAATGAAAGGACACCACACAGGTATATATATCAAATATATATGTATTTATTTCTAGATACACTCTACTAATCACTTTATGAGATTAAAAGTCAGGAACACATTCAAATATCAACGTTTCACAATAAGATAAGCAAATATGGCTGGGGCCCTAGGGGCGTACCAGACCATATACTAAAAAAGAGGTTTAGGAAAGTCGACTTGCAGAGGGACAAGGCCTAGGGCCTGTAGAATCGCTGGGGCTTCACTAATGCAGCAGAAGCAGGTAAGTAAAGGACCCACGGGAGACACGTGCAGTGTGAGAACACAGCCGCGGGTTCCCTATTGATTTCAATGGAGCAAGTCGCGGTTGGATTTTTAAAGTTTAAGGGTACTTCAAGGAAGTCTACAAGCAAGCCACTTACAAGGTAAGTAATTTGAGGGCCAACACACACTAGGGCACTGGAGTGCACAAGTTACCTCACCCAGGGAAGCCGGGTGCATAGGTGTCTTTTGGTGTTGGGTCGCGTCACTGTTTTTTATGGAAGCCAAAGAAGATTTGCTGCTTGCGAAGACTGAAGAAGTGTCCGGTGGAATCCAAGGCTGGATTCAAGATGAAGATGACCTGAAAGCAGAAGGGACAGTGTTCACAGTCACTTGCCAATGACCCGGGGCCAGGAAGATGGATGCCCACGGAAGTCGAGTGATCAAAGGTGATCAAAGGTGTATTGACTCTTCGCTCATGAGGACCAGGAGGCATCGACGATGACCAGCAGTGGGATTTTGATTGTCCCACAACGTTTGCAGCTTACTGAGGCATCAGCAACCGGATTGGAGCCAACAAGCCTTGGCAACAGCAAGTCTTGTGGAAAGTGAATAAAGTCAGCGGTGCAGACCAGCAAGGTCTGAGGGACTCACCCAGCAAGGGTGAGTGAGGGCAGGCCTGGAGCAACCAGGGGTGCCCTTTGGTTTGATCAGAAAGTCTTTGGCGGACCCACAAGCCAACAGGCAAGGGATCGCAAAGATGCCTCATGAGGAAATGCTTCACAGGAGCCCATGGTCACTCGGAACGGGGTAGGCCTCTGGTTTTCACTGCAAAACCTGCTGGAGGCTTGGGCCACAAATGATCCAATGCACAAGTTCATAGAACGTAGAGAAGGGGTTGCACATGACAATAGTGCGCGGTACCCAGGTATTGCTGTTCCTCGTCACTCGTCGGGTGCACTCGCCACAGCTTTGCTGGGGACTCACAATGGCCGTGGAGAAGTCAGGAAATCCACTTCTGGGGCTCTAGGGACTTCGGACTCCAGCGGGAGCGGGACAGTTTGCGACCGTTGATTAGAGTTTTTGGTGCCTGCCAAGCAGGGGAGTCACTCCTTGACTCCAAGGGAGATTCTTCCGCCTTCCAAAGGTAGTGGAACGTCGAAGGGCCAGGATTCTTCTTGTAAAGCGTCATCCAGGGTTATCTAGTTTGCAATGGCAAGGGTTCCCTATCTTATACTAAAAGAAAGGGAGGGACTAGCTTTATGACCACTCCTCTGGGAGGGTCAGGGTAGGGGTGGTTACACTCACTTCCCTTTGTCCAGTTTCGCGCCAGAGCAGGGACAGGTAGCCCCTGAACCAGTTTGAGCTGGCATATGCACAGAGGAGCCTACTGCTCCCCAGTGCAGGACTTCAAAGCACTCTAGGAGTGCACCCACCCAGCCCCAATACACTAAATCCTGTCTGGAAGGTGGTAACACCTCCCTGTGACAGGATGCCTATTGTTGGGCTTCCTCCACTGCGAGTTTCAATCAGCACTAGGAGGTTAGCCCAGTGTCTGTGCTGGTGGTATCCATTTTGTGATGCCAGGGCTCTTTCAGATTTCTACCGTGTTTCCACAGTGGGTACATGTTGTCCCCTCTAAAAGGGTGGGATCATACTCCCACACCAGTTACTGGTGTGGGGGTATGATTCCAAGTTGTTTGACACCAAACACAACATGTTTTGATGCAGTCATTCCAAAGTTAGCATTTACAGTTGGGTTATAATGCACTTAAGAGTATATGGTTTAACCACAGCCACAAACAGCCACAGAGAATAGACTCTGCCAGCTGCAGAGGGGTCCTGCTCATACACCCCCTCACATTGTAAACCAAGCACCCTGCCCTCAGGATTGATAGGGCCTGCCATAGGGGTGACTGATAGGTTTATGTGTGTGTGTATGGTGATATATAGGAACCTATACCTCAGTGAGGAGTTCTAACACTACCTCACCCTGGCTGCAGTAGCAGGCCTGTGGTGTCAGATTGAGTCTGCTTCCCAGGGGTGGCATAATACATGCTTCAGCCCCTGGTAGGCCTGTGAAGTACCTATGCCCTTGGTACCTAGGGTACCATATACTAGGGGCTCATAAGGCACCACAGTATCCAATCACTAGTGCATCTAGTATGCACTCCAAGTCGTTTCGAGAGAACAGAGAGACTGGGGCCCTGATTAGCAAGGACCCAGCCAGATTATAGCCAGAAACCAGTGTCTACATCAGAAAAAAATGTGGGGGCAACATACGTGCAGATCCTACTCTCCTACACAGTGCTAATCCTATGCTTAAAGACTTTGCTGTAGGAATGGCAAAAGACTTTGCCCCTTTCTATCTCTGCGTGGATAGCACTATGCTAATCCTATGCTTAAATACTTTGATAGGACAGCCGACATTTGAGTTGAGCAAATTTAGAGTATCACTGGTGTTGAGGGTGCTCTATACAGGAACTGCCTTCCACCTAAACTTGGAAATTACCCAGAGTTCTCTGCTTCATTTTTGCATAATTTATGCATCACTCTATGCCTGCAAGGGTATTGCTTTGATAGTTTCATGAGTGCATCTGGGAGGGACTGTATGGGTAAGTGAGTCTTCATATGACTGTGTTGGTGAGTGAATGGATGTTTTAGTGGTATATATGTTAGTAACCACATATGTGAAAGGCAGTTTATGTGAGTGTTGCAGTATATAACTGACTATATATGAGAGTGAGTGATTGGGAGAGTGGCTGTATGGATGAGTGTGTGCTTGTGTCAGTGATTGTATAAGAGAGTAAGTATGTGTTAGTATCTGTATTAATAAGTGAGGTGGTGTGTGTATAACTGTATTGGTGAGTAAATTGCACTGTGATTGAGTCTTTGGCTGACTGACTAGGTATGTGAGTATCTCTGTGACTGAATGACAGTATGTGAGTGTATGTATGGGTGTCTGAGTGCATATATCAGAGGCTGTATTGATGGGTGACTGCATGTATGAGTGACTGTATCAATGAGTGAGTGGATGTGTATAGACCTATGAATCAGTGAGTGGGTATGTACTAACTGGTATTGGTGTGGCTATGGTTTCTAGAATGGTCATCTGTATTTTAGAGTGGGTGTATGAAAGGTTATACTAGGGTTTGAGGAGGTGCATCAGATATTAAGTAGATGATGTAATCAGTGATGTCATCAATGATGTCATTTGAGATGTCATCAGTGATGTCACTGACCCTGTCATGAGTAATGTAATATGTGATGTCATCAGCAGTGCATTGCAGGGATGTGAGTTATAGTTAGCTCAACTAACTATAACAGCCACATTTCTCTGGTTTTGTACAATTGAAATGTCCAACTAACTATAACATCCCTGAAACCTGTGTTTTTTTCAGTGAATTACTAAGATTTTTTAAATGCTCATTTCTAACTATACCGTGCCTGAAACCTATGTTTTTTCCGGTGAATTTCAAAGGTTTTTAAAATGCTAATTACTAACTATAATGTCCCTGAAAACTACGTTTTTTTCAGTGAATTTCAAAGGTTTTTAAAATGCTAATTACTAACTATAAAGTCCCTGAAACCTATGTTTTGTCTGTGAATTTCACAGGATTTTTAAATGCTAAACCTTAAGAATAAAATTACTGTAATCTATGTTTTTTTCCAAAAGTGTTTTATAGAATTCCTTTTATTTAAAAATGTTTGGAAGTATATTTTTTGAAATTCTCTTTTAAAAAATATTAATAGTTTTTCTAAAATCTTCTTTAATAATTATAATCACTTTTTAAAAATATATCTATCATAGACTATTAAGGATTTATAGTGTTATTTATTTGAACAATTAAAATTTCTATTAACTTGAAATAATGTTTTTAGTACAATGACTTTTGTTGTATTCTTATGATAACTATCTTTTTTACCTTTTTTTTAATTATGAAAAAGGGCTGTGCCCCCTACGCGATTCTACACAATGCGTATGCGGATCTGGGATACGAATCTACATCTCAAAAACAAATTTAAAACAAATTAATATTTGTTTTAGACGTAGCGGAATATTACGGACTACACAAAAATAGTAATAAAGGGGTTTTATGTTTGTTTTCAAATGTTTTTGACCAATTTGTATAGAGGCGATGGTATAGCGTACGTGATGTGGTTCTACACGGTGGGTGCGTGAACTGTGCCGGTGTGTATTTCCAGGTTCGCGTAGGACAGAGGTCTTCAAGCTGTGGGTCGCGGAGTCCTAGGAAGGGGGTCGCAGATTCCCCAGCTTCACTTTTCCCTGTAAAAAGACAGCCATCCTGGGACGGATAATTGAGATCGTTATCAGCTACTTGCCTGAATGAAAGGCAAATGCGCTGGTAATCTGCAAGTGTAAAGGATGTTTGGAAGCAGTTCTGGCTCTTTGTGAAGACAAAGAAGTGTGGTTTTTTTTGTTGAAATGCAAAGAGTTAACTACTAGGCTGGGAAGTTCTTGCTTTTAATTTTAACTGCATGTACACAGCTCTTAGTGCCCCTAAGGAGGTATTGAAGGGACAGTTATGTAAAAAAAACAGAAAACTGCATTACATACGCTCTGGTATTATTAAAACCTACATTTTGAAAGCACCATTTTATTGTAAAACTATTCACATGTTTTACAGCATTGTATCTTACCCTGTGTGTAATGCAAGTATAACAAATCTACTTACATATTCACAGTGCTTTCCGCCACAGGCTGTGACTTCGTAGTACTAAAAATACACATCACTATTCTCCACTGCACCAGTCAAGATTTAATTCTGTGGTTCTCTGGTTACACACAGACCGCTGCAGTGCATTAACTAATAGATGTTTCATAATGTACTACAGTCCATTTCCCACTGAGGAATAACTTATTTTATTAATTTTTCATTGACACTGCCGATTATTTTATATGTAGATACCTGAAGGTGAAAGACCTAAAAAACTTACAGAATATCTTGGGCTTATTTATGAGAAGCTTGCATTGCCAGAGCATCACTTTTTCTGATGTTCCGGTGGTGCAACCATACCTATGAGGCAGTGCAAAGTCACCCTGCATTGCTTTGCATTGCCTCATAGATATGGAGTAATCATTAAGACATAGCAGCGCAAGCCACTGTGTTGTCTTACTCTGCGTCAAGGAGGTGGTCCATGGGCTTTGCGTGGGGTTCCCACGCAAAGCCCATGGATTTTGATGCTACCCCATATTTACAAAATCACGTAAACCAGGGGCAGCTCCAAAAAGTGACGCCTCTCCAGTGGTGGCGTAACGAGGAGAAATGTTTTAATTTCTACTTGTTTTTTCCTCTTTCCATGTGTGCTGCATTCTGCACACTCTCATAGAAATAGGAAAACGCCCGACAGGATTGTTTTGGTGAAGGAAGGTGCCTCTTCCCGTCCAAAAACAATTCTGCCTACATTGGTGCTAGGCAGCAATTTGGGAAGGGAAAAGGACTGGAATGCACCGTATTTCATCATTACAGTGTATTCCTGCCCTTTCACATTGGCATTGGGCAGGCTCTTTGTTTTTAGCTACACCTTTTGCTACACCCCTACACTCAATGACCTTTGGTTTGCTAAACACTGTTTAATACAATTTCCCCACTGTAACAATATTTGCTGTGGTAATAGGGGGCTGTTAGAAATGGGGATCTCTAGTTGGCAAAGGTTTGCACCTTTGTCCAAGTAGGGACCCTTCTTTCTTGTCAAGGTAAGAGGGATACACTACCGAAATATCCCCTGCTCACTCCCTTGGTAGCTTGGCACAAGCAGTCAGGCTTATTTCAGAGGCAGTGTGTAAAGGATTTGCACATAATCAACAGCAATACACTGAAAACACTACAAAAGGACACCACACCAGTTTAGAAAAATATACAATTCTTTATATATTCAAAACAAGGCTAAAACGATAAAAATCCAACATACAGTACTTAAAAATATGCACTTTGCGGGGAGCTGGCGTCGGTCGGTTGGTCCAGACTGTGGTGTGGGATGGGGCAGTGTGTCACAAGTCTTACGAGCAGTGCCCCCAAGACATGGTGCGGTCACGGTTGTCGAAGTCAGTGACGGCGTCGGTGAGAGCAGGACGGCAAAATGAAGCAAAGCGGTGCGTAGTGCAGTGCTCACAGGTCACGGTGCAAGCAACAGCTCGGCGATCATCATCAGAGAGACCAGGGTTGCAGTGCAAGATGCAGCGGTGCCCTCTGCGGGGCCTTCAGGGCATGGAGCCAGCGGCAAAGTCAGTGATGGAGTCGGTTGCTTTCCCCCCTCTGTTGCAACTGAAACCATGGTTCCAGAGGCGGTACCCAGAGGTCAGTGAAGACTTTGCGGTCCCTGAGACTTCAGAACAGGAAGCAACAAGTAAAGAAAATTCAGACCAGTCCTTTCACTGCCCAAGGCAGAAGCAGCAACTGCAGGCCAAACCAACAAAGCAACAACACAGAAAAGTTGCAGTACTCCTCTTGGCAGTTCTTCCAGCTCTTCTTGGCAGGTTCCTTGATTCCAGCGAGTTCTACAGTTCTAGGGTCTGAACCCCAATATTCATACTCAGCTTCTATTTGTGCTTTTGGGCAGAGAGTGCCTGTGCCCCGCCCAAACCAGTTCCATCCTCTCTGGCCCAGCTTCCTGGCAGGAGGTGGAGACCGCAAAGCAGACCAGGCCCAATCTGGTGCAAGATAATCTCCTCCCAATGCTATAAATACATCCCAGGTCTATTCAGCTCAGCCCTGACTCATCCAGGAACGGAAGGACACACCTTGACCTCCCCAGTAGATGTATGATGAGAATTCACATCCCCAGCCCCTGTCACTCCAAAGCCAGACAGTCAATCCACAAACCCAGCAGAGGCACACAGGATGGCTAAGCAAGAAAATGCCTACTTTCTAAAAGTGGTATTTTCAAACACAGAACATAAAAATAAATCATCTTTACTAAAAGATGCATTTTTATATTCTGAGTTCAGGCATGCTAAACCCCAATTCTCTATCTTGTCCCAATGGGAAGATATGCTCATAAGATGTTATAAGTAAACTCCCATTATCCTATGAGACAGATAGCCTCTCCATAGTGAAAAATGAAACACACTGTAATTCACTACCAGGACATGTCACACACACCAGTACATGCCATACCCTTAATATACACGGCACCCTGCTCACAGGGGTACATTGGGTCTATCTTAGGGGTGACTTACATATAAGAAAAGTGAAGATTAGGGCTTGGCAAGTGGGTGCACTGGCCAGGTCGACATGGCAGTTACAAACCGCACAGCCTCTGCAATGGGAGGTCTGATAATCCTTTTCAGGGCTGCATGGGTGAGTGGCACAATCAGTACTGCAGGCCCACCAGCAGCATTTGATTTACAGGCCCCGGCACCCTCAGTGCACTTTACTAGGGACTTACTAGTAAGTCAAAAATGCCAATCATGGAAACACCAATCCATAATACAATTTACAATAGGAGCACTTGCACTTTAACACTGAACAGCAGTGAGGAAGTGTGCAGAGACACTGAACCAGCAAAAACAGAGTCAAAACTAGGTAAGAAAGGAAAAAAAAGGAGAAACATGCCAAAAGATGGCAGGTATAACAGGGGCATTTATAGTTATTGATAGATGTTGATGATGAGGAGAACCAGTTTCTAGAAAATATTGTCCGAAGGGGTCCTTACACCTAAGAAGGTTTGACAAGGGGTCTCGACATCAAAAAGTTTGAAGACCACTGGCGTAGGAGATGCGACTCCGTTGTAAATTCAAAAGAACAAAATATCACTATGCAAACTTTCAACATCAGTTTTGCTTAAAGACTTTTACTAATAGACTTTAGAAAATAATTTATAAACAGGAATTTATACTTTAGAATTAACTGTTCCAGATTTTACGGGTGTGCGACGTATACACGTTGGATGTGAGAACCCTGCTGGCATGTATTGCTGGGTTCGCGTAGGTGATGCAACTCAGGAGTAATTTCATAAGTATGAGATATCACTGGGGAAACTTTAATTATCAGTTTTGCTTAAAGACTTTCACTAATATACTTTACAAAATAATTCATAGACAGCAATTTATACTTTAGAATTATGTGTGGGAGATTTTACCGGTGTGTGACGTGTATGGGACGGGTGCGCCCCCCCTACGCGAATCCATGTGACGTGGAAAGAAAGCTTTTGATTGCTTTAAAACCTTTTCATTCTGTTAGAGGGAGGATCCAACACCTGTTTTATTCCTCTTATTTTGGGTGTATTTTCCTGTCAAGATATCTTTTTTGTAGGCTCTTCCATAACAATGGCATCTAGTCATCCACAAGAAGATCTTCTGGAAGAGCTTGAGGCAGTGGCGGAGCCTGTGAACAAATGCAAAGAAAGTACAGTATGGGCTTTTTTTACAGTGCCAGAGGGGGAGAAGAAAGTCAACGCAAGAAAAGTTACTTTCACTCTGTGCCAAAGAGTGCTTTCTGACAAGAAATATTTGTGCAGCACCTCATCTATGAAGAAGCACCTTGAGACAATTCATCCAAATCATTTGGCAAAAGAACTGATGATGCGTAGGAAAAGTGAGCAAGCTGCCCAGGCTAATGCTAATGCACCATCAACATTGGGTGCAGCAATTCCACCTTCACCTCAGCCACATATTTTTCCTGAGCTAGCAGATGCTACCATCAACTTCAGAAAATGTCAAACAAAGCAGTGTGTTTGGAAGCAATGTATTCATGCCATTATTAACACAATGAAAACAAACAAGTGTTAATTTTTTCCAGGCTTGATAATCTTGTTTTTCTTTGTTTTTTGAAGTAGTCATGTTGGACTGTTCAAGTTTTTTTGTTAGAAAAGAGGTCAAAAACACACCAAAAAAGTGTTTGAAAATACCCCAAATTGTTTTTAAAAAAAGGATCTCACGGAACCACCTATACTGATCAAAAATAGAAAATTGTTTGTAGTAAATCTGATTGCTAAAATATATGTGTGTGTGGATGAATGTATGAATAGTGTATGGATTACTGGATGAGTGGAGTGCAGGGGTAGTGCCTGGCTGATTGCCTGAGGGCATGGGTATTTGCTGGGTGATTAGAGGAGTGCTTGGGTAGTGCCTGAGTGCAAGGATGAGTGAATGGGTAGTGTTTGAGAGAATGGATGCATGCATGAGTAGTGCCTGAGTGATTGGAGGAGTGCATGTATAGTGTTTGAGAGAATGGATGAGTGCAATAGTTGTGCCAGAGTGCATGGATGAATAAATGACTAGTGTTTGAGAGAACAGATGAGTGCAACAGAAGTGTCTGAGTGATTTGATGAGTGCAGGGGTAGAGCCTGAGTGCATGGAGCAGTGCATGGGTAAAGACTTAGTGCATGGATGAGTGCATGGGTAGTACCTGGGTGATTGGAGGAGTGCATGGGTAGTGCCTGAATGCATGGGTAGTGCATGGGAAGTGTTTGAGGGAATGGATGAGTGCAATAGTAGTGCCTGAGTGATTGGATGAGTGCATGGGTAGTGCCTAGCTGAATGCATGAATGCAGGGGTAATGCCTGGGTGATTGGAGGAGTGCATGGATAGAGTCTGAGTGCATGGATGAGTGCATGGCTAGTGTTTAAGGGAATGGATGAATGCAATAGTAGTGCCAGAGTGATTGGATGACTGCATGGGTAGTACCTGGTTGATTGCATGAGTGCATGGGTAGTGCCTGGGTGATTGGATGAATGCATGGATAGTGCCTGAATGCATGGCTAGTGTTTGAGGGAAAGGATGAGTGCAATATTAGTGCCTGAGTGATTGGATGAGTGCATGGGTAGTGCCTGGCTGATTATATGAGTACAGGGGTAGTGCCTGGGTGATTGGATGAGTGCATGGGTAGTGCCTGACTACATGGATGAGTGAATGGGTAGTGTTTGAGGGAATGGATGAGTGCAATAGTAGTGCCTGATTGATTGGATGAGTGCAATAGTAGTGCCTGATTGATTGCATGAGTGTAGGGTAGTGCCTGTGTGATTGGGGGAGTGCATGGGTAGATCCTGAGTGCATGGATGAGTGCATGAGTAGTGTTTGAGGGAATATATGAGTGCATGATAAGTGCATGACTCGTGTTTGAGATAATGGATGAGTACAGCAGAGGTACCTGAGTGATTGCATGAGTGCATGGGTAGAGCCTGTGTGCATGGAGCAGTGCATCGATGGGTGCATGGGTAGTACCTGGGTAAGTGGAGGAGTGTATGGGTAGTGCATGAGTGCACAGATGAGTGCATGGGTAGTGCTTGAGGGAATGGATGAGTACAATAGTAGTGCCTGAGTGATTGGATGAGTGCTTGGGTAGAGCCTGAGTGCATTGATGAGTGCATGGATAGTGCCTGTGTGATTGGAGGAGTGCATGGGTAGAGCCTGAGTGCATGGATGAGTGCATGAGTAGTGTTTGAGGGAATAGATGAGTGCATGAGTAGTGCATGACTAGTGTTTGAGAGAATGGATGAGTACAGCAGAAGTACCTGAGTGATTGCATGAGTGCATGGGTAGAGCCTGTGTGCATGGAACAGTACATGGGTAGAGCCTGATTGCATCGATGGGTGCATGGGTAATGCCTGGGTGAGTGGAGGAGTGTATGGCTAGTGCCTGAGTGCATAGATGAGTGCATGGGTAGTGCTTGAGGGAATGGTTGTGTGCAATAGTAGTGCCTGAGTGATTGGATGAGTGCTTGGGTAGAGCCTGCAACAATTACTTAATGTTTTTATCACCACATTCTATTTCACTAGATATTTTTCTCTTCTATCTGTAACATACCCTTGAAGTGACTGGCTATTGCTCCTCTTCTGTATCTTGTTCTTTTTATTAATTGAATTATTTTTTTCTAATAATAGTACTTCCTATAGATCAGAAAGAAAGTTTTATTTCTCATTTGAATACATCACACCACTAGCAAGAGCGATATTTCTTATTACTATGGTCTTTTAAACATACTTGTCTTAGGCCTTAAATTGAAGGAAAAAAATGTACTACTATATTCTCATTCTCTTTCGCTTATTTGCTTTCCCAAGTACTTGCGTGACTGCTGTGAAGAATCTGTAGGTAAGGAATTAGCTGAACTCCTTGTATGTCTCTGGAGATGAGCGAAGTAAACTGGAATTTCTTCTTTTCTTTTAAATTCTCCTCACTGTCACCTCAAGGAAACATCACTGTGAACTAATGCACTCCTGATGCATCAGTACACTACTCTTCTGACGAGTGTCGAAACAAAACTCTAACTCTCTAGCCCTGACTCTAATGCGCACAAACAAGAAGGCACTGCAACTCTCCTGACTAGCCTTGGTGAAGTGCGCAGTTGGGAGGGGGCGCGCGAGCCTCAAACTATTCTCCTGACCTCGCACTCTAAGCAGGAAAGCTGGAGTGCTGTCTCTGGAACACAGGTGGTGGCCATATTGGAAAACCGCGATCTCACCAATGCAGTCCAAGAGTGGATTTTGAACTCCCCCTGGCAATGAGACAAACAGGGGCTTTTCCTTCTGTTCTGAACTACCGCTCCTATTGATTGGTAAGCGTGGTCTTGTCTTTTGCAATGATTGCTGACAGTACCCCTCCGCAAGGATGGTTCCCCAAGTCTTGCTTTATGAGGGTTTTGGTCATGGAAGGATTTTACCAATCTTGGTGCATGAATATCAGTATGTGACTCCCAAGACCTTTTTTCAGGACCATAGCCCTTCCAGTTGATCAGAAAGAATAACTTTCCATTTTTCCACTTGAAATTTAAAATTCTTTTTACTTCAAACTCCTCCCCTATTTCAGTCTGAACCATTTTGGGAGGTGTATCTTTCCTGAGACTAGGTGAAGATCTCTTTATTAACGAGACATGAAACACTTGGTAAATCTTTAATTGTGGTGGTAGTGCTAACTTTTAAGTCACTGGGCATATCATTTTCTCAACTACAAAAGGACCAATAAAACGAGGTTGGAATTTCCGATTCCCTTTCAGTCTTAAGTTTTTTGTACTGGGCCAAACCTTAGTCCCTATTGAATAGGTGTCTTCCTGTCTTCTCTTTGTGTCAGCATAGTTTTTGTACATTTCTTTAGATCTTTCTAATCTTTTCCTAGCTAACTCATGAGTATCCTTTAGTTTTTCACTGCAGGGACTGTTATTTCAGTTGTACTGAGCGTCGAGTTTGGATGTCGTCCATAATTTAGATAAAATGGTGATTAGCCTGTAGAACTGTTCTGGGAGTTATTGTGTGCAAATTCTGCTGCCCAAAGGAGATTTGGCCACTCTCTTTCCTGATCCAACAGAAAAAGGCTAAGATATTGTTCTAACTCCTGATTAGCCCTCTCAGTCTGCCCATCAGTTTTAGCATGATAGCTAGTGGAAAACCTGGTTTCGCTTTCCAAACCCTTAGTAAAGGCCTTCCAAAAATGAGATAGAAACTGAGCGTCCCGATCAGAGATGAGTACTTTTGGGATACCATGTAACTTTACTAAATGTAAGTTGAAATGTGTAGCCAATTCTTTTGCACTAGGAATGTTCTTTAAGGGGACAAAATGAGCCATTTTTGTGAAGGCATCAACCATGACCAAAATCAAATTGAACCCCTGACTAGATGGAAGGTCTACTATTATATCCATCATCACTGTGTGCCAAGGATGAGGGGGAGTGGGTAATGGTTGTAACAAATCCTGAGAGGATTGCAGAGTTGATTTTCCCTGAGCACAAATCTCACAATCCATTACATATTGCTTAATATCCTTGGTCATATTGGGCCACCAAAATTGTTTCTTAATCAATTCATCTATCAGTTTGTGTCCAGCCAATGGGTGATCATGACAATCATACAAGACTCTCTCCTGTAAATCAAAGGTGAGTATGAACAACCATTCACCATTTTGGATTTCTCTTGAGGAATCTTCTTGTACCCATTGTCGCATTTCTTCTTGTGTCAAGGCCTCTCAGATTTTTTCATCCAAAGTTTCACTGGCAATAGCCTCCATTATTTTTGACTCAGGGATTACTTTCTGATTTTCAATCAACATCTTTGGACCTTCAGAATCTATTCTGGATAAGGCTCCCGCTTTTCCATTCTTGCAACCTGGTCGGTAAGTAATTACGAAGTCATAATCCGCGAAGTAAAGGGACCACCTGAGTTGTCGAGGTGTAAGGGTCCTTGCAGATTTTAAGAACTGTACATTTTTATGATCAGTGAATACTGTTACAGTATGTATGGCTCCCATTAGATAATGCCTCCACTATTTAAAGGTATCCTTAATGGCTAGTAACTCTTTTTCAGTAGTTGATTTCTGCTGGGAGCAACATCTGGGAATGGTAGGCAACTGGGTGTAGTTGACCAGTAACCTTGTGACTTTGGGACAAAACCCCTCCAATAGCTTGGTCAGAAGCATCGGTCTTCAATTAAAAGGGGTCTGCCGGATCCACATAAAGCAGGAATGGAGCAGATGGAAAACTCTCCTTTAGTGACTGGAAGGCTGCTTCATCTTCCTGTGTCCAAGCAAATGGGACTCCTTTCCTAAACAAGCGAGTTATTGGAATCACCTTTTGAGTAAATTACTTAATGAATCTCCTATAAAAGTTTGCGAATCCAATGAAACTGTGTATTTCCTTAATGGTCATAGGAGAACACCATTCCAAAACTGCTTTAATCTTTTGGTCATCCATGGTAATGCGTTCAGGAGATAGGATGAACCCAAGGAAATACAATGAGCAAACGTGGAATGCACATTTCTCCAGTTTCACATATAAGCTGTTCTCTTGCAGTTTTTTCAAAACTCCTTTTATGTGTTCTTGATATTCTTCTTCCGATGAAGAGTAAATTAATATATCATCAATATAGACGATGGCACACCGATCACTATACTGACTCAAGATATCGTTGATGAAGTGCTGGAAGGCAGTAGGGGCGTTACACAAACCGTACAGCATTACCAGGTTCTCATAAAGACCAAACTTAGTTCTGAATGCGATCTTCCATTCATCTCCTTCTCTAATTTGGACATGATGATACGCCCCTCTCAGATCCAGTTTGGTGTAAATTTGGGCTCCTTTGACCTGGTCAAACGGCACTGAAATTAAAGGTAATGGGTACTTCTTTTTGATGGTTATTCGGCTCAATGCTCTGTAATCTATACAGGTCCTCAATTGTCCTTCTTCCTTCTTGGGTATGAAAAACAGTGGCGACGACACAGGGGACTGGGATGGCCTGATGAACCCATTCTTCAAATATTTCTGAATATATTCCTTCGAAAATGTATCCTCTTTTTCTGTCAAAGCATACATTCTTCTGCACGTAAGATTTGCCCAAGGTTCCATCTCAATTTTACAGTCATAAGGCCGATGAGGGGGGAGTCTCTCTGCCTCCACTTCACTAAACACATCCTTGTAGTTCTGATAAATCTCTGGAACTTCTTCAGTACGTTTCACGCACACTGTGGCACCATTTTCACACAAACATGTAGCTAGATTAGACCCTTTAACTCAATTCTCTTCATGATAACAAAACTCCTTGCAATATTCTGAATTCATCTTGATTGATCTTTTCTCCCAGTCTATCTGAGGGTTGTGTTCTGTTAACCATGGGAGACCCAAAATTAACTGAAACTGGGGTGCCTCAATTAAATTAAACAGTAGAATTTCTTGATGTACATCTGATAGAATGAGCTCAACCTTTTTCAGTGTGACTCACAATGGGACCTGAAGAGAGATTTGTGCCATCTACTGCTCTCACTGCTTCACCCCTGTTCTTCTGAATTGCCTTCAATCCAACTTTTGTAGCAAACTTCAAGTCACAGAAATTTCTAGTGACTCCGGAATCAATCATCACTGGAATGTTGGATTGTTCTGATGTCCAAAACTTTAATGTAACCGGTAGTGTCAAATGTGGAGCTGAAGATTGAAGAGTGTTTGCCAACAAGTGAGAATGTGGTGTTGTTGTTCCTTTAGCACTCACCAATCCGACCCCTCCTACTGGTGGTGCAGCAAGTTTTCGTTCGGTGAAGTTTTTGGCTTCTTTGGATGGATTTTGATGATATGCCCAGTGGTTCCACAGTACAAACAGGAATTATTTAATCTCCTCTTCTCTTTTTCTTCTTTCAAAAGAGGACCTCGAAACACTCCAGTTTGTGTTGGTTCTGTTGATTGGTTATTCTCCACGGTTCTCAAACCTTCTGGTCTCATCCGGTCAAACCTAGACACACTTGAACAAAACTCTCTCCTCTTTCCTCCCTGTCTCTCCGTTTATCGATAATCTAGTTCCAGAACCAAATCAATGAGATCCAAAACTTCAGAGGGTCTATTAGGTATTTGTGACAGGGCATCCTTTAGTTCATCTTTTAGACTCCTATAAAACAATGCTGCTCTCTTGTTCTCAGGCCAATCTGTCTCCACTATCAATTTATTGAATTGGGCAAGGTACGCAACCAATTCCTGTTTCCCTGTTTCAATTCCAGCAACTCATTGTCTGTGGCTTTCGACACACTTCTCCTCTCAAATATTCTCAGAAACTCATTCTTGAACTCATCGTAGTTATATAAAACATTGGAGTCCTTGGAAACCAATGGCAAAGACCAAACGGCAGCATCTTCACTTAAATAGGACAGTACAAAAGCTACCCGGGAATGTGCGTCAGGGAAAATTGCTGGCCGGCATATAAAATGAAGAGAGCACTGGATCAGAAAAATCTTGGCCTATTGAGGGTCTCCACTAAAACGTTCTGGGGGAGCGAGTGGAATAACCGGTGACAAGGAATGAACAACCTGAGTGGTGTTTCTAGGGGGATGAATTGGGGTGGAACTAGAAGCTGAGTCTCAGGAGACAATGCTGTAAAACTAGTTCCAGAAAAATAACAGTCCATTTTACTAGCTACATCTGTGGTTTCTCTCCTAGAGGCCAACAAGTCCTGTCTCAAACTCCTTTTCTATTCTCTAACTTCTAACAACTCCTTTTGTATTGCTTCCAAAACCCCCCCAATTTTTTTTAAATCAAAACCTTCTGCCATTCTGCTCAAGTGATTAAATATTTTGTGGGCACTTCACTCTGTCAGAGCGACTGTCAATAGTTCCCATCAAACTTCACGGGAGCCCAATGCATCTTATTCCCAATGCCTCCCTGGGATCCTCTCCACAACCTTTAAATAGAACTATAGGGAAGTGAAGGAATTCTCAAGGGGAAAGAGGATGGGGTTTGAGAAAAGACTGCCTCGTCTTCTCCAAAAATTTAATTGAATTGTTATTTTTATTCTAATAAAATTACTACCAATAGCTCAGAAAGAAAGTTCTATTTCTCATTCGAATACAGCACATTACTAGCAAGAGTGATATTTCTTCATCATCAAATACTTTATTTCTGCCTAAACGGCCATAAAAGTAAAAACAATGTAAAAACACAATACATACACAATTAATTAAAATACGCTCATCCAACGCGCGTTACAACGCACATATATACATCTGATTCGTGGAAAGTCATAATGGTTTTGGGCAGGTCCCACAGAGTTGCCACAACAGTCTAGACGCTAGCCTATCAACATAACGCTATGCAAAAAGCTTGTGCAATATATGAGCATAATGTTGCAATTTATCTTGTGCCAATGATTAATTTCCGTTAAAATATATGTACAATAACTATGCAATAGTGCAAATATTATGCTAGACGTTGCGCTTGACCATCGACATTTCCGGATAAAGTGCGTATGCAAGAGGTACAGTAATTAATACTATTCGGTTGCTCTCTTAAATAAGTTCAAAAATCTAGCTTTTTCAAACTGGATCTAGAAATTCTTAACATTTTCAAAGATATTTCTAAAATTAAAAAAACTCTATAAGGGCATAACAATTAAAACCATTTTGATAGTTACACCGAAGCTATCTATTTGTCCTTCTAAAAACTATGCACATTCAGCTTGACTACTCATACGAAGTAATGTACCCCAACTTGAAGTATGAACTTTTGACCTCGATTCCTGGTAATACAATTAAAAAGTGCTTAACATTTTTGGCCTCTCTTTATCCTTATGAAATTAGCAGCCAATAAGAAACGACTGAGGCCAAATACTATGAGGCGGGAATTATCTGTTTTTAGCATCCGCATCACGTAATATTTGCGATTTTATATACTGGGCAAAAGAACAGAACATGTGAGATATCCTCATCAACTCCCATCAGACACAAGCTACAATAGGCCTCCCCCTCCTTGTTTTGTGTTGTTGCTGTAAAGATCTTACCCGTAATAGATTCTGCAGGAGCGCCCAGGAGTCTGTGAAGATGTCGTAGCTAGCCCCTGCCTTCCGCCAGCACCTAATGCCTCTATCAGAACCTAGAGAGCACAGGTACTAGGGGAAAACAGGGGAACAAAACAAGGTAAGGGGGGAAGAGATCTCCGCAACCACAGTCCACTGCTCTTTTAGATGCAACAATATGGATGGTGTCTGGTCTCTGTAGATCTCCCTGGATACTGTGTCTAGAAAGGAATGTCAGAGTTAGGAGACAGATAGAGACAAGCAGTGGAATGGTGTTCAACTGTAACCCAGAAGAGGAATAAAACAAATACCTAAGGTCTGCGGTTGGGAGCAGTATGTTTGTGGAGGGCAATCTGGGGTGAAGCTGTCTAGACGTATCCCTACAACTGAGAACAGAGGAAACAATATATATGAGTTCCACTACTCTCCCAAGGACTCCCCCCTTCCCGTCTGCATGCTTTTTCCCCGTTACCAGATATACAAGCAGGGCGATGCTCTGATGTGAGACTGCTCCACAATAGTCCAAGTCAGCAGTGAGTAGGTGGTGTCTTCGTTATCACCCTTGGCAGAGTGAATAGCTTTAGTCAAGCCTCAGATACCATAATCCAGAGAGGCACACGGAGGACCTCTAATCCAAACGAGAGTGGTACCAGCGGAGATAGCACCAGGCGGGAGGAAGTGGCCACAGGGGAAGGAAGCACCCCAGACACCCGGCCGGCCCCCGGGATGCAGCTCCGGAAAGGCGGGCGGAGCGCTGGGTATGCAAACCCCCCAGCAGTGAAGGGAAAGCACCCCAGACACCCGGCCGGCCCCCGGGAGATAGCTCCAGAAAGGCGGGCGGAGCGCTGGGTATGCGGGGCTGTTAAAGGAGGAGGGAAAGGTTGAGACGAATGCCTAGGAACGGCACTCCAAAAACAACAGAAAACTTGTCCTGCCGCGGGAATACACGGCCAGGCAGGAAATCAGTCTTCAGGGCAGAAACACAAGGAGTAATGACTCCAAACCGGCCAAAACCAAGTCTCCGGCAAACGAACGCCATGGAAGGCGTCTAACATCCAGATACAGGAAGCGAATGACAGGAAACAGGAAACGGATCACACGAATACGAGGCAAACACTAGAACGCGAAGCCTCGAGTCCTTGCGCGTTCCGCTTTTCTAGCGTCTCGTCCCTTAAGGAGCATGCGCGTAGACACAGTCACTACTCACTGCGTCCTGCGCTCGACAATCCTGACAGTTGCCCATTTGGAAAAAAAGGTATCATATTTGAATTTCAAGTATAGACTTTTTCCCAACTGAGGTTCTATTTCATCCAGAAATTATTCAAAACAAGGGGTTATTTTAAACTGGAGGAATTGCATGGTGAGCCTGCCCAGAGTACTATTTGAGGTTACCGTGTGTTTTGTAAAGTTCTAGAATATGAGCTTGAGCTCACGTTTTGATTCCAGAGTCAGCAATCGTGGATGCGTCCAGTATCTACTCAAACCTAGATCAAAGAGCCATTTTCGAATATGGCTTGACCAAGGGAAAGTAACTTGAGTAGCAAGTTCCAGTAATTCACTGAGTGATTCTCTGTATGTTGCTAGCTCCGGTGTGGTCCAAGTTCTAATCCAGAATGACAAGGTTCTCCAAATGGCTAGGTGCTCCAACCGTTTAATACCCAGATCATAGGTCAGGGGAATCAAAGGCGTGTGATGTGGGAGGGACACAAACACTCTCAGAATTGTATTTTTCCCTGTAATTAGGGATTTGAGATTGCTGCTGCCCCATATCTCTGAACCATAAAAGGCGGCAGTTTGGGCTCTGGCCCTATATACTTCCAGAGCAGGAGTAATAGCTTTTGAAGATGTTGATGCTTGCTTTTTTACAATGGGGATAGAGTTCTGCATTAAGATGGCCTTTGATTTCTCTATTTGTGGGGCCCAGGAAAGTCTAGAATCTAGAGTAACTCCTAAGTATACGAAGTTCGATACACGTTCTATAGCTGTGTCGTTCAAATATATTTTATTCTTGAAACTTTTATGTGGCCTGATGGTCATATATTTTGTTTTGGTTGGATTAACCTCAAGGCCTTTTATTTTACAATATTTGTTGAGGCTACGGAGTAGATTCTGTAGGCCACTGGGTGTTTGCGACAGCAGAATAGTGTCATCTGCGAATGTTAGGGCGCAGATATTTCTTATTACTGTGGTCTTTTTAACATACTTGTTATAGGCCATAAATTGAGGAAAAACATTAGCTACTATATTCTAATTATATTTCGCTTATTTCCTTTCCTAGGTACTTGTGTGCCTGCTGTAAAGAACCTGTAGGTAAGGAATTGGCTGAACTCCTTGTATGTCTCTGTAGATGAGCGAAGCAAACTGGAATTTCTTCTTTTCTTTTAAATTCTCTTCACTGTCACCTCAAGGAAACATCACTGTGAACTAATGCACTCCTGATGCATCGGTACACTACTCTTCCGACTAGTGTCAAAATGAAACTCTAACTCTCTAGCCCTGACTCTAATGTGCACGAACGAGATGGCACCGCTACTCTCCTAACTAGCCTTGGTGAAGTGCGCAGTTGGGCGGGTGCTCGCGAGCCTCATACTATTCTTCTGACCTCGTACTCTCAGCAGGAAAGCTGGAGCACTGACTCTGGAACACAGGTGGCGGCCATATTGGAAAACTGTGATCTCATCAATGCAGTCCAAGAGTGGATTTTTAACTCCCCCTGGCAATGAGACAAACGGGGGCTTTTCCTTCTGTTCTGAGCTACCGCCCCTATTGATTGGTAAGTGCGGTCTTGTCTTTTGCCCTGATTCCTGACACATGGCTAGTGTTTGAGGGAATGGGTAAGTGCAATTTTAGTGCCTAAGTGATTGGATGAGTGCATGGGTAGTGCCTGGCTGATTGCATTAGTGCAAAATACTGCCTTGGTGATTGGATGAGTGCATTGGTAGTACCTGGGTGATTGAAGGAATGCATGGGTAGTGCCTGGGTGCACAGATGAGTGCATGGGTAGTGTTTGAGGGAATGGATGAGTGCAATAGTAGTGCCTGGGTGATTGGATAAGTGCATGGGTAGTGCCTGGGTGATTGCAGGCATGCATGGGTAGTGCCTGAGTGCATGGATGAGGCAGTGGATGAGTGCAATATTAGTGTCCGAGTGATTGGATGAGTGCATGGGTTGGGTAGTGCCTGGCTGATTGCATGAGTGCAGGGGTAGTGCCTGGGTGATTGGAGTAGTACATGGGTAGTGCCTTAGTACATGGATGAGTGCATTGATGTACATGGATGAGTGCATTGATAGTGTATGAGGGAATACATGAGTTCAACAGTAGTACCTGAGTGGTTAGATGAGTCCATGGGCAGTGCCTGGCTGATTGCATGAGTGCAGGGGTAGTACCTGTGTGATTGGAGGAGTGCATGGGTAGAGCCTGTGTGCATGGATGAGTGCATGGATAGTTTTTGAGGGAATAGATGAGTGCATGAGTAGTGCATGACTAGTGCTTGAGAGAATGGATGAGTACAACAGAAGTACCTGAGTGATTGCATGAGGGCAGGGGTAGAGTCTGAGTGCATGGGTAGAGCCTGAGTGCATGGATAGTGCCTGGGTGCTTAAAGGAAAGCACGGGTAGTACCTGAGTGCATGGATGAGTGCACGCGTGGTGCCTGACTGATTGCATGAATGTAGGGGTGGTGACTGCAGGAATGCATGGGTAGTGCCTGAGTGCAGGGATGTGCATGGTTAGTGTTTGAGACAATGGATGAGTGCAATATTAGCACCTGAATGATTGGATAAGTGCATGGGTGGGTCCTGGCTGATTGCATGAGTGCAGGGGTAGTGCCTGGGTGATTGGAGGAATGCATGGGTAGTGCCTGGGTGCACAGATGAGTGCATGGGTAGTGTTTGAGGGAATAGATGAGTGCATAACTAGTGTTTGAGAGAATGGATGAGTACAACAGAAGTACCTGAGTGATTGCATGAGTGCATGGGTAGAGCCTGTGTGCATGGAGCAGTGCATGGCTAGAGCCTGATTACATCGATGGGTGCATGGGTAGTGCCTGGGTGAGTGAAGGAGTGTATGGGTAGTGCCTGAGTGCACAGATGAGTGCATGGGTAGTGCTCGAGGGAATGGATGAGTACAATAGTAGTTCCTGAGTGCTTGGGTAGAGCCTGAGTGCATGGATAAGTGCATGGGTAGTGCCTGGGTGATTAAAGGAGTGCATGGGTAGTGCCTGAGTACATGGATGAGTGCATCGGTAATGGTTGAGGGAATGCATGAGTGCAATAGTAATGCCTGAGTGATTGGATGAGTGTATGTGTAGTGCCTAGATGATTGCATGAGTGTGGAGTAGTACCTGCCTGATGATATCTGAAAGTTTTTAGATAATGCAACAGTTCAACATTATTTTTATTAGAAATAAATAACACATAAATGAACGTTATCATGCATATTATGTTATTTGTTCTTACTTGTTTAGTAATTTAGATACATAACTGTGGAACTATTTTAGAATAGCATTCTTGTGAACTGAATTGAAACTCTTTTCAAACTTCACCATTACCTACTGTAACGAAGAAGAAAAAAATGTAATACAATGAAATGCATCACAGAAATTAAAATGTAACACTTAAGAACACAACATAATTTTAGATTTACATAACACTTCTACTGAACTTCACCATTCCTAGTGATTTCAACATAGTATCATCATTGAACAGCGGGGAAAAAACAATCAGCGAGATTGTGAAAAAAATAAAAATTACCGCAAAGCATCATTTCCAATATGTGATTTCCAATATGTGTAGCTATATGTTTACCTATCCAAAGTTTCTTAATTACGTTGAACTTGTACATTAAGTCTTTTATTACTCTCAAGTACATTTGCTAAAATGTACACTCTCATTTACATCTGGTACAATATAGACAACAAATATATAAACTATTGCTTTTAAACACAATTTTCCAAATGCAAAATCAATTAGCACAAATAATAACCCAAACACTAATTATAAATAGTAATTGTTTCAGTCCTGTCCACTTTCTGTTCACATCTTCCCAATAGGCCGAATAATGTATTCAAAACATTCACTTCAAAAAATCCAATATAAATTTGTTAGTTCATGTTCAAATGGCTGAATAATGTATTCAAAACTTTGGCTTCAAAAATATCAAATATGAATTTGGTAATTCGAAAGGCAACCTAGATTTGAATTGCACAAGTGGGCATCATTGCAATGTGTCCATCCTTTATTACACTTTAAATACACAGTATAGTGTCCAGATTTTGTAGTAGGTCCATCATGGAAAATAATGGCCACTGCTATAAATGTTCTTTCTGAAATAGATATTTGACTTGCAACACATTTTTTTTATTTTGGTTTCCAATTTTCTTCCATTTGCTCTACAACATTTAAACATTAAAATTAGATATTTTCCAGATCTTTCTATATGTAATGAAGACAACATCTCTGATTTACCATGTGAACAGTTCATATCCTGATTGGCTGTTTTTAATAATTTGTTGAATGGTACAGATTTGCAACATGGTATCATCAAGTATATGAATCGTTCTGTGTCAATTTCAGTGCTGGAAGTAAATGAACACTCTTCACATTTATGATCCCATCTGTAACTTACTCCTAGGTTTTCAATCTGTATTCTTTCATGTTCTATTACTCTAAGCATAAGCATTAAAAATTATTGTGCATCTTGTTGTACATTAAGAGTAAATGTCAAAGAACCAGTATATATGTCCAAAAGATGTCGAACATAAGAAGCAGTATGGATTTTACTTCTGTCAGTTAGCAACTGTTGAAATACATGACGTAATTAAGAACATTTTTTTTTCATGATTTCCTATATTCCTCTTTTAGATAAAACACAACTTTTAAAATCACATTAGCATAGCAGTTAATACGTAAACTGTTTTCCAACTGGTATCCCACATTCGCATCAACAGTTCCCATTTTCATTTTCTTTACACCTTCATGATTCTCTTCAATTGTTTTCTTTTTTTGAACCTCAATTGAATGTTTGACATATTTCCTTTTTGGACGCACTACACATTTCTCATATATGGGACATTCACCTAAATGAGGAGTATAAAGTTCCTTATTAGCTGGCTTTCTAAAGCTTGTTTACCATGATTTGTTAATACACCAATTCTTATATCTTGAAGAATATTTCCATAATGTTCATCACTTGCTTGTCGCATACATAAGTTCTTTATATTCAAAATGTGACCAAATGTTCACATTTCCTATACTTCCCAAAGATTTTCTAGTATCTTCATGGACAAGTGTTTTTAAAACAGGTTGCCCTTTTACAGGAGTAAGTTGTAGTAGATCGCCGAATACAATTACATGTTTTCCTCCAAATAGAACATCGTAATCTGTTTTTTAAATCTGATGCATTCTCAAGTGTACAAAGGCAAGCCTTAAGTTTGAGACCATGCTCACCTCATCAATGGTTAGAAATATAATTTTCTTCATTACATTTGAAACTTCATAACAAGCTTCTCCAGATAGCTTGTGATATTCCAATATATTTTCTTGTTCAACTGGTAGCATAAGTAATCAATGTAAAGTAATGCCTTTAATGTTGTATGCTGCGAATCTAGTAGGAGCTGTTATAACACAAGATACATGTGATTCTGTAGTTTTGTACAAATAACTAGTCAAAACTTTAATTAAGAAACTTTTTCCTGTTCCAGCTTGACCACTGATGTACATTAGAATACGTTTAAATGATGAGCATTGGCATTCTTCTTTTCATGTTGCAAACCATGTTGTATCTGTTCTATCACTTGTAGATATATTTCTGTTTGTTCAATGTTTCATTTTTCTTCTAACTTTTCCAAATTAATAATATCCTGTTGTGCTTGTTGCATTGCAGTTTCTACTTCATTCATGGCTATTGCTGCTTCATTTTCAATAATTGTATGTCCTTGTGAATCTTGACTTAGTGGGCTCAAACTTTGACTATCTTGAGAACTGTCTCTAGCTATTTCCACTGCAATAGTAGTTTCTTGTTCAATCTCATCATTTACCATTTGTAGATAAGTTGGGAAGATTGTGTATTAAATGCTAGCATTTTTTTGTAGGAGAGTTTTATTAGTTTTCAAAACAAACATAGTCTGGTGTGAGTAAAGAACTATAACGTTTCATTAATAAAGTTTTTTTCACATTCAGGGCAAAAATATTTTTCTGTCAATATTTTAGATTTTTATTTATTTATTAATTAACATTTTCATTAATACACATATGTCATACAATGAATAATCACAGTTGTTCTAATGTAAAGTGTTGCACAAAAGCGTAAGCTACAAACTAAACAAAACAGCTTGATGGATGCTGGTTCCCATTAGGATCATGAGGTGGTACTACACAATTGGCCTGCCCATATCAAGCCACCTCGGGGAGTGGACACATACCCAACCAGTGTTGCTATCTCAGGGTGATGTTTTGCAGACTAAACTGGAGTCTGTGATTCTGATGGTTCTGGCTCATGTTTGTCAGTGCGGTCTAATGAGGCAGTGGCATCAGTCTGGAGCATTTTCAGCCAGTCAAGGAAGGGCCCCCATATATCTTTCAGTCTTGAGGCTGTGGGCATTAGTTCCCAGAAAGTGGAGAGTTGGTTATGGCTAAAGGTGACATCTTGAATCCATGCTTTCGCCGTGGGACCTCTTTTTCCCCCAATGGATTGACACTGTGTTTAGCTAATAAGAGGAGCATGGGGTGTAGTTTATGAGTATCAGCTTTGGTGTCCTTCAGATACCCCAATAATCCAATGAGGGGTCACTGGGTGTCTCTTATTATGTTAAAAACGTCAGACCAGTAGGTAGCCATGGGTGGCCAGTCCCAGGCCATATGTAAAAAGGTAGCTGGGGTGAAGCAACACTTCCAGCAGTTTTCATCAGGCCTGATCCCCATGCTGTAAAGCTGAGAGAGGGTCCTATAAAAACTATGCAAATACTTAAAATGTATTAACCTCAGTTTATAATTAGGGGAGAGCATTTGAAGTTGACCACAACAGAACGCCCACTGTTCCTACTTTACGTGGCCATCTAGTTCCGCATTCAAATTGCGATGGGATCTAGAGTCAGTCGGTGTGGTAGTATTCTGCATGCAACTGTACAATTGCGTGACGAGTTTGTAGGGCAATGCATTTGCTAACATCTGTTCTAGGGCTGGCAGCTGGGGCTGTGTTGTAGGGAAGGTCATATGGAGTTTACTACACGTGGCTCTGATTTTATAATAAAGGAATAGCTCAGAGAACCCCTTCGAGCCCGCAGTCGCGAGGTCCGGCGGTGGTCAGAAATTATCGTCATGGTAGAGATCCGCAAAGGTCTCCAGGCCCATTCATTTTGCTAGCTTCACATTTTCACCGTCTGTCATAGAGGGGATTATTGGGTTGCGTTTTGGGCAAGGAGCATCAAGGGTGCATACAGTATCTCCAGACTGGCCCTGGTGCGAAGTCTGTCCCACGCCTATCTATCCTGTCCCTAGTACTCCGATAGGACTTGTGTAGAGCCACTCAGAACAGGATTGGGCCGCAATGTCTGTCTCAACTGCCACATGGGTCTGGAATGGGGTATAACCAGTAATGCAAATATTGGGCCTCTGCGCAGAAGGCATAAAGCGGCATGTCTCGAGACCCCAGCCCTCCCCGCATCAAGGGGAGAGAGAGCAATTCCCATGAAACACACGTTTGTTTACCTGCCCATATCATTGATATTCGTAAAGAACGAAGAGTTTTGAAGAATGCTTGTGTGAGCGGTATAGGAATGTTTATGAATAAATAGAAGAACTTGGGTAACACAACCATTTTAATGATAGCTATCCTTCCAGGTAGAGAGACTGGTAATTTAGGCCGCGTTTTCATTTTGCCCTCCAACCAAGAGACAGCACAACCATAATTTAAATTCTAGATTTCTTGTTTGTCGCGACTGAGCCAGATGCCCATGTATTTCACAGGTCCATCCGCACAGTTCAATGGGTATTCTAAGACTAAGGGTTTAGTTGTCTCCGTTAGTGGGAATAGGGTGGACTTGGCCCAATATATGAAAATACAGGAGAGGCCTCCAAACTTTATAAGCTCCCTAAGGATGGGGCCTACATTTTCTTCCAGATCCATTATATATAACTTCATGTCATCAGCATAGAGAGAAATTAGGAGCCCTCTGGTGCTGAATCCTAATCCTCTAGCTGCATGATGTTGGCGGATTCTCGCCACTACCGGCTCCATCAAGATAGCAAAGAGGAGAGGGGACACCCCTGCTGGCTTCCACGGATAATACAGAAGGGACTTGAGAGCATACCATTCATGCGCAATCTGGCTGATGGCTCCATATACAGCAAGCTTATTTGGTGTATAAATGCCGGACTGAGTCCAATCCTCCCCAGACTGGCAAACAGATACGGCCACTCCAGCGAATCTAATGTTTTAGTTGCGTCTAAAAAAGCCACTAATGCCTTCGAGTTGGGGTTCAAATAATGCAATACAGTGAAGAAGGTACGGATATTATGGGCCGTAGATCTGACAGGGATAAATCCTGACTGGTCTGGTCTTCCTATTAGGGAAAGCAATGGTTGCAGTCTATTCGCGAGCAGTTTCACATAGATCTTGGCATCTATGTTTATTAAAGATACGGGCCTATAAGAGTCTATTTCGTGGCTGGGTTTCCCAGGTTTCAATAACTTTTGAATAATCTCCTCTCTCATAGATGGGGGAAGAGTGCCAGGGTTTTGTGCTTCATCAAGATACTGCAAGGATGCGGGGTGCAAGTAGAGAGGTGTAGACCTTATAAAAAGCGGTTGTTAAACTGCCAGAGCCGGAAGCTTTGTCTCGGGGCAGACTGTTGATCACCTGCAATATATCATCTGAGGTTAATGGTTCATCTAGATAGGCTCTGTGTGCCCACCCCAACCATAACAGCTCAATGGAGTGCAAAAAGGGTAGGAGTTCCACGAAGGTTGTCCGGTGATTGGCAGTGTATAAGTTGGTGTAGAATGTGGTAAAATGTTCCAGTATCTCGCATGGACCTCGAATAACTGTGTGTTCATCCCCTCTAATCTCAGATATGTATGTGATAGTGTGAGGCGTTCTGAGCATGTTCACTAGCATTCTACCTGGCCTATCTTCCTCCCCATAGTGACGAGCCTGTGCGTGTTTGCCCATGAATTTAACTTTGCGCTGCACCTCTTCCTCAAATTTCGTGATGTGTTCTTTAATGGAAGGAAGAAGCCTTGGGTCATCAGAGGCATAATATTTAGATTCAAGCTCTTTGATGCTTTTTTCAAGGGTGGTCAGCTTACCTCTAATTGCCTTTAATACACCAGTGTGTCTTACTATCCATTTCCCCCATATCACTACTTTGAACGCCTCCCACAGAGTCCCTTGTGTTGATACAGACCCCTCATTAGTTGCGAAGTATTCTTGAATATCATTGTATATTTCTTCACGAAAAGCCGGGTCAAGTAGGGCATTTGGGGAGAGTCTCCAGCTGCATCAGGAACGACCAGCTTCAGGAGACAGGGGCGTGATCTGATAAAGTTCTAGGGAGGTGTGTGTTTACTGTTGTCCAGATTGCAATATCTGGAGACACCAGCCAGTAGTCCATCCTGGACCACGCTCCATGATAAGCTGATATGCACGTGCCCTCAGCAACACCCGGGTGCCTCTTTCTCCAAACTTCTGTCAGGTTATTGTCTGCTAGGATGGCATTCAGCTAATCACTGGAATTGGAGTGCAAAGTGAGAGATGTTCCCTTTCTATCAAGAGTATCATCCAGTACAGCATTAAAGTTGCCGCCCCACATTATAGTGTCACATCCCATAAGTTGGATTTTAGCCCAAATGTCCTGAAAGAAATCAGGCCGATCAACATTTGGTCCATACACTGCTGCCAGTGTCACCCTCATGCCGCCCAGCACGCCCCCCAGGATCACAATACACCCATCGGGATTTAGTCGATCATCTTCCAATCTAACCACCGTTGAATTAAAATTGTAACCCCTCTCGGGTAGTTTGAATAGATAGAGGAAAAAGTATGTTCCCTGCGTTTATAATGTAGCTTGAGGTGGGATGAGCTATTTAAATGGGTCTCTTACAAGAAACATATGTCAACATGATGTCTGCCTAGATAGGAGTGGACTAGTCCAGCCTTCCTAGTGTCATTTAGTCCCTGAACGTTCCATATTAAAAGACTGTAGTTAATTATGGCCCTAACAGGTTCGTACAATGGCAAGCTAATGTCTGCGTGTTGTGCCTTAAGTGTTGATTGAGTCCACGGTGTGCCCTCCCCTGAGTGACAGGATCTAAATGTTAGTGTAGTGTCTTGTTGCCAAAGATATTGCCAAAGATATTGCAATTTCTGTCTGAGATAGCAGGACTACTTAGTGCTACTCTGATGAACTTGGGAGTTCTCGCTAGAGGCGTGGGGTCTCTGGCATTCAGCCCTACCGTAAGACGAGTGGGAGAGTATAATAAGAAGAGCCAGCGGTGCTTGTGCTGGTTGCCAACATATACCAGGCAACTCATCTTCTGTAACCTGAGATAATATATACAGCACGATTGTGTCATCTGTCATTCTGGGTTCCATAGAGGCACAGTGTCTGAATATACGAAAGCAAGACCCTCACACCAACCCGTGAAACATTCAGTCATTATCACTAAGGATTGCGTCCGAGTTCTGGGACTTTGTCAGCTTTGCAGTGCGCCTCTGCCCCCTCACATGTTTGGCGAACTTCAGTGCAGATTTCACGTCAGTAAAGTAATGTGCAGTGCCATCGAGTGTGACTTTCAGTTTAGCGGGGTGAAGGAGTGCATATGGAATCTCCGCCTGTGAGAGGATGCGTTTGACAGGAACAAACTGCCGGTGAGCCACTTGCACCATAAGAGTAAAGTCTAGGAAGCACAATATAGTGTTACCTTTGCTTGATGATTCCTCTTTCCCTGGCCAGACGTTTGACTACGTTCTTGTCTCTGTAGTTCAGGAGCCAGGCCAGTATCAGTCGGGGAGCAGATCCCACTGGCGGCTTCAGGCCCAGAGTGCTTTGCACCCTCTCAACAATAGATACTTCTGACAGGTCCAAGCCAAACAGTTCTCGCAGTAACTCCTCCACATATACTTCCATTTTAAGAATGGCAGTCGTCTCCGGGATGTCCATGATACGTATGTTGTTTCACCTGGATTGAGCCTCCAAGTCATTATTCTTGGCTCTGATCATTGTCACGATTTTGTCCATCTGGTGCAGTTGTTCCTTAGCCTCGACCTGGAAGTCATGGGCATCTGAAGTACGATTCTCAAGCTGGTCCAGCTGCGTGTCATGCATGTCCACTCATTGTCTGACCATGTCCAGTTGTGAAGTAAGGAGATCAAGCTTGGTGTCGATGGTCTTCAGGCTGGACCTCATCTCCAGCAAGAGTGAGCAGAGGTCCTCCCCCTGATCATTTGCCGCTTCAGAGGGGGGTTTGTCGCCCTTGCTCTCAGTCCCCATTTCCATTTGCCTGGTGAGCCTCTTATTGTCTAAGGTAAATTTCGTCAAGTTTGCCCATGGATATCGTAGTGTTTGGCACCTGCGTTGTGTGTCCAGGGACTCCTCAGAACGACTCTCCATCCCCCAAGGCAAATATCGCTGTTCACAAGAAGACTCTATGAGCTGGGGATGGTAGAAGCGCCTCGGGCCCTGAGCGATATTTTCCCAGTTCACAGCTCCTAGTATCACTATGCTTCGTGTCCCGGAAAGAAACGAGGACAGCGAGGCTCTCAAGCCTACCAGCGGTCCGAGCACAGTGTGATGATCAACGCACCTTCTCGCCCAGAGCAACCACAGTCCTGCAGCAGTTGCAGCGCAGGCCCAAGGTCAGTTATATGTTCACTCCTCAGAGCGAGCCTTGGCGCTATCTCTGCCTCAGCTATGGGTCACTGCGCCAGAGCTCCGTGAACATGTAGGAGTCACAATGGGCAGGGTCGCTGCACACACACCCCGGGGGAATTTTCCAGCCCTCCTCCAGTACTATTTAATAGCAAGCCCCAAGTCGGGGCAGCGCGACTTACATGCGTATGTCATAACTCCTCCATGTGCAGCACCCATGATGTTTCGAGCGGAGCTCTGCATGGAGAGGGGGCTTGCTCTTACTGTTGGGAGCGAAGGATATCACCGCCAGTCACTCAGCCACCCTCTCCCACCCATTACCTTGTCAGGGTGTGCCGCACGATCTGTACCTCTGGCACCGGTCCATTTAAGAGCACCCGTATCTGCTGCTAACGTCCGAGAGGTCCCACAATCTGCACCGCAAGCGTGACCGCTGGGCTGCAATGCCACTCCGGTGATTCCTAAATGGCGGCTGCCCTACCCCTCCTCCGGGCCTCAGCGGCTGTATTTAACTGGCCATCCCACGCTTTGCTAGACTCACCACGGTCTGTCGAAAGGTCCGGATGGGCCGTCCACACTCAATTTCAGTCCGCTGTGCCGGATGTGTATTTATCAGATACAGTAAGTGCAGTGCCTCTGCTTCGGGGTAAGCTGAGCGCTGCTTCTCCAGCCCTGCAGGATTGAATGGGCAGCGCTATTTCTTTACCAGAACATCACAGCTTGTGCCTAGTACTTTAGGGAGTATGGTGCTGTTGATTTCTGCACCAGCTGGCGACTCCAAAAATCAGATTCTAGCAGGATTTTATCTCAGCTGGCAGAGCACAGTCAAAGAGCGGCCATCTTGCTTCCCGTTGAGACCAAGCCCCCCGCATTGAATGCTATCTTTACATGCATTAAAAGAATCTTCATAGCAGTCGAAATCTCCAAGTAATTCTGCTTCACTGTGTCAAGGCTTGAACAATTGCAGAAGAGCGAAATAGAAAAATTCACTCTTATGTGGACTTTTTCAACTGAGTTTTCGGTGGTTAATAAGATTTACTTTGACCTGTTATACCAAACATCCATCACATCCAATTACTGCATATTTTTCTTTATTTATTTTTTCAGTAATGTTTCTTTTAAAGTAATAATGTTGAAGTATTTCATAAAGACATATGTTTTCCAGATATGAGCTCCTTTTGGGATAGTATGTATCCAATATGTTAGTTTTAACAATATCTGTACTTTCTGGTTCATTCAGTGCTAAGTATTTGATTTCTTGTAATGTATTTCAATTCTCTATTTCCTGTGCAGGCAAGACCTAAACTTATCCAAATTATTCCTCTTGACTTTGAATATAAACTGGCAGAGCTCAACTCATCCGGACATTCATAGTATCCAATCTCTCAGTTGGTAAGCATTTCAAGCTCAGGCTGTACAATTTCTTGCTAAGAGTCTTTTCCTGTGAAATTTCTTCCCACATTTCTTTCATCTCTGTCTTTTTAGATTTAGTTATATATGATATAACATAGCGAGCAACAGCAACTGAATTATCTGCAACATATTGAATATCCATGTTTGCATTCCACATTGTCAAAATCACTGATTTGTGGTCATTAATGTACTTTGACTCTTCATTTCTTTTTCAGGTTGTATGTATTCTTTCAAGATTTCCAACTTATTGTATGCCTTACTGCTGACATAGAACTATTAACTCTTCCTTTAGAAATTTTTGGTTGTGGGAATCCAAAAAGACACTTTGTATAAAATTTTCCCTTAGACTTGTACTTTCGTCGACAGTATTTGCCACAGTGATGGCTTAGAAACCGTAAAACTTGTTGTCTCAAGGTATTTTCTCCTCCTTCTCTTGGAATGGCACAGGTAACATACTGTTCAATGAAAGACAAAATACGTTCTTCAATATCAGTTCCAAATTTTGGAGCATTCTTGATCCATAATAGCATGTGTGTATGAGGAGCACCTCTTGCTTGTAGAAGATGAACTCCTGTTTTTAATATACGGTTCACTGCATATGAAAGTGCTGACAAATCACTTTCAAAGAGAAGATGAAATATACAGAATACACTGTTGAAATCTTGGATCTTCCGAGTACAATCTTGTCGAGAGGTATTCTGAAGCTGGAATCTGTACTGCACGTTCATCAGATCATCCCTTCTACAGTGTGGAACAGCTGTGGAAAACAACGTGCTTGTAAACTTTTTTCCCATACGCTCATGGGAGTTCCCTTCACTTTCTTCATTTGAAAAATACAATATTGTTTCCTATCACTTTTTTTTAATGTAGAGGATGTATACTGTATTGTTCATAAATCTCTTCTCTCCTAGACTTGTCCACTTTTTCTATTTGGCCACTTGAAATTTCTGTTTCATCTAAACATATTTCCGGTTCATCAACGCTTACATTCTTATAATAAATATTATTCTGCACCAGAATCAATGTAGCCTTTTGAAGTTTGTTAACATAACAACGACGACTCGGTTGGTACACCATTAATTAAATTAACTACAGGCTCATTTTCCCCCCTGACAATTTCAATGCCTTTCTTAAAATCTAAAGGTAAGTACACAACTCTTCCTTTCAGACCTCTTTTTAAATCTGTTGGTGACAGCTTACCTGTTTTAGGCTCCATATGAACTATAGACTGAAATGGGTGCACAGATAAGATTAGAATGGACATTAGCAATGACTTGTGTCCGGTATGCCAGTCTAGTAAAAAATCAGTGGCCCATCTATTGTTTGCCTGTGCTGGATACGAAGCTCCACGCCTTGTTTGGTTGACACCAATCTGCAAGCTTTTAGGAACAAGAAGGTCTAGCGAAGCAGAGAGAATTTTAAGAACTGACACAGCAACTCCGATTGCAATAGCAATGGCAAAATACCTGGGGTGGTCGTGGGTAATAAGATCACGCTTCCTTCTACCAGTACAAGGCTAAAAGAGGCAGTGTTAATATGTATTCAACCTAGTTATTATAGTAGACATTTGCTTGAATTGAACATTGGTCCTAATCATCTATGTCCTGTAATCTGTAAACTGTACTTTTTTCTAAAATAAGTTTTTATTACATGAACTTTTAGCTGGTTTTTAACGTTGCATATATTACTCTTAAGGTGATTCTATTTATCCATCCATTTAGGCTTGTATTACATTTTAGCTGATGTTTTATGAAATCACTTTTGAATGTATTTTGTACGTGCTTTTATGACTTAATATGTCGAATACAGCTTATTGGATTGGAATGGACTCATATGTTTTCAAATCTACCAGTTTCTGAGGAATAGCTGACAACTCAAAGTTGTTATGTACTGCTCTAGCTGGCATTTTGTTCTCTTCTACTTTTTTGTAACAATGTTTACAAATACGTTGATCAGTTGCCAACTCAAAATGACCTTCCACCAACAAATGCAGGACTTTTACCTAGTAGAGTCTCCTTACTAACTTACGTATTTCTGAGTGGTGTACTGCTAACATTCTTAAATGATGGAAAGTACTTTGACACACTTTTCTCAAAAGACAAGCCAGAGAATGACCCTGCAAGTTAGTATATTTTCTTACATTATATGGATCTAGTCCTCCAACACTGTGAGTAGTTGCTGAATAGTGAAACGGTAGCATAGAATTGAGGTTTAAGACGTGTTGGCAGAGGGACTAGTGATTAGGCTACTTCGTATGAGTCTGTGAAAATATACACTTGCATAAATCTAGGTGTCTGCTTGAAATGTGAAGTGCAGTCTGTCTAGTTTAGAGGACTTCACGGTCTTGTGACCGCGGTATGTCTCTACTTGTACATTTATTTTCACACGTGTTATGCAGCTGAAGATGCTAGATGTATAAAACATAGGGATACATCAATTTGTATGTTTCTTTTATATAGGATGACAGTAGCAAAAGGCACAGACACATGCATGTATGGTTTCAGGACTGTGGTGAGACTTAGAACAGTGACAAGTGAAGGGTTAGTGCTTTATATGTGGGTAGGCGCAATACTCTGAGCAGTTGCCGAATAGTGAAGCTGCAACACAAAAGTGAAGGATTTAGACATGTTGGCTCAGGGATTAGTGATTAGGCTACTGGGTATGAGTCTGTGGTAAGTTACAGTTGAAGTACACCGCATAAATTAAGGTGTCTGCTTGAAATGGGAAGACCAGTCTGTCAAGTTTAAAGGACTGCAAGATCTTTAAACTGAGGTATGCGTCTACTTGTACATGTATTTTTACATGCATTATGCTTATGAAGTTGATAGATGTATAAAACACTGATATACATCTATTTGTATGTTTCTTTTATGTATGATGCCACAAGAAAAAGATACAGACATGTGTGTATGGTTTCTGGAACAAGGTGAGAGTTACAACAGTAACTTGGTAAGGTTTGCTGTATTCGTTTTGGCGAGGCCCAACATTTTGAGCAGTGGATGAATAGTGAAGTTGCAAGAGAAAAGTGAGGTTTAATATATGTTTGTAGAGGGATTAGTGATTAGGCAACTTTGTATTAGTTTATGGAAATGTACACTTATAAATGTAGGTGCCTGCTTGGAATGGGAGCTGCAGTCTGTCAAGTTTAAAGGTCTGCATGGTCTGGTGACTGAGGTATGTCTCTACATGCACATGTATTCTTATATGTGTTATGCATCTGAAGATGCTAATTGTCTGTAACACAGGTATACAACTATTTGTATGTTTCTATTATGTGTGATTCCAACAGCAAAAGGTAGAGGCACATGTATACATATTTTCAGGAACATGGTGACACTTATTGCAAAGATTGACTCTTTCTGCATCTCTGTTGCTTCTTTCTGCATTTATCTTGCATCTTTCTGCTTTGTCTTATGTCTTTCAGCACCTCTATTGCTTTTTTCTGCTCTTCTCTTGTTTCCTTCAGCACCTCTTTTTCTTCTTTCTGCACCCCCTTTCCACTTTCTGCTGCTCTCTTGCCTGTTTCTACACCTTTCTTGCGTGCTTCTGCACTTTTTTGTGTCTTTCTGCACCACATTTTCCTTTCTTTATGTATTCCTCTTGCCTCTTTTTGCACCTCTGTTGTTTCCTTTCACGCTTGTCTTACTACTTTCTCCACCGGTGTTGGTTCTTTTGACACTCATCTTGCTTATTTCTGCACCCATGTTGCCACTTTTTGTACTCCTTTTCCCTCTTTCTGTACCTCTGTTGCCTCTTTGTGCACTTCTCTTGCTTCTATTTACACCCCTCTTGCCTTTTTCTGCATCGCATTCCTCTTTGTGCACCCATCTTTCCGTTTTTGCACTCCTCTTGCCTCTTTCTGCACCTCTCCTGTCTCTTTCTGCACCCCTCTTCCCTGTTTCTATACCTCACTTGCCTCTTTCTGAACTGGTATTACTTCTTTATGCAGTTCTCTTGGTTCTTTCTACACTTATCTTGCCTCTTTCTGCACCCCTCTTGCCTCTTTTTACACCTCTCGTGCATGTTTGTGCACCTCTGTTGTTTCTTTTTCAACCCCTATTGTCTCTTTTTGCACCTCTGTTGCCTTTTTATGTAGCTGTGTTGTTGTTTGGGTATTTCTTTGTGTTGATTCTAAATCTTTCATTTTGTTCCACTTTCTACTTCTTTTATTTCCTGTTTCTGCAGTTGTTTTGCGTGTTTCTACACTTTTGTTTTTTTATTTGTTATAAAGAGAATAGCAATGTAATTGTAATGAATTGCTTATTAGTTATTATGAATATTGAGATGTAATTAATTTAAAATAGTTAATTGATGTAACAAACTATTGAAACTATTGTTTTTAGAACATTATTTTGTATGGATCACAAATTGAAGATGGCAAGAAAACTCAAAAAGAGAAGACAACAAAGAAAACAGAAGTATTTAAAACAAACTCAAAATAGTGCACTAGAAAAAGACCAAAATGTTACTCAGGATAAAGTCTGTTCTGGGAAGAGTACTAAACAATGTCTTGGAACAGTTGCAAACAGATTATACAAAGATGATTATAATGAATGGAAAAAGAACATTTTTACAACAAAGCACAACGAAAAGCAGAATTGTAATGGCAAAAAAACATACATTTTTTGAAATAGTAAACATGTAACAAAAAGACAAACAATTTAAAGAAATACATGTTTGAATGTAGAGTAATTCAAAATGTATTAAAAGATTGTAAAAAGTATTAAAAAAAGATTAGCACCATATAAGAAAAAGCAACACATTGAAAGTGTAGTAGATAGAACTTTTGAATTGAAACAAAAATGATTTTTATTGGTATTGAACAGAATGAGAACATTGGATACAAATATGTGTTTATGAAGGAGAAAAGCAAAAGAAAAAGAATGGTTATTAGAAATCACTTTTGTAAAACTTTTACTGGTGAATGGAAGCCCACTTCCAGTACGGAGTCTTTCTTTAACAAAGAAAGATATTTTCAACAGAACACAATAGTACATGCAGTTGATACTAAAGGTCAATGCTAAGAGATGAAAGATGGTTGTCCCGTTCCAAAAGAAAAAATGGTTATTAAAAGAGTATAAGAAGTAATAGTAATAGCGTGAAAAGTTCAAGGTAAGCTCCTGTATAGTAATGGCGTGAGAAGTTCAAGGCAAGCTCCTGTATATAACAGTTTTTGTAGCAGTATTTGCAGAATTCGACAGGCATCTATTGACATATTATGAATTATTTTACGAGAATATGTCTTAAAAAAAAGTCTTAAACAGAAGATTAAAATGTTACATGGACTAGACCCATGTAAAATAAGAAAATATACTAACTTGCAGGGTCATTCTCTGGCTTGTCTTTCAAAAAAAGTGTTCTCGAAGATAGCAAGGCCCCCTGATAGTTCCTAGGACAGGGTATTATATTTTTGAAAATTAACAACCTAGGCAATTCAAGTGGATAATAATACAAACTAATTCTATATCCACTAGTCAGAACAACTCAATACAATGAAACAAGTATGGAAATTATAGTTGTTGTTTAATTATAATTAATTTGTACATTCATCAATAAAAACATGTTATTATGCATAAACAGGAGTCATTTACTTATTCAAACAAAGGTAATGCTTGTTCTACATGAATAAGGAATTGAACATAGCCAATTCATTTAGATCTACTAACAAGGTACAGATTTAAGTAATGTGTCTTTCAATCTCCACTTCTAGATTTATACATCATTTCCAGTTAATATCCATACAATATGTATAAAAGAAAAGCTATCTACTCCTCGACTGACTGAGTACTATCAGATGAGCACCCAAGTAATAAGGTATAAACTAGAACTAGTTAAATTATACCTTAGAGAAAAACAACTCGCTATAGAGATATAACCATGTATTCTGCATTGTTAGGTATTCGTTTATCTGAAACAACTTTTAACTTCCTGGAACTCCAGCATCTATCAATTGGAGCACAGGTAGATATATAATCGCAGAATAGACCTAAGGTTGATATCTAGCTTTAAAGAAAGACCCAGAACCTATCGCTTCTCTCTCTATTCCTTATCTATTTCTCTTCCACAACTCTAAATAATTAAAAGAATAAGTAAACGACTCCTTATTAAATGGTTATATATACTTACGTATGAGTTGTGCACTTTTCCTTCTATATCCTTTGTTCCCCTTTTATCTACTTAGTAAAATGCTGATTTGAAATAAAAGAAATTAATAGAGTGCTATAATGAAGGCATACCCTATATTAATTTAAGAATAAGTCCTAGTCAGACTCTCGATACGTCAATGTCAGAAAATAACAAATGTGTGATACATATATAAAAGTAGTCATGAAATGTTGTTTAGACCTTTTTCTCTTTTTAAATTACAGGAATTGTGGCTTTTTTCCTGACAAAGGCGTTAATTACGCCGAAACGCGCGTCGAAAAGTATACAATTGTGCCACAACTTTGTTTACTTCTCACTCCTGTGTAGACCACAATTTATTTATTTTTAATCACTGTAATGATTTTAATACCTGTTTATGCATAATAACATGTTTTTATTGATGAATGTACAAATTAATTATAATTAAACAACAACTATAATTTCCATACTTGTTTCATTGTATTGAGTTGTTCTGACTAGTGGATATAGAATTAGTTTGTATTATTATCCAAGATACTTTTCAACATTTAAGAATGTTACCAGTACACCACTAAGAAATGCGGAAGTTAGTAAGGAGACTCTAATATGTAAAAAGTCCTGCTTTATGCTTAAGTGAAATGAACACAGCTCCTTTGCATGGTTCAGTATCAGATGTGCAAAAAGTTTGTGATGATACACAATTTCATTTTTTTGGTTCACAAGAGGAGTGTAAATAAAGTGAGAGCTTGATAAGTATAGGTGTTGAAGAACAGGTGAAAGAGATCAGCATTGATGAGTTTGCAGAAGAGATTACAAAGTTTAAGACAGTTTCTTCTGAAAAAACAAACTATCTTTGTTATAGAATTCAAATAGAAGCCCAGGTTAGATGTGCAGGACATCTAACCTGGGCTTCTATTGGAATTCTATAACCCATATTAGCAAGCCCATTATCGCCGATTTAGCGGCAGTTTCCTGCTGCTAAAACAGCGATAATTCTAACGAGGTTCTTGCTAATATGCTCCTTAGGTACTCCTACATGGTTTGTAACACTTAGCTGTGATGAAAATGCGTGGGACGATTTACTTAAATTTCTAAGAGAAGCAAATTCAAATGTTAAAAATATTCAATAGAAGACAGAAGGAGAACTCTGTTCATTGGATCCTGTAAATGTCTGCAGGTATTTTAACCATAGGTTTCAAGCTTTGATATAATTTATCTGCAATAAAAATATTCCACATCTTGGAGAGGTAATAGATTTCTTTTGGATAAAGGAGTACCAAGCCAGAGGTGCTCCTCATATACACATGCAATTATGGATCAAGAAAGCTTCAAAATCTGGAACAGATACTGATGAAAGTGCTTTGTCTTTTATCAAACAGTATGTTACCTGTGCCATTCCAAGAGAAGGAGCCGAAAAAAGCTTGAGACAACAAGTTTTACGGTTTCAAAGTCAGGATGTAGAAAATACTGTTGATGAAAATACAAGTCTAAAGGGAAATTTTATACAAAATGTTGTTTTAGATTCCCACATCCAATAATTTCTAAAGGAAGAGTAACTACTTTCATGTCAGCAGTAAGGCATACAATAACTAGGAAATCTCTGGAGAATACATACAACTTAAAAAAAAACATAGATTCAAAGCATATTAATAACTATAATCAAGCAATTTTGAAACTGTGGAATGCAAACCTGGTTATTCAATATGTTGTAGAAAATGAAACTGCTGTTGCTCGCTATGTTACATCATATATAATCAAATCTGAAAAGACAGATGAAAGAAATGTGGGAAGAAATGTCACAATAAAAGAGTGTTAGCAAGAAATTGTACAGCTTCAGCTTGAAAATGAGATTGGATCCTAATAATTTTCAGATCACTTGAGCTCTGTCAGTTTATATTCAAAGTAAAGAGGGATCATTTGGGTTAGTCTAGGTCTTGCTGCCACACAAAATAAAGTATTGAAAACATTACAAGAAATCGAATACTTAGCACTGAATGAACCAGAAAGTACTGATATTGTTAAAACTAATATGTTGGATACATACTATCTGAAAAGGAGTCCACATGTTGAAAATCTATGTCTGTATGAAATACTTCAATATTACAGGTTTGAAAGAAAAGTTACAGAAAATATAAAAGAAGAAAAGTATGCAGTAATTGGATGTGACGGATATTTGGTTAAACATGCCAAAGAAAATGTTATTAACCACAGAAAACTAAGTTGTGAAAGTCTAGGTAACAGGGAAAATTTCTATTTAGCACTTTTGCAACTGTTCAAGCCTTGTCATAGTTAAACTGAATTACTTGGAGATTTAAACTGCTTTGAAGTTTCTTTTAATGCAGGTAAAGATAGTATTCAGGGAACAATTTATCCTTTATATCTACAAATGTTAAATAATGAGACTGAACAAAAAAGTACAATTGCAGCGGAAATAGCTACAGAAAGTTCTCAAGATAGTCAAAGTTATGGTTCACTAAGTCAAAATCCACTGGGACAACAAATATTCAAAAATGAAGCAGCAATAGTCATGAATGAGGTAGAAAATGCAATGCAACAGAACAAAAGGATATTTTTCAGATGGAAAAGTTAGAACAACTAAATATGAAACAGAAAGAAATATACCTACAAGTAAAAGAACAGATAGAGCATGGTTTGCTACATGGAAAAAAGAATGCCAATGTTAATCATTTAAAACTTATTTTAATTTAAATTAGTGGTCAAGCTGGAATAGGAAAAGGCTTCTTAGAGTTTTGAACAGGTATCTACACAAAACTACAAAATCACATTTATCTTGTGTTGCAACAGCTCCACACAGATTAGCAAAAGGCACACAATTGATTGACGGAATGCAGAACAAATCGAAACATTCTTCCCCAGTCAAGAGATCTGGGTTAAATCCATAATTATTTTGCTCACCATGCCACCCCAGGTTAGACGTGGCCATATGCAAATCAGTCTTAACCCTGTGCCTCATGGGAACAGTCCAGCCCGAACTGCCAAGCCAGGTCTTCCCTGGACGGGAAACAAGCATCCTAGGACCGGTTTCAGGGTTTCACCGCTCTTCAGCCAGGATAGCTTGACTCCAGTGGCACAGTAAGCCCAGGACCCACGTCTGGGCACACCTGGAGCACTAAGGGCGAGACAGCAAAAGACACACAATTGATGGACGGAATGCAGAACAAATCAAAAAATTCACCCCCAGTCAAGAGATCTGGGTTAAATCCATCATTCATTTGCTCACCATGCCACCCCAGGCTAGACCTGGACATATGCAAATCAGTCTTGACTCTGTGCCTCATGGGAACAGTCTAGCCTGAACTGCCAAGCCAGGTCCTCCATGGACCAGAAACATGTATCCTAGGACTGGTTTCGGGGTTTCACCCCTCTTCAGCCAGGATAGCTTGATTCCAGTGGCACAGTGAGCCCAGGACTCAAGTCTGGGCATACGTTGCGCACTAAGGGCGAGATAGCAAATGACACACAATTGATGGACGGAATGCAGAACAAATTGAAACATTCACCCCCACAGAAGAGATCTGGGTTAAATCCATCATTCTTTTGCTCACCATGCCACCCCAGTTTAGACCTGGCCATATGCAAATCAGTCTTGACCCTGTGCCTCATGGTAACAGTCCAGCCCGACCTGCCAAGCCAGGTCCTCTTTGGACTGGAAACAAGAATCCTAGGACCAGTTTCGGGGTTTCACCCCTCTACAGCCAGGATAACTTGATTCCAGTGGCACAGTGATCCCCCGACCCACATCTGGGCATACCTGGTGCACTAAGGGCGATAAAGCAAAAGGCACACAATTGATCGACGGAATGCAGAACAAATCAAAACATTCTTCCCCAGTCAAGAGATCTGGGTTAAATCCATAATTATTTTGCTCACCATGCCACCCCAGGTTAGACGTGGCCATATGCAAATCAGTCTTAACCCTGTGCCTCATGGGAACAGTCCAGCCCGAACTGCCAAGCCAGGTCTTCCCTGGACGGGAAACAAGCATCCTAGGACCGGTTTCAGGGTTTCACCGCTCTTCAGCCAGGATAGCTTGACTCCAGTGGCACAGTAAGCCCAGGACCCACGTCTGGGCACACCTTGAGCACTAAGGGCGAGAAAGCAAAAGACACACAATTGATGGACGGAATGCAGAACAAATCAAAAAATTCACCCCCAGTCAAGAGATCTGGGTTAAATCCATCATTCATTTGCTCACCATGCCACCCCAGGCTAGACCTGGACATATGCAAATAAGTCTTGACCCTGTGCCTCATGGGAACAATCCAGCCCGAACGGCCAAGGCAGGTCCTCCATGGACCAGAAACATGTATCCTAGGACCGGTTTTGCGGTTTCACCCCTCTTCAGCCAGGATAGCTTGATTCCAGTGGCACAGTGAGCCCAGGACCCGCGTCTGGGCATACCTGGCGCACTAAGGACGAGAAAGCAAAAGGCACCCAATTGATTGACGGAATGCAGAACAAATCAAAACATTCATCCCAGGTCAAAAGATCTCAGTTAAATCCATGATTATTTGGCTCACCATGCCACCCCAGTTTAGACCTGGCCATTTGCAACTTAGTCTTGACCCTGTGCCTTATGGGAACAGTCCAGCCCAAACTGCCAAGCCACATCCTCCCTGGACCGGAAACAAGCATCCTAGGACCGGTTTCGGGGTTTCACCCCTTTTCAGCCAGGATAGCTTGATTCCAGTGGCACAGTGAGCCTAGGAACCACATCTGGGCATACTTGGCGCACAAAGGGTGAGAAAGCAAAAGACTCACAATTGATGGACGGAATGCAGAACAAATCAAAACATTCACCCCCACTGAAGAGATCTCGGTTAAAACCATCCTTCTTTTGCTCACCATGCCACCCCAGTTTAGACCTGGCCATATGGAAATCAGTCTTGACCCTGTGCCTCATGGGAACAGTCCAGCCCGTACTGCCAAGTCAGGTCCTCTCTGGACTGGAAACATGTATCCTAGGACCGGTTTTGGGGTTTCACCCCTCTTCAGCCAGGATAACTTGATTCCAGAGGCACCGTGAGCCCAGGACCCCCATCAGGGCATACCTGGTGCATTAAGGGCAAGAACGCAAAAGGCACACAATTGATGGACGGAATGCAGAACAAATCGAAACATTCACCCCTAGTTAAGAGATCTCAGTTAAAACCATCATTATTTTGCTCACCATGCAACCCCAGTTTAGACCTCGCCATATGCAAATCCGTCTTGACCCTGTGCCTCATGGTAACAGTCCAGTCCGAACTGCCAAGCCAGGTCCTCCCTGGACTGGAAACAAGCATCCTAGGACTGGTTTTGGGGTTTCACCCCTTTTCAGCCAGGATAGCTTGATTCAAGAGGCACAGTGAGCCCAGGACTCAAGTCTGGGCATACATGGCGCACTAAGGGCGAGATAGCAAATGACACACAATTGATGGACGGAATGCAGAACAAATCGAAACATTCACCCCCATTGAAGAGATCTGGGTTAAATCCATCATTCTTTTGCTCACTATGCAACCCCAGTTTAGACCTGGCCATATGCAAATCAGTCTTGACCCTGTGCCTCATGGGAACAGTCCAGCCCAAACTGCCAAGCCAGGTCCTCACTGGACTGGAAACAAGCATCCTAGGTCCGGTTTCAGGGTTTCACCCCTCATGAGCCAGGATAGTTTGATTCCAGTTGCACAGTGAGCTCAGGACCCACGTCTGGGCATACCTGGCGCACTAAGGGCGAGAAAGCAAAAGACACACAATTGATTGACGGAATGCAAAACAAATCAAAATATTCACCCCCAGTCAAGAGATATGGGTTAAATCCATCATTCTTTTGCTCACCATGCCACCCCAGTTTAGACGTGGCCATATGCAAATCAGTCTTAACCCTGTGCCTCATGGGAACAGTCCAGCCCGAACTGCCAAGCCAGGTCCTCCCTGGACCGGAAACAAGCATCCTAGGACCGGTTTCAGGGTTTCACCGCTCTTCAGCCAGGATAGCTTGACTCCAGTGGCACAGTGAGCCCAGGACCCACGTCTGGGCATACCTGGAGCACTAAGGGCGAGAAAGCAAAAGACACACAATTGATGGATGGAATGCAGAACAAATCAAAAAATTCACCCCAAGTCAAGAGATCTGGGTTAAATCCATCATTCATTTGCTCACCATGCCACCCCAGGTTAGACCTGGCCATATGCAACTTAGTCTTGACCCTGTGCCTCATGGGAACAATCCAGCCCGAACTGCCAAGGCAGGTCCTCCCTGGACTGGAAACAAGCATCCTAGGAGTGGTTTCGGGGTTTCACTCCTTTTCAGCCAGGATAGCTTGATTCAAGAGACACAGTGAGCCCAGGACTCAAGTCTGGGCATACCTGGTGCACTGAGGACGAGAAAGCAAATGATACACAATTGATGGACGGAATGCAGAACATATCGAAACATTCACCCCCACTGAAGAGATATGGGTTAAAATCATCATTCTTTTGCTCACCATGCCACCCCAGTTTAGACCTGGCCATATGCAAATCAGACTTGACCCTGTGCCTCATCGGAACACTCCAGCCCGTACTGTCAAGCCAGGTCCTCTCTGGACTGGAAACATATATCCTAGGACCGGTTTTGGGGTTTCACCCCTCTTCAGCCAGGATAGCTTGATTCCAGTGGCACAGTGAGCCCAGGAACCACGTCTGGGCATACTTGGCGCACAAAGGGCGAGAAAGCAAAATACACACAATTGATGGACGGAATGCAGATCAAATCGAAACATTCACCCCCAGTCAAGAGATCTGGGTTAAATCCATCATTCTTTTGCTCACCATGCCACCCCAGTTTAGACCTGGCCATATGCAAATAAGTCTTGACCCTGTGCCTCATGGGAACAATCCAGCCCGAACTGCCAAGGCAGGTCCTCCATGGACCGGAAACATGTATCCTAGGACCGGTTTTGCTGTTTCACACCTCTTCAGCCAGGATAGCTTGATTCCAGTGGCAAAGTGAGCCCAGGACCAACGTCTGGGCATACCTGGCGCACTAAGGACGAGAAAGCAAAAGGCACCACATTGATTGACGGAATGCAGAACAAATCAAAACATTCCCCCCAGTCAAAAGATCTTGGTTAAATCCATGATTATTTTGCTCACCATGCCACCCCAGTTTAGACCTGGCCATATGCAACTCAGTCTTGACCCTGTGCCTTATGGGAACAGTCCACCCAAACTGCCAAGCCACATCCTCGCTGGACCGGAACCAAGCATCCTAGGACCCATTTTGGGATTTCACCCCTTTTCAGCCAGGATAGCTTGATTCCAGTGGCACAGTGAGCCCAGGACCCACGTCTGGGCATACTTGGCGCACAAAGGGCGAGAAAGCAAAATACACACAATTGATGGACGGAATGCAGAACAAATCAAAACATTCACCCCCAGTCAAGAGATCTGGGTTAAATCCATCATTCTTTTGCTCACCATGCCACCCCAGTTTAGACCTGGCCATATGCAAATCAGTCTTGACCCTCTGCCTCATGAGAAAAGTCCAGCCCGAACTGCAAAGCCAGGTCCTCCCTGGACTGGAAACAAGCATCCTAGGACCGGTTTCAGGGCTTCGCCCCTCTTCAGCCAGGATAGCTTGAGTCCAGTGGCACAGTGAGCCCAGGACCCACGTCTGGGCATACCTGGAGCACTAAGGGCGAGAAAGCAAAAGACACACAATTGATGGATGGAATGCAGAACAAATCAAAAAATTCACCCCAAGTCAAGAGATCTGGGTTAAATCCATCATTCATTTGCTCACCATGCCACCCCAGGTTAGACCTGGCCATATGCAAATCAGTCTTGACCCTGTGCCTCATGAGAACAGTCCAGCCTGAACTGCCAAGCCAGGTCCTCCATGGACCAGAAACATGTGTCCTAGGAACCGGTTTCGGGGTTTCACCCCTATTCAGCCAGGATAGCTTGATTCCAGTGGCACAGTGAGCCCAGGACCCACGTCTGGGTGTACCTGGTGCACTAAGAGCGAGAAAGCAAAAGACACCCAATTGATGAACGGAATGCAGAACAAAATCGAAACATTCAACCCCAGTCAGAGATCTGGGTTAAATCCATGATTATTTAGCCCACCATGCCACCCCAGTTTAGACCTGGCCATATGCAACTTAGTCTTGACCCTGTGCCTCATGGGAACAGTCCAGCCCGAACTGCCAAGTCAGGTCCTCCCTGGACTGGAAACAAGCATCCTAGGAGTGGTTTCGCGGTTTCACTCCTTTTCAGCCAGGATAGCTTGATTCAAGAGACACAGTGAGCCCAGGACTCAAGTCTGGGCATACCTGGCGCACTGAGGACGAGAAAGCAAATGATACACAATTGATGGACGGAATGCAGAACATATCGAAACATTCACCCCCACTGAAGAGAAATGGGTTAAAATCATCATTATTTTGCTCACCATGCCACCCCAGTTTAGACCTGGCCATATGCAAATCAGACTTGACCCTGTGCCTCATCGGAACAGTCCAGCCCGTACTGTCAAGCCAGGTCCTCTCTGGACTGGAAATATATATCCTAGGACCGGTTTTGGGGTTTCACCCCTCTTCAGCCAGGATAACTTGATTCCAGTGGCACCGTGAGCCCAGGACCCACATCAGGGCATACCTGTGCATTAAGGGCGAGAAAGCAAAAGGCACACAATTGATGGACGGAATGCAGATCAAATCGAAACATTCACCCCCAGTCAAGAGATCTGGGTTAAATCCATCATTCTTTTGCTCACCATGCCACCCCAGTTTAGACCTGGCCATATGCAAATAAGTCTTGACCCTGTGCCTCATGGGAACAATCCAGCCCGAACTGCCAAGGCAGGTCCTCCATGGACCGGAAACATGTATCCTAGGACCGGTTTTGCGGTTTCACACCTCTTCAGCCAGGATAGCTTGATTCCAGTGGCAAAGTGAGCCCAGGACCAACGTCTGGCCATACCTGGCGCACTAAGGACGAGAAAGCAAAAGGCACCACATTGATTGACGGAATGCAGAACAAATCAAAACATTCCCCCCAGTCAAAAGATCTTGGTTAAATCCATGATTATTTTGCTCACCATGCCACCCCAGTTTAGACCTGGCCATATGCAACTCAGTCTTGACCCTGTGCCTTATGGGAACAGTCCACCCAAACTGCCAAGCCACATCCTCGCTGGACCGGAACCAAGAATCCTAGGACCGGTTTTGGGATTTCACCCCTTTTCAGCCAGGATAGCTTGATTCCAGTGGCACAGTGAGCCCAGGACCCACGTCTGGGCATACTTGGCGCACAAAGGGCGAGAAAGCAAAAGACACACAATTGATGGACGGAATGCAGGAGAAATCGAAACATTCACCCCCAGTCAAGAGATCTCGGTTAAATTCATCATTCTTTTTCTCACCATGCAACCCCAGTTTAGACCTGGCCATATGCAAATCAGTCTTGACCCTGTGCCTCATGGGAACAGTCCAGCCTGAACTGCCAAGCCAGGTCCTCTCTGGACTGGAAGCAAGCATCCTTAAACTAGTTTCAAGGTTTCACCCCTCTTCAGCCAGGATAACTTGATTCCAGTGGCACAGTGAGACCAGGACCCACGTCTGGGCATACCTGGCGCACTAAGGGCGAGAAAGCAAAAGACACCCAATTGATGGACGGAATGCAGAACAAATTGAAACATTCACCCCCAGTCAAGCGATCTGGGTTAAATCCATCATTCTTTTGCTCACCATGCCACCCCAGTTTAGACCTGACCCTATGCAAATCAGTCTTGACCCTTTGCTCTTTGGGAACAATCCAGCCCGAACTGCCAAGGCAGGTCCTCCATGGACCAGAAACATGTATCCTAGGACCGGTTTTACGGTTTCACCCCTCTTCAGCCAGGATAGCTTGATTCCAGTGGCACAGGGAGCCCAGGACCCATGTCTGGGCATACCTGGCGCACTAAGGGCGAGAAAGCAAAAGGCACCCAATTGATTGACGGAATGCAGAACAAATCAGAACATTCACCCCCAGTCAAAAGATCTGGGTTAAATCCATGATTATTTTGCTCACCATGCCACCCTAGTTTAGACCTGGCCACATGCAACTCAGTCTTGACCCTGTGCCTTTTGGGAACAGTCCAGACCGAACTGCCAGGTCAGGTCCTCCCTGGACCGGAAACAAGAATCCTACGACCGGTTTCGGGGTTTCACCCCTTTTCAGCCAGGATAGCTTGATTACAGTGGCATAGTGAGCCCAGGACCCACGTCTGGGCATACTTGTGCACTAAGAGCGAGAAAGCAAAAGACAATACAAATGATGGACGGAATGCAGAACAAATTGAAACATTCACCCCTAGTCAAGAGATCTCGGTTAAAACTATCATTATTTTGCTCACCATGCAACCCCAGTTTAGACCTCGCCATATGCAAATCCGTCTTGACCCTGTGCCTCATGGGAACAGTCCAGTCCGAACTGCCAAGCCAGGTCCTCCCTGGACTGGAAACAAGCATCCTAGGACTGGTTTTGGGGTTTCACCCCTTTTCAGCCAGGATAGCTTGATTCAAGAGGCACAGTGAGCCCAGGACTCAAGTCTGGGCATACGTGGCGCATTAAGGGCGAGATAGCAAATGACACACAATTGATGGACGGAATGCAGAACAAATTGAAACATTCCCCCCCACTGAAGAGATCTAGGTTAAATCCATCATTCTTTTGCTCACTATGCAACCCCTGTTTAGACCTGGCCATATGCAAATCAGTCTTGACCCTGTGCCTCATGAAAACAGTCCAGCCCGAACTGCAAACCCAGGTCCTCCCTGCACTGGAAACAAGCATCCTAGGGCTAGTTTTGGTGTTTCACCCTTCTTCAGCCAGGATAGCTTGATTCCATTGGCACAGTGAGCCCAGGACCCACGTCTGGGCATACCTGGCGCACTAAGGATGAGAAAGCAAAAGACACACAATTAATGGACGGAATGCAGAACAAATCAAAACATTCACCCCCATTGAAGAGATCTGGGTTTAATCCATCATTCTATTGCTCACCATGCCAACCCATTTTAGACCTGGCCATATGCAAATCAGTTTTGAACCCGTGCCTCATGGGAACAGTCCAGCCCGAACTGCCAAGCCAGGTCCTCCCTGGATCGGAAACAAGTATAATAGGACCGGTTTCAGGGTTTCACCCCTCTTCAACCAGGATAGCTTTATTCCAGTAGCACAGTGAGCCCAGGACCCATGTCTGGGCATACATGGCGCATTAAGAGCGAGGAAGCAAAAGACACACAATTGATGGACGGAATGCAGAACAAATCGAAACATTCACCCCCAGTCAAGAGATATGGGTTTAAATCCATCATTCTTTTGCTCACAATGCCATCCCAGTTTAGAACTGGCAATATGCAAATCAAACTTGACCCTGTGCCTCTTGGGAATAATCCAGCCCGAACTGCCAAGGCAGGTCCTCCATGGACCGGAAACATGTATACTAGGACCGGTTTCGGGGTTTCACCCCTCTTCAGCCAGGATAGCTTAATTCCAGTGGCACAGTGAGCCCAGGACCCATGTCTGGGCATACCTGGCGGACTAAGGGCGAGAAAGCAAAAGACACAAAATTGATGGACGGAATGGAGAACAAATCAAAATATTCACCCCACTGAAGAGATCTGGGTTAAATCCATCTATCTTTTGCTCACGATGCCACCCCATTTTAGACCTGGACATATGCAAATCAGTGTTGACCCTGTGCCTTATGGGAACAGTCTAGCCCGAACTGCCAGGCCAGGTTCTCCCAGGACCGGAAAAAAGGCATCCTAGGACCGATTTCGCGGTTTCACCCCTCTTCAGCCAAAGCCAAGATAGCTTGATTCCAGTGGCACAGTGAGCCCAGAGCCACGTCTGGGCATACCTGGGGCACTAAGAGTGAGAAAGCAAAAGACACACAATTGATTGACGGAATGCAGAACAAATCAAAACATTCACCCCCAGCCAAGAGATCTTGGTTAAATCCATGATTATTTTGCTCACCATGTCACCCCAGTTTAGACCTGGCCATATGCAACTCAGTATTGACCCTGTGCCTCAAGGGAACAGTCCAGCCCGTACTGCCAAGCCAGGTCTTCCCTGGACGGGAAACAAGCATCCTAGGACCGGTTTCGGGGTTTCACCCCTTTTCAGCCTGGATACCTTGATTCCAGTGGCACAGTGACCCAGGACCCACATCTCGGAATACTTGACGCACTAAGGGGGAGAAAGCAAAAGACACACAATTGATGGAAGGGATGCAGAACAAATCGAAACATTCACCCCCAGTCAAGAGATCTCGCTTAAATCCATCATTCTTTTGCTCACCATGCAACCCCAGATTAGACCTGGCCATATGCAAGTCAGTATTGACCCTGTGCCTCATGTGAACAGTCCAGCCCGTACTGCCAAGCCAGGTCCTCCCTGGACCGGAAACAAGAATCTTAGGACCGGTTTCGGGATTTCACCCCTTTTCAGCAAGGATTGCTTGATTTCAGTGGCACAGTGAGCCCAAGACCCACGTCTGGGCATACCTGGCGCACTAAGGGCGAGAAAGCAAAAGACAAACAATTGATGGACGGAATGCAGAACAAATCGAAACGTTCACACCCACTGAAGAGATCTGGGTTAAATCCATCATTCTTTTCCTCACCATGCCACCTCTGTTTAGACCTGGCCAAATGAAAATCAGTCCTCACCCTGTGCCTCATAGGAACAGTCCAGCCCAAACATTCACCCCCAGTCAAGAGATCTGGGTTAAATCCATCGTCCTTTTGATCACGATGCCACCCAATTTTACACCTGGACATATGCAAATCAGTGTTGACCCTGTGCCTTATGGGAACAGTCCAGCCCGAACTGCCAAACCAGGACCTCCATGGACCGGAAACAAGCATCCTAGGACCGATTTTGCGGTTTCACCACTATTCAGCCAGGATAGCTTGATTCCAGTGGCACAGTGAGCCCAGGACCCAAGTCTGGGCATACTTGGCGCACTAAGAGCGAGAAAGCAAAAGACAAACAATTGATTGATGGAATGCAGAACAAATCAAAACATTCACCCCCAGTCAAGAGATCTTGGCTAAATCCATGATTATTTTGCTCACCATGCCACCCCAGTTTAGACCTGGCCATATGCAACTCAGTATTGACCCTGTGCGTCATGTGAACAGTCCAGCCCATACTGCCAAGCCAGGTCCTCCCTGGACCGGAAACAACAATCTTAGGACTGGTTTCGGGGTTTCACCCCTTTTCAGCAAGGATAGCTTGATTCCAGTGGCACAGTGAGCCAAGTACCCACGTCTGGGCGTACCTGGCGCACTAAGGGCGAGAAAGCAAAAGACACCCAATTGACGTACGGAATGCAGAAGAAATCAAAACATTGACCCCCAGTCAAGAGATCTGGGTTAAATCTATCTTTCTTTTGATCATGATGCCACCCCATTTTAGACCTGGACATATGCAAATCAGTGTTGACCCTGTGCCTTATGGTAACATTCCAGCCCGAACTGCCAAGCCAGGTCCTCCCTGGACCGGAAACATGCATCCTAGGATCGATTTCGCGGTTTCACCCCTATTCAGCCAGGATAGCTTGATTCCAGTGGTACAGTGAGCCCAGGACCCACGTCTGGGCATACTTGTTGCACTAAGAGCGAGAAAGCAAAAGACAAACAATTGATTGACGGAATGCAGAACAAATCAAAACATTCACCCCCAGTCAAGAGTTCTTGGTTAAATCCATGATTATTTTGCTCACCATGCCACCCTAGTTTAGACCTGGCCATATGCAAGTCAGTATTGACCCTGTGCCTCATGTGAACAGTCCAGCCCGTACTGCCAAGCCAGGTCCTCCCTGGACCGGAAACAAGAATCTTAGGACCGGTTTCGGGATTTCACCCCTTTTCAGCAAGGATTGCTTGATTTCAGTGGCACAGTGAGCCCAAGACCCACGTCTGGGCATACCTGGCGCACTAAGGGCGAGAAAGCAAAAGGCACCCAATTGATTGACGGAATGCAGAACAAATCAGAACATTCACCCCCAGTCAAAAGATCTGGGTTAAATCCATGATTATTTTGCTCACCATGCCACCCTAGTTTAGACCTGGCCACATGCAACTCAGTCTTGACCCTGTGCCTTTTGGGAACAGTCCAGACCGAACTGCCAGGTCAGGTCCTCCCTGGACCGGAAACAAGAATCCTACGACCGGTTTCGGGGTTTCACCCCTTTTCAGCCAGGATAGCTTGATTACAGTGGCATAGTGAGCCCAGGACCCACGTCTGGGCATACTTGTGCACTAAGAGCGAGAAAGCAAAAGACAATACAAATGATGGACGGAATGCAGAACAAATCGAAACATTCACCCCTAGTCAAGGGATCTCGGTTAAAACTATCATTATTTTGCTCACCATGCAACCCCAGTTTAGACCTCGCCATATGCAAATCCGTCTTGACCCTGTGCCTCATGGGAACAGTCCAGTCCGAACTGCCAAGCCAGGTCCGCCCTGGACTGGAAACAAGCATCCTAGGACTGGTTTTGGGGTTTCACCCCTTTTCAGCCAGGATAGCTTGATTCAAGAGGCACAGTGAGCCCAGGACTCAAGTAAGTGCATACGTGGCGCACTAAGGGCGAGATAGCAAATGACACACAATTGATGGACGGAATGCAGAACAAATTGAAACATTCCCCCCCACTGAAGAGATCTAGGTTAAATCCATCATTCTTTTGCTCACTATGCAACCCCTGTTTAGACCTGGCCATATGCAAATCAGTCTTGACCCAGTGCCTCATGAAAACAGTCCAGCCCGAACTGCAAACCCAGGTCCTCCCTGCACTGGAAACAAGCATCCTAGGGCTAGTTTTGGTGTTTCACCCTTCTTCAGCCAGGATAGCTTGATTCCATTGGCACAGTGAGCCCAGGACTCACGTCTGGGCATACCTGGCGCACTAAGGATGAGAAAGCAAAAGACACACAATTAATGGACGGAATGCAGAACAAATCAAAACATTCACCCCCATTGAAGAGATCTGGGTTTAATCCATAATTCTATTGCTCACCATGCCAACCTATTTTAGACCTGGCCATATGCAAATCAGTTTTGAACCCGTGCCTCATGGGAACAGTCGAGCCCGAACTGCCAAGCCAGGTCCTCCCTGGATCGGAAACAAGTATAATAGGACTGGTTTCAGGGTTTCACCCCTCTTCAACCAGGATAGCTTTATTCCAGTAGCACAGTGAGCCCAGGACCCATGTCTGGGCATACATGGCGCATTAAGAGCGAGGAAGCAAAAGACACACAATTGATGGACGGAATGCAGAACAAATCGAAACATTCACCCCTAGTCAAAAGATCTGGGTTAAATCCATCATTCATTTGCTCACCATTCCACCCCAGGTTAGATCTGGCCATATGCAAATCAGTCTTGACCCTGTTCCTCATGGGAACAGTCCAGCCCGAACTGCCAAGCCAGGTCCTCCCTGGACCGGAAACAAGTATCCTAGGACCGTTTTTGGGGTTTCACCCCTCTTCAGCCACAATAGCTTGATTCCAGTAGCACAGTGAGCCCAGGACCCATGTCTGGGCACACCTGGCACACTAAGGGAGAGAAAGCAAAAGACACCCAATTGATGGACGGAATGCAGAACAAATCGAAACATTCACCCCCAGTCAAGAGATCTAGGGTAAATCCATGATTATTTTGCTCACCATGCCACCCCATTTTAGACCTGGCCATATGCAACTCAGCCTTGACCCTGTGCCTCATGGAAACAGTCAAGCCTGAACTGCCAAGCCAGGTCCTCCCTGGACCGGAAACAATCATCCTAGGACCGGTTTCGGGGTTTCACCCCTTTTCAGCCAGGATAGCTTGATTCCAGTGGCACAGAGAGCCCAGGACCCACGTCTGGGCATACTTGGGGCACTAAGGGCGGGGAAGCAAAAGACACACAATTGATGGACGGAATACAGAACAAATCGAAACATTCACCCCCAGTCAAGAGATCTTGGCTAAATCCATGATTATTTTGCTCACCATGCCACCCTAGTTTAGACCTGGCCATATGCAAGTCAGTATTGACTCTGTGCCTCATGTGAACAGTCCAGCCCGTACTGCCAAGCCAGGTCCTCCGTGGACCGGAAACAAGAATCTTAGGACCGGTTTCGGGATTTCACCCCTTTTCAGCAAGGATTGCTTGATTTCAGTGGCACAGTGAGCTCAAGACCCACGTCTGGGCATACCTGGCGCACTAAGGGCGAGAAAGCAAAAGACAAACAATTGATGGACGGAATGCAGAACAAATTGAAACGTTCACACCCACTGAAGAGATCTGGGTTAAATCCATCATTCTTTTCCTCACCATGCCACCTCGGTTTAGACCTGGCCAAATGAAAATCAGTCCTCACCCTGTGCCTCATAGGAACAGTCCAGCCCGAACTGCCAAGCAAAGTCCTCTCTGGACTGGAAACAAGCATCCTAGTACCGGTTTTGGGGTTTCACCCCTCTTCAGCCAGGATAACTTGATTCCAGTGGCACAGTGAGCCCAGGACCCACATCTGGGGATACCTATTGCACTAAGGGCTGGAAAGCAAAAGGCACACAATTGATGGATGGAATGCAGAACAAATCAAAATATTCACCCCCAGTCAAAAGATCTGGGTTAAATCCATCATTCTTTTTCTCACCATGCCACCCCAGGTTAGACCTGGCCATATGCAAATCAGTCTTGACCCTGTGCCTCATAGGAACAGTGCAGCCCGAACTGCCAAGCCAGGTCCTCCATGGACCGGAAACATATACCCTAAGACCAGTTTTGGGGTTTTAACCCTCTTCAGCCAGGATAGCTTGAATCCACTGGCCCAGAGAGCCCAGGACCCACGTCTGGGCATACCTGACGCACTAAGGACGAGAAAGCAAAAGACACCCAATTGATGGACGGAATGCAGAACAAATCGAAACATTCACCCCCAGTCAAGAGATCTGGGTTAAATTCATCATTCTTTTGCTCACCATGCCACCACAGGTAAGACCTGGCCATATGAAAGTCAGTCTTGACCCTGTGCCTCATGGAAACAGTCCAGCCCAAACTGCCAAGCAAGGTCCTCAATGGACCGGAAACATGTATCCTAGGACCGGTTTCGGGGTTTCACCCCTCTTCAGCCAGGATAGCTTGATTCCAGTGGCACAGTGAGCCCAGGACCCATGTCTGGGCATAGCTAGCGCACTAAGGACGAGAAAACAAAAGACACACAATTAATGGACGGAATGCAGAACAAATCAAAATATTCACCCCATTGAAGAGATCTGGGTTAAATCCATCATTCTTTTGCTCACCATGCCACCCAAGTTTAGACCTGGCCATATGCAACTCAGTCTTGACCCTGTGCCTCATGGAAACAGTCCAGCCCGAACTGCCAAGCCAGGTCCTCCCTGGACCAAAAACAAGCATCCTAGGACCGGTTTCGGGATTTCACCCCTTTTCATCCAGGATAGCTTGATTCAACAGGCACAGTGGCCGGTCTGTGACTCTCAGCTGGGCATCAAAAACTTGATCCACGATTTCTTCTTTCTGATTTGTTACCCCCTCTTTTGCCCAAGACAGTGGCAGGGGTACACACTTCACATCCCAGTGCTTCCGGCCTTCTACCTTCACTGAGGTCCTAGTTTGCCAGCACTGCCTGTTCTGGTTACCTTCACCTTGACTTCAAGCTGGACTGGTGCCGACTCCCCAAGCTAGAACTGATGTCCGTGCCCCTCTGGCAATGGTTGTAAGGCAGCAAATATCTATTGGTGGTCAGAACAAAAGGTCTTTAGACAAGGCACAGCAATGGTCTATCAACAGAGAGGATAGTCTCAGAATACTTCCTGGTCTTGGGACGCCCCATATATCAGCAAGGCACCCAAGAACCACTTTTATCTATCTATGTGAGAGTAAAAAAAAAAAACAGCCTGGACCTATTGGCAAGTATAAAAGGAACAATTTGGTGAACTGACAAGAGTAATATGTCACCCAATCCCAAGCAGCCAAGGAAGTCTGTGTTCATTTGCTAAATTCTGAGGAAAAGAGAAAAAACAATACAGACATACTCCAAATCCTTACATCTGTGTATTCCTATATTATTCATCTGAAGACCCTTAAGAAAAAAGGAAATGTTCTTCACTTTTACTCATAGACTTTGCATTTACTTGAACAGGACTGCAAACACTTCTAAAAGGATTTCTCTTGATAAAAGCACCTACATTGTATGCTTAGGACCATGCTCTCATGTTATAGGAGCAACAGGAAAATCTAAAACTGCTAATTTAACAGGGATTTCTATTACATTTTGTCCAGCAGAACATGTTGTGACAAACAAACTCCTATAAAACAACATTTTCCTCAAAAATGTTTGCTAAGGATCACATGGGCATCTTCCCTGCATTCTACTTTTCACGATCCAAACTATGCAACATCAGCTCTAGTAAGGACTGTCACTTTATTTACACAGACTAGCTAATAAAAGACTAGCATTGCCCTTGCAAAACTGTATGTAGCATGAGAATAACATAAACAATAATGGTGTTATCACCTGAGAAGTTTAGAACAAAAATTACCCACATCTAGTTCCCCTTAAAGATCAAATAAGGGAACAGCAATCTAGACTACTCATCCTTTCATAATTTCATCAGACAGGATGTGCAGTAACATAGCATATTTATTTATTCATTTTATCAATGCTAACAATGTTTAAAACAATATTATCTAATAGCCAATTAAAAGTCTCATGGCTATTTAACAGACAGTTTAGACAGGCTCAAAAGAAATTGAGAAAAAGAGAGAAAAAACATAAATTTGCTTACCCTTAATTTGTAGGGGAGCTAGCCTCCTTCCCCCATTTTGACAGTAGGAAACCTGTAACAGGTTTCGCTTCTGTCAACACTATCAACCCCTATTTGTAGCAACTGGACATAAAGTTATATGAGGTAAATAGCACATTGAGCTAGCAAAAGAACATGAATAACCAACCACCAATTCCTTTAGCAAATGTGCAAGTGTAACATGAGGGTGCATGAATTCAAACTAAATCCCATTGCTTCCTTAACTCAGCCCTAAAAGCATTAGTGCTATATATATGGCAGAGCCGTTCTCTTAATCAGAGCTCACATATACCATAATATTGCCTTTTGTTCATATCAGTGCACAAAAACTTGCTTTTGCCAAAAAAAGTAAGCAAAACCTCTCTTTCTTTCCCTGCCCTGACATCTCGTCTTTGAAAATGTTTCAAATGTCGAAATGTCAAAGCAAACCTTGCTCTGAGCCCTGCTAGGCTTCTAAATGTAGAACTTCGACCTTTTAACCCATTGCCAGCTGTCCCATTTTGTGTACAAGGGTTTCCATGTGGTTCTCCCAATTCAAAGTGACCCTGGAGACTGAGAGCTGAACAGCAAATTCACTCCATTCCTGTTTACCAGCAATTCAGAGGTAAGCTTAATAACTTCTGCTGGCTTTTTATACATATTTATATTTGTAAGCAGTGTGCTGAGTGCTTGTCTAGCAGTATAGATGTCAGCTACTCATTCTATACTTACATATGTGCATTTACTGGAGCCTAATGCAGTTTAAAAGCTGCTCTGATTGGAAGAACCTCATTTAAATAGTGAATTTTACCCAATTTCGACTATGATGTTTGGGGCACTTAAAAATGAATATCCTACAATGTTTTTGCATAATAGTCATCCCCAGAATGTACCCGACACATTCCAGAGATGTGGCATCAGAAACATATAATGTATATCCTTATAAAAATGAGTTTTGTACGCCTGGGTAAAGTGACATTTCACATGTAAGTTACCCCCTATTGCGGTACAGCACTACTTAAATTCAATGTTGATGCTAGGAGGTCACAGTATCATTATAAGGCATTATAAATATTAAAAAACGAATTTAATGCACCTATCTTTAATAAAATTTTTTTATATCAATAATTTTTTCTTTTTTAATAAATCCAATCATTTTGATGAGTCCACATATGAAAAGCAAGCTTCATCCCTTGCCTATCATATTTAAACGCATTCATTCATAACCCTAAGCACAGAAGCCTAACTTGAAACATGGAAAAAATCTGCGCCACTTTTTAAAGGACAGTCATTATTTAACATCAAAACCACAGGTTGCTTATGTAAATCGTTCTATAATGTATGTTTAGTTCAGCAATAACCAAATTCACTCACATGATGTGAATGCCTTTTAATATCTAATACAATGTATCTTAAGTAAAGTGCTGTAACATTTTGTATTTTAGTTTATTTATTGCAAAACCCACAATCTTGTTTTTGAGGCCTTTTTTTCTTCCTATTCAATGTGAATTCTAATTTTATCTTTAGCATCGTGGCAATTTGCACACATGTATAGTGTCTTACTCTGTCAATTTAATGATAGCGTGCAACTATTTAGCATATATTATATAATTCATTGCTGGATTATTTTAAAATATATTTTATTTTAATGATATTTTGCATAACAGAATGAAAAAAACCACATTGAGCTCATTCCAGACATTTTCAGAAGGGGGTCATGTACTCAGAATACACAATACAGCGCGCTTAAGGCTAGCCATTCTGGCACCAATAGCGCAATCGCTACTTACTCACACAAGTACCACTAATGACAAACCATATAGACATTTAAACACACATTTAACCCACAGATCAACACTTAGGACAGAAACAAAAGACAGCCCACAGACTGTACTTAAACCAAACCATTTGTAAATACTAGTTGTAAATAATATTCACTAGATTTGGCTGGCAGAACACCAAGAAAAAACGCTAAGCATATCACCACTTATGAATGTTACTAAGTGCACAGACCAGGATCCTTTCTGTGTACATATTTAGTTCCTCAGGTACTAGTCACCAAGGAAGAAATACGTTTTTATACCTAAACCTAGCTAGGTAACCACTCCAGGGGAGCCGGCTGATTTCATACAAGTTCCAAAATGGTACCTCCAAGAAAGCAACACATTCTACGATGTGTGCTAAGAACAAGCATGCCAAGAATATTGCAGCATATACAATATTATACACTATGGGGCCGATTCCGATCCTGGAAAAAATTTCCCCGTACGAATCGTATCCGGATTGTTTTCCGTACGAATCGTACAAGTACCGTAGAAACTGGCAAGTACGATTTGTATGGGAAAAAGTCCATACGAATCGTATTGGGAAAATTCCCCCACACATCCTTGGGTCGGAAAACGTTTCCGACACGTCCCCGGACGATTTTCCGTACAAATGTGAAAACTCAAGTCTGAGCGCGCAAGTACGATCCGTACCGGGTGTCCGATGTTACAACTGCATGGAAAAAACACCGTACGGACCGAACTCCCATAGCAACCATGGAGACATGTGCCTGCATACGCGCCGAACCCCCAGCCCCCCGCGGAAGTACGCGCCGAACCCCCACCCGTGTATGTACGGACCATACCCCCAGCCCCCCGTGTATGTACAGACCATACCCCCAGCCCCCGTGTATGTACAGACCGTACCCCCAGCCCCCCGTGTATGTACAGACCGTACCCCCAGCCCCCCCATGTATGTAAGGACCGTACCCCCACCCGTGTATGTACGGACCGTACCCCCAGCCCCCCGTGTAAGGACCGTACCCCCACCCGTGTATGTACGGACCGTACCCCCAGCCCCCCGTGTATGTACGGACCGTACCCCCAGCCCCCCGTGTATGTACGGACCGTACCCCCACCCGTGTATGTACGGAGCGGACCCCCAGCGCTACGGGTGGGGGTACGGTCCATACATACACGGGGGGCTGGGGGTACGGTCCGTACATACACGGGGGGCTGGGGGTACGGTCCGTACATACACGGGTGGGGGTACGGTCCGTACATACACGGGTGGGGGTACGGTCCGTACATACACAGGGCTGGGGGTACGGTCCGTACATACACGGGTGGGGGTACGGTCCGTACTTCCGCAGGGGGGCTGGGGGGGTGGTCGGCGCATACATATGGGGGCAGGGGACCGTACCCCCAGCCCCCCGTGTATGTACGGACCGTACCCCCACCCGTGTATGTACGGAGCGCTGGGGGTCCGCTCCGTATATACACGGTTGGGGGTACGGTCCGTACATACACGAGGGGCTGGGGGTACGGTCCGTACATACACGGGGGCTGGGGGTACGGTCCGTACATACACGGGTGGGGGTACAGTCCATACATTCACGGGTGGGGGTACAGTCCGTACATACACGGGTGGGGGTACGGTCCGTAGATACACAGGGGGCTGGGGGTATGGTCCGTACATACACCGGTGGGGGTACGGTCCGTACTTCCGCGGGGGGGTTGGGGGGGGTGGTCGGCGCGTACATACGGGGGCAGGGGGGGTTCGGCACCTACATACGGGGGCAGGGGGGGGTTCGGCGCATACATACGGGGGCAGGGGGGGTTCGGGGCGTACATACGGGGCAGGGGGGGGTTCGGCGCGTACATACGGGGGCGGGGGGGTTCGGGGCGTACATACGGGGGCGGGGGGTACGGCGCGTACCGGGCCCCCTATTCCGCTGGCATCGCGGCGTACTTAGCTTTTCCGGCACTTTTTGGGTGCCGTAAAAATATTGCCGTCCGGACTGCTGTCGGTTCGAATCGTACTTCCTGGTTCATGAAACGCAGCCTGAATGCGTCCCGACGTCACGGCGCTTTCCCGGATCACATTTGTATGGATATTTTCGTCGGTCGGTGTTTTTTACGGTTCGTACGGAAATGGTGTTTCCGTGGGCGAATCGTACTTGCATGTTTGTAATGTTTTTTTCCCGGGTACGAGTCGGACGTAGAAAACACTCCGACCGACGGTTCGTACCCGGTTTCTCCAGGATCCGAATCGGCACCAAAGTAGCACTTAACTCAAAGTGTGCCGTTCAAGTTTTCAAAAGTTTCTCATTACCTGCCTACATAAATTGCAATTTATATAATTCTCACATTCCAATCACATATTGGCCAATTTCCATTTCCATATCACTATATATCACTTTATCTCTTTGTATCACGTTAGCACTTTATCACTTTGTATCACTGTATCACATTATATTGCTCTATAACACTTTTTATGTCTCACTTTATATCTCACGTTATATCACTTTATATCTCACTGTTATATCACGTTATATCTCACGTTTATCTGCGCAGCCGGCGCACTTCTCTCACTATCTCACAAATGACCTTACCTTGCATAGGTCTCCAGATCCTAACTGCCAAGTTCTGAGTTACAAACGATCATTTTTAGAATACTCACGCCAAAAATGTTCTCAGTCAGGAGTGGTAAGCAGTTGGAGGAGTCAAATCAGGAAGACCAGAAATATACTGGGCTGCAGAGACAGATAATCTCAGTTTAGGGTACCTTCTTACTAGAGTCTTGTTCTGTCCTCCTCAGTAGATTCCTGTCTCCCATCAAGACCACTCCCTTGGATAGCCACTTCTCTGATGAGCCTCACAGAGGGCACCAATTGAAGAAATCAAGACCTTCTCAGGGGTTTCACTGATACACCGGGTCCTTTTAAACCAACAAAGAAGAGATTGGCACAGAAGCTGTAATATAAAATACATCTTTTTTATTAACCTCAGATGAGGGAGATAGCTTCACACAGTAATCTCAAGTCACTGTAGGAGGCATTCTAAGGAGTACAGAGAACAGGGGCCTTATATACCCACACAGGGGCACAAAAGAAGGCGGTACCAGTACACATGAGAAGAGTTACACACATAGATGGTCATACAGAAAATGCACAGTCAACAAGTAGGAGGAGTAATGAGTTGCTGACAGCAGTTAGAACAGCCTGACAGTTCTATACTAGGAACAGGTGCATTCTACTAGCTAGGCCCTTCTGAGCATGTGCAAGACTCTGGAAGAGGGAGAAAGCAAATGGCTAGCACATAGCTAACTAAAATGGCTGCCAAGTACAAAATGGCTTTCAGCTTATGCTAACAGATCCCCGTAATCTTTAACACTCCCTGGACAGGAAACAAGCATCCTAGGACCGGTTTCGGAGTTTCACCCCTTTTCAGCCAGGATAGCTTGATTCTAGCGTCACTGGGAGCCCAGGACCCACGTCTGGGCATACTTGGTGCACTAAGGGCGAGAAAGCAAAAGAAACAATATTGATGGATGGAATGCAGAACAAATCGAAACATTCATCCCCAGTCAAGAGATCTGGGTTAAATTCAGCATTCTTTTGCTCACCATGCAACCCCAGTTTAGACCTGGCCATATGCAAATCAGTCTTGACCCTGTGCCTCATGGGAACAGTCCAGCCCGAACTGCCAAGCCAGGTCCTCCGTGGACGGGAAACAAGCATCCTAGGACTGGTTTCGGGGTTTCACCCCTCTTCAGTCAAGATAGCTTGATTTCAGTGACACAGTAAGCCCAGGACCCAAGTCTGGGCATACCTGGCGCACTAAGAGCGAGAAAGCAAAAGACACACAACTGATGGACGGAATGCAGAACAAATCGAAACATTCACCCCCAGTCAAGAGATCTGGGTTAAATCCATCATTCTTTTGATCACCATGCCACCACAGTTTAGACCTGGACATATGCAAATCAGTCTTGACCCTGTGCCTCATGGGAACAGTCCAGCCCGAACTGCCAAGCCAGGTCCTCCGTGGACCGGAAACAAGCATCCTAGGACCGGATTCAGGGTTTCACCCCTCTTCAGCCAGGATAGCTTGATTCCAGTGACACAGTAAGCCCAGGACCCACGTCTGGGCATACCTGGCGCACTAAGGGCGAGAAAGCAGAAGACACACACTTGATGGACAGAATGCAGAAGAAATCAAAACATTCACCCCCAGTCAAGAGATATGTGTTAAATTCATGGCTTGGCAGTTCGGGCTGTTCTGTTGCCATTGGGTGCAGGGTCAAGACTGATTTGCAAGGGGCTGGGTCCAAACTGGAATGGCATGGTGAGCAAAAAAACGATGGATTTAGGACCAGATCTCTGTACTGGGGTGAATGTATGACATTGTTCTGCATTCTGTCCATCAATAGTTCTTTTTGCATTTGTCACCCCGAGTGGGACGGGTATGCTCATTCGTGGGTCCCGTGCTCTACTTGCCACTGGAATCAAGCTATCCTGGCTGAGGAGGGGTAAAACCCCGAAACTCTTCCTAGGATGCTTGTTTCTAGTCCAGGGAGGACCTGGCATGGCAGTTCGGGCTGGACTGTTCTCATCGGGCGCAGTGTCAAGACTGATTTCCATAGGGCTGTGTCCAAACTGGAATGGCATGGTGAGCAGAAAAACGATGGATTGAGGCCCAGATCTCTGTAGTGGGGTGAATGTATGAAATTGTTCTGCATTCTGTCCATCAATAGTTCTTTTTGCATTTGTCACCCAGAGTAGGACGGGAATGCTCAGACGTGTGTCCCGTGCTCTCCATGCCACTGGAATCAAGCTATCCTTGCTGAAGAGGGGTGAAACCTTGAAACCGGTATTAGGATGCTTGTTTCTAGTCCAGGGAGGACCGGGCCTGGCAGTTCGGGCTGGACTGTTCCCATCGGGCACAGTGTCAAGACTGATTTCCATAAGGCTGGGTCCAAACTGGAATGGCAAGGTGAGCAAAAAAACAATGGATTTAGGCCCAGATCTCTGTACTGGGGTGAATATATGACATTGTTCTGCATTCTGTCCATCAATAGTTCTTTTTGCATATGTCACCCCGAGTGGGACGGGTATGTTCAGACGTGGCTCCCGTACTCTCCATGCCACTGGAATCAAGCTATCATGGCTGAATATGGGTGAAACCTCGAACCCGGTCCTAGGATGCTTGTTTCTAGTCCAGGGAGGACCTGGCATGGAAGATCGGGCTGGACTGTTCCCATCGGGCGCAGGGTCAAGACTGATTTGCAAAGGGCTAGGTCCAAACTGTAATGGCATGGTGAGCAAAACAATGATTGATTGAGGCCCAGATCTCTGTACTGGGTGAATGTATGATAGTGTTCTGCTTACCGTTCATCAATAATTCTTTTTGCATTAGTCACCCTGAGTGGGATGGGTATGCTCAGACGTGGGTCCTGTGCTCTCCATGCCACTGGAATCAAGCTATCCTTGCTGAAGAGGGGTGAAACCTTGAAACCGGTATTAGGATGCTTGTTTCTAGTCCAGGGAGGACTTGGCCTGGCAGTTCGGGCTGGACTGTTCCCATCGGGTGCAGGGTCAAGACTGATTTGCACAGGGCTGCGTCCCAACTGGAATGGCATGGTTAGCAAAAAAACGATGGATTTAAGCCCAGATCTCTGTACTGGGGTGAATGTATGACATTGTTTTGCATTCTGTCCATCAATAGTTCTTTTTGCTTTTGTCACCCCGAGTGGGACGGGTATGCTCAGACGTGGGTCTGGTGCTCTCCATGCCACTGGACCAAGCTATCCATGCTGAAGAGGGGTGAAACCTCGAACCCGGTCCTAGGATGCTTGTTTCTAGTCCAGGGAGGACTTGGCATGGCAGATCGGGCTGGACTGTTCCCATCGGGTGCACAGTCAAGACTGATTTGCATAAGGCTGGGCCCAAACTGGAATGGCAAGGTGAGCAAAAAAACGATGGATTTAGGCCCATACCTCTGTACTGGGTTGAATGTATGACATTGTTCTACATTCTGTCCATCAATAGTTCTTTTTGCATTTGTCACCCCGAGTGGGACGGATATGCTCAGACGTGACTGCCGTGCTCTCCATGCCACTGGAATCAAGCTATCCTGGCTGAAGAGGGGTGAAACCTCGAACCCGGTCCTAGGATGCTTGTTTCTAGTCCAGGGAGGACCTGGCCTGGAAGTTCGGGCTGGACTGTTCCCATCGGGCGCAGGGTCAAGACTGATTTGCATAGGGCTGGGTACAAACTGGATTGGCAAGGTGAGCAGAAAACAAATGAATTTAGGCCAGATCTCTGTACTGGGGTGAATGTATGACGTTGTTCTGCATTCTATCCATCAATGGTTCTTTTTGCATTTGTCATCCCGAGTGGGACGAGTATGCTCAGACGTGGGTCCTGTGCTCTTCATGCCACTGGAATCAAAGTATCCTGGCTGAAGCATGGTGAAACCCCGAAACCGGTCCTAGGATGCTTGCTTCCAGTCAAGGAAGGACCTGGCCTGGAAGTTCAGGCTGGACTAGTCCCATTGGGCGCAGGGTCAAGACTGATATGCATAGGGCTGGGTCCAAACTGGAATGGCATCGTGAGCACAAAAACGATGGATTTAGGCCCAGATCTCTGTACTGGGGTGAATGTATGACATTGTTCTGCATTCTTCCCATCAATAGTTCTTTTTGCATTTGTCACCCGTTGTGGGACGGGTATGCTCGGACGTGGGTCCCGTGCTCTCCATGCCACTGGAATCAGACTATTCTGGCTGAAGAGGGGTGAAACCCCAAAACCGGTCCTAGGATGTTTGTTTCTAGTCCAGGGAGGACCTGGCCTGGCAGTTCAGACTGGACTGTTTAATTGGGCGCAGGGTCAAGACGGATTTACATAGGGCTAGGTGCAAACTGTAATGGCATGGTGAGCAAAAAAATGATTTATGTAGGCCCAGATGTCTGTACTGGGGTGAATGTATGATATTGTTCTGCATACTGTTCATCAATAATTCTTTTTGCATTAGTCACCCTGAGTGGGATGGGTATGCTCAGACGTGGGTCCTGTGCTCTCCATGCCACTGGAATCAAGCTATCCTTGCTGAAGAGGGGTGAAACCTTGAAACCGGTATTAGGATGCTTGTTTCTAGTCCAGGGAGGACCTGGCCTGGAAGTACGGGCTGGACTCTTCCCGTCTGGGGCAGGGTCAAGACTGATTCGCATAGGGCTGGGTCCAAACTGGAATGGGATGGTGAGCAAAGAACGATGGATTTAGGCACAGGTCTCTGTACTGGGGCGAATGTATGACATTGTTCTGCATTCTGTACATCAATAGTTATTTTTGCATTGGTAACCCTGAGTGAGACGGGTATGCTCAGACGTGGGTCTCGTGCTCTCCATGCAACTGGACCAAGCTATCCTTGCTGAAGAGGGGTGAAACCTCAATACCAGTTCTAGGATGCTTGTTTATAGTCCAGGGAGGACTTGGCCTGGCAGTTCGGTCTGGACTGTTCCCATTGGGCGCAGAGTCAAGACTGATTTGCATATGGCTGGGTCCAAACTGGAATGGCAAGGTGATCAAAAAAACAATGGATTTAGGCCCAGATCTCTGTACTGGGGTGAATGTATGACATTGTTCTGCATTCTGTCCATCAATAGTTCTTTTTGCATTTGTTACCCCGAGTGAGGTGGGTATGCTCAGACGTGGGTCCCGTACTTTCCATGCCACTGGAATCAAGCTATCCTGACTGAAGAGAAGTGAAACCTTGAACCCGGTCCTAGGATGCTTGTTTCTAGTCCAGGGAGGACCTGGCATGGCAGTTCAGGCTGGACTGTCCCCATCGGGTGCAGGGTCAAGACTGATTTGAATAGGGCTGTGTCCAAACTGGATTGGCAAGGTGAGCAAAAAAACAATGGATTTAGGGCAAGATCTCTGTACTGGGGTGAATGTATGACATTGTTTTGCATTCTGTCCATCAATAGTTCTTTTTGCATTTGTCACACCGAATGGGACGGGTATGCTCCGATGTGGGTCCCGTGCTCTCCATGCCACTGGACCAAGCTATCCTTGCTGAAGAGGGGTGATACCTTGAAACCGGTACTAGGATGCTTGTTTCTAGTCCAGGGAGGACCTGGCCTGGAAGTACGGGCTGGACTCTTCCCGTCGGGGGCAGGGTCAAGACTGATTTGCACAGGGCTGGGTCCAAACTGGAATGGCATGGTGAGCAAAGAACGATGGATTTAGGCACAGGTCTCTGTACTGGGGCGAATGTATGACATTGTTCTGCATTCTGTCCATCAATAGTTCTTTTTGCATTTGTCACCCCGAGTGGGACGGGTATGCTCAGACGTGGGTCCCGTGCTCTCCATGACACAGGAATCAAGCTATAGTGGCTGAAGAGGGATGAAACCTATAAACCGGTCCTATGATGCTTGTTTCTAGTCCAGGGAGGACCTGGCCTGGCAGTTCGGGCTGGACTGTTCCCATCGGGGGCAGAGTCAAGACTGATTTGCATAGGGCTGGGTCCAAATTGGAATGGCAAGGTGAGCAAGAAAACAATGGATTTAGGCCCAGATCTCTGTACTAGGGTGAATGTATGACATGGTTCTGCATTCTGTCCATTAATAGTTCTTTTTGCATTTGTCACCCTGAGTGGGACGGGTATGCTCAGACGTGGGTCCCGTACTCTCCATGCCGCTGGAATGAAGCTATCCTGGCTGAAGAGGGGTGAGACCTTGAAACCGGTCGTAGGATGATTGTTTCTAGTCTAGGGAGGACCTGGCCTGGAAGTTTAGGATGGACTGTTCCCATCGGGCGCAGGGTCAAGACTGATTTGCTTTAGGCTGGGTCCAAACTGGAATGGCATGGTGAGCAAAAACACGATGGATTTAGGCCCCGGTCTCTGTACTTGGGTGAATGTATGACATTGTTCTGCATTCTGTCCATCAATAGTTCTTTTTGCATTTGTAACCCCGAGTGGGACGGGTATGCTCAGATGTGGGTCCCGTGCTCTCCATGACACAGGAATCAAGCTATAGTGGCTGAAGAGGGATGAAACCTATAAACCGGTCCTATGATGCTTGTTTCTAGTCCAGGGAGGACCTGGCCTGGCAGTTCGGGCTGGACTGTTCCCATCGGGGGCAGAGTCAAGACTGATTTGCATAGGGCTGGGTCCAAATTGGAATGGCAAGGTGAGCAAGAAAACAATGGATTTAGGCCCAAATCTCTGTACTAGGGTGAATGTATGACATGGTTCTGCATTCTGTCCATTAATAGTTCTTTTTGCCTTTGTCACCCTGAGTGGGACGGGTATGCTCAGACGTGGGTCCCGTACTCTCCATGCCACTGGAATCAAGCTATCCTGTCTGAAGCGGGGTGAAATCTCGAACCCGGTCCTTTGATGCTTGTTTCTAGTCCAGGGAGGACCTGGCCTGGCAGTTCGGGCTGGACTATTCCCATCGGGCGCAGGGTCAAGACTGATTTGCATAGGGCTCGGTCCAAACTGGAATGGCATGGTGAGCATAAAAAGACGGATTTAGGCCCAGATCTCTGTACTGGGGTGAATGTATGACATTGTTCTGCATTCTGTCCATCAATAGTTCATTTTGTATTTGTCACCCCGAGTGGGACGGGAACGCTCAGACGTGGGTCCCGTGTTCTCCATGCCACTGTAATCAAGCTATCCTTGCTGAAGAGGGGTGAAACCTCGAAACCGGTCTTAGGATGCTTGTTTCTAGTCCAGGGAGGACCTGGACTGGAAGTTCGGGTTGGACTGTTCTCATCGGGCGCAGGGTCAAGACTAGGGCTGAGTCCAAACTGGAATGGCATGGTGAGCAAAAAAACTATGGATTTAGGCCCAGATCTCTGTACTGGGGTGAATGTATGACAGCGTTCTGCATCTTGACCATCAATAGTTCTTTTTGCATTTGTCACCCCGAGTGGGGTGGGTATGCTCAGACGTGGGTCCCGTACTCTCCATGCCACTGTAATCAAGCTATCCTGACTGAAGAGAATTGAAACCTCAAACCCGGTCTTAGGATGCTTGTTTCTAGTCCATAGAGGACCTGGCATTGTTAGTTCGGGCTTGACGGTTCCCATCGGGCGCAGGGTCAAGTCTGATTTGCATAGGGCTGGGTCCCAACTGGAATGGCATGGTGAGCAAAGAAACAATGGATTTACGGCAAGATCTCTGTACTGGGGTGAATATATGACATTGTTCTGCATTCTGTCCATCAATAGCTCTTTTTGCATCTGTCACCCCAAGTGGGACGGGTATGGTCATACGTGGGTCCTGTGCTCTCCATGCCACTGGAATCAAGCTATTCTGGCTGAAGAGGGGTGAAACCCTGAAACCAGTCCTAGGATGCTTGTTTCTAGTCCAAGGAAGACCTGGCCTGGCAGTTCAGGCTGGACCGTTCCCATTGGGCGCAGGGTGAAGACTTATTTTGATAGGGCTGGGGCCAAACTGGAATGGCATGATGAGCAAAAAAAGATGGATTTAGGCCCAGATCTCTGTACCGGGGTGTATTTAAGACATTGTTCTGCATTCTGTCCATCAATAGTTTTTTTTGCATTTGTCACTCCGAGTGGGACGGGTGTGCTCAGACGTGGATCCCAAGCTCTCCATGCCCCTGGAATCAAGCTATCCTGGCTGAAGAGGGGTGAAACCTCAAAACCGGTCCTAGGATACTTGTTTCTAGTCCTGGGAGGACCTGGCCTGGCAGTTCGGGCTGGACTGTTCCCATCGGGCGCAGGGTCCAGACTGATTTGCATAGGGCTGGGTCCAAACTGGAATGGCAAGGTGAACAAAAAAAACGATGGATTTAGGCCCAGATCTCTGTACAGGGGTGAATGTATGATATTGTTCGGCATTCGGTCCATCAATAGTTCTTTTTACATTTGTCACCCCGAGTGGGACGGATATGGTCATACGTGGTTCCTGTGCTCTCCATGCCACTGGAATCAAGCTATCCAGCCTGAAGAGGGGTGAAACCCCAAAACCGGTCCAAGGATGCTTGTTTCTAGTCAAGGGAGGACCTGGCCTGTCAGTTCAGGCTGGACTAGTCCCATTGGGCACAGGGTCAAGACTGATTTGCATAGGGCTGGGTCCAAACTGGAATGGCATGGTGAGCAAAAAAACAATAGATTTAGGCTCATAGCTCTGTACTGGGGTGTATTTATGACATTGTTCTGCATTCTGTCCATCAATAGTTCTTTTTGCATTTGTCACCCCGAGTGGGACGGGTATGCTCAGACGTGGGTCCTGTGCTCTCCATGTCACTGAAATCAAGCTATTCTGGCTGAAGAGGGGTGAAACCCTGAAACCAGTCCTAGGATGCTTGTTTCTAGTCCAAGGAAGACCTGGCCTGGCAGTTCAGGCTGGAGTGTTCCCATTGGGCGCAGGGTGAAGACTTATTTTGATAGGGCTGGGTCCAAACTGGAATGGCACGATGAGCAAAAAAAGATGGATTTAGGCCCAGATCTCTGTACCGGGGTGTATTTATGACATTGTTCTGCATTGTGTTCATCAATAGTTCTTTTTGCATTTGTAACCCCGAGTGGGACGGGTATGCTCAGACGTGCGTCCCTTGCTCTCCATGCCACTGGTATCAACTCTATCCTTGCTGAGAAGGGGTGAAACCCCGAAACCGGTCCTAGGATGCTTGTTTCTAGTCCAGGGAGGACCTGGCCTGGCAGTTCAGGCTCGACTAGTCCCATTGGGCGCAGGGTCAAGACTGATTTGCATTGGGCAGGGTCCAAACTGGAATGGCATGGTGACCAAAAAAACGATGGATTTAGGCCCAGATCTCTGTATTGGGGTGAATGTGTGACATTGTTCTGCAATCTGTCCATCAATAGTTATTTTTGCATTTGTCACCCCGAGTGGGATGGGTATGCTCAGACGTGGGTCCCGTGCTCTCCATCACTGGAATCAAGCTATCCTGGCTGAAGAGTGGTGAAACCCCGAAACCGGTCCTAGGATGCTTGTTTCTAGTCCAGGGAGGACCTGGCCTGGCGGTTTGGGCTAGACTGTTCCCATCGGGCGTAGTGTCAAAACTGATTTGCATAGGGCTGGGTCCAAACTGGAATGTCATGGTGAGCAACAAAACGATGGATTTAGGCCAAGATCTCTTTACTGGGGTGAATGTATGACATTGTTCTGCATTCTGTCCATCAATAGTTCCTTTTTCCAAATGGATTAGCAGCACATAAAATCAAAGGAATTACTTTACATTGATTACTTATGCTATCAGTTGGACATAAGAAGCTATCTGGAGAAGCTTGTTATGAAGTCTCAAGAGTACTGAAGTAAAAGAAACATTTAATCATTGATGAGGTGAGCATAGTCTTAAACTTAATGATGCCTTTGTACATTTTACTTGTGTAAAAGGACAACCTGTTTTCAAAACACTCGTCTATGAAGACACTAGGAAAGCTTTTGGAAGTATTGGAAATGTAAACATTTGGTTACATTATCAGTATAAAGAACTTGTTAAAAGTTTTCGACAAGCAAGTGATGAAGATTATGGAAATATTCTTCAAGACATAAGCATTGGTGTCTTGACGAAACATGGTAAGCAAGCTTTAGAAAGTCGGCTACTAAGGAACTTGTTAACAACTGGAAACACAGTGGCTGAAGAAATATACAATAAGCTTGGAGAAAAGAAGTATTTAGTTTGCCTAACGCCTACACTGCAAGAGTGTTCTACATTTAATCAAGAACTTTTGAAATTGGAATAAAAGCAATAGTGTAAATTGAAGCTACTGATAAAATTGAACACCAGGAAGTGACAATTCTTCTTACAGAGAAACTACAGGCTAAAATTACATTCTTTGGAAAAGTCTGTATATAACACTGCAGGCTTGGAAAAGACGTTCCATGTATGTATAAACTGTCGGTTAATTTTATGGCATAATTTGAATATAGAAGGTTTAGTAAATGGAACAATGGGAAAAATTGTTGAGTTTGTAAAATTTCAGAACAGAGATGGAATAGAATGTTTTTACTATAAAATGTGATAAGATTAAAGAGTTTAGACTGATTGGGCATTGTGTTGTATGTTTTTTGGTTGTAAAAGATATGTATGTTCGCTGGAAACAGTTTTCTCTATCTTTAGCAAATGTGGTAACTATTCATAAATGTCAAGGTTTAAGTATACACACTGCTTTTGTAAATATCAGAAGTACGGTGTTCAAAGAGGGAATGGCATATGTTTCATTATCTCGAGTAAGAACTTTGTCTGGTTTGTATTTGATAGATTTTGATGAGAAAAGGATTAGTGCTGATGCGAATTGTGTAAGAGAGTACAATTGTTTAAGAAGACTTCCTGCTCCTGTTTTAGGTGAATGTCCCATATATGAGAAACGTGTAGTGTGTCCAAATTGGAAATATGTCAATGATCCAATTGAGGTTCAAAAAAAGAAAACAAATGAAGAGAAATTTGAACGTGTAAAGAAAAAGGAAATGGAATGTTTTGATGACATGGTAGGATACCAGTTAGAAAATAGTTCAGGTATAAACTGTTATGATAAGTTGAATCTGAATGTTGTGTTTTATCTAAAAAATCTTCATCATGAGATCCTGGGAGATCGTCAAAAACGATTATTTTCTTTACTGCATCATATATTTCAACAGTCAGTAACTGCAGAAGTAATATTCATACATTTTCTGGCATTCAGCATCGTTTGGATATTTGTACTGGTTCTTTGATATTTACTCTTAATATACAACAAGATGCACAAGGATTTCTAATCCTTATGCTTGGAGTTTTAGAACATGAAGGAATACAAATTAAAAACGTTCTTGGACTAAGTTATTGATGGGATCATTAACGTGAAGAGTGTTCATTTACTTTTACCACTGAATTACAAACAGATCGATTCATATACTTGACAATACCAGACTGCAAATCAGTAACTTTTATCAAATTGATAAAAACTTCTAATCATGACATGAAATGTTTACATTGTATATCAGAGTCTACACTACATATAAAAAGATTTGGAAAATATCTCATTTTAATGCTACAACGTTATAGAGCAAATAGAATAAAATTAAAAACAAAAAATAAGAATGTAATGCGTGTTAACTATCTATTTTAGGAAGAACTTTTACAGCAGTGGCTATTATTTTCCATGATGGACCAACTACATCATATGTACCCTATACTGTTTGTTAAAAGTTTTAATAAGGATGGACACATTGCAATGACGCCCACTTGGAATTCAAACCTAGATTGCCTTATGAATTACCAAATTCATATTTGTTATTTTTGAAGCCAAAGTTTTGAGTACATCATTCTGCCTATTGGGAAGATGTGAACAGAGAGTAGACAGGACTGGAAACTATTCGTATTTATCATTAGTGGTTGGAATATTATTTGCGCTAATTGATTTTGCCTATGGAAACATGTGTTTAAAAGAAAATACTTTATATATTTCTTGTCTATATTGTACCAGATGTAAATTAGAGTCTACATTTTGGGAAATGTATTTGAAAAAATAATAGAGTTAATGTAGATGTAAGAAGTAATTAACAAAAGTGTAGATAGGAAAACACATGGCTACATATATTGATGATGATGCTCTTCAGTGATCTGTTTTGTTTTTCTACAATCAATTTGATTATTTTTTCCCCGCTGTTCAATGATGATACTACATTAAAATCACTGTGTATGGTGAAGGTAAGTGGAATCGGAAACAGCAAAAAAGGGAATCTAAGAATTTTGTGTAATTCTACATTTATATTGAGTTCTGAAAAATATAATATTATTTCTGTAATATATTATCAATAAGTAACAGTTTTTCTTTTTCTTCTTTATAGCACATACTGTTGAAGTTTGAAAAGAGTTTTACTTATGTTTAGGAAAATACTATTTTGAAATAGTTCTACTGAGTAATGTATCTAAATTACTGAAAAGGTTAGAATGCATAATATAATATTCATGATAACGTGAAAAAATGTTTTAAGTTTAATAATTGTTCTTATTCAATAATCTTTATTCTGTTTGGAAAAAAACCCATAAATATACACATATACATTTACATTTTACAAGTTTAAAACATAATAGTTAAATAATTTTAAAAGTTTGGATTTTGAATTTAAAATGCAATTGCATAACTAAAAAGAAATATCATTTTACAACTAATCATTCATTAAAACAGTTTCACAAATATTATGCAAGTACAAATCATGGTATTCACAGAGGAAATGCAATACAGCTAGTACAGTAGTCGGCTTCTATTTGTCAAATAAAGTGCATATTAAATTCATGAAAAAAGGTTGGATGTTTCTGTATTTGTCAAACATTATGCAACAAGGGGTAGTTCTATGGTGCCAAGTCATGAAGAAATGTATGAAGTACAGGTATTAACCACTGGAAATATAAGGGTGCAAATACAGCAGCATATGTCCTGGAGGAAAATACACCCCAAAAGAGAATGCTATGGAGTTAATCAACTATAGCTAAAGCAGAAAGAAGCAAAAAAAAAGAAACCATCAAAATTCCAGACCCATTTCTTGCTGGTAAGGTTTACTGCAAATAAATATCTGCTATACTAAAAACTATTTTCTGGGATGTGTCTGCTTTAAAAATTCTCATTGCTTCTAGATGAGTCTTTAATCCTATATTCTGACATATTGGTTTGATACACTTTTTCCTAGAGGTAGCATAAGTTGGGCAAAAGAATAGTATGTGGGAGTCATTTTTAATGGCATTTGCGGAGCATTGGGAACAGAAGCCATCCCTGTCATCTGTTTTACTACCCGTCCACTTTGATGTATTATGTTTTGTCCTCAAGGCATCAAAGTGGAATTTCATATATAGGGATTTGGCCATTGGGGGTTGTATTTCATCTAGATATTCCTCAAAGGCAGGCAAAGGTTTTATGGATATAAACTGTGAAGCCAATCTTCCTAACTTTGGGGAATGATGTATACTGTTTCCTATGTGCATTCTGTATGTACTTTTTAGGTCGAGCATTCAAGACCTCTTGTATATACTTTAGTATTTACTTATATGTGTATGTACTTTGTGGGTTCTGGAGATCAGCCCTAGGACTTGTCTGCTTCAGGACTTTTGATTCTGTTCCACTGCCTCTATTTAACTGTCTTGATAGAAAACAACCGGTAGAGGTCAGTAAAATACCAGAATTGCTTTCTGCTTGTTCAACTGCCTCTATTTAACTGTCTTGCTAGAAAACGACCAGTAGAGGTCAGTAAAATACCAGAATTGCTTTCTGCTGAGGGACCTTCTTTTTTTGGTTGAGCCTGGGCAGTGCGCAGGTGCTGCTCTGCGAGGCATGTAGTACTCAGTTAGGAATGTGATGCTCCGCCCACTGTTCACCCATATTTGTAATTGGTTTGCGTGGTTGTACTTCTTAAAAATTCTGGCTTATGATTCCTTCATCGCCTTGCTAGTCCGCCTTGTCTTCATTTGAAACCTCCCATGGCGGCTGGCCCTTTTACTTCTGATGTTACACGGTACCTCTAGTTAAGTATGTATGGACTATTTACTTTAATGAGGTTTACCTACTGCAGGCAGGGCGTGCCTTCCTTATATTCAGTGCACCATGCGCACTTTAACTTTCCCAACTTTTGCATCGTTTCTGCACCCGATCCTGCGCTTGTATTTAGTTACTTGCTTTTCCTTCGTAGGCTGGGAAGAAAAAGCAAGTAACTAAATACAAGGGAAGGATCGGGTGCAGAAATGTGAAAGCACCTCACTAAGAATCTCAGCGCAGTGCTTTCAGAGCAACCGAAGCCAAAACTGAGCAGGGGTGCCGGATGAAGGATCAGGCTCAGAGCCCGCTCCTCCCCCTCACACTATCTACTGAAACCTGAGGAGCAGCAGAGGATAGAGGCAGGTGGCAGCGAAAGCACAAGAAGCATTTGCAATACAATTCTTTGAGCTATTGGCATTGTTAAATGACAATGCCTTTTATTTATGTGTTGGTACATAAATAAAAGGCATTGTCATTTACAATGCAAATTGCTTAAACTCTCGCAAATGAGAGACCTACTTCATTGCAAATGCTTGTTTTACCAAGCTCTGAAAATAGTAATGTACACTATTTTTCTTGTAGATGATCGCCTCCCCGGAGCTGTGATTCCAAGATTCCTCTAGAGTGGTTGGGCTGCAGCAGGAGGAGGGACAGTTCCCTCTCAATAAACCAGGGATGCCGGGAGTCTGATTTTAAAAGAGCCATTTCTAAGGAATGCTGGCTCTGGCTGGGCTCCCAGTGCCTCTTTCACCTCAGATTGGCTGCGTGAGGGAACACAAGGCCAGGTAAGGATAAGGACATGATTTAGATAATAAAAGAGAGACAAATTGCGCCGTTGTCTTTCCCTATTAAAATGTAGCATCCTTGTGGAATGAAATATCAATGTATCAATATCAATGTATTGATCGCATATGTAACCTCATTATTAGTTGTTAAAATTATATAGTTTTTTCTTTTCAATCATTCACTTGTTTTGGGTGCCTTCTTTTGGCTAAACAAACTAAATGTATTACAAAGTCCGCTTTACTCAAATAATTACAATAAAGTGTTTTCCTCATTTGTTTGTATGCTTTGTAATATTTAGAAATTACCATAACTCCTAGCGAGAAGATGGTCTCATGAATTTCTGTTTATTTTAACTGAATTTAAAATCCATTTTCATTGAAAATGGAGCATATTACAACGGCTACCACTGCTCAGTTTAAAGGCACAGCAAGGATGGATAGTGACTCTCCACAGTCCTATCTCAATACCTACTTCTGGCATGTTAGGAACCATGCTGCTTACCGCTGCTGCTCTGGGGCTGGGGAGACCTGTGCAACTGCTGAGCCATCGGCTCTGCACATCTGGGTGCCCACTCAGCCTCATGGTGGGCAAGACAGTGATCATAACTGGTGGCAACAGCAGTATCAGTAAAGCTACTGCACTGAGTTGGTGAAGAGACAAGCGCTGGTGATCTTGGACTGCAGACGAGCAGAGCAGGAGGCACGAGATATGCTGCTGAGGGGGCATCGCTAAGCTCAGGGAGGCAGTCATTTGACATGTGAATCTGGCTTCTCTGAGCTCCATGCAACTTTTCTGTCATGGGATGATCCATATAAATAAAGAATTTAACAATGTGCCTGACCCACTCACCAGAAATGTTTGCCTGTCATAACCATCTGTTCTCCACAGTCCCTTGTATTCTAGCTCTAGTCTCCACCACATGTTCTAAAATGATACCTTTACGCCAAATATTTTAATACCTAGCTGGCTAATTGTCAGCACCTGCTCCAGCCTCACACAATTCATTCACCTGCACTCCCTATCATTGCCCAACACCCTTTTTTGCACCCATACATAACCAGGCTTCTCCCTCACCAACAAAGTGCTTCTACTGGTGGTCCATAAAGAACCCGCAAAAAGTCATGCATTGATTTAAGCTCACACGCCTGCACAATATTTTCTCCAGGGTCTGTCATGGGTACAGATGAATTGGTTAACAGCTTTCTTTTCACCTTTTGCTTTGTCACAGAGAGAGCTTTGGGGTGATACAAGTGTCACTTTCCGTGATTAGATGCCATGAATTAAACTTTCTGTAATTTACTGTGTGTTAAGGAAGCCTAAAGTGCAATATTTTGTGCTTGATGCCTTGAGATGCTGTACAGGGCATTATCCAAAATTAGATATTGAGGATGTTACCAGTGCCCATTTCTAACATTGGATGTCTCTGGTTTTAGTTGTCCCTCGGTTTAAGGGTGTTGTTAATTGGCACTTTCTAAAAATAGATTTCTTCTGATGTTATCATTTCTATGGACCTGTGTTGTTTCTTGTAATGTTAAGAGCGTCCCTCTCTGGCTTTTATTATCTTGATATTATAAATGCCATTTTCTGACAGTCGGGCAGCGAGTGCTGTGCGATGTTACTAGTACCCGTTTCTGGCAGTGGAAGATGTTGGGACTTAAGTCTCAACTTACCGCCAATGAGTATCTGTGGATATATCACAAGTGGTACTATTTGACTGAGAATGCTTTGTGGTGTTTAAAGTTCTATTTGCTGACAATGAGCGTCTGGAGATATTACCTGCACTTCTTACTGATAGTGGATGCCATGTTTGCCAATTCCTGACAGTGGTGGTCTTGGGATGATATCATTGCCACTTCCTGAGATTGTGTCTGATGATGCTACAAGCACCACCTGCCTCCAAATTCATTGGTGAATCAGACCATTTGCAGATGGCTACAGTTTCTAAAGAATACACAATGTGCAGCAATTGTATAGCTCTTCAATTCCTGGTGGCACAGCACCCAGGATAATTTGCTGCATTGCTAAACACTTCTATGTCCCAAAGGCGAGACCTATTGGCTATGCCAATGCTTTTTTAAATTTTTCTGGCAACTGCGTCTATTTAACTTTCTTGATAGAATACGACTAGCAGAGGTCAGTAAAATACCAGAATAACTTTAGCATTTTCTAGATTCCAGTCCATAGAAATTTTGTTCCACCAGCACCTGTAGAAAATAATCTTTTTTTCAACTCTTGTATTTTCAGTGATATGACCACCAAAGACCCTGATTTTATATTAAAAACTGGGCTTTGGACTATAACATTTCCCCCTGAAAGGCAATATTTCTCTCCATGTGTTCCCATACCTGGCGTGTCGCACAGTTTGGTGCTTATTTTCCCTCCATGTTAAAGAATAGTAGAAGTACCCCAATAGCTATTCAAACCTAGTTTATAAAACCAGGTTTGAATATATTGGAGTCAGGGAAGCACAATGTTTTGATCTAGTTGAACTATCTCGATTAACCCATCTTTGTAGTTTTTAAGTTCCGGTGTGGTCTATAAATGGACGCAGAACAGCACTGGTCTTGGCGCGACTTGATGTTCAATGCATCTAATATTTGTGTCAAATATAATGGGAATCAGAGGTGTGCGTGTCGGTAATTTTAACAGCATTCTTAGAAATTTGTTCTCCTCTCTGGCCAACACATTCTGACCATCAATACACCAAAGCTTTGCGCCATAAGTATAGAGCAGATTGTGCTCTATACTTATAGATTTCTAGTGCTGGTGACACTGCCTTTGTTGTCTTTGTTAAGCTACTTTGATGTTTTTTTTTACTATTGCCATGGCAGATTGTATCAAGACTAGCTTAGAGTTTTGAATGTGAGCTTTCCATGATAGCTTTGTGTCAAGTGTAATGCCCAGATAGTTAAAATTTACCACATAATCAAATTTCTGTTTCTGTAGAATAATGTTTTTCTTGAAGGATTTATGAGGGTTAACTGCCTTATATTTTGTTCTGCTTGAGTTTATTTCGAGGCCCTTTGACATATAAAAATTATTGAAGGTGTCTAGGAGGGCTTCTAAACTCTTGGGTGTTTGTGATATAAATATCGTATCATCAGCAAAGAGTAATGCTGGAACTGGCACCCCTCCTAATTTTGGTGAGTCATGGTTACAACCCTGAAAATGTTGCACAACATTATTCACATACAAGGAAAACAGGGTTGGTGCCAACACACATCCCTCCCTTACCCCTCTATTTATCGGTATTGCATCCATCAGTTCCCCCCAGGTCCCCATCTAACTTCTGGATAGTTATCCTTGTATAGCCTCACAATCTGTATCAAAAGGTCGTCCGGAACGCCTTGACTTTTTACTGTTCCATAACAATTGACAAGGAATAAAATCAAAAGCAGCTTCCAGATCTATAAAAGCTATATACAAATGTCCTCTATTTAAAATGGTATATTTCCAGGCAATACACAACAATCTGAAAACCTGATCTATTGTGCTAGTTTTAGTTCTGATTCCAGTTTGATATTGGGATAGGATGCTATTTTCTTCCAACAAATTATTGAGCTGTGCCAAAATTTGTTTTGCATTGACGTTTTGTAGAGTGTCTATTAGGCATACTGGCCTATAGTTAGCGGGGTCTTGAGGGTTTCCCTTCTTAAAAATAGGTACTATTTTGGCCCCCTTCCAAGAATCGGGTATCGGTGCCCCTGTAGCCAAAGCGTTGCAAAGTAGATTCACATACGGTACCTAAACTGCTTTATCGTGCCTTAAGAGATCCCCTGGAATTTTATCAGGCCCTGGTGCTTTCTCTGGCTTGATACTTTCTATTGCAGCCTATGTATCGTCTAGTGTAAAGAAAGGGGTACTATTTGAGCCCTGCCAGTCAATTTCCTGGAAGTTAATTTCCATGATAGAAATGTCATTTGTTACCGGATCTACAGCTTCAGAGCACAAGATTGAAAAGTGACTACTCCATGTACCCGGATCCAGATAGTGGTCTAGGCCATCGTTACCAGTTCTATTCTCCCATGCAAGTGTATTCCAGAAAACAGCATGATCCTTTTTTGAATCAATGATTAGGTCATTCCAGTTGCAATCTTCCCAATCTTTCTTTGCTTTTGCTACTGTTTTCTTATACTTTGCCCCATTGTCTGATATTATCTGTGTATTGCATGATCTAATTGCCTCTACCAATTGGAGTTTTACTTCTCAACAAGTATTGGTGAACCATGGATTATGAGAATTATTTTTTATACAATTTGACCGCTCTTTCTTTTAGCAATTTTTGCTCAAAAGTGGCTTCAGTTTTTCCTCCATGGTATGGTGAATCTGCGTAATTGGTATCTTACTTGAAGTGGTTTTTATATATGGCAGAAGATTGTCCGAAAATATGTAGTTAGAAATAGGGGTCTCGAGTTGGCAAGGGCTTGCACGTTTGTCCAAATAGGGACCTTTCTTCCTAGTCAGGATAAGGGAGTTACTCTTCTAAAATAACCCCTGCTCACCCCCTTGGCAGCTTGGCACGAGCATTTAGGCTTATCTTAGAGGCAGTGTGTAAAGCATTTGCACATAACCAACAGTAATACAGTGTACACACTACAAAAGGACACTACACCAGTTTAGAAAAATATCCAATATTTTTATATATTTAAGACAAGACCAAAACGATAACAATCCACAATACAGGACTCTACAATTATCAAAATATGCTTGAAAAACAGTTATTTTATGTTGATAGCTCCGTCAGGGGCTATCACGGCATCGTGAGCAAACAAATTCAAACTGTTCTGGCTGACCGCGGCATCGCGTGCCCGCAACGGTATCGGGAAGACCCGCAAACAGTACCTTCTAGAAATGCCGGGTGTCGGCGACCTCTCGTTGAGCTTCCAAAAATACGGTGTCAGCAGGCATTGGTTCCGGAGGTTGGTGTAGGAGTCATCGGGGCCCTCGAAGTCACATGCGTTGCAGATCGAGCTCCTCTCTGTTGGAGTCAGGAGCGCTGGTGTCGGCAGGCATCGTGGGTTGTGGTGCGAAGTGCAGTGGTGCGGCGTGCGGTGTCCTCAGGTCGCGGTGCGACCATCGGCTTGGTGGCGGCATCAGATGGCGTCATCAGTGAGACCAGGGTCAAGGTGCGAGATTAAGGCGGTGCTCGTCACAGTGCGGGCAGGTCACGGTACAAGCAGCAGCGTTGTCGTGGCTGAAGCTGTCGTCGGCTGATGAACTGGAGTTGATGGCACTGGCATCGGTAGGCCAAGGCTGCATTGCGTGATGAGGGTGGTCAGTCGTGTAACTTTACGAGCGGTGCCCTCGAACCACGGTGAAAGCAGCGGCATAGATTTTGGCATGGAGTGGCATCACTGGTGATACCAAGGCATCGTCATGAAGCGAGGTGGTGCGGACTGTGGTGCCCACAGGTCGCGGTGTGAGCGATGGCTCAGTGGCGGTATCAGCAGCAGGCATCGTCGGTGAGACCAGGGTCACGGTGCGACGTTGTGGCGGTGCCTTCAGGACACGGAGTCGGCAGCAGCATCGTAGACGTCATTGAGTTGCTTTTCTTCTGTTGAAGCACAAAAAACAGTCCCCAGTGCTGAGGGCAGAAGAGCTTGAAGTCTTTGCTTTTCCTGGAACTTGTTGACTAGGGGGCAAGCTCTACCTCAAGCCCTTGGAGAAACTCACAAAGTAGATTGCAGAAAGTTCAGTCCAGTCCTTTCACTGCCCAAGACAGAAGCAGCCACTGCAGGCCAACACAGCAAAGCACACATCCACGTGGTAGTTCCTCCTCACAGCTTCTCCGGCTCTTCTTCTTGGCAGTCTTCTTGGTCCAAAAGAGTTCTAAAGTTTAGGGGCCTGGTCTCAATATTTATATCCCAAAATCCTTTGATCTATTAGGCAGAGAGTGTCTGTGCCCAGCCAGAACCAGTTCTGCCTTCTCTGGTGTGATTTCCTGGCAGGAGGTGGAGACGGCATTGTCAGAGGCAGACCAGGCCCTTTGAGGTGCAAGGAAATCTCCTCCCTCTTCCCCCATCGAAGCCCAGGTCTATTCAGCCCTTTCCTGACCCACCTAGACTATCTGGGGCCACTCCTGCTCCCCAGCCTTCTGTCATCCAAAACCCAGACAGGCAATCCACATTCCAGCAGAGGAACACAGGATGACAGAGCAAGAAAATACCTACTTTCTAAAAGTGGTATTTTCAAACACAGAATGTAAAAATCACCTTAACTAAACGATGCATCTTTAGATTCTGAGTTCAGGCATACTAAACGTTATTTTCCTACCTAATTCCCCGGGCCAGTTTTGTCTACAAACTGTTATAAACAAACTCCCCATTCAGTCCTATGGAGAACAGGTAGCCTTGCAATAGTGAAAAATGAAATTGGCTGAAATTCACTACCAGGACATGCCACACACACCAGGGCATGTCCTGCATTTCACCTACACTGCACCCTGCCCACAGGGGTACCTTGGGCCTACCTTAGGGGTGCATGACATGTAAGAAAAAGGGATGGTTAGGGACTGGCAAGTGTGTGCACTGGCAAAGTCGACATGGCAGTTACAAACTGCGCGCAGACTCCGCATTGGCAGGTTTGAGTTACCTTTTTGGGGCTACTCACGTGGGTGGCACAATCAGTGTTGCAGGCCCACGAGTAGCATTTGATTCACAGGCCCTGGCACACTCAGTGCACTTTTACTAAGGACTGAAAAGTAAATCAAATATCCAATCATGGAAACACCAATCCATAATGCAATTTACCACAGGAGCACTTGCACTTTACCACTGATCAGCAGAGCAAAAAGTGCACAGAAACACTAGGCCAGCAAAACTGGAAGGTCAGAAAGCAAAAACTCAGGGGAAACACGACAAAAGATGCCAAGTCTAACATATGTTACAGATTTTAGCCATAATTTTGCAATTGCCTGCTATAGCTGCCCTTTTTAGAGCTTTGCGGTTGTAGTATGTTCCCAATATCGGGGTCCATCTCCAGTTCCCAGTCTTGGAGAAAGGTTCACCCCCAGTGTTAAACATAGTGGGTAATGATCACTATCTTTTCTTATTTCAACTTTTAAATCTATTAAGCTATTCCACCTGTTAACGCTGACCAAAAAATAATCAATTTTGCTCCTTGTAGTGCCTCTAGGCTCTTTTAAAAGTATATGCACTAGGGCTATCTGACGGTAGCCTCCCATTACAGGACCTTAATCTATGCCCCATCACAAATCAAGCTAGCTGGATCGCTGCAGTTGTGCAGGTAACAGAAGCACCAGCCTCTAATATTGGGATCTCTCGTGACGATCTCTTTTTCCAAGATGTTCTCAAGACTCATTATTGGCTCAAACTTACAGTTTAGATCCCCTCCTCTGATTACTGATGTATTGGGATCAGTTGATCACAATAGATTATCCAAATCCTCTATCTCTGGCAATTCAATACTGGATGCCCTCAGTCTATAATAGACATTCAAAAAGGAAACATCCGTTCTATCAGGGTTCTATATTTTTATGCCAATAATATCTTGGGATGATATTTTTAGTTCCTCAATTTCAATATTGAGTTAAATCCTAACCCATATCACTAACCGCCCAATGGCCGGCCTCGAGCTGATTTAACTGCATTGGCACTAACCGTTCTGTAACCCATCTTATGTGGTAGTTCCAAGGCCCAGGTTTCTTGTAATAGACATACATCGTATTGGCTCATGAACTCCTACCATTCGGGGTCCAGTAACTTTAGTTTTAATCCCACTACTAATATGAAACTAAATGCTGTTTTGTACGCTGTAGTTCTTTTTCAGTATGTAATGGGCTTATTGGTACAGCATCCCATTCTATAGCTACTAGGCTAAGTTGAGACAATTCTTTAGATCTTATACAGCGTTTCTATTTTTTGTCTCCCTTCCCCTTTTACAGATAACTTATGAGGTACTGAGAGGGCCCATTGTCCTCATAATTGGAAATTTGCAGCCTCATTTGTCAGTCACCAGCCTCTAGGTCATGTTGTGTCTCAGTGACATTGTATGTTTCATTAAAATCTTTGTGCACTCGCAGTCTATTACCATCCATAGAAATAGGTCTATTTAACTTAAATCTTACCATAGACCTCGAGTTTAGGGGTGCTCTTAATTCTAAATAAATCAATTTGTCGATCAGTCTTTGGGATTGAAAGACAAGTAGTATTGTGTCTAAAGAATCATTTTTAATTGATAGTCTTTCCGCACTTATTATAGCAGAACGTATCACTGAGAAGCAAGCACGCTTATGTCTAATCCAGTGTATGGCCTTATTTTTCAATGAGTCCATATCTTCCCTTTATGAAGAGAGGGTTAACTTTGGAACGTTAATCATAAAGATTTTATGATCCTCTGGTCTTGGCTAGGCTCGATGCTAACCTTACTTTGCCTAAGTTCCGTGTGTCTAGTGTTTGAGTATTGTGTCATTTGCACTGCCTGGTATGCGTCTTTTCCATGTCTATTCATTATAGTCTTTGTTCCAGGGTTTACGGCCCCCCTGTTGTAGTTAGGGTTCATTCTTTTATTCTGGGCATAGCTTTGTCTACTCGTAGCTCTTACACCACATGTTTCCACTCGTTCTACATGCACTCTTTCTGCTGCTAATTCCCTTGTCTCCCAGTTGTTGTTGGTAATGGTTTCCCTTTCATGTGATGTTTCCTTGGCATTCCCCACTAAGGTCTTGTCATGTCTGTGAGGGTTGGACCCTTGATTTACTGTTTTAGGGGCTTGGTGGTTAACCTTTGACATTATGTTGTAAGCTTGTGCCCCCTCCATGGGGTCCAGTTTCCCCGTAAATACATTACCTTTATGAATGCAAAAACATTTTGAAGAAGCCTTCTTATTACTTACTCCAACTTGTATACACTACAATTCCTTAGAAATGGTTGAACATGTAGTGGCATTTCTGTTCCACTCTAAAAATGTTAGTACTAGTTACAAAACCTTAGATTTTCACTCAAAAACACGGGTTTCAGGGACGTTATAGTTAGTAATTAGCATTTAAAAACCTTAGAAATATACTGGAAAAAACCAGGTTTCAGGGACGTTATAAGTGGGAATTAACATTTGAAAAACCTCGGAAATTTACTGAAAACCCCCCAGGTTTTAGGGACGTTATAGTTAGAAATGCGCATTTACAAAACCTTACATATTCACTGAAAAAAACACAGGTTTCAGGGACGTTATAGTTAGTTGACATTTCACTCATACAAAAGCAGGGAAATTCAGCCATTACAGTTAGCTGAGCTAACTATAACTTGTGCCCCCGCAATGCACTGCTGATGACATCACATATTACATCACTCATGACATGGTCAGTGACATCACTCATGACATTTCAAATGATTTCACTGATGACATCATCCACTTAATATCTGAAGCACCTCCTCACACCTTTATATAACCTTAGATACACCATAGTAACCTACACAGTACCATTCTTTAAATGATAAAGACACCAATACAAGTTAGTACATACCAACTCACTGATTCATAGGTCTATGATTCATAGGTCTACACACATCTACCCACTCACCCATATAATAACGCATTGACACGGTCACTCATCAAAACAGCAACTAATATATGCACACCTATACAGATACACACCACTACTCACCCATAGAATTACTATTAAACCAAGTCAGTCAACTAAATAATCAATCACACTGCCATTTACACACCTATACAGTTATGCACACACCACCTCACCTATTCAAACAGATACAAACACATACTTATTCTCTTATACAATCACTGACACAAGCAGCCACTCATCTATACAACCACAATCACTCACTGTCCCATACAATCAATTATATATTCTAACACTAACTTATAATGCCTTTCACGTATGTAGTTACTCACACATATACCACTGAGGCATCCATACACTCACCCACACAGCCATATGCACACTCACTCCTCCATACAGCCTCTCACACATATACTCATGAACCCATACAGCCAGTGATTCACCCACTCAAACATCCAAACAAGAAATCACACTTCCCCTCATCCACCCACACAGACACTCAGGCACACATACAGGTACTCAGACAACCAATGAATAACCCATTTAGACACTCATGAAGCTATTCACCAACCCATGCAGTGACTTACACACCAACTGAAAGATTGATACAGACATGCATGCAGTTTAATTACTCACCAAGGCATTCACTATGATTTGTACAATCACTCACTTACAGAGTCAGTCATGCACCTACTGAATCATCGATAGAGACACTCATACTCCCATTTACTCTTCAATTCAGCTTGGCGTATATATATATATATATATATATATATATATATATATATATTCACTGAAAAAACCATAGGTTTCATGCACGTTATAGTTAGGAATTGGCATTTAAAAAACCTTTGAAATTCACAAAAAAAAACAAAGGTTTCAGGGGCGTTATAGTTAGGAATTGGCATTTAAAAAACCTTAGAAATTCACTGAAAAAACCATAGGTTTCAGGGGCGTTATAGTTAGCTGGACATTTCCCTCGTACAAACCCTAGAAATTCCCCTGTTATAGTTAGTTCAGCTAACTATAACTCGCGCCCCCACAATGCACTGCTGATGACGTCACATATTACATCATAAACAAATGAAAGAGGGAGTGCACAAATGAGATAGTCCAAGAAGCCAAACGTTGTAACTAAATGTCCTCTTTAATTCAAAATAGATTTGGGTTGGTAAAAAGATGGTCAGCCAACGCATTTCATTCCCTCAAGGGGAACTTCATCAGGGCTGTAACATGATAAAACAACATATATATTACATATAACTCATAAAGCACAGGACTAACAACACAAAAAAATGACCATACAATATGAAAATTATAGAGACATATTTTTGACAACATAAAAAAGTAACCCTTTAAAATCACATGGTTTAAACGTGCAAACGATTTTTTCAGTATATACATATTTACAGACAGATGTTTGACTGACAGCAGCGTAATTATAGAAAATGTCCACCTAGTACATATTTAAAAACAGATGTTAGACTAACAGTAACCGACTTGTAGTTAGTGTCCACCTAATCACTTAATCTGCTGGCATCCAATATATGGAAAAAACTATAGAGAACCTGAGCAACAGATGAAACTATATGTAGAGATAATACATTTAAAAAAGTCAGTAGAAGTGAAAAGTAAAAAGAAGTTTATAGAAGAGAGTAAATGTATAGTGGAAAAAAATCCAAGTCAAAGTAAACATGCATACCTTTGATCAATATATTTGTTCTTGAGAATAAAGCAAGTCTTGAAAGCTTGGCGAAGTGTAGTGTATTTCACATATACTTCAGATTTTCTGTAAAAGAACACAATGTCCAAAATCAGAATGTCTGGCATTGTGATCCCAGCTTTCCTACTAGAACCATAAACCTCTAATATGAGTCTTTCAAATAGCGTACACTGTGTGATACCATACAGCATAATTATCGCATACCATATGATAACTCACTAATAAGGAAGAAAAACAAAGCTGAATGCATAATATGCTTAGTGGAACCTTGGTACCCTTTGATATTAAAAAGGGGAACCGATATCATAGCAAAAGTGAAAAGCAGTGTTTGAAAGTCATACAGAAATTATCATACGCTTTTGTATACAAAGACGGGAGGACTAAATCCGACAAAAATAGTATGCTCCTGACCAGAGTTGTCATGGTATAACAGTATACTGAAACCGGAAAAAACTTGAACCGGTGCAGTGCACATGACCTAACCCTGGTGAGTTTGGGAAATCATTAGTGTGCCCCTAGTTAAAAGCACTCACATTCATTGGCTAATAGCTTACAAGGGGGTGGAGTCCCGTAAACGTATACTTATACATCATGGCAGGTCTCTTGAATTTCATCGAGGAACACGCCGTTACACTAGGAACCCTGCTGAATGAAACGCGTTGGCTGACCATCTTTTTACCAACCCAAATCTATTTTGAATTAAAGAGGACATTTAGTTACAACGTTTGGCTACTTGGACTATCTTATTCGTGCACCCCCTCTTTCATTTGTTTATGTTTTATTGATCTGGAGCACAGTAGCGCCATTCAGCGGCTGGCGTATGGGGTTGATTGCACGATAACTATTATTTTTTTTTGGGAGAACTGATGTGAGGTGCGGCAAGAAGGGCCCGCCGTTGCTGCAGTTGGAATATTGTTTTCTCTGGGTCAGCAAGCACTCGACATCATCTATAACTAAAAATGCCACGATTTGATGATAAAAGAGAAGGGATGGCACAGGACTTATTTGGAAGAAATACCAACCTACCACAAACAGGACCCACTATACAAAATACATTGGGACCACATGCTTTGTTTGTTAAATTGGAACGTTTAAAAAAACAAGAACTATCGAGATGGTGGGATGGGGTGACCCTCCAACAATATATAGATAATAAGAAAGTGCCGAGAGGGTTACGTATCCTTATCTTCCCCACGTTTTAAGATCTTAGCGAGGAATTGTTGAATGAGTGGGAGGCGAACTTAGAAGGTGCCTCACTAATAATGATGCAGATCTTGATTAGACATGCTATAGAAAAAGGAGCGAAACTCTTATCAGAGATCGAATGCATAGAAAAGGAAATTGAAACTTGTGGCAATAAGGAGCTAATTGATAAAAACTATAGTATCTTTCAGAAAGTGATTGAGGGGCATCAAAATTACTTAAAAGAAAAGAAATCACGTAAGATCAATCGTGACGACAGGGACTATAGGGAGGGGAGGATTTATACATTTGCCAAAAAATATGATACCACTTTGGTGGCAGATGATAAGAAACGATCCAGAGAAGCTAGTGAAGAAACAAGATCAGTGAGCAGTACCTCCCTATCATCTGTTGGGAGCACTTCATCAAATGCTAATTCAAATGCACACCCTTTAGGGGCTGGAGCCACAACCTTCCAGAAAGAAATGGCCAGATTAAAAATAAGTGGCAATCAAGCAAAAAAGACACAACAGCAAAAAAGACAAGGAGAGGGGGCAGACGGGGACAAGGAAGGCGCATTAGAGGACCCACTAAGAAGGTCAGAGAGGGGGAAAGTCAAACAGAAGCAGTAAAAACTGAGATGACAATGAAGGAAATTGAGGGTGATGGGGATGATTCCAATCTAAGAGTGGTGAACTTATCCAGTAAAATATTGGATACTGATGAGACAAACTTGTTATGCAGGGGGTTGGGATTTTGCCCCACACAGGGTGGTGATTTCACAAATGTGCATGTGGATCTTTTCAAGTTCAGTAGAATGTTGAAATTAAAAGATTGTTTCAAAGACAAAATGCCTCCGAATACACTCTTTGATAAGGTTAAACAAACTGACCTTACAATAGCTGTCAAGAACATTCAGTGCTTACTCTCACTAAGTGATGGGGAAGAAGTGGGGATGCATACCATTCTAGATGACCTTGATATCAGTGAGAATGTTATGAGAGATAGTGGATTACGCCCCAGGTCTAAATTTACCCCAATGATATACCACGGTAATATTGACATCTTCACTGAGCGGGTAAGTGAGGGTTTATACCAACTGGAAAAACAAAGTAGGGGTTTGAAAAATCAACAACACAATCTCACATCTGGAGAGAGACAAGCACTAAAAGGGCTCAAAAATGATAATAACATCGTCATTAGGGAGTCTGACAAGGGCGGGAACGTCGTTGTCATGGACATAAAAGATTATAAAGGTGAAATTGAACGGCAACTAAGGGATACTGATTGTTATAGTAGATTGGATTACAATCCCACACGAGATATGACTATTGAAATCAATTTGAAGCTAAGGGAATGGAGGGACATGGGTTTGATTAGTGAACAAAAATTCAGGTACCTTAAAGCAGAGAATCCCAGATTTCCCTGTATTTACATTCTTCCCAAAGTGCACAAAAAAGGAAACTTCCGTCCAGGAAGACCCATCATCTCAGGCATCGGGTCAGTTATTGAGAAAATTTCTGAATTTATTGACCTCAAAATCAATAAACATGTCCTTGACCTCCCTTCCTATAATCAGGATAGCCAGGACATTTTAAACAAATTCCATGATTTTGAGCGGTCCGACGAACTTCTCTTTGTCACTTTCGATGTCACTAGCTTATATACTTGTATTCAACATGAGTATGGCCTCAAGGCTGCTGAATTCTACTTGGGTAGAGATAAGGCTGATGAGTTGGACCAAAACCAGATGATCATTGAAATGTTGAAATTGGTCCTCAATAGGAATTATTTCCTATATGATGACGTCTGGTACCATCAGAGGAGAGGTACGGCCATGGGATCCAGGTTTGCCCTTATGCCTGTCTGTTTATGGGATGGTATGAGAAGGGGCATGCATGGGGTAGATGTGCCTCCCCCTGGACTGAGTACATCATGTTCTGGGGGAGGTATATCGATGATATTATCTGCCTATGGTTTGGTACTGTATCACAACTTCAAGACTACTTCGAATACCTCAACTCTAATCCATTCAATGTTAAACTTACAATGGAATTTAGCAATGAGAAAATCAATTTTTTGGACCTTCAGTTTTACATACAAGATGGGCACATCCAGAGTACTCTATATCGCAAAGAAACTGCGTGCAATGCAGTTTTGCATCCAGAAAGTGCACATGCCAGCTCTACTATTAAGAACATTCCATATGGGGAGATGGTACGTGTCAAACGCAACTGCAGTGAGGAATCCAATTTTGATAAGAATCTCCAGCTAGTTAAGAAAAGGTTTCTAGCTAGGGGATATAAAAAAGAGATTGTGGACAGGGCAGAAACCAGGGCACGCTCATTAACCAGAGAGACGACTTTAAAAAAATGTAGCACAGATAGAACTAAGAACAGTGATAACAACATTAGGTTCGTGACCCAGTATACCTCACACAGCAGTGCTATTTTTAAACTGCTGAAGAGACATTGGAATCTCCTGTGCGAGATACCCGGTCTACATAAAGTGATTCACACCAATCCTTCAATCACATATAGGCGCAGGAAAACCTTAAGAAATGACCTATGCCCAAGTTATATTAAAAACTGTAACAACAAGAAAGCAACATGGTTACCATCCAAACGAAAAGGCTTCTTCACCTGCACAATGTGTAACATCTGTGAACTAGGGATTAACAAAATCAAGAATTTTTCGTACAATGGCTCTAGAAATTATAACATCTATAATTTCATTAATTGTAACACCATTTTTGTTGTCTGTTATTGGATGCCCTTGTGGAACCATTTACCTAGGCAGCACCAAACGTAGCCTAAAAATCAGGGTTCAGGAGCACAGGAGGGCTATACTCAAACGTGACTCCAGATATCCCTTGACGGAACACTTCATCAAAGAACATGAGGGTCATGCCAATTTCTGGTTTCACGCCATTGAGCATGTGGAAAATATAGAGAGAGGAGGTGATCGGGAGCTCCGGCTCAGGCAGTGTGAGGCAAAATGGATTTGCAGATTACGGAGTACTGTTGAAGGATTTAACAGTGACAATGAAATGCATTACTTTCTTGAAAATGATTAATGTTTGAAAATGATTAATGTATGGAAATCTATGTCCTAACAGTCATACATTAGTATTGCAACTTTCATTAATGGTGGGACACATTGTATATGTGCATCACACTTTGGCCAAATTGTACATTGATGTATAAAAATTGGCAGCTACAATTATCTTCAATGATCCCTTCCCTCTATTCTTCCCCTTTCTATTACTGTTTTTCTAAAAACACTTGTCGAAAGATTATGATTTTGGGCTGGGATATGTATTTTTCAACTTGTTTTTACTAAGCCCTTTTTTCTTCCTTTTCTTGTTTATTAGGTGGGATATTTTTGGATTCCTCCTTAAAACATTACAATTGTAACATCTGAAATGATCAAATTTTGTTATCGATACTTTACTCTAGTTGGTTTATAATATTCACAAACTATCAATATTTATAATATTTTCAATTTTCATATTACGATTGAATTCACTTTGCAATAGGAAAATTATTTTCCATATCAAACTTTCTTGTTTCCATCATGATGTTTTTCAGTTTCTTTTGACAAAGCCTGCTCTCTAGTAGGCGGGGTATTTCATTCTCATCAAGTCAGGTTGATGTGATATAACACACTATTTTTGCGCTGATAAAATCGAGTCCTCCTTATGGCTACCCAGAACGGCTTCTATTTGTATAAAAGACGCCATGTATTGTCAGGAAAGATCTAACTTAATTAGATGTTGTTTTACCCTTGAACGCTTTACGTTTTATTTTTATTCACAATGGCTTTACCACCTTAGGATTATGTTTTCAAAGATTCCAATTTGCAATTTTTGCTCTTGACAAATACATATATATATATATATATATATATATATATATATATATATATCGTATCTATGTTTAATTGCCTGTTCAAAAATGGCGATTGATTGATTTTAACTAGCAATTCTGGTTTACACCTCCACCCATTGGCTAATAGCTTGTAAGGGGTGGAGTCCAAGTTTCAATCTTTATAAATGACGTTATGTATTTTTATAAAGGATCAAGAACTTATTTAGATGTTGTTTTTCACTTATAAATTCTGCACGCTCAATGCTCTATCTTAACAGATATAAATGTATCTTCTCCGTGTTAAATTGCTCGTTTAACAATGGCGACTGACGTTAACGTAATGACCAGTATTCTTGGTTCACATCTCACATTGGCTAATAAATTAAAAAAGGGGGTGCAGTCCTGGTTTCAATCGTTATAAACGCCACCTTCTTTCATGAAGGATCAAATTTAATTAGGTGGTGTTGTGACCCATAAACGCTATACGTTTTTACTCTATCTCAAAGGCTTCTACAATTTTGAGATCACGATTTGTATCTTAAGTCTGCATTTTTCGCAGCTTCTACTTTTTCCAAATAAACATTAATATATCTTATTTATGATTAAACTGTTCGTTTACAAATGGCGACTGATTGATTCAAACGTAATGAAGACCAGTATTCCTGGTCCACACTCACATTCATTGGCTAATAGCTTACAAGGGAGTGGAGTCCCGTATACTTTTACATCATGGCGGGTCTCTTGAATTTCATCGAGGAACACGCCGTTACACTAGGAACCCTGCTCAGGCGACTGCCGGTAAGGAGATACTTGACGGATGACGCGTATCCAATGCTCGTGGGGATGATTCGTATCTAATGCCTGTGGTTGTGGTTTATATATTGCCGTGAGATTTCCCGTTGCGGGTCTACCACTCGTGTGACGGTAACTTGCATCTTTCATTGAGTTATTTTTCCGTGTGTTATCTTTTTCAATACAGTACGCACAGATTTAGCCTCAATGTTGCTTTTAATTAGGGGTACACTAATGATTTCCCAAACTCACCAGGGTTAGGCCATGTGCACTGCACCGGTTCAAGTTTTTTCCGGTTTCAGTATACTGTTATACCATGACAACTCTGGTCAGGAGCATACTATTTTTGTCGGATCTAGTCCACCTGTCTTTGTATACAAAAGCGTGTGATAATTTCTGTATGACTTTCAAACACTGCTTTTCACTTTTGCTATGATATCGGTTCCCCTTTTTAATATCAAAGGGAACCAAGGTTCCACTAAGCATATTACGCATTCAGCTTGGTTTTTCTTCCTTATAAGTGAGTTATCATATGGTATGCGATAATTATGCTGTATGGTATCACACAGTGTACGCTATTTGAAAGACTCATATTAGAGGTTTATGGTTCTAGTAGGAAAGCTGGGATCACAATGCCAGACATTCTGATTTTGGACATTGTCTTCTTTTACAGAAATCTGAAGTATATGTGAAATACACTACACTTCGCCAACCTTTCAAGACTTGCTTTATTCTCAAGAACAAATACATTGTTCAAAGGTATGCATGTTTACTTTGACTTGGATGTCTGTAAATATGTATATAATGAAAAAATCTTTTGCACGTTTAAACCATGTGATTTTAAAGGGTTACTTTTTTATGTTGTCAAAAATATGTCTCTATAATTTTCATATTGTATGGTCATTTTTTTGTGTTGTTAGTCCTGTGCTTTATGAGTTATATGTAATATATATGTTGTTTTATCATGTTACAGCCCTGATGAAGTTCCCCTTGAGGGAATGAAACGCGTTGGCTGACCATCTTTTTACCAACCCAAATCTATTTTGAATTAAAGAGGACATTTAGTTACAACGTTTGGCTTCTTGGACTATCTCATTTGTGCACCCCCTCTTTCATTTGTTTATGTTTTATTGATCTGGAGCACAGTAGCGCCATTCAGCGGCTGGCGTATGGGGTTGATTGCACGATAACTATTATTTTATTTTTTTGAGAAGTGATGTGAGGTGCGGCAAGAAGGGCCCGCCGTTGCTGCAGTTGACATATTACATCACTCATGACATGGTGAGTGACATCACTGATGACATCTCAAATGACATCACTGATGACGTCATCCATGTGATAAATTAGTGCATCTTCTCACACCCTAATATAACCTTTGATACACCGACTCAAAATTTCAGACGGCCATTTTGAAAACCATAGATACTCCAATACCAATAAGTACATACCCACTCATTGACTCTTAGGTCTACATACACCTCCACTCACTCACCTGTACAGTCACTCATACTTACAGTCACTCCGTACAAGACTATCATATGCATTTATAGACCTATATAGACACTCACACACCGCCAATCATCCATCATGCAAATAATTAAACACAGTCCAATTTACTCACCTATACAGTTAAACACACTCAAGTTCACTTGCTCATAAAAATAGTACCACATTCTTACGCTCTTATACAATCATTGATACAAGCGCACACACTCATCCATACAGCCACTCTCACAATCACACACTCTCACATATACCCACTTATATACTCTTACACACATATACTGCCTTTCACATATGTAGTTAGTCACACATGTACCACTGAGATATACATTCAATCCCTAACACACCCATACATACACTCACCCAACCATACAGTCCATCACAGATGCACTCTTAAAACCATGCACCCATTGAATCACCCACTCACACATCTATGCATAGTCACACACACCCTACCCACACAAACACTCAGGCACCCATACAGATACTCAGACAACCATCAATAACCCATATAGACACTCATATAGCTATTCATAAAACAATGCAGCCACTTATACACCAACACACAGACACATACAGACATTCACACAGTTTAGTCACTAGTCTGCAGTAAGATACATTTAATGACCACTTAGAGTCAGTTACGCACCTAGAAAATCATCCATTCACACACTTGTACACCCACTCATTCTTCAACAGACCTTTCCCTATATATATTAAACATATTAAAACTGTACAGAAACACATACTCACTGGATTATGTCATCAGTGATGTCATTTGAGATGTCATCAGTGATGTCATGAGTGATGTCACTGACCATGTCATGAGTGATGTAATATGTGACGTCATCAGCAGTACATTGCGGGGGCGCGAGTTATAGTTAGCTGAACTAACTAGAACAGGGGAATTTCTAGTGTTTTGTATGAGGGAAATGTCCAGCTAACTATAACGCCCCTGAAACCTATGGTTTTTTCAGTGAATTTCTAAGGTTTTTTTAAATGCCAATTCCTAACTATAACGCCCCTGAAAACCTTTGGTTTTTTCAGTGAATTTCAAAGGTTTTTTAAATGCCAATTCCTAACTATAACGTGCATGAAACCTATGGTTTTTTTCAGTGAATTTCAAAGGTTTTTTAAATGCTAATTCCTATCTATAACTTATCTCTAAAGATATCATGTTTAATGATTTTGATTGGATTTCTATATTTTTCAAATTCAGTGTGTTAATTTCATTAATTCATTTTTTTTTAAAAATACTTTTTTATCACCATTTTCTAAACTTATTTTTTCAATGAATTCTTTTAAAAATTAAAAATTATTATTTGAATTCAATGGGTTTTTCAAACATATTTTTTAACTATATGTTCAAAACTTTATTTAATATATTTTTTTCCATGTTTTTGGATCCGCGCACACTATGCGCACAGTTCTCAATCCCAACGTGTTAGCATCCACGCATGGTACGAGTTGGGTACGTGTTTAGTGCGCGATCGCAATACGACACATTCGATGTACGTAACGCGACGTTTACGCGCCTCCGCGATGCGTCATATGCGTCTATGACGCGGCAGGTGCGCGGATCCCACGAAATATTTAACATTTTAAAAAACATATATATATGTATTTCATGTGAATATTAATTGAAGACAAACTCTAAACTAGTCTTAAAAGTAATATATTTTTACATCTAATCCTATATTTCTTTTTAATTCTATTTCGCGGATGCGCGCTGGGTGCGTGCTGCGTACGCTCAGGGTGCGCGGATCCCATGTGACCTGCAAAAAAAAGATTTGATTGGTTCATTACACTTCCTGTTCTAACTATTGAAAGACCCCACCCAATTCAATCATTCTTCTTTGACCTTCTTTGGAGGAGCAGCTCTTTGCAGAGAAGAAGATTTTTTAGACTAAGTTTACACTTAGCTCTAACTTTTTTCAACTGAAAATGACTTCAGGGCAGCAGGCATCACCTGCATCTCCTCATACATCTGAGGATGAATTTTTGGAGGAGGCACCACGCACAGAACGTTTTTCTTCAGTGGTGTGGAAATGTTTTACTTTTCCTGAGGGGCAGAATAAGACCAATGCCACCTTGGTCACGTGCAAGATTTGCAAAAGAGTGCCGTCGCAAGGGGATCCTAACAAGAAATACTCGTGCGGCACGGCAAGTATGATGAAGCACCTGAGGACCCTTCATCCGAACAATCTTGCACGACAAGAGTGCCGACAGATGAGAGACACTCCTGCTCCTGCGCCTTCCACCTCATTGCAGCCGAGCACTTCAAGAGTGCATCCATCAGCCGAAAACTTGGACATCCGTCCTCAATTTCAATATTTAAAAGTGCTCTGCACTAAGTGCAATGCGACTTTGTGCTACGGTGAGCAGTCGATCGATGTGATCTGCCGCCAGCAAGAAAGTCACATTTGCTAGTTTATTAAAAAAAAATGTTTTTGTTCCCTGAATTTCATTATTTGGTTCCTCCTGTTTTTTTTTTTTTTTTTGTTTTTTTCCAGAAAAACCCCAAAAATCACAAAATTGTTAGAAAAACCCCCCAAAAATATGAAAGAAGAAAAAAAAAGTTCTTGTAAGAACTAACTTTCCTGGTTTAAAAAAAAGAGCTAAATTTCTGTGTTAGTGTGTGAAAGTTTAGATGAATGTATGTGTAGTACGTAATTGAGTGAATTAATGCATTAGTAGCGTATGGTGAATGTATAAGTGCAGAACTATGAGGAAGTGCTGCAGCATCACACAGTAACCTCTTTAACTACAGTGTGCTGTAGTACTGCCGAAGCATAGGGATGCAACATATGTACATAAATATATTGCAAATCTATGCTTCTCTCTGCACGGCTGCTTAAACTGCAGCCATGTTGTGACACAGGCACCCTTGCACCATAGTGCAAGGATATCTGTGTCATGTGCCGTTTGTTTTTCTGCAGGAAAACACACCTTCCTGAACAAAAACAATGAGAAAATGCATTTTTCTCCTTCAATGTATGCTGAACATTTTAGCATGCATTGAAGATATAAAAATGTGAAGAAATAAAAATAATTCTCCTTATTGTGCTTTCCTACACCAATTTTAGAATGGTGCAGCATTCACATAAATATCGAGATTCATGATTTCTGCTAAATCTAGAGATGTATCTTGTTCTATGAGTATTCAGTGCAATCATGCACAACAACACTTCTAGAACACCCTTTCAATGCAAAGTTGTGTGTATGATGAAGTTGTATTTACATGGAGTAGAAAAAGTACACAGAGTGCCTTTTCCTTTATTTGTAAATATAAAAGAGTGTCTTGCGCAATAACTATGTTACAAAAAGTGACATATTTCCGGTTTTAAAAATCCTTGCGAATGATGGAAGGTAAGCACAGAGTTTTGTCTGCAAAGATATTTAGAAGAATGATTGAAATGATTGCAGTCCTTCAATAGGTACAATGGGAAATATTATGAACCCCTCAAATCTCTTTTTTTGCAGGTCACATGATATCTAATTATGGGCAGATTTCAAAACTACATAGGTATAAACAGAGTGTTTTTAGAAACGTGTTTCAACTTTGTATCTTCTTGCAGACCTTCTCATTCTGCATACTGAGACTTAGTTAAACTTACCTTCACAATAATAGAAATAAAAAATGGTATACATTTTTTTCAGATTTTCATTGCAATCTAAATTCATATAAATTGCTTATCTTAAAATTTGGATCTGTGAAAGAAAAAAAAATTATAACATGTAATACATTTTTTACAACACAGCATAATTTCCACAAAGTAATTTGTTTGCCATTTTTGCTGTTCTCAGAATATATTGAATTTCACTAGAAATAGGGATTTCAATCGTACTCATCACTTAACAGCGGGCAAAAAATCACAAAGATTGTTAAAAAAAAAACATACTATTCTCAGTAAAATACCAGAAAATACAAATCACACATATATGAAATGCAACAAGTTTACAAAATTTTAAAACTTTAACTTATAAAAACTGTAAATATTGCCGCATTAAAATGATCACCGAATCAAGGACCACCAAAAAGTCCATAATTAAAAAAATATACCTTTCCTTGAGGCCAAATGGTATTTTTGCACTCCTTTATGTAAATTGTCCAATGGTAGTCCTATTAAATTATAATAATAAATTCCTCAGAGAGTGAATTATCTTCCTAAAACTTTGGCTTTAAAAATATTAGGTAGGAATTTGGTAATGCACTAGGCAAACGTTGTTTGAAAACCAACTGGGCATCATTACAAAGTGTCCAGCCTTTGTCACATTTTAGATAGGCAGTGTAATGTCCAGATGATGTGGAAGGACCATCATGGAAAATGATTGCAATTGCCACAAAAGCCCTTCCTGATATTGATAGTTGTGCTGCTACAAATTGCTTTATTAAAGTATCCAATTTTCTTCCGTCAGCTGTACAACGTTGCATCATTAAAATTATGTATTTTCCATATTTTGTTAAGAATAATGTGGATAACATTTCTGATTTACATTGGCTACACTCCATGTTTTGAATTGCACCTTTAACTAATTTATTGAAAGACACTGATTTACAGTCTGCTAATGTTAAATACAGAAATCTCTCAGTGTCTACATTGGTGCTACATGTATACATGCAATTTTCACAATAATGTTCCCATTTGTAAGAAAGGCCAAAAAATTTTCTATTTCTACACCATTTTCAAAAATGGTAAGCAAATACATTAAAAATTCCTGATCATCTTGTTGGATATTTTGTGTAAATTGTGTAGAACCAGAACACACATCCAAAAGACTACGAACATCTGAAACAGATTGTATTTTACTTCTATCTGTTGTCAAGTTTTCATAAACAGAATGCAACAGAGAACAAAATCTTTTTTGCCGATTCTGCATAATTTGTTCTTGCAAACCTTCAAGATAAAAAACAACATTGACCATTACATTAGCATAGCAGTTGACACCAGAACTATTTTCAAACTGATAACCAACAGTCTCTCCAAAAGTGTCCAATTTCTTTTTACCTGCAATCACACCATTATCTTATTCTTTTCCCTTCTTGACACCTTCAGAACAGATATTCTCTAACCTTCCTTTTCAACCAACCACATGCTTTTCAAATACAGGATATTGACCTAAATTTGGAGCATACACCCTTCTTAACCTATTATACTCTTTTACACAGTTTGCATCTGCAGTAACCTTTGTTTCATCAAAATCAATCAAAAACAAACCAGATAATGTTCTGACTCGCGACAAAGCAACATATGCCACACCCGCTTTAAATATGGTAGATCCAATGCTCACCAATGCACTGTCTACACTTAATCCTTGAGATTTATGAATAGTCACTGCATATGCCAGAGAAAATGGAAATTGTTTCCTAAGGACATATAAATCTTTAACAAGTAAAAAACAAACTGAACGACCAATTTCTTTAACTTCATCAATCTGATCAAATTTAATTTTTAAAAATTCAATTGCTTCTTTTTTTTGATAATTCACAAAATCCACCACTTTGCCCATTGCACCATTAACTAAACCTTTCTCTACATCCAAATTACGCCTTAAAATTACCCGACAGTTTACACACGTATATAGTGTATTTTCTAAACCAGAAGTTTTACATATTTTTTTTTCTAAACAATCCAGTTTTGATCTCAACTTCCCCGTCAAAATAATAGTGATTCCTTCATGCAGTACTTTATCGATGGCTTCCATTTTTACAATTTCTTCATTTTCCAGTTTCAATAATTCTTCGTTGAATATTGAACACTCGCGCAGTGTTGGCATTAAGCAAATCACTGACTTATTTTTAGCAATTTCCACGTACACTTTTGCAGGAACTGCATTTTCATTTGGAAAGACATTGCAAAGTAATCGACTCTCCAAAGCTTCTTTGCCTTGTTTTGAAAGAATTCCAATTCTTATATCTTGAAGAATACTTCCATATTCAGCATCATTTGCCTGTCGCATATTTGTTGTCAGTTCTTTGTATTCAAAATTACTCCAAATGTTCACATTACCAACACTGCCAAGAGACTTTCTGGTGTCTTCATGGGCAAGTGTTTTAAATACCGGTTGTCCTTTTACTGGAGTCAGTTGCAGTAGATCTCCGTTTTAAGAATGTGCTGCATTCTTAAATGCACAAAGGCAAGCATCAAGTTTGAGACCATGCTCACCTCATCAATAATGAGAAGTTTAATTTCTTCAGGACTCTTGAAACTTCACAACAAGCTTCTCCAGATAGCTTGTGGTATTCCAATTTGTTCTCATGCGCTACTGGCAGATTAGTAAACAATGTAATTCCTTTAATGTTATGTGCTGCCAACCCAGTTGGAGCAGTGACAACACAAGACAAATGCGAATCAGTTGTTTTCTGCAGATAACTTGTAATTACTTTAATTAAAACACTTTCCTGTTCCAGCTTGACCACTCACATACATTCGGATAGGTTGAAATTATGTACATGAGCACCCTCTCTTTTCATGAAGTAATCCATGCTCAATCTGCTCTTTCACTTGCTGATATATTTGTTTCTGTTCAACATTTAGTTGCTCTTCCAAGTTTCCTAACTGTATTGGATCTTCTTGTGCTTGATGCATTGGTGTTTCCACCTCATTCATTGCAATCGCTGCTTCATTTTCAACAATTGTTTGTCCTAGTGGATCTTGACTCAGTGCAGCAGAACTTTGACTGTCTTGAGAACTGTCTCTAGCAATCTCAGCTGCAATTATAGCTTCTTGATCAATTTAATCATTTAACATTTTGACATAATTTGCGAAAGCACTGCATTGTATGCTATCTTTAGAAGCATTAAATGAATCTTCATAGCTGGGAAAATCTCCAAGTAATTCCAGTTCTGAACGCCATGGTTTGAACATTTGCAAAAAGGGCTAAATAGTAAAATTCCCTTTTGTCAGCAGTGTCGCAACTCAGTTTCCTGTGATTAATTAAATTTCCTTTCCTTTGTTTCACCAGACATCCTTCGGAACCAATCACTCCATATTTTCCATCGTTGATGTTCTCTGTAGTATTCCGTTTAAAAGTGTAGTTGTGCAGCACTTCATAGAGACACATGTTCTCAAGATGATGACTTCTATTTGGATAGTATGTGTCCAACATATTTGTTTTCAAAATATCTGTACTTTCTGGGTCATTTTCTGCTAAATATTCAATTTCTTGAACAGATTTCAGTACCCGATTTCGCATTCCTGCAAGACCTAGACTCACCCAAATGATTCTTCTACTTTTGGAATATAGACTTGCAGATGATAACCGATCTGAACATTCATATGCTCCAATTTCACAATGCGATAACATCTTCAAACTGAAACTGTATAATTTCTTACTCAGAGTCTTCTCGTGAGAAATCTCTTCCCACATTTTTCAATTCAGTCTTTTCTGATTTAGTAATGTAAGACGTTACATATCGAACAACAGCAATGGAATTGTCAGCAACATACTGAATATCCATGTTAGCGTTCCACATGGATAAAATAACTGGATTGTAGTCATTTATGTATTTTGATTCTTCGCTTCTTCTTAAGTTGTAGGTGTTATTCGGAGACTTTCTTGTGATGGTATGTCGCATGGCTGACATAAAACTGTTCACTCTTCCTTTGGATAATACAGGACGTGGAAATCCAAAACGACATTTGGTATAAAACTTATCCTTTGACTTGTACTTTTGTTGACAGTATTTTCCACACCTGTGGCTTTGAAATCGTAAGACTTGTTGTTTTAAGTTTTATCTTCTCTGCTATTGGGTACAGCATATGTGGCATAATCTTCAATGAAAGACAAAACAGTTTCATCTGAATCTGTTCCAAATTTGGGGGCGTCCTTGACCCATAACAACATATGTATGTGAGGAGCACCTCTTGCTTGATACTCCTTTCTCCAAAAGAAATCCACAACTTCTCCAAGAGGAGGATTCTTTTTATTGCAGATGAAAGACATCATAGCTTAAAATCTATGATTGAAATATCTGCATACATTGACAGGATCCAAAGAGCACAATTCTCCAGGTGTCTTGTATTCAAAAAATTTTATATTGGAATTTGCCTCTCGAAGAATTTAAAAGTAAATCATCCCAAGCATACTCAGCACAGCTTAGTGTAACGAACCATGTAGGAGTTCCCAAGTCCCGTAGCATACATTTCAGTTCTCCATGTCGACGGTACCAATATTCATTAGTCCCACGCTGACATGACATCAGATTAATCAACTGAGATTCTAAATGATCATCTCTCTGATGCACTTTATCCATAAAATCCTTTGCAGGTACATTTTGAAGAAGCATTCCAGTTTTTAAAATGTGATTTAATGCATATGAAAGTCCAGACAAGTAACTTTCAAACAGAAGATGAAACATATAAGGGATAGATTGTCGAAATCTTGGATCTTCTGCATATAATCTTGTTGTCCGATATTCAGATGCAGGAATCTGCACAGGACGTTCATCATATCGTCCACCTTTTCCTGTTGGAAACAATTGTGGGAAACGAGCTTCCAAGCTCTCTTCCCATACACTCATGGGACTTCCTGTTGCTTTTTTCATTTGAACCAACTCAATTGTATTCCCCATCACCTATTTGGAATGAAGTGGATGTACACTGTAATGTTCATAGATTTCTTCACATCTGGACATGTTCACTTTTTCTATTTGTCCACTTAATGTTTCAGCATCTTCTGCTAAATCTATTTCTTCTTCTCCTATAAACACATTTCTATAGTACTCATTATTTTTTAACAGATACAATGATGCCTTTTGCACTTTTCTAACATCCACTAACTCTTGCCAAATGTTCTTATTCTTAGTAGGAACACCATTAACTAGAATGACTAGTGGCCCATTTTCTGCATGGTCTACACCAATAGTTTCAACATTTTTCCTTAAATCTAACGGTAAATACACAACTCTTCCTTTCAATCCTCTTTGCAACTCTGATTTACCTGTTTTGGGCTCCATACAAACAATAGCCTGAAACGGGTGAACACATTGTATGAGAATAGACTCATACGTATTTAAATCTATCAGCTCTGGAGGAATAGCAACCAACTCTAGATTATTATGAACACTCTAGCAGGCATTTTAGTCTCATCTAATTTGTTATAACAATATTTGCAAATACGCTGCTCACATCCCAAATCAAAACAATCCTCTACCAGCAAATAAGTTGCAAATTCCATCCACTTATCATTATCTTCTATTTCCCAAAACTCAATATCATCACAGACCTGCTTCACATCTGATACTGACCCACGCAAAAAAACATTGTTCAACTCACTTAACTTTAGTGCTGGACTTTTTGCATAATACAACCTTCTCACTAACTTCCGCATTTGAGTATGTTGTACTGCCAGCATTCTGAAATAGTGAAAAACACTTTGACAAACTTTCCTAGAAAGACAAGCCAGAGAATGACCTTGCAAACCAGTATGTTTTCTCACTCTGCAAGGGTCTAGTCCTTGCAAAAGCTTAATCTTTTGTTTTACACTTTTTTTAGTATAGGCTTGTAAAAAACTACATAGGTTTTCAATAGATTCCTGTCGTACACTGCAAACACTACTACAATCCCAAGTGTACACAGGGTTTTTAGCACGTCTCCCTAAAACTTCATCAGCTATCACTTCTTCTGCATTTCTTTCAACCATTTTCTCTTTCTCAATTGGACAACCGTCGCTAACCTCATAACCTCTACCACTGGTGTCAACTGCCTACAATAATTGTTCGCTCAGTGAACAACTCTCGTCGTTAAAAAAAGGCTCTGAACTGGGACTGTGTTTCCATTCTCCCCCAAAAAAAATCACAATTTTTTTTTTTTATTAATAACTCTTTTCCTCCTACTTTTGGCCTTCATTACATGGATTGGTTTATCTAGTGATCGAATTCTGTTTAACACTAAAATAAACAGTTTCCTTTTTACTTCAAAAGCCTTTTCCACAATGTTTTCAATATGCTTCTTCTTTTTATAAAATAAAGCTCTTTTTATATTTCTTCACATCTTTCAGCAAATTATGCACTACTCTCTTGTAAAATATTTTTTTGCGTAATTCCATTATACTGATTTTGCCTTCTTTTACCATACTTTATCTCCTTTGACTGACCATTTGCTTTTTTACTTTTCCTCTTATTTTGAATTTTTTTCATACTTGAAGAATTCTCAGTAGTTCCAGCATTATATACATTCTGTTTGCTCCTACAAACATTTTTAATAAATTGCTTTGTGATCTTACCAGAAGATTTTTTCTTTTTAGCCACATTATCTTGTACATTCAATACTTGTGGTTGATGTTTCTTCAAATAATCCTCCTGTCTCTGTTCTTTTTCTTTTTTTTTCTGGCATGATTTCTCTATTTTAACGTTGAAAAACAGTATCTGTAAAAAAGAATCACAAATAAATGTATATTAATAACTTACAAATTTATACTATTCCATTACTATACAAACACATTTTATATAAAAACTGACTAAGAAACTATAGCCCAGAACCACAAGTGTGACAATGGTTAAAACACTACATGCATAGTGCATACTACTTTGAAGCAGTTCATGCCCTAAAGCCTACCTCACTAAAAGACTACATGCTAACTGACTGAATGATTACAGTACTATAAGGAGACACACTGGGTGAGTAACAGGGTGTTTGCTAGAAGTGTATGAATACTAACTGGGGAATTGAAGGTGTGAAAGACAATTGTGTAGGTGGTTAGTGGACTGCATGCATACTGGATAGGCATTTGAAGCAGTCCATGTGCTAAGGCCTGGCTCACTGCATGAGTACTTGGGTACTGACTGAATGATTAGAGTATAGCAAGGAAAGTGCCTGGGTGAATTTATAAGTGGTAGGCTTTTGGCGCAGCAAATGGATTAGTACTTGGTACTGAATGGGTCACTAGAGGAGTGCAAAGGGAGTGACAGGATGTTTGCTGGACTGTATGGATACTGACTAGGGAATTGAAGGTGTGAAAGACAAGTGTCTAGGTGGTTAGAAGACTGCATGCATAGTGGATAGGGATTTGAAGCAGTCCATGTGCTGAGGCCTGGCTCAGTGAATGAATACTTAGGCACTGACTGAATGATTAGAGTACTGCAAGGACAGTGTCTTGGTGAATTTATAAGTGTTTGGGTTTTGGCACAGTGAATGGATTAGTACATGGTGCTGAATGGGTCACTAGAGGAGTGCAAAGGGAGTGACAGGGTGTTTCCTGGAAGTGTATGGATACTGACTAGGGAATTGAAGGTGTGAAAAACAACTGTGTAGGTGGTTAGGGGACTGCATGCATAGTGAATAGGCGTTTGAAGCAGTCTATGTGGTAAGGCCTGGCTCACTGCATGAGTACTTGGGTACTGACTGAATGATTAGAGTACAGCAAGGAGAGTGCCTGGGTGCATTTATAAGTGGTAGGCTTTTGGCGCAGCAAATGGATTAGTACTTGGTACTGAATGGGTCACTAGAGGAGTGCAAAGGGAGTGACAGGATGTTTGCTGGACTGTATGGATACTGACTAGGGAATTGAAGGTGTGAAAGACAAGTGTCTAGGTGGTTAGAAGACTGCATGCATAGTGGATAGGGATTTGAAGCAGTCCATGTGCTGAGGCCTGGCTCAGTGAATGAATACTTAGGCACTGACTGAATGATTAGAGTACTGCAAGGACAGTGTCTTGGTGAATTTATAAGTGTTTGGGTTTTGGCACAGTGAATGGATTAGTACATGGTGCTGAATGGGTCACTAGAGGAGTGCAAAGGGAGTGACAGGGTGTTTCCTGGAAGTGTATGGATACTGACTAGGGAATTGAAGGTGTGAAAAACAACTGTGTAGGTGGTTAGGGGACTGCATGCATAGTGAATAGGCGTTTGAAGCAGTCTATGTGGTAAGGCCTGGCTCACTGCATGAGTACTTGGGTACTGACTGAATGATTAGAGTACAGCAAGGAGAGTGCCTGGGTGCATTTATAAGTGGTTGGCTTTTGGCACAGTGAATGGATTAGTACTTGGTACTGAATGGGTCACTAGAGGAGTGCAAAGGGAGTGACAGGGTGTTTCCTGGAAGTGTATGGATACTGACTAGGGAATTGAAGGTGTGAAAGACAAGTGTAGTATGTTAGAAGACTGCATGCATACTGCATAGACATTTCAAGCAGTCTATGTGGTAATGTATGGTTCACAACATAAGTACTTAGAAACTGACTAAATCATCAGACTGCTGCTAGGACACTGCTTGGGTGAAACTTTTAAATTTTCAGTTCTGGCGCAGTGAAGAGAATAGTACATGGTTCTGCACCTTAGTGTCAAACCCTGACTCATTTTATCAATGCATAAGCAAAGACTAGCTTTTAATGCTACTAAAACTAGACAACATGACAGGTTTTAAAAGAGTTATCTGTCAGAAAATACACGATGTTACGAAATGCTTCTCTCACAGTGGTTCCCAAATGCACACAGACTCACAGTGTGATTCTAGACAAACAACACTATCCCTAGCAGCTTACCAAAACTCATTGACTACTGTGCAAGGGATAAGAAGACTACACACAATCTACATATGTAAGTACTGCACTTTAGTGTCAAAGCATGACTCATTTTATCAATGCATAAGCAAAGACTGGCTTCTAATGCTACTAAAACTTGACAACATGACAGGTTTTAAAACAGTTCTGTCAGCAAATACATGATGTTACCAAATGCTTCTCTCACAGTGGTTCCCAAATGCACACAGACTCAGTGTGATTCTAGACAACAACCACTATCCCTAGGAGTTTATCAAAACTCATTCACTACTGTGTAAGTGGTAAGGGAACTGCACACAATCTACATATTTCAGGACTGCACTTTTGTGTCAAAGCCTAACTCATTTAATCAACGCATAAGCAAAGACTGGCTTCTAATGCTACTAAAACTTAACATGACAGGTTTTAAAACAGTTATGTGTCAGCAAATACACAATGTTACCAAATACTACTCACAGTGGTTCCCAAATGCACAAAGACTCACAGTGTGATTCTAGACAAGCAACACTATCCCTAGCAGCTTACCAAAACTCATTCACTACTGTGCAAGAGGTAAGGAGACTACACACAATCTACATATTAAAGTACAGCACATTAGTGTCAAAGCATGACTCATTTTATCAATGCATAGGCAAAGACTGGCTTCTAATGCTACTAAAAGTTGACATGACAGGTTTTAAAAGAGTTATCTGTCAGAAAATACATGATGTTACCAAATGCTTCTCTTACAGTGGTTCCCAAAAGCACACACACACTCAGTGTAATTTTAGACAAGCACTACAATCCCTAGGAGTTTAACAAAACTCATTCACTACAGTGGAAGAAATAAGGGGAATGCACACAGACTACATATTTCAGAACTGCACTTTAGAGTCAAAGCCTGACTCATTTAATCAAAGCATAAGCAAAAACTGCCTTCTAATGCTACTAAAACTTGACAACAAGACAGGTTTTAAAACAGTTATCTATCAGCAAATACACGATGTTACCAAATGCTTCTCTCACAGTGGTTCCCAAATGCACACAGACTCACTGTGTGATTCTAGACAAGCAACACTATCCCTTGCACTATACCAAAACACATTTCTTCATCTAGAAGGAGTACTACATTTTAGTGTAGAAACATAACTCATTTCGCAAATTCATAAACAATGACTGGTTTCTAATTCTACCAAAATATAAAACAGCACAGTTATTGGTCTAAAAACACATGAAAAACACAAATGCTTATCACAGAATGGTTTCTACATGCACACACACTGTCAATAAGATTGTAGAGAAAAAAAGTACTCCCTACACTTTAGCAGGAGAAATACATTAGTCTGATTAAAATCAAAATAGTCTACATACACCCCCTCACAATTAAATAACTCACCTTTCAAGTTGTTTTGTAGATTAGGAAGTATATCAGTCACACACCAGATATCAGTCACACACCAGATTTTCTTATACAGAATCTCTGCACTGTGCACCTGTCAGCAGAACCAAAGAATGGCAAAGTTTCCCTCTCATTTTCCACACATATACATGTAAACATCAAATCACATTCCTTCCCACATAAATTCAAAAGCTAACATACATTTCTATTGGTTAAACATTTCAACCCTTTCCAAATGACATAAATTTGAACCCTTCCCCCAATCTGCCTTCTGCCCGTTACCATAGAAACAGGTCATGGAACACTGTACTGAGCACACAGGTCACAAGTTCAGCACACAATGTTGCTAAACAAGACAGCAAGTGTGCTTGACTTTTCAACATATCAGCTTATCATATATAATGTTCCTTACAATCAGTTTTTGTTAACCAATAAGAATCATGTGTTTAAAAAACAGAAATATACACCCTACCTTTCAGTGTAGAAGGTTGTCAAACAACCAATGATTTCTTGTCTTTTTTCAAAATTGCATCTTAGCCACCATTTTAGAAATATCTTACTTTCCAAACTGCCATTTCATTTACAGAGACCATCTGAGTGCATCCAGACCTCCTTTCAAGATGCTTAGAGTGTGGATTGTGGGGCACAGCTATATTTTCTGGAGCCAAAGGTATGCAGAAAACAAAGGCATTCACAAAGACCTAGGATTGACAAATGTAGACATTAAATGGATTGGACAGAGAGGGTTAAAGTGGCACCAATTGATGCCATTGGTGAAATCCTTCATGCAAATCCAACACCCTGACCTCATAATAGTGCACTGTGGTGGCAATGACCTAGGCACTTTGACTGGGGTAGGTCTGGAAATGCTTGTGAAGGACACCTTTGCAGAACTGATTTCACTTTTCCCCAAAACTGCCTTTGTATATTCTAACATATGCCAAAGGCAGAAATGGAACTGGTCCGATCATTTTTGTCCACAGATTGAGAAAGCTAGGAAACATGTGAATAAATCTGTTTCTGCTTTTCTCCGAGACTATAGAATGGGGTCCATTTACAATAACAATCTGCGCTTTCATATGCAAGAGATGCATAGGAGAGATGGAGTACACATTACTGATGAAGGAAACAGAGTCTTCCTCAACAACTTTAGGCTCTGTATAGGTACTTACTTATAAGTACCAAAAACTCTCAATGAACACAACGGCTCTTTTTAGAGCCACTCAAGAACAAAAACACTTAAGCTTGATCTTTATCTCCCAACAATTTCAATTTTTTTCCCTTGGATCCGCGCACCCAACGCGAGAGAATCTGTGCACCCAACGCGATAGGATGCGCGCACCGTGCGCGCATTTCGCCCTTTTTTTTTTTTTTTAAAGGGGGCCCCAGGGGGTCCTTCTGGGACCCCCTAACTACCTCTAGAGGTTCAGAGTATTTTCACTCTGCCCCCTTTATATGTTTTACAAACTTATTCCCCTTGCTTCTTCAGCCTCGCTTCTACCGAGGCAGAAAATGGCCGCCAACAGTTCCTGGTTTCGAAAGTAGACAGACACTCGACAGCCAATTAGCATTCAGTGCGCGATCGGGAGGGTGCGCGCTCGGTTCGGGGAGGGTCCGCTTACGGTGCGGGTAGAGTCTGCGGATCCTCTCCGGCCATAGATATATATGTACTTTTAACTCTAATTTTCTCAGGAACTACTGAACGGATTCACACCATTTATGCAAAAGCCACGAGTCTGAACTGAGGACTACCTCTTTGCCAAATTTGGTGTAATTCCGTTCAGCGGTTCGGGCTGTAGCTGCGACAACAGATCCTATGGGAAATTGGATGGGGAAAACGCGTTTTGGAACCCCCCTTTTTTCTCGGCCCCCGCTGTACGAATCACCACGAAACTTTCAGGGTAGGAGCGGAGGGGAGCTGGCCAAAAGTTTCGAAAATTTCACGAAGATTCGTCAAGCGGCGTCAGACTTATTGGGAATAGAATGTTGCGGATTTCCTATGGAAAATAGGTCCTAACTATCTACTGGCAACCGCCAGTAGTGTGTGTATATATATATATATATATATATATATATATATATATATATACATAAAATGAAAAAACTATGGGATAACCATGATATCATTATTAATAATTGCAAAAACAACAGTTGATGGACAGAATGCAGAACAATGTCATACATTCATCCCAGTACAGAGATCTGGGCCTAAATCCATCGTTTTTTTGCTCACCATGCCATTCCAGTTTGAACCCAGCCATATGCAAATCAGTCTTGACCCTGTACCTCATGGGAACAGTCCAGCCCGAACTGCCAAGCCAGGTCCTCCCTGGACTGGAACCAAGCATCCTAGGACCGGTTTCAGAGTTTCACCCCTCTTCAGCCAGGATAGCTTGATTCCAGTGGCATGGAGAGCACGGGACTCACGTCTGAGCATACCCGTCCCACTCGGGGTGACAAATGCAAAAACAACAGTTGATGGACAGAATGCAGAACAATGTCATACATTCACCCCAGTACAGAGATCTGGGCCTAAATCCATCGTTTTTTTGCTCACCATGCCATTCCAGTTTTAACCCAGCCATATGCAAATCAGTCTTGACCCTGTGCCTCATGGGAACAGTCCAGCCCGAACTGCCAAGCCAGGTCCTCCCTGGACTGGAACCAAGCATCCTAGGACCGGTTTCGGGGTTTCACCCCTCTTCAGCCAGGATAGCTTGATTCCAGTGGCATGGAGAGCATTAATAAGGCTGATCAGGGTGGGAACATTGTGCTGTGGCTGGAAAATCAGTACTTAGAGGAGGCCAATAGACATTTATCAAATTCTAATTGTTACAGGAAGGCTTCTAAACAAGATCTGCGGGCAACAAAGGACAAAGTGTTCAAACACCTGTCACAATGGAGAAGGCAAGTTAATTTTTTAAGAATTAAATATCCTGTAACGCCTGTTCTTTATTTCATACCCAAAGTGCGCAAAAATGTCTCACCTATTCCAGACAGGCCTATCATCTCGGCAAGAAAGAGCATCATGGAAACAATATCTAAATATGTGAACTAATTTTTGCAAGATCATGTAACCAATTTACCTTCTTTTATAAAAGACACTGGAGACTTTCTTAGGAAGATTAGAAAAATTGAATGGACGCAAGACTTTCTATTGATCGTAATGGAAATTACATCACTTTATACTAGTATTCACCATTCAGATGGCCTTGCAGCAGTGAAATATTACCTTGACAATAGATCGATCCACCTGTATGAACATAACTGTATGATTGTGTAAATGATCGATCTATGTCTAAACCAGGGCCGGACTGGGAACCAAAACCGGCCCTGGCAAAGTGCTTGGCCAGCCCCCCAGGGGGGTTGGGGGTGCCGCCGTGCTCTTTGCCAGGGCCGGTTTTCGGCCGATTTTGTTACAGGGCCGATTTTGCAGGTATGCTGCAAAAACAGCCCTGTAACAAAAACGGCCCCCAGGGGCCCAAAACTGGCCCCCACCCTTGTGGCGCACCGGGGGATTTGCCCGGTGCCTGCTACGGCCAGTTCGGCCCTGGTCTAAACAGCAATTATTTCCTAGTCAATAAAGAGGTCTACCAGCAGTTGAGAGGTGTTGGCATGGGGGCATGATTCTCCCCCAGCTATGCATATCTTCATGTAGGCTGGTGGGAGGAGCATGTGCTCAAGGCACACCACAAAAAAGTTTGGGAAACACATGTGAAACACCTTTGGCACTATATTGATGATGTCTGTCTGATTTGGGAGGGTACCAGAGAAGCTGGCCAAGCTTTTGTAGCTTTGATTAATGACAACATATACAATCTGCAATTCACGGCAGAAATCAGTGATAAAAGTGTTGAGTTCTTAGATGTACAGATTTACATCAGTGAGGGCAAAATTCAGATGAATTTACACTGTAAGAAGACCGCAGGTAATTCTATTTTACACGCGAACAGCTCGCCCCTCATCACTCGATACATGCCAGCATACCATACGGCGAGTTTTTACAAATTCATCATATTTGTAGCTTAGACACCGATTTGACACGATGTCAAGAAGCATTTGACCGATTCCTTGGTCGCGGCTACAAGCGGTCTGAGTTAAAGAAAGCCCTCAACAAAGCTAATGAACACACTAGAGAGGCTTGTTTGTTCCCAAAAATAGACAGACTGACTATTCAAACATCACAAGTAAAGCTCAATGGAAATGACACAGTGTGTTAGATTGGTCACCACATTTAGTAAACAAGAACACAAGATACAACACATTATCTACTCTGTGGCCAATTGTGTTAACTGATATAACTCTTAAATTAATTCGGCCAGCATTACCCTCAATCACTTTTAGGAGGGCTCCCTCGATGAGGGATGCCCTAGTGAACACAAGTACAAGAAGTCACACTGACTCCATCTTGGCTATCCAAACAAGGATTTTGCAAATGTAATTCCTGTCGTGCCTGTAAGTTTGGCGCCAACATAACTGAATATTTGACAGCTTTCAGTTTGGTACCTATTCCCATCAAGGATCATTTCACGTGCCGTACAGAGTTCGCCATATATGTCCTACAAAGTACCTGCAGGCTCAAATATATAGGCGGCACTAAGCTCCCAGTATAAAAGAGAATTCTGCAGCACTTGCGAGCCGTAGTAAACTTGGATCCCAACTACCCTGTAGCCCGGCATTTCAAGTTGGTGCACCAAAACAATTTAAATGATTTTAAATATTCTGTACTAGGGGCTGTCCCCGTACCAAGACGGGGAGGGAATAGAGAAAAATGCCGCTGACAACTTGAATCACACTTTATTTTGGCCTTAGACACCAAGATGCCAAACGGCTTAAACACGAGTGAAGACTTACACAATTTCCTCTTGGGAGTTTCAATTTTACTAGCTTTTTTTTACCTAGGGAGTCTTTTCCAAAATCAGAACATTTTATCATGGTTCTTTTAACAGGCTGTTTTTAAGCCAACATTGTATTGGTATGTTGATTCTTTATATAAATCCTCTGTTTACAAACTAATATTGGTCTTAGTTGCACCAAGTATGTGAGTATGTAGCCATATGGGCACTGGCCCATGATGACAACACTATGTGGCAATGCTATGGCTACTCCATATTACTATCATCTCTGTCATACACTATTCTAGCACTTGCACTTTAGTGATATCCATTTCTGGATTTTAGACCTCGCCTCTGGGCTGCCATGAGAGCCAGTTATTTAAATATTATGGTCTATAGGTTTATAACACTCTTATTTTGCACTAGGTTGTTTGCTATTTGCACATAAGCATTGCCCTTTCCAGACACAACAGACTGTATTGTTATTTGAAATGCTATTAACTGCAGCATGGAAACCTTCAAGTCGTTTGATGAGTTACCATTGGTGTTAGTAGTACATTAGAACTGCTCCATAAACAATACAATTTAATAGAAAGATGCTTCTCACTTTGAACTCCAGTATTCTGATGAGTATGTGGACTCATAAGCACTAACACTTTATATATAAAAGAGATAATATATTGATTTTACTATTTTAATATACAGATTGCAATGATGTTGCTTTATTTGAGAACATGGATTGCAATATATGTTTACAATTTTGGGCGGTCCATATGCACTCAGTGACCTTTTTTAATACACATACAAGCAGTATTGTTTCCATTTGAAATCCGTTTTTTATATTATCACTGTATAAAGTATAATAACCATGTATATATGTGGATACAAGGGACCAGTACATTGTTATTAACTGTTTACACAGTCTGTTGTCTGCATCTATAAACATGTCTGAGAGTTTCTGTAACCGATAGGGCATGCACACTATTTATTGGTCTTATGTCATGTGGCGTGCCATGTGATCAAGATCGCGTTCTTGCAATTGAAATGCGTCATGGCAGGCACTATGCCTGATCAGCACTGATGTTTATGATATTCATTAAAGCACTTTGAAAAGAGCAACCTGGAGTCCATGCGTGGTGTGGTCCGTACCTGGAGGGTATATATCTATATATACACACACATATATACATATATATATAAAGGATATAACGTCCATTTTACGAAGAACTTGGAAAATACTACAAATGGATAATACCGTGAGTAAATTTATTGGAAAACATCCAAACATCACATACCGCAGAGCAAGCAACTTAAAAGATCGACTGATTCATAGCCACTATAAAGGAAACACCCCAAAAAATCAATGGCTAAAAACTCAGGGGTTTATACTACAAATGGATAATACCGTGAGTAAATTTATTGGGTTTATAACTGTAAAGCTTGCCAAATTGGCAAACCAACTACTCAAATCAAATTGGCAAACAATAAAATTTGGAAAAACCAAAAGTTTAATAACCTGCAAAAGTACATTCACGGTATATGTAATTGAATACCCATGCCCTCTAAAATATGTGGGCAGTACCATATGTGAACTTAAAAAAAGAATTCTGGAACATGTAAGGGCTACAATCAATAAGGACAAAATGAATGCAGTGGCCCAACATATGGAACAATTCCACGCAAGTGATTGGAAAACTTTGAAATTCTACGGAATTGAGACAGTGCCACAAACCATCCGTGGAGGAAACAGAGAAAGGACATTGCGACAGAAAGAATTACGCCATATTTTGAACCTGAGAAGTCTCGCACCACATGGATTGAATCAAAGTGAAGAGATGTATATACACTTGTAAATTGCCAAACCTAACCCATTAGTTGTAAAAACTCCTCACAGCAGAGAGAAGAGAAAAAAATCTTTTTTGAACGTAGAGAAAAAATAAAATCTGACATTTTTATAAAACCATATGGAACAAAACTGTAGAATTGAAACAATCGATTATCATATACCCACTGGAGGGTTAATATCGTTATGAAATAGAAATAAAAAATTGCCTCAGAAATAATTTTCCGAAAATAAATTAATTCATAGATGAATCGAAAATGTGGACAATAACTAAATCATTGGTTGGAAACAAGATCAAGTAAAATAGAAATTAATTTATGTTATGAATATTTCTTTGAAAATTAGGTGATAAAAATAATTAATTTTTGGATTCCATATGCATTTTCTATGTTTACACAATGTTTCAATCACTATAATGATGAATTTTTCTCACTGAGCACAACTTAATTTAATTTAATTTAGAAAATAAGTTATCAGCACTACATATCCCAGAATGCTAGGAGGTTGACACACATATACTCCCATGAAAACTAAACAGGAAATGACATCATCTTTGTTTTAAAAAAAAGTTGTAAAAAAAAGTATTAATACTGTTTGTGTTTATCACCACCTTGATCGTGAGCAAGGTCATATGCTAAGACCGAAGCGCGTAGATCTACCTTTTCTAATGATGGATTTGTAATTGAAAATTAAAACGGAAAACTGCTAAACACTTAAGACGCGAGTGCGACCCGTTATTTTTCTTCCCGCGCTGGAGGGAAATGAGGCTTTTGGATTTATAACGGCTTGGCTCTGCCGTTGGATATCGCACCATTAAGAGAGCGCTGGCTACACCCAACGAGAGGAGCCACACTTGGAGTTACTATTTAAGAAGTCGGAGCCGGCGACCGCCGATAAAAATTCAACCTACAGAAATGAGAGCAGCTCCATAGACGGGAAAGAGGAGAAACGCGCTGCCGAAAACCGGAGGGTCGATATAAGCGCGTTAAATCCCTTTACCCTAATGTATGGTTAAAAGTCTGCAGCAAGATTTTGAAGAAGCAAAACAAACGCATGTATGTGTTGAAAGTCGGTTTAATCCCGGGGATTGTGTCATTGGTAAATTAGATAAATGCACTGTTTTGTTCCAATGTGAACACGCGACATAAATATCTTTTCCAAATTACTGGCACACCTTAACACCAGGACGTCTAAAAAAGTAGATAAACGTGCAACATTGTATCAAGACTGTATCAAAACGAAAATTGCATTTTTATACTTAAGAAGAGCTGAATGATAATCTGAAAGAAAAAAAAAGGCAGTCAAGATGCAAAAAAGGGAAGCTAAGAGGAATGAACTAATGGATACAGTGTTTGAAAAAGGGAATACTGTGGAAACAGAGGCGGAAAATAGAAACATATCTGCTAAAACGGATACAAGGAGTAAAATAAGAACATGGGAGAAATTAAGTAAAAAGGAAATCAATAAATCATGGGAATTAATCACACTTAAGAAATATATCGAAGTACAATGTGTACCGAGGGGCTTACGGATAATGTTGATGCCAAGCCACGAGGACACCACAAATGAACTGTTACAAGAATGGGGTGAATATATTCTACACTCCTCTTTGGGTTTAATGAAAATCCTAATCAAACATATTGAAATAAGTCTAAATAAAGTAAAGGAACAACTCCAAGAAATTGGAAAAAGATCTGACAACATTAAAACTCACTCCTGAAATGACCAAGTTCAAAGAGGAATTAGAGAGTCAAGTAGAAAAACATGAGGATACAGTTAGACAAAGAAAGCAAACCAAATTCATACGTGATCAAATGGACTATGCTGAAGGGCGCATTTTCACTTTTGCGAGGAAATTTGATATTTTTAAACGACAAGACAATTACCAGACCATTGCCTCTAGCAGCTTTTCATCCTTGGCATCAACGAATGTGAGTGAAGGTGAGAATGAAACCACAGTGGAAGCTTCAAAACGTACTTTTTTACGGGATATGCGCCTGGTATTGCAACAACGACAGTGGGAGCAAAGTCGAGTGCCTCAACAACAGCAAAGAGGAAGAGGCAGAGGACGTCGATGGGAAACAAGAAATGCACAACAAGAGGATAAAGGGGCAAGTGGAACAACGGAGAAAGTTGGAACTACAGCGAGGAGTATGCGACAAAAGAAAATGTATCAGAAATGAATGATGAACTTCAAGTGATAAACCTCTCTAAAAGAAACATGTCAGAGGCGGAAATCGCATTACTCAAAAAAGGTATCAATTTTTGCCCCACAAAACCGGTAGAGTTGGCCCAAACAAGAATCGACATATATAAATATATCAGAAAAATTAAACTTGCAAAGGTCTTCGTAGAAAATCAAGAAATGCGAGCATTTTCAAAGACGATAACTCAACCGGTATCAAGTTTACCTGCAAAGGAGTCACAACATTTTCTTATGCTGTTAAATCTTGATGTAGAAAGTAGTCAAGAAGAGATCACATTACAATCAGCAGTATCACAAATGGGTGGTGGCCTGAGTGGCCTGAAATCAAAATAAAAATGTTATCCTCAACTAATACCTGGTAATAAAATTGACCGGTTCCAGGAAGCAGTGACACAAGATATATACAAGATGAAGAAAAAGTAATACAAGGATAACTTGACTAAACCAGAGAGAGAGGCCCTTGACACCTTGATACAGGATAAAGATATAGAAATAAAAATTGCGGACAAAGGAGGTAACGTGGTACTTTGGGACCGCATGGCTTATGTAACGGAAGCTCATCATCAACTGAGAGATGGTGAATACTACGAGAAGTTAAAAACAAATCCGACAATGGATATCAAAAGAGCTCTGGATAAGAAACTTCAGGGGTGGTTATCTGACAACCTCATAGATGAAGACGAAAGAAAATATCTAACTGTGGACCACCCAAAGATAGCCACCATTTATTTCCTACCAAAATTACATAAGGATTAAAAAAAAACGCCCGGCCGCCCAATACTATCAGCAAAAGAATCCCTTTTTGAACCAATGGCCAATTACATCGACTATTTTTTAATGCCTTTTGTTGCCAGATTGGAATTATATATCAAAGATACGACTGATGTGCTTAAAAAATTGCAAAACACACCATGGCAAGAGACATACAAGCCAATTTCAATGGACGTTGTATCCTTGTATACAAACATAGAAAATGAAATCGGAATTGGGGCATGTAAATTTTTCCTTCAGGAAAGAAACATCCACTACAACAATCACAACAACATGCTGTTAGAAATGATCTCACTATGCTTAACACAGAATATTTTTGTCTTTGGTGAAGAAATTTACCGCCAAAACAAAGGGACTGCGATGGGTTTTTCTTTCAGTCCTAGCTATGCTTGTTTAGTAATGGGCTGGTGGGAAAGAGAAGTAGTGTGGCATACAAAGAATGCTAAGTTTGTGGAAAAAATCATAATGTGGAACTGTTTCATTGATGATCTCCTAATTATCTGGGACGGCACAGAGGCAGAATTCTATGATTACTTTGAAGTTCTGAATAAAAGTGCTGGAAACCTAAAATTCACATACAACATCAGCAGTGAGAAGATAACTTTCCTGGATACTGAAATCTATATAATAATAAAATAATCAAATCCACACTACTCTACATCGAAAATCTACAGCTACTAATGCCACACTACAAGCAACCAGCTTTCACCAACCATCGGTCATTGCAAACATACCGTATGGCGAATTTGAGGATTTGGAGAATTTGTACAGAACCAGAAGAATGGCAAAAACATAACACACCAACAGCCAAGAGATTTGAGGAACGAAAATATAGCAGAATCATCATAAAAAATGCCTAATAAAATCTACTGCGAAATCAAGAGAGGAATGCTTAATCCCGAAACATTGTAAAACATCAGAAGAATCTGAATCAATCAGATTGATAATGGACTTCTCTAAGGAAGCAAAGGATATAACGTCCATTTTTTGAAGAGATTGGAAAATACTACAAATGGATAATACTGCGAGTAAATTTATTGGAAAACATCCAAACATCACATACCGTAGAGCAAGCAACTTAAAAGATCGACTGATTCATAGCCACTATAAAGGAAACACCCCAAAAAATCAATGGCTAAAAACTCATGGGTTTATAAAATGTCATAACTGTAAAGCTTGCCAAATTGGCAAACCAACTACTCAAATCAAATTGGCAAACAATAAAATTTGGAAAAACCAAAAGTTTAATAACCTGCAAAAGTACATTCACGGTATATGTAATTGAATACCCATGCCCTCTAAAATATGTGGGCAGTACCATATGTGAACTTAAAAAAAGAATTCTGGAACATGTAAGGGCTACAATCAATAAGGACAAAATGAATGCAGTGGCCAAACATATGGAACAATTCCACACAAGTGATTGGAAAACTTTGAAATTCTACGGAATTGAGACAGTGCCACAAACCATCCATGGAGGAAACAGAGAAAGGACATTGTGACAGAAAGAATCGCACCATATTTTGAACCTGAGAAGTCTCGCACCACATGGATTGAATCAAAGTGAAGAGATGTATATACACTTGTAAATTGCCAAACCTGACCCATTAGTTGTAAAAACTCCTCACAGCAGAGAGAAGAGAAAAAATTCTTTTTTGAACCTACAGAAAAAATAAAATCTGACATTTTTATAAAACCATATGGAACAAAACTGTAGAATTGAAACAATCGATTATCATATACCCACTGGAGGGTTAATATCGTTATGAAATAGAAATAAAAAATTGAATCAGAAATAATTTTCAGAAAAGAAATTAATACATAGATGAATCGAAAATGTGGACAATAACTAAATCATTGGTTGGAAACAAGATCAAGTAAAATAGAAATTAATTTATGTTATGAATATGTCTTTGAAAATTAGGTGATAAAAATAATAAATATTTTGAATCCATATGCATTTTCTAGGTTTACACAATGTTTCAATCACTATAATGATGAATTTCTCACTGAGCACAACTTAATTTAATTTAATATGAAAAATAAGCTATCAGCACTACATATCCCAGAATGCTAGGAGGTTGACACACATATACTCCCATGAAAACTAAACAGGAAATGACATCTTTGTTTTAAAAAAAAGTTGTAAAAAAAAGTATTAATACGATTTGTGTTTATCACCACCTTGATCGTGAGCAAGGTCTTATGCTAAGACCGAAATGCGTAGATCTGTCTTTTCTAATGACGGATTTGTAATTGAAAATTAAAATGGAAAACTGCTAAACACTTCAGAAGTGAGTGCGACCCGTTCTTTTTCTTCCCGCGCTGAAGGGAAATTAGGCTTTTGGACATATATATATATATATATATATATATATTCCATAAACTCCGTTGCTGCAACTCCTCTTCCCCTGGAACAAACGGATGCGAACCACAAGATAAGTGCTTAATTTTTTAATTTATTGCTGTTTTGCCGCCATGACGTGTTTCGGCCTCCCTCAGCCTTGATCACATGACTATGTATACCTCCAATTCTGTTAAACACACAATAACAGGCTCTGACTCTGCGGTAATCTGACAGGAATTTTAATCCAAAATTAAGGCCTTGACGCGTTTCAATGGCAAGCCGCCTTGTACACAACATCAGGTGCCATGAAAATACCTCAAGATATAGAAGAGTCACTTTGCCAGGTTGTCACAGCAACCATGCGTCACAAAGGACATAGAAGTTAAATATCTGTGAGTAAAGAAACATTATATTATAAATAATACAAGCTGTTATAGAATGAACTATATATGTACAGAATATGTGACAAACAAAAATTATACCGGTATATGGCTTTGTAATATGCTTTTAAGATGTGAGACTTCAATACAGTCAATCCTTCAGAACAACATCAAAAGGTGTATGTACAAACATTAGCATGTCGCATTACAAAATAAAGTAGAAAAAGCGCCTTGAGTCATAAGTGATCTAAACTATAACACTGAGTGCTAGTATTATGTTGCATATAATATGAATAACCGAGTTAATGAGGGAGACCCTCTTAATGTGCAGCGTTGCTTTAATCTCTAGCCACTGTTGGCCATCAGTAGCATCAAGAAGGGATGCAGAAGTACAGCCCAAGTGGGCATTGGTTATGTGTTAGCACGAAGTCACTACAGGTGACCGACTCCTGACTGTAATAAAGAAACAATTAATACTGTAATGCAAAAAATGCCTAAGTGACTAAAGTTAAATGAAAAAACTAAAGATAAAAAAAATATGTTTATTTAGCCCTGGAGTAACTGGGGGAGAAGAGCGGGGAGAGGACAGCAGCGGCTTATAGGTGCACTGATAGTGCTTCATCAGTATTCAACCCAAACGATATTTTGGAATTCATAAGGAGGATATATCTAGACTCTTGCCTTCTGAGTGCTAGTTGTCTATTCCCTCCCCTGGGTTCTTTGGGACAGTGTCAATCACAAAGTATGAGAGATCTTTCGCATTATCCCCATGGCACAGATTGATGTGTCTAGCCACAGGGTAATTTGGGTCATCATTGGCCATCGCCCTAAGGAGTTGGAGAATTCTGACATGTACTGGGTGTATGGTACTACCCACATATTTTTTATTGCAGGTGCATCACTTTTACAGGTGTCGCTTCCCCAAATTTCAAAGGGTGTCTGCCTGAAGGGTGTTAGTACCACCTTGATGTTGACCCATTGTCGACAGGCTTTGCATTTAGGACACCTTTGAAAGCCCCTATGTGTCTTCAGCCGATCTGAGCCCTTTTTGATAGTAGGCGAGTTGCACACTAATTCATTTCTCAATGATTTAGCTCTCCTGAATGATAATGGGGGGGGACTCGGGAAATGGTGGGGTCAATGACTGGGTCGCTTCTGCCAATCTGCCAATTCTTATAGAGGATCTTGCGGAGATTAGTGAGGTATGCATTGTAGACAGTGATGAGTCTAGGTGCATCACGTGCTGCAATAGTGTTCCTTCTCTTGCTATTACACTGGCTGAATATCAAGTCTCTCCTCTTGATACATGAAGCTTAGGCTTGGTCTGTTCTAAGTGTTTCAGAGGTGTATTCCCAAGACTCGAGCCTCAAGAAAAGATAATTAGTGGCTCCCTTGAGACCCTCTGCAGTGCTGCAGTTACGCTTCATCCGAAGGCACTCAGCATAAGGAATGCTTTCCTTTAGTTTAGTGGGATGATAACTGCTTGCATGCAAAATGGAGTTGCCAGAGGTTGGCTTTCAGTACATTCTAGAGTGTAATTTCTCATTTTCTACAAAAACTTCTAAATCAAGGAAGTGTATGGGGTCAATGCTTGTGTTACATGTCTAGTGCAAATTTGCATGCTAATTCTTCGAACCCCTGCCAAAGGAAAAACAAGTCATCAATATATCTGACATACAAAATGACATTTTCTGACATTTCTCTTTCCAAAGTGTCCATGAGTACTTGCTCCTCCCACCAGCCCATATGCAAATTAGCATAGCTGGGTGCGAAGCAAGTATATGTATATATATATAGAAACAGTCCCTCTCTGCTCTTCACTTCAGCAGAAAAATGAAGGTACATATATAATATATATATTTATAACACTCCTAAAATTTTTACAAACACTCATAGCTACTGGATGATGTCATCTATGATGTCATGAGTGATGTCATTTGAGATGTCATTAGTGATGTTATGATTGATGGTCACTGAGCATATCATGAGTGATGTAATATGTGATGTTATGAGCAGTGCATTGCGGGGCATGAGTTATAGTAAGCTCAGCTAACTATAAAAGCTGCATTTCTCTGTTTTTTGTACGAGTGAAATGTAAACTAACTAAACTGTCCCTGCAACTTGAGTTTTTTTCAGTGAATTCCCAAGGTTTTTTAAACGTGAATTCCTAACTGTAAAGTTCCTGAAACCTCTGGTTATTTCAGTGAATTTCTATGGTTTTTAAATGCTAATTTCTAAATATGCCTACATAGGTAGGACATATGCAGAAAGAGGAAGAAAGGCGCAGAAAGAAGCAAGGGAAGTGAAGGAAGAGGCAACAGAAGTCCAGAAAGAGGAAGAAAGATACAGAAAGAAGCAAGAGAAGTGCAGAAAAACCAACAGAGGTGCAGAAAGAGGCCTACTTTGTCTGTACCTTACAACAGGCTCATACAAAGTAGCCTAATCACTAATATTTCTCCCAAGATGTCTTAAACCTCACTTTTCTCTTGAAGGTTCTCTATTAATCGACTGCTCAGAATGTTACATCTAGTATAATGGGGTGACCCAGTGCCCCTCAGAACCTGGGTGTATAGGAATGAGGAAAAAGTTGGTTCTGTCGGGCACAGAATTGATTTTTGGTTTACTGAATAATAACCAATAGAAACAAACAACAATGAACTATAATACTCCAACCTTTCAGTAATAATCAATGAAAAGGAGAGAAAAGACACAAAACATTCAAAGGACTCCATCCCTTGGTACAAAAATTCTTCGCAAAGCTAGGGATTTCCATTTCACGTGGGGTAGAGAGAGTAGGGTCAGGATTATCACGAGCATGTCGACATTTCGACCCAATGGGGTGCGTGATTGACTAATAGGCATGGTGGGTCTTCCTCAGGACAAGGTGATACAAGGGACAGCCAGAATTACTGAAAGAAAGGTCTTCAAGGAATGGTCCAGCATGGGTTGGACTCATAAGGCAATGACTGAGGTAAGGTTCTAGATGGTGGTAATTCGCATCAATAGGGCAGCATGGTTCTGTAGCTCTCCGGCGTGGCTCATTAATTCTGGCTGTCCCTTGTATTGCCTTGTCCTGAGGAAGACCCGCCGTGCCTATTAGTCAATCATGCACCCCATTGGGTTGAAACATCGACGTGCTCGTGATAATCCTGACCCTACTCTCTCCGCCCCAAGTGAAATGGTAATATAAATCCTTAGCGGTGCGGAGCTTTATGTACCAAGGGATGAATGTCCTTTCAATGATCAGAACCAACAATTCTTACAGCACTGTATATATTTTATTGACACATAGCACCTTTTTCGCACCTATTATCACCTTATCACTTGCGCCGTTGGAAAAAATTGTATGTTCATGAATTTTGACAGCTGTCTAATGTCATCTCGTAACCATAGAATGGAAAAGAAAATATGGATTTATCCTTAAATATAGACTTTGATTGATTTAATTTTGGTGTGTGTTTTGTTTTTTGATTCATGGTGTTTGTCTTTTCTCCCCTTCTCATTGATTATTACTGAAAGGTTGGAGTATTTTTGTTTATTTCTATTGGTTATTATTCAGAAAACCAAAAATTAATTCTGTAGCCAACAGAAACAACTTTTTCCAATTTTATGCTCAGAATGTAAGGCCTACCTGCCAAACATAAAGCAGAAATCCTAAACATATCACTGTTGTAAGTCTGACCAAGTTTGTGCAAGGTATGCATGCGTGTCTCTGCTTTTACCGAGTGACATGTTACATAAAAATATACATAGAAATACTTGAATACCGGTGTTTCAAACAGCATACTCTGTAAATATGTGTACAAAAAGGTGTATGTATTTCTTTTTGCTCATAATACAGGGCACATGGGTATTCAATAGTGTATTTGAGGGGGTCTATAACACCTATACACATAAGACATGTCTGCCTGTGTAACTGAATGACAGAGCAGAACTGAGAACATTTAACGACCTGTAGAAGAAGCCACCCACTTTTTAAGCTACCGTCTTCAGATGCATAACACTTGTGAGAATATATATACAAGAAAACATACTTCAGTCACAAGAACAAACAGACCTTTAAAGTTGAAAGCTTGCACTTCCCATTTGAGAACAGGGAGAGGCGAGAGAAGTACAGAAAGGAGCAAGAGATGTGCAGAAAGAAACAAAAGAAATGCAGAAAGAGACAAGAGGGGTGCAGAAAGAGGCATGAGGGGTGCAGATAGAAGCAAGAGAGGTACAGAAAGAGGCAGGAGAAGTGCAGAACAAAGAAACAGAGATGAAAAAGAGGGAATAGGGGAGGAGAAAGAGGGGTAGAGAAGAAAGAAAGAAAGAAAGGAAGGAAGGAAAGGAGTGCAGAAAGAAGTAAGAGGTACAGAAAGAGGCAAGAGGAATGCAGAGAGAGGGGTGTAGAAAGAGGCATGATAGGTGTAGAAAGAAGCACGAGAGGTGCAGACAGAAGCAAGAGAAGTGTATGAAGAAGCAACATAGATGCAGAAAGGGGGAGTGGGGTCAAACAAGCAGCAAGAGGATACAGAGAGAAGCAGGAGAGTGGCAGAAAGAAACAAAAGGAGTGCAGAAAGAAGGAACAGAGGGGGAGAAAGAGGCAAGAGGGGAGCAGAAAGAGGGAAGAGGGGTGCAAAAAGAGGCACAAGGGGTGCAGAAAGAAGGGACATAGGTGCAGAAAGAAGCAAGAGAAGTGTAGAAAAAGCAACAGAGGTGCAGAAAGAAGGATGAAGGGCAGAGAAAAGAGGCAAGAGAAGCGCAGAAAGAAGAGACAGATGCAAAAAGGGGGAACAGGGATGGAGAAAGTGGCAAGAGGAGTGTGGAAAGAAGCAAAAGAGGTGCAGAAAGAAACAAAATAGGAGCAGAAACAAGGAACAGGGGTGCAGAAAGAGGGAAGAGGGTACAGAAAGAAGCACGAGTGGTGCAGGAAGAAGGAAGAGAGATACAGAAAGAGGCAACCGGGGCAAAGAAAGATGGAAGAGGGGTGGGAAAAGAAGCAAGGGGGAAAGGGGGAGTAGAAAGAAGCAAGAGAGCTGCAGAAAGAATCAAAAGAAGTACAGAAAGAAGGAACAGAGGTGCAGAAAGATGCAAGAGGGTGCATAAAGAAACAAAAGAAGTACAGAAAGAAGCAACAGAAGTGCAAAAAGAGGCAAGGGGAGTGTGGAAAGAGGGAAGTGGGGCACAGAAAGAGGCACAAGGGGTGCAGAAAGAAGCAAGAGAGGTGCAGAAAGAAGCAAGAGAAGTGCATGAAAAACCAATATAGATGCAGAAAGGGGGAAGTGGGGTGGAGAAAGAGACAAAAGGGATACAGAAAGAAACAAGAGAGGTGAATAAAGAAATAAAAGTAGTGTAGAAAGAAGGAACAGAGATATAGAAAGAGGTAGGATGGGTGCATAAAGAGGGAAGAGGGGTGCAGAAAGAGCCACAAGGGGTGCAGAGAGAAGCAAGAAAGATACAGAAAGAAACAAAAGAAGTGCAGAACGAAGGAATGGAGTTGCAGAAAGATGCAAGAGGGGTGCAGAAAGAGGGAAGAGGGGTGCAGAAAGAGGCACAAGTGGTGCGGCACAAGTGGTGCGGCGAGAAGCAACAGAGGTGCAGAAAGAAACAAAGGGGGAGCAGAAAGTGGGAAGCGGGGTGCAAAAAGAGGCAAGAGGGTTTCAGAAAGAAGGGATAGAGGTGCAGAAAGGGGGAAGTGGGTGGAGAAAGAGAGAAGAGGATATAGAAAGAAGCAAGAGAGTTGCAGAAAGAAACAAAAGAAGTGCACAAAGAAAGAACAGAGGTGCAGAAAGAGGCAAGAGAGGTGCAGAAAGAGGGAAGAGGGGTGCAGAAAGAGGGAAGAGGGGTGCAGAAAGAAGGGGAAAAGGTATAGAAAGAAGCAAGAAAATTGCAGAAGGAAACAAAAGAAGTGCAGAAAGAAGGAACAGAGGTGCAGAGAGAGGCAAGAGGAGTGCAGAAAGAGGGAAGAGGGGTACACAAAGAAGCAACAGAGATGCAGAAAAGGGGAAGTGGGGTGAAAAAAGAGGCAAGAGGATACAGAAAGAAGCAAAAGAGTTGCATAAAGAAACTAAAGAATTGCAGAAAGACGGAACCGAGGAGCAGTTAGAGGCAAGAGAGGAGCAGAATGACGGAAGAGGGATGCAGGAAAAGGCACACGGGTTGCAAAAAGAAGGGACAGAGGTACAGAAAGAAGCAGGAGAAAGGCAGAAAGAAGCAATAGGGGTGCAGAAAGAGGGATGAGGGATGGAGAAAGAGGCAAGGGGAAAGGGGTAGTAGAAAGAAGCAAGAGAGCTGCTGAAAGAAACAAAAGAAGTACAGAAAGAAGGAACAGATGTGCAGAAAGAAGCTAGAGGAGTGTGGGAAGAGGGAAGTGGGGTGGAGAAAGAGGCAAGAGGGATACAGAAAGAAACAAAAGAGGTACAGAAATAAATAAAAGAAGTGTAGAAAGAAGGAACAGAGGTGCAAAAAGAGGTAGGCCGGGTGCAGAAAGAGGGAAGGGGGTGTGAAAGTGGCAAGAGGGGTGCATAAGAGGCACAAGGGGTACAGAGAGAAGCATGAAAGGTGCAGAAAGAAACAAACAAGGTGCAGACTGAAGCAACAGAGGTGCAGAAGGAGACAAAAGGGGAGCAGTAAGTGGGAAGAGACAGAGGTGCAGAAAGGGGGACGAGGGGTGGAAAAAGAGGCAAGAGGCTATAGAAAGAAGCAAGAGAGTTACAGAAAGAAACAAAAGAAGTACACAAAGAAGGAACAGAGGTGCAGAAAGAGGCAATAGAGGAGCAGAAAGAGGGACGAGGGGTGCTGAAAGAGGCATATGAGTTGCAGAAAGAAGGGACAAAGGTGCAGAAAGAAGCAAGAAAAGGGCCGAAAAAGCAACATAGGTGCAGAAAGAGGGATGAGGGGTGGAGAAAGTGGCAAAGGAAGTACAGAAGAAAGCAACAGAGATGCTTAGAGGGGTACATGGGTGGAGAAAGTGGCAAGAGGGGTACAGAAAGAACCAAGAGAGGTGCAGAAAGAAACAAAAGAACAGCAGAAAGGAGGTACAGGGATGTAGAAAGCAGCAAGAGGTATGAGTGGTAGAAAAAAAACAAGCACAGTGCAGAAAGAAGCAACAGAGATGCAAAAAGTGGGAACAGGGGTGGAGAAAGTTTAGAGAGGGGTGCAGAAAGAAGCAAGAGAGTTGCAGAAAGGGGTAAGTGGGGTGGAAAAAGAGGCAAGAGGATTCAGAAAGAAGCAAAAATGTTGCAGACACAAAAGAATTGCAGAAGGAAGGAACAGAGGAGCAGAAAGAGGCAAGAGAGATGAATAAAGAAGGAAGAGGGATGCAGGAAGAGGCACAACCGTTGCAAAAAGAAGGGACGAAAGTGCAGAAAGAAGCAAGGGAAGGAACAGAGGTGCAGAAAGAGGCAAGAGGGGTGCAGAAAGAGGGAAGAGGAGTACTGAAAGTGGCACACGAGTTGCAGAAAGAAGGGACAAAGGTGTAGAAAGAAGCAAGAAAAGGGCAGAAAAGGTGGGGGTGGAGAAAGTGGCAAAGGAAGTACAGAAAGAAGCAACAGAGATGCTTCGAGGGGTACATGGGTGGAACAAGTGGCAAGAGGGATGCAGAAAGAACCAAGAGAGGTGCAGAAAAAAAACAAAAGAGCAGAAAGGAGGAACAGGGTTGTAGAAAGGGGCAAGAGGGATGAGTGGTAGAGAAAAAGGCAAGCAAAGTGAAGAAAGAAGCAACAGAGTTGCAAGAAGGGGGAACAGTGGTGGAGAAAATCTGGAGAGGGGTGCAGAAAGAAGCAAGAGAGTTGCAGAATGAAACAAAAGAATTGCAGAAAGAAGGAACAGAGGAGCAGAAAGAGGCAAGAGAGATGAATAAAGAGGAAAGAGGGATGCAGGAAGAGGCACAACGGTTGCAAAAAGAAGGGATGAAAGTGCAGAAAGAAGCAAGAGAAGGGCAAAAAAAAGCAACAGAGGTACAGAAAGAGGGATGAGAGGTGGCGAAAAAGGCAAAAGAAGTACAGAAAGAAGTAACAGATGCTTAGAGGGGTACATGGGGAGAAAGTGGCAAGAGGGGTGCAGAAAGAAGCAAGAGAGGTGCAGAAAGAAACAATAGAGGTGTAGAAAGAGGCAAAAGGGGTGCACAAAGAGGGAAGAGGGGTGCAGAAAGAGGCACAATGAGTACAGAAAGAAGCAGGAGATATGCAGAAAGAAGGAACAGAGGTGCAGAAAAAGCCAACAGGGGTGAAGAAAGAAGGGAGGAGGTGGAGAAAGAGGCAAAGGGGTGCGGAAAGAAGCAAGAGAGTTGTAAAAAGAAACAAAAGAAGTACAGAAAGAAGGAATAGCGATGCAGAAAGAGGCAAGAGGGGTGCAGAAAGAGGCAAGAGGGGTGCAGAAAGAGGCAAAAGTGATACAGAAATAAGTGAGATGTGCAGAAAGAAACAAAAGAAGTGCAGCAAGAAGGACCAGAGGTGCAGAAAGAGGCAAGAGGAGTGAAGAATGAGGGAAGAGGGGTACAGAAAGAAGCACAAGTGGTGCAGAAAGATGCAAGAGAGGTACAGAAAGGGGGAAGTGAGGTGGAAAAATAAGCAAGATGGATACAGAAAGAAACAAGAGGTGCAGAATGAAACAAAAGAAGTGCAGAACTAAAGAACAGGTGTAGAAAGGGGCAACAGGGGTGCAGAAAGAGGGAAGAGGGGGTGGAGAAAGAATAAAGAGGATGCAGAAAGTAACAAGAGAGCTGCAGAAATAAACAAAAGAAGTGCGGAATGAAGGAACAGAGGTACTGAAAGAGGCAAGAAGGGTGAAGAAAGAGGGACGAAGGGTGCAGAAAGAGGCAAAAGGGGTGCAGAAAGAAGTGGGAGGAGCAGAAAGAAACAAAAGAGCAGAAAGAAGGAACAGGGGTGCAGAAAGAGGCAAGAGGGGTGCAGAAAAAGGGAAGAGGGGTACTGAAAGAAGAAACAGAGATACAGAAAAGGGGAAGTGGGGTGAAGAAAGAGGCAAGAGAATACAGAAAGAAGCAAGAAAGATGCAGAAAGAAAATCAAGAATTGCAGAAAGAAGGAACCGAGGAGCAGTTAGAGGCAAGAGAGGAGCAGAAAAATGAAAGAGGGAGGCAGGAAAAGGCACACAGGGTGCAAAAAGAAGAGACAGAGGTGCAGAAAGAAGGAAGAGAAGGGCAGAAAGAGGCAAAAGGGGTGCAGAAAGAAACAAATGAAGTGCAGAAAGAAGCAACAGGGGTGCAAAAAGGGTTACATGGTTGGAGAAAGTGGCAAGAAGGGTGCAGAAAGAAGCACGAGAATTGCAGAAATCAACAAAAGAAGAGCAGAAAGAAGGAAATGAGGGGCAGAAAGAAGCAGGAGAGGTGCAGAAGGAAGCAGGAGAGGTGCAGCAAGAGGGGTATAAAAAGAGGGAAAAGGGGAAGAGAAAGAGGCACGAGCGGTGCAGAAAGAAGCACGAGATGTTGAAAAAGAAAAAAAAGAAGTGCAGAAAGAAGGAACAGAGGTGCACAAAGAGGCAACAGAGGTAAAGAAAGAGGGAAGGAGTGGAGAAAGAGGCAAGGGGGTGCAGGAAGCTGCAGAAAGAAACAAATTAACAGCAGAAAGAAGGAACAGAGGTGCAGAAAGAGGCAAGAGGGGTGCAGAAAGAGGGAAGAGGAGTACTGAAAGTGGCACACGAGTTGCAGAAAGAAGGGACAAAGGTGTAGAAAGATGCAAGAAAAGGGCAGAAAAGGTGGGGGTGGAGAAAGTGGCAAAGGAAGTACAGAAAGAAGCAACAGAGATGCTTAGAGGGGTACATGGGTGGAAAAAGTGGCAAGAGGGATGCAGAAAGAACCAAGAGAGGTGCAGAAAAAAACAAAAGAGCAGAAAGGAGGAACAGGGTTGTAGAAAAGGGCAAGAGGGATGAGTGGTAGAGAAAAAGGCAAGCAAAGTGAAGAAAGAAGCAACAGAGTTGCAAAAAGGGGGAACAGTGGTGGAGAAAATCTGGAGAGGGGTGCAGAAAGAAGCAAGAGAGTTGCAGAATGAAACAAAAAAATTGCAGAAAGAAGGAACAGAGGAGCAGAAAGAAGCAAGAGAGACAAAGAATGAAGGAAGAGGGATGCAGGAAGAGGCACAATGGTTGCAAACAGAAGGGACGGAGTGTGAGAAGTTGGCCTGATATATGCTGTCCACTAATTATAGTGGGCACCTTGTATCAGTCCAAACAACCCCTTTTGGTGAATAGGTTTAAGACAACCTTTTTTTAAAGCTATCCTAGTGGTAGCTATTGAGAGCAGCCTTCAGTCTAAGTCTTGAAGGAATGTACAGCAGCTTGTTTTACCAGTCTATACCTCTTGAATGACCAAATGAAAGGACAACCACACCAGGTATATATTTCAAATATATGTATTTAAGATAAAACACACCCCTCTAGTCCCTTTATGAGACTGGAGTTGGTAGTGCTTAATTTACAAGTTAGCAATCAACAGTAATAGCACAAATACACGTTTGGGCCCTAGGGGCGTACCAAACCATTTACCAATAAAGAGGTATAAGAACCACTACTGAACTAGACACAAGGCCTAGAGCCTGTATAATCACTGGGACCCCAAGGAACCACCCAAGGTAGTGACACAGGGGACCCACGGGGACCGTGTGCAGTGTGTGAACACAGCCGCGGGTTCCCATTAGCTTCTATGGGCAATGTCGCGGTTGGAATTTTAAAGATTAGGGACACTTAGAATCGAGTTAGGACCGAACCCTTTTGGACTTAGGAAGTTCTAGGTCTAGTACCCATGGGAGCACCGGAGTTCTCCTGTTACCTCACCCAGGGAAGCTGGGTGCACAGGTGTCTTTTGGTGTCGGGTCGTGTCGTCGATTTCAATGGAAGCTGGCGAAGAAGAGCTGCTACCGTGAAGATGAGAAGTATCCGAAGCGATCCAAGCCTGGATCTAGGATGGAAGGAACCTAAAAGCAGAGGGGATAGAGTCTGGGTCACTTGCCAGTGACCAGGGGCACGATAGACTAATGCCCACAGATGTCGGGGGCTTCAGGTGAGTTGACAAGTGTCTTGACTCTTCAGCCACGAGGTCCAAGAGGCGCCGATGATGACCAGGAGCTGGATTCGAGCTGTCCCACAAAGTCTGTCGAGTGCTGCGGTATCGGTGACCAGATTGGACCCAACATGCCTTGGCACCGGCAAGTCACTTGGAATCAGAGAAAGGACGGCGGTGCAGACCAGCAAGGTCTGGGGGACTCACCCAGCAAGGGTAAGCTGGGGCATGTCTGGAGAAACAAGGAAAGCCCAATCAGAAGAGGAGTTGTCTTCATGGGGACCTACTAGCCAGTGGCTAGCCATCACGAAGGAGCCTCGAGCGGTAGCACTGGAAACTGGCCCATGGGTCACTCGTGGAGTGGAGCCCAGAAATCTTTGGTGCAGGAGGAGCTCAAGGCTGGGGCTACTCGGAGCCCAATGCACAACTTCGAGAAAGACCAGGAAGATGATGGATCAGCAAAAGATGACTGTGTCCAGGGGTCAAGGTTCCACGTCACCCACGACAGTCACGGGCCTCAACTTCGCTTTGGACTCAGGGTAGCCTCGGGTTAGGTCTGGAAATCCACCTCTGGTGATGTAAAGACTTCAGCGTCCGGCGGGAGCTTCAGCGATGCAGACCGGTCACTTGCTTCTTTGGTGCCTGCCAAGCAGGGGAGTCACTCCTTGACCCCAAGGGAGATTTCTTCAGTCTTCTAGTTGAAGTAGAACATCGAAGGTCCAGGATATATATTGCCGAGTTTCGTCCAGGGTAATCTAAAGTCGCAAGGACTGGGATCCCATACTTATACAAAGTTTGGGGGTTGGACATACTCTAGGGACCCACCTATGGGAGGGTTTGGAAAGAGGGGTGGTTACACCCATTTCCTTTGTCCAGTTTCGCGCCAGAGCAGGGGCAGGTAGCCACTGCAACCGGTTTGAACTGGACTATGCACAGGGACACCAAGTGTGCCCCCAGTGCAGGACTTCAAAGCACCAGAGAGTGCTCCCACCCAGCCCCAATGCACATATGCCTGTCTGGGGAGGTGGTTACACCTCCCTGGGACAGAACACCTATTGTCCAGGCCTCCCCTGCCGGAGTTTCGGTCAGCAGCAGGAGGCCAGACCAGTGTCTGTGGCAGAGGCATCCATTTTGTGATACCAGGGCTGTAGAAAGTCCTACCGGGTTAGACCAGTGTGAACATGTCTCTCCCTCTAGAAGGGTGGAATGCTACCCCCGGTGCCAGAACTGGTGGGGGGGGGGGGGTAGTATTCCAAAGCGTTTGACACCAAACACGACATGTTTTCGTGCAGCCATCCCAAAGTTAGCATTTACCGTGAGGTTATAATGCACTTAAGAGTATATGGTCAGGCTGCACCACAAACAGCATCAGAGGAGGTACTCCGAACTCTGCAGAGGTGCTCTGCTCATGCAGGAGCACCCTCTCACATAAAAACCAAGCACTCTGTCTTCAGGATTGTGAAGGCCTGCCATAGGATTGACGTATAGGTTTTATATGTGTGTGCAATGGTAGTGATATAGGTAGCCTATACCACTGTAAGGGGTGCAAGCACCACCTTACCCAGGCTATAGTAGCAGACCTGTGGTGTCATTTTGGAGTGCTTCCCAGGGGTGGATTAATTCATGCTTCAGCCCCTGGTAGGCCTCTGAGGTTCCTATGCCCTATTTACATAGTATACCATATACTAGGGCCTTATAAGGCACTTCAGAATCCAATTAGAAATGTACATGTAATTTTTTTTTAGAGAGGAAGCAGCTAGGCTGGGGTCCTGATTAGCAGGGCCACAGCCAGACAAAGGTCGAAAAACAGTGAGACACCAGCAAAAAGTGGGGGTAACCATGTGAAGTAGATCCTACTCTCCTACAAAACCCCCCCAAACGCAGGGACATTAAACTAATCTTTACCAGTTGAGTCTTCATGTTTTAAGTGGAAATACCTAGAGAGTCCATCTGCATTGGCATGGTTACTCCCAGGTCTATGTTCCACTGTAAAGTCCATCCCCTGTAGAGAAATGGACCACCTAAGCAGTTTGGGGTTTTCACCCTTCATTTGTTTTAGCCATAAGAGGGGCTTATGGTCTTTCAGAACTAGGAAGTGAGTACCAAACAAGTATGTCCTCAACTTCTTCAGAGCCCTAACCACAGCAAAGGCCTCCCTCTCAATGGCTGCCCAACATTTTTCTCTAGGGGTCATCCTTCTGCTTATAAAAGCTACTGACTGATCCTGACCTTCATCATTCAATTGTGACAGTACAGCCCCTATCCCCAATTCAGATGCATCTGTTTGGACAATGAACTTCTTGGAGTTAGGCCTGATTTTTGCAGGGCCTCCAAAACATTCCTCAGGTGGACCAGGTGATCCTCCCAGGTGGAGCTAAAGACAGCGATATCATCTAGATATGCTGCACTATAGTCTTCAAGGCCTGTAAGGACTTGATTCACCAACCTTTGGAAAGTGGCAGGTGCAGTCTTCAAACCAAAGGGCATTACCACAAATTGATAGTGCCCAATAGGGGTAGAGAATGCTGTCTTTGGCTTTGCCTCATCAGCTAGTCTGATCTGTCAGTAGCCAGCTGTCAGGTCAAATGTGCTCAGAAACTTGGCTGAGGCCAAAGTATCTATTAGCTCATCTGCCCTGGGGATGGGATGGGCATCAGTCCTAGTGACTGCATTGAGACCCCTGCAGTCTACACAACACCTCATTTCTCTCTTGCCATCTGTGGTGAGAGGTTTAGGTCCCAGGACTACTGGACTAGCCCAAGGGCTAACTGAGGGTTCAATCACTCCCAAATCCAACATCTTTTGAACTTCTGTCCTTACAGTCCCTGACATGGTCAGGTTGCCTGTAGATTTTATTCTTCATAGATAGACTGTCCCCAGTGTCCACTTCCTGAGTGCACCAGGTGGTCTGACTTGGAGTCAGAGAAAACATATGTCTGAACTGGCTGAGAAGGTTTCTGCAGTCAGTTTGATGCTGAGCAGTGAGGCTGCCTGCCAAGGCTACACCTTCTACTGACCCATCATCAGGGATCTGAGAAAGCAGGTCAGGGAGTGGGTCACTCTCTTCCTCCTGTCCTTCATCAGTAGCCATGAGCAAGCCCATGTCTGCCCTGTCAACATATTGTTTAAGTCTGTTGACATGAAGTACCATATAGGGACTCCTAGGGGTTCCAAGGTCTACCAAGTAGGTAACCTCCCCTTTCTGCTCAACAATTGAATGGGGGCCACTCCATTTGTCCTCGAGGGCTGCTGGGGCCACAGGCTCCAACACCCACACTTTCTGTCTTGGCTGGTAAACAGTCAGTACAGCCTTTTGGCCATGCCAGGCTTTTTGCAGCTCCTAGCTAGCCTCAAGGTTTTTGGTTGCCTTTTTCATATACTCAGCCATCCTGGAGCGGAGACCAAGTACATAGTCCACTATGTCCTGTTTGGGGGGCTTGAGAGGTAACTCCCATCCTTCCTTAACCAGATACAATGGACCCCTGACAGGGTGACCAAACAAAAGTTCAAAAGGGCTGAAGCAAACCCCCTTTGGAGGCACCTCCCCATAGGCACCTCCCCATATGCAAATAAAAGGCAGGGCAAAAGTATGTCCCATCTTCGCCTAAGCTTTTATGGGAGACATTTAATCATGCCCTTTAAGGTTTTGTTGAACCTTTCAACTAAACCATTGATTGTGGGCGATAGGGGGTGGTGAACTTGTAGTTCACTCCACACTCCTTCCACATAGCAGTCAAGTAACTAGACATGAAGTTTGTGCCCCTGTCGGATACTACCTCCTTAGGAAAGCCTACTCTTGAGAATACACTCAAGAGAGCTCTTGCCACCACAGGTGCTGTAGTGGTCCTTAGGGGAATTTCCTCTGGGTACCTGGTGGCATGATCCACTACCACCAGTATAAATCTGTGCCAATATGCTGTTCGAGGATCCATGGGACCAACAATGTCAATCCCAATCCTCTCAAAGGGAACCCCCACCACAGGTAGTGGTATCAGGGAGCCTTTGTGGTTCTACCTGCCTTGCCACTGGCTTGGCAGGTCACACAGGAGCGACAAAACTCCTTAGTGTCTTCGGACATGTGAGGCCAGTGGACGTGGGGGACAATTCTGGCCCAAGTCTTGTTCTGGCCCAGGTGTCCTGCTAGGGGACTATCATGGGCTAGTGTCAATAGGAAGCCCCTAATCTTCAGAGGTATAACCAACCTCCTGGATGCACCAGGCTTGGGGTCTCTGCTCTGAGTAAAGGAGTCCATCATCCCAATAAACGTTATGGGTGTCGCTAGCATTCCCAGCAGCCTCATCAGCAGCTTGGTTTCTGAGGGGTTCAAGAGAGGGGCAGGTTTTCTGCTCCTGGCTCAGATCAGACCTGGAAGGGGCCCCTGTCCCCAAGAACTCAACCTGGTCAGGTTCAAGCTCCTCTGGGACAGTTCCTTCTTCAGGCTCAAGATCATCTCCCTGAGGAGACTGATCAGCATTCTGAGTCAGGTGGGAAGGCTCTGCCTTAACCCTACTGCTTCTCCTCTTGGTAGGCGCCTGGTCCATTTTTGCAGAATCCATGGCCTGTCCAGCTTTAGACATTTTGGCCTGTGACCTAGTCACAGCAAAGACATGAGCAGGGATCCCTAACATTTCTGCATGTGTCCTGAGCTCCACTTCAGCCCAAGCTGAAGTCTCTAGATCATTGTCAAGTAAGCATTGTACTGGTAGGTATGCACTTACCACAACCTTCTTAAGGCCAGTTACCCCTCCCCATGAAAAGTTAACAACTGCCAGAGAATGGTCTGTTCTGACATTGCTAGCATTGGTCACTTGGTACATTTCACCAAGTAAAATCTGTGCAGGATCCACAAGATCTTTTGTCACCATTGTGACACTTGCTCCTGTGTCCCTGAATGCCCAAGCCTCTACTCCATTTATTGAAGGTTGTTGTCTGTATTTGCCCAGATCACTGGGACTCACAAAGGGGGACATATCCATGCCCCCATCACAGACAAGCGCAGTCTGAGTTGGAACTCTGACTAGGCCAGAGTCCATCTCAGAACCCAGGGTCAACCCTACTACACCCATATTCTGAACATTGCCACCACCTATTGTAGCTGTACTAGGGGAACAGTTGCCTTAGGGGCAATGGTGGCTTGAGTAGATTCTTTGGACTTTGTGCGGTCACTGGTCCAGTGAGTTTTCTGTTTACAGATATTGCACCATGGTTTCCTTTGGTCTTTTCCCATGTTAGACTGCGACTCCCCATTAGAAGAAGATTTTGGGGGCCCTTGAGAAGACTTCTGGTCTTTACCCTTGTCCCCACCCTTGTCAGAGTTCTTAGAATCCTGCTTCTTTGGGTCACCACCTTGGTTCTGTACCTTCTGCCTCACCCTGGTTCTGACCCATTTGTCTGCCTTCTTTCCCAATTCTTGGGGAGAGGTCAGATCAGAGTCTACCAGGTACTGGTGCAACAGCTGATTTTGACAGTTATTAAGAATCTGCTCCCTCGTTATCAGATTGTACCATCCTATGAAGTCTCACACTTTACTGCCCAATAACCAACCTTCCAGAGCCTTAGCAGCACAGTCAACAAAGTCAACCCAGTCTTGATTTTGTGCTTTTTGGGTATCTCTGAACTTTAACCTGTATTGTTCAATGGTTAGGCCAAACCCATTTATCAGTGCACTTTTCAAGACCTGGTAATCATCAGCATCCTCTTCTCTTACAGTGAGGAGCTTATTTCTACCTTTGTCTGCAAAGAAGAGCCATAAGACTGCTGTCCACTGACCTTGAGGGACCTTCTGTGCTTTACAGGCCCTCTCCAAGGCAGTTATCCATTTGTGGATGTCATCCCCACTCTGGTAGGGGGGGACAATCTTACTTAGGTTTCTATGGTCATAAGACCCCTCCCTATCTCTAGGGAAATTGCTGCCACCAAGGGACTGTAGTCCCTCCTTTTTACTAGCTCTGTAGAGCTCTAGGGCTTCCCTATCTTGGGCCATCTGCTGCTTTCTGAGGTTGAACTTGTCTTGCTTATACTTCACCAGTCTCTCTCTCCTCTCCTGTGTGGTTTCCCTCCCTCTATCAGAAGAAACAGAGGTCCCTACAGATGAGATAGACTGGACAGATCCCCTTGAGAGAGATCTATCCCTTCTAGCCCTACTTTCAACTCTTCCTGGAGGAACAACGAGGGGAGCATTGTTGTCATCCTCATCATCCTCATCCAGGGGAGCTGGGTTCACCGGATCCTGATCATTGTCATCAGCCTGGTCAGCAGGAGAGGTGGGGTCAGGGGAGATTCCACCCCTAGGCCCACCCTCAGCTGCTGCCCCACCCACTCTGCCTACCCCCCCAAGCCCACTAGGCCCTGGGAGATCATCCAGCTTGAGTATCTTTATGAGATTCTGGGTAGTTGGGCTTTTGTCTGTCTTCAGCTTCCTAATGGAACATAAGGCCCTAAGCTGTGCAAAGGAGAGATCCTCATATTTATAGGGGAGAAGCTCACTGGCTTCTGGCAGGGACCAACTGGTTCCTTGCTGATTAGACATTATTAATGTGGTGTGGTGTATTGCACTACCTACACTAGTGTTGCCTACTAAACTCTCTTGAGTTGTAGAAATGGTGTGCTATCCCTTAACACACAACTCTAAGTTCAGTAGAACTTACTGTATACTAAACTTGATATTATATGTACCTAAGGTACCTTTAGTGGTTTTCAGTTGATCAATTCAATTGAGATTATCTGGTAAAACAATAGCAAGCTGGAATCCCACACGCTGCACACCAATGTGAGAAGTTGGCCTGATATGTGCTGTCCACTAATTATAGTGGGCACCTTGTATCAGTCCAAAAACCCCTTATGGTGAATAGGTTTAAGACAACCTTTTTTGAAAGCTATCCTAGTGGTAGCCATGGAGAGCAGCCTTCAGGCTAAGTCTTGAAGGAATGTAAAGCAGCTTGTTTTACCAGTCTATAACCTCTTGAATGACCAAATGAAAGGACAAGGACTAGAGCCTGTAGAATTGCTGGACCCCAAGGAACCACCCAAGGTAGTGACACAAGGGACCCATGGGGATCGTGTGCAGTGTGTGAACACAGCCGCGGGTTCCCTTTAGCTTCTATGGGCAATGTCGCGGTTGGAATTTTATAGATTAGGGACACTTAGAATTGAGTTAGGACCAAACCCTTTCGGACTTAGGAAGTTCTAGGGCTAGCACCCACGGGAGCACCGGAGTACTCGTGTTACCGCACCCAGGGAAGCCGGGTGCATAGATGTCTGTTGATGTCGGGTCGCGTCGTCGATTTCAATGGAAGCTGGCAAAGAAGTGCTGCTGCCGTGAAGAGGAGAAGTGTCCGAAGTGATCCAAGCCTGGATCTAGGATGGAAGGAACCTGAAAGCAGAGGGGACAGAGTCTGTGTCACTTGCCAGTGACCAGGGGCACGAGGGACCAATGCCCAGAGATGTCAGGGGCTTCAGGTGAGTTGACAGGTGTCTTGACTCTTCAGCCACGTGGTCCAGGAGGCGCCGTTGATGACCAGGAGCTGGATTCTAGCTGTCACAAGAAGTTTGTCGAGTGCTGCGGTGTCGGCGACCAGATTGGACCCAACAAGCCTTGGCAACGGCAAGTCACTTGGAATCAGAGAAAGGACGGCGGTGCAGACCAGCAAGGTCTGGGGGACTCACCCAGCGAGGGTAAGCCGGGGCATATCTGGAGCAACCAGGAAAGCCCAATCAGAAGAGGAGTTGCCTTCATGGGGACCTACTAGCCAGCGGGCTAGTAATCGCAAAGGAGCCTCGAGCAGTCACTTTAGAAACTGTCCCACGGGTCACTCGTGGAGTGGAGGCCAGAAATCTTTGGTGCAGGAGGTCCTCAAGGCTGGGGCTACTCGGAGCCCAAAGCACAACTTCGAGGAAGTCCAGGAAGATAACGGATCAGCAAAAGATCAGTGTCCAGGGGGTCACAGTTCCACATCACCCACGATAGCCACAGGCCTACGCTTCGCTGTGGACTCAGGGTAGCCTCGGGGAAGTCTGCAAATCCACCTCTGGTGATGCAAAGACTTCAGCGTCCAGCGGGAGCTTCAGCAATGCAGACCGGTCAGTTGCTTCTTTGGTGCCTGCCAAGCAGGGGAGTCGCTCCTTGACCCCAAGGGAGATTTCTTCAGTCTTCTAGTTGAAGTAGAACGTCGAAGGTCCAGAATATATATTGCAGAGTTTCGTCCAGGGTAATCTAAAGTCACAAGGACTGGGTTCCCATAATTATACACAGTTTGGGGGTTGGACATACTCTAGGGACCCACCTATGGGAGGGTTTGGAAAGAGGGGTGGTTACACCCATTTCCTTTGTCCAGTTTTGTACCAGAGCAGGGGCAGGTAGCCCCTGCAACCGGTTTGAACTGGACCATGCACAGGGAAACCCAGTGTGCCCCCAGTGCAGGACTTCAAAGCACTAGAGAGTGCTCCCGCCCAGCCCCAATACACATCTGCCTGTCTGGGGAGGTGGTTACACCTCCCTGGGACAGGAAATCTTTTGTCCAGGCCTCCCCTGATGCAGTTTCGGTCAGCAGCAGGAGGCCAGACCCGTGTCTGTGGCAGAGGCATCCATTTTGTGATGCCAGGGCTATAGAAAGTCCTACTGGGTTAGACCAGTGTGAACATGTCTCTCCCTCTAGGAGGGAGGTATGCTACCCCCACCGCCAGAGCTGGCGGGGGGTAGTATTCCAAAGCGTTTGACACCAAACACATGTTTTCGTGCAGCCATCCCAAAGTTAGCAGGCTGCACCACAAACAGCATCAGAGGACGTACTCTGAACGCTGCAGAGTGGTTCTGCTCATGCAGGGGCACCCTCTGTGAGAAGATGGCCTGGCATATGCTGGTCACTAGTTATAGTGACCACCTTGCACCAGTCCAATTCGACTCTTATGGTAGATAGGTTTAAGACAACCTTTTAAAGAAAGCTATCCTAGTGGTAGCTGTGAAAAGCAGCCTTCAGGCTAAGTCTCTAAGGAATGTAAAGCAGCTTGTTTTACCTTATAATCTCTTGAATTACCAAATGAAAGGACACCACACAGGTATATATATCAAATATATATGTATTTATTTCTAGACACTCTACTAATCTCTTTATGAGATTAGAAGTCAGGAACACATTCAAATATCAACGTTTCACAATAAGTTAAGCACAAATATGGCTGGGGCCCTAGGGGCGTACCAGACCATATACTAAAAAAGAGGTTTAGGAAAGTCAACTTGCAGAGGGACAAGGCCTAGGACCTGTAGAATCGCTGGGGCTTCACTACCCGCGGGAGACGCGTGCAGTGTGAGAACCGGATTGGAGCCAACAAGTCTTGGCAACAGCAAGTCTCGTGGAAAGTGAATAAAGTCAATGGTGCAGACCATCAAGGTCTGAGGGACTCACCCAGTGACGGTAAGTGAGGGCAGGCCTGGAGCAACCAGGGGAGCCCTTTGGTTTGATTAGGAAGTCTTCAGGGGACCCACAAGCCAACGGGCAAGAGATCGCAAAGACGCCTCATGAGGAAATGCTTCACAGGAGCCCATGGTCACTCGGAACGGGGTAGGCCTCTGATTTTCACTGCAAAACCTGCTGGAGGCTTGGGCCAAAAATGGTCCAATGCACAAGTTCATAGAATGTCGAGAAGGGGTTGCACTTGACAATAGTACATGGTACCCGGGTATTGCTGTTCCTCGTCACTCATGGGGTCCACTCGCCTCAGTTCTGCAGAGGACTCACAATGGCTGTCGAGAAGTCAGCAAATCTACTTCCGGGGCTGCAGGGACTTCGGACTCCGGCGGGAAAGTTTGCGACCGTTGATTAGAGTTTTTGGTGCCTGCCAAGCAGGGGAGTCACTCCTTGACTCCAAGGGAGATTCTTCCATCTTCCAAAGGTAGTGGAACGTCGAAGGGCCAGGATTCTTCTTGTAAAGCGTCGCCCAGGGATATCTAGTTTGCAGTGGCAAGGGTGTCCTATCTTATACCAAAAGGAAGGGAGGGACTAGCTTTATGACCACTCCTCTGGGAGGGCCAGGGTAGGGGGTGATTACACCCACTTCACTTTGTCCAGTTTCACGCAGAGCAGGGGCAAGTAGCCCCTGAACCGGTTTGAGCTGGCATATGCACAGAGGAGCCTACTGCTCCCCCAGTGCAGGACTTCAAAGCACTCTAGAAGTGCACCCACCCAGCCCCAATATACTAAATCCTGTCTGGAAGGTGGTGACACCTCCCTGTGTCAGGATGCCTATTGTTGGGCCTCCTCCACTGCGAGTTTCAGTCAGCAGCAGGAGGACAGCCCAGTGTCTGTGCTGGTGTCATCCATTTTGTGATGCCAGGACTCTTTCAGATTTCTACTGTGTTTCCACAGTGGGTACATGTCGTCCCCTCTAGAAGGGTGGGATCATACTCCCACACCAGTTACTGGTGTGGGGGTATGATTCCAAGTTGTTTGACACCAAACACGACATGTTTTGATGCAGTCATTCCAAAGTTAGCATTTACTGGTAGGTTTTAATGCACTTAAGAGTATATGGTTTAACCGCATCCACAAACACCCACAGAGAATAGACTCTGCCAGCTGCAGAGGGGTCCTGCTCATGCAGAGGCACCCCCTCACATTGTAAACCAAGCACCCTGCCCTCAGGATTGATAGGGCCTGCCTTAGGGGTGACTGATAGGTTTATATGTGTGTGTATGGTGAGATATAGGAACCTATACCTCAGTGAGGAGTGCTAACACTAGCTCACCCAGGCTGCAGTAGCAGGCCTGTGGTGTCAGATTTAGTCTGCTTCCCAGGGGTGGCATAATACATGCTTCAGCCACTGGTAGGCCTGTGAAGTACCTATGCCCTTGGTACCTAAGGTACCATATACTAGGGGCTCATAAGGTACCACAGTATCCAATCACTAGTTCATCTAGTATGCACACCAAGTCATTTAAGGGAGTAAGCAGATAGGCTGGGGTCCTGGATAGTAGGATCCCAGCCAGACTAGTCAAAAACCATTCAAACACCAGGAAAAAAGTGGGGGCAACCATGCAGTCAGATTCCACCTTCCTACATAACACCCCCCCACCCGAAATGAAAGGAGATATGGCTAACCTTGTCTAGATAAGCCTTTATTTCCTGAGTGGCCATATAAAGAAGAACCTGCCCTAGTATGGTTGCTCCCTGTCTCATGGCCCACTTGGGAAATCCTACACCAAGGGGTTCTAGAGTTTATCCAAAGTCTAGGGAAATTACCTGTATTGTGTTTTGGTACAGAAGTAGGCTGGTGGGGTGTCTGAATCTGGAAGTGAGGCCCTATTTGGGGTGGTCTAAACTTCCTCAGAACACTGGCCACCGTGGAAGCCTTTCGGTCCATGACTGTCATGTCTGGCCCTAAGGGTCAACCTATGGCTGCCTACAGCTGGGGGTTGGGTCCCTCTGGTTGGAGCAGTGGAGGGCATTGGAATGTTTGGGGCAATTATGTCCCAGGTTTCCCTGTGCACAACAGAGTCCATCTGTGGGATACCTATACCTAGGGGTAAGGGGGATCCCTCAGTATGTAGAAGAATATTCACCTGGCTAGAAGAACACAAGTTACTTACCTGTAACTTTGGTTCCCCAGTATTGGTAACTTTCATAGATTCTCATGCTTTGTATCATTCCCCGTCATCGGAATGGGAGCCTCGGTAAATAAAAAAATATATCATAACCATAGAAACAAAAGAGAAAATAGGCTTAGGCCTCATCTCATTTTGTAGTATATCACCCTCTTTGTGTAAAAGAGCCCAAACTTTTGCCAGGACCAATCAGCATAGCCTCACCCTTTGGAACCTTCCTGAGAGAGCTCAGAGCCTCAGATTTTTGTAGCCGTTGTGCAAACAGCCACTACCTCAGTAAACCGGCAGAGCTTTCCCAGGGGAGGTGGGTGGGCGCATGAGAATCTATGAAAGTTACCAATACTGGGGAACCAAAGTTACAGGTAAGTAACTTGTTTTCTTACCCCAGTATTGGAACTTTCATAGATTCTCATGCTTTGTATCAGAATAGTTAGCAGTAAATCACAAAAGCACATTTTGGTAGACACTTGGCCTTACATAACCATCTCAGTTTACAGTAAAAACTAGTACAAGGTAATCAAGAAATAACAATCATTACTGAACCAAATGTGCTTACCAGGATGGAGGGATTGTAGGGAAAGCTCACCTCTCAATGAAAAAGATTCCTGAGGACTGCTTGACCAACAGCAGCGTCATCTCGTCCCACCGATTCCAGGCAGTAGTGTTTCGTGAAGGTGTGTACACTGCTCCACGTTGCTGCCCTGCAAATGTCTTTGATAGCAACTCCAGCAAAAAGAGCCACTGAAGACGCCATCGCTCTTGTAGAATGAGCACGGGCCCTTCTGTCCAAAGGTTTGCCCGCAGCCTGATGACAGAATTGAATTGCACTGGAGATCCAGCGGGAAATGCCACTCTTAGCGAGAGGCAATCCCTTCTGTGGTGCACTGTAAGAAACAAATAACTGTGTAGACTTCCTGAAAGATTGTGTGCGCTCGAGATAGAATTTCAGACATCTCTGGACATCCAAAGAATGCAATGTTCGTTCCGCCTGGGTAGAAGGACGTGGAAAAAAGGAATTCAAAATCAAGGGTTCATTCAGATGAAAATCCGAAGGCACCTTCGGGATGAATTTTGGGTTGGTTCTCAATATTAGCACATCCTTTTTGAACTGAAGAAATGGCTCCACTATGGACAGAGCCTGGAGTTCACTAACCCTCCTAGCCGATGTCAACGCTAAGAGGAGGGCTAGCTTCCAAGAGAGGAACTTCAAGTCCGCCCTGTGAATTGGCTAAAAGGGAGCTTTCATGAGCTGAGCCAGTACTAGGTTGAGTTGCCAGATCGGTGGAGGTGCTCGGACCGGAGGATACATCCGAAACAACCCTTTAAGGAACTGTTTTACAATCCTCGCGGACCATAGAGATGGCCCCGATGTCTTTCGTCGAAAACGAGATATGGCAGCCCGATGTACCTTGACAGAAGAGTGCGCCAGACCAGATTTAGCCAGCGACAGGATGTAAGGTAAAACCTGATGTGGCAGGGATTTATAAGGATGGAGTTTATTCCTCTGGCACCACAGACAAAACCTCTTCCATTTTGCCCTGTATGTCTTATTAGTGCTTGGCGCCCGCGCCTGAGACAAAACATCCCTGCACTCCCTGGAGAGATTCAGATGACGGAATTCTCTGTATTCAGGAGCCACGCTGTCAAGTGTAGTGACTTCGGATCCGGATGGAGCACCTGTCCCTGATCCCGCGACAACAGAGATGGAATCAGCGGCAAGTGAATTGGGCGATCCTGGGAGAGAAGCAGGAGTTCGGTGAACCAGAACTGCCGGGCCCACGCTGGAGCAATGAGAATCATCTTGCACGGTTCCGCCTTGACCTTCCTGAGAACTCGAGGAATGAGGGGAATGGGAGGAAAAGCGTAGCAAAATGCGCCGAACCAAGCAATCGAAAGGGCATTCCCCAGAGATCCTCGATGGGGAACCCTGCTTGCGTAAAACCGACATTTGGCGTTCTCCAGGGACGCAAATAGGTCTATGGTCGGAGTGCCCCATATCTCGAACACTCCCTCCAGCGTGGCTTGGTCTAATTCCCACTCGTGAGTCACTTCCATCTGACGACTCAGAGCATCCGCCGTGATGTTGAGGCATCCTGCTAGGTGCTCGGCTTGTAGGTTGATCTTGTGAGAAATTGCAAAATCCCAGATCGTCTGAGCTTCCTTGGACAGAGTTCGCGATCTTGTTCCCCCTTGCTTGTTGATGTAGTGCATGGCCGTCGTATTGTCCGTCCGGACCAGCACTGCACGATTCTGAATTCTGGGAAGGAACGCCAGCAAGGCTAAGCGAATGGCCATCAGCTCCAAGAGGTTGATGTGGTTTAGGCTCTGTGCTGGACTCCAGTGACCGCTGATTTGAAGCTCCTGGAGTACCGCTCCCCAGCCTTCTAAGGAGGCATCTGTGGTCACCACCATAGGAGACGGTGGAGTCCGGAATGTTAATCCTACTGCGATGTTCTCCTTTACCAGCCACCACTCGCAGGCCTTGCGCATACCTGGTGTTACCCACACCTTGTCGTTGAATGACCCTTCTGCCTGGCGCCATTGTTTGTCTAACTCCTCCTGCAGAGGACGCATATGAAGCCTGCAATGAGGTATTAATGGTATGCAGGATATCGATCCGAGTAAGGACTTGTACAGGCGAACCGACAAATATTTCCTCTGCAGCACTTGACGAGCGGAGGTGATCAGCTTGCTTTGACGCTCCTCCGACGGACGAGCGGTGCATAGTGTCGTGTCCAGAATAGCTCCAAGGAACTTTTGCGACCTGGAGGGTATCAGCACCGACTTGGACCTGTTGAGCTGAAGACCCAAGTGGGCGAACAATTGAATGCAAGTTGAAACGGCTTGAGAAGTTGCCTTGAGCGATGAAGCCTTGACGAGCCAGTTGTCCAAGTATGGGAACGCTTCTAGGGATTGCTTTCTGAGAAAAGCAGCGACTGGTGCCAGCATCTTCGTGAATATCCGAGGTGCAGACCGAAGGCCAAACGGAAGCACTTTGAACTGGAAATGGCTCTTGCCTACTGTGAAGCGTAGATATTGCCTGTGAGCTGGGTGGATTGGAACGTGGAAGTACGCATCCTCTAAATCCAGGGACGCCAAAAAATCGCCCGGATTCAGTAGACGGAGAATATCCTGGAGAGTGACCATCCTGAAGGAGAGCTTGATGAGATAGGTGTTGAGCTCCCTTAGGTCTAGAATAGGACGCCACGTATCTGCCGTGTTCCGAACCAGGAAGAACCTGGAAAAGAAACCCCTGCCCCTCTGTGAAAGAAGCACCGGTTCTATTGCCCCCTTGATGAATAGTTGGTGGGCTTCGAGATGTAACAGTCGGAGATGTTTTGAGGAACGGGCGTCCGGAGCTCTCGTTGGAGGAAGATCTTGGAATTCCAACGTATGGCCACTCTGAACAATATTCAAAACCCACCGGTCCGATGTTATACGGACCCAGCTGTCCAGACAATAGGAGATCCTGCCCCCAACCGGTGTCTTTGGTAGGGGAGGAACAGTAGTCAGAGCCAGGAGGCCGCTATTGCCTCTTGGCATTGTCTCACCCCTGACGATTCTGACGTCCTCTCTGGGACCGACGAGAGAAAGACGCCGATTGACCTTGGCGTTGGTTCGAGTACTGAGCCTTGTATGATTGTCCTGACTGCGTTGAATACTGACGCTGGTCGCCTCTGTAAGAAGTGAACCCTCATCCACGAGCTCCTCTGAATGGAACCTTCCGATAATTTAAGGATCCCAAGGACTTTGCTGTGTCTGTGTCCTTCTTGATGCTCTGCAGGGCCTCATCGACATGCTTGCCAAAAAGCATTTCCCCGTCAAATGGACGGTCCAGGATCTTATTTTGGACCTCCTGACGGAACCAGGTTGCCTTTAACCAGCCTTGACGGCGCAAGACCGCTGACCCTGCCAAAGCCCTGAAAGCGGTAGAGGCTATGTCCATAACACAGTCAGATCTCAGAGGAACATCTCTCTCCTTCCATGAGGACTTGCTTGGCCTCCTCCTGATTAGAGTCTGGTAGTAGATCCATAAACGGCTCCATGTCGCACCACATTTGGCGGTCGTACCTGCCTAGAATGGCTAATGAATTTGCTGCCCGAACCATCAAACTGGCCATGGTGGAAAATCTCTTCCCTACATTGTCCAGCCGCCTGCCATCCTTATCCGGAGGCGTATTCAAAGGTGTTGAAGGATTCTTGGACTTGCTCTGTGCGGCCTGAGATATCACAGAGTCAGGCTTTGGTTGTCCAAGAAGACATGCAGGACTGCCCTCAGGGGCCTTGTATTTCTTCTCCAGCCGGGGAAGAACCGGGATGACAGTGGCCGGGTTCTGCATAATCTTGATTCCCTCATCCCACACATGCTCAATGATGGGAATTGACCTGACGGACTTTTTGTATTGTGCCTTAAAGTCATATAGAAAACAGTCCGACTGTTCCACTGTGAGAGGCAGACCAAATCTTTTGGATGCACGCTCCATAAGATTATGGAACCCCCCAATATCTGCCAGAGGCGACACGTTCGTGTCCCACCCTGCAGCATCCGGATTTTGCATTCAAGTATCATCAAGATCCACATCCGGATCCCCTGGATCAGTTAGTGGGACCACGTGCACCTCATCCTCTTCATCTGTATCAAGATCCTGTGTATCTTCATTGGTAGGTTCCGGATACGAAGTCTGAGGAACCACTACTGGTACCACCACTGGTGAGGTACGCGGTATATTTGTAGGGGGAGGTGGCAAGTCCACTGACGGCCCTCGCGGAACCACTGATGTAGATGGATGCACTGGTTGAACGTCAGGGCGTGATGGAAATCGAGCTCTGAAGTCCTGCAACATCATCTGCAAGTCCGTAACCAGAGCAACTGGTATAGCTATCATGTCCTGTCTCAAAGTGCGAGGACGTACTTCCTGCTGAACATATTGTTGTTCCTCCTGCTCATCTTGTCCATAATAATCCTCAGTATCAGTCTCTTGCTGCTTTACATGCAGATCTGAGGGACTGTAGGCATCCCCATACTGCTCAACCTCATCCTCCTCCTCCGACTCATCTAGCAGCATAGATGGTGGTAAAGGCGTAACCCGCCTAGGTGATGTCATCTCAGGTGTAATTTTCAACCTCTGTATAGAAAAAACGGAAATTTGAGCCGTCGACGGTCCCGTCGACGGAGTAGTCGTCGAAGGAATCCCAAGCGTCGACGAAATGGACGATGAAATCGTCGACAGCACGGTAGTCTTCGTCGACGGAGTGTGAATCGTCGTCGACAATAAGGTCGTCGACGATGCTTGAATCGTCGTCGACGGTAGGACCGTCGACGGAGCCTTTTTCTTCGTCGACGGCAAGCTCGTCGACGGAGCTTTCTTCATCGTCGACGGGACAACTGTCGATGGTCTCGTCGACGAACTCGTCGTCATCAGCATCGACGACAACGTCGCCGTCGTTGTCATCGTCGTCGTGGTCTTCGTTGTCGAAACTGCCGTCGGCAGGAGCTTCATGGAAACCGTCGTCGACGACGAGAATGAAGCTATCGTTGACGAGGAAACAGGAGCAGACATCGGGACGAAACCAAGGAAACAGTTTTCACCGTGGAAATCGTCGTCAACGTACCTGCTTTAATCACCATCGACGGACGCTGTTTCTTCACAGGAGCCATCTGTGGAGTTCCTGCAGAGTGTTTCTTAGCAGGCTTTTCCTTCTGGGATGGAGGAGAAGATATAGAAACCTCCTTTTTGTCCCTAGAGGCTGTGTCCACACCAGCAGCCTGTCCCTGCCTCTCCTTTTCACTTCCGTGAGGAGATTTCATGGGACCAGCCTCCTCAGACCTTTCAGAGATCCCGTGAGGGGCTTTGACAGGGGGTTCTGCCGAGATGGAGGGAGATGACCTACCCCTCTTCTTTGATCTCCTGGAGGAAGTGCCAGAAATCGAATCTTCCTCATCTGAAGAGAGAACCTCCTTCCTGGTCTTCAGCTTTTGCAGCCATGTCAGCAATCGACCCTCTCTGTCCCGCAAAGTCTTAGTAGATAAGGTCCGACAAATCTTGCAGTCTGTGGCCTTGTGTTCAGGGTATAAGCAGTAAATACAACTCTCATGCTTATCCTCAATGAAAAGTCTCTTCTTTCCACAAGAAGCACAGGGCCTGAATAAGGCTTTCTTTTCCTTTTCTGACATAATGCCACTATAGATGTTAAAATGTAAATTTCTGAAAGAAACGTTTGAGAAAACTGAGCAGAGCTCAGTGGAGACACGCTAGCACAACGTGCGGTAGAAAAATCTGAGGCTCTGAGCTCTCTCAGGAAGGTTCCAAAGGGTGAGGCTATGCTGATTGGTCCTGGCAAAAGTTTGGGCTCTTTTACACAAAGAGGGTGATATACTACAAAATTAGATGAGGCCTAAGCCTATTTCCTCTTTTGTTTCTATGGTTATGATATATTTTTTTATTTACAGAGGCTCCCATTCCGACGACGGGGAATGATACAAAGCATGAGAATCTATGAAAGTTCCAATACTGGGGTAACTATTCTGCTGAGTGTCCCTAATCTGTTGATGAGGGGGTTCCTCTGAACAGGGGCCCACTAAGGGTCCACTGACCTCCCTGACCTTTGCAGCCCTGGGCTGACTGAGGCAGGGTAGAGAGGGGCAGGATACCTGTTCCAGACTTGGTACCACCTTGGAAGGATCCCCTGCCATCAAAGCTGTGGCCAGGACAGGCCTGACCACTTCTGGGGCAGTTACTTCACAAGGGGTAGGATCAGTTCCCTTAGAAAGCTGACCCTTACCTATAGTCTGGTGGGGGGAGGACTGTTCCTCACCCCCTATGCTCTGTTTGTGTGGAGTGATCCATTGTTTCAGGCTTCACTCCCCTTAATTTCTCCTGGGGTGCAGGTGAGGCCCTCAGGGTCTCATCCACTCTCTCAGGGATTCCTAACATTCTTAAATGGGCATTGTGATCTACCTCAGCCCAGGCTGAGATTTCCAGATCATTCCCAAATAGGCAATCTACAGGCAAGGTTGGGGACACTGTCACTCTCTGTGGGCCAGTGACCCCTCCCCAGCTGAGATTTACCACTGCCATGGGATGGTCTGTCCTAATTCCATCAATATTGTTCACCTGGTACCTAAACTCAGGTAAAAGCTGATCTAGGGGCACTAGTCTCCTTGTTACCATGGTGACACTAGCCCCTGTAGGCCACAGCCTTCTGACCATTGATCATGGGTTCTTGTCTGTACCTGCCCAAAAGATTGGGACTCATGGTAAAGCTGGCAAACCCCATGCCACCATCACAGACTAGAGTTGCTTGTGTAGGGGACCTGGTTAGGCCAGAGTCCACCTGAGTTCCCCAAGTAAACCCAACTAAGTTTTTGGGAGCACTCCCACCACCTGGGGGATTACTACTGGTAGTAACAGGAGGTGTTGGAGCTGCACTGGGAGGAACATTTTCTTTATTGCCATTCTTTGGACAGCTGGAGTCAGTTTTCCAGTGGCCAGGTTGCTTGCACACATGGCAATATGGTTTCTTATTGGAAGAGGAAGGATTTTGGGGCCCACCCCCAGAACTGGATTTTTGGGGCCCTTCAGAGGACTTTTCTGTTTTATTATCCCCACCTCTCTCTTTGGGATTAGTGGAATCTTTCTTCTGGTCACCACCTTGGTTCTTGGGCCTCACACTGCTTCTGACCCATTTGTCTCCCTTCTTTACCAATTCTTGGGGAGAGGTCAGATCAGAGTCCACCAGGTACTGGTGTAAGAGCTGGTCTTGACAATTGTTAGACCCGGCCTTGTGGCATGGCCATCCCTGACCCCTGGCCACACCCCCTGACCCGTACACCTCATTCAGTCCCCAGTACACGGCCTAGCCGGTCCTGCCCACCAGGACCCACACACACCTGACCCGGACTTCCCTGTCCGTGCCCTCCATCTCCCAGCACCACCGGGCCCGCGTGCCCACTTCCTGCACCTACGATGGCCGCCCGGCCCCAGCACAACCCCGGCCTAGAGGCGCCACCCCGGCTGGGGAACATCGCGCTCCCATAGAGTGAGAGAGGGAGGAGCAGTTTCCATCACACCTCTGACCTCCCCTCGGGAGATGGGTTTCGATCGGTCCTCTGGCCTCCCTGAGGGCTGGCTCCACGTCTGCTGGGTGTCTGGGACTCCTCCTGACCTGACCCTGAAAGGATCAAAGGACGACATGGCAGGAAGCTCCAACGAGCGACCCCCAGGTGCTAAGACCCCTGCCTACACAGACTCCGGACATCAAAGAGGAGTTGACCTACATCAATGGGTGCTCTGGGGCTATCTGGCAGATTCGACTCTGGAACGACGAGAGCCCTGCTGACGTGGTCGCGGCTCCCTTGCAACCTTGAAACACCTGAGCCCTGCTGAGTGACTCACGGCTCCCCTGAAGATCGTAAGACCTCCGAACTTGTGCTTGAGCCCTGCTGAGTGACTCGCGGCTTCCCTGAAGATCGTAAGACCTCCGAACTTGTGCTTGAGCCCTGCTGAGTGACTCGCGGCTCCCCTGAAGATCGTAAGACCTCCGAACTTGTGCTTGAGCCCTGCTCCATCCCTTGAGGACATTCTACTGTTATGCAGTGTTGCACTACCTACACTAGTTTTTGGCCTACTGATCCTAGCTTGAGCTGTAGCAAGCGTGTGCTATCCCTTCACAAACAGCTCTAAGTTCAGTAGAACTTATTGATACTAAGCTTCACTTTTATACTTACCTTCAGTACCTTTAGTGGTTTTCAGTTAGTAATTCAAATAGAGATTTTCTGGTAAAACAATGGCAAGCTGGAATCCCACACGCTGCCCACCAATGTGAGAAGTAGGCCTGGCATATGCTGGTCACTAGTTATAGTGGCCACCTTGCACCAGTCCAATTCGACTCTTATGGTAGATAGGTTTAAGACAACCTTTTAAAGAAAGTTATCCTAGTGGTAGCTGTGGAGAGCAGCCTTCAGGCTAAGTCTCTGAGGAATGTAAAGCAGCTTGTTTTACCTTATAATCTCTTGAATTACCAAATGAAAGGACACCACACAGGTATATATATCAAATATATATGTATTTATTTCTAGACACTCTACTAATCTCTTTATGAGATTAGAAGTCAGGAACACATTAAAAATCAACATTTCACAATAAGCTAAGCACAAATATGGCTGGGGCCCTAGGGGCGTACCAGACCATATACTAAAAAAGAGGTTTAGGAAAGTCAACTTGCGGAGGGACAAGGCCTAGGGCCTGTAGAATCGCTGGGGTTTCACTAATGCAGCAAAAGCAGGTAAGTAAAAGACCCACGGGAGACGCGTTCAGTGCGAGAACATAGCCGCGGGTTCCCTATGGATTTCAATGTAGCAAGTCGCGGTTGGATTTTTAAAGTTTTAGGGTACTTCGAGGAAATCTACAAGCAAGCCACTTACAAGGTAAGTAATTCGAGGGCCAACACACATTAGGGCACTGAAGTGCACGAGTTACCTCACCCAGGGAAGCCGGGCGCATAGGTGTCTTTTGGTGTCGGGTCGCGTCGCTGTTTTCTATGGAAGCCAAAGAAGATTTGCTGCTTGCGAAGACTGAAAAAGTGTCCGGTGGAATCCAAGGCTAGATTCAAGATTCAAGATGAATATGACCTGAAAGCAGATGGAAAAAATATGAAAAAAAGGGTGTCTCTACCTATAAATTTCAGAACGTACAATGTATCGTCTTTTTAGTACATCAACACTTGGACTAAGACAGCAAAAGGGAAATACAGACAATAAGATTCAAAACATAATCGAGAACAAATTTATAAGAGTTTTACTTTTAAATTAGATCAATTTTGAAAAGATAAATTCAGTGCATTGGCTGATTTGCTATAGATACAGAGAAAAATTTCAAATAACAATAAACATGCTTAACGGGGTCCCAGACGTACTCAAACACACACTGACTTACTCACTCATACCGGAATCATTCCAAACCAGAAGGGACAGTGTTCACAGTCAATTGCCAGTGGCCAGGAAGATGGATGCCCACGGAAGTCGGGTGATTTCAGGTGATCAAGGGTGTTTTGACTCTTCACTCACGAGGACCAGGAGGCATTGACGATAACCAGCCGCTGGATTCGAAGTGTACCACGATGTCTGCAGCTTACTGAGGTGTCGGCAACCGGATTGGAGCCAACCAGCCTTGGCAACAGCAAGTCTCGTGGAAAGTGAATAAAGTCAATGGTGCAGACCAGCAAGGTCTGAGGGACTCACCCAGTGAGGATAAGTGAGGGCATGCGTGGAGCAATCAGGAGAGCCCTTTGGTTTGATCAGGAAGTCTTCAGGGGACCCACAAGCCAACAGGCAAGGGATCGCAAAGATACCTCGTGAGGAAATGCTTCACAGGAGCCCACGGTCACTCGGGATGGGGTAGGCCTCTGATTTTCGCTGCAAAACCTGCTGGAGGCTTGGGCCACAATGGTCCAATGCACAACTTCGCAGAGCGTCGTGAAGGGGTTGCACTCGACAATAGTGCACGGTACACGGGTATTGCTGTTCCTCGTCACTCGTGGGGTCCACTCGCCTCAATTCTACTGGAGACTCACAATGCTAGTCGAGAAGTCAGGAAATCCACTTCTGGGGCTGCAGGGACTTCGGACTCCGGCGGGAAAGTTTGCGACCGTTGATTAGAGTTTTTGGTGCCTGCCAAGCAGGGGAGTCACTCCTTGACTCCAAGGGAGATTCTTCCGTCTTCCAAAGGTAGTGAAACGTCGAAGGGCCAGGATTCTTCTTGTAAAGCGTCGTCCAGGGATATCTAGTTTGCAATGGCAAGGGTTCCCTATCTTATACTAAAAGGAAGGGAGGGACTAGCTTTATGACCACTCCTCTGGGAGGGTCAGGGTAGGGGGTGGCTACACCCACTTCCCGTAGTCCAGTGTCGCACCAGAGCAGGGACATGTAGCCCCTGAATTGGTTTGAGCTGGCATATGCACAGAGGAGCCTACTGCTCCCCCAGTGCTGGACTTCAAAGCACTCTAGGAGTGCACCCACCCAGCCCCAATACACTAAATCCTGTCTGGAAGGTGGTGACCCCCCCCTGTGACATGATGCCTATTGTTGGGCCTCCTCCACTGTGAGTTAGTCATTAGCAGGAGGGCAGCCCAGTGTCTGTGCTGGTGGCATCCATTTTGTGATGCCAGGGCTCTTTCAGATATCTACCGTGTTTCCATAGTGGGTACATGTCGTCCCCTCTAGAAGGGTGGGATCATACTCCCACACCAGTTACTGGTGTGGGGGTATGATTCCAAGTTGTTTGACACAACATGTTTTGATGCAGTCATTCCAAAGTTAGCATTTACCGGTAGGTTATAATGCACTTAAGAGTATATGGTTTAACCGCATCCACAAACAGCCACAGAGAATAGACTCTGCCAGCTGCAGAGGCACCCCCTCACATTGTAAACCAGGCACCCTGCCCTCAGGATTGATAGGGCCTGCCTTAGGGGTGACTGATAGGTTTATATGTGTGTGTATGGTGAGATATAGGAACCTATACCTCAGTGAGGAGTGCTAACACTACCTCACCCAGGCTGCAGTAGCAGGCATGTGGTGTCAGATTTAGTTTGCTTCCCAGGGGTGGCATAATACATGCTTCAGCCCCTGGTAGGCCTGTAAAGTACCTATGCCCTTGGTAACTAAGGTACCATATACTAGAGGCTCATAAGGTACCACAGTAGCCAATCACTAGTGCATCTAGTATGCACACCATGTCATTTAAGGGAGTAAGCAGATTGGCTGGGATCCTGCTATCCAGGACCCCAGCCTGACTAGTCAAAAACCATTCAAACACCAGGAAAAAAGTGGGGGCAACCATGCAGTCAGATTCCACCTTCCTACACCCTCTCACATAAAAACCAAGCACTCTGCCTTCAGGATTGTTAAGGCCTGCCATAGGAGTGACTTATAGGTTTTATATGTGTGTGCAATGGTAGTGATATAGGTAGCCTATACCACTGTAAGGGGTGCAAGCACCACCTTACCCAGGCTGCAGTAGCAGACCTGTGGTGTCATTTTGGAGTGCTTCTCAGGGGTGGCATAATAAATGCTTCAGCCCCTGGTAGGTCTGAGGTACCTATGCCCTAGGTATATAGTATACCATATACTAGAGGCTTATAAGGCACTCCAGAATCCAATTAGAAATGTACCTAATGTACATGGAAACTATTTTAGAGAGGAAGCAGCTAGGCTGGGGTCCTGATTAGCAGGGCCACAGCCAGACTAAGGTCGAAAAACAGTGAAACACCAGCAAAAAGTGGGGGTACCCATGTGAAGCATATCCTACTCTCCTACACGGAGATACAGAAAAAAGCATGAGAATGGCAAAAAAAAGCAACAGAGGTGCAGAAAGAGGGATGAGGGGTAGAGAAAGAGGCAAAGGAAGTACAGAAAGAAGCAACAGAGATGCTTAGAGGGGTACATGTGGGGAGAAAGTGGCAAGAGGGATACAGAAAGAAGCAAGAGAGGTGCAGAAAGAAGCACGAGTGGTGCGGAAAGAAGGAAGAGAGGTGTAGAAAGAAGCAAGAGTAGTGCAGAAAGAAGCAATAGAGGTGCAGAAAGAGGGAAAAGGGGTGCAAAAAGGGGGAAGAGGGGTGCAGTAAGAGGCACAATGAGTACAGAAAGAAGCAAGAGATGTGTATAAAGAAGGAACACAGGTGCAGGAAAAGGCAACAGGGGTGAAGAAAGGGGGGAGAGGGGTGCAGAAAGAAGCAAAAGAGATGCAGAAATAAGTGAGATGTGCGGAAAGAAACAAAAGAAGTGCCGAAAGAAGGACCAGAGGAGCAGAAAGATGCAGAGGGGTATAGAAAGAAACAAGAAATGCAGAAATAAGCAACAGAGGTGGAGAAAGAGGCAAGAGGAGTGCAGAAAAAGGGAAGAGGGGAACAGAAAGAGGCACAAGGGGTGCAGAAAGAAGCAAGAGAGGTACAGAAAGAGAAAAGTGGGGTGGAGAAAGAGGCAAGAGGGATTCAGAAAGAAACGAGAGGTGCAGAAAGAAGGAACAGAGGTGCATAAAGAGGCAAGAGGGGTGCAGAAAGAGGGAAGAGTGGTGTGAAAGAGGCACAAGGGGTACAAAAAGAAGCAAGATGGCTTCAGAAAGATGCAAGAGAGGTGCAGAAAGAAAGAAAAGTGCAGAAAGAAGGAACAGAGGTGCAGACAGAGGCAAGAGAAGTGCAAAAAGAGGGAAGAGGGATGCATGAAGAGGAACAAGGGAGCAGGAAGAGGGAAGAGAGGTGCAAAAAGAAATAAAAGAAGTGCAGAAAGAAGGAACAGTGCTGTAGAAAGGGGCAACAGGGGTGCAGAAAGAGGGAAGAGGGAAGAGGGGTGTAGAAATAATTAAGAGGTGCAGAAAGAAACAAAAGATGTGCAGAAAGAAGCAACAAAGGTGCAAAAGGGGTAACATCTGTGGAGAATTTGGCAAGAAGGCTGCAGAAAGAAGCAAGAGAGCTGCAGAAATCAACAAAAGAAGACCAGAAAGAAGGAAATGAGGTGCAGAAAGAAGCAGGAGAGGTGCAGAAAGAAGCAACAGAGGTGCAGCAAGAGGCAAGAGGGATGTAAAAAGAAGGGAAAGGGGAGCAGAAAGACGCACGAGCAGTGCAGAAACAGGCAAGAGATGTTGAAAAAGAAAATAAAGAAGTGCAGAAAGAAGGAACAGAGGTGCAGAAAGAGGCAAGAGGGGTGCAGAAAGAGGTAAGAGGGGTGATGAAAGAGGCAAAAAGGGTGCAGAAATAAGTGAGAGGTGCAGAAAGAAATAAAAAAAGCGCAGAAAGAAGGAACACAGGTGCAGAAAGAGGCAAGAGCGTTGTGGGAAGAGGGGTGTGAAAGAGGCACAAGAAGTAAGAGAAGTGCAGAAAGTAACAAAAGAAGTACAGAAAGGGCAAACATAGGTGCAGAAATAGGCAAAAGGAGTGCATAAAGAGAAGAGAAGTGCAGAAAGAGGCACACGGGGTACAGAAAGAAGCAAGAGAGGTACAGTGAGGAACTTCGATTTTCGATCACGATCGAATCGACCCGCCATTTTGTGGCCCGCCGCCATTTTGTGTTGCCATCACTCAGGCAGCACGGCGAACAAAGTCTATTCTGCTTTTTCTGTAGCTCGGTGTCGAAATACGCCCTCGGCCTCTATTTGTAAAGCTGGTGTTAGAACTAGCCGAGTACACTAATCCCTGTCTGGCTTTTCTAATCCGCGTCTCAACTATCTGTTGGCTCACACTATTCTTTCCTGACATTATCTTATCGACTGGCCTTCACTGTCACCTGCTAGCATTCTCTCGTTTCACAACTGTCCTCCAACACACACAAACGTATCTCGCCACCTGCAAGTTAGTTATGAATCTGTTAATGTAATAGCTTGAGGGTGGGGTGACAAACACAGTTAGAGGAAGGTCTCTTCGAGTCATCTGATATTTCTGTTTTCAAACCTTTCCTATTGGTTCCGCCTTGTTTTCCAACTTTCCTTATTGGCTCTTTCTTGTATGCTCTGGGAGTGCATTTTGTCAATGATTGTGTCATTGTATAGTATTTAACATGATGCGCCACAGAATGAAGTGGCAGTCTCCTGAGAACCTACTTTGTGTACTTCTAGGATAACTGTACTAGCTGCAGCTAAATAAATCCAATCTTCTAACGCCAACAGAGTGTCCCGTGTCTCTGTGTAGCGAAGCAGGAGAACTCCGGAGACTTTGGGCGTACCCTGCGCCGCCAGGCCCAAAAGGTTCTGGTTCTTCAACAGAAAGACACAAGATAAGTGCAGCAATAAGCAACAGAGATGCAGAAAGAGGGAAGAAGGGTGGAGAAAAAGGCAAGAGAAGTGCAGAAAGAAGCAATGGACATGCAGAAAGGAGGAAGAGGGGTGGATAAAGAGGCAAGAGGGATGCAGAAAGAAGCATGAGAGGTGCAGAAAGAAACAAAAGTGCAGAAAGTGTTGTAGGGATTCTGCGTATGCACAGAACTATGCGCAGGAAACCAGAACCTTAGAGAATTGTGGTGTACCAGAAACTCCCCTCAGAACTAAGAACCCCTTATCCGACTAGCTTAGTGTCACATTCGTTATCCGAGATTTCGCTCGGCGGTCCCAATGTATAGACAACCCAGAACATGCGACTTAGTTATTCTCAGGAATGGTGGGAACCCGAAATACCCGTTTGCACATATATATCAGTCCACAACAGAATAACTAAGACACAGTAAAGTTTAAAGAATTTATTCATAAACCTCGAGTCCTGTTATAGAGTACTTTGGCTAACATAAGCAGACAAATGGTTAAGATCATTACCATTAGCATTGTTACAATTCCATAGAAAATGAAAGGAGCGATCATATTAATAATGACAGTGGAAAACAACCACCCTCCTTTCTCTAGCAACTAATAAAATCTTATTAGACTATTAGAAGGTCTCATAGGCTTGCACAGGGGACCCCATACCGTATAAATCAGCTTAGGTGTATCACATCACAGGATCAGCTCAGTGTTCTCTGCTTCAGCTCTTCTATCGAATGCCCTAACAATATGCTGCGCTGTAATATTAAAGCCCACGACTTTCTGGTATTTGCAGCTGCGTGCATGTTATGACTAAACAGTGGTACGATCACCCTGAACACAATCAGCCGGCACCGTCTAGTGTCCTAGAACAGTTCTTTACTCGATGTACAGACCAAGGGCACTAGCAACTGTTAAGGATGTATAAATAACATTCACTTGAGACAAGAGCGAGTCTGCATTTCTCAAATGAATAACATGTAACAACAGTGTCGGGTGCAAAGGCAGCAAAAGCAACAAGATGGCTTTCCAACAGCTAACGTGATTGAGCTAACTTAGCACTGTAAATAGGGGGTGGCCTAAAACCACGCGACATCCCCCTTTGATCGAACCACGGTACAACCAGGGGCGAATATTTTTAGTAGAACGCAGAGTTCAAGATCAACGATGCAGACTAAAGAGCTTGAAATGTGAGTTCAGAAAAAGAGAGGAAACAAAATCCAAGAGAGGAAAAAAATGTTTTACTCCCCTTGACTCGCCATCAGGCATTGTGAGGACAATTCTCAATTTAGGAAAGTATAAGCAGCATATGTAGCTGCAGCTTCCAGTAGAAAATTATTGGAGTCATCCGCAAAATTGTCTGTCATCCAATTCAGCAAAGAGAAAGAACATACGTGTTCCACAGGGAAATGAGTATCCAGTACTCCACGTGGACAAGAAGCAGGCATCTCGATGTAACTTCGTGCCAGGAAGTCAACTGCTGCCTTCTCGATATCCCATAATCCAAGGACTCCGTGCGCCGCACCCAAGGCCATAAACCCGACTCCAGAACAGTCAAACTCATGAACCACTAAGGGATACATCAGTCGATCAAAATCCAGGTCAGGCGACACCAAGTTTGACAAACACATATCCAGAGCCCATTGGAAAGGACATTCGAGACAGTGAAAAACAGGCTGTACACAAGTGAAAAACGGGAACCGGAAGGATAATCCATAAGCGACACTCAAGGTAGCCAGTGGTAAAGTCCCATAGGATTCCCACATCCGGCTACGCAGATGGAACAGGCTGAATCCGTGGTCGAGTAGCGCAAGTCGTGCATCCATAGCGTAGAGCGCAGACCAACAGGAGTATGCCAGCAATTAATGCGAGAATCAGAGGAAACCCTCCGAAAACCCCAGAAAAAATAGAATGGAAAATAGTCGGTATTATACCAAAGATAGACTGGAAAGACGTCACAAGGCCAGAGCCTACAATTTTAAAAAAATGGACCAGACCAGTCGTAGAAGAAGCATTGAAGATAGTGTGTATTAATGTGCCAAAATGTAGGGGGAGGTCAGTATTCAAAAGAGCTTGAACTTCCGTGCGAGTGTTCCCCACCTGAAGGAGAAATGTTTCACGTGACGAAGTCAACGCAACCTCCTTTTGAGACAAAAGAGCCCTTATTCTGCTCATCCTATTGAACTCTGCTTTCAAGGTCGGAATCGTCGGCCAGATGGATATATCCAGTCGGCCTTGCGGGGGTGGGAAAAGCACGTTATTACAGCAAATTACCCTCTGTGAAACTGAAACAATATAGGGAATTCCAGCTAACATCCCACAGCAAGCCTCACTATTTAGAAGCAGATAACTACCATTAGCAAGCAGCGTAAATGACGGCGTTATAACTGGCACAGGAATGCCCTTCAATAAGCAAGCTAAATTAGGGGCATTCATATTACACGATCCATGTAATTGGATATGTCTACATACTACGGAATGATCAGGAGCATTCGTACACTCCTCACCCTTCAAATAAACTTCTTTGCCGTCTCTCTCACATCGATATGTAAATGGGAGAGACCAGACCTCATGCAAAAATGCAGAACCAAGTTTTTCATATCTGCCCAAGGCATAATGTTTCATGCACGAACTAAACCTATACATAGAAATCGGAAGAGTGACCATCCCATGGATAAGCCATACTGCATATTCAGACTCAGCCACAGAAAAAGGCAAAGGCTCTAACTTTTCTATATGCAGTATGGAATACGTAGCATCTTTCATCGACATGAATTGCTGCTTTGCAGTCAGATTAAATGGGCGGAATAAAGAAGAAATATTCATGTAATCCCAAGGTACTTTCCCCGCCTTTAACGTCTGCAAAGTCCAAGCAAATTGCATAATCGAACGTAATTGATTTTGACCATGATACAACACAGACACATCTTCCTGGACAATATCTACAACAGATGAAATAATGTTATCCAATGTATATATTCTCGAAGATAAGGTATTAATACTATTATCTATTACTGCCAATACTTTTTCCATATTGGCCTGGTCAATAGCACGGAGCCTGGAAGCAGCCTCAATCTACGACAACTTCCAAACCTCGTTGTAAACCGCATACACCCATCTTTTGGATCTTCCCAATGCGGGACCTTTAACAAAATCATTCAAATCAATTTTGTCATGCAAACGTGATAAGTGAAATTTAACTGATTCTAATGTGGAATGTTGCAACCATGACTGAGACAATTTACCTACCGAGTAGGACAAAAAACGAGGGTCTACTCTATCCTGTATGTACCCGGGAATCAACCCCAAAAATCTACGTTGACAGGTATCCGAACTTTTCTGCCATACCAACCAACCTTTAGGGTCCAATGCACTAATATTAAAGGTGGAGTTGGAAATAAAAGACTGCAACATAGTAAGGGACAGATCTGTGCGATTCTCCCAACCAGGATAAGCACCCAGATCCGGGATCGAGGGGGAATTTAATTTTTTAGAAATGGCCAATCCAAAACAGGTTGTCTGAAAAATTGTGGAATTTAAAAATAACATGTGGTTTGGGATGAGGCAGGCACGATGTAAAGCCTCTGTGCCTTGTACTTGCCAAGACTTAGTTCCCCAAACCGATTTGAGATCAATAGCATCTTTCCAAACGTCATACCCTCCAATTGCCAAATCGTCCATAAAGGACTTGGAAAACAACAATTTAGTGTGTGTCAAACGCACCTTTGAAATAGATTCATCTCTAAGTTTAAAATAAAAGGATGCATTATTGGATACACTGAAATCCGAAAAATATGAGAATTTGTCGACTAATGTTTTTGAACTACCAAACATCGGGGCAGGGCAATGTTCCCACTGAGTAAAGTTGACTAAACTACGAAATGTGTTAGCCCTATGAAGAAAATGAGTACCATAATGTTGATAACAAAACTGCTCTGCATAGTTTTCAGTATTCAAATACAAATCCTCAGCATCAAATGCGGCATAGTATTTCAAATCAGAAAACAGTGTCTCTATAGTTTTTACATCCCAATCATCAGACCGAATGTTCTGTTTAACCACATCACCCATAGAAACACGATATACAGATGGTACATTAATTACTTCTGTGGGCCCATGAATTTGAAATTTAACTGCATCCCATGCTATTCCATCACGGACAGGCCAGGCAGTGATGTTTACAAAAGTCTGGTCCCTCTTCATGATGTGTGACGATGAATGTGGGGCCAAAGTTCCATTAATTAATCTAATTGTAGAACGTTCATTCAGGTAGTGTCCATTTATAAGCCTAAAAAATACCACCACAAAACCAATGGACATGAACAAAAAAAATGCAAATGAGCACCAGCCAAATGTAAATCCAGGGGGGAACCAAAAATTGTCTCTTGAACCATGCAAAAAATTTTGAAAATTTGGAAGGGGCAGTGGAAGTCAATGATTCAGTTCCAAAGGAAGAATTAGACTGGATTAGTTCAGGTGAATGCAAAAGTGGCAATGGAACATCAGCAGGATATGAATACTCAGCATCATCTGGCAAATCACCCGCCGCAGGTGACACAGCAGACTCAGAAAGTACTTGCATTTCAATGGCAACTTCAGGCACGATGTCAGATGGTGGAACCACAACAGAACTGCGCATCATTGAAGGGCAAGAAACTGAAGGTGTCAGACTATGGAGTATCGGCCACCCTGTGTAGCTTGACATTGTCAACTGAAATGTACCTGTTGTCTCTGTGACCAGGAAGTGGAGGCAAAACAATCGTACGGGTACCCTCAACTCCAAGCACCGGCACTGGTGCACGATAAGAGGGGCCAAACTCCTTTTTCTTCTCCACCTTCTCACGGACCAGATCACCAACTCGGGGTAGCCAGCCGACTACCGGAATCTGTAGTCCAGCCTCGGATGCAGAGGATATGTGTTCTTTTGCCAGAGTGTCTCTTGCTTCTTGAAGATTCTGTAAGACAGTACAGTGGTCATCTAAGTCAAAAGGCGCGACTGCCGCCGCCATGTCGAGACCCTCAAGGTCTGGGACAAACATTCGAACTCCGAAGAGCATCATGTACGGGGTCCTCCCACCCAGAGACCTTCTAGGGAGATTATTAAGTGCACGTTGGACGTCATACAAATGGGCTAGCCAGTTTTTGCCAGTACCTAACACCCTGGCTGTCAATGATTGCTTTAGGTCACGGTTCATTCGTTCCACAACACTATTGCCCTCAGGCCGGTATGGAGACGAAAATTTGACTTGGACCCCCAAACTTCTCATAGCTTCTTTGTACGCCTTAGAGGCGAACGCCGGGCCCTGATCAGAGTGAAGGGTTCCACATGCAAAACTCCCTATAAAGACACGCAATGCTTTGATGACAGTCCGGGCGTCAGCACTCCTGTGTGGCCACACCCAAAGAAAACGTGTGCACGAATCCACTGCAACCAAGATATACTTGTACGCAGTGTCAGAGGAAAAAGGACCGCAGTGATCTAAATAAACACACGCTAGTGGTTGATTAGATATATGCAGCTGCGTTTGTGGTGGACGCGCCACAGAAGACGGCTTTATTTGTTGGCAAATACCACAATTGAGGACATAAGTCCGCGTATGTTTGTACAAACCGTACCACCAATAACGCTGCTGCAACAATGACACAGTTGCGGACACTCCGGCGTGCGCAGACGCGACACCCTCGTGCGCAGCTTGCACCAAAGCAGGCCTGCAGTCTGCATTGGGAATAACTCTATCCCCAACATCATTAATCCTCACTAACGGGACGTTATCAGGACTTAAGTGATAATGGTATCGAGAAGGGAAACCTCTAGGGAAGTTTGTCCCAGTCTCTGAAGCAGCAATGGCTGCCAAGATGTCATCATCGATCTTACTTTTGGATCTTGTAACTGCTGCTACCAAGTATGTTGCCACTGCTGTTTTAGCTGCCTCGTCAGCCAAACTGTTACCGACAGCATGGACGCCAACTCGTTGGTGTCCAAGAGTGTGAATTACATTCACAAGGGGTCGACTGCCTTTGAGTTCAGCCACCCTAGCCCAAAGCGTTTTATGCTTCACTGTGCTACCTTTTGAATCACGAAAACCATTCGTGATCCAAAACATCAGATTGTCGTTGTAAGACTGAACACAATAGTAAGAATCACTCACTATAAGAGTTGTGACTCTATAATCAGCAAACTCCAGTGCAAGCACCAGAGCACGTAGCTCCGCCAATTGTGCGGTACAATCACCCAAAGTCTGCGTATGCACCGCATCCTGTACGAATTCTCCATTCACGAAAGTACCAACAACAATTGCGCAAGCCGCTGAATAAGCGTGCCTTGATCCAGTTGCGGGCTGCGCGGACCCATCAGTGTATATGACACAATGGAACTCCTCCAACGGGCGCAATGTAAGTGGAGCCGGATGAACTAACTCATACTCCAAACTTTCCTGAGTCTGTAGTCCTGCGTCAAAGATATATTCGACGTCAGGAGAGGCTAAGGAGGTAGCCCATTGTATCCACCTTGGATGCAAAGCTTTAGAATTCAGCACACTTGCTTTAGTGACTGCCTCTAGGGCAGGAAATGGTGCCACCACCATCATGCGTTTCCCCTGTGATAGTGCTCTTTCTTTCAGGATGGCCATCTGAACTGCTGTCAAAACTTTCTTGACAGTGGAGAAACGCATTTCAGCCGAAGTATATAAATGAGATTTGTAAGCAATGGGGACTGTGTCTCCTTCATTGTATGTTAAGTACGTGAACCCCTCCACACCCGGTACAATTCTTATGACCAGGTTTGTGTGGTTATCACGAGTTTGTAAATATTTCGCAGTAAGAAGGTCAGACTGCAAAGAGTGCAATGCAGCCGAATGCTCTGGCAGCCAGCAAGATTTGGTAAAAGTAGGTTGCACCAAGGCATATAGTGTCTTGATACGCTGGGCATATTCAGGAATGTAGGTACGACCGAAATTCAGAAAGCCCAGCAATGATTGTAGTTGTTTCAGTGTCGCAGGGATACGAAGGCGTGCGCATTTCTCAAGGAACTGCGGAGCCAAGCCTCGGCCCTCATTGTTGAGTTCGTACCCCAAGAATAAAACTGTGTACTCGGCAATGTGGGACTTCTTAAAGTTAAACTTGTAACCAAAGTCCGCAAACATAGTAATTATGTTGTCCACGCGAGCAAGGTGTGGAAGCAACTCGTCGTCTGTTAAGTAGATGTCATTAACGTACGAGTACGCCTCCGGGTCTACCATCTCTAAGAGAGAGACCACACGGGCAGCAAATACCCCAGGACTATTTTTATAGCCCATTGGAAGCCTTTTGAACACTTTTTGTTTACCACCCGAAGTAAAAGCGGTCCACTCATAACTATGAGGGGCTATGTTATGGCAATAAAAGCCATTGGACAAGTCAAGTGTGGTTTTGAACCTTTTTCTCACAAGACTATTAACGAGAGCCGAACTATGGGTATTTTGCACCGCACAATTCCGGCAGTGCGAGTTTAAGTGCCGGTAATCCAAAACTAGGCGGTACGATCCATCAGGCTTCGTTACAGTGAATAAAGGATTATTCATGGGTGACACACACGTTTCAATTACTCCCTGATATTCCAATTGTTCAAGAATAGCCGCGACATGAGACCTAGCCTCCCGACGCATAGGGTATTGGGGTTGAGGCTGGGGGTCGGACCACAATGGAATTTCGTGGAGGGTAGAACATTTATCCCACCCCACCTGATTACGATACAACGCAGGTGCTAGCACCCGCGCCCACTCCTCGGCCAACTTCTTAGACTCCTCCTTGGGCACTACGTGTCCAAAAGAAGGAAGAATGACTTCTTCCCCCCTTGGAGCGTTTAGAACGAAAGCCGGGGGCCAATCTTTCTCCGCCAATAGAATATCATAGGTGGTCGTCAGATTATCCCAAAATACCGCGTTAATTTTGCGTTGTATGTCACCCTCAATATTGAGGACTACGTCAAATAATCTCTCAGGGGGGGCTACGCGAGTATCAGCAGTTTCTACTGTTACATAGATTTTAGTTGCTGTCGCCTCCAGAAATGGACGCAGTGCTCCCCGCACTACTGTAACTTCCGCCGCGCTGTCTAGCAGCGTCAGCGCCCATTTCATGTTCAGAAGCTGTGTCCGTACCATCTGAGGCATACTTCGCTGAGATTGCAGCAACTTTCTTTTTCTGAAACTGAGGACGTGGACGTGCAGAATCTTCTTGCTTGCCTTTTCCGTCCGCCTGTCGGGGCTGGTCTCGACCTTGAGTACCCCGGCCTCTCCCACGGTCTCCGCCACCAAAGTGTGAAGCCGCTGATTCCTGTGAAGAACGAGGAGAGCGCTGGTCAGGAACCTGAAACCTATCAGGTGACTTAATACGAGAACGATCACGCAAATCATAAGTGCGTTCAACATACGCCTGAACAGGAGAGGCAGGACGAGTATCCTGTTTCTGTTGCTGTTTTTCTTGTTTTTTAGCTCGCCAATTTTGTTTTGGAAAGTTGGGTTTATCGTCTTTTGTAGACGAACTCACTTTAGTTTGCTGTACTACATCAGGAATTTTGATGACAGGTTTCACGCCTAGAGCACTACGTCCAACCATCCTATAGGCTTTCGCAATAACTTTTGCAAATTCCCTCGGCTTATCGTCATCTGCAATTAGTGCCATCATGTTTCCCACTTGAAACTGCATGGCATCTCCTTTGAGATTTCCCATAATCATGGAACATACTATATCAAAGCTGTCGATAAGCCGCATTCCCAACTCAATAGCTGCTTCCGCACCATGGTCCTCCTGGACCTTTTTGATAACGGAAGGTAGTACCGACATAGACGTAGTGCCGAAGCACTTCGAATAGGTCGCGGCAAAGACCTTGCCCCAATTGTCACAATCGACAATGTCTGGGACTAGTTCTTTCGGCAAAGTAATAGTGAGTATCCTGTGTTTTTCCACAGGACTTGTGTTAGGAAACACGGCTTCTAGTTGATCGAATTTTTCTGCAAGCCAATAAGGAAACTCATCCTTATTCTGGGGCCGTTTGCCAACAACCGCGTTTACCATTACAGGACTGATCACTACCGCATGATGGTGATCAGCCCCGTGTCCCGCAACTACAGGTGCCCCCACCTGGATAGTGCGCGACACATACTGCACTAACGCCCTATGGACCGTAATCAGGGTTGTGTGTAGTATACGTAAGCTATCCACTCCTACCGTCAGGTAGCATGGATGAGGTGTATGTCCGGCCAGCACCAGCCAAGTAGCTCCTTCAATAGACAAAGGACCCAGTCTTGCCGGGGTGACCGTATGGGGGAGGGCGCCATTAAACCAAATAGTGTGCTGCCAGGTTGAAATAGGAATTTCTAAAGCCATATATGGGGTATAATGAAGAGGCACCTGCGTAGCAGTGTATTTGTGGAACGTTTTATCGACATCTTCCACAGCCTCAAAGGTAACCCAAGAGTAAAACAACTCATAAGGGTAAGTGGCACTTGCACTTACGACAAACACCACTGCCATCCCGTCATCAGGCACCCCGTACGTCCTCAAATGAGCACGTAGAGACACCCTACTATGAGCGGGAATTTCTACCGCCATTAGGACTAAAAAGAAGATACAACGAGATCTTCAGTAGCACTTGGGCTTAGATTAGTGTAACCTTTTTAATTATCAAGCTTGAAAGAACCTATAGCCTAAAACCTAGGTAGGTTAAACCGTCACTCCCGTTATCCGGAAACCAGAGTGAGGGCGTTGTGGACTAATAAAAAGCACTACTAAGGCATCTCAGATATTAAGACCAAACGTTAGGTGCGCCATGTTGTAGGGATTCTGCGTATGCACAGAACTATGCGCAGGAAACCAGAACCTTAGAGAATTGTGGTGTACCAGAAACTCCCCTCAGAACTAAGAACCCCTTATCCGACTAGCTTAGTGTCACATTCGTTATCCGAGATTTAGCTCGGCGGTCCCAATGTATAGACAACCCAGAACATGCGACTTAGTTATTCTCAGGAATGGTGGGAACCCGAAATACCCGTTTGCACATATATATCAGTCCACAACAGAATAACTAAGACACAGTAAAGTTTAAAGAATGTATTCATAAACCTCGAGTCCTGTTATACAGTACTTTGGCTAACATAAGCAGACAAATGGTTAAGATCATTACCATTAGCATTGTTACAATTCCATAGAAAATGAAAGGAGCGATCATGTTAATAATGACAGTGGAAAACAACCACATTCCTTTCTCTAGCAACTAATAAAATATTATTAGACTATTAGAAGGTCTCATAGGCTTGCACAGGGGACCCCATACCGTATAGATCAGCTTAGGTGTATCACATCACAGGATCAGCTCAGTGTTCTCTGCTTCAGCTCTTCTATCGAATGCCCTAACAATATGCTGCGCTGTAATATTAAAGCTCACGACTTTCTGGTATTTGCAGCTGCGTGCATGTTATGACTAAACAGTGGTACGATCACCCTGAACACAATCAGCCGGCACCGTCTAGTGTCCTAGAACAGTTCTTTACTCGATGTACAGACCAAGGGCACTAGCAACTGTTAAGGATGTATAAATAACATTCACTTGAGACAAGAGCGAGTCTGCATTTCTCAAATGAATAACATGTAACAACAGTGTCGGGTGCAAAGGCAGCAAAAGCAACAAGATGGCTTTCCAACAGCTAACGTGATTGAGCTAACTTAGCACTGTAAATAGGGAGTGGCCTAAAACCACGTGACAAAAGAAGGAACAGAGGTACAGAAAGAGGTAGGAGGGGTGCAGGAAGAGGGGTGCAGAAAGATACAAGAGAGATGCAGAAAGAGGCAAGAGGAGTGCACAAAGAAGCAAATGGAGGTATCAATAGAGGCAACAGAGGTGCAGAAAGAGGCAAAAGAGGTGTAAAGTAAGAGATGTGCAGGAATAGGCAAGAGAAGTACAGAAAAAAAGAAAGGTACAGAAAGAAGCCACAGAAATGCAGTAAGAGGCAAGAGAGGTGCAGAAAGAAGCAAGAGAGCCTTGCACACCATTAGTGTCAATTTAACTCCCACATTTAGCAATAAGTAAGAGGTGACACACAACGTTAATCCACTCCACTCCAAAAAACATTAGTAAAAAACATTTACATTTACAATGCCAATGGCTCTAACTCTGCAAAACCCAAGGCGGATCCGAGGGACCTCAAGAACTTCCGGCCCATCTCCCTGCTCCCTTTCCCGGCGAAGGTCATCGAGAAGACCATCAGACAACTGACCGGCTACCTCAAGGAGAACAGCATCCTGGACCGGTCCCAGTCCGGGTTACGCAGCAACCACAGTATCGAAACTGCCCTCATCGCCGCCACCGATGACATCAGGGCCCTGCTGGACAATGGCGAAACAGCAGCCCTCATCCTCCTGGACCTATCAGCCACCTTCAACACTGTGCCACCACACCCTACGCACGCGCCTCCACAACGCAGGGATCTACAGGTGGATCCCCACCTAAACAAGAAGAACGGTCACCCAGGCCCTCGTCAGGCTGGACTAGGGAAACGCCCTCTAAGCAGGAGCCTCAGCCAAACTCCTGAAACGACCACAACACATACAGAACGCCTCTGCACGCTTGATCCTCTACATGCCTCTCCACAGCCACATCACACCCCACCTGAGAGACCTGCACTGGCTTCCCGTTAACAAGAGGATCACCTTCAAGCTCCTCACCCACGCACACAAGGCACTCCACAACACCGGACCGGCATACCTCAGACGACTCACCTTCTACACCCCGAACCGCCAGCTCCGCTCTGCTGACCTCGTCCTCGCCACCCTCCCCAGCATCTGAAAAGAGCGACCACCGGCGGCAGATCATTCTCCCACCTCGCTGCAAAAAAAAGGAACACCATCCCCATCCTCCTATGGCAGACCCAGGACCTACTAACCTTCAGGAGGCTACTCAAGACCTGTCTATTCGAGCAGTAGCAGCACCCCTTCCCCCCCAGCACCTTGAGACCCTCACAGGTGAGTAGCGCGTTTTACAAATGTTCTGACTGATTGATTACATGGCAAATGCTTCTTTAACTAGTAGTCGTGTTTGCAGAGTGGTGGAGAAGGGGGTCTGGGCCACCGACTGCTCAGGAATTCAGCTCTGTAGGACTTATAGGAGGTACCAGGAGGGCATATTGGCCCCCAAATTCCCCCAGGAGTAAAGTGGACTTCACCCCCAACCCGTAGTGTGCCAGGAGGTGCGTTTGAAGAGTGGTGGAGAAAGGGGGCATGGCCTCCGAAGACCTATTAGCAATCTAATTGTGTGGGACTTACTGGAGGTAACAGGAGGGGTAGTTGGCTCCCAAGGACATCTTTGGGGGCCAATTGAAGGAAGTGACCCAATTAGGGCCACCCGGTTCACTCTCGACATCCTTTAGACTTCTTAATGAAGAGTCGATGACACTGTAGAGAATACAAACTAGTTTATTCACAAAGTACACTGCAGTTGAGTCCAATCTGACCAGCCTCCTATGATGGCTGACGAGGGACTGATTCTAACAAATAGAGTTACATTATGTATGTTGCGGAGCCCACAAAGACCTGCCTACTATGGAAAAACACTGGTAGCTGTTGTAATACAATGGGGGTACAGAGCACAGGTTTAAATTCCGCTGCCTGGAACAAGCTATCTACTGCCCAAGGTCATCTGGCTTATCCTTCCCACTAGACAGGTGGGAGATGGCCTCTATGTAACAGAAAAGGCATGTGTTAGTGAGGAAGATTCAACATTGGAGAAACTAAAGTTCCCAAGGACCATTTCTCGTAAATGATTGATGATTGATTGATTGATGTACTTATAGAGTGCAGCTATCACCCTACGGGCATCTTGGCGCTTGCATTGGGAACCCGTCCTGGTTTTTCCCTGTAAGATAACCCGTACTGGGCATCCCCAAGGTGAAAGCCAGGCATCCCGCTGCGGGGGGCCGTTGTGGAGATTAAGCAGGCTTGTTGCCCAGAGCTGCATAGTGTGAACTCGTGCTTAGAGTGGGCACCGAAGCGAGAATTATCGAGTCCGTGGACGATTGGGCTCTGGACCCTGCCGCGTCGGGAATCGAACCCAGGTCCCGGGTCTGATCTCTGCTTCAGGGTATGCCTCCTCTAACCAGTGAGCTACACTTCTCCAAGTAACGGTTTAGAATATAATACAAAATGGCGTCTTTGAGAGGTAAAATGGTGGCACAAATGTCAACCTAACTACCCTAACGTCCGCATTTACTAGTTGCGTATGCATATAGCAAGGAAATATAATGAATTAGCTGCATACATGCTAACATAATAGGAAGTGAAATACGAGTAATATGGCAATAATACATTCAAATTCTAACAGACCCTCATTTTAGCATTTATAAGCTAATACAGACACCTTTATTCTTGCATAAGGTAAAGGTCTTTACAATTCTAAAAGTAGAAAAAATATATAAATGCAGGCAGTAACATGTCAGGTATAATTGTATATATGTATTATATGTGTAATAAAACATTTGGAAGAAAATGTCACTAAACATCAGTAGTACAAGTAGCATCAGGAACAGAACCTGAAAGAGAAGTAGGTGCAACAAAACACCCTCATCAAAATGCATTATGGTATCTAACTCCTTTTGAAGCATTATGGTTGCATTTGTATCATGAACTGAAATCCTTTTGGGAGAGAGATAAGTAACTCAGTATGAGCAGCATAAGGGAAGACACTGAATCAAGACACAGCAACAAATTAAAAGGACAATGATATATATCACCTTTTCTAGAATCTAACCCCAGCCACCAAATAAGGACCAGCTCCAGTTACCACTCTCCATTCCTCATTTTCCCAAATGTTTAAAATATGTTGTGTGATATTCTTTTCCATATTCCTGATACCGACCACACACTGCTCTCCTATTATTGTGCATACACCACCACTTTTGGCTAAAATAAAATCAACCGCATATCTCATTTGCTCAGAGGATATGTGCATGCTTTCTAACTGCGTCGGGATGTCACGGAAAGCTGCAACTGTACAATTAGACAAAATCTGCAATTTGCACCAAAAATACTCTAGCTCGCTTACTTCTGGCCATAGCAGTGCCACCAAATGTGATAAGAGTAAAGTATATATTCGAAAGTGATACCATTACTGTAATTGTTGACTTCCAAGTCGGTAACCCCCTCACAAAATTCCTTAGCCAACGTTCTTTACCCATCTTGTAATTGGTTTACTATACTTGCAAGGTACTCCAAGAGGTAACACCATTCCCAAAGCCACATCCTCTGTGCCATTGTACATATTAGAATAGGGTACCATTTGATAGAAAATAGAAACCTGGGTGTGCATAAAGCTGACCCTGATAATCCAATGCAGCATATCTAGTATTCATGCCCTTCATACTAGGGTCATCCATTCTTCCTAACCGCAATATATTTTTGTACACTATTGATTCAGAACAATTCAGATACATATAAGCGTCAGTGCTATTTACTACTGGGCAACACAGGATAAATACCTGCCTCTTGAGTGACTGTCAGATCTTGATAATGCCAACCTGTCAGAGTGACATTTTGTTTATCAATATACAGATTATCACAATACAGTTCAGGCATGCAACCTGGGTACCATGTCCCGCTGGGTTTTCTATAATATAAACAAGGGCCAGGATATCCCATACCAAACTCACGTTTCGCCACTACAAAATGGGGAGGACGAACATATGTATAATTCACCAACGATAATGGATAAGCAGTGCATAAACCTGTAAATGAATAAGTGGGATGGCAAGCTGTGTTATCTCCGAAAAACGTCCTGTGTGTATCCAAGATAATACTTTGCATAGCTCTTTTACTACGATCTGAAGAAACAATTCGATATAAAGCACACAATGGGCTATCACCAGAACACTCCAGGACCCAAAACATTCCCCCTCCCACCAATAAGAACAGTATTATGAAAACAATACAAAACAACTTCTTTTGGAATAACTAATCAAAACTGAGCTGCCCCAGCTGCCAGGCAACAAAAGGCTTTTCATGTTCTACAATGGGATGACATTTTCACTATAAATTTACAAATAGAATCACCAGAGAAAGAGACGCCACGTAATGGAAATGATGATGGAAAGGACACAAAAAAGGAAAAAAATATAAAAAGGTTGAGAAGATCAGGGTCCGTTACAAGCCTCCCTGGCTGGCTTCTATTGTTTAATCCTCGGAGGTGCTACTGAGCACTTCACAGTGGAGCCACAGTGATGCAGCCCATCAGCAAATGTTCATTGTTCTCAGGATAGGGCACTCTCCCTCCTTGGAAAATACCCTCAACTTATCCTGTCCTGCGTCTCAGGAAGTGCACCAATCTTTGTATCCCTACTCTAATAGGAGAAAGCAGAAACAAGGGGGCATTTTACTAATCTTATGCATGAAGTCCATCCCTGCTAAACTCACTTCACTTTTGGTGCACTATCCTTCCATCGAGGACACAAATTGTACCTTGCTACTCCAGGCACTGTCTTATTACAGAGAAGAATCCGAAATTCAGGGAGTGTCGGAGACCGGGACTTAGGCTTCTGCGGATCAGATGAAGAAGACTGGGCAGCCCTAATTTCTGGGAAACGGCCGCTTTCAGAGCTGCCTCACTCCCTTCCTCCGTCTGCACCCAAGTCAGTTGGGCATCAGAAAAGGGAACAAATGTGGTACCTTCTCCGTCTCATGGTCCCCTATCCCCTCGCAAACCCATTGATCATAGGGGAGTGGAAGCGGCACTCGCCGACAGTGAGAGGTATGGATCCAATGCTTCCGTCCGTCCACTCTCACTGCCGTCCTAGTCATGATGAGGACCAGATATGGTCCTTTCCATCTAGGCTCCAAACCGTCTCGCCTCTGGTAGTTTTTAACAAGGACGTAGTCTCCAGGCTGTATGGTATTCCCGGGCCCCTCTGGTGCTGGAGGCCAATCTTCATGTATCTGTTGATGAACAGAACATAAACTTTTAGTAAGATCATATAAATAATCAACAGAGGCTAATCAATTTCAGAAAACTTTCGGTCTAGGGACGCCCCACAGATTTGCGGGACGGCCAAAGACCACCTCGTATGGCGATAATCCAGTTCTAAAATGGGCTGTCATTCTGGGGGACAATAGAGGAAGGGGTAATGCATCTGGCCATTGCAACCCAGTACTTTCCTTAATCTTGGCCAATTTTAGCTTGAGAGTACCATTGAACTTCAACTAAACCTGCTGACAGGATGATTTGCTGCATAGAATTTTTGCTTGGTGGGCAGACCATCGCACACCAATTGGATCACTTTTGCATTAAAGTGACTTCCATTGTCACTCCAAATCAAATAGTGCAAACCATAGGGCGGGAAGAACCTTAATAAGAGCCTTCGCCATCACCATGGCTGTATTTTCTTTCATTGGGTAAGCCTCAATCCATTTACTAAATGCGCAAACAACCACTAGCACATATTTTCAAATTATTAACTTGTTGCATCTCAAAATAATCCATCTGAAGTACCTCAAATGGGAGAGAATGTGGCGCAAGGTTACCAGAAGGTGTAGGGGTACCTTTTCCAGGATTGTGCTTCATTAAAATTACAGTGTTTCACAAGGTGCGCAGCAACCTTTGGGATATTATCATTTTGCCACATAGGATCCAATAACCTACATCTTCCCTTAGCACTAATATGAGCTGGACCATGTGCCATTGTAACTATAGGAAATACATATGCATCGGGTAACATCCATCTCTGCTTCTTGGATTTATCAGTTCAAAACCCTTCATCATCTAAACTCCCTTTACTTTCCTGCTACACCGTCAACTCCTCAACTGTTGCCTAACTCTGTATTTCCTGAACACACTGTAGTGAATTTTCAAACATGGTAACATCTGGAACCCATCATCTAGCAGATCCTGCCACAAACATTTTCGTAATCTTTGACCTGGCTGTCTCTTTTGCTATCTGATCTGCAAAGGCATTTCCCTTCCCCACATCAGTGATTGCTTTATGGGCACTACACTTCACTATTGCCAATTGTTTGGGAAGGGTCAAGGCTGTCAAAATCTTTTCTATCAGCGGACCGTTCTGAATCTAGGTGCCATGTGAAGTCAAGAATCCTCTCTCTGCCCAGAGGTGTCCAAAATGATGGCCCACCCCGAAGGCATACTGGCTGTCAGTGTAAATATTGACAGTCAGTCCTTCACTCAATTCACATGCTCGCAAAAGGGCTATCAGCTCCACAGCTTGTGCGGATTGGTAAGGAATACGTAAGGTCTCAACTATAGTGCGCAGCATGGTAATAGCATACGCCACTGTGGTGGTGCCATCTGACAAATTGAAACAAAAACCATCGATATATAGTTCCCCTTGTGGATCAGATAAGGGAACATCAGTCAAGTCTACCCATCCCTACATCTCTTCCTCGGTGCGGAATAAACAATCCTGGACATCTTTGTACTCATCCCCTGAAGGGAGGGGTAGTAACGAGTCTTGGTTCAGAATGGCACATCTTTTGATAGTAATATGAGGTGCAAATAGGGTAAATTCGTAACTGGTCACACAAGCACTGGTAAGGTGCTGCATCTTTGTCTTGTTAAAAGTACATTCACAGCATGAGGTACCATTACTGTGAGACCATGATTAAGGACGAGCCCTGCCGACTGTCGTATAGAGACCACCACAGCCGTGGCTGCTCTTAAACAATTCGGGAGGGCTTTAGCGACAGGGTCAAGCGTAGCAGAAAAAATAAGCACACAGCCTCTTCTTACCTCCATAGGCTTGTGTTAACACCGAAAGCACACACCCAGCCATTTTGTGTATGTACAACACGAAAGGCTTCTTATAATCATGTGTACCAAGCACAGGCGCAGAGCAAAGCGCAACTTTTAATTGCTCAAAAGCATGCTGACATTCATGGGTCCAAGGGAAAGATTTATGCACATCTTCAGTTGTTAGGCAAAGCAAGGGCTGTATTAATAGAGAATAAGCAGGTATCTGGTGTCGACAATATGAGGCGATGCCTCTGAAAGCACGCGCATCCCTCTGAGTAACAGGGACAGGCATCCTGACAATGGTATCAACTCGTTCAGGTGCTAGCCTCTGACCCTCATTCGACAGCAGGTCACCTATATAGGTGACCTGCTGTTGACAATATTGGAATTTAGAAAGGGATACTTTACGTCCTTTGTTTGCTAAATGCTTTAATAATTTAACCGTAGTGTCCCGACAACCCTCTTCGGTATCGGCGGCTATCAAAATATCATCCACATACTGCAATAATACATTACCTGCGGGAAGAGAGAGAGAGTCCAATTGACTTTTTAAAGCCTGGCTATAAATACTGGGCCTTTCAGTATACCCCTCAAGAGCTCGACAGAATTGGAAGCTCCTACCAGCCAGAGCCATGTTCAAAAAGATACCTACTGTCTGGATGAATAGGAATACTAAAGAAAGCATTTTTCAAATCAACCACAGGAAATAATTTGGCTATGGAAGGAATCATCATCATCAGGAGAACAGTTATATCTGAGACCACCGGGAACTGGGGACCTACCATCTTATTAATTTCCTGGAGATCATTCACAAAGCGATAAACTTCAGGATGTGCATCAGGGGAATCCAAAGGTGCCTTCTTGAGAATAGGGAGAAGGGGGCTATTGCATACATTTGCTACTGTCTCCTCAACCACCCCCGATTTGATCAAGTCCTGTAAAATCTGCATCAAAGCCTGCTCCCCAGCTTGTGATATTTTGTACTGGGGAATACGAGGGAGCACAGCGTTCTCCTTGACCCTTTATAGAAACTGGTGATATCTGCAACAACCCCACATCCGTATCCCCTGTGGCCCACAATGAGGATGGCACATCCTTAAATTAAACAGGAAGTGGCTCATCCTTTGCTAAACACGGTTTTGCACTAACCACATTAGGTCCAAGAGTCATGTAAACACCATCTGGGGAATAAATAGTAGCATGTCGCTTTTTCAACAAATCCAATTCTAATACATTTTCCCCACAATTCACCGTTAACAAAAATGGGGAGTCCACAGTGAAAGGTCCAACAGTTAAAGCAAGAGGTTTGGAAACGGGGCTCACAACCGGTACACCTGAACAACCTACCAAAACATTATTATGGCCAGACAGGTCTGCCCCGGGGACCAGCGAATGAGAAACAGAGCTATTCATTGCACCTGTATCCATCAAAAATGTCTGTGGCGACCTATGCAAATCTGCTGTGACATAAGGACCACGCTGATCTACAGGAATTTGGACTAGTCCCTTTCCCTGTCCCTGGCTGCCTTTGTGGACTTTTTTCTGAGACCACTAGTGAGCCAGATGCCTACCTACCTCCAAGACACCAAAGATGTATTACGTCTTCTTCCAACAATCGATTTCGACTCAGAATTAGACTTATTGGTTTCTTTTGATGTTGAATCTTTGTATACGTCCATTCCACAAGATGAAATATTAGACACTATTGCCTCAATTTTGAGCGAGACCGATCTAGATTCCATTACCCCAGTTCATTTCATTATGACTCCAGCACAATTGGCTATGAAGGAAAATTTCTTTAGATATGAAGACAAGATCTATTTGCAAATCTCAGGTACGAGCATGGGAAGTGTTTTTGCACCGAGTCTGGCTAATCTTTATGTCCATAGATTTGAACAAGAACACATCCTTCATGAACAGAACCCCTTCCATGAGTCAATTAGACTATGGAAGAGATACATTGACGATATCTTAGTGATCTGGCGAGGTGACTTAGAATCGGTTGTTCTATTCCAGAGTTGGCTGAACACGCGCAACAATTTTTTGAAGTTCACCCTGGAGGCACACAAAACGAAGATAGCCTTTTTAGACCTTTCTATTTTCATAACAGATGCAGGGCTAGCTAGTGAACTTTACCGTAAACCGATGGCCCGCAACTCTTTGCTCAGGTATGACAGTCAACATCCGAAGGTCTTACGTGACAATCTGCCGTTTGGCCAATTTTTGCGTTTGAGACGAAACTGCTCTACCTTGGATCTATACAAACGTCATGCCAGTGATCTATCTAACCAACTTACAGCGAAATTATATCCCAAGAAAATTATCAAGAATGCATGCAAACGGGCTAGTAACAATCATAGGGATGCGCTGTCAGAAAAGAAAAGAGAGAAAATATCTGTGGGGCGCTTGACCTTTGTTAATACCTTCAGCACACTTACGAATGGCATTCAGAAATGCATTCGATAAAATTGGTGGATCCTGAACACTTGCAACCAAAAGATCCCAAATGCCTCTCTTTGCCCTCAAACGAGGTCCTAATTTGCGAGACAAATTGGTTCATACACGTACAAGAGAGCAAGAACCAAAGAAATTAGGCACTCTGTGGGATCTACCGCGTGTACAAGGACATTTACCCTGTGGGACATGTGCCATTTGCCCACAAACAAAACAATCCAAAACAATCGATCTAGGCATGAATAGACCATGGATCCAGTAGACCTTTTCAAACTGCAATAGTGATAACTTGATCTATTTACTCCAATGCCCGTGCCAATATCAATATGTAGGCATGACAACCCGGAAAGTCAAATTGAGAATGCTCGAACACAAGAGTACTTTCAGATGTAAAAAAACGAACACCAGACTAACAAGACATTTTGCTGAAAAGAACCACCAAGCAGATGACTTCACTTGGACAGTTCTAGAGAGACCATTTATACCTACCCACATCAGTGACAAAGCGAGATTTTTATTAAAGAGCAACGATGGGTCTTTAAACTGCAGAGTGACAGGAAGTGCTTAAATGATTAGATTCCCTGGTCGTCCTTATAACAAACCCTACTAGAGCACTTGTTTATGAGTTCTGTCAGATCATACATGATAATACTAGCGAGTATCCCCTTCCCCAGACTGAATCTTCACCATTACCTACACCATGAGGAAGGGTTTGCTAAAAAACTGAGCAGTCCACGATGAGTGGATGATATCTGGACATTATGGATGCTTATTAAATAGGTATTCTATATCTCGACAGTATCGACTCTAATATAATAAGTTGCCATCCTGACATTCTCCAATTCTAGTGACCATTTCCCCTATGTGACAACTCTTGCAGTGGACGGTCTTGGTGAATTCTTTTACCTTGTTACCAATCTAGTGTGGCACTACTGTCCATCCATTACAACTTAAAAGTGCGAATAAAGTTTTTTAAATGTAGGTAGCGAATGTACATAAAAACTACAGCTTCCTATATTGATGACGACTTTTTGTAGTTCTACGTGACCACACGTGATGGCGCCACTAGTCACGTTTCACGAGAACTACAGAGCACGTCTACGAGTTTAAAACCAATGAGAGTCGAAGCCACGGCACCTCCCATAAACTTAGGAGAGACCGAGGCACCGACGGATAGGTAAGCGGCGGCGACATGGATGCCTTTTCCTTTCCGTTTTGATTCTGTTTGGCGTTGTAATACAACTTACTGCTAGCCAGAAATGTTCCAGGTGCTCTTATAGGTCGATATCCCTCTTTAGGACGTTACTCTAATATACGGGCCAGTTCCGCTCCGTTCACTTCTACAGGGTGTGCGGCTTTGACTTGCACGCTACAGTTTATAGCGTCTTGGCAAACATCCACATGCCACACTAAATATATTCTAAGTTCGGGTTATACACTTGATAACAATTTTCAAAAATAAGAATGGATTTGAATAGATGTTATTCGAACCTGACCATATACATTAACGCATTTGGTTTTGCTCTCAACATAAGCAATCAAGGTTCTGTATGTCTATAGGCTTATTCTAATTCTGCCTGAACAGACTTAATTTAGAACTCCAAAATTTGAGTATGGGTTCTCTGAACGAATACATCTGCACCAGGACTTTGTCATCTTTTTAATTTGGTCTTTAGAGAGCAGAGCACTTTGATAGTTCTCTTTTCCACCCAGCCATTAACAAGCAATGTTAACTCCTTATTTTATCGTTTCCCAACCACAAAGGTGTCTTTGTATTGTCTATTTTTAAAGTGTTTGTCTTCAATTAGAAGACATAGATGTTAGAGTTAGATGTAAGAAATACAGGAGGATTCTTAGTTCTCTCATTTGATCCACTACAATTAATCAATTTGTTTGTAGGGCGGGGTCTCCAATACCTGAGTTTTTTACCAGGTGAGGTGAGGTTTGAATCTCACACAAGACAGGTGAGTTCATCTAATCCTCATTACTTGATATTGCCATGTTACATCCTAACATGTGATAGTAATATGCAGAGTAATATGCAGAGAATAACAGAACCTTGATCTAGCCTTTATACCAAGAATATACCGGTTTGTATTTTGATCTCTTACAGGAGTACCCTGCTTGTTTAGAGATCTCACCATATCAGGTTGTACTGTTCGACAACTCTGAAAGCACTTTTTTCTTATTTCTCACTTTATATTTTACACACGTTTTGCAGTAGCTATTCAATCTGTGGGTCCTGAAGAAAGCCGGGAGCATAATCCCTTCAGGCTGTAACTAGTCGACCAATCTGTAAGGCAACCTATTTGCTGAAAGTGGTCTTTGCACGTTTTTAACAGGATTGCTGGAGAGATGTATATTAAAGTGTTTTCTCTCTCTTCCAACTCCTTTTTTAATCTTCACTTATATGCACTGCACTAGAATTGCCACTGCACAAGAGTTGATTTATTAAATAGGACCACGTAGGTCAGTTATCTTCTCTGAATGCTTTTTCTTCTGGTTCTATCCCTATTGTCCAGTTGTAATCTTTGCTACTTGGTTCACCTCTAGGCTTAGAGGAGTAGTAGCAAGATTAAAGGATGACCAAGTGATGACACTGGCCTCTCTTGGCAATTTGTCTTTTTCTCAGTCTGAGTGTATGTTACAATAAAGGTAGTTATCTTTGGCTGTCAAGATTTAGGTTCTTTTTTTCCCTTGCACTAATTCTTGTGACCACCAGTTCTTTTCATAGTTTTTAGACTGTATTGGGGATTTGGACTGTTGCTTGGTCGTTAAACCATTCCCTAAGGCCCCCCCTTTTTCCCACCAGGGATTTGTTGTTTTGATGCCTTAACCAGAGAACATCCCTGCAGCTTCATTCATATCATAATCATCATGATAGTGAAGGAAGTGGCCCTTAGGGGCCACTCGGGTTACTTACAACCACCTGCTATGCCTTACCATCAGACAGTAGAGAATACAAACAGGCTTTTATTAGCAATACTCTGCAGAGAAGCCCACACTGACCTGCACCCTAAGATGTCCGCTGAGGAGCTGACCCCCCAACAGCCCAGAACACATAATCATTCCTCCCAGAAGCCTCCAACCACGCCCACAGTGGAAAGTTACTGGCCTGGGCTGAACATGAACAAAGGAGGCACAGAAGGATGAGCTACCACCTGCCTGATGGGTACATGCTATCTGTAACTCAAGGTTACCACGCCGATTCTCAGCGCCTCCTAACATGAGAGCAGAACTACACACTCAGTTGGTATGCGAGGGCAGAATGGCCTATTCATTATTAAATCAGGAAGCTGCCTTGAACAGAAGAGAAAATAATAACGAAATACAGTGTTCTGCTGAGGCAAGCAATACGAACAATGAGGCTTAGTTAAGACTCTCGCTAACTAAAGCATGCACATTACAGGGATAACTCAGTGGGTTGCATAACGTAAATACAAATGGCATCTATTTAGCCACGCACTGCTAACCTAATATAGCATAGAATGAGTGCATAGCAGAAATTGGATTTTCAAACATAATAATACTGCCTTCCCTGGGTCATCAAAATAGTTCTGATCAGAACGACCTCCCGAGGATGTATCTACTTGAGCCTCATCCCGACCAACCTCATAACAGCCCCTTCCACCTGAAACCCCGCCCTCTAGGTTTCTGTAACAAATTTAGGCACTAGCTTTTCCTTTGTCCCTCCGTTTTACAATACGCACACTGATTCGGCCCTAGGGGCACCACCTCTACCTGCACCCCGTGACCTTTGAGCCGGACCAGTCCCTCTTCCCCTTCCAGACCCTCTTGCAACCTGCCACAGCAACACCCTTGTTTACAAATCCTTACTCTTCTTTTCCACCTTGTCCTTTTCCTCATTTTCTCGATGCTCATAATACTGAGCCATACTCAATATCACCGAAGGGGAGGAGGTAGTCCAAGTGCTCTCAGAGGCCTGAAACTGAGCCACAATCTCCGGAAGCAAATTTGTGACAAACCTTTTAATTAACAAATGAACACCACCTTCAAATGACAAATCCTGGCCACTGAATCCAAAAAAATCACCCCTTCAAACCGAGTAAAAAAAATCTGAAATACTCTCCTCTTTCTTTTGATGACATACCGTCAGCTTATCCCAATCTACTGGTCTGTGTGGGATAAGAGGCTGCATATAAGTGATGATTCGACTTGGCAAGGCCAGAATCTCAGCCCTAGGTTTTTTACCGGGCTTTCACTTCTTATCCCATGCCTTAATCTCATCCCATTAGTCACCCAAGTCCACCCTGTGATCCTGCGTATGCACCTGCCTCTATATATCCACCGGCACCAACAGCCTGAAAAACATCTCTATATCTGCTAGGGTCATAACTGAAGAGGAGGCGGCCTCTGTTAACTCTTTATAATACGCCTTAGGGTTTTTCCTAGGATCCGGTACTGACTCTTAAGAGCTAGCACCTCACTTCTCTTCCATGGGGCATAAACCCACTGTTCCTGAAAATGAGCTACTATGCGCTGTTGAACCACCTCTCCACTCTGGTTACGCTGTCTGGAATCTCGAGATGGAAAATAGGATGCACCTCCCTCATCAGAAATTGGGACACACTAGCCGAAGTACGGTGATGTAATCTTTCTCGATAACTGAGTAGTGTTCCAACCTTACTAAGAAGTTCTGCAGGGGCCATACCAGCTGAGTATACACGATCTTGAATGTCATAAATAATTTGAGGAGCTGTGCCTTAAATACACTGTTCCCACAAACTAATCAATGTATCAGACATATGCTGAAGGGCATGCTGCTGTACAAATGGATCAAAATCTTTCATCACACTCCATATATTCTCCACATTATAAATCGGACTACGAGCCCACTGTGCTGCCTGATTTGCAACCATCCTTTTCTCCTCTTCACTTATATCAGATCAACTCAATACCCGCTCTATTCGCTCATGTCCGGCCGCCCAATTTCCTCCATCAGACCCTTGGGCCGGTGTCCCAACACTACACAACACTGCTGATGATATATCGGGGAAAAACACAAGAGATAGACGCAGGTGACAGTGTAAGCAATGGCTGTATGTTAGGTGTAAGAGAAGGAGGAGAAACATGAACAGAAACAGCAGAAACTGCAGGGGTGCCTGCAGTCACCATACTCACAGGTTGCAAAACCGGAGGGGAGATGGATAGGGCTGGAGCCGAAGCAATGGAATCTGCAGAAAGACAGGAGGAAGGTGGAGGATTAACGGAAGACTGAGATGACAGAACAGCGGGATAATTTCTCTGCGGGCATAGGGAGGTGGTGGACGAGTTTCCAGCAGATCCTTAACAAGAGGATCCTCATCCTCTCGAACAACATAAGACTTAATACATTGTACTCATAACTTCCTATCTGCACACTCAATGCCTTTCTCGGTTTGTTCTCTATTGTTAAACCTGGCACCATTTGCGTGGGTCTCCATTCCATTTTTTGCTGTTGCCTCCTGTGTTTTTGCTATGTTTTGCTGGTCTAGATGCATTGGGCACTGTGCCACTGCTATTCAGTGCCACAGTGCAATTTCTCCCTATTGTAAAGTGTTGTATTGGATTAGTGACTCCATGATTGGCTATTTGATGTACTTGTCAGACCCTAGTACAGTGCACCATGTATGCCCAGGGCCTGTAAATCAAATGCTGCTGGTGGGCTTGCAACACTGGTTATGCCACCCACAGAAACAGCTTGTAAAGTGTCTGAGGCCTGCCATTGCAGAGCCTGTGTGCAGTCTGTGACTGCCATGTCGACTTGGCAAGTTCACCCACTTGCCAGTCCCTAAACCTTCCCTTTTCTACCTGTTACTCACCCTTAAGGTAGGCCCAAGGTACCCCCATGGGCAGAGTGCATTGTAGGTAAAAGGTATGGCATGCCCTAGTGTGTGTAGCATGTCCTGATAGTGAATTACAGGCAATTTCGTTTTTCACTATTGCAAGGCTACCTGTTCCCATAGGCCAGAATGGCAGTTTGATTATAGCATCTTATAATCCTAACTGACTCAAGGAACTAGGTAGAAATTCGAGTTTAGTATGCCTGAACTCAGAATGATAAAATACATCTTTTTGTGAAGTTGGTTTTAACATTCTGTGTTTGAAAATACCACTTTTAGAAAGTAGGTACTTTACTTGCCTAACCATCCAAGCCTGCCTCTGCTAGATTGTATATTCCATGTCTGGTTTGTTCAGTGACAGGGGCTGGGGTGGCTCCAGGAGACATGGTGAGTCAGCACAAGGCTGAATAGACCTATCTGCATGAGGAATGGTAGGAGGAGCAGCACCTGGGCCTGTATAGGGCTGTGCCTGCCTTCCACCTCCTGTGGTGTGTCTGATGGCCCTGGCCCACACTGACAAAGGAAGAAGTTGTGCACTGGCAGAATGCACCCAGAACTGGTTTGGACTAGGTACAGACAGTCTCTGCCTTCAGAGACAAGGGATTTGTGTGTATAAAAAGGGGGCGCAGACCCCAGAACTTTAAAACACTTCTGGGAATCAAGACGACCCCTTTGCCAAGGAGAAGAACCAAGGAAGCTGAAGGAGGAGGCTCCCCCTGTGATGTGCTGTTGGGGTTGGGCTGCAGTGCTTACTTTAGTGCCAAGGTAAGGAGAAAAGGAACTTTGTGTGTACTTTTGCAATCTTGAAGGAGAATCTCCAAGGGCTTGAACTGTGCTTGCCTCCTGTCTGAAGTCTCAGGGATACAAGACTTTACCCCCAGCTCCCCTGAATTCCCTTGCTAAGGAATTCTGCCTGCAGGGAGGTGCCTACTGTTGTTTGGGCCCTCTGAGAAGACTGCGAGTCGCTGGGAGCTGGAAGCGCAATGCAACGAGGAGAATCGTGTCACCCCCGCAGCAGTTGCCGTCACATCGCCGAGGAAGCATGCCGCCGCTGCAGCTGTTTGCAGTCGCATTATCGATGAAGCATGTTCCATCACCGGATAAGCGTTTTGCCGCCGCAGAGGTTGCCGTCGCATCACCGAAGAAACGTGTCGTAGGGCCTGTCAAGGCTCAGAAGTTACCAAGTTCGCCGCACGGCCATCGGGTATGCACGCATCGCATCCAACTTTGTCACATCGCATTAAGAAGCTACTTTTTCGCATCGCACCAGATCGTCGCCTCGCATCTAAGCGCCATCTTGTCGCATCGCACCGGATCACATTAAGAAACAGACGCATCACCTCCTCTCTGGTAAGGAACCGACGCATCACCACCCCTGCGTTGCAGTAAGGAACCAACGCATCACCTTCCCCGGAGCAAGGAACCGACACATCACCTTCCCTGCGACCCTTTTGATTGTATTGCGTGATGCATCCAAGGTACTTTGAGAGTAAAGTGTTGCATTTACCATCTACATTGAACTAAGCTATTTCTACCATTTTAAAGTTTATTTTTGATTACAGTATTGTGGATTTGTCATTTGGTCTTGTGTTAAGTCTGGTAAAGATTACTTATTTTTCTAAACTGGTGTGGTGCCCATTTATAGTGTTTTCACTGTATTACTGTATGTGTTCACAAATGATTTACACACTGCCTCTGAGAGAAGCCGGTCTGCTCGTGCCAAGCTACCAAATGGGTGAGCAGGGATTATTTTAGAAGTGAAGCCCTTTACCCTGACTAGAAGCAAGGGTCCCTATTTGGACAAAGGTACCTGCCTCTGCCAACTAGAGACCCCCTGTTCTAACATTGGTGGTCAGCAGTGAGGAATTGGACTTGCATTTGTGACTCATATACAGTGACTGGTGTACACTACTAGTGAGTGCAGACCATAACGCGACCACATACTTTTTGGTAGAATTTTCCTTGGAACTTATTTTTGCTTTTTGAGAACTACCAACTGTTTTTCACCATGAGCAAAGCAGCATCCAACGCATCTATTGATCTACAGTTTGAAGAAGATAGGGTAGATACCTACACTGTGCCACAGCTTAAAACCTTCTGCAAAAGATTTAAAACCCTGTGAAAGGCGTAGCCAAGAAGGAAGAGTTCCAAAAGGCGCAGAGGGCCTGGTTGGAATCTAGAAATGCTATTGAGCATCCCGAAGAGCCCAGGGATGAGGCAGAGGATGCAGATGGGCAGCTGGATGGGCCATTGGGCCTGACCGGTGAGAAAGTACCTTCAAGGCCAGGCAGCAGTGTTTTTTCAAAGGGCCTGTCCCCAGAGGAGCTGGAGGACAGGGAAAGAGATAGAATGCATAAGATGGAGAGAGCCAAGCTCAAGATGGGTGGTCAGGTGGAGTTAGAGAATAAGAAGTTAGCCTTGGAAGAAAAGAGGATGCATTTAGAGCACGAGAGGATGTTGAGGGAGTTGGAATTGAAAGCCAAGAGTTTAGAAATTACTCCCTCTGGTGGCAGCATACCATCCGTGCCATAGAAACAAGAGTGTTCATTCCCAAGGATGTTATTAAGGAGTTTCATAAGAATGAAGATATTGGGTAATGGTTCAAGGCCTATGAGATAGCTATGTCCTTCCACTGGGTCCCTGAGAAGGATTGGGGAGTGGGGTTGTGGGGGCGGTTCCTCAGTGATGGGCAGGACACCTTATTAGATTTGCCTTCTGAAGATCAGAATTCTTATATACACATGAAAGAGGCCTTAATGTCCAGGTATGGGTTGACCCCTGAGCTTTATAGACAAAAGTTTAGGAATTGTAAGACACTGGAGTCTAGCACTTGGGTAGAATATGTTTCTTTATTTGGCAGAGCATTGGATGGTTGGGTGAAGGGTAGCAAAGTGAATGATTTTGAAGCGCTCTATAATTTGATTGCATTGGAGCACTTGTCAAATAATTGTTTTCCAGAGCTACCCCAGCACCTTATTGATAGCAAGCTGACTAAGCCTAGGAAGCTTGCTGAGGAGGTACACCACTGGGGGACTACCCGGGTCCACAAGGGTCACGTGGTAGACTCCGCCATAGGTGGTCAGGATCCCCAGCAGAAGAGCGGGGGAGACAAGGGTAAACAGAGGTAGTTTTAGAAAGGGCCCCAAAGTAATCCCATATGGCACCAAGGGAAGGGTTCCCAGCCTTCCCCTTAGAAGAAGCCCGGGGCCCCGACAGGTAAACCTGTTCATAGGGGACCCATGAAATGTTTTCAGTGCGGTGAAGTGGGCCACTGGTTCTATGATCCCCAGTGCCCACAGAGAGGCAAAACAGCACCCACTGGTGCACCACCCAGGCAGATGGCGAGTGTAGCCCTGGGGGAGGAGAATGGTGCCCAAGGTAGATGAGGTCCTGCAGAGATGTCCCTTGTCTCTTTAGGAGCCCGTGGGGTGGTCCCCAGGACCCAGCTGCCTGATAACACTAAAAAGTACAGGCAGTGGGTGACCATCAATTGCCATGGAGTGGAGGCTCTTAGAGACACTAGAGCCAGTGTGACAGCTGCCAGTTGTTGGCTGGCTTCTGAAGAGCAGGTGGTCCCCAATGAATTTTACCCAGTTGTTGCCACTGACAACACAGAGCCACTGCAAGGTGGCTTAGGTTCCCTTTGAGGATGGGGGGGAGTCTCTGGTACTCTTCAAGTAGCTGTAAGGCCAGCCATGCCTGTTGACTGTATGTTGGGTAACGATTTGGAGAGCTCCCCTTGGGCTAAGGTGGAACGAAGTACTCATTTGGAGATGTTGGATCTCCCTGAGTGGGTATGTGCGGCCACATGGTCCATGGCAGCCAGTAATGGTATTCAAGAGGACCTGGAGCCTAAAAGAGTGGCCCAGGTGCCTGCCTTAAAGAGAAGAGGCCAGGGGTGCGGGAAACACAACCCCACAGTTCCCACGGTCCAGGAGGAGGCAGACCTTGAGGGGGATGCCCTGGAACCTACAGGAGAGCAGGTAGCTGAGTTGGGGGACCTGCCTGAGCTGACCCATTGGCGGCAGGAAGGAGGGCCCTCCAGGGAAGAGTTCTGTGAGGAGCAGAAAAATTGCCCTTCTCTTGTAGTTTGCGGCAACAGGCTGCAGACCAGGCAGCAGGTGATCAGACCGGATCACATTGGATCTATTGGGAGAAAGGTCACCTGTATAGTGAGCCTAAGGTTGCTGAGCCTGGGTCAGCCCGTGCACTGGTGGTACCCCAGTGCTTCACAGCCTGTGTATAAAAAGGGGGTCCAGACCCCAGAACTTTAAAACACTTCTGGGAATCAAGATGACCCCTTTGCCAAGGAGAAGAACCAAGGAAGCTGAAGGAGGAGGCTGCCCCTGTGCTGTGCTGTTGGGGTTGGCTTGCAGTGGTTACTTTATTGCCAAGGAAAGGAGAAAAGGAACTTTGTGTGTACTTTTGCAATGTTAAAGAAGAATCACCAAGGGCTTGAACTAGGCTTGCCTCCTGCCTGAAGTCTCAGGGATACAAGACTATACCCCAAGCTCCCCTCAATTCCCTTGCTAAGGAATTCTGCCTGCAGGGAGGTGCCAAATTTTTGACACAAAGTATTCAATGTTTAGAAAAAGAAGAGAATTCTTCGCTCTAAAATACAAGGTGTGTGAAGTTTAACAATCATTACTATAGTTTATTGGAAACTGTTAATTTATTATGTTTATAGAAGTCACTGTTGCCTTTTTCATTTGGTGAGGGGTGCGATATATCATTAGTATAGGAAGTGTCTGTATTAGAATCAGGTCATTTAAACTAAATGTTTGTTGCATCACATGGTTGTGGTATAATGTGAAAATCGGGTGTAAATTGTATGTTTATTTGTTTATTATTACAGCCCTGATGAAGTCCTAAGGGAAGGACGAAACGCGTAGGCAGAAAGGCTGTTGATCTATAGAAAATGCAACTATGATCTACAAATCGATTTTGTATTGTCGATTGAAGCAACTCGTTGAAGAGTCAGCAAATTTGAAATAAGAAAAAAATAAAAGGTTACTGAAACCTGAAGGAAAGATTTCATGGACTATTTTTTGATGTTCCTTCCTAACTGTACTCTCTTATTGATTGTGGTTTTGATGACAGTGAACCACAGGAAGTTGAGCATCTAACATTTTTCAATTGGGTGGTACTGTATGTGTTAGTTGCACACATTGTGTTCCCTTACTGTCATTGTTCTCAGAGTCTTGTATTAAAGAAAGGGTGTGCGGCACAACACTCCGTGATATCAATTTAAATATGGGGGATAACAGAGAGTTATTAGCGGCTGAGTTGTTTGCACAGACTAAAAAAGGCAACATTGAAACAAGAAAAGATTCTAACAGTTTGAAGGCAACATTTTTGAAATTAGAGAGACTAAAAAAACAAGAGTTGTCTAAATGGTGGGATGGGGTAACGCTTAAGAACTATCTAGATCAAAAAAGAATTCCCAGGGGGTTGAGAATTTTAATCTTCCCTACATTTGAAGATCTATTAAAGGAGTGGGAGGATAATCTACACTCTTCTTCTTTCTGTATGATAAATATTTTAATCAGAAATGCAGAAAGAAAGGTTCAAAAATTAAATGGGCAGATTTTAGAATTGGAGAAATAGATTAAGGATTTAAATGTACCTGAATTGGCTGATAAGAACTATGCTATATTGAAAGATGTAATTAACAGACATCAATTACAAATTAAAGATAAAAAACTTAGTAAAATCAAGAGAGATGAACGGGACTACAGTCAAGGCAGGGTGTTTACTTTCGGAAAAGCCTTTGATGAGGCACCGAAAGGAGTATTAAAGACAGGAAGTATCCAAGAGGAATTAAGCTCAGTGAATTATACAAGCTCAGATTCATCATCTAGCGAGGATTTAAGGGTAGCGAACCCTGTTGGAGTTCATACTAATATATGCTCCTCTTTTTCCGAGGAGCTTCAGAAAATGAAGAGAGGAAGAAGAAAGGCCGTGCCAGAACTAGGCGTAGCAGGCGCAAATGTAGGGGTGGCAAGAATAGGCATGAGGAGTCAGGACAATACCCAGAAGTAGTAGTAGGGGAAACTAATGTGCGAGATAATCTTAAAGTGATTAATCTTTCTGATAGAGAACTTGTTCTGAATTGGTGGTTTTGCAAAAAGGATTGACGTTTTGCCCTGATAATTCATGTAATATTACTGATTTAGAGATGGACCTGTATAAATTTTCCAGAAAGCTGAAATTAAAGAGTTTTTTTGCAACACTCGATTTGTCTAGAAATATGAATATTTAAAAAAATGTGTCTGGGATGTCCATTGAGAATCTGAAACATGTACAGTTACTTATGTCACTAACGGAAGGTGATCATCTTAGTTTAAAGGATGTAGCTACTATGTTAAATGTACCAGTGGATTATGACTGTACTAGTGGTTTACATCCAGCATCAAAGTTTGTACCACAAGGAACACAATATGCAGCAAATGACCTGTTTGTAACTAGGACTGTTGAAGAATTACATAAACTTGAGGATAGGAGGATGAACAACAGCTGTAAAGTTAACCCACATAGTAATCTAACAATTGATGAAATAAGAGCCATTAGAAGTTTAAAACAGGACAACAGCATAATAATACGGAAAGCTGACAAGGGTGGGAATATTGTTTTAATTAATAAAACTAACTATGTTTCAGAAGTGAAGATACAATTAGACGACAAGAACTGTTACCTAAAACTAACCTTTAATCCCATTCCAGAGGCGAGCAGGTTGATCTCAGGGAAGCTGTATGATTGGAAGGAAGCAGGGTTACTTGATGAAAAGGAATTTAAATATCTTAATGTGACTCATCCTGTACATCTCTTCATATACGTATTACCTAAGGTACATAAATCTCTGGTCGATCCACCAGGAAGACCTACCGTGTCAAGTATGGGTAGTATCACTGAGAATGTATCAGAATTTGTGGACTTGTTTTTAAAACCACTGGTGTTAAATTTGCCGTCGTACGTTAAGGATACTACTGATATTTTGAATAAACTTCAAGATATTGTATGGGACGAAAGTCTAATGTTAGTAACCCTAGATGTAGTAGGGTTATACACTTGCATCAAGAGTGACAGTGGGAGACAGGCATTGCAACATTTTTTAAGTCAGAGAAGTGCTAGCCATTTAGAACATTCAGATATGATTTTGGAAATGTGTGACTTAATTCTAAATAATAATTTCTTTCTGTTCGGTGGTGAATGGTACCATCAGATAAGAGGGCCTGCAATGGGATCCAGGTTTGCTCCCTCTTATGCCAACCTATTCATGGGTTGGTATGAGAGGAGCATGCCTGGTCACGACGAGCAGCACAATGGATAGACTTGATCGTCTTTTGGGGCAGATTTAAAGATGACGTTCTGATGATTTGGCGGGGTACAGTAATGGAATTGAAAGAATACTTTGACTATCTAAATTCCAATGACTTTAATGTACAGTTTACTATGTGTCACAATGAAAGAAAAATTGCCTATCTGGATGTTGAGTTGTTTATATGTGACAACTCCATTCAGAGCAGACTATTTTGGAAAGATACAGCGACTAATTCAGTTTTACGAGCAGACAGTGCTCATCCCAAACCAGTGGTTAAGGGAATTGTGTGGGCGAATTTTACTCCAAATTTATGAAAGATTTTGCGAAGACAACAGAGTGTTTTAGAGAATTGTTAAAGAAAGGATCGACTTTCAAATGGTCTGAAGAGTGTGAGAAAGGTTTTCAATCCATCAAGAATCATATTGTGCAAGCTCCTGCTTTACAAGCTTTTGTTGAAGGTAAATTAACAATTGTCACCGTAGATGCTTCGGAGTATGGTTTGGGTGCTGTTCTTTCTCAACGATCTGATGGGAAAGAGGATACTGTTGGATTTGCATCCCGCTCCGTCCTGTTGAAAGAAAATATTCGGTGATCGAAAAAGAACTTCTTGCTTGTGTATGGAGCATCGAAAAATTTAAACAGTATGTGTGGGGTAGATCTTTCATTCTCAGAACAGACCATCGCCCCTTGGTTGACATTCTTTCAGGAAGAAAAATCAAGCGTACAACAGCCCGTCTGCTCCGTTTGTCTACAAAGTTATTGGAATACAGTTTTAATGTGGAATATATTCCTGGGGGAAAAAACTGCAGAGCAGATTGCCTGTCGAGACTCCCTGTTTCTGAAACAGATGACCAAGAATGGGAAACGGAGGTTGAAGAGTGCTTTATTGCGCAATCAGTCAAAGCAATCTGTCTTTTGCAGAAGTCGACTGGGTCACGAAAATCAACAAAGATGCTGTTCTCAAGGAAGTCATTTCATTGATCAAGAAAGGTTGGCCAAGGGAAGAGTGTCTTCCACTTGATCTTCAAATGTACTGGAAAGTTAATGATGAATTATCGGTAGAGGATGAAAAGGTTGTTAGAGGGGATAAACTTATTCCACCATCCTGTTACCGAGAGAAGATCACCCTTGCTGCACATTCAGGTCATCTTGGTGCAACCATCACGAAGAGGAAAGTCAGGGATGATTTCTGGTGGCCCAGAATGGACAGTCAAATTGAGGAAATAGTGAAGCAGTGTTCACGATGCAACTCGAGTGACAAGGTCTTGGTACTTGAAGGTGTAGTTGATTCCCCTGTGCAATCTCCTAGCAGAGCTTGGCAAAAACTGGGCATGGACTTTCTTGGGCCTTTTCACATTCTTCTTTCAAACTCAAAATATTTTTTAGTTCTCATTGACCATTTATCAAGATGGGTAGAGGTTGAACCTATTTCAGTGCCAGATTCCAAAAGTGTCATCAACTGTTTAGAAAATATTTTTCGTAGGGAAGGTTACCCGGAGGAAATTCTCACCGATAACGGTGTTCAATTTGTTTCTCACGAAATGACTTCATTTTTAAATTCTTGTAACATCAAACACACAAGGACCCCACTTTATCATCCTCAGAGTAATGGGAAGGCTGAAAGGTTCAACAGAGTAGTGGTGGAATGTGTACAAGCTGCGTTTAGATCAAGGTCCTGTGTCTTTCAAGCTGTTAAGGATCTAGTATGGTCTTATCGCACTTCACCCCATGTCGCTACCAACTTTTCACCCTTTGAAATGATGAGAGATAGAAAAGCCTCTTCTCAGGTTTACCCCTTTTGGATGGTGAAATAATTTCATCTTGGTTGCGACATGAGGTGTATGTGGGATTCTGCGAGGAAAACCTCGAATGAAGTTTCTTCCAAATCTTGTAAATTTTCCTCCACTAGTAGCACACACAAGCTCAATGTAGGAGACTGGGTTAGAATCAAGAATCCAGTGTCAGTGAGAAAAGGTTATTCAAAATTCCTTGATTCGTTACAGATTGTTGACATGCGAAAGAATGCAGTGAAATTGTCCAATGGGAATTGGTGGAGCACTTCGCGTGTTGCTAGAGATCCTTGTATTCCCCATGAGGGCGTTAAAGTCAAATCTAAAGCTGTGGGGGAAGATAGTGTTAGGAAAAGTTCTTGGATTTGTGCAAGACCACGGAGGTTGCAAGATTATGTGTAAATTCATTCAACTTGCATTAATATTGTTTCTCATGTTCTTTTTGTTCTTTTTCTCTTATACTTTCTTCACCTTTTCTTCTTTGTTTCTCTGATCTTGTTAAAGGGGGGAGGTGTGGTGATGTGTTTTAGTTAGTAGAATGTTTATATCTTGTGATGTCATTAAGAATGTTCTTGAGCGGACTTTGAATAGGAGAGCGACAGTTGCTTGCTGTACTTTCGCGGTGCTTGGGACGGCTCTCTGTATGTCTCAATAAATCACTTTGAACTTCAACCAGCTTGCACCTTACTTCAAATTCCATATGGAGAAATGGTTCGCTTAAGAAGGAACTGCAGTCAGGAAAATGATTTTAGATCAGGTTTAGATGAATTGCTAAACCGCTTAAATAGAGGCTACTCTAAACAAATTCTTTCTCAAGCAAGAAGTAAGATAGAGAAAATTACAAGAGAGAGCACTTTAACAACAATTAAGAAGTCTAAAGCTAAGGACAGGATTGCGTTTATATCGACGTACAATAGAGAGACTAATCAGATATTCAGAATTTTAAATAAAAACTGGAGTCTACTAAAAGGTGTGCCTGGATTAGTGGGCGTAATTCCGGAAAAACCGGTAATCACTTATAGAAACTGTCCAAATTTGGGGAGCATGATTTCGAAAAACTATGTAGAGAAGCCACAGGATGAGGGCACGAATTGGTTGCCATCTCCACCCAAAGGCTTTCATACATGTAATAATTGCAATATCTGTGCTCTTGGCCTTAATCAAACTAAATCATTCAAATATAATACAGATCAAACTTATATTATTAATGAATTTATGAATTGTAATAGCACAGGTGTTGTGTATGTGATCATTTGTAACTGCTCCAAGGTGTATTTTGGGAGTACTAAGAGGATGTTGAAACTACGAATACAAGAGCATAGACGGGCAATCATGAATGAGGATGTGAAGTCTCCCTTATAGCAACATATTCAATCTGAGCACAGTGAAAAGAAGTCATTTAAATTTCATGGTGTGCAGAAAATTGTATTAGGACCAAGAGGAGGAGACTTAGTGTTACGTCTGAGACAGCAAGAATCCAGATGGATTAGTAGATGTAGAGCAGTGCGTTTTGGTTTGAACATTGACTCTGAGTTGCACTATTTCACCACATAGTTTACCTTTTAGAGTGTGTACAGACAATGTGATGTTGTTGAACACTGGGACGAGTTCGGGCTGTTAGTGTCTTAGGCAACATTAATTAGACAAGATTTAAAGTCTGTATTCATATCGACTGGTATAATCTTGCCAGAGTAAAACATTGGGTCATCAAGGGTTTGTGTTTAACGTGAGATGCCAATAGTAATTATTTCCAGTGTGATATTTCAGTTGAAAGATATATTTTATAAGTAATTCATGATAATAATGCAGTTAAGATATGTGTTAGATTTTATTTTTGAGAATTAGAAGCCTATGTGATATTAAAATCTGAATGGAATATTGTTGTCGGACATTTGTTATAATAGACTGTTTAGGAGCAGTCTTGGATCGTGTGGTGAGTGTTAGCTCCTTGAGATAATATGGTGTCAATACAAATTTGGAGGTCGCGAGTTCTAGACCGGCATAGTAATTGAGGCGCTACTGGGCAGTTGATATACAACGCGAGATGCTAATAGTAATTATTTCCAGTGTGCTATTTCAGTTGCTATATATATTTTTTATAAAGTAATTAATTATAAAAATGTAGTTAAGATATGTGTTAGATCTTATTCATGAGAATTAGAAGCCTATGTGATATCACAGTCTGAATGGAATATTGTTGTCAGGCATTTGTTATAATAGATTAAGAGCAGGCATAGATTGTGTGCTGTGTGTTAGCTCCCTGAGATAATATGGTGTTAATACAAATTTGGAGGTCGTGAGTTCTAGACTGGTTTAGTAATTAGGGCGCTACTGGGCAGTCGATATATAGGTTTTAAATAATTGAGTACATAAGTTGAGTTTAGCTAATAGATTTAGCATGTTTTTGAGAATCAGATAAGTCGGACTAGTGGCGCAAATGGTAGGTGTGGAATACATTGTTTTACACATTGTGAACATTTGGAAATTCGTGAGTTCGAGACCGAGTTGGGGATAATTCCATCTTTGTGTGATTTTTGTTCAAGTAATGGAGATTTAACATTTTAGGTGTTTTTCAGTTTATATCATCATATATTAAAGGTTTTTTAATGTTGTAGATTGATATTAATGATGTAGTTTGTAAAAGGTATCTATTAGGCTGGTCCACCATGGCTGACCAGAATGGAAGCAGCAGTATGGTAATCACTGGGATAGTATTTCTAGAGTGTGATTGGCTCAAATTTCATTGCTTTAATGTGATTGGTCAGTAAACAGGTTTAAATAGGGAGTAGCATCCAGAGACGATTACCGCTTGGGATTTATCGGGCCCGCGGCAGGAGAGAGGATCGCTGTGAAATAAGATTGATAGGTGAGTAAGATTATGGGAAGGTCTTGAACTCATAATAGTAAAATATAACATTATCTTTATTAAAAGTGGAGGGACTAATAGTCTTTCTTTGGTACTTTGTGCTTTTTTTGTCGCAGAGTGAAAGATTTCGAACTTAGTGAAAAGAGGAGGACTGAAGGATTTCAGAAAAATAATAATTAATTATTTTCAAGGTATGTTTCGAACTCTTGACTGTCAGTTAACAGATTCAGTATGTTTTTGAGAATAAAATGTTGATGAGATATTTCAACCGTGAACTGACTAGTGGATAAGTCTGATCAGTGGCGTAATTGGTAGGTGTGGAAAAATTGTGTCTTACACCTTGTGAAAATTTGGAAGTTTGGGTGTTCGAGACCGAGTTGGGGATAATTCCATTCCAGAGAAATAATAATTGATTATTTTTAAGATATGTTTTGAAATCTCGAATGACAGTAGTTGAGGTAATGGATGACTTTAGCTAAAAACAAACTAGTTGAATAATATTTTTGGGTGGCAGTATTGTGATTATCTGGTTATTGGATTTTGATTTTTTACACAGTGATTATCTTTTGAACATAGTGAAAAGAGGAGTATTGAAGAAATTATGAGAAATAAGAATTGATGGAATTCAAGGTAGGTTTGAGCTTTCCCATTGTTCACCTCCCGATTTTAGTAAATACTGCTAGGTACTAATTAAATGGGGACCTTTTGATTTCTTATTTTTTAGAGACTTAATAAGGAATTAGGTGTGAGACGTTTCTATTTCAAAGATCAATTTAGGTTAGTGCGACCTTTGTTAATATAAAAGTAAGGAGTTCTTGAGTAGCCTTAATTGGAAACTATCAATGATATTAATGTTTAAGACAGGTATTATTCCTCATCCATCACAGAGATTTGGGGGCACGCTGTTAATTAGGGACCAGTAATATTTCATTTTCAGAACAAGAAGAGGGATCTTTATTATAAAAACATAATTATGTATGTATTTATGTAGACATAAGTTCATATATCAGGTTACACTGGTTCAACGTTAGGGAATGTAATTTTCTAACATATAAGAAGGGGAGATGGATGAATTCTTTTGAACTAAATGGAGAAGAGAATTTGATACATTTCCCATTGACTACAGATATCTGGTTGCGCGTCGCAAATTTGACACAAAGTATTCGATGTTTAGAGAAAGAAGAGAATTCTTCTCTCTAAAATACAAGGTGTGTGAAGTTTAACAATCATTACTATAGTTTATTGGAAACTGTTAATTTATTAAGTTTATAGAAGTCACTGTTGCCTTTTTCATTTGGTGAGGGGTGCTATATATCATTAGTATAGGAAGTGTCGGTATTAGAATCAGGTCATTTAAACTAAATGTTTGTTGCATCACATGGTTTTGGTATATTGTGAAAATCGGGTGTAAATTGTATGTTTATTTGTTTATTATTACAGCCCTGATGAAGTCCTAAGGGAAGGACGAAACGCGTAGGCAGAAAGGCTGTTGATCTATAGAAAATGCAACTGTGATCTACAAATCTATTTTTTTATTGTCGATTGAAGAAAAAAATAAAAGGTTACTGAAACCTGAAGGAAAGATTTCATGGACTCTATTTTTTGATGTTCCTTCCTAACTGTACTCTTTTATTGATTGTGGTTTTGATGACAGTGAACCACAGGAAGTTGAACATCTAACATTTTTCAATTGGGTGGTACTGTATGTGTTAGTTGCGCACATTGTGTTCCCTTACTGTCATTGTTCTCAGAGTCTAGGTGCCTAATGTTGTTTGGGCCCTCTGAGAAGACTGCGAGTCGCTGGAAGTGCGACGCAATGAGGAGAAGTGTGTCGCCGTTGCATCGCCGAAGCATGCCGCCACTGCAGCTGTTCACCGTCGCATCATCGACGAAGCGTGTCGCATCACCGGAGAAGTGTTTTGCCGCCGCAGAGGTCGCCGTCGCATCACCAGAGAAACGTGTCGCAGGGCCTGTCGTGGCTCAGAAGTTACAGAGTTTGCCACACGGATGTCGGGCGTGCATGCATCGCATCCAACGTTGTTGCATCGCATCACAATGCCATTTTGTTGCATCACACCGGATCGTTGCATTGCATTGAAGCGCCATCTTGTCGCATCGCACTGGATCACAGAAAGAAACTGACGCATCACCTCCTCTTCAGTAAGGAACCAACGCATCACCTCCCCTGCGCTGCAGTAAGGAACCGACGCATCACCTCCCCCGAAGCAAGGAACCGATCCATCACCTTCCCTACGACCCTTTTGTTTGTATTTCGTGATGCATCCAAGGTACTTTGAGAGTAAAGTGTCGCATTTACCATCTACATTGAACTAAGTTATTTCTACCATTTTAAAGTCTATTTGTGATTACAGTATTGTGGATTTTTGTTGTTTGCTCGTGTTAAGTCTAGTAAAGATTACTCATTTTTCTAAACTGGTGTGGTGTTCATTTGTAGTGTTTTCACTGTACTACTGTATGTGTTCACAAATGCTTTACACAATGCCTCTGAGATAAGCCTGTCTGCTCGTGCCAAGCTACCAAGGGGGTGAGCCGGGGTTATTTTAGAAGTGTAGCCCTTTACCCTGACTAAAAGCAAGGGTCCCTATTTGGACAATGGTACCTACCTCTGCCAACTAGAGACCCCCAGTTCTAACATCTATCATAAGCTACAGCTTTCTGAACAACTGTTTGCATTGCCTTCTTCCTATAATCCTTCTCAGCTTGTTTACACCTCTGCTTAGCTTCCTTCTGCCATACCTGCAAAGTATCAAACATTGACTCTCCACTTCTTCTAGCAAATAATTTGTCCTGCAAATAATTCAAATTTTGTTCCTCAAAAGTACCATCCAGTGGCCACTAAAGCCCAGCATTGTCCCTTGTATACTTGCTCCATAATGTACGAAACATAATAGGGCCAATACAGTTCTTCACATACATCTCAAAACTCAGAGTGCCTTCTGGAGCCGCAGGCTGCCTTTCCTCCAGCCCTATCTATTCAATCAACACACACACAATAAAAGCACATACAAACAAAAGAGCTCACAAAAGCAGTCCTCAGACTGTACCAAGACAAGATGGGCTCTAGCCCCAGGCCTTTTCAAGAATAAACCAAATTCAACAAGTGGCCTGGCAGAGCATTCAAAAACGCTCCGTAACACAAGAGTCCACAGACCAACCAAGTTAATCAAGACGGCGCCGCTTTTACCAGAAATCAAGATGAACTCACCTGGTGCACACAGGTCAAACAAGATTATTTTCCACTGCCGACTCTTCTGAAAAGGCAAAACCCTTGGATCTGATCGTTTGGTCCGGAGTCCAGCCAAGACGACCACTAGACGAGGAGCCGCTTCATCAGACAGGTGGGGCAGCCGTGAGAACCAAGCTCTATCATATGGGAATCCCCGATCCGCCCATCTGACCGGACGCAACCCTGACCCCACAACCCAACTACGGGCGGGATGGGCCACCTGGTGGAGTTCCTGTTCAGGAACCAACTGAATGAAGTGACCCAATTAGGGCCAACTGGGTCACTCTTGACCTCCTTTAGCCTTCTTAATGAAGAGTCGATGACGCAGTAGAGAATACAAGCAAACTAGTTTATTCAGAAAGTACACTGCAGTGGAGTCCAATCTGACCAGCCTCCTATGATGGCTGATGAGGGACTGATTCTAACAAACATAGAGTTACATTATGTATGTTGCGGAGCCCACAAAGACCCTCATACAATGGAAAAACACTGGTAGCTCTCGTAATACAATGGGGCTACAGAGCACAAGTTTCAGTTCCGCAGCCTGGCACAAGCTATCTACTGCCCAAGGTCGTCTAGCTTATCCTACCCACTAGACAGGTGGGAGAAGGCCACTTTGTAACAGAAAAGGCATGCGTTAATGAGCAAGATTCAACAAAACTTACCATGGACCATATCTCGTAAATGATCTAGTAACGGTTTTGAATATAATACAAAATGGCGTCTTCAAGAGGTAAAATGGTGGCACAAATGTCAACCTAACTACCGTGACATCCATACTTACTAGTTGCGTATGCATATAGCAAGGATATATAATGAATTAGCTGCATAAATGCTAACATAATAGGAAGTGAAATGCGAGTAAGATGGCAATAACACATTTCAGTTCTATGACATCTACCCCTCCTATTATCTCCAGTAGATCCCACACCACAGGATTGCTAAATTATTCTCATAGCAGGCTATGCCCCCTTTGCCCACCACTCTGCAAAGGCGCCTCCTGGCACGCTCTTGGTTGGGGGATGAAGTTCCCATCGCTTGTGGGGATCCTTCGGGGCCAAATAGCCTACCTGTTACCTCCAGTAAGCCTCACACAGTGAGATTGCTGAGATGTAGACAGAGGCCATGCCCCCATTCTCCACCACTCTGCAAACGCGCCTACTGGCATGCTCTTGGTTGGGACATGAAGTCCCCTTCCATCCGGAAGGTTCCTGGGAGCCAACTATCCCTCCTGTTATCTCTAGTAAGAACCACACAGCTGGATTGCTGAGAGGTGGTCCGTGGCCACGTACCCATTATAGACCACTCTGCAAACGCGCCTCCTGGCGCACTGCTGCTCGGGGGATGAACTCCACTTTAATCCTGAGGTCCTCAGGACACAAGAGGACCTCATCGCCCCACCAGCAATGCGCCGAGAGGCGTGTTTGCAGAGTGGTGTAAAAAGGGGCATGACCTTGGACCACCTCTCAGCAAATCCACTGTGTGGGGATTACTGGAGGTAACTGGTGGTTTAGGTGGCCCCTTAGGATTGAAGGGGACTTAATCCCTCAATTAAAAACGCATCAGGAGGCATGTTTACATAGTGGTGCAGGGAGGGGACAGGGCCTCTGGCGAGATGCCAGCTTTTTTATTTGGTTTTTGGAAGGGAGGCTCTGTGTCCCCCTTCCCTTAATTATTTTTGGGCCCTGTGGACCCCATCTCCCAGGGCCTGAGCATTTTTTTAATAGAAAAAAAAAAAAACAGGTAGGGGACCGCGTGGCCCCTCTTCCTTGGTCCACTATTGGCCCTGGAGACCCCATCTCCCGGGGCCTTCTGGCACCAGGGACCCCATACCCCAGGGCCTGCCCTCGTTCTTTATATATATTTTTTTAATTTTCCCGGGAGGGGAGCAACATGGTCCCTGTCCCACTTCTGGCTCCAAGGACCCCATCCCCCGGGGCCGGTCCTCAACATTGGAGATTACAGGGGAGCCCCAATGCCCCCATGGTCCCGGCCAGCTTCCCGCCTCCTGCAGGAGCCGGCATTGCTTTTAGAAAAGGGAAGCTGCTGACATGCATCTCCCCCTTGTCCAAAAGCAATCTGCTTTGCTTCATGGAAGCAAGAGCAGGTTTTCTGCTCTCACTTCCATGAAGCGAAGCAAAGTGTGCAGTGACAGGGCAGCAGCCGTGCTCCCGCCCTGCCATTGCAAACTGCAACATCCCGGTGTGGGCACCCCGGGACATTGCTGGAGCCAGCCCTGGGGGCCATAGAGGGCTCCAGGAGGGGGGCCGCTCAGCACCCTTCCCTTCATGTAAATAGCCTTGGGGATTGGAGATCCCCCGGGTCGGGGGTCCGCAACGGACCCCTGCATTATCTTAATTAGCACCCCGGGGAGGTGGAGGTCCCTGGGGCTCCCCTCACCCATAATTAAACAAAGCCCCAGGAACAGTGAGGGGCCGCGTTCCCCCATGCGTACTTAAAGAAAGCCCCTGGGAGGTGGAATTCCCCAGGGTTTGGGGGGCCTGTGAGGCCCCCCACCCCTAATTAATTAAAGCCGTGGTGAGGTGGCAGTCCCTGGGGCTGCGGGGGACCGCGTGCCCCCCGCACATAATAAATAAAGCCCTGGGGAAGTGGCGGTGCCCAGGCTGAAGGGGACCCAACGGACCCCACATAATTTCCTCATGGCCCCCGGGACCTGGCCCATCTTGGGGCTCAAAGAAACGAAGCGTGGGAGACCACGCTTAATTTTTTTTCAGCCGGATTCGGGCACCCAGTGTGAATTCAGCCAAAAATATGTAAGAAATGCTTTTGTTGGCCCTGGGGGTCCTTGTGGGAACCCACGAGCAGGCCTAGGGGGTCAGGGTGATTCTACCCTAACCCCTTTTCTTGTTTTTTATCCTTTTTTTAACAGTTTTCTTGTGACTCAGTTTTACAGAGTCACAATATGGCTGCCAACATTTCCAGGTTTGAAGTGTTGACAGCCAATTAAAATGAAGCTCGTGCTTAGGAGGGTTTGTGAATCCTCCTCGGCCACCAGATTGTTATTTTTTTTTTTTTTTAATTCTTATGAACTACTGAACGGATTTACACCATTTAAAAAAAAAAAACACGCTTTCTGAACCAAGACCTACCTTTTTGCCAAATCTGGTGTAATTCCATTCTGCAGTTCGGGCTCTAGCTTTGTCTAAAGTTTCCTATGGAAATTAACATGGAGAAAACACGTTTTGGCTCCCCCCTTTCTCGGGCCCCGCTTCACCCCAAAACTTTAAAGAAAAAAATCTGACCCAAACGCTCCATTAGTTTGGAAAATTTCACGAACATTTGTCAACCGGCACCAAAGATGTCAGCAAATCAAAAAATGCTTTTTTCTATGGAAAGTAGGTCCTAACTGTAACTACCCACTGGCGACTGCCAGTAGGTAATAGATATATATTGTGAGAAGGTGGCTTAGTATATGCTGTCCACTAGTTAAAGTGGGCACCCTGTACCAATCCACACGACCCTTATGATGTAGGAGGTCAAAGATAACCTTGTTGAAAGCTATCCTAGTGGTAGCTATGGAGAGTTGCCTTCAGGCTTAATCTTGAAGGAATGTAAAGCAGCTTGTTTTACCAGAATATCACCTCCTGAATGACTAAATGAAGGAGAACCAAACAGTAGTTATATAAAAATATGTATTTATTAATATAACACTCTATTGTCCTCTACACAAGGATAGAACACAAAGGACACAATAAAAGATCAATGGAACAGTTGTAAGTACAATACACACTGAGCTCCAGGGGGAGACCAAACCATTTACTAAAATAGTGGTATAACAGTCACGACTGAGATCAAGACAAGGTCTGGAGCAAGTAGAATTGCTGGGACCAAAAAGAACCACCCACGGTGAGTAGACAGGGACCCCACAGAGACCTGGTGTAGTGTGGGAACAGGACCGCCGCTCCGTACAATTCTACGGGAAAGTCGCGGTTACACTTTTAATGTTTAAAGACCCTTCTAGGACTTCGAGCGAACCCTTTGGAACTTAAGCGTTTGAAGAGCCACCCCACCAATGGATACCATAGTACCAGAGTTACCTATCCTAGGGGAGCCAGGTGCATAGGTGTGAAGTGGCGTCGGAAACTCTTGTCGTTCTCAATGGAAGGCTGAATAAGTACTGCTGCCATGAAGGTGAAAAGGGTTCGGAGGAATCCAAGAATGGATTCTAGATGGAAGGAACCTGAAAGCAGAGGGGACAGAGTCTGGGTCACTTTAGAGTGACCAGGGGCTCGGGAGTCGAATGCCCACCAATGTCGGGTGCTTCAGGTGTGAAGCAGGGATGCGTGACTCTGCAGCCACGAGGACCAGGAGACAGTGGATGACCAGGAGCTGGAGGTGAGCTGTCCCACAAAGGATGTCGAGTACTAAGGGTCGGTGTCTGGCGGGAGCACTAACAAGCCTTGGCAAAAGCAATCCGCGCAGGAGGGTCAAGCAGGTTACGGTGTGGACCAGCAAGGTCCAAGGGACTCACCAAGCTATGGGAAGTCAGGGCATTTCTGGAGCAACTGGAAAGCCCAAGAACAATCAGGATGACCCACAGGCTGAATGACCAGGAGTCGCGAGGGTACCTAAAGCAAGATTGCACAGCACCAGCCCACGGAGCACACAGTGTGGGAAGGCCAGGGTTCTGTAGTGCAAATACTGCTCAGGGTCAGGACTACACAGAGTCCAATGTGCAAGGTCAGGAACTGCCAACAAGCATATGTACTTGCAAATGGACGCGATGCACAGGGTTTCAGGTTATGCAGCCCCCATGAGGGATACTGGCCTCAAACTTGGGGAGAGGGCAGAGCGACCTCAGGGACCTTTAGGAACCCACCTCCTGTGTTGCTGAAATCTTCAGAGTGTGCAGGAGCTCAGGAGAAGCAGACTGGTCAGTTGCACTTTAGGTGCCTGTGAAGCAGGGGAATGACTCCTTCACTCCAAGGGAGATTCTTTGGTTGTCTTAAGTGCACCACAGGTCTTACATGGAGCCTGTATGGAGCAAAGACACAAACTAAGCTTCGGACGGAAAGGGGAACAAAGTCGAGCCTAGTCGAGGTCCAGTAAAGTCCAAGGTGTCCAGATGGTCGAAGGTCAGGGGTTTCTTCTTGCAGAATCTGGTCCACGTAAAATCTAAAGTCTTACAGCCAGGTAAGCCCTTTTGTACCCACGGGTGAGGGTTGGACAGATTCAGGGGACAGAGGGGTGGCTACACTTATATCCTTTGTCCAGTTTTATGCCAGAGCAGGAGCCAATGGCTCCCAGAACTGGTTTGAGCTGGACTATGCACAGGGACACCAAATGTGGCCCAAGTGCAGATTTTCAGGCACTCACAGAGTGCATCCACCAATCCCCAATACACTAAATCCTGTTTGGGAGGTGGTCACACCTCCCTGTGACAGGATGCCTTTGTGCTGCCTTCTTCTGCTCAAGCTTGTGTCAGCAGCAGGAGGGCAGAAATATGTCTCTGGTCGGCAGCATTCATTTCGTGCAGTCGGGGTCGAGAATGCTGGCACCGTAAGACCAGTGACCCCACAAAGCTCACTTCAGAAGGGTGGAATCATACCTCACACACCAGTTACTGGTGTGGAGGTACAATTCCAAGGTATTTGATACCAAACTCGATATGTTTCTATGCAGCCGTTTGAGATAGCATTTACCGCGAGGTTATAATGCACCTCTACCTATATGTCTGGCTGAGTCAGACAACCCGGGAGAATTGTCTTCGAAGGCTGCAGAGAGGCTCTGCTCAGGCAGGGGCACCCTCTCACATAAATACCAGCACCCTTCCTTCAGGATTGTTAAGGCCTGCTATAGGGCTGACTTATAAGTTTCAAGTGTAGTGACAATTGATATAGTGAACCTATATCTAATGTAAGTGGGTCAAGTACCATCTTACATGGGCTTCAGTAGCGGACCTCAAGTTCCATTTTGCATGGCCTCTCAGGGGTGGCATAATGCATGCTTTAGCACATGGGAGGACTCTGTTGTACCTATGCCTTGGGTATATGGAGTACCATATACTAGGGACTTACAAGGGTACCCCTGTATCCAATATGGAGTGTCCAAAGTACAGGTATGTCAATTTAAGGGAGAAAGCAGATAGGCTGGGGTCCCGATTAGCAGGATCCCAGTCAGACTAATAAAAAACAGTGAGACATCAAGCAAAAAAGTGGGATTAACCATTAGAGGCAGATATATATATATATATATCTCTCCTTGGCACCGTTTGACGAATCTTCGCAAAATGTTCAAAACTAATGGTTCGCTTAGGCTAGCTCCTGTCTTTAAGCGGGGTTGAGAAAAAAGGGGGGGTCCCAAAACTCATTTTCTATATGTTAATTTCCATAGGAATCTTTAAACAAGGCTACAACCCGAACTGCTGAACAAAATTACAACAAATTTGGCAAAAAGGTAGGTCTTGGTTCAGAAAGCGACCTTTTTAAATGGTGCAAATCCATTCAGTAGTTCCTGAGAAATTTATATATAAAAATGTATTAGTATCTGGTGACCACGGTGAATCCGTGAACCCTACCGATCACGAGCTGACTTCTTATTGGCTCCCAACACTTCAATCCAAGAAATATTGGCAGCTATCTTGTGACTTAATTGAACTGAGTCACAAGAAAAAAGTTGAATAAAGAACAAATGGGGACAGGGTAGAAACACCCTGACCCTCCAGGACTGCGCAGGGTGTCCCACAGCGATCCTGAGGGCCAAAAATGCTTTTTTTAATTGTCTGCGCGATTTCCGTAGGATCCGTGAATCCCATGGAAAATCTTTTTAAAAGACAAAGCGCGGTCTTCCACGCTTCATTTCTTCTAAGCCCCCGGGTGAGCCAGATCCTGGAGGCAATGCTTAATTATTATGCAGGGGCCCCTGCAGGCCCGGGGACCACCATCTCCTCTGGGCTTTGTTAATTAAATGCTGGTGCATGTGGCCCCCATGCAGCCCTGGGGACCGCCACCTCCCCAGGGCATTATTTTTATTAAAATGCACGGGGGCTCCTGCCACCCCCGTAGTCCCAGGGACCACCACCTCCCTGGGGCTCTGTTTTAAAAAAAATGTAGTGTGGGGGGCTCAAGTCCCTCCACACGGCCCTGGGGAACACCACTTCCCCATGTCATACATAAATATTTCGGTGTGGGGGCCGTTGCAGACCCCCTGTCTGGGGACCAGTACCTCCCCAGGCTTTAAACATGAAGGGAGATGGGGAGAGTGGCCCCCCTCCTGGAGCCCTTCATGGCCCTGGAGACCACCACCCCCCAGGTCCGGCTCCAGCAATGTCCCGGTGCCCACCCCGGGACATTGCAGTTTGCTATGGTACGGTGGGAGCTCTAGCTTGTTCAAAGTGAGTACACTTTGCTTTTTACCCACAGGGAGCTGCATTTTAGCAGCACCCCGAGGGTAAAAAGCATTGACGGCATCCATAGGAGGTGGGAGTCGGCCGGGACCACAGGGGTCTTCATGCTACCCCTGCCGTCCCTTTCAAAATGGCCATGCCCCAGGGGATGGGCCCCCGGAGCAGAAAATGTCCCAGGAGGGGGGGCCACTCAGCCCCCTCCCAGAAAATAAAAAGATATATAAAAAAAAGGCCAAGCTCCAGGGGGTGGGGTCCCCTGGGCCACAATTGGCCTGGGGAGAGTGGCCACATGGCCCCCATCCCTGAAAATGAAATATATTTTTATATTAAAAATGGCCAAGCCCCAGGGGATGGGGTCCCCGAAACACGTCTGGTGTGCAGAGGTGCTGGTGTCCCTTGGCTTCTTTGGAGGTCATGCTTTAAACAAACTGCCAGCTGCTCTGAGAGCATCAACAATTCTCTCCCACTTCAAAAACAGTTGAAAACATGACTTTAAGAACAAAGCCTCCTAGTAGGGCAACCATATGTGAACTGTTAGCGCCGGGACACTCCAGCTGGAGTAGCTGTGCGCTCTATAAGTACCATTCATTCATTCATTCATTCATTCATTCATTCATTCATTCATTCAATATGGCCTGGGAGGGGGTAGCTCGGGCCCCCCTTAAAACAAAAAGAATTATTGGCCTAGACCCGGGGGATGGGGTCCCTAGGGCCCAAAAGTGTCAGGGGAAGGGAATCCACATGGCCCCCCTTCCTAAAATGAAAAAAAAAATGGAAGCTCCGCAACTTGCTGGAAGCCCCTACCCCTTTCACTGCTACTCTGCAAATGCACCTCCTGGCATGCTCTAGTTTGGGGGATGAAGTTCCCTTCCCTATTGAGGGTCCTTAGGGGCAGGCTAGCCCACCTCTTACCTCCAGTAAGTCCCACACAGTGGGACTGCTGAGAGGTGGTTGGAGGCCATGCCTCTTTCCCCATTTTTGTGCCTCTCTTGCCTCTTTCTGCATTTCTTGTGCGTCTTTCTGCATCATTGTTCCTCTTTCTGCACTTCTCTTGCCTCTTTCTGCACATCTCTTCTGCTTTCTGTACCTCCCTTCTTTTTCCACTTCTCTTCCTTCTTTCTGCACCTCTCTTGCATCTTTCTGCACCTGTTTTTTTCTGCAACCCTCGTGCCTCTTTCTGCACCCCTCTTCCCTCTTTCTGCACTTCTCGATTCTTTCTGTAAATGTCTTGCTTCTTTCTGCATTCCGCTTTCCCCTTTCTGCACCTCTCTTGGCTGTTTCTGCACCTCACTTGCATCTTTCTGCACCTCTCCTGCCTCTTTCAGCAGTTCTCTTGCTTGTTTCTGCACTCCTATTCCCACTTTCCCTGCACCTTTCCTACCTCTTTCTATACCTCTCTAGATTCTTTCTGCACCCATCTTCCCTCTTTCTGTAACTCTCTTGTCTCTTTCTGCACCCCTGTACGTTCTTTCTGCACATCTACTGCCTGTTTCTGTACCTCTGTTTCCTCTTTCTGCATTTCTCCTGCCTTTTTCTGTACTTCTATTGCTTTTTTCTGTACTTCTTTTACTTCTTTCTGGACCTCTCCTACTTCTTTTTGCACCCCTCTTGTCCCTTTCTGCACCTCTGTTGCTTCTTTCAGCACTTCTCTTGCCTCTTTCTGCACCTCTTGCCTCTTTCTGCTCCTCTCTTACCACACTTCACTTCCTTCTTTCTGCACCCCTCTTCCCACGTTCTGCACCCCCTCTTCCCTCTTTCTGTACCTCTATTGCCTCTTTCTGCATCCCTGCTCCCTCTTTCTGGACATCTACTGCCTGTTTCTGTACCTCTCTTATCTCTTTCTGCACTTCTCTTAAGTCTTTCTGCACCTCTGTTGCTTTTTTCTGAACTTCGTTTGATTCATTCTGTACCTCTCATAACTTTGTGCTCCCTCTTGCCTTTTTCTACACCCCTTTCCTCTCTTTGTGCACCTATCTTACTTCTTTGTGCACCTCTCTTGCCTCTTTCTGCAGTTTTCTTGCCTCTTTTGCACCTTCTTTGCTTCTTTCTGCACATTTCTTGCCTCTTTCTGCACCCCTCTTGCCTCTTTCTGCACATCTGTTGCAAATTTCTGTGCCCCTCATACCTCTTTCTGCACCCCCCTTCTGTCTTTCTCCAACTCTTGTGCCTCTGTCTTCACCACTGTTCCCTACTTATGCATCCTTTTTATCTGTTCCTGCAACTCCCTTCCCTCTTTCTGCAGTTATTTTGCCTCCTTCTGAGCCTCCATTGCTTTTTTCTGCACTTCTCTTGCCCATTTCTGCATTCCTCTAGCCTCTTTCTGCACCCCTCTTGCTTCTTTCTGTACCTCTCTTGCTTCGTTTTGCACCCCTCTTGCCTCTTTCTCCACCCCTCTTCCATCTTTCTGCAACTCTCCTGCCTCTTTCTGTACCTTTCTTGCGTCTTTCTGTACATCTGTTGCTTCATTCTGTACTTCTCGTACCTCTTTCTACACTTGCTTTCTTCTTTCTGCACCTCTTGCCTCTTTCTACACAACTCTTACCTCTTTCTACACTTCTCTTGCATCTTTCTGCACTTCTCTGGACTTTTTCTGCACCCCTCTTGCCTCTACACTTGCGTTGGATCTTCTTGCACTTCTCTTGCTTTTTTCTGCAACTCTCTTGCTTCTTTCTGCAGCCCTCTTGACTCTTTCTGCACACCTCTTTCCTCTTTCTCCACATCTCTTGCCTCTTTTTGTATTTCTCTTGCCTCTGTCTGCACCTCTGTTGCTTCTTTCTGCACTTATTTTGCCTTTCTGCACCCCTATTGTTTATGCATATCACTGACCTACTTCTGCACGTCTTGCCTTTCTGCACCTCTTGCCTCTTTCTGCACCTCTTGCCTCACCCTGTACTTATTTTGCATCTTTCTAAACCTCTGTAGCTTCTCTAAGAAATTGCTTTCCTTCTTTCAGCACTTCTCTTGTCTGTTTCTCCACCATTCGTACCTCTTTGAGCACATCTTACCCCTTTCTGCACCTCTTTTGCTTATTTCTGCACTTCTCTTGCCTCTTGCTGCTCACCTCTTGCCTGTCTGTGCCTCTGTTGGTTCTTCTGCACTGCTTTTGCTTCTCTCTGCACCTCTCTTGCAAATTTATATAACCCTCTTGCTTCTTTCTGCACCTTCTTCCCTCTTACTGCACCTCTGTTTCCTCTCTCTAGCCCTGTTCTGTTTTTATGCACCTCTTTTGCCTGTTTCTGAAACGATCTTGCCTCTTTCTGCAATTCTCTTACCTCTTTCTGTACCTATATTGCTTCTTTCCTGCACCTCTTACTTTTGTATGCTCTACTCTTGCATTTTTCTGTATCCATCTTCCCCTTTATGCACCTCTCTTGGTTCTTTCTGCACATCTCTTACCTCTTTCTTCAGTTTTCTTGTCTCTTTTTCTACCTCGTTTCCTTCTTTCTGCACATCTCTTGCCTCTTTCGGCACCTCTGTTGGTTCTTTCTGCACTGCTCTTGCTTCCTTCTGCACCTCTCTAGCAATTTTCTGTACCCATCTTGCTTCTTTCTGCACCCCTCTTCCCTCTATCTTTACCTCTCAAGCCTTAGTCTTCACCCCTGTTCCCTATTTCTGCACTTTATGTTCCTGTTTCTTCAACTCCCTTGCCTCTTTCTGTAGTTCTCTTGCCTCCGTCTGAACCTCTGTTGCTTTTTTCTGCACTTTTCTTGCCTATTTCTGCAGTTCTCTTGCTTCCTGCTGAACCTCTGTTCCTTTTCTCTGCTCTTCTCTTGCCTCTTTCTACATCCCTCTAGCCTCTTTCAGCACCCGTATCGCTTCTTTCTGCACTTCCCCTATTTCTTTCTGTACCTCTCTTGCCTCTTTCTGCACTCCTCGCCCATCTTTCTGCCCCTCTCTTGCCTCTTTCTCCACCACTCTTGCCTCTGTCTACACTTTTCTTGCATCTTTCTGCACCTCACATGCTTACTTCTGCATATCTCTTGCCTCTTTCTGCAGTTCTCTTGCCTCATTCTGCACCTCTCTTTCCTCTTTCTACACCTCACTTGCCTCTTTCTACACTTTTTCCTCTTTCTAAACCCCTGTTGCTTCCTTCAGCAATTTTCTTGCTTCTTTCTGCACTTCACTTGTCTGTTTCTCCACCATTCTTGCCTCTTTCTGCAGCTCTCTTGCCTCATTTTGCACACTTTGTGAGAAGTTGGCCTGATATATGCTGTCCACTAGTTATAGTGGGCACATTGTATCAGTCCAAACAACCCCTTTTTGGTTATAGGTTAAAGACAACCTTTATTGAAAGCTATCCTTGTGGTAGCTATGGCGAGCAGCCTTCAGGTTAAGTCTTGAAGGAATGTAAAGCTTGTTTTACCAGTCTATAATCTCTTGAGTCAATAAATGACAGATATCCACACCAGGTATATATATGAAATATATGTATTTATTACTAAACACACCCTCCTAGTCTCTTTATGAGACTAGAGGTCAGAACACATAAGTTACACTTCAATAACCACAGTAAAATAGCACAAATACAAGTCAGGCCCTAGGGGAGAGCCAAACCATATACTAAAATAGTATTATAAGAACCGCTGGGAACCCAAGGAACCACCCAAGGTAGTGACACAGGGGACCCACAGTGGGCGTGCACAGTGTGTGAACACAGCCGCGAGCTCCTGTTAGCTTCTATGGGGAAAGTCACGGTTAGATTCTTAAAGATTAGGGACACTTAGAAATGAGTCAGGACCAAACCCTTTTGGACTTCGGAAGTTCTAGGGATAGCACCCCCGGGAGCACTAGAGTACTCGTTAGCTCACCCAGGGAAGCCGGGGGCATAGGTGTCTTTTGGTGTCGGGTCACGTCGTCGATTTCAATGGGAGCTGCGATGAAGTGCTGCTGTCATGAAGATGCGAAGTGTCAAAAGAGATCCAAGCCTGGATCGAAGATGTGAAGAGCCTGAAAGCAGAGGGGACAGAGTCTGGGTCACTTGCCGATGTCGGGTGATTTCAGGTGAAAGAGGTGAAGCTTGACTCTTCAGCCACGAGGACCATGAGGCGTCAAGGATGACCAGGAGCTGTATTCGAGCTGCTCCACGAAGGATGTCAAGTGCTGCAGCGTCGGTGCCTGGATTGGACACAACAAGCCTTGGCAACAGCAACCCACGCAGAAACGAGAAAGATGCTTCGGTGCAGACCACCAAGGTCTGTGGGACTCACCACTTGGTTGGAAGTCAGGACACATCTGGAGCAACCAGGAAAGCCCAAGGAAATGCACAGTTACCCCCTCAGGGAACCACCAGTCAACGGACCAGGGATCGCGACGGGACCTCGAGACAAAACACAAAATGGTGGCCCACGGGTCACTCAGAATGACCAGGCAACAATATTCGGTGGACTTAGTGCTTGATGTAGGGGCTACAAGGGCTCGAGGTGGGGGATACAAGTCAACCCAAGCACGACTTCAAGAGATGTCGAGAAGTCAATGCACTTGCCGAAATGCATGGTGACCAGGAGTTCCGGTTCCAAACTACTCACGAGGGCTGTGGGTCTCAGCTTTGCTATGGACTTGGGTTGGTCTCTGAGATGTTTGGAAATTCTTTTCCTGACCTGCAAATACTTCAGAGTCCGGCAGGAGCTTTGATGATGCAGACCGGCAAATTGCTTCGTTGGTGCCTGCCAAGCAGGGGAGTCACTCCTTGACCCCAAGGGAGATTTCTTCAGTACTCTGATCTTGAGCAGAGCGTCGAAGGTACAGGATTCAGCTTCAGAGTTTTGTCCAGGGTAATCTAAAGTCCTAAAGACTGGGGTCCCATACTTATACTAAGGTAGGGGGTTGGACATACTCTGGGGACCCACCTATAGGAGGGTTTGGAAAGAGGGGTGGCTACACCCATTTCCTTTGTCTAGTTTCGCACTAGAGCAAGGGCTGAAAGCCCCTGAACCGGTTTGAGCTGGACTATACACAGGGACACCAAATGTGCCCCCAGTGCAGGACTTCAAAGCACTCTGAGAGTTCTCCCACCCAGCCCCAATACACATAAGCCTGTCTGGGAGGTGGTTACACCTCCCTGTGACAGGAAACCTATTGTCCAGGCCTCCCCTGCCGGAGTTTGTCAGCAGCAGGAGGCCAGACCCGTTTCTGTGGCTGCAGCATCCATTTTGTGATGCCAGGGCTCTATTAAGTTTCTACCGGGTATACCAGTGCTGTCATGTCTCTCCCTCTAGAAGGGTGGGATCATACTCCCACACTAGTTACTGGTGTGGGGCTATGATTCCAAGGTGTTTGACACCAAACATGACATATTTCCGTGCAGCCAGTCCACAGTTAGCATTTACCTTTTGGTTATAATGCACTTAAGAGTATATGATCAGGCTACACTACAAACAGCATCACAGAAGGGTCTCCGAATGCTGCAGATGGGCTCTGCTCATGCAGGGGCACCCTCTCACATAAGAACCAAGCACTCTGCCTTCAGGATTGATAAGGCCTGCCATGGGAGTGACTTATAGGTATATATATATATATATATATATATATATATATATATATATATATATATATATATATATATATATATATATATATATATATATATATATATATATAGAAGCGGACAAAACGGCACACCCTCCCGATCTGGAGCACCTTGGAGACACCAGCACCTTTGGAAACTTTGTTTTGTGGCAAAACAAGGCGCCCCCCCTAACAGTTGTATTGCCATCTGGCTTCACGAGCTGCAATGGGGAGGGAGGAGGCATTATGGTGTGCCTGACGAAGGAACCAGCGAGGTCTTTTTACACCCCCGTGGGCACTCGAGCTGGTTTGCGGACTGGGCTCATGAATGTGAGAGCACCACTTGATGTTTGGAGCATCTTGAAATATATTCATTCGCCCACTCGGACTTCAAGTCCCAGCATCCCTTGCCTGTGGGAGTGTCATCGCCTTGCACAGCACATGATGTGGAGGAGGGGCATGTTAAATTTTTAAACAGACTCAGAAGCAACAGCGACTGGACTGTGTGCTGACACTCGATGGATCTGCTGACACCGGCACTGACGAGGCGACTCATCGACCGAAACGCGTATGCCATGGCTTCACGAACTGCCAGCATGTCGATATGCCAGTTTCTCATGGACTACCAGCAATGTGATTTGTTAATCTTAATAAAGCCCTCGCAAGATTCCGGAGTGTGCCGTGCTTGTTTTTCATGGGGAACAAGCGTTGGTCTTTGTGTTTGGTCCGCGGGCTGGAAGCGGACAAAACGGCACACCCTCCCGATCTGGAGCACCTTGGAGACACCAGCACCTTTGGAAACTTTGTTTTGTGGCAAAACAAGGCGCCCCCCCTAACAGTTGTATTGCCATCTGGCTTCACGAGCTGCAATGGGGAGGGAGGAGGCATTATGGTGTGCCTGACGAAGGAACCAGCGAGGTCTTTTTACACCCCCGTGGGCACTCGAGCTGGTTTGCGGACTGGGCTCATGAATGTGAGAGCACCACTTGATGTTTGGAGCGTCTTGAAATATATTCATTCGCCCACTCGGACTTCAAGTCCCAGCATCCCTTGCCTGTGGGAGTGTCATCGCCTTGCACAGCACATGATGTGGAGGAGGGGCATGTTAAATTTTTAAACAGACTCAGAAGCAACAGCGACTGGACTGTGTGCTGACACTCGATGGATCTGCTGACACCGGCACTGACGAGGCGACTCATCGCCGAAACGCGTATGCCATGGCTTCACGAACTGCCAGCATGTCGATATGCCTGTTTCTCATGGACTACCAGCAATGTGATTTGTTAATCTTAATAAAGCCCTCGCAAGATTCCGGAGTGTGCCGTGCTTGTTTTTCATGGGGAACAAGCGTTGGTCTTTGTGTTTGGTCCGCGGGCTGGAAGCGGACAAAACGGCACACCCTCCCGATCTGGAGCACCTTGGAGACACCAGCACCTTTGGAAACTTTGTTTTGTGGCAAAACAAGGCGCCCCCCCTAACAGTTGTATTGCCATCTGGCTTCACAAGCTGCAATGGGGAGGGAGGAGGCATTATGGTGTGCCTGACGAAGGAACCAGCGAGGTCTTTTTACACCCCCGTGGGCACTCGAGCTGCTTTGCGGACTGGGCTCATGAATGTGAGAGCACCACTTGATGTTTGGAGCGTCTTGAAATATATTCATTCGCCCACTCGGACTTCAAGTCCCAGCATCCCTTGCCTGTGGGAGTGTCATCGCCTTGCACAGCACATGATGTGGAGGAGGGGCATGTTAAATTTTTAAACAGACTCAGAAGCAACAGCGACTGGACTGTGTGCTGACACTCGATGGATCTGCTGACACCGGCACTGACGAGGCGACTCATCGCCGAAACGCGTATGCCATGGCTTCACGAACTGCCAGCATGTCGATATGCCTGTTTCTCATGGACTACCAGCAATGTGATTTGTTGATCTTAATAAAGCCCTCGCAAGATTCCGGAGTGTGCCGTGCTTGTTTTTCATGGGGAACAAGCGTTGGTCTATATATAGTGATATAGGTAACCTATATTACAGTAAGGGGTGCATTCACCACCTTAACCAGGCTGCAGTTGCAGACCTGTGGTGTCATTTTGGGTGGTTTTCCAGGGGTGGCATAATACATTCGTCAGCCCCTGGTGGGCCTCTGGTGTACCTATGCCCTGGGTACATAGTATACCATATACTAGGGACTTATACAGGCACCTCAGATCCAATCTGTAATGTATCTAAAGTACATGGAATCATTTTAGAGAGGAAGCACTTAGGCTGGGGCCCTGAATAGCAGGGTCCCAGCCAGACTAAAGTCGAAAAAAAACAGTGACACTCCTGCAAAAAGTGGGGGTACACATGTGAAGCAGATCCTACTCTCCTACACCCCCCCCCCCCCCCAAACGCAGGGACATTAAACTAACCTTGACCAGTTGAGCCTTCATGTTCTAAGTGGAAATATCTGGAGAGTCCATCTGCATTGGCATGGTTACTGCCAGGTCTATGTTCCACTGTATAGTCCATGCCCTGTAGGGAAAAGGACCACCTGAGAAGTTTAGGGTTTCCACCCTTTATCTGTTTTAGCCATAAAAGGGGCTTATGGCCTGTCTGAACAATGAAGTGCGTACCAAATAAGTATGGCCTTAACTTCTTCAGATCCCAAACCACAGCAAAGGCCTCCCTCTCAATGGCTGACCAATGTTTCTCTCTGGGGGGTCAACCTTCTCCTTATGAAAGCTACTGGTTGATCCTGACCATCATTCATCTGTGACAGTACAGCCCCTACCCCCAACTCAGATGCATCTGTTTGGACAATAAACTTTTTGGAGTAATCAGGACTCTGTAGAATGGGAGCAGTGCACATGGCCTGCTTCAGGTCATCAAAGCTCTTTGACAGCTAGCTGTCCACTGAACCTTTTTGGGCATTTTCTTAGAGGTTAAGTCATTCAGGGGTGTCACTCTTGATCCATACCCCTTGACAAATCTTCTATAGTACCCAGTCAGGCCTAAGAAGGCTCTCACCCGAGTCTGGGTAGTTGGAGCAACCCAGTCCATTATGGTCTGGATTTTGCTCTGCAATGGTTGAACCTGACCTCCACCTACAAGGTGGCCCAGGTACACAACCTGACTCTGCCCTATCTGGCACTTAGTAGCCTTGATAGTTAGGCCTGCTTTTTGCAGGGCCTCCAAAACATTCCTCAGGTGGACCAGGTGATCCTCCCAGGTGGAGCTAAAAACAGCAATATCATCTAGATATGCTGCACTATAGTCTTCCAGTCCTGTAAGAACTTGAGTCACCAGCCTTTGGAAAGTGGCAGGTACATTCTTCAAACCAAAGGACATTACCACAAATTGATAGTGCCCACTAGCCAGCTGTCAAGTCAAATGTGCTTAGAAACTTGGATGAGGCCAAAGTATCTATCAGCTCATCTGCCCTTGGGATGGGATGGGCATCAGTCCTAGTGACTGCATTGAGACCCCTGCAATCAACACACAACCTCATCTCTCTTTCCATCTTTGGTGTGAGGTTTAGGCACAAGGACTACTGGACTAGCCCAAGGGCTATCTGAGGGTTCAATGACTTTCAAATCCAACATCTTTTGGACTTCTGTCCTTATACAGTCCCTGACATGATCAGGTTGCCTGTAGATCTTATTCTTCACAGGTAGACTGTCCCCAGTGTCCACTTCATGAGTGCACCAGGTGGTCTGACTTGTAGTCAGAGAAAACATGTCTAAACTGGCTGAGAACCTTTCTGCTGTCAGTTTGTTTCTGGACAGTGAGGCTGCCTGCCAAGGCTACACCATCTACTAATCCATCATCAGGGTTCTGAGAGAGCAGGTCAAAGGGAGTGGGTCACTCTCCTTTCTCCTGTCCTTCATCAGTAGCCATGAGCAAGCCCATGTCTGCCCTGTCAACATATGGTTTTAGTCTGTTGACCTGAAGTACCCTGTGGGGACTCCTAGGGGTTCCAAGGTCTACCAAGTAGGTGACCTCCCCTTTTTGTTCAACAATTGTGTGGGGGCCACTCCATTTGTCCTAGAGGGCTGCTGGGGCCACAGGCTCCAACACCCACACTTTCTGTCCTGGCTGATAGACAGTCAGTACAGCCTTTTGGTCATTCCAGGTGTAGGAGAGTAGGATCTGCACTTATGTTGCCCCCACTTTTTTTCTGATGTTAACACTGGTTTCTGGCTATAGTCTGGCTGGGTCCCTGCTAATCAGGGCCCTGGTCTCTGTTCTCTCTAAACAACTTGGAGTGCATACTAGATGAAATAGTGATTGGATACTGTGGTACCTTATGAGTCCCTAGTATATGGTACCCTAGTTACCAAGGGCATAGGTACTTCACAGGCCAACCAGGGGCTGAAGCATGTATTATGCCACCCCTGGGAAGCAGACTAAATCTGACACTACAGGCCTGCTACTGCAGCCTGGGTGAGGTAGTGTTAGCACTCCTCACTGAGGTATAGGTTCCCTATATCTCACCTTACACACACACATATAAACCTATCAGTCACCCCTAAGGCAGGCCCTATCAATCCTGAGGGCAGGGTGCTTGGTTTACAATGTGAGGGGGTGCCTCTGCATGAGCAGGACCCCTCTGCAGCTGGCAGAGTCTATTATCTGCGGCTGTTTGTGGATGTGGTTAAACCATATACTCTTAAGTGCATTATAACCCAACGGTAAATGCTAACTTTGGAATGACTGCACCAAAACAGGTCGTGTTTGGTTCATACCCCCACACCAGTAACTGGTGTGGGATTTTGATCCCACCCTTCTAGAGGGGACAACAAATACCCATGGTGGCAACACGGTAGGTATCTGAAAGAGCCCTGGCATCACAAAATGGATGCCACCAGCACAGACACTGGGATGCCCTCCTGCTGCTGACTGAAACTCAGTGGAGGAGGCTCAACAATAGGCATCCTGTCACAGGGAGGTGTCACCATCTTCCAGACAGGATTTAGTGTATTGGGGCTGGGTGGGTGCACTCCTAGAGTGCTTTGAAGTCCAGCACTGGTGGAGCAGTAGGCTCCTCTGTGCAAATGGCAGCTCAAACCGGTTCAGGGGCTACCTGTCCCTGCTCTGGTGTGAAACTGGACAAAGGGAAGTGGGTGTAACCACCCCCTACCCTGACCCTCCCAGAGGAGTGGTCAAAAAGCTAGTCCCTCCCTTTCTTTAAGTATAAGATAGGGAACCCTTGCCATTGCAAACTAGATATCCCTGGACGACTCTTCACAAGAAGAATCCTGGCCCTTCGATGTTCCACTACCTTTGGAAGACGGAAGAATCTCACTTGGAGTCAAGGAGTGACTCCCCGGTTTGGCAGGCACCAAAAACTCCCGCCGGAGTCTGAAGTCCCTGCAGCCCCAAAAGTGGATTTCCTGACTTCGACGGCCATTGTGAGTCCCCAGCAGAGCTGAGGCGAGCGGACCCCACGAGTGACGAGGAACAACAATACCCGGGTCCCGTGCACTATTGTCAAGTGCAACCCCTTCGACATTCTACAAACTTGTGCATTGGACCATTTTTGGCCCAATGCTCCAGCAGGTTTTGCAGTGAAAATCAGAGGCCTACCCCATCCCGAGTGACTGTGGGCTCCTGTAAAGCATTTCCTCACGAGGCATCTTTGCGATCCCTTGCCCATTGGCTTGTGGGTCCCCTGAAGACTTCCTGATCAAAACAAAGGGCTTCCCTGGTTGCTCCAGGCATGCCCTCACTTACCCTTGCTGGGTAAGTCCCTCAGACCTTGCTGGTCTGCACCGCTGACTTTATTCACTTTCTACAAGACTTGCTGTTGCCAAGGCTTGTTGACTCCAATCCGGTTGCCGGCACCTCAGTAAGCTGCAGACGTCATGGGACACTCCGAATCCAGCTGCTGGTCATCATCGATGCCTCCTTGTCCTCGTGAGCGAAGAGTCCAAACACCCTTGACCACCTGAAATCACCCGACTTCCGTGGGTACCCATCTTCCTGGCCCCGGGTCACTGGCAAGTGACTGTGAATACTGTCCCTTCTGCTTTTAGGTCATCTTCATCTTGAATCCAGCCTTGGATTCCACCGGACACTTCTTCAGTCTTCGCAAGCAGCAAATCTTCTTTGGCTTCCATAGAAAACAGCGACGCAACCCGACACCAAAAGACACCTATGCATCCGGCTTCCCTGGGTGAGGTAACTTGTGCACTCTGGTGCCCTAGTGTGTGTTGGCCCTCGAATTACTTACCTTGTAAGTGTCTTGCTTGTAGACTTCCTCAAAGTACCCTAAAACTTAAAAAAAAATCCAACCGCGACTTGCTCCATTGAAATCAATAGGGAACCCGCGGCTGTGTTCTCACACTGCACGCGTCTCCCGTGGGTCCTTTACTTACCTGCTTCTGCTGCATTAGTGAAGCCCCAGCGATTCTACAGGCCCTAGGCCTTGTCCCTCTGCAAGTCGACTTTCCTAAACCTCTTTTTTAGTATATGGTCTGGTACGCCCCTAGGGCCCCAGCCATATTTGTGCTTAACTTATTGTGAAACGTTGATATTTGAATGTGTTCCTGACATATAATCTCATAAAGAGATTAGTAGAGTATGTCTAGAAATAAATACATATATATTTGATATATATACCTGTGTGGTGTCCTTTCATTTGGTAATTGAAGAGATAAGGTAAAACAAGCTGCTTTACATTCCTCAGAGACTTGGCCTCAAGGCTGCTCTCCACAGCTACCACTAGGATAGCTTTCTTTAAAAGGTTGTCTTGAACCCATCTACCATAAGAGTCAAATTGGACTGGTGCAAGGTGGCCACTATAACCAGTGACCAGCATATGCGAGTCCAACTTCTCACACCAGGCTCTTTGTAATTCCTGGCTAGCCTCAAGGTTTTTGGTTGCCTTTTTCATATACTCAGCCATCCTGGAGCGGAGACCAAGTACATATGTGAGAAGGTGGCCTGATATATGATGTCCACTAGTTCTAGTGGGCAACTTGTATCAGTCCAGACAACCCCTTATGGTGAATGGTTAAAGACAACCTTTATTGAAAGCTAACCTAGTGGTAGCTATGGAGAGAAGCCTTCCGGCTAAGTCTTGAAGGAATGTAAAGCAGCTTGTTTTACCAGTCTATAATCTCTTGAATAATCAAATGAAAAGACAAACATACCAGGTATATATTTAAAATATATGTATTTAAGATAAAACACAGCCCTCTAGTCTCTTTATGAGACTGGAGTTCGATGTACATTGTTTACAAGTTAGCAATTATCAGTAATAGCACAAATACACGTTTGGGCCCTAGGGGCATACCAAACCATATACCAAAAAAACGGTATACGAACCACGACTTGGATAGACACAAGGCCTAGAGCCTGTAGAATCGCTAGGACCCCAAGGAACCACCCAAGGTAGTGACACAGGGGACCCACGGGGATTGTATGCAGTGTGAAAACACAACCACAGATTCCCGTTATCTTCTATGGGCAATGTCGCGGTTGGAAATGTAAAGATTAGGGACACTTCTAATCGAGTCAGGACCAAACCCTTTCGGACCTAAGGGAGCACCAGAGCTACTTGAGTTACCTCACCCAGGGAAGCCAGGTGCATAGGTGCCTTTTGGTGTCTGGTTGTGTCGTCGATTTCAATGGAAGCCTGCAAAGAACTGCTGCTGCCATGAAGAGGAGAAGTGTCCGAAGAGATCCAAGCCTGTATCTAGGATGGAAGGAACCTGAAAGCAGAGGCGACAGAGTCTGGGTCACTAGCCAGTGACCAAGAGCAGGATGGACCAATGCCCACAGATATTGGGTGCTTCAGGTGAGTTGATGGGTGTCTTGGGTGCTTCAGGTGAGTTGATGGGTGTCTTGACTCTTCAGCCACGAGGTCCAGGAGGCGTCGACCTGATTAGCAGGGCCACAGCCAGGCTAAGGTTGAAAAACAGTGAAACACCAGCAAAAAGTGGGGGTACCCATGTGAAGCAGATTCTACTCTCCTACAACATAGTCCACAATGTCCTGTTTGGGGGCTTCAGAGGTAACTCCCATCCTTCCGTAACCAGACACAATGGACCCTTGACAGGGTGACCAATCAAAAGTTCAAAAGGGCTGTAGCCAACCCACTTTTGAGGCACCAAGGCAGGGCAAGAGTATGTCCCATCTTCGCCTAAGCTTTTCTGGGAGCCCTTCAATCATGCCCTTTAAGGTTTTGTTGAACCTTTCAAATAAACCATTGCACTGTGGGTGATAGGGTGTGGTGAACTTGTAGTTCACTCCACACTCCTTCCACCTAGCAGTCAAGTAACTAGACATGAAGTTTGCATCCCTGTCAGATACTACCTTCTTAGGAAAGCTTACTCTTGAGAATACACCCAAGAGAGCTCTTGCCACCACAGCTGCTGTAGTGGTCCTTAGCGGAATTGCTTATGGGTACCTGGTGGCATGGTCCACCACCACCAGTATAAACCTGTGCCCAGATGCTGTCTGAGGATCCATGGGACCAACAATGGCAATCCCAACCCTCTCAAAGGGGACCCCCACCACAGGTAGTGGTATCAGGGGGGCCTTTGTCGTTCCACCTGCCTTGCCACTGGCTTGACAGGTCACACAGGAGCGACAAATCTCCTTAGTGTCTTCAGACATGTGGGGCCAGTGAAAGTGAGGGACAAGTCTGTCCCAAGTCTTGTTCTGGTCCAGGTGTCCTGCTAGGGGAATATCATGGGTTAGTGTCAATAGGAAACCCCTACACTTCAGAGGTATAACCAATCTCCTGGATGCACCAGGCTTGGGGTCTCTACTCTGAGTAAAGGAGTCCATCATCCCAATAAACTTTATGGGTGCCACTAGCATTCCCATCAGCCTCAGCAGCGGCTTGCTTTCTGAGGGGTTCAAGAGAGGGGCAGGTTTTCTGCTCCTGGCTCAGATCAGACCTGGAAGGGCCCCCTGTCCCCAAGAACTCAACCTGGTCAGGTTCAAGCTCCTCTGGGACAGTTCCTTCTTTAGGCTCAAGATCTTCTCCCTGAGGAGACTGATCTCCATTCTGAGTCAGGTGGGAAGGCACTGCCTTAACCCTACTGCTCCTCTTCTTGGGAGGCACCTGGTCTATTATTCAATAATCCAGGGCCTGTTCAATTTTAGACATTTTGGCCTGTGACCTAGTCACAGCAAAGACATGAGCAGGGATCCCTAACATTTCTGTATGTGTCCTGAGCTCTACTTCAGCCCAAGCTGAAGTCTCTAGATCACTGCCAAGCAAGCACTGTACTGGTAGGACTGCACTTACCACAATCTTCATAAGGCCAGTTACCCCTCCCCAGGAGAAGTTAACAACTGCCAGAGAATGGTCTGTTCTGACATTGCTAGCATTGGTCACTTGGTACATTTCACCAAGTATAATCTGCCGTGATCCACAAGATCTTTTGTCACCATTGTGACACTTGCTCCTGTGTCCCTGAATGCCAAAGCCTCTTTTCCATTTATTAAAGGCTGTTGTCTGTATTTGCCCAGATTACTGGGGCTCACAAAAGGGGACATATCCATGCCCCCATCACAGACTAGAACATCCTGAGTGGGAACTCTGGCTAGGCCAGAGTCCATCTCAGAACCCAGGGTTATTAACCTTACTACACCCTTATTCTGAACATTACCACCACCACCAGTTGTAGCTGTACTAGGGGGAACAGTTGCCTTAGGGGCAATGGTGGCTGGAGTAGATTATTTGGACTTGGTGCAATCACTGGTCCAGTGAGTTTTCCGTTTACAAATTTTGCACCATGGTTTCTTTTGGCCTTTTCCCTTGTTAGACTGTGGATCCCCACCTGAAGAAGATTTTTGGGCTCTTGTGAAGACTTAGTCTTTACCTTTCTCCTCACCCTTGCCAGAGGTTTTAGGATCTTGCTTCTTGGGTTCACCACCTTGGTTCTGTACCTTCCGCCTCACCCTGGTTCTGACCCACTTGTCTGCCTTATTTCCCAATTCTTGGGGAGAGGTTAGATCTGAGTCTACCAGGTACTAGTGCAACAGCTGATTTTGACAATTACTAAGGATCTGCTGTCTCATAATCAAATTGTATGCTCCTTGATAGTCATGCACTTTACTGTCAAGTAACCAACCCTCCAGAGCCTTAGTAGCACAATCTACAAAGTCTACCTAGTCCTGAGTCTGTGCCTTTTGGGTATCCCTGAACTTTAACCTGTATTGCTCAATGGTTAGGCCAAACCCATCAATTAAGGCACTCTTCAGACTGCTGTAATCATTTGACTCCTCCTCTCTAACAGTGAAGAGCTTATCTGTACCTATGTCTGCAAAGGAGAGCTATAAATTTGCTGCCCACTGCTCCTGGGGGACCCTTTGTTCTTTACAGGCCCTTTCCAGTGCAGTTGTCCATTTGTGGATGTCATCCCTACTCTGGTAGGGAGGGACAATCTTATTCAGGTTTCTATGGTTCAACCAGGCCCCTTCAATAATAGTGTGCTCCCCGGTGGTACTGTCCCAGTTCTGTACTGGCTCCCGCATGGTGGGTAACCTAACTTGCTGCATAACTGTCCCTACTGGTGCTCGAGCCGCCTACCCGTGCCAACATGGCTAGGCCTGGCCTGTCCACTACGGGTGCAAATTCAAACTCTCTGGTCTACCCCCCTAACCTCTCCAAAACCGCCTCAAAATCCTTCAAGCACACCACCCTGAAAAAACACCCTGAGACACTAATCTCTGACCTGCGTCACAGCGCAGACAACGGAATAGTCATTAATGACCTCATCTTTTACTCTAGAAGCACCTCTGCCTTGCGCAAAACATTCACTCACCACCTCAATGTACGTGCTACTAAGAACATTCCATTTGGCACTAAGCTAACTATAGCACCCTCCCCAACCCTGCGTGCTGACCTCACCATCACTCTCTACAAAAACTGCATCATTCTGATCCAAGCCTCACCCAAAAACCTGTATAAATTTGCAGACCTATTTACCCTCCTCAGAAACCATATGCACCACACTTGTAGGGTAGCTAACTCCTGCCTTAACGAGCCCTCGCCCAGCCCTTCCAGCCCAACCAACATGTCTAGCCACCCACAAACCCTTCTAAGATCTTCCTACTCTGGCCACCCTAACCGCTCCAGCACGTCTCCCGGTCACAACAGAATCACCTCTAAACCTTTGGTCCTCTCCCTACCAGCTCCCCAAGCAGACCATGTCACTGGTACATCTCCACTGACCTACGATACAGACCGCGCTCCCCTTTCCCACACCGTTGAGTCCTCAGTCAGCCCATCCTGCATGGCCAGCCACTCTGAAACCCCCCTTAGGTCCCCCTTCACTGTCCACCCAAACCACGCCAGCACGTCTCCCGGCCCCACCACCAGTATCACTCCTAGACCTCGGGTCCCCCCTCTACTAGCTCCCCAAGTAGACTTTTTCACCGGTATGCCCCCAATGACGTACAATACAAGTCCCGCTTGCCCTTCCTGCCCCCAATCGAACCCACAACGGGACTCCAATACAGATCGTAGAACTTACTACACTGGCCGTACTAGTCGTCTCCCCCTATCACCTACTCTCGCTCTCAGAACTGCTCCCGAACCAATGCCCCCTGCCCTCTAGCACCCCTTGCTCATAGGGACATCGATTCTCTTCACACCAGAGCCGCCAAACTAACCCAGAGCATGCACGCCTCCATCCTACAGCTAATGAACCTCCTCTACCTTGCCGAACTCTCCCTCGCCAAACATATGCCCCGTCAAACGCCACCCCCTGCATCTACCTGAACTTACTAAACAACCTCTTCCGCAATCCTGGAGACATCGTCGCTCCCGTATGCACCCATGCCACCTCTCAGAGGAAGAAACACATGCCCTTGACCTTTCCTACAACCCCTGCTCTGCCACTCCAAGCCCACTAGATCTCACTGAAAGGGAAATCCTTGCCATCCTCCAAGACTATAACTCCATCCCAGCTATCCTTCATCCATAGAAGCAAAGGCTGAACACGCCATCTGCACGGTCACTATCAACTCCAACAGACCAGCTACCCTCTGCAACAGAACTATGGTCAAGAGTAACCTAGCACCTGTTCGCCTGTCTGCCCAGACTACCGAACCTCCTTCCAAATCCCCTCTATCTGGTCTTTTAATTAATTGCCGGTTGGCAGCTAAGCATGCTGCGGATATTGCTGATCTTATCCTTCTCAAAAAGTTCGACTTAGTGATCCTCACGGAATCATGGCTCAGCGAATCCTCATCTCCATACCTGGACCTCCTAGTCCCTCCCAACTACATCATCACAAGGTTAGACAGACAATCCAACAAGAAAGGAGGAGGCATCGCCTGCATCTACTGCTCTAACCTTCTGGTCTCGGAACTTCTAGCGGACACCACCGAATCCTGCAAATACCTTGCCCTCGCTATTATCAGCAACTCCACCCCACTGTGCAACCTGCACATCTTTAACCACCCCCATGCAAGGCAGACGCCTTCACTGACCACCTCATGGAAATCATCACAGCTAGGTGTTCCAATAATGCCAATGATATTTTCCTAGGTGACTAACTTGTTCTGGGACGATACTAAGGATTCTCATGTCAACTCCATCAAGGACCTCCTGGCCGATCAAGCCCTGACCCAAGCCTGCTCACTACCAACTCATGCAAAAGGGTCCACTCTGGACTGGATTATCTCCAAAGAATCAACAGTCAAGGTTATCTCTATAGACCCATGCGACTGGTCTGACCACCACGCCATCACCTTCCTCCTACCTGACACCCACAAGTCCTGGGCACCACAACTGATGATTCTGAAACGCTGGGTCAGAGACAATCTGGATCTGGACCGCAGGGAACTCGAGGCACGCTGCAAATCGGACCATACCCCTCGCATATCACATCTGTTAGCGGCCTCAACAAACACTACTCTGCAACCATCTCGAACATCCTGGACGACCTTACCCCTCTAAAGCTTAAAAGAACCCAAATCAAAGACAGAAACCACTGGTTCACCAGATCCCTTAACAACAAGAGGAGAAACCTCCGACAATCTGAAAGATCCTGGAGGCAACACCCCTCCACCGCACATCTAAAACTCCTCCGCCAGGCCAGAAATACCTACAACAGGAACATTCTCAAGTCAAAAAAATGAGTTTTTCAGATCTGCACTAGAGAAGGCCAAGAACAGTCCCCACAAGCTCTTTGAACTGGTCAAACACCAAGCTAATAAATTGGCCAAAACTTCAAAAGAAACCCCTAAGTCTCTTATATCCTCAGAGGAATTCTCCTCCTTCGCTCATAAAATCTCAACCTTTGGAAACAAACTCAAAGCCATCACATTCCCTCAAACACCTCTTGACCCGCCTCCTCCATCCATGTCGCCCCTACAGGTTTCACCCAAAAACCATGCTCACTGGTCTGACTTCAAACTCTATGACGACGACGTGTCCAAAATCCTATCCTCCCTAAAACCCAATAACCATTTTAATGACCCGCTCCCTTCCAACTGCCATCGCCCAATCCGTTATTCCTAGCTGGACTACAATAATTAACACCTCTCTATGGCAGGGAATGTTGCCAGACCCTCTAAAAGCCGGTCAAGTCCTTCCCATTCTGAAAAAGCGGTCGCTGGATCCAGCCTCCCCTGACAACTTCAGACCTTTCTCCAACATCCCCCTCTTAGCCAAAGTGATGGAGAAATGTGAGCAGCAGCAGCTAAGTCAACACATCAACAACTTCCACCTACTGGACAACTTCCAATCCGGATTCAGACCAGGGCGCAGTACTGAAACCACTATGCTCCACATCGTGGATGACGCTCTCCAAGCTCTCGACCAAGGCAAAACTTGTCTCCAAATCCTCCTGGACCAATCCTCGGCCTTCGACACGGTCAACCATGTAAAACTACTCGAACACCTCAAACTCCGATGGGTTTGGTTGGCACTGTTCTAAAATGGTTCAGATCCTTCCTCCAAAACCGGTCCAAGAGATTCCTCGTCAACAGCATCCTACCATCACCATCCCCAGTCACTGTTGGAGTTCCGCAAGCTTCAACATTGTCCCCCACCCTCTTCAACGTTTACCTGGAACCGCTTACCGAAGTTCTACGCACTGTTAATATCTCCTATCATATGTACGCTGATGACACTCAGATCTACATCAAAACCTCATCTCTCGAAGAGATCCTCTCCCTGAACGATGCTTTGGAACACACCGTCGAATGGCTTGCATCCAATCAACTCAAACTTAACGCAAAGAAAACTGAATTTCTCCTGATCGCCCCACCCAATACCAACCCGGAGATTAAATCATGGATTAAGGCTATCACAGCCTTGAATTGCCCACCGACCATCGTGGACTCTGCCAAATCCCTGGGAATCACTCTCAACAGCAACCTGAACATGCGTGACCACATCAACTCAATGGCCAACTCAGCCAGATTCCACCTGAGCTACCATAGGAAATTGAACCCCTTCCTCGACACACCCGACCTAAAAATGACAGTCCAAGCACTTGTCATATCTAGACTGGAGTATGGCTGTTCTACCCTCTCGGGTCTACCTAAGGTCTCCCTGGCACCTCTAAAAGCATGCCTCAATGCGGCCGCCAGACTACTCACCGGCACGAGGAAATTTGACCATATTTCCCCGCACTTGAAAGCTCTCAACTGGCTCCCCTTGGAGGCAAGAATACAGCTCAAAGTAGCATGCATCACACACAAAGCCATATACTCCAACTCCCCTGCATATCTGAGGCAGAAACTTGTGATCTTCGGAGGAATCAAACTCCCAATCGGCCAGAGACCTCCTGCTCCAACCCACACGCTTTCGGGAAAAAAAAAAAAAAAAAAAAAAAACTTACAATCGAGCCTTCTCCGGGGCTGCTCCTAGAATTTGGAACTCTCTCCCTCCTGATATCAGAAGAATCCCCTCTCTGTCTCGCTTCAAAAAGTATGCCAAAACATTCCTTATGGGCACATTTCTTGCTTAAACGTGCCTCCATCTCCACTACAGCCTTGATCTACAGCCATCTACTGCCTCATTTTAGATTATCCACCTCACCCCTGCAGAAATGTGGGACCTGTCACGAACACTGATTAACGCAATCTATAATTATGTTATGTCATCTTGAGTACTTGGATATTTAATCTGCAAATACGTGCTCTATCTCCCTTATGTATACTGCACCCTGCCCTCTTCTACTCGATCCGTATCTGGATGATGATATGCCTACTCTGTACATGCCTATGTTTCTCTGTAAAGTGCTCTGATACCTTAACAGGTCAAGTTTGCACTCTATAAAACACATAAATAAATAAATAATAAATATAACATCTCCCCATCTCTAGGGATGTTGCTGCCATGATGGGACTCTAGTCCCACCTTTTTCGTAGCTCTGTAGAGCAGTAGGGCCTCCCTATCTAGGACTACCTGCTTTCTTCTGATTTCAAGCTGAGCTTCCTCATACTTAAGAAGTCTCTCCCTTCTCTCCTGAGAGGTTTCCCTCCTATGAGAGGAGGTTGAGGTCCCTATAGATGAACCAGAATGGTTAGACTCCACAGAGGGAGATCTTGACCTTCTAGGCCAACCACCAACTCTCCCAGGAGGGACAAAGGGGTCCATTTTGGTCCTCTCCATCACTTTCTAGGGGAATTGGATTTTCTAGGTCCAGATCATTGCTCTTTGCCTGGCCAGCCTCAGAGGTCAGGTCATGGGGAGTTACACCCCTAGGCCTTTCCTCAGGTGCTGTCCCACCCACTCAGCCTAACCCTTCAGATCCTAAAGTTCTGCTAAGGTCATCCAGCCTGAGCACCTCTATGAAATTTTGGGTGGTTGGGATTTTGCCTGTCTTCAGTTTCCTAGCTGTGCATAATACTCTCAGTTCCATGAATGGGAGGTTATCATACTTGGAAACTAGAAGACCATTTGCTTCTGGCAGGGACCCACTGGTTCCTGGCCTTGAAGACATTACTGGTGTGGTATGGTGTATTGCAATACCTACTCTAGTGTGGCCTACTAAACACTCTGAGTTGTAGAAAGGGAGTGCTAGACCTTACCATGCAGCTCTAAATTCAGTAGAATTTACTGTATTCTAAAGCTTATATAATATGTACCTAGGGTACCTTTAGTGGTTTTCAGTTAGTCACTCAATTGAGATTATCAGGTAAAACAATAGCAAGCTGGAATCCCACACGCTGCACACCAATGTGAGAAGTTAGCCTGATATATGCTGTCCACTAGTTATAGTGGGCACCTTGTATCAGTCCAAACACCTTATTGGTTATAGATTAAAGCTATCCTAGTGGTAGCTATGGAGAGCAGCCTCAGGCAAAGTCTTGTAAATGTAAAGCAGCTTGTTTTACCAGTCTAATCTCTTGAGTTCCTAAATGAAAGATATTCACACCAGGTATATATATAAAATATATGTATTTATTACTAAATACACCCTCCTAATCTCTTTATGAGACTAGAGGTCAAAACACATAAGTTACACTTCAATAATCACAGTAAAATAGCACAAATACTCGTCAGGCCCTAGGGGCGAGCCAAACCATATACTAAAATAGTGGTATAAGAACCACGACTTAACTGGACACAAGGCCTAGAGCCTGTAGAATCACTGGGACCCGAAGGAACCACCCCAGGAAGTGACACAGGGAACCCACAGGGCCGTGTGCAGTGTGTGAACCTAGCCGCAAGCTCTCGTTAGCTTCTATGGGGAAAGTCGCGGTTAGAGTTTTAAAGATTAGGAAACTTGGAAATGAGTCAGGACCAAACCCTTTTGGACTTAGGAAGTTCTAGGGCTAACACCCACGGGAGCACTGGAGTACTTGTGTTACCTCACCCAGGGAAGTCGGGTGCATGGGTGTCTTTTGGTGTCGGGACGCGTCGTCGATTTCAATGGGAGCTGGCGAAGAAGTGCTGCTGCCGTTAAGATGTGAAGTGTCCGAAGAGATCCAAGCCTGGATCGAAGATGAGAAGTACCTGAAAGCAGAGGGGACAGAGTCTGGGTCACTAGCCAGTGACCAGGAAGGCGATGGACAGATGGCCACCGATGTTGGGTGATTTCAGGTGAAAGAGGGGAAGCTTGACTCTTCAGACACGAGGACCCGGAGGTGTTGAGGACAACCAGGTGCTGGATTGAAGCTGTTCCACGAAGGATGTCGAGTGCTCCAGCGTTGGTGCCCGGATTGGACACAACAAGCCTTGGCAACAGCAACCACGCAGAAACGAGAAAGATGCGTCGGTGCAAACCAGCAAGGTCTGAGGTTCTCACCACTTGGTAGGGAGTCGGGGCACATCAGGAGCAACCAGGGAAGCCCAGGGAAATTCAAAGTTACCCCCTCAGGGACCCACCAGTCAACGGACCAGGGATCGCAAAGGGACCTAGAGACAAAACACAAAATGGCGGCCCACGGGTCACTCAGAATGACCAGGCAACAATATTCGGTGGCCTTAGTGCTTGATGTAGGGGCTACAAGTCAGCCCAAGCACGACTTCAGGAGATGTTGAGAAGTCAATGCACTTGCAAAAGTGCACAGTGACCAGGAGTTCCAGTTCTACGCTACTCACGAGGGCTGCGGGACTTAGCTTTGCTGGGGACTCAGGTCGGCCTCTGAGATGTTGGAAATACTCTTCCTGGGCTGCATATACTTCGGAGTCTGGCGGGAGCTTTGCAAATGCAGACCGGCAAATTGCTTCATTGGTGCCTGCCAAGCATGGGAGTCACTCCTTGACCCCAAGGGAGATTTCCTCAGTCTTCTGGTCTTGAGCAGAGAGTTGAAGGTCCAGGACTTGGCTTCAGAGTTTCGTCCAGGGTAATCTAAAGTTCTGGTTACAGAGGTTCCTTACTTATACCTAAGGAAGGGGTTGGACTAGCTCTGGGGACCCACCTTTGGGAGGGTTTGGAAAGAGGGATGGCTACACCCACTTCCTTTCTCCAGTTTCACGCCAGAGCAGGGGCTGTAAGCCCCTGAACCGGTCTGAGCTGGACTATGCACAGGGACAGCAAATGTGCCCCCAGTGCAGGACTTCAAAGCACTCAGAGAGTGCTCCCACCCAGCCCCAATACACATAATCCTGGCTGGGAGGTGGTTACACCTTCCTATGACAGGAAACCTATTGTACAGGCCTCCCCTGCCAGAGTTTCGGTCAGCAATAGGAGGCCAGACATGTGTCTGTGGCTGCAGCATCCATTTTGTGATGCCAGGGCTCTATTAAGTTTCTACCGGGTATACCAGTGCTGCCATGTCTCTCCCTCTAGAAGGGTGGGATCATACTCCCACACCAGTTACTGGTGTGGGGCTATGACTCCAATGTGTTTGACACCAAACATGACATGTCTCACTTTGGAAACAGAGAAAGGATGTTGGTGCAGACCAGCAAGGTCTGGGGGACTCACCCAGCGAGTGTAAGTCGGGGCACGTCTGGAGCAACCAGGAAAGCCCAATCATTAGAGGAGTCGCCTTTGTGGGGACCCACTAGCCAACGGGCTAGCGATCGGGAAGGAGCCTTGAGCGGTCACACTTGAAACTGGGCCACGGGTCACTAGTGGAGTGGAGGCCAGAAATCTTCGGTGCAGGAGGTGCTCAAGGCTGGGGCTACTCGGAGACCAAAGCACAACTTCGAGAAAGACCAGGAAGATGATGGATCAGCAAAAGATCACGGTATCCAGGGGTCATGGTTCCACGTCCCCCACGATAGCCACGGGCCTCAGCTTTGCTGTGGACTCAGGGTAGCCTCAGGAAAGTCTGCAAATCCACATCTGGAGATGCAGAGACTTCGGCATCCGGTGGGAGCTTCAGAATTGCAGACCGAAGAGTTGCTTTTTTGGTGCCTGCCAAGCAGGGAAGTCACTCCTTGACCCCAAGGGAGATTTCTTCAGTCTTCTAGTTGAAATAGAACGTCGAAGGTCCAGGATATATGTTGCAGAGTTCCGTCCAGGGTAATCTAAAGTCTCAAGGACTGGTTTTCCATACTTATACAAAGTTTGGGGGTTGGACATAATCTAGGGACCCACTTATGGGAGGGTTTGGAAAGAGGGGTGGTTACACCCATTACCTTTGTCCAGTTTCGCGCCAGAGCAGGGGCAGGTAGCCCCTGCAACTGGATTGAACTGGACAATGCACAGGGACACCAAGTGTGCCCTCAGTGCAGGACTTCAAAGCACCACAGAGTGCTCCCTCCCAGCCCCAATACACATCTGCCTGTCTGCAGCAGGAGGCCAGACCTGTGTCTGTGGCAGTGGCATCCATTTTGTGATGCCAGGGCTTTAGAAAGTCTTTATCAGTTAAATCAGTGTGAACATGTCTCTCCCTCTAGAAGGGTGGAATGCTACCCCCGCCGCCAGAACTGGCGGGGGGGATTAGTATTCCAAAGCGTTTGACACAAAACACGACATGTTTCCATGCAGCCAGTCCAAAGTTAGCATTTACCGCGAGGTTATAATGCACTTAAGAGTATATGGTCAGGCTGCACCACAAACAGCATCAGAGGAGGTACTCCGAACGCTGCAGAGGGGCTCTGCTCATGCATGGGCACCCTCTCACATAAAAACCAAGCACTCTGCCTTCCGGATTGTTAAGGCCCGCCATAGGAGTGACTTATAGGTTTAATATGTGTGTGAAATGGTAGGGATATAGGTAGCCTATACCACAGTAAGCAAGCACCACCTTACCGAGGCTGCAGTAGCAGACCTGTGGTGTCATTTTGGAGTGCTTCCCAGGAGTGGCATAATACATGCCTCAGCCCCTGGTAGGCCTCTGAGGTACCTATGCCCTAGGTACATAGTATACCATATACTAGGGGCTTATAAGGCACTCCAGAATCCAATTAGAAATGTACCTAATGTACATGGAAACCATTTAGAGAGGACGCAGCTAGGCTGGGGTCCCGATTAGCAGGGCCACAGCCAGACAAAGGTCGAAAAACAGTGAGACACCAGCAAAAAGAGGGGGTAACCATGTGAAGCAGATCCTACTCTCCAACACAACCCCCCCAAACGCAGGGACATTAAACTAACCTTGACAAGTTGAGTCCTCATGTTCTAAGTGGAAATACCTAGAGAGTCCATCTGCATTGGCATGGTTACTCCCAGTCTATGTTCCACTGCAAAGTCCATCCCCTGTAGGGAAATGGACCACCTCAGCAGTTTGGGGTTTTCACCCTTCGTTTATTTTAGCCATAAGAGGGGCTTATGGTCTGTCTGAACCAGGAAGTGAGTACCAAACAAGTATGGCCTCAACTTCTTCAGAGCCCAAACCACAGCAAAGGACTCCATCTCAATGGCTGACCAACGTTTCTCTCTAGGGGTCAGCCTTCTGCTTATGAAAAGCTACTGGCTGATCCTGACCTTCATCATTCTAAGGCGACAGTACAGCCCCTACCCCCAATTCAGATACATCTGTTTGTACAATGAACTTCTTGGAGTAATCAGGACTCTGTAGAATGGGAGCAGTGCACATGGCCTGCTTCAGGTCATCAAATGCCTTTTGACAGCTAGCTGTCCACTGAACCTTTTTGGGCATTTTCTTAGAAGTTAATTCATTCAGGGGTGTCACTATTGATCCAAACCCCTTGACAAATCTCCTATAGTACCCAGTCAGGCCTAAGAAGGCTCTCACCTGAGTCTGGGTGGTTGGAGCAACAGTCCATGATGGTCTGGATTTTGCTCTGTAGTGGTTGAACCTGGCCTCCACCTACAAGGTAGCCCAGGTACACAACCTGACTCTGCCCTATCTGGCACTTGGTGGCCTTGATAGTGAGGCCTGCCTTTTGCATGGCCTCCAAAACATTCCTTAGGTGGACGAGGTGATCCTCCCAGGTGGAGCTAAAGACAGCAATATCATCTAGATAAGCTGCACTGTAGGCTTCCAGGCCTGTGAGAACTGTATTCACCAACCTTTGGAAAGTGGCAGGTGCATTCCTCAAACCAAAGGGCATCACCACAAATTGGTAGTGCCCACTTGGGGTCAAAAAGGCTGTTTTTGGCTTTGCATCATCAGCTAGTGTGATCTGCCAGTAGCCAGCTGTCAAGTCAAATGTGCTAAGGCTGAGGCAAAAGTATCTATAAATCTGCCCTTGGAATTGGATGAGCAGCAGTCCTAGTGACTGCATTGAGACCCCTGTAGTCCACACAAAGCCTCATCTCTCTTTTCCCACCACTGGTGTGAGGTTTTGGCACAAGGACCACTGGACTAGCCCAAGGGCTATCTGAGGGTTCAATCACTTCCAAATCCAACATTTCCTGGTCTTCTGTCATGATACAGTCCTTGGCATGGTCAGGTTGCCTATAAATCTTATTTTTAATAGGCAGAATGTCCACAGTGTCCACTTCATGAGTGCACCAGGTAGCCTGACTTGGAGTCAGAGAAAACATGTTTCTGAACTGATTGAGTACCTGTCTGCAATCAGATTGCCGCTGGGCAGTGAAGCTGCCTGCCAAGGCCACTCCATCAACTGACCCATCATCAGAGTTCTGTGAGAGGAGGTCAGGGAGTGGGTCACTCTTCCTCCTGTCCCTCATCAGTAGCCATGAGCAAGCCCATGTCAGCCCTTTCTACATATGGCTTTAGCGTGTTGACAAGGAGAACCCTGTGGGAACTCCTGGGAGTTCCTAGGTCTACTAAGTACGTAAACTCTCCCTTCTGTTCAACAATAGTGTGGGGTCCACTCCACTTGTCTTGGAGATCTACTGGGGAAACAGGCTCCAACACCCACACCTTCTGTCCTGGCTGATAAACAGTTAGTACAGCCTTTTGGTAGGCCCAGTTGCAGGGGCTACCTGCCCCTGCTCTGGCGCGAAACTGGACAAAGGTAATGGGTGTAACCACCCCTCTTTCCAAACCCTCCCATAAGTGGGTCCCTAGATTATGTCCAACCCCCAAACTTTGTATAAGTATGGAAAACCAGTCCTTGAGACTTTAGATTACCCTGGACGAAACTCTGCAACATATGTCCTGGACCTTCGACGTTCTATTTCAACTAGAAGACTGAAGAAATCTCCCTTGGGGTCAAGGAGTGACTTCCCTGCTTGGCAGGCACCAAAATCACTAGCCTCAAGGTTTTTAGTTGCCTTTTTCATGTACTCAGCCATCCTGGAGCGGAGACCAAGTACATAGTCCACTATGTCTTGCTTTGGGGGCTTGAGAGGTAACTCCCATCCTTTCTTCACCCAACACAATGGACCCCTGACAGGGTGACCAAACAAAAGTTCAAAGGGACTGTAGCCAACCCCCTTTTGTTGGCACCTCCCTGTATGCAAACAAAAGGCAGGGCAAGAGAATGTCCCATCTTCGCCTAAGCTTTTCTGGGAGCCCTTTAATCATGCCCTTTAAGGTTTTGTTGAACCTTTCAACCAAACCATTGCATTGTGGGTGATAGGGTGTGGTGAACTTTTAGTTCACCCCACACCCCTTCCACATTGCCCTTAAGTAACCAGACATGAAGTTGGTACCTCTGTCTGATACCACCTCCTAAGAAAAACTCACTCTTGAGAAAGCAGGGGAATCACTCCTTGACCCCAAGGGAGATTTGAAACATTGATATTTGAATGATATTTGAATGTGTTCCTGACTTCTAATCTCATAAAGAGATTAGTAGAGTGTGTCTAGAAATAAATACATATATATTTGATATATATACCTGTGTGGTGTCCTTTCATTTGGTAATTCAAGAGATTATAAGGTAAAACAAGCTGCTTTACATTCCTCTAAACACTTAGCATTAATGGCTGCTCTCCACAGCTACCACTAGGATAGCTTTCTTTAAAAGGTCGTCTTAAACCTATCTACCATAAGAGTCAAATTGGACTGGTGCAAGGTGGCCACTATAACTAATGACCAGCATATGCCAGGCCAACTTCTCACACTAGCTCTATGACCCCTCCTATGGGAGGGTCAGGGGAGTGGGTGGCTACACCCACCTCCCTTTGTCCAGTTTCGCGCCAGAGCAGGGACAGGTAGCCCCTGAACCGGTTTGAGCTGGCATATGCACAGAGGAGCCTACTGCTCCTCCAGTGCAGGACTTCAAAGCACTCTAGGAGTGCACCCACCCAGCCCCAATACTCTAAATCCTGTCTGGAAGGTGGTGACACCTCCCTGTGACAGGATGCCTATTGTTGGGCCTCCTCCACTGCGAGTCTCAGTCAGCAGCAGGAGGGCAGCCCAGTGTCTGTGCTGGTGGCATCCATTTTGTGATGCCAGGGCTCTTTCAGATTTCTACCGTGTTTCCACAGTGGGTACATGTCGTCCCCTCTAGAAGGGTGGGATCATACTCCCACACCAGTTACTGGTGTTGGGGTATGATTCCAAGTTGTTTGACACCAAACGCAACATGTCTTGATGCAGTCATTCCAAAGTTAGCATTTACCGTTGGGTTATAATGCACTTAAGAGTATATGGTTTAACCGCATCCACAAACAGCCACAGAGAATAGACTCTGCCAGCTGCAGAGGGGTCCTGCTCATGCAGAGCCACCCCCTCACATTGTAAACCAAGCACCCTGCCCTCAGGATTGATAGGGCCTGCCTTAGGGGTGACTGATAGGTTTATATGTGTGTGTGTAAGGTGAGATATAGGGAACCTATACCTCAGTGAGGAGTGCTAACACTACCTCACCCAGGCTGCAGTAGCATGCCTGTGGTGTCAGATTTAGTCTGCTTCCCAGGGGTGGCATAATACATGCTTCAGCCCCTGGTAGGCCTGTGAAGTACCTATGCCCTTGGTACCTAGGGTACCATATACTAGGGGCTCATAAGATACCACAGTATCCACTCACTAGTGCATCTAATATGCACTCCAAGTTGTTTAGAGAGAACAGAGAGACTGGGGCCCTGATTAGCACGGACCAAGCCAGACTATAGCCAGAAACCAGTGTTAACATCAGAAAAAAAGTGGGGGCAACATAAGTGCAGATCCTACTCTCCTACACAACCCCCCCCCCCAAACGCAGGGACACTAAACTAACCTTGACCAGTTGAGTCTTCGTGTTCTAAGTGGAAATACCTTGAGAGTCCATCTGCATTGGCATGTTGGGTCCCAGGTCCATGTTCCACTGTATAGTCCATCCCCTGTAGGGAAATGGACCACCTCAGCAGTTTAGGATTTTCACCTTTCATCTGTTTGAGCCATAGGAGGGGCTTGTGGTCAGTCTGTCAAGTATGGCCTAAGCTTCTTCAGGGCCCACACCACAGCAAAGGCCTCCTTTTCTATAGCTGACCAACGTCTAGGGGTCAGCCTTCTGCTTATAAAAGCTACTGGCTGGTATTGACCTTCATCATTCAGTTGAGACAGTACAGCTCCCACACCCAGCTCAGAATCATCTGTTTGGACAATGAACTTTTTTGTGTAATCTGGACTCTGTAAGATGGGGGCAGTGCACATGGCCTGCTTCAGGTCATCAAATGCCTTTTGACAGCTAGCTGTCCACTGAACCTTTTTTGGGATTTTCTTAGAGGTAAGCTCATTTAAGGGGGTCACTATAGATTCATATCCCTTATCAAACCTCCTATAGTACCCAGTCAGGCCTAAAAAGGCACTCTGGGTGGTTGGAGCTCCCCATTCCATTAGGATTTGGATTTTGCTCTGCAATGGTTGAACCTGGCCTCCACCTACAAGGTGGCCCAGGAACACAACATGACTCTGCCCTATCTGGCACTTGGTGGCCTTGATAGTGAGGTCTGCTTTTTGCAGGGCCTCCAAAACATTTGAGGTGGACCAGGTGATCCTGCCAGGTGGAACTAAAGACAGCAATATCATCTAGATAAGCGGAGCAATAAGTTTCCATACCCGTCAGAAATGTATTCACCAACCTCTGAAAAGTGACAGGTGCAATCTTCAAACCAAAGAGCATCACCACAAAGTGGTAGTGCCCACCAGGGGTGGAAAATGCTGTTTTGGCCTTGGCATCATCTGCTAACTTGATTTGCCAGTGACCAGCTGTTAGGTCAAATGTACTCAGATATTTGGCTGAGGCCAAAGTATCAATGAGCTCATCTGCCCTGGGAATTGGATAGGCATCCGTCCTGGTGACTGCATTGAGGCCTCTGTAGTCAACACAAAACCTCATTTCTTTCTTACCACCCTGGGTATGAGGTTTAGGCACAAGGACTACTGGACTAGCCCAAGGGCCATCTGAAGGCTCAATCACGCCTAGTTCCAACATTTTCTGGACTTCAGTCCTGATACAGTCCCTCACATGGTCAGGTTGCCTGTAGATTTTACTCTTGACAGGCAGACTGTCTCCAGTGTCCACCTCATGGGTGCACCAGGAAGTCTGACTAGGGGTCAGGCTAAACATATGTCTGAACTGCTGCAGAACTTGTCTGCACTCAGTTTGCTGATGGTCAGTGAGGCTGCTTGCCAAAGAAACACCATCTACTGACCCATCATCAAGGTTCTGTGAGAGCAGGTCAGGGAGAGGGTCACTCTCCTCCTCCTGTTCCTTATCAGTTGCCATGAGCAAGCCCATGTCAGCCCTGTCCACATAGTTTAATCTGTTGACATGGAGCACCCTAAGGGGGCTCCTGTGAGTTCCAAGATCCACCAAGTAGGTGACTTCTCCCTTTTTCTCAACAATTGTATGGGGGCCACTCCACTTGTCTTGGAGAGCTGCTGGGGCCACAGGCTCCAACACCCACACTATCTGTCCTGGCTGATAGACAGTCAGTACAGCCTTTTGGTCATGCCAAGCTTTTTGTAGTTCTTGGCTAGCCTCCTCCAGGTTTTTAGTTGCCTTCTTCATGTATTCAGCCATCCGGGAGCGGAGACCAAGTACATAGTCCATCACATCCTGTTTGGGAGGTTTGAGAGGTAACTCCCAGCCCTCCTTCACCAAACATAATGGACCTCTTACAGGGTGCCCAAACAGAAGATCAAAAGGGATGTAGCCAACCCCCTTCTGTGGGACCTCCCTGTATGTAAACAGAAGGCAGGGAAGTAAAAGGTCCCATTTTCGCCTAAGCTTTTCTGGGAGGCCTTTAATCATTCCCTTTAGGTTTTATTTAACCTTTCAACTAAGCCATTATATTGTGGGTGATAGGGAGTAGTGAACTTGTAGTTTACACCACACTCCTTCCACATTGCTTTTAGATAACCTAACATGAAGTTGGTACCTCTGTCAGACATAACCACCTTAGGGAAACCCACTCTGGAGAACACTCCAATGAGGGCTCTTGCCACCACAGGGGCTGTGGTGGCCCTGAGGGGAATTGCTTCTGGGTACCTGGTGGCATGATCCACTACCACCAGGATAAACCTGTGCCCAGATGCTGTTGGAGGGTCAAGGGGACCAACAATGTCAATCCCTACCCAGCACTGTTGCTCCTTACTCAGATCTTCTTGGGAAGGTCCCCCTGCCCCCAAGAACTCAAACTGAGCAGGCTCAAGTTCCTCTGGGGCAGTTCCTTCTTCAGGACCTGCTTCTCTTCCCTCAGGAGGGGAATCTGAGATCTGAGACAGAGGGGAAGGCACTGCCTTAACCCTACTGCTCCTCCTCTTAGGTAGCATCTGGTCCATAGTTTCAGGATACAGAGCTGGTTTAGCTTTATGCATTTTGGCCAGTGACCTGGTCACAGCAAATACCTCTGCAGGTATGCCCAACATCTCAGCATGAGTCCATAACTCCACTTCAGACCAGGCTGAAGTCTCTAGATCATTGCCCAATAGACATTCGACAGGGAGGTCTGCACGGATTACTACTTTCTTGAGGCCAGTTACCCCTCCCCAGGAGCAAATCACAACTGCCAGACTATGGCTGGTCCTGACATTGCTTGCATTGGTAACCTGGTACATTTCACCCAGGATGATCTGCTCAGGGTCCACCAGATTATCTGCCACCATGGTGATACTAGCACCTGTGTCCCTGAATGCCAAAGCCTGTTTGTCATTTATTACAGGCTGCTGTTTGTATTTGCCCAGATTACTGGGGGTCACTAGGAAGGACATATCAATGTCTCCCTCACAAATCAGCAATGCCTGAGTGGGTACTCTGACTAGGCCAGAGTCCACTTCAGAACCCAGGGTCAACACTACTATACCCTTATTCTGATTACCACCTCCAAGAGTAGCTGTACTAGGGGGAACAGTTGCCTTAGGGGCTTGGGTGGTGGTGGTTTGGTCTTTGGACTTTCTACAATCAGAAGTCCAGTGCCCTTTCTGTTTACAGAATTTGCACCAGGGCTTCTTTTGGCCTTTTCCCTTTGTAGACTGAATCCCCACCAGATGCAGATTTATGGGGCCCTTGTGAAGACTTCTGGTCTTTTGACTTATCCCCACCTTTCTCTGAGCCTTTAGGATCCTGCTTCTTAGTGTCACCCCCTTGGTTCTGTGTTTTCTGCCTCACCCTGGTTCTGACCCATTTGTCTGCCTTCTTTCCCAATTCTTGGGGAGAGGTCAGATCAGAGTCCACCAGGTACTGAAGCAACAACTGTTTTTGGCAATTATTAAGGATCTGTTCTCTCATCATAAGATTATACAATCCCTTAAAATCAGTAACTCTACTACCAACCAGCCATCCCTCCAGAGCCTTGGTTGCACAATCTACAAAGTCTGTCCAGTCCTAATTCTGTGCTTTTTGGGTGTCTCTGAACTTCAACCTGTACTGTTCAGTGGTTAAGCCAACCCATCTATTAATGCACTTTTCAGGACATCATAATCATCAGCATCCTCTTCTCTAACAGTGAGGAGCTGGTCTCTACCTTTATATGAAAAGGAGAGCCGTTAGATTGCTGCCCACTGTTTCTGGGGGACCTGCTGTACTTTACAGGCGCTCTCCATAGCAGTTATCCACTTGTGGATATCATCCCCACTCTGGTAGGGAGTAACAACCTTGGACAGGTTCCTATGGTCTGGGATATAATCTCTGATTCTAGGGACACTGTTGCTGCTACCAGGGGGTTCTAACCCCTCTTTCCTAGAAGCTCTCTGGAGCTCCAAGGCTTCTTTATCTAATGCCAACTGCTGGGTCTTAAGGGCAAATCTTGCTTCCTCATACTGTAGCAGTTTGAACATTCTTTCAGTGGAGGTCTCTCTTCTACTAAAGTATGCGCTCCTCTGATGAACAGATTCTCTTCCAGAGTGATATGAGTGGTCAGATTCCCTTGAAGGGGACCTATCCCTATCTTCTACTCTGTCAGTTCTCTTAGGGAGAATTCCTCTGTTCTGATCCTTCTGGATCTGGCCCTTCAATCACAGAGTCCTGGTCATCATGATTTTCATCATCTGACCCAGATACTGTAATTGACCCACTCCCTGATTCAGATCTGTTAGCTCCTAGAGCCAACCTCAGATCATCTGTTGCTAGCAGATCTATCAGGCCTAGTGTGGAGGGACTCTGTCCTAGCTTCAGGTGTCTTGCAACACACATGGCCTTCAGGTCAAAGAAGGTCATGTCCTTATACTGAGGCTGGGTGGACCCACTGGTTCCAACCCTTAAGGACATTCTAGTGTTGTACAGTGCTGTACTACCTACACTAGTTTGTGGCCTACTGATCCGAGCTTGAGCTGTAGCAAGGGTGTGCTATCCCGTCACAAACAGCTCTAAGTTCAGTAGAATGTATTGATACTAAGCTTGACTTTTATATGTACCTCGAGTACCTTTAGTGGTTTTCAGTTAGTAATTCAAATAGAGATTTTCTGGTAAAACAATGGCAAGCTGGAATCCCACATGCTGCCCACCAATGTGAGAAGTTGGCCTGGCATATACTGGTCACTAGTTATAGTGGCCACATTGCACCAGTCCAAATCGACTCTTATGGTAGATAGGTTTAAGACAACCTTTTAAAGAAAGCTAACCTAGTGGTAGCTGTGGAGAACAGCCTTCAGGCTAAGTCTCAGAGGAATGTAAAGCAGCTTCTTTTACCTTATAATCTCTTGAATTACCAAATGAAAGGACACCACACAGGTATATATATCAAATATAAAGAAACAAAGCTAGCGGAATCCCTCTAGGACAGCACTGGATTTTTCGTTACCCCATCATATTTGTAGGTGATGTTTTAAATTCACCCCAAGCGTGCACTCTCGATTAGCACCCGCCAGCACAGTGCTGTTCCAGTCCCTGGAGTCATACATGAAAAAACAGCACGAGATGAACCACCCAAAAGGTACAGTATAATTTAAATCAGTCCATATCCTTTGTGTTTTTTCTTTTCAAAACATTCTTCTTTATTTTTCATTTGTCATATACACATTAAAACATCCAAGACAGCCAAAGCAGCCGACGCGTTTCATCCACCAAGGGACTTCTTCAGGGCGTGAAACTGGTATATCGATATGTGTAATTTTTTCAATTTTAATTCTACAGGAAACACAATTCAAGGTCATTTAACGAGGTAAATATCTCGATTTACGTAAAATAGAATCGTTTATCTGCTAAGTAGCGTCAAAATGTCACATCCTTCCAATATCAATCATATTATAAATTCGTCCAACGATACGAGCAGCAGTATCCAGAAATGCCACTCCTGTCAAGTCGCAACTTGACAGGAGTGGCGTTTCTGGATACGAAGGATGCGGAATCGGGCATCTTAGAGAGTGATACTGCTGCTCTTATCGTTGGACGAATTTATAATATGATTGATATTGGAAGGATGTGACATTTTGACGCTACTTAGCAGATAAACGATTCTATTTTACGTAAATAGAGATATTTACCTCGTTAAATGACCTTGAATTGTGTTTCCTGTAGAATTACAATTGAAAAAATTACACATATCGATATACCAGTTTCACGCCCTGAAGAAGTCCCTTGGTGGATGAAACGCGTCGGCTGCTTTGGCTGTCTTGGATGTTTTAATGTGTATATGACAAATGAAAAATAAAGAAGAATGTTTTGAAAAGAAAAAACACAAAGGATATGGACTGATTTAAATTATACTGTACCTTTTGGGTGGTGCATCTCGTGCTGTTTTTTCATATATATCAAATATGTATGTATTTATTTCTAGACATACTCTACTAATATCTTTATGAGATTAGAAGTCAGGAACACATTCAAATATCAACGTTTTACAATAAGTTAAGCTCAAATATGGCTGGGGCCCTAGGGGCATACCAGACCATATACTAAAAAAGAGGTTTAGGAAAGTCGACTTGCAGAGGGACAAGGCCTAGGGCCTGGAGAATTGCTGGGGCTTTACTAACCCACCCAAGGCAGGTAAGTAAGATACCCACGGGAGACGTGTGCAGTGTGAGAACACAACCACAGGTTCCCTATTGATTTCAATCGAGCAAGACGCGGTTGGATTTTTAAAGTTTTAGGGTACTTCGAGGAAGTCTACAAGCAAGCCACTTAGAAGGTAAGAAATTCGAGGGCCAACACACACTAGGGCACCAGAGTGCATGAGTTACCTCACCCAGGGAAGCCGGGTGCATAGGTGTTTTTTGGTGTTGGGTCGCGTCGCTGTTTTCTATGGAAGCCAAAGAAGATTTGCTGCTTGCGAAGACTGAAGAAGTGTCTGGTGTAATCCAAGGCTGGATTCAAGATGAAGATGACCTGAAAGCAGAAGGGACAGTGTTCACAGTCACTTGCCAGTGACGCGGGGCCAGGAAGATGGATGCCCACGGAAGTCGGGTGATTTCAGGTGATCAAGGGTGTTTTGACTCTTCGCCCACAAGGTCCAGGAGGCATCGACGATGACCAGTAGCTGGATTCAGAGTGCCCCACAAATTCTGCAGCTTACTGACATGTCAGCAACCAGATTGGAGCCAACAAGCCTTGGCAACAGCAAGTCTTGTGGAAATTGAAGAAAGTCAGTGGTGCAGACAACCAAGGTATGAGGGACTCACCCAGCAAGGGTATTTGAGGGCAGGCCTGGAGCAACCAGGGGAGCCCTTTGGTTTGATCAGAAAGTCTTCAGGGGACCCACAAGCCAATGGGAAAGGGATCGTGAAGACGCCTCATGAGGAAATGTTTTACAGGAGCCCACGGTCACTCAGAATGGGGTAGGCCTCTGAATTTCGGTGCACAACCTGCTGAAGGATTGGGCAATAAATGGTCCAAAGCACAAATTCGTGGAATGTCAGGAAGGGGTTGCACTCGACAATAGTGCACGGTACCCAGGTATTGCTGTTCCCCGTCACTCGCGGGGTCCACTCAGCTCTGCTGGGGACTCACAATGGCCATCGAGAAGTCAGGAAATCCACTTCCAGGGCTGCAGGGCCTTCGGACTTCAGCGGGAAAGTTTGCGACCGTTGATTAGAGTTTTTGGTGCCTGCCAAGCAGGGGAGTCACTCCTTGACTCCAAGGGAGATTCTTCCATCTTCCAAAGGTAGTGGAACGTCGAAGGGCCAGGATTCTTGTATTAAAGAGTCGTCCAGGGATATCTAGTTTGCAATGGTAAGGGTTCCCTATCTTATACTAAAAGAAAGGAGGGACTAGCTTTATGACCACTCCTCTGGGAGGGTCAGGGTAGGGGGTGGTTACACCCGCTTCCCTTTGTCCAGTTTAGCTCCAGAGCAGGGACAGGTAGCCCCTGAACTGGTTTGAGCTGACATATGCACAGAGGAGCCTACTGGTCCCCCAGTGCAGGACTTCAAAGCACTCTAGGAGTGCACCCACCCAGCCCCAATACACTAAATCCTGTCTGGAAGGTGGTGACACCTCCCTGTGACAGGAAGCCTATTGTTGGGCCTCCTCCACTGCGAGTTTCAGTCAGCAGCAGGAGGGCAGCCCAGTGTCTGTGCTGGTGGCATCCATTTTGTGATGCCAGGGTTCTTTCAGATTTCTACCGTGTTTCCACAGTGGGTACATGTCGTCCGCTCTAGAAGGGTGGGATCATACTCCCACACCAGTTACTGGTGTGGGGGTATGATTCCAAGTTGTTTGACACCAAACACGACATGTTTTGATGCAGTCATTCCAAAGTTAGCATTTACCACTGGGTTATAATGCACTTAAGAGTATATGGTTTAACCGCATCCACAAACAGCCACAGATAATAGACTCTGCCACCTGCAGAGGGGTCCTGCTCATGCAGAGGCACCCCCTCACATTGTAAACCAAGCACCCTGCCCTCAGTATTGATAGGGCTTGCCTTAGGGGTGACTGATAGGTTTATATGTGTGTGTATGGTGAGATATAGGAACCTATACCTCAGTGAGGAGTGCTAACACTACCTCACCCAGGCTGCAGTAGCAGGCCTGTGGTATCAGATTTAGTCTACTTCCCTGGGGTGGCATAATACATGCTTCAGCCCCTGGTAGGCCTGTGAAGTGCCTATGCCCTTGGTACCTAGGGTACCATATACTAGGGGCTCATAAGGTACCACAGTATCCAATCACTAGTGCATCTAATATGCACTCCAAGTTGTTTAGAGAGAACAGAGAGACTGGGACCCTGATTAGCAGGGACCCAGCCAGACTATAGCCAGAAACCAGTGTTAACATCAGAAAAAAAGTGGGGGCAACATAAGTGCAGATCCTACTCTCCTACAGCTAGTCCCTCCTTTCCTTGTAGTATAAGTTAGGGAACCATTGCCATTGCAAGTTAGATATCCCTGGACGACGCTCTGAAGAAGAATCCTGGACCTTCGACGTTCCAGTACCTTTGGAAGACTGAAGAATCTCCCTTGGAGTCAAGGAGTGACTCCCCTGCTTGGTAGGCACCAAAACTTTGCATCAATGGTCGCAAACTTTCCTGCTCCCGCCAGAGTCCGAAGTCACTGCAGTCCAGATAGAGGATTTCCTGACTTCTCCAAGGGCATCGTGAGTCCCCAGCGACGCTGAGGCAAGTGGACCCCACGAGTGACGAGGAACCGCAATCCCTGGGTACCTTGCACTATTTTCGAGTGCAACCCCTTCACGACGTTCTACGAACTTGTGCCTCCAGCAGGATATCCACCGAAGCTCAGAGGCCTACCCCGTCCCGAGTGACCGTGGGCCTCTGTTGAAGGAATCCTCCCGAGGAGTCTTCGCGATCCCTTGCCAGCCAGCTCGTGGGTCCCCAGAAGACTTTTATACAGAACCAAAGGGCTCCCCTGGTTGCTCCAGGCCTGCCCTGCCTTACCCTCGCTGGGTGAGTCCCTCAGACCTTGCTGGTCTGCACCATTGACTTTCTTTACTTTCCACGAGACTTGCTGTTGCCAAGGGTTGTTGGCTCCAATCTGGTTGCTGACATGTCAGTAAGCTACAGAATTTCTGGGACACCACGAATCCAGCTCCTGGTCATCGTCGACGCCTCCTGGACCTCGTGGCTGAAGAGTCAAGACACCCGTGATCACCTGAAATCACCCGACATCTGTGGGCATCCAGCTTCCTGGCCCCCGGTCACTGGCAAGTGACTTTGAACACTGTCTCCTCTGCTTTCAGGTCTTCTTTCTTCAGAATCTAGCCTTGGATTCCACCGGACACTTCTCCAGTCTTCACAAGCAGCAAGTCTTCTTTGGCTCCCATTTAAAACAACGCCGCCACCCGACACCAAAAGACACCTATGCACCCGGCTTCCCTGGGTGAGGTAACTCCTGCACTACGGTGCTCCGGTGTGTGTTGGCTCTCAAACTACCTACCCTGTAAGTGACTTGCTTGTGGACTCTCCCGAAGTACCCTAGAACTTTAAAATTCCAACCGCGACATGCTCCATTGAAGCCTATTGGGATCCGCGGCTGTGTTCTCACACTTCAGGCGTCTCCCGTGGGTCCTTTACTTACCTGCCTTGGGTGGATTAGTGAGGCCCCAATGCTTCTGAAGGCCCTAGGCCTTGTCCCTTCTCAAGTCATTCTTCTTATACCTCTTTTTTAATATATGGTCCGGTACACCCCTAGGGCCCCAGCCATATAAGTGCTTAAATTGTTGTAAAACGTTGATTTGTGCATATGTTCCTGACTTCTAATCTCATAAAGAGATTAGTAGAGTGTCTAGTAATAAATACATATATATTTTATATATATATATACCTGTTTGGTGTCCTTTCATTCAGAAATTCAAGAGATTATAAGGTAAAACAACCTGCTTTACATTCCTCTGATACTTAGACTGAAGGCTGCTCTCCACAGCTACCACTAGGACAGCTTTCTTTAACAGGTTGTCTTAAACCTATCTACCATAAGAATCGAATTGTACTGGTGCAAGGTGTCCACTAGAACTAGTGAACAGCATATACCAGGCCACCTTCTCACAACTATGCACTGGGACACCAAATGTGCCCCCAGTGCAGGACTTCAAAGCACCAGAGAGTGCTCCGCCCAGCCCCAATACACATCTGCCTGTCTGGGGAGGTGTAAAGGACAGGAAACCTAGTGTCCAGGCCTCCCCTGCCAGAGATTCGGTCAGCAGCAGGAGGCCAGACCCGTGTCTGTGACAGTGGCCTCCATTTTGTGATGCCATGTCTCTAGAAAGTCTTTATCGGTTAGACCAGTGTGTACATGTCTCTCCCTCTAGAATGGTGGAATGCTAATGCTACCCCCGTCGTCAGAACTGGCGGGGGGGGGGGGGGGAGTATTCCAAAGTGTTTGACACCAAACACTACATGTTTCCGTGCAGCCAGTCCAAAGTTAGCATTTACCGCGAGGCTATAATGCACTTAAGAGTAGATGGTCAGGCTGCACCACAAACAACATCAGAGGAGGTACTCCGAATGCTGCAGAGGGGCTCTGCTCATGCAGGGGTACCCTCTCACATAAAAAACAAGCACTCTGCCTTCAGGATTGTCAAGGCCTGCCATAGGAGTGACTTATAGGTTTTACATGTGTGTGAAATGGTAGTGATATAGGTAGCCTATACCACAGTAGGGGGTGCATGCACCACCTTACCCAGGCTGCAGTAGCAGACCTGTGGTGTCATGTTGGAGTGCTTCCCAGGGGTGGCATAATACATGCTTCAGCCCCTGGTAGGCCTCCGGGGAACCTATGCCCTGGGTACATAGTATACCATATACTAGGGACTCATAAGGCACTCCAGAATCCAATTAGAGATCTACCTAATGTACATAAAACTCATTTTAGAGAGGAAACAGCTAGGCTGTGGTCCTGATTAGCAGGGCCACAGCCAGACTAAGGTCGAAAAACAGTGAAACACCAGCAAAAAGTGGGGGTACTCATGTGAAGCAGATCCTACTCTCCTACACCACTTCTCTTGCTTCTTTCTTCATTTCTCTTGCTTCTTTCAGCACCTCTCTTGCCTCTTTCTGCACACATCTCCCTCTTTCTAAACCTCTCTTGCCTCTTTGTGCATCACTCTTGCCTCTTTCTGCACCCCTCTTACCTCTCTGCACATCTCTTGCCACTTTTTGCAGCTCTTTTGTCTTTCTGCACCTCTGTTGGATCTTTCTGCACTTCTCTTGCTTCGTTCTGCATCTGTCTTGCTTCTTTCTATACCCATATTGCCTCTTTCTCCACCCCTCTTGCCACTTTCTGCACCTCTGTGGCCTCTTTCTGCACCTTGCCTGCTTCCTTCTGCACTTCTCTTGCCTCTTTCTCCACTTCTTTCCTCTTTCTGCATACCTCTCTTGCCTCTTTCTGCACCTCTTTTGCCTCTTCCTACACCTCTCTTGCCTCTTTCTGCATCTCTTTCCTATTTCTGCACCTCTGTTGCTTCTTTCTGTACTTCTTTTGCCTCTTTCTGCACCTCTGTTTGCTTCATTTTGCACTTTTCTTGCCTCTTTCTGCACCCCTCTTCCCTTTCTGCACATCTCTTGCCTCTTTCTGCACTTCTCATGCCTCTTTCTTCACCTGTTCTGCTTCTTTCTGCAATTCTCTTGACTCTTTCTGCACCTCTCTTGCCTCTTTCTGCAATTCTCTTGCATCATTTTGCATCGGTTTATTCTTTCTGCCCCTTCTTGCCTCTTCCTGCATCTGTTTTGCTTCTTTCTGCACTCCTCTGTAATCTTTCTGCATCTCTCGGTTCTTTCTGCATCCCTCTTGCCTCTATCTGCACCCATCTCCATCTTTCTGCCCATTTCTTGCCTTTTTCTGCACCCCTCTTGCCTCTTTCTGCACCCCTTGCCTCTTTCTGCACCTCTTGCCTCTTTCTGCACCTCTTGCCTCTTTCTGCACCTCTTGCCTCTTTCTGCACCTCTTGCCTCTTTCTGCACCTCTTGCCTCTTTCTGCACCTCTTGCCTCTTTCTGCACCTCTTGCCTCTTTCTGCACCTCGCCCGCTTCCTTCTGCACTGCTCTTGCCTCTTTCTTCACTTCTTTCCTCTTTCTGCATACCTCTCTTGCCTCTTTCTGCATCTCTCTTGCTTCTTTCAGCAGCCATATTGCCTCTTTCTGCACCCCTCTTCCTTTTTCTGCACCTAAATTCCTTCTTTCTGCCCCGTGTTTCTTCTTTCTCCACCACTCTTGTCTTTGTGCACCTCTGTTGCCTCTTTCTGCACTTCTGTTGCCTCTTTCTGCTCTTCTGTTGCCTCTTTCTGCACTTCTGTTGCTTCTTTCTGCATCTCTCTAGCTTGTTTCTGCCTCTGTTGCTTCTTTCTGCACCCATCTTCCCTCTTGCTGCACCGCTCCTCTCTTTCTGCACCTCTCCCTTTCAGCACCTCTTTTCCTTCTTTCTGCAATTCTCTTGCTTCTTTCTGCAATGTTCTTGCTTCTTTATGCACCTCTTTCCGCACCTCTCTTGCCTCTTTCTGCACTTCATTTGCCTCTTTCTGCACCTCTGTTTGCTTCATTCTGTACATTTATTGCCTCTTAATGCACCTCTCTTGCCTCTTTCTGCATCTATGTTGCTTCTTTCTGCACTTCTCTTGTTTCTTTCCGTACCCTCTTGCTTCTTCCTGCATCCCTCTCCCCTCTGTACCTTTCTTGCCCTTGCCTATTTCTGCACCTCTCTTGCCTCTTCCTGCAACCCTGTTGCTTCTTTCTGCACCTCTTTGTTCTTTCTGCACCCCTCTTACCTCTCTGCACCTCTTGTCTCTGTCTGTGTCCCATATCCCTCTTTCTGCACCTCTTTTACCTGTTTCTGCAACTCTCAGCCTGCTTTCTGCACTTCTCTTGCTTCTTTCTGTACGTCTCTTGCTTCTTTCTGTATGTCTCTTGCCTTTTTATGCACCACTCTTGCCTCTTTCTGCACCTCTGTTGCTTCTTTCTGCGCTTCTCTTACCAGTTTCGGCACCTCTTTTGCCTCTTTCTGCATCTCTGTTGCTTCTTTCTGCACCCCTCTTCCCTCTTTCTGTACTTCTCTTGCCCCTTTCTGCAATTCTCTTGTGTTTTCCATCTTTGTTCCTTCTTTCTTCCCCCTTCTAGCCTCTTCCTGCACCTGTTTTGCTTCTTTCTTCACTCCTCCGTAATCTTTCTGTACCCCTCTTGCCTCTTTCTACACCTCTATTCTTTCTTTATCCTTCTTTCCTCTTTCTGCCCCGTATTTCCACCTCTTTTGCCTCTTTCTGCATCTGTTGCTTCTTTCTGCACTTCTCTTGTTTCTTTCTCCACCACTCTTGCTTCTTTCTCCACCCCTCTTCCCTCTTTCTCCACCACTCTTGCTTCTTTCTCCACCCCTCTTGCCTCTTTCTTCACCTCTCCTGCCTCTTTCCTCACCTCTCCTGCCTCTTTCTGCACCTCTCTTGCCTCTTTCTTCAATTCTTACGTGTTTTGCATCTCTGTTCCTTCTTTCTTCCCCTTCTAGCCTCTTCCTGCACCCGTTTTGGTTCTTTCTTCACTCTTCCATAATCTTTCTGCACCCCTCTTGCCTCTTTCTGCACCTCTATTCCTTCTTTCTGCATCCTTCTGTCCTCTTTCTGTCCCATTTTTTCTTTCTGTACCACTCTTGTCTCTTTGTGCACCTCTGTTGCTTCTTTCTGCACCTCTGTTGCTTCTTTCTGCACTTCTTACTTGTTTGTACCTCTCTTACTTCTTTCTGTATCCATCTTCCTTCTTGCTGCACCTCTCTTGCCTCTTTCTGCAGCTCTGTTGGTTCTTTCTGCAGCTCTGTTGCTTCTTTCTATACCCTTCTTGCCTCTTTCTGCACCCCCTTTCCCTCTCTCTGCACCTCTCTTGCCTCTGTCTGTACCCCAGATCCCTCTTTCTGCACCTCTTTTACCTGTTTCTGCAACTCTCAGGCTGTTTTCTGTAGTTCTCTTGCCTCCTTCTGCCCCTTTGTTTCTTCTTTCTGCACTTCCCTTGCCACTTCATGCACCCCTCTAGCCTTTTCCTGCACCCCAGTTTCTTCTTTCTGCACTTCTCTTGCTTCTTTCTGCACCATTCTTGCCTCTTTCTGCACTTCTCTTGCCTCTTTATGCACCCCTCTAGCCTTTTCCTGCACCCCGGTTGCTTCTTTCTGCACTTCTCCTGCCTATTTCTGCACCCCTCTTTCTGTACCTCTTGCATTTTTATGCACCATTCTTGCCTCTTTTTGCACTACTCCTGCCTCTTTATGCACCCCTCTAGCCTTTTTCTGCACCCCGGTTGCTTCTTTCTGTACTTCTCTTGCTTCTTTCTGTACCTCTTGCTTCTTTCTGCACCCCTGTTGCCTCTTTCTGCACCTCTCTTGCCTCTTTCTGCATCTCTTTTTGCATCTCTGCTGCTTCTTTCTGTACTCTTCTTGCTTCTTTCTGAATTTCTCTTGCTTTTTTCTACACCCATATTGCCTCTCTTCACCCCTCTTCCCTCCTTCTGCACCTCTTGCCTTTTCTGCACCTCTGTCCCTTCTTTCTGCATCCCTCTTTCCTCTTTCTAAACCCGTTTTACCTCTTTCTACACCACTCTTGTCTATTTGTGCACTTCTATTGCTTCTTTCTGCACTTCTGTTGCCTCTTTCTGCACTTCTGTTTCTTCTTTCTGCATTTCTCTTGCTTCTTTCTGCCACACTCTTGCTTCTTTCTGCACCCATCTTCCTACTTCCTGCACTACTTGTAGGAGAGTAGGATCTGCTTCACATGGATACCCCCATTGTTCGCTGCTGTAACACTGTTTTTCAACTTTAGTCTGGCTGGGGCCCTGCTATTCAAGACCCCATCCTAGCTGCTTCCTCTCTAACTTGATTCCATGTACCTTAGGTACATCACAGATTGGATTCTGAGGTGCCCTTATAAGTCCCTAGTATATGGTATACTATGTACCCAGGGCATAGGTACCCCAGAGGCCTACCAGGGGCTGAAGCATGTATTATGCCATCCCTGCAAAGCCCTCCAAAATGGCACGACAGGTCTGCTACTGCAGCCTGGCGAAGGTGATGCATGCACCCTTTACTGAGATATAGGTTCACTATATCTCACCTATCACTACACAAAAATACCTATCAGTCACCCCTATGGCAGGCCTTATCAATCCTGAAGGCAGGGTGCTTGGTTATATGTGAGAGGGTGCCCAGGCATAGGCTGAGCCCCTCTGCAGCCTTCCGAATCTATCCTCGGGGGTTGTAAGTAGTACAGCCTGACCACATACTCTTAAGTGCATTATAACTAAACGGTTAATGCTAACTTTGGACTGGCTGCATGGAAACATGTCCTGTTTGGTGTCAAACACCTTGGAATCATACCTCCACACCAGTAACTGGTGTGGGAGTATGATCCCACCCTTCTAGAGGGAGAGACATGACAGCACCGGCATACCCAGTATCAACTTAAAAGAGCCCTGGCATCACAAAATGGATGCTGCAGCCACAGACACGGGTCTGGCCTCCTTCCGCTGACCGAAACTCCAGCAGGGGAGGACTGGACAATAGGTTTCCTATAACAGGGAGGTGTACCACCTCCCAGACAGGCTGATGTGTATTGGGGCTGGGTGGGAGCACTGAGTGCTTTGAAGTCCTGCACTGGGGCACATGTGGTGTCCCTGTGCACAGTCCAGCTCAAACCAGTTATGGGGCTTCCAGTCCCTGCTCTGGAACGAAACTGGACAAAGGAAATGGGTGTAGCCACCCCTCTTTCCAAACCCTTCCATAGGTGGGTCCCCAAAGTTAGTCCAACCCCTTTCTTAGGTATAAATAAGGAACCCCTGGCAACAGGACTTTAGATATCCCTGGATGAAACTCTGCAACTAAATCCTGGAACTTTGACGCTCTACTCAAGATTAGAGGACTGAAGAAATCTCCCTTGGGGTCAAGGAGTGACTCCTCTGCTTGACAGGCACCAACAAAGCAATTGCCGGTCTGCATCTCCAAAGCTCCTGATGGACTCCGAAGTATCTGCAGCCCAGGAAGAGGATTTCCAGACATCTCAGAGGCCGACCCAAGTCCCCAGCAAAGCTGAGACCCGCAGCCCTCGTGAGAAATGTGGAACCAGAACTCCTGGTCACCGTGCACATTTGCAAGTGCATTGACTTCTCAACGTTTTTTGAAGTCGTGCTTTGTGTACCATGTAGCCCTCTCCCCGAGCACCTTTTGAACCAAAAATAATGGGCCTACACTCCACGAGTGGTCCGTGAGCCCAGTTCTTGCATTTCAGCTTGAGGCTCCTTCGCGATCCCTGGTCCATCGACTGGTGGATCCCTATGAAGGCAACTTTGATTTTCCTTGGGCTTCCCTGGTTGCGCCAGATGTGCCCTGACTCCCCACCATGTAGTGAGTCCCTCAGACCTTGCTGGTCTACAGCAAAGCTTCTTTCTCCTTTCTGCGTGGGTTGCTGTTGACAAGGCTTGTTGTGTCCAATACGGGCACCGATGCTGCAGCACTTGACATCCTACGTGGGACAGTTTGAATCCAGCTCCTGGTTGTCCTCGACACCTCCTGGTGCTCGTGGCTGAAGAGTCAAGCTTCATCTTCTTCACCTGAAATCACCCGACATTGGTGTCCCTGGTCATTGGTTACTGACCCCGACTCCGTCCCCTCTGCTTTCAGGTTATTTTCAATTTCATTCCTGGCTTGGATCTCTTCGGACTCTTCGCATCTTCCGGCAGCAGCACTTCTTTGCCGGCTCCCATTGAAAACGACGATGCAACCCAACACCATTTGACACCTATGCACCCGGCTTCCCTGGGTGAGGTAACTCGAGTACTCCAGTGCTCCCGTGGGTGTTGTCCCTAGAATTTTCTAAGTCCAAAAGGCTTTGGTCCTAGCTCATCAAGTATCCCTAATCTTTAAAAATCTAACAGCGACTTTCCCCATAGAAGCTAACGGGAGCTCCCGGCTGTGTTCTCACACTGCACACGGCCCCCGTGGGTCCCCTATGTCACTACCTTAGGTGGTTCCTTGGGGTCCCAGTGATTCTACAGGCTCTAGGCCTTGTGTCTAGTTAAGTCATGGTTCTTATACCACTATTATAGTATATGGTTTGACGCGCCCCTAGGGCCTGACGTGTATTTGTGCTATTTTACTTAAATATTTTAAGTGTAACTTATGTGTTTTTACCCCTAGTCTGATAAAGAGACTAGTAGGGTGGGTTTAGAAATAAATAGAGATATATATATATCTGGTGTGGTTGCCTTTCATTTAGCCATTCAAGAGATTGTAGACTGGTAAAACAAGCTGCTTTAAATTCTTTCAAGACCTGAAAGCTGCTCTCCATAGCTACCACTAGGATAGCTTTCAATAAAGGTAATCTTTAACCTATCATCAATAAGGGTTTGATTGGACTGGTGCAAGGTGCCCACAATAGTTAGTGGACAGCATGTACCAGGCCAAATTCTCACATTGGTGGCAGCTTGCTATTGTTTTACCAGATAATCTCAATTGAATTGACTAACTGAAAACCACTAAAGGTACCCAAGGTACATATAATACAAGCTTTAGAATACAGTAAGTTCTACTGAACTTAGAGTTGCGTGTCAAGGGCTTAGCACACCCTTTCTACAACTCAGAGTTTAGTAGGCCACACTAGAGTAGGTAGTGCAATACACCACACCTCACTAGTAATGTCTTCAAGGCCAGGAACCAGTGGGTCCCTGCCAGAAGCGGTGGAAATTTAGCGTGCAAACTGAACATTATCTGCGCCATCTTGCCTCTCCCCAGCGCCACGCATAGCGAATGCACGGCCGCCATTTTAGGCACCCCACTCTCTCCCCGCTCATTGTCAATCGCCAGCACGTTCCCCTTGGCGCTGCGAGCATCCCCCGCGCGCTGGCCACCCCCGCTCTCTCATACAGGCCATAAACCCTCTCCTTCTGCGCGACCCTGCTACGGAACCACATCCGACCGACATCCCATACATGGTCATGCCTCTCCTTTGATAAACCCCTTCCTCTGCGCCCCATTGTCTGAACTGGTCCCAGGCCATCACCTAGCCCTGCGGATGCAGTTTATTGCCCCTACTGTAAGGGAAACACCCCACATCAAAGGGATTACAGTAGATCAAAGCCCCTACTCCCTGAGACCCGACCGGTCACACACACCCCCCAGGAATTGGCGGAATACCCTGCTGCGCAATAGCCATCTCCTACTGTGGGTGGGGTGGGAACTTCTACTGTATCTATGTGTGGGATCGGATCTGAACCTGGGGCTTCAGGGGATATTCCCCCATACATCAAGGGAATCTCAAGAATGTACTATGTGTAATAAAGCAATAAACCTGTGTATAAGAGACCAGGTCTCAGAGATGCAGTTAGAGCACCTCGTGACGATACCTTGCTGTCTGATCTGATGTGTTCTGCTCCGACGGAATAAAACTTTGTTTCCTGCCTTCCAGTCTCCGGCGCCTGCCTCTTTCATTGGTAAATTATCGAGTGGTATGAGAGGCGATTACCGCCGGGCAAATACTTGAAAGGTTATCGACTGAAACTGGCGCTACCATTTAACAATTGGCGTCCCAAACGTGGGGCCCATCAGCGACACGTGGATCCAGTGGGAGAGGTCCCGACGACAGAGTGAACGACTGCAACGATCGGGAGAGCTCCTGCCCAATAGACCCTCGTCTGGCAGCCGATCATCCGAACTTCACTGGTTCCGAGCAGACCTCTCTCGAGTGATCTACGGTCCTGACTGGGAACCATCAGGAGTGCCGCGGCAAATACGGAGAGTAGAGGACGATCGGGCGCTGGAGGCGGAAGACGAGAAACTGTCCACGCGGTCCGGGTAAGGTCGTGATACACGACAAAATGCGAAATAATTGATTGATTGTTTAAAGCTTTGGAAATACTAGTATTGCTCATTGATTGTGCTCATTGATTGTTCTCTTTGAGATATTCGCTGTCTACAAACGGGGAGGAGTAGAAATACTCTCTCTCTCTCTCTCCCTTTGCAGATAGTGAAGGGTAGGTAACGCAGACTTTTGTCCCCGTTGAAACCCGTCGTGCCTATCTTTATCTCCCCATTGATTGATTGTCCGAACATTGATTGTTTTGGAGAATAGTGCTTTTTGAGATATTCTCTGTTTGCAAATAACGTAGAATAGGAATATTCTGTCTAGTCTTTGCAAATAGTGAAGGGTAGGTAATGCTGACTTTTGTCCCCGTTGAAACCCGTCATGCCTATCTTTATCTCCCATTGATTGATTGATTGATTGTCCGAACACTAGTTGTTCGATATTGGTTCTTTGGAGGTATTCTCTGCTTACAAATAACGAGGAATAGAGATATTCTGTCTAGTCTTTGCAAGCAGTGAAAAGATAGGTAGTGCTGACTTTTGTCCCCGTTGAAACCCGTCATGCCTATCTTCTCCCCACTGATTGGTAGTTGGTTCTGCCCGGACCGCTTATTAGAGGTGAACCATCCGGCTCCACTGGAGGGCACCCCTAATAAGGACATGTTCACTAAATATGGACTAGTCGCTGTAGCTTATACCAAGCTACGGCATAAATATACAAAGAAGGACCCCGAGAGTCAGTGGCCACTGATGGGATCCTTCGACGACCATAAGATGGAAGCGCTAGAAATAGCTCTGCGTAGCAATAAGACGACGCCTACTATGCTTGACAGTATCGGCATGTGGCGCAAAGAAGCAACGCAACGGAAAAAGAGGGAAGAAGTAAAAGCAGAAAAGGAATTACGAAAGGCAGCTCACCTTGCCGCTAGAAGGTTAGAACAAGACATAAAGGAGAGAAGGGAAACTAAACTAAGACAGGAGCCCGAAACCTCAGGCCAGTATGCTGTTAGGACCCCTTCTCTGCTCTACCCTGAGTTGTCCTCCAAGCAGCGAACGAATGACGAATTACTGTTAGGTCCCCCGATCATTTACATGCCCCCTCCGTATGCACCCTCCCAATCAGTAGTGCAACACCCACAACCCCCGAACACGAGCGAAAGCAGTACAGGGGCCTCGGTCCTCACGGCCTCCGCGCCGGCCGAGCCTCCTGTGCTGAACACAACGTCGGCTATAACGTTAGACGACCCAGAGATGAGAAAGAAAGCGTCCACCAGAATGAATCGGCTAGCGAAGGATGAACGAACAGGAATCGACAAGATAGTAAAGGCACTGGTAGGATCCTTTTTGACCTTACAAAAACTAAAATTACGCTAGGAGTTAGCCCTTTGTGGGACATATGAAACCAAGGGAAGGAGTCAAGCTCACGGTCGAGACGACCACGAGGTAGCCCGACTCCATTACTCTCGCTACCTAAACATGTCTGCCCTACTGCCCACCCCGCCCAATAAGCATGACAAAATCCCGCACAAACACAAGCCTGCTGGCACCCACCATCGACGTCACCAAACTAGGGCTAGATCGCGCACAATTGGGCTATGTTATTTTTCCGATTGCACAGTAACCTCCTTGTGCTCGTCATCAGATTGCAAATATGTACAAACACTCCAGCGAAGTAGTATAGTTATAACATTTTAATAACTTATAAGATATAACAAACACACCAACAGGGTAAACAGGTTAAAACACGTTTTAAAACAACTATTTACATGACAGTCTGCTGCAACCTCCATCCCAAAGCCTTAACGTCCACGTGACACCGTCCTCGCCTCTCCTTCCTCGAAATTGCAACATTGGCCTGTTTTGGGCGGTTCTTTTAGTCGGCTTTGGGCTATAAAAGCCATGCAAAAATCCATTGACCTCAGTGGCGGACGACTGTGCGAATAGGCCGGAGGCTATACGAAGCGCCGAAGTTCTGGCAACCCCAAGGCGGAGCCCGCCACGCTGTGCGGGCCTTTCCGCATTCTCTTCTTCTTTCTTTAATGAGGGCTGATGCCCTGGCGGGGGGAGGCGACGCAGACGGGCCTCCCCCACCTCCCCAGGTGGAGGCTCGCCAGCAGATGAGGAGGCCCCAACCGTCTTTTTCATCGGTCTGCTGGATCGCACCCTGCCACGTCGTGTGGATCCTCCCATTCTTTTCTTCTTCCTTCAATAACGGAGGGGTGCCCTGGCCGGGGGAAGCGACGCGGACGGGCCTCCCCCACCTCCCCAGGTGGAGGCTCGCCAGCAGATGAGGGCACCCCAACCGTCTTTGACTCGCCGGCCAGCTAAGCTGCACCCAACCGTCTTTGACTCGCCGGCCAGCTAAGCTGCACCCAACAGTCTTTGACTCACCGGCCAGCTGAGCTGCACCCTGCCGCTGCACACGACCACCGGACAACAGCCCAAGCACGGGTTCACCAGGATCGCCACTAGCTCCCGACGCGGGGAGTGGGCCCCCGCAGCAAGGTAATCGGGGACCCACCCCGGTGGTGATACCATCCAAACTGCTGTCGTCACTGCTACTGGAATCACCCCGGTGGCAGTACCATCCGAACTGCCGCTGTTACTGCTGCTGACTCCTCTCCGGTGACTGTACCGAAGAGCTGCTGCTACTGCTGCCCTTGAACTCCGGCGGTCGACTCCTCCGAATCCAGGCCTAAAGCCCACCGTGAGACAATTCTGGACTCGAAAGCTTGTCTGCTTGGGCATGGGCCCCACCCTTGACAAGATGCTCCCCTCAGCCTTGCAGAATCGGCCGGAGTCATTTGACACTCGACTCGACTTCCGGTAAGGACAAACCGCCGCCATTGCTCTTTGCCCCGGACGGCAGCCACCTTGCCTCCGCTTAGTGCAGTGAGAAAGACTGGTTCGAAGCATTGGCGGAAGAACCCGCCTCCTGCCCCGCCCCAAGAACGAACCATGGCATTTCTACGGGGTCGCAGTGACGCCATGCTGACGCAAAATTGACGCTAACGAAAGTTCTCGAACTACTGAAAGGGATTCTGGTCCAACAGCAAATTCATGGAAAGACTTAGACTGTACTCTGGCCCGACCTCGCCCCAAGATGGCGCCGATGTAGGAGAGGCCTACACACCCTTGTGGCGTCCCAGTTACGTGACATTTGTGTTAAACAGATATATATATATATATATATATATATATATGTGCGATGCTTCCACACATGATGGTCGGGGAGGGGCGGCAAGGGAACCAATTTTATGCCGTAGTAGCGTTGCTCATGACACTCGACGCCTCCCCACCACGTGGCCGGCCTGAACGGTTGTAGGCCCGTATCTTGTATGCTGACATTGTTTTAAATAAAGGGTCTCTTGAAAGAATTACGGAATCAGTGCCATGACTAATCACATAGGTTGATAGAGATTTCTTCATTTGAATAAATGATTGTTACCCCCAAGCAATAGAAAACAGATAATGCAGTCCCCATTTGCCTGAATCTTTTTGATTAACGGAATTTGTACCCATCACACCTATCTTTTTCCAAGAGTTGTTAAACCATGGTCAACCATAGCTCAGGGTATATGCCGAACGCAAGGTATGGTATCTTGCACCCTAATACACGACCGATTGAGAAATGCATATATGACAAGGGAACCCGAATTTAGGAAATGAAATAAATTAGAGCATCTTTGTCTCGAACAAAGAGAATAATAGGTCTGTGGTATCACCCATTCCTGCGACTAGCCTGGTACGTGGTAAGTAGAACTTTTTCGTGTCTGCGCGCGCTGGGGTACTTTGAATACTGCACGTCCCCTCCCCTCTTTTTCCCCTCTATAGGTCACAACGAAGCTCCGACTGAAGAATGAAGTGGACATGGACCGCACCGAGTTCAATATCAGGGAAAATTTAGACAAACGTTGTGAGATAGTGCGTGTAGTGCAGACCACCATTGAGAACATAAGAAACTGTATGCCATGATTGTGCGTGTGTGCTATGATTACACGGTATAAATGTGTGTGCATCTCATGCTTAGGTCACTTGGAGAGAGCGTCACTGTATGATTGAAATGCTCACCATCGATCAAAGGGAGGAGAATACAGGGTCCGACACCCCCTAGGATAAACTACAAAATACTGAAAGTACGCAGCATGCATAGGAAAGGAGGACAGGAAAGGAGAGGTCCCGATGCTCAACGTAGCCCTGAGCCTCCATCTTAAGTTTCTGCACTTGATGCATGTACTGTCACACCCTATCCGGCATTTGTGTGTACGTGATCACCGAATTTATGTCTTTTCCCCGCTTGTGTTTTCTTACATGGAACAGACCCATGCTACTCCATGTTGTGTGTGCACCAAGTGGCCTATTTTCTTACCCATGTCTCTCTCGTTTTGTGTCGTATGTATGCCAAATAGCCTACTTGATGCATCTCTCTCTCCCTCTCTCCCTCTCTCCCTCTCTCCCTCTCTCCCTCTCTCCCTCTCTCCCTCTCTCCCTCTCTCCCTCTCTCCCTCTCTCCCTCTCTCCCTCTCTCCCTCTCTCCCTCTCTCCCTCTCACCCTCTCTCCCTCTCACCCTCTCTCCCTCTCACCCTCTCTCCCTCTCACCCTCTCTCCCTCTCTCCCTCTCTCCCTCTCACCCTCTCACCCTCTCACCCTCTCACCCTCTCACCCTCTCACCCTCTCACCCTCCCTCCCTCTCACCCTCCCTCCCTCCCTCCCTCCCTCCCTCCCTCACTAAAAAGCCTTCTTACCCTCTTTTCTGTTTGAATAAATTAATGACACATACCTCCTCGGTAAGTGTGTAATTGGCCTGGAGCACGGTGGTGTTCGAACAAATTGACTGAAACAAAACGACCGTACTCTGCCACGTTACTACCTCTCCTTTCTACAAATATTGAGCTTAATTGGCTGAGAAAAGAAAGGACAGGTAAGACGACTGATGTCTCCCAATTTGGCCCTCATCACGGGGACTATATGTCAGTGGTTTCCGTTTTTCAGAGCTTTAACAACCCCATCTCCACCGCCCAGAATTACCCCCGCCCAATTACCCCGAAATAGAACGTCTAAAGCACCCCGTCCTCCCAAGATAACCCCAGCCCTATACTAGCCGCCTCACTAATAATACATCGCCTAAACTGTTAAAGGGTTACCTATTGTCGCCAGCAAAAATAATGCTTAGCTTATGTTCCTCCCCGAAATGGATACTCGTGAACCCGTGACAGTAGCACCTCGCACTATCTTTTCATAAACTTAGCAGTCCTCGGAAGGAAATATATATTAACAAAACTTGTGTTGAGACGAACGAGCCTCTGCCGGAGAAGCCGGTTCGAATTTTTAATAGACTAGAAGGTTGACAGATGTCAGGCTTCCTGCAACCAGTATCGGGCGCAGGAATCGGCACCTAGGGGGCCAGACGATGGACAGGGACACCCACAGAAACTTGCACCACAGCAATGATTAATAGATTAGTAACGCACACACTAACATCAGAGTTAAAAGACACCAATCATGCAGCAACCGATAAAAACATGTCCGCAACTACTCGGTGGTTGGGAGAGAGGATGAAGTATGTAAATGTCTTCCCTGCCAACTCTCTAAGACTTTTGTTTCTTGTACCCATTTAAAGATAACGTGCTGCCATCGGAAGGGAGGGGTCGGACGTGACGCACAGCCTGGCTGCAGACCTTGGAACATCTATGACATCGACCAAGGGGGAGGCTACGAAGCAAAAGGGCGTGGGACGAGACACCATTTTCAGGATGATAAGCGCGAGGGGCTACCTCGAGGCCCCCTGCCCACCGACCAGCGTGCCTGAAGTCTCAACCCGTCGGGCCCGATTGATGGGCCCAGTGCTGGAAGATTCTGCTCCCCTTGGTCCACATTTTTGATCTGATCCCACTCCACCCCCTCTTCCCTCGGCGTCCCGAAGCACGTCACACCCTTCTCTCTCTCACCATCTTTTATATGGATTATGAATCTGACCTACCCACAGAAGAACAAAAGGCAGGTACCCTGTCTCAAAGTACCTATGGTGAACTGTGTTAAGGAACAGGGCTGTGATCGGAGAACAATGAATGATCACACCCTGCAACGTGAGAAATTGGATTTGAGCTGGACCTTAGCTCCACCGCCGGTGCTCAACAGTGCCAACGAAAGAAGAACAACAATGAGAGCTTACCAGTGATAGCTCTTTATAAAAAGGACACTGGAAAGAAGAACCCATGTCAAAGTCGAAAATCCTCTCCCAACCACCTTTTTATACTAACTATCTTCTTATCAAGTTTTTATGGTGTTGCATCAATCACTTCCGACTGTACACTGAGAAGTTAAGGAAATGTAACTTTGTATAGTAACATCCATACAACACCAGCCATGTACACGACTACACTGTAACTCTGTATGTACTACCTCCTCGCCTACTTTATCACCTGTAAATAACTATAAGCAAATGTGTCAGATTACTCCTGCATGCCCTAAAAACTCTGTACCTTTAAGGAATGTACGAAAGACATTAACGATATTATAGCTGAAGGTTAACGAAGAATAAATGACGGCCAGGCAAGCTGGCGAGATATGTTAAAAGGGAGGACTGTGGAAATTTAGCGTGCAAACTGAACATTATCTGCGCCATCTTGCCTCTCCCCAGCGCCACGCATAGCGAATGCACGGCCGCCATTTTAGGCACCCCACTCTCTCCCCGCTCATTGTCAATCGCCAGCACGTTCCCCTTGGCGCTGCGAGCATCCCCCGCGCGCTGGCCACCCCCGCTCTCTCATACAGGCCATAAACCCTCTCCTTCTGCGCGACCCTGCTACGGAACCACATCCGACCGACATCCCATACATGGTCATGCCTCTCCTTTGATAACCCCCTTCCTCTGCGCCCCATTGTCTGAACTGGTCCCAGGCCATCACCTAGCCCTGCGGATGCAGTTTATTGCCCCTACTGTAAGGGAAACACCCCACATCAAAGGGATTACAGTAGATCAAAGCCCCTACTCCCTGAGACCCGACCGGTCACACACACCCCCCAGGAATTGGCGGAATACCCTGCTGCGCAATAGCCATCTCCTACTGCGGGTGGGGTGGGAACTTCTACTGTATCTATGTGTGGGATCGGATCTGAACCGGGGCTTCAGGGGATATTCCCCCATACATCAAGGGAATCTCAAGAATGTACTATGTGTAATAAAGCAATAAACCTGTGTATAAGAGACCAGGTCTCAGAGATGCAGTTAGAGCACCTCGTGACGATACCTTGCTGTCTGATCTGATGTGTTCTGCTCCGACGGAATAAAACTTTGTTTCCTGCCTTCCAGTCTCCGGCGCCTGCCTCTTTCATTGGTAAATTATCGAGTGGTATGAGAGGCGATTACCGCCGGGCAAATACTTGAAAGGTTATCGACTGAAACTGCCGCTACCATTTAACAAAGCCAATATGCTTCTTCCCTCCAAGTATGATAACCTCCCATTCTTGGAATTGAGAGCATTATGCAGTACTAGGAAACTGAAGACAGGTAAAATCCCAACACCTCCTGGAGGTACTCAGGCTGGATGATCTCAGAAGACCTATAGGGTCTGAAGGGGTTGGCAGAGTGGGTGGGGCAGCATATGAGGAAGGGCCTAGGGGTGAAATTCCACATGACCTGACCTCTGATGCTGACAGGAAGATGACAATGATCTTGGCCTAGACAATCCAGCTCCCCTGGAAGATGAGGAGGAGGCCCACAATGGTCCTCTCTTTGTCCCTTCTGGAAGTGTTGGTGGTGGGCCTAGAAGGTCTAGATCTCCCTCATTGGAGTTTAACCATTCTGGTTCATCCATAGGGACCTCTATCTCTGCTCATAGGAGGGAAACCTCCCAGGAGAGGAGAGAGAGAGGGACTGTTGAATGGTTCATCCATAGGGACCTCTATCTCTGCTCATAGGAGGTAAACCTCCCAGGAGAGGAGAGAGAGAGACTGTTAAAGTATGAGGAAGCTCAGCTTAAAATCACAAAACAGCAGCTGGCATTAGAACACGGAATCCCTAGAGCTCCTGAGAGCTAGAAAAAAGATGGGACTAGAGTCCCATGGTGGCAGCAACTTCCCTATTGTTAGGGAGAGGTCTCATGAACATAGATACCTAAATAAGATTGTCCCTCCCTACCAGAGTGGGGATGACATCCACAAATGGATCACTGCACTGGAAAGGGCCTGTAAAGTTCAAAGGGTCCCCCAGGAGCAGTGGGCAGCAATCTTATGGCTCTCCTTTGCAGACAAAGGTAGAGATAAGCTCCTCACGGTTAGAGAAGAGGATGCTGATGATTATACCAGTCTGAAAAGTGCATTGATTGGTTTGGGCTAACCACACAATATAGGTTAAAGTTCAGAGATACCAAAAAGGCACACAATCAAGACTGGGTGGACTTTGTAGATTGTGCTACTAAGGCTCTGGAGGGTTGGTTACTTGGCAGCAAAGTGCATGACTTTCACTGATTGCACAATTTGATTATGAGGGAGCAGATCGTTAATAATTGTCAAAACTAGCTGTTGCACCAGTACCTGGTGGACTTAGATCTGACCTCTCCCCAAGAATTGGGAAAGAAGGCAGACAAATGGGTCAGAACCAGGGTGAGGCAGAAGGTTCAGAACCAAGGTGGTAACCAGAAGAAACAAGATTCTAAGAACTCTGACAAGGGTGGGGAGAAGGGTAAAGACCAGAAGTTTTCAAAAGGTCCCCAAAAATCTTCTTCAGGGGGTGAATACCAGTCTAATAAACCGAAAAGGCCAAAAGAAACCATGGTGCAAAATCTGTAAACAGAAGACTCACTGGACAAGTGATTGTACCAAATCCAAAGACTCAACTCCAGCCACCATTGCCCCTAAGGCAACCATTTCCCTTAGTACAGCTGCAATTTGTGTTGGTAATGTTCAGAATAAGGGTGTAGTAGGGTTAACACTGGGTTCTGAGATGGACACTGGCCTAGTCAGAGTTCCAACTCAGGCTGTCCTAGTCTTTGATGGAGGCATGGATATGTCCTCCTTTGTGAGTCCCAGTGTGAGAAGTTGGCCTGGCATATGCTGGTCACTAGTTATAGTGGCCACCTTGCACCAGTCCAATTCGACTCTTATGGTAGATAGGTTTAAGACAACCTTTTAAAGAAAGTTATCCTAGTGGTAGCTGTGGAGAGCAGCCTTCAGGCTAAGTCTCAGAGGAATGTAAAGCAGCTTGTTTTACCTTATAATCTCTTGAATTACCAAATGAAAGGACACCACACAGGTATATATATCAAATATATATGTATTTATTTCTAGACACACTCTACTAATCCCTTTATGAGATTAGAAGTCAGGAACACATTCAAATATCAACGTTTCACAATAAGTTAAGCACAAATATGGCTGGGGCCCTAGGGGCGTATCAGACCATATACTAAAAAAGAGGTTTAGGAAAGTCGACTTGCAGAGGGACAAGGCCTAGGCCTGTAGAATCGCTGGGGCTTCACTAATGCAGCAAAAGCAGGTAAGTAAAAGACCCACAGGAGACGCGTGCAGTGTGAGAACACAGCCGCAGGTTCCCTATTGATTTCAATGGATCGAGTCGCGGTTGGATTTTTAAGGTTTTAGGGTACTTCGAGGAAGTCTACTAGCAAGCCACATACAAGGTAAGTAATTCAAGGGCCAACACACACTAGGGCACCAGAGTGCACGAGTTACCTCACCCAGGGAAGCCGGGTGCATAGGTGTTTTTTGGTGTTGGGTCGCGTCGCTGTTTTCTATGGAAGCCAAAGAAGATTTGCTGCTTGCGAAGACTGAAGTGTCTGGTGTAATCCAAGGCTGGATTCAAGATGATGACCTGAAAGCAGAAGGGACAGTGTTCACAGTCACTTGCCAGTGACGCGGGGCCAGGAAGATGGATGCCCACGGAAGTCGGGTGATTTCAGGTGATCAAAGGTGTTTCGACTCTTTGCTCATGAGGACCAGGAGGCATCGACGATGACCAGCAGCTTTATTTGGAGTGTCCCACTGTATCTGCAGCTTACTGAGGTGTCTGCAACTGGATTGGAGCAAATAAGCCTTGGCAACAGCAAGTCTTGTGGAAAGTGAATTAAGTCAATGGTGCAGACCAGCAAGGTCTGAGGGACTCACTCAGCAAGAGTAAGTGAGGGCAGGCCTGGAGCAACCAGGTGAGCCCTTTAGTTTGATCAGAAAGACTTCAGGGTACCCACAAGCCAACGGGCAAGGGATCGCGAAGACGCCTCGTGAGGAAATGCTTTGCAGGATCCCTCGGTCACTCGGGATGGGGTAGGCCTCTGATTTTTGTTGCACAACCTGCTGGAGGCTTGGGCCACAAATGGTCAAAGCACAAGTTCGTAGATTGTCGTGATGGGGTTGCACTTGACAATAGTGCAGGGTACCCGGGTATTGCTGTTCCTCGTCACTCGTGGGGTCCACTTGCCTCATCTCTGGTGGAGACTCACAATGGCTGTGGAGAAGTCAGGAAATCTACTTCTGGGGCTACAGGGACTTCGGACTCCAGCGGGAAAGTTTGCAACCGTTGATTAGAGTTTTTGGTGCTTGCCAAGCAGGGGAGTCCCTCCTTGACTCCAAGGGAGATTCTTCCATCTTCCAAAGGTAGTGGGACGTCGTAGGACCAGGATTCTTCTTGTTAAGTGTCATCCAGGGTTATCTAGTTTGCAGTGGCAAGGGTTCCCTATCTTATACTAAAAGAAAGGGAGGGACTAGATTTATAACCACTCCTCTGGGAGGGTCACGGTAGGGGGTGGTTACACCCACTTCCCTTCGCCCAGTTTCATGCCAGAGCAGGGACAGGTGGCCCCTGAACCGGTTTGAGCTGGCATATGCACAAAGGAGCCTACTGCTCCCCCAGTGCAGGACTTCAAAGCATTCTAGGAGTGCACCCACCCAGCCCCAATACACTAAATCCTGTCTGGAAGGTGGTGACACCTCCCTGTGACAGGATGCCTATTGTTGGACCTCCTCCACTGCGAGTTTCAGTCAGCAGAAGGAGGGCAGCCCAGTGTCTGTGCTGGTGGCATCCATTTTGTGATGCCAGGGATCTTTCAGATTTCTACCGTGTTTCCACAGTAGGTACATTTCTTCCCCTCTAGAAGGGTGGGATCATACTCCCACACCAGTTACTGGTGTGGGGGTATGATTCCAAGTTCTTTGACACCAAACACGACATGTTTTGATGCAGCCATTCCAAAGTTAGCATTTACGTTGGGTTATAATGCACTTAAGAGTATATGGTTTAACCGCATCCACAAACGGCCACAGAGAATAGACTCTGCCAGCTGTAGAGGGGTCCTGCTCATGCAGAGGCACCTCCTCACATTGTAAAGCAAGCACCCTGCCCTCAGGATTGATAGGGCCTGCCTTAGGGGTGACTGATAGGTTTATATGTATGTGTATGGTGAGATATAGGAACCTATACCTCAGTGAGGAGTGCTAACACTACCTCACCCAGGCTGCAGTAGCAGGCCTGTGGTGTCAGATTTAGTCTGCTTCCCAGGGGTGTCATAATACATGCTTCAGCCCAGGTAGGCCTGTGAAGTACCTATGCCCTTGGTACATAGGGTGCCATATACTAGGGGCTCATAAGGTACCACAGTATCCAATCACTAGTGCATCTAATATGCACTCCAAGTTGTTTAGAGAGAACAGAGAGACTGGGGCCCCGATTAGCAGGGACCCAGCCAGACTATAGCCAGAAACCAGTGTTAACATCAGGAAAAAAGTGGGGGCAACATAAGTGCAGATCCTACTCTCCTATACCCAGTAACTTGGGGAAATACAGACAGCAGCCTTTGATTAATGGAAAAGAGGCTTTGGCATTCAGGGACACAGGAGCAAGTGTCACAATGCTGACAAAAGATCTTGTGGATTCTGGGCAGATTATACTTGGTGAAATGTACCAAGTGACCAATGCTAACAATGTCAGAATAGACCATTCTCTGCCAGTTGTTATCTTCTCCTGGGGAGGGGTAACTGGCCTTAAGAAGGTTGTGATAAGTGCAGACCTGCCAGATGAATGCTTGCTTGGCAATGATCTGGAAACTTCATCTTGGGCTGAAGTGGAGCTCAGGACACATGCAGAAATGCTAGGGATCCCTGCTCATGTCTTTGCTGTGACTAGGTCACAGGCCGAAATGTCTACCACTGGACAGGCCCTAGATTCTGGAAGAATGGACCAGGTGCCTCCCAAGAGGAGGAGCAGTATGGTTAAGGTAGTGCCTTTCCCCTGACTCAGAATACAGATCAGACCTGAAGAAGGAACTGTCCCAGAGGAGCTTGAACCTGACCAGGTTGAGTTCTTGGTGATAGGGGGCTCTTCCAGGGCAGATCTGAGCCAGGAGCAGAAAACCTGCCCCTCTTTTCAACCCCTCAGAAAATCTATTGGGTTGATGGACTCCTTTATTCAGCGTAAGAAAATGCTCAAAAAGGTTCAGTGGACAATTAGCTGTCAAAAGGCATTTGATGACCTGAAGCAGGCCATGTGCACTGCTCCCATTCTGCAAAGTGCTGATTACTCCAAAAAGTTCATTGTGCCAACAGATGCATCTGAGTTGGGGGTAGGGGCTGTACTGTCATAGTTGAATGATGAAGGCCAGGATCAGCCAGTAGCTTTCATAAGCAGAAGGCTGACCCCCAGAGATAAACGTTGGTCAGCATTGAGAGGGAGGCCTTTGCTGTGGTTTGGGCTCTGAAGAAGTTGAGGCCATACTTGTTTGGTACTCACTTCATTGTTCAGACAGACCATAAGCCCCTCTTATGGCTAAAACAGATGAAGGGTTAAAACCCCAAACTTTTAAGGTGGTCCATTTCCCTACAGGGGATGGACTATACAGTGGAACATAGACCTGGGAGTAGCCATGCCAAAGCAGATGGACTCTTCAGATATTTCCACTTAGAACATGAAGACTAAACTGGTCAAGGTTAGTTTAATGTCAATGCGTTTGGGAGGGGTTGTGTAGGAGAATAGGATCTGCCTCTTATGGTTACCCCCACTTTTTGCTGCTGTAACAGTGTTTTTCGACTTTAGTCTAGCTGGGGCCCTGCAATTCAGGACCCCAGCCTAGCTGCTACCTCTCTAAATTGATTCCATGTACTTTAGGTACATCTCCGATTGGATCCTGGGGTGCCCTTATAAGTACCTAGTATATGGTATACTGTGAGAAGTTGGCCTGGTATATGCTGTCCACCAGTTATAGTGGGCACCCTGCACCAGTCCAAACAACCTCTTATTGATGTAGGTTAAAGACAACCTTTATTGAAAGTTATCCTAGTAGTAGCTATGGAGAGCAGCCTTCAGGCTAAGTCTTGAAGGAATGTAAAGCAGCTTGTTTTTTCAGTCTATAATCTCTTGAATGGCTAAATGAAAGGCAACCACACCAGGTATATATATAAAATGTATGTATTTATTTCTAAACACACTCTACTAGTCTCTTTATGAGGCTAGAGGTCAAAACACATAAGTTACACTTCAATAATCACAGTAAAATAGCAGAAATAAACGTTAGGCCCTAAGGGTGAGCCAAACCATATACTAAAATAGTGGTATAAGAACCACGACTTAACTAGACACAAGGCCTAGAGCCTGTAGAATCGCTGGGACTCCAAGGAACCACCCACGGTAGTGACACAGGGGACCCACGGGGGTCGTGTGCAGTGTGAGAACACAGCCGTGAGCTCCCGTTACCTTCTATGGTGAAAGTCACAGTTAGATTTTTAAAGATTAGCGACACTTAGAGATGAGCTAGGACCAAACCCTTTTCGAATTAGGAAGTTCTAGGGTCAACACCCATGGGAGCACCGGAGTACTCGAGTTACCTCACCCAGGGAAGCCGGGTGCATAGGTGTCAAATGGTGTCGGGTTGCGTCGTCGATTTCAATGATGGGAGCTGGCGAAGAAGTGCTGCTGCCGGGAAGATGCGAAGTATCAAAAGAGATTGGACAAAACAAGCCTTGGCAACAGCAACCCACGCAGAAAGACGAAAGATGCTTCGGTGCAGACCAGCATGGTCGGACGTACTCACCTCCCGGTGGGGAGTCAGGTCACATCTGGGGCAACCAGGGAAGCCCAAGGAAAATCAGAGTTGCCTTCACAGGGACCCACCAGTCGACGGACCAGGGATCACCAAGGAGCCTCGAGCTGAAATGCAAGAAGTGAACTCATGGAACACTCGTTGATTGTAGGCCCACAATCTTCAGTGCAAAAGGTGCTCATGGCTTGGTCAACGCGTACCCCAAAGCACGACTTCAAGACACGTCGAGAAGTCAATGCACTTCCAAATGTTCACAGTGAACAGGAGTTCCGGTTCCATGTTACTCACGAGGGCTGCAGGTCTCAGCTTTGCTAGGGACTCGGGTGTGTAGTATACGGATAGTTGCGGAAGACATTGTGACGCGAAGGGTTAATTAGTCTTAACAGGGTGGATGGGCGATAATACATGCAGAAAAAACGTGAGTAGTACAGAAGGCTCACACTGTTGCATCTAAGCTTGTTTTTCAGCATTTGGTAGACGTGACTGTCTGCAGCTGGTGTGATAAGAAGGCACGGGAAGCGGGAAGTGTGGGAGAGAGGCAGCCAAAGGTTATGTTGGCCCTGAGAAAGAGTTCAGGAAAAAGCCAGGAGCGTTAGAGCAGCCAAAGGATACATTCTGATAACAAAGCTAGAAATTGAGACAAAGGAACAGAATAGGACATAAGCCAAGCTTCAGGATATTTAAAGGCGGAGAAGCGTGCAAAGGAACTGAAGCTCGCTGATGGGGTTGTGCAAGCTGCCATCGCCTATTGCTGCCTTCCTGGCTGTGCTGTTCCTTGGCCGTGGTGCTCAAAAGTGAGAGGGACTCGAGAGGAATGAAAAGGGCTTCCCAGCACTGTGGATGAGTTACGTTCCACCTAGGGATGATGGGCCTTTATTTCACTGCTTTATACTATTGATTGAGACAGAGTTATATTTGAACGCAAATGTATTATGCTTCATTAAGATTCTTGTGCCTATAAGACCGTTATGAATATTCCAATATAATGTAATATCTACTGTGCATTTCATAGTCAGTTGATCAATACTGTTTTACAAGTCGAGAGCAAGGGAATGGTATTTCAACCGCTACATGGCTTTTAATTAGATATTTGATGCTAAGCAGCTAGGCTTCCTGAATGCTGATCCAGTGAACAGTATACTTGTGTATATGATCATAGTTTCTTCTAGTGAATCTGACCATTTAATCATTATTATGAAAACATATCAAGTTACCTGGCTTTGATTTTAATCCATATATTTACTGTACCATTTCATTAAAGCTGATTTGTACACACACTATTGGTCTATTGCTCCTCATTGAGTGTCCTTATTGACTTATATTCGAATATTTGGATTGAGTGACGGCTGTCAGTCCATTACATTGGGTCGGCCTCTGAGAAGTCTGGAAATCATCTTCCTAAGCTGCAGATACTTTGGAGTCCGTCGGGAGCTTAAGAGATGCAGACTGGCAATTGCTTTGTTGGTGTCTGCCAAGCAGGAGAGTCACTCCTTGACCCCAAGGGAGATTTCTTCAGTCCTCTAGTTTTGAGTAGAGCGTCAAAGTTCCAGGATTCAGTTGTAGAGTTTCGTCCAGGGATATCTAAAGTCCTGTTACCAGGGGTTCCTTAGTTATACCTAAGAAAGGGGTTGGACAATCTCAGGGGACCCACCTATGGGAGGGTTTGGAAAGAGGGGTGTCTACACCCATTTACTTTGTCCAGTTTCGCACCACTGCATGGGCTGGAAGCCCCTGAACAAGTTTGAGCTGGACTATCCACAGGGACACCAAATGTGCCCCCAGTGCAGGACTTCAAAGCACTCTCAGAGTGCTCTCACCCAGCCCCAATACACATCAGCCTGTCTGGGAGGTGATTACACCTCCCTGTGACAGGAAACCTATTGTCCAGGCCTCCCCTGCCAGAGTTTGTCAGCAGCAGAAGGCCAGACCCGTGTCTGTGGCTGCAGCATCCATTTTGGGATGCCAGGGCTCTTTTAAGTTGGCACCGGGTACCAAGGTGCTGTCATCTCTCTCCCTGTAGAAGGGTGGGATCATATTCACACATCAGGAATTGATGTGGGGGTATGATTCCAAGGTGTTTGACACCAAACACGACATGTTTCCGTGCAGCCAGTCCAAAGTTAGTATTTACCGTTTGGTTATAATGCTTTTAAGAGTATATAGTCAGGCTGCACTACTGACAACCCCGGAGGATGGATTCCGAAGGATGCAGAGGGGCTCAGCTCATGCAGGGGCACCCTCTCACATATAACCAAGCACCCTGCCTTCAGGATTGATCAGGCCTGCCATAGGGGTGGCTGATAGGTTTCTATGTGCAGTGATAGGTGAGATATACTGAACCTATATCTCTGTAAGGGGTGCATGCACCACCTTACCCAGGCGGCAGTAGCAGACCTGTGGTGTCATTTTGGAGGGCTTCCCAGGGGTGGCATAATACATGCTTTAGCCCCTGGTAGGCCTCTGGGGTACCTATGCCCTGGGTACATAGTATACCATACAATAGGGACTTATAAGGGCACCCCAGAATCCAATCTGTTGTGTATCTAAGTTACTAGGAATCCATTTGTAAGAGAAAGCAGACAGGCTGGGGACCTGCTCTACACCCTGCTCAATCTCGGATACAGGTGCTACACTACTCCCATGATGTCCCTGTTCCAGAATGCCTCAGACTGGTGGGTACACTGAATTTGGTGAGCCTAGGTCAAGCATGTCAGATGTAATTGATGGAGCGGGTAGTGCAAAATGTTGTATACCTTCTCTATTCTGCATGAAAATAATAATTAAATAATCTATTAACTATAATATTATTAAACGAGTTTGCATGTTCATTAACTAACATTAATAATATTAAAATTACACGTGGGATTTGCATTTGCATGGCTAAAATAACCTTTATGACTAAAATCTGTACGCATATTAACAGTAGTATATGTGGTAATTCGAATACTGCATGATATATGTTGCTTTTGTAATGTCGCCCAAGAGGAGGACCGAAAAGGGTGAATATAATGGCTTTAAATGTTGCTATACGCTAGATAAATACAAGCACATCGAGGGATTAGTAAGGGGTTAACATTAGATTCATTATTTCTATGTATTAATTACTCTTTTGTGTTTGTTTCGCTTAAGTTAGCATTTGGGCCTAAATCCAAGATGGCCGCTGACACCACACGACGATGTGGCCACTGTCCCACGAGGCGCGGAGTGAGCTGCGCAGGTGCAAGAATTCTCCTAAACCTCATCACGACCTTAGTTCACCATGTACCCGAACAAGGACAGAGTGGGACATCTGCCAAAACCAGAGAACAGTCAGCCTTACAATAAACCGGAACAAGCCGACTTTTGGACAAACTTATGACCTCACCACTCGAACTGAACTGAAAACTTAAAACTGACATTGGACGATCTCAACCAGCCAATCACGACTGTCCTAAAATATTATAGTGTATCTTCTTGACTTCATTATATCATAAAAGAAGTAGTAGAATAGAGAGGGTGTGTTTGGATCGCTCTTACTTTTGGGTTACGTCGCTTTACGTTGCCTTGCTTAGTTTTGCGCGTTCTCCTGAATTCTTGAAGGTCCGGATGTTGCCCAATCTGATGACTGTGAACTTTTCCTAAATCTACGGGCAATGATAGATGCTTGCAAGTCTCTGGTCCTTTGCTGTTTTTTGGGACTGTAGCGTGCTGAGCAAAGAACTTTAAGCTTTGGCTTGCTTTCGGACGATTTATGACAAAATTATGCAGAGCCAATGAATTAGAGGACTCCAAATAGCCAGATTAGGTAAATATGATGTTCTGCGATTTACTAAAAATTTGGTGTAAAACTTTCTAAAACTTTGATGAGACAAATGCGAATTTAAATCATTATGACATTTTAGATAAACAATTATTGATTAACGAGAATTCATGAGAGATAGATTCTGAAGTCTTAAAATGTGTTTTAGCTGGTTCTAAATCACCATCAACCAATCCAACTAATTTGGTCCATTGACCGAAGTGGGAGGAGTGCCTTGATGTTTTAGGATTGAGGATCTGTAGGCGAAAGGGCGTTAATGTATATTTTATAAATAACTTTTCCTTCCCTATAGGTTATAAGGTGTTCCCCTCACATGTCCGGCGCTTGAATCACTCATTCCTCCTGTGTGTACAGACCGGTGTGGAAGTAATGTGCGAGTGTTGGTGTTATGGGCCCCACCAATGACTGCATGTGAGAATGAGTTAGAGTGATGTTGGGTCTGTGACGCAGGGAGGATATCGGTACGGGTTGTTTCCCCGTTGCTAGGTTTTGCGCAGGATCAGTTTTTCTGGTAGCAGTATGATGTTTTTTTATTGTTTTGGTTTGGTGATTATTGCTTGTAAAATTGCTTATTGATTATTGATTGTGGGAAAGTATTGGTATATGTATTAACACTGTATGATGAGTCGCATCGAGTTTTATGTTGTTTGACGGCTACTGGGATGTTGGAAGTCGGAAGTTTTTAACGATTTCGTAGTAGAGCAGAGGTAAACGCTGCTCTCGGGAAAGATGTAATTGTTGTTGCCCTGTAGGTACAAAGGGAAAACGTGTGACGATTGAAGTTGCACAACGCATTGTCTGGGTACGATTTGGTAACATCGTCGTGTGTTACTGCTAGGGACATTTTCTGTATGAGAGAAATGTACGGTAGTGAAGGTCACCTTTGAAATTTTGGTCTTAGGTACCAGGAGTCCAAAAGGCACTCTGATTACGCTTATCACTGGAAAGGTAATAGGTGTTCCCTAAGCTTGTTAGAAGGATAAAGTAGAGGGAAGTGCTACTTTGTTAACGAGTGTCATAATTCTGTAGTAGGGCAGACTGTTGGCTGTTCTCGGGAAAGACAGAATTCTGTGTGAATGAACTACATTTTCCGTATGAAAGTGCGTGAATGAAATAGCATTCAGGTTAATTGTGAAACTCTGGTTTTATTTCTCAGGAGCAGAGCGTCTCCAACTAGGTGTCTTAATTCTGGAGAAACGGATAGCTAATGCTTGCTAGAAGGGTAAGGTAGAGGGATGTGCTACTTTATCAACTGAAGTAACGATTCCGTAGTAGGGCAGAGGTAAGCGCTGCTCTTGGGAAAGACTAAATTCTTGTAAGAAAGGCAATTAACTATTCTTTTGTTAGCAAAACAGATAATGGTGGCGTTTTTATGTCGTTACTAACAGATTTGTAAGTTAAAAGTGCGTAAGGAGCTTACCGAGAACATTTTGTAAAGGAGGGGTCAGCAGAAGCGGGAGTAGCGAGAAAAGCGGACGTCAGAAAGACCGCGCTGGGATTGGCTAGTCAGTAAGAAACATAGACGCTCCTGATTGGTGCGTTAGTGTACGCCGCGCTAGGAGTGGAGAATTATAGGGTGACATAGATGCTCTGGATTGGTGCATTAGTCTGAGTCGCGCTGGGATTGGAGAAATACAGAAGAGACATAGACGCTCCTGATTGGTGCGTTAGTGTGAGTCGCGCTACGATTGGCTAAGACAACAGAATAGTCGTAGGGAAAATCTAGCGATACACGGAAGACAAAATGATGTATTACGATCCACCAGAAAAAGAGAAAAAGTCCTGGTTTGGAAAAATCAAGAGTTTATTTAAAAAATCACAAACCGATTAAGACTAGAGAGGGACAGTTGCTCCCTCCACCGAAATCGCCCGCATCCTTTATAGTTGCGAAATACGGATATCATACTTGTATTTGGTTGAACAATTGGGCAAAGTATACAAAAGAGGATGGAGTTTTGGCATTTCCAGAACATGGTTCATTTAATTTAGCGGTTTTAAGAAATTTGAGAGAGAGAATGATGAATCTAGAACCGAGACGTAGACCAACACAGTTCGAAGCATTGACTGAATGGGAAGATAAGATGCAGGACAGGGAACGACAGAGGAGTTTCAGAAGGTAAAGATACAAGTTTGGTAGATCACATGGACAGGAGAATCATGATGACAGAATGAGGAGATGGCGAAGTGCAAATATGACTGATGGTTTGTTTCCTGCAAGACATGCTGAAGAAGTTAGCGGAAGAAAATGTACAGAAAAGAGACATAATATAGAATCGGGAGGGCATGGAGTGCATGAATCGGAGGATGATGTTCTTGACGACATGTTTTATAAAAATCCACCCCCGTATCAACCAGATTCTGACATGTTGACACCAAGTGCCCCAATGAGGGAGACTTTGCGAAACATAAAGTTGAATCAGTACCCCAAGAGATAGGGAGAAATAATTATTTCAGAGAGATAGAGAGAAAACAGGATGGTAAAATGAGTAATGAAAATTTGGCAGGATTAGCGAAAACAACTTTAGAGTTAACTGAAAAGATTAGGGAATTGACTAAAAACTTAGAAGCCGTGACTGTTCCCGTAACCATAGGTCCTGTAATGCCTATTTTTGATAAACAGAAAGATAATGAGCATTGTCTAATGGTCCCTTATAACTTTAATAAACAGATTGAGGCCAAGAAAAAGTTCAGACGAGAACCCATGGAAAGACTAGAAGTGGCAAATGAAATGGGCATAGACATGGAAAGAGTAAAAGCCTTACAAAAACCCTACAGAGTAGATTTTTGTGAAAAAGATATTGAAAATCTGAACACCACAGGAAGAATAACTCAGATTAAAGACATAATCATTTTGTTGAGAAAATGGGGAGATGTAGATAAATGGAAAAGTAGATGGTTTAGAAAACAAGATGATGTCTCAGATAAAACATTTGCAGCTTTCCCCGTAAGAGAAAAAGAAGAGGTAGTGACAGAATGTCCCATGAGAGAAGTTCCAAGAGGAGGATATGTACATGTTCCTTGGACTAGGCAAGATATTTTGTCATTTACAAATGATTTCCCTCGACTACGCGAAAAGCCAGTCGAGTGGTATAGGCAAGTGGATAGGTTTGTAAAATTATCGAAAGTTTTGTGGATTGATCTAAATAGTCTATTTGACATAATAGTACCAGCAGATCTATGGACAGAATGCAAATTGATGATAAATTAGCCTACACAAGAATACCCTAGGGATCCAAAAACGGGAGCCCCTGACCCGGAAGTCATGAAAAAATATGAACAAGTAATTGTTATCCTGAAAAACAAGGTACCCCCTAAAGAGACTGATTGGGTAAAAATAGACCGAACTCATCAGGAGAGTAAGGAGTCAGTACACGCATACTATGAGAGGTTGATCCTTGCCTTTAAACCGTTTAGAGGTGATGAAAATTTGAGTGAGAAGGATTTAAGTCATTTTGTATACAGATTTGTATATGGTCTACGTCCAGAAATCAGTGAAATGATTAAACAGCATACAGTGGATTGGCAAAACAACAAAATAGATGAAGTACTAAGACATGCAAAATATTTTAGTGATGAAATTGAAGCCAAGCAGCGAAAGTTAAAAGAGAAGGCTATGTGGGCACAGGTAAAAGTGGCAGACAGACAGCTGATTGAACAAGCAAATAGTGCAGGACCAAAACCTAAATTTAATGCTGGAAAAGGAAAGGGACAATTTAATATAGAAGAAGCCAAAAAGAAATGACCATGTCATAATTGCAGAAGAATAGGGCACTGGAAATCCGAGTGTAAATTTCCCCCGAATACTAATAATGATAATGCATCATTGAATCCGCAGGTGTAGAAAGAGGTGAGCTGTCAACCGCAGCGACAGCAGCAGGTTGTTACCCAACAGAATCAGGCGCCAAAACCGCCTTTTCCACAGAGCGTAAATTCACAGAAATACAGTAATGAGACAGGATTCTACAACGAAGAACAGGCAACTAAGCTGCTGTGCGCTAACGCTGTTTCGCAGTATTGGCTACAACGCGATGAGAGTGAGTCAGAAGAAGGTTATTGATGGTGCAGAAGGGAGGATGAAGAGTGCGTACTTGGTGCAACTCTAGAAGTAGACCAGACAGGCCCTTTTGTGGACGGAAAGGTAAATGATGAAAATATTACTTTCCTAGTAGATACTGGTGCTAATCAATCAACTGTTAGGTCAGCTGATGTTAAGAATCTTCCTCTCTCGGACAAAACAATCCAAGTGTTTGGAGAATCCAACAGACAGATTAAAACGTATCTCACAGAACCAGTAAAAGTCAATATAGGGAAATTTTCCGAAATGCACCGCTTTGTCGTGTGCGATTTAAGTCCTGTAAATTTGTTAGGCAGAGACTTACTGTGCAAGATGAATTGCACCATATTTTGTATCCCTAATGGTATAGCATTTGAGACCCCTGATGAAGACGTAGTGTATAAAATGGCTATGGCTAATATGGAAACTAAGAGTTCTGAAGCCTTTGCTGTATTCAAAACTGATGAACTACCAAAAGAATTGAAAAAGACAGTAAAAGCAGAAGTCTGGGATTTCACAGGAGAAGATGTAGGATTAATGAAAAATGTGGATCCCGTAAAAATAACAGTGAAAGAAGGAATAAGCTACCCAAATGTTCCACAATATAAATTGACACCCGAGATAATTGAAGGAGTTACTCCTATAATTGAGAAAATGGTTAAACAAGGTATTTTGAGAGAAATAATGAGTAGTCCATGTAATTCACCAATTATGGGACTGAAAATGCCTAATGGAAAGTTCAGAATAGTGCAAGATTTGAGAAAGATAAACAAAATCGTTGTGTCATGTTGTCCTATTGTACCAAATCCATCTGTGATTTTGTATCAGATTCCAAATGATGCAGAATGGTACACAGTGATTGATCTGTGTCACGCTTTCTTTTCCATCCCGTTGCATCATGATAGCCAGCAAATGTTTGCGTTCCGTTTTGGTGAACGTATTTTGGCATGGTGCGGAATCCCACAGGGGTATACAGAAAGCCCCTCGATATTTAATCAGATATTGAAAAAGTCCTTAGAAGACCTAGAAATGCCAGAGAAATCAGTGCTAGTTCAATATATTGATGACCTACTTGTGGCGTCAAAGACTCGAGAAGCTTGTGTAACGGACACCATAGCATTGCTAAATCATTTGGCAGATGGAGGACTTAAGGTATCCCCATCGAAATTACAATTTTGTCAGAAAGAAGTACAATATTTAGGCCACAGAATTGAAAAAGGACTGAGGAAGATAACTACAGACAGAATCAAGATAATAAAGGGAATGAGAGCTCCAATGACGCAAAGAGAGGTGAGAATGTTTCTTGGAATGGTTGGATATTGTCGTCAGTGGATAAGTAACTTTTCTCTGATTGCAAAACCTTTGGTACGCCTGACAAGAAGTGATAAAAAAGACCCCATTGACTTAAATATGGAAGAACTAGCAGCTTTTAAACAATTGAGAGACAGTTTGTGTGAAGCACCAGCATTAGGAATGCCTGATTATGATAAGGAATTTGAGTTCTCTGCAGTGAGAGGAATGGATGTGCACTCTCTGTACTAACACAGAAACATGGAAAATTGAGAAGACCAATTGCATATTTTTCAGCTATGCTAGACCCTGTAGCTGTAGCGTTGCCAGGTTGTGTGAAAGCAGTAGCTGCTACTTGCAAGAGTCTGGAACAGAGTGAAGGAATTGTGATGTGATATCCTGTGCGAGTGTTTGTACCTCATGATGTGGCAATCCTTTTAACAAGGAGTCGCACTCCGTTCATGACACATAGTCGGCTGACTAAATATGAGAGGGTCATATTAGGTGCAACGAATATGAGCCTAGTGAGATGCTTGAATGTGAATCCTTCAACGTTACTGCCTGATGCTGAGAATGTAGAAGTCAGAGACGAAGTGGATCATGATTGTTTGGATATACTTGATTTCTGTACCAAACCACGTCCTGATATAAAAGATGTACCATTGTCAGAAAGTGACTTTGTGAGGTTTGTGGACGGGTCATGCTTGAGAACAGACGAAGGAATTCTAAGTGCAGCATATGCAGTATGCACAGTTGCAGCAGTAATGGAAGCATCTTACCCGAAGGGAGTAAAATCAGCCCAGGTTGCTGAACTTGTAGCCTTAACTAGAGCATGCAAGTTGGGAAAGAATGTGAGAGTGACTGTGATAACTGATAGTCAGTATGGCTTTCGGTCAGATCTGTCTGCAGAGAGGATTTCTGACTTCAAGTGGAACTCCTATAAAGAACGCTGAAGTGGTTGGGGTATTGCTTGAGGCGATACAGCTGCCTAAGCAGTTGACCGTTGTGAAGTGTGCTGCTCATGTTCAGACGGGAGACTATGTCGCAGTTGGTAATAAGTACACCAACGATATGGCTCAATATTGTGCTCGTAATCAGAATTCGATCAACAGGGTGAAAGGAAGGGAAATGAATTCTTGCCCCCTACTGTTTACTAACATTGTGAGCACCTGGGAGGAAGTGAGGCAATTGCAGGAAGAAGCAGGAGATGAGGAAATGAGACAACGGGTAAAAGCAGGATGTGCACCAAGGGAAACAGATCATGTGTGGGTTTATCGAGATGGAAGACTAGTCATGCCTGATAGCATGGTGTCTGCCATGGCACGGATGTATCATGGACAAGCACACATAGGGAGAGACGCGATGATTAGGTCATTTAAACAAACATGGTATAATGCAAAATTCTGACTTGTAGCTGAGAGCCTTTGTCAAAGATGCCTTATATGTCAGCAGTTCAATCCTGGAAGGAAAACAGTGGTAAGTATAGGAACAATAGGTCGAGAAGGAGGGCCTTTCACCAGAATGCAGATTGATTTCATTGAAATGCCTCCCTGTAACAGGTTGCGGTATGTTCTAGTGATGGTCTGTTTGTTTTCTAGATGGTAGAAGCATATCTCACAAGAAGAAGTGATGGAATCACAGTAGCAAAATTGCTTTTGAGGGAATTCATCCCTAGATTCGGGTTCCCAGTCACAATTGAATAAGCTAGGGGAAAATATTTCCATAATGAGATCATGAAATTGATTTGTGAAGCATTGAATGTACAACAGTAACTACATTGTGCCTATCGCCCAGAGGCTTCCGGTGTGGTGGAACAAATGAATGGCACCATTAAAAACCGATTGGGAAAAATGTGTTTAGCCACAGGTTTGAAATGGCCTGATGTCTTGCCTTTAGTACTCATGACTATTAGATCTCTTCCAGATAGGAACACAGGTCTGAGTCCCCATGAAATTGTCATGGGAAGAACAATGCGACATGTTTTCATACCAGTCAACAAGCTGTTGCCTATAACTGATGACTTGGTGTTGGATTACTGCAAGAGGCTGGCTGACGCAGTTCATTCTGTGTTTCATCAGGTTGGATCGGATGCCACCACCCTTGAAAAGAAGCAAGCTCATGATCTGAGCCCAGGAGACTGGGTGAGAATTAAAGTACACAGAAGAAGGAACTGTCTAGTCCCACGTTGGGGAAAACCACGACAAGTGATTTTGACCACAACAGCTGTGAAGTGTGCTGGAATAAAGAACTGGATTCATGATAGTCACACCTTGAGAATCCCAAATCCAGTGGATAACAAGGAAGGAGAATATTTTGAAGAGTCCGAGACTAGTTCTGAATCGGATGCTGAGGAAACAAGAACAAGAGGAAATCCTGAAAGGGGGGAATCAGAACCAAATTTGACTGTTGCCCCAGAAAATATTTCCTTGAGAAGAAAATTACAGATTTCTGATACCAGCTCAGACTCAGAGACTGAACAAGCACAGATACATTGGAGAAAAGCAGTGAAGAGACAATCAAAGAAAGTGTTGATAAGGAAGTTACTGATGGAAAGCTGAGAGAAATTCCACCTGAAATAACAAAAGTAGATAGACAGGTGCCAGATACAGAAAGTGAGGGAAAGATTCTTGCGGAAGACCCGAGGAGTTGTAGGGAATTCGAACATCCAGTTAGTAGAAGGGATAGTTAGTCAGCAGGAAGATTGTGTGCAAGAACCAAGAGGAGGGACAGAAGTAGGGGAAAAAAAAAAAAAAAAAGAACAGCTGAAAGCAAAAAGCAAGTTGAAACAGAATCAGAGGATAGCGATGAAGTACCAGAAAGTCGAGTTCTGAGAAAGAGAGCATGGAGAGATGAAATGAATGATAAAGGAAATAAATTGAAAAGATCAGCAAAAGATGAAATTTGGCCAAACAAAATAAAAAGATTGAGATACCAACTGACACGAGTGAATTCACCAAGAGCCGAACAAGTGATTGAAGTATCTAGTCAAGGAAAACCAAAAAATGAGAAAATGACTACAGCAGAGGAAAACAAAAGAACAAGAAAACCTAACCAGAAGTATAAGTCGCCGGAATGGTCGTATGTGGCCCTGCCTGAAATTAAAGAAGAGGCGGATAGCCAAGAAATCCCAGAGGTGACTGTACAAAGAAGTGGTTGAGGAAGACGAAGAATCGGAAATCCTGAGAGCTATCTTGTCCGATATTGGAGAAGAAAGGATGTTCAGAAAGTTCTGTATCAAGATTACGAGAGAAAAGTGAAAGACGATCAAATGCCAAACTGAATAAGACAAAAATGCTGCTAATGGAAAGACAATAAAATACGGAAAAAGACATAACTGATAGAACCAAGTAGGTGCTTAGAGCCTTGGGTTAGACAACACTAGTTGTGAAGTAGAAGAGGCTAAGTCAAAAGACACTGATCATTTTTACGAAAATGGCAAAAACAGAAAGTAGAAAAGCTAAATGTACGTTTCTTAGAAGGTGGTTTAAAATGTGTTGTTGTTGTACAGGATTACTAATGCTTCTATGGAGTGTGTTAGCTTTGATGATATCATTTAAAGTTACGCTAAAAACAATAGAAGGACATAGTGAGAATAAAACTAATATAAAAAAGATTCAGAAAGTATATCCGACTAAAATAGATAGAAATTATCTTCATAAAGACAGGTCTATAATTGTTAGCAATATGTTTTCAAAACTGTTGTATGAATATGTAAAGACAATGGATGTGAGGGATTGTTACGTCTGTATGCAGTTACCTGCATCTGTATCGGAGGGAGTGACCTACCATGACCTTCCAGTAACCTATGGAATAACATTTAGTGTGATAGCTAGTCTGTTTTACAAAATAAGGAAATTAGAATATTATTTTTCAGATGTACATAACATATTTTCACAAGTACCTGCAGTTAACAAATTGAACAAAGTAAATCCTGCAAAGGAGTTAGGTGAATTTGTCTTAGAAACTAAAGAACTAACATTAGAATATATATTTAGAAATAATTTGACTTGCAGTTTAAAGAAAGAGGAAAAGACTCTTAGATATGGTTGAAGAAAGGAGATTGAAAATGCAAAAGAAAGCATCTGAGGGAAGAGAGGAAAAAACTGTCTGGGATGTTGAAATGGAAAAACATTTGAAGGGAGAAGCTAGTCCAACTATGGCTTTAGATTGGGCTCAGAAAGGAAAGTTGTTAGAAGGAATCAAACTGCATATGATAATTACTTTGTAGGTAACAGTGAATGCCATGATACAAGGTGCCACAAGACTTACCTTTTAATTTTTGGCCCCTTCCCTTGGACACACCCCTGGTCCCTGTGAAAACCGTGTGTAATTTGGGGGTATGCTTCAATGAGAAGCTGAGTCTAGAGTCGCACGTTAACAAAGTGGCCTCGAATTGCCACATGATTATGAGAGGCCTACGTAGACTCTTACCACTGCTCCCCCCCCCCCCCCATGTTAGAGGAACAGTGGTTCGCTGCACAATTCTCAGCCATTTGGATTATTGCAACGCCTTGATGCTTGAGTCCCCAGGATATTTGATCCAGCGACTCCAACGTATTCAGTCAGCTGCTGCAAAACTCGCCCTTTTGAGACCTCGCATATCCTCTAGCACTAGGGCACTATCTGATCTTCATTGGCTCCCGGTGCAACAGAGAATTCTGTTTAAATCCCTGTGCATAGTTTTCACAGCTCTTCATGGCCTTGGCCCCGGGCCGCTGCAAAATCTTTTTAGTTGGTATACTTCCATGCGCAGCCTGCGCTCTTCGGCAGCCAGGCTGGCCAAAATTCCTAAGACAAAGAGATCTACCTTGGGGGGACGAGCCTTTAGTGCTGCGGCAGCTCGTCTCTGGAACAGTCTCCCTATGGAGCTTAGACAGGTCCAGGAATTGACATCGTTCCGTAGGCAGCTCAAGACCTGGCTCTTTCCTAGAGCATAATTCCTCGTCCTCCTTCCCTTCACTGTGTCGCTAGCGCCAGGATGCCCGTAGGGTTGCAGTGCGCTTTTATAAATATTTTATACATACCGAATCATGGGTGGATGGGGATCTAAAGGAGGAAATGATCCAGTTTTTCCTGGGTTATATTTTATCTACGGGAACAAGGCATATTATCGGTTGCCAGATCATTGGTATAGCACATGTTATGTAGGTCTGGTTTTGCCAAAGATATTCCACATGGGGAGAGGAGAAGATGGTGTACATAAGTTAGGTAGTCTACTAACACGTAGAAAAAGAGAATCTTGGTCATAAATTGTAGGGGACATTTTTGGAGCATTGATACCAGCAGTGGGAATATTTCTGAATGCACACAAAATTAGAAAGCTATCAGCAGTAGTGGATCGCTGGTCAACAAGCACCACTGGAGGATTCTTATTGCTAAATACTGAAATGGTTGCCATGCGTGTAATGCAAAATCGACTTGCCCTTGATATAATATTGGCAAAAGAGGGTGGAGTCTGTGGAATGCAGAAAGTTCAACATTGTTGTACTTATATTCTGGACGAAGTAAAGATCTGAAGATCTATATTAAAAACATAACTGAATTGCATGAGGAAATTGCACCACTGGAGGTTGAAAGTGTTTGGGAAAAGATTGGAAAGAAACATTCTTACATTAAAGATTTTATTAAACTTAGGTGGTACATTTATAGGTAGGATCTTATTTGCATTAACATGTGTGATTTTTCTAGTATTAATCTTAAGACTAGGATGTTTATGTTATAAAAGAAAGAAAATACATAAAAAGTTAAAGAGAAAATTTGAAAAGAAGACAGAATAAGAGACAAGAGAGGGAATTTGAAGAAGTAGAATTAGAAGAGTTGAAAGATAATATGTATAAAACAGCAAGAAGAGAAGAAATTGGGGAAACTGAAATGTGAACTAAATTAAAGAATTAATTTCGCTTTTTATGACAAATTGATACAAAATTTTAATGGTGTGGTGATAAAATCAGTAAAGGGGGGATTGATGGAGCGTGTAGTGCAAAATTTTGTATACCTCCTCTATTCTGCATGAAAATAATAATTAAATAATCTATTAACTATAATATTATTAAACGAGTTTGCATGTTCATTAACCAACATTATTAATATTAAAATTACACGTGGGATTTGCATTTGCATGGCTAAAATAACCTTTATGACTAAAATCTGTATGCATATTAACAGTAGTATATGTGGTAATTAGAATACTGCATGATATATGTTGCTTTTGTAATGTTGCCCAAGAGGAAGACCGAAAAGGGTGAATATAATGGCTTTAAATGTTGCTATACACTAGATATATACAAGCACATAGAGGGATTAGTAAGGGGTTAACATTAGATTCATTATTTATATGTATTAATTACTCTTTTGTGTTTGTTTTGCTTAACCCCTTCAGTGCGGCGCGCATTACCGCGCTGTGCTGAAGGTTCTATTGCGCGGGCGGGGCCATGACGGAGCGGTTCCATCATACGCACAGCGCAACCGATGCGTATGACGGAACCGCTCCATCATGCGCATCAAAGGGGTTAAGTTAGCATTTGGGCCTAAATCCAAGATGGCCACTGACACCACACGACGATGTGGCCACTGTCCCACGAGGCACGGAGTGAACTGCGCAGGCGCAAGAATTCTCCTAAACCTCATCACGACATTTGTTCACCATGTACCCGAACAAGGACAGAGTGGGACATCTGCCAAAACCAGAGAACAATCAACCTTACAATAAACCGGAACAAGCCGACTTTTGGACAAACTTATGACCTCACCACTCGAACTGAAAATTTAAAACTGACATCGGACGATCTCAACCAGCCATTCACGACTGTCCTAAAATATTATATTGCATCTTCTGGACTGCTTTATATTATAAAAGTAGTAGTATAATAGAGAGGGCTATTCGCGTCGCTCTTACTTTTGGGTCACGTCGCTTTACGTTGCCTTGCTTCATTTTGCACGTTCTCCTGAATTCTTGAAGGTCCGGATGCTGCCCAATCATCTGATGCCCGCGAACTTTTCTTAAATCTACGGGCAATGATAGATGCTTGCACGTCTCTGGTCCTGTAGCGTCCTGAGCAAAGAACTTTGAGCTTTGGCTTGCTTTCGGACGATTTATGACAAAATTATGCAGAGCCAATGAATTAGAGGACTCCAAATAGCCAGATTAGGTAAATATGATGTTCTGTGACTTACTAAAAATTTGATATAAAACTTTCTAAAACTTTGACGTAACAAATGTGAATTTAAATCATTATGAAATTTTAGATAAACAATTATTGATTAACGAGAATTCATGAGTTGTGAGTTTAATTTAAGAGATAGATTCTGATGTCTTAAAATGTGTTTTAGCTGGTTCTAAATCACCATCAACCAATCCAACTAATTTGGTCCATTGACCGAAGTGAGAGGAGTGCCTTGATGTTTTAGGATTGAGGATCTGTAGGCGAAAGGGCGTTAATGTATATTTTGTAAATAACTTTTCCTTCCCTATAGGTTATAAGATGTTCCCCTCACATGTCCGGCGCTTGAATCACTCATTCCTCCTGTGTGTGCAGACCGGTGTAGAAGTAACGTGTGAGTGTTGGTGTTATGGGCCCCACCAATGACTGCATGTGAGAATGAGTTAGAGTGATGTTGGGTCTGTGACGCAGGGAGGATATCAGTACGGGTTGTTTCCTCGCTGCTAGGGTCTTGCGCTGGATCATAATCTTGTACTCAAGGCAATTGTAAATGTTTTTTTTTAAAGAACTCATCAAAATAGGTTCACAAACTATGGGTAAGTGTAGCAAGAGAGGGGGTGAGCTAATATGCTCCATGTTCTCCCTGGAACAGGTATAAAGTTTTCATTTGTCTAACTGCACAGACCGCAGGAACCACACAAACCAAATTTGCTGTGTATAGGAGAGTAGGATCTGCCTCTTATGTTGCCCCCAATTTTTTTGTCTGATGTTTACACTGGTTTCTGACTATAGTCTGGCTGGGACCCTGCTAATCAGGGCCCCAGCCTCTCTGTTCTCTCTAAATTACTTGGAGTGCATATTAGGTGCACTAGTGATTGGATACTGTGGTTACTTATGAGCCCCTAGTATATGGTACCTTAGGTACCAAGGGCATAGGTACTTCATAGGCCTACCAGGGGCTGAAGCATGTATTATGCCACCCCTGGGAAGCAGACTAAATCTGACACCACAGGCCTGCTACAGCAGCCTGGGTGAGGTGGTGCTAGCACCCCTCATAGAGATATAGGTTCACTATATCTCTCCCTGCACACACATTTAAACCTATCAGTCACCCCTAAGGCAGGCCCTATCAATCCTGAGGGCAGGGTGCTTGGTTTACTATGTGAGGGGGTGCCTCTGCATGAGCAGGACCCCTCTACAGCTGGCAGAGTCTATTCTCTGTGGCTGTTTGTGGATGCGGTTAAACCATATACTCTTAAGTGCATTATAACCCAACGGTAAATGCTAACTTTGGAATGACTGCATCAAAACATGTTGTGTTTGGTGTCAAACAACTTGGAATCATACCCCAACACCAGTAACTGGTGTGGGAGTATGATCCCCACCCTTCTAGAGGGGACGACATGTACCCACTGTGGAAACACGGTAGAAATCTGAAAGAGCCCTGGCATCACTAAATGGATGCCACCAGCACAGACACTGGGCTGCCCTCCTGCTGCTGACTGAAACTCGCAGTGGAGGAGGCCCAACAATAGGCATCCTGTCACAGGGAGGTGTCACCACCTTCCAGACAGGGTTTAGTGTATTGGGACTGGGTGGGTGCACTCCTAGAGTGCTTTGAAGTCCTGCACTGGGGAGCAGTAGGCTCCTCTGTACATACACCAGTTCAAACCGGCTCAGGGGCTACCTGCCCCTGCTCTGGCGCGAAACGGGACAAAGGGAAGTGGGTGTAGTCACCCACTCCCCTGACCCTCCCATAGGTGGGGTCATAGAGCTAGTCCCTCCCTTCTTTTCAGTATAAGTTAGGGAACCCTTGCCATTGCAAACTAGATATTCCTGGATGACACTCTGAAGAAGAATCCTGGACCTTCAACATTCCACTACCTCTGGAAGACGGAAGAATCTCCCTTGGAGTCAAGGAGTGACTCCCCTACTTGGCAGGCACCAAATCTTGCAATCAACGGTCGCAAACTTTCCCGCTCCCACCGGAGTCCGAAGTCCCTGCAGCCCAGGAAGAGGATTTCCTGACTTCTCCAAGGCCATCTTGAGTCCCCAGCGACGCTGAGGCAAGTGGACCCCACGAGTGACGAGGAACCGCAATCCGTGGGTACCGTGCACTATTTGAGTGCAACCCCTTCACGAGGTTCTACGAACCTGTGCATTGGACCATGTGTGGTCCAAGCCTCCAGCAGGAATCCCTCTGAAGATCAGAGGCCTACCCCATCCCGAATGACCGTGGGCCCCTGTTGAGTGAATCTTTCTGAGGCATCTTCGCGATCCCTTGCCGGTTTGCTGGTGGGTCCCCAGAAGACTTTTCTACAGTTCCAAAGGGCTCCCCTGGTTGCTCCAGGCCTGCCCTGACTTACCCTCACTGTGTGAGTCCCTCAGACATTGCTGGTCTGCACCGCTGACTTTTTGTCCTTTCCACGAGACTTGCTGTTACCAAGGCTTGTTGGCTCCAATCTGGTCACCGACACAGCAGTAAGCTGCAGACTTCATGGGACACGCTGAATCCAGCTCCTGGTTTTCATTGATGCCTCCTGGACCTTGTGGCTGAAGAGTCTAGACACCCGTGGATCACCTGAAATTACCCGACGACTGTGGGCATCCATCTTCCTTGTCCCGGGTCACTGCCAAGTGACTTTGAACACTGTCCCCTCTGCTTTCAGGTCTTCCTTCTTCTGAATCCAGCCTTGGATTCCACCGGACACTTCTCCTGTCTTCACAAGCAGCAAGTCTTCTTTGGATTCCATTGAAAACGACGCCGCGACCCGACACCAAAAGACACCTATGCACCCAGCTTCCCTGGGTGAGGTAACTCCAGCACTATGGTGCTCCTGTGGGTGTTGGCTCTAGAACTACTTATCCTGTAAGTGACTTGCTTGTAGACTCTCCCGAAGTATCCTTAAACTCTAAATTTCCAATCGCGACTTGCTCCATTGAAGTCAATAGGGATTCGCGGCTGTGTTCTCACACTGCATGCGTCTCCCGTGGGTCCTTTACTTACCTGCCTTGGGTGGAATAGTGAGGCCTTAACACTTCTGAAGGCCTTGTCCCCTTGCAAGTCGTTATCTCCAAGTCTTTTTTAGTATATGGTCTGGTACGCCCCTAGGGCCCCAGCCATATGTGTGCTTAACTTATTGTGAAATGTTGTTTTATGCATATTTTCCTGACTTCTAATCTCATAAAGAGATTAGCAGAGAGTTGTTAGTAATAAATACATATACATTTGATATATATACCTGTGTGGTGTCCTTTCATTTAGTAATTCAAGAGATTATACGGTAAAACAAACTGCTTTACATTCCTCTAAACACTTAGCCTGAAGGCTGCTCTCCACAGCTACCACTAGGATAGCTTTCTTTAAAGGTTGTCTTATACCTATCTACCATAAGAGTCGAACTGTACTGGTGCAAGGTGTCCACTTTAACTAGTTAACAGCATATACCAGGCCAACTTCTCACACTGTGCACAACTATCAAATTTAACCCCAATTGTGCTTGATGTTACCCAATCTGGTAACACTGCTTCAGACACTCCAACGGTCACAAAGGTGCAACTGTGTCATTCCCCCTCCCAAGCATCAGCAGCCATAATTCTGAGAGCAAATTGGTCACTGATAGGGGGCCAGAGCCCAATTGGGCACATTCACAACAAATGAACAAGACTTTACATTGCCTTATGTTACATGCACAAAAGAAATGCAAATTATAAAACCAACAGTCATATCAGTGCACTCAATGACACAAACTCCTTACACACACACACTTCTGTAATGACAACAAAACACACATGTGCACTGGTCTGTCGAAAGGGCCAATACACAAAAAACAAAGCATTCATCCCACTCAAACTCATTCATTCATTCACATCCAATTACATCCCCCAGCACCCATAGCTAGAGATGAGGGGGCCTCACACGTATCAAGGGTCATGGTTCGACCACTGACAGTACTGCATGTGCACAAAGCAGTGTGCTAACACCACTACAACCGGGGACACATATCTGATCTCACCATCAGGAACACCAACATCATAAATCATCACAGCACACAGATCACTTTCCATTATCCATGAGTCACTCATAAAATACCCCTCATTGCACTCTTACAGTCCACTCCCTCCATGCATTACAATGAAAATCCCCAGGTACAGCACATCTGCTACTAGGAGGAACATTACCACCACCACACTGCACACTCATATCACAGCAGGCCAAACAATGAATACATGTACAACATGTCAGGGTGTCAATAACACATATCCTGACAGAGCTTCCACACACACTCAACATCAACACACTAAAGCTATCATTTCAAGAGATAGCATTCAGAAAACATCTAAGCAGGTGGCCCCGTAACATATGACACCCCCACCCTAGAGCAGCAAGACAGTGGGACAGATCTTGACTTCCACATCCATGCCCCAAATATACCCACCGATCATGTAAAAACATCTCAAACACCAGACCCCTACTTACATGTCAGCTGGTCACCCTATGTCTACACAATTCACTATGGAGAGGTCAACACAAGCCAATCAAACATCTGTGCCCACATCACAAGCCCTTCCTGTACAGTCTGCAGGCAACGGTCCTCACTTACTGCACATCCTCACAAATGACAGAGCCTGCATCTCATGGCACAACCTCAAATGCATCTTCACATATGTAACATACTCATCTACAACAAACATCAGGATGAGTGGCACCGGCTCAGGAAACACCTCAACACTGTGGATGTCACATACTGCTCTACAACTCCAGCAACTACATATGCAAGGGATATGCAGAGAGGACAGTGTTGCAAAGTGAAGTGTACTACACTGGATTTTCCTTCACTGGAATGTGTGAGTCAAATTGCATAATTTGGAGTGCCAAACACTGGTGAGGGGCGCAGTGGATTAGAACAGAATGGATTGTGCCACATTATAGTGGGACACACTAGATGGGTATATAGTGGAGTGTCAAAAACTGGAATGGCATGCAGTTGAATGTTGTAGAGTGGATTAGTGTAGATAGGAGTGTGGTACAGTGGAGTGGTGTACAGTGCAAGAGGATTTAGTGGAGTATTTCACATTGGAGTGGCATCCAATGGAGTTGTGCATGCTGTAGTGTCATACAGAGGTGACAGGTAACTTTAAAAGCATACAATGGAGTGGCTGACACGGGACTGGTGTACAGGACTGGTATGGAGTGTAATAGCATATATCGGAGTCATTACAGTGTAATGTAACATTAATGTATGAGTAATTGCACCAATGAAATTATGTTGGGCAGACTTAGGCAGAACAGTGAATTCACATGTACAAAGGAAAGGCTGAAAGATTTCATCTCCACAACCCATTGTCTCACACATTGGAGCAACACACTCTCCCTACTCCCAGCTGATGTGGCCCAAGAGTATCTGGACCCTAGTACCGCAAGTTCAAGGACACACTACACATAGAACTTTCAGCAGCGTCGACATTTGCATATATCTGTTACATGTCACTGAGAATGACACATATCATGCCCTTGCCAACTGGCACGTACATGTGTGAAAGGTTGAAGACCAAGTCCAAAATACACATTCCTACAGCTACATTTCCCGTGACAATTATGCATTGGTTGTTAAGTTCACACATGGACATGTACACATATGCCTGTGAAGCTATACATATCAAATACAACTTTACACCTACCCAGGTGTGTACACATCAAATCTATTCATTTACATATGGTGCACCCTGTCCACCCCGCAAGACATACAGTAAATCCAAATTGCTGGTGTTGACGGAGAGGAAGCAAAGATGCCATGTGTACTAAAGCAGAGCACAGACAAAGCAATGTAAAGGTCAAGAGTTGCCCATCACAGCTATGCATCATGTCCCTATTTACCCTCTTATTCAATAAGCACATCACCTGCTTCAAACTGTGGGGACACCCACAACTGAAAATAAATTACATGCCACAGTGACAGTGGTAGTGCTATACTGGACCAGGTCATCATATACAGATAAAATGTCCAGCATCATTAGCAAGGCCAGCAACAACTATCACAGGCAAAATATAGCTTTAATCAATGACATATCATAGAAAGTGCAAAACAACAAGGCCAATGGCCCGTCTAAACATAAGTCAGCACTTGTGTTCTTCCAAACTTGCCACACAGTTCACTGCCAGGGAAACCTCCCCAGGATAGGGACATCAAATGGGCACTCCAGGCACCGCTCAGGGGGGATATGGGTGGGAAGTGGGTGGCTGGGTAAATCCTTGGGAGGACTGGACCTTGGAGGGGAGGGAAGGCTAAGGCAGGGGGAGTACTGAAGCTGGGAGGGCTTTTTTCAGAATGGGGAGGACTGGGCATCACTATTTTTGGAATGTGATAACCCCAAAAGGGGACTCAGGGAAATGGTAATTGAGGTTGATAGATCAGCCACCTTCCTCTCAGAACATGGGGTGAGGGTTCTTCTCTTTTTTGATTTCCTGTTTTGGGTGTGGGATTGGTGTGGGCGGATCTTTTGAGAAGGGATTTCTTCTGCATCTTTCCAGGGCCCACCCTTCTTAGACGGGTGGCAGGAAGTTGAAGGTGGAGGGATTTTGAACAAGCCAGCCCTCTTACTCGTGTCCTGCCAAGTCACTTGGTGGGCCATTGACAAGAGAAATTCCTGGGCACTAAGGAAAGCATTAGCCAATTGCTAGGTTTTGGCCCAGGATTCACAAACTCACTATAAAGCAGTCTATCCTCCCAGCCAGCATAGTGTCTTCTAAACACCCCCTTGCTAACCTATTCATGGGTTTCTTTCTGAAGTCTCGCAAGCCTAGGGCACCCACCTTGTGCCTTGCTGAATTTCTGTAGGGTAGATTTTCCAGCAGCTTATCTCTGCACCTCTGGCAGTAACCCATTTTCTAATACCTGGTCCACTTGGGGTGTCTTGTGCTACTTTCCCCCTGGAACAAGGGCAATGCATACCACAACCAGGGAGTATGACCTGATCATCTTACTAATTTTTCTCTGGTCTGCGCAAATTTAAAATGATACGAGTCAATCAATCAATCTCTTCCTGCGACATATATGCAGCTGTGCTGTCTGGTCAACATAGCTAACATGGTCCAACCCATGTAGGCTATTACTAAAGCAGGAGCAATCAAGTCATTGCCCCAGAGAAATCAAACACCTTGCTTCTCTCTTATCCCTACATCAATCATGACCACCTTTCATTTGATTTCCACCTTAACTCATGTAATCAAATACTCCATGTCATCGCTAGTGATTCAAGCGTGTGCCATTGGCCCGTGGAGAGTCCCTTCAGCGTTTGAGATACTTCCTCTCAACCACAGTCCTGTAAACACCAGTATCTCTTAGGGTAGAAACCTGTCTACCCTTGATACTAGCTTTCAACACAAAACCCAGGATATTTAAATGGATATGCTTAAGGGCATCTGGATCCCTTTCTAAAATGTCTATTGCTATCATGTTGAGTGCAACAGGGCCCTATCTGGGCCTTTCACCCACAGACAACATAGTTGCTATTATGGGTGCAGCTAGTATAGGGTCCTTCATCTGATAGTCTCTCTTGTATTGTACCTTCTCTTTGATAATTATAATTGAGGAACCTTTTTGTTTTTGTATCTCCTTATGTTCCTAAGATGGAAAAAAGTTTGCCAAGCTGAAGTGTGTTGAAGGCTACGAGTACCATGTTCATCAGTTAGCCTGCCCGGCTTAAATTTGTGGAGCTGTTTACTGGGGCCAGTATAGGCTCATGACCAGTGGTAGTCATCTTCAGATGTTGTGGGCAAGCAGCCCTGTCTGGGCTGACGACAACTGCAGTCCTGGTCGGGTTAGGGGTCACATTCTCGATTGGACTGGAGATGGTGCAGCCTTGGCTGGGCCTACAGCAATCAGCTAGTTGCACCCCTAATCAGAGCTAACAGCCAGTTGTAGCCCTAACCCAGACCTACAGCAGTCAGGCTGTCACATTCCTCATCCAGGCTTATAGACCTAATGTAATTGCCGCTCCGATGGGTTGATTATGAGCACAGAGCAGACATGAAATGCAAAATGGCATGTTGCGACAGAATATAAGAAAAAACAGAAAAGAGTATTTAGCTGATGTTCTGTTAGGATGTCAAAGTATTGTATTAGTCTGAAAATATGGGAGACGCATTCGATAATTATAGCTTTTCTTTCTTGTTATCATGCCAAAGCCGTATACAAATTGACAGGTTTCTTTAACGGTGAACTCACTAGGTGATCGAAAAGTAATTGAAGAAATATAAAAACTATTTGAGTCCCTTTATAGTTCCTAATATGAGAAGAGTACTGAACGCTGCAAATATTTATGCATTTATATTATTAGTGTCTGATTGCCCAAGTGCGTCAAAGCACGAACTGTTAAGAGAAAGAGGTCATAAAAGAATGCTTTTCTATTTTTACTCTTCAATTAAACTGCACTATATCTGCCAGCTAATGGAGATATCTGACTAAATATTACCTCGGTTTATCAATCATTTGCAAGGCATCACCATAAGTTCTATTGCAGGTCATAAATTCTTCTTCTCATTCTGTTTTTGGAAAATATATTTAAAACATTTTTGACAATCATTACGAAATATACGCATGTCCTTGAATTTAACCTTTAATCAGACCACCTCTCCTCCTTGAGCGCGAGGGCTGACGACAGCAAGCCAAAGCCGTTCTTGATAACGTCAAGGCATATCTCAAGATCAGCAACCCGAGAACGCAGCAGAACTCAGGCGTTCACAGACGCATTCACAACCTGTTTACAGCAGTAGCTAGTTCCGTACTTGAGTAGATTATGCAACTGCTTTTGAATAGAGCAATGGAAGCTGGCGGAGTGGGTCGAATGGGCAGTAACAGACACACTTTTATTCTGTGGAATTCAATTGCTGCTTCTACAACAGAAATCCCATGCCCTTTCGGCACTTCAATTAGTAGCAACAAAGTCTAAATGGAAATAATTGAAAGGTTTCCATGGCAACAGAGGTAATTTGTATCTGAGCGATACAAATGTTACTAGTACTTTAAAAACAAAGTTGTAGAAATGGCATGTTTCATTATGGCCCATTCCAAGCGTCTGACTTGTTTTTCTCGATGCATAACTTGTTTACTGCAAAGCTTTCAGATCAAGATCGTGACATATTCCGAAGGTATGGGGTTGTCTTAGAAACACAGACGCAAGCGTATAACAATGAAGTGGAAAAGTTCATGACGTGATACTCGCATCAGGTAAAGGTTTTGGCTGTGCTAGATAGATCCTTACATTAGACGTGCCTGTGAACATTTAGTACAAGTCATGGATAGCCATTTTGTCATGAACGAGACTTGTTACTCTGCAGCAATGGAAAACCAGACAGCAACAAATGTAAAAAAGCAAAAGGTAGCTCCAAAATGCACCAAAGAGCTGAGCGTAGTGGTTCTCGGGTGGTCTCTTGTCAGAATCCTCGCTCTATGAGAATGCACGAAGCTCTACCGTCTTGACTATTCCATTCATGAAGACAAATTGAGGCACAAAAATGCTCCTCCCCTGTTTTGTATATTCACAGAGATCAGAAAACACTCTCCAAACCCCACCTGATAATTGTCCACTTTGGTTTTCCAGGAGCCACCCATCAGTCCCAGTGGCGGCTGGTGACATTTGAAAGTGGTGAGGCGCAACATTGTCGTACTGCACTGTGGCGAGTGAGCGTAGCGGGCGAGCTGAAACAACCTATGGGGGGTTTGGGGGTTCTCCCACAAGAAAATTTGGAAAAAAGAGTGGACAAACTGTGCATTTTTAAGCACATTTGAAGAAGCAGCACAGTTAATAAAGCAATTAGTGTTGGGCCTAATAAACATAGATCGGTCACTACACCTCCCCTCCCGTCACACAGCTTTGCTCTTGTACCTTCACCCACCTCCACAGAGACCCATGCTCACTCACAGGTGTACAAACACTTCTCTACTGGGGATTGCCAAGTAGACAGACAAATACACAACTAACAAGCAGACACATCTCAGTCTTGAAACTATAAAGCAGAGACATCCAAACGGATCTTATAATAGGAATTATAATGCAGACAAATAGTCAGACACTCAACCTCCTCCCCCCTTCCATCTCAAATGTTCAAGCTTGTACCTCTGAAACACCATGCTGCATTCTAAAAGCCAGGAAGTAGTTAGGGGTATGAGGCATTAAAATATGTTTAAATAAATACAGCCATTACTTTTCCATCAACATATTGCACGTTTTATAAAATGGTGCACTGTTAAACAGTCAAAACAGGTACAACCCCCTTAAGTCTGCCTATTTCCTGCCCATTCTCTGCTACAGGGTTATACCAAATCACTCCACAAACACTGGCAAATATGAAACATTATGCGATTGTATCAGGATCACACCTTGCATCAATGGGGAACTGAGATGGTGTTGCTTCCATTTGTGACTGAATAACATCTATCCCAAATTTCACCAAACCTTAAAATGAAAGTGTTTAATAAGCATGCAGCGCTGGCGTTCCTTTCACACTCCTCAATGTCCATCACCAAAGGAGTATTTTGCTGACACTACGCTGTACCCAGGCATTCTGAAAGGTCATGCTGCAAATAACAATTGCCTCAGCGTTTCTGTGTGACTCACAGGCCAAATCTCCAGTCAGAGCATGACACAAGCCAAGATGGACCTCCAAAGAGCAGAAAGACTCTGCATCCTGCTGCAAAATGCAGATTAATAAAAACAATAAGCCCCGACGCACCAACACCAAAAACTAACCTGAAGGTAGAGAAACGCTAACTCCAGTTGTGGATTCAAAAGCCTGCGTTTGATACACAACCTTGCTTTCTTTCGTAACACCCCCACCTCCCCTTCCCCATCCACCTCCGATTCATACGGGGTCAGTGCACTATCCCGCCTCTTCAAACTCAATTTAACAACCAAAGTGCTGTGTTGAAGTGAATGGCTGTTTCGCATTAAACAATTCAGTCGAAAACTTGAAGCATTTTGACAAATCGCGGCACATTTATTATTACTTGCACACTCCCAATTAACACCATATGACCTTTAACACAATTATGTCACTAAGAGTTGAAATCATGTGACCTTTTACCATGCTGAAACCAGGCCAGGAAACACAGCGATGGCTGGAAAGTTAATAAACTAGCTAAACTTGGCAGGGAAAAAAATTAAAAACTCCATACACATAAATAACTTCCCAAATCGTAAAACAACTCCTCTTACATATGTTGCTACTACCTGGCATTACACTTCGGTATAGGCCTGAAGGTAAACTACAGCCTTTAATATTGTTTCTACTGTTTACATGGTGTGACGATTTATCAAATATCTACAGAAGCCTTCAGTGACAAGTGCAATGGCAAACAACATGACACACATGCCATCTTTGACAGGTCCTTACATAACACGTTCAGACATGCCCACCGTCTCCTTGGGTAAACACTGGCAATTGCCATGAAGAAGCTGAAAAGTTGAACAAGTTTACTTAGTCCGTGGAAAGATTGAGGTGCTTCGCTGCAACATCAACTGAAAAGTTATATAACTCAGGCAGGAGTTAATACTGGGACTACACTGTGCGACAATTTGTTCCAATAAGTAGTTGTGCGAATTAGCGAGGCCAACATGTAGCTAGCGTTGCGCTGAAGGCTCGATCCGGTTCCTGGCTCGGCATGATTGACTTTTTACTTTATTTGTAATGCGTTTTGTTAATTACTAAGGTTCTGGGTGGCTAACTACAAATCGCACATTCTCACTGCAAGTTTTGTAGGGAAACATTCTTCTGCACATACCTGTCCTATGTACTGGGTAGTCTGTAAACTAAAAAAACAATGTGGACGGTGTGCAATGTTGGAATAATTCCTCACTGGAGGAACAAGTGGGACGCCTTCAAGGTAGCCAACACCACACGGTACAACCTGCCACATGTACCCCTGATTTATAGATACGATTAATAGATGCTATGATTCAAGATTCCTTCATTTGGAATGGTCAGCTCTTACACTGAGTAAAGGGGACCAGTTTCCCAGTGTGACGCTCTGAAATATCTTTCTTTGCTTATACATTCCTTTGACAAATCTCCATCTGGTCATCACGGAAGCCTCTGTAGTTACAGCTTTGACAACTTGACTCTGACGTTGAGGTGGATTATTGCGCATAGACATTTCCAGTCACAAGAATACGTTTTTCCTCCTGGGGTCTATTACATGCGCTATAGTTATGCTAGGATATCCGTGCACTCTGTACAGTAATTAACTCTCTCATACTGGATTCGACGTAGGTAGGTATACTTTATTTAGATATAAAAATATCTTTAAAAGGTCACCTCAAAATTACGCAGCAAAACATTTAAAACAAAACCTTAACATAAAAACAGTAGTTAATGGAAACTTCATAGTACAATAAAAAACTTCTCCAATCTATCAATGGAAAAGGACTTAGTGTGCGAAGTACAATGACCAGTTTAACATTTAAAATGCATTTAGATTCAGGTCTTTGACAAGGACCATAAGTGCAAACCATGGACCGTAAAATGACAGCCAATTGTGCAAGTCAACAATTCAATAAAAAAATGTAAGCAGCAGTTAAGAAATCACAGGATAAAAATGGAATAGCTCTTAAACAAGCATAAAAACGAACCAGCCCATAACTACTTAAAAGAGCGGTAAGCATTTTGTAAGAAAATTGTAAAAGCGATGTTTAGAACTGTGTTTTCTGGCAATAATGCTGCAATGATTGCTTGTCTGCAGGATCGGATTCCCAGCCTGTTCCACTCAGTTTTCAGTTTACGTCTGCGTTGTGACAAGAAAGATGGACAGAGGCAGACTATATGCTCCATGGTTTCGGGAGACATGCCACACCCCCTGCAGATTACGTCCTCTGACAGACGACGCCAGACGGGAAGATCTTTTAGAAATTGCCATTCACCCAGTCTGGCGGCCATAAAACTGATTTTTAGGTGCAAGGAGTAAGTGCAGGATAAATAAGATGCGGGGGCTAACCGACCATATGAAGACATTGTTGCCCAGGCGTGTCTGCGTTTGGCAAATTGGGCTTTATCGATGATCAAGGACCTCATTCGAATGCAGTTCTTAATACTAGTTTTGAATGCTGCTTTACTAGGATTGAGGTCCCATAACGCACCGGCAGACATTTCACGGATCGAATCCCTAAAAAGGTGGCTGTATAAGCCGCGATGATTTGTCTGGGAAATATCCAACCAAATTAGGGACTCCAATGATCCTGGCTTTGCCTGTCTCAGTTTGTGGCACAGGTTTAGATACAGACCAGTGACTGAAATTTCATAATTTAACAAACCGAATTCTAGTCTGATCTGAGCAGCAGAAGCTGATTTGGGCAGGTGGAGGATTTTTTTGTAAAGTTTCGTCACGTGATGGTTAAAAGAGGAGTTTAATTTCCCCCTAAAAATCTCAGCACCGTAGGTCAAAGTGGGCCCAATTTTTGCTCTCATGACTTCCAATAATGGGGACAGGCTTGGGCCAGACAAATTTCTTGAGAGCTTGCAGAAGCTTACCTGTAGGTTCATGGCTTTTACTGAGATAACCTTACGCTGTTGGTTAAAGTTACCCCTAGAGTCAAAAGTGACCCCAAGATATTTGTAGGTATTTCCTATTCTAAGGCTAGAGTTGTTAAACTGCCAACCACCCCCACGGTATAGCTTTCTACCAAAAGTGACGACTTGGGTTTTCTTTAAGTTGACCTCCAACCCATTCATGGTTGTGTAGGCTTCCAGTCTGTTTAATAGCCTCTGCAGCCCTACCCGTGTCAAACTAAAGAGGACCAAGTCATCGGCATATAAGAGATTGCTTATCGGGACACCTCCCATCTTGGGCGGATGACTGTTTGTTTCCTCAAGGGAGGATGACAGATCAGCTATGAACAGATTAAAAAGGAGGGGGGCCAGCACACATCCCTGTTTGACTCCTCTAGTTGTCATAATTTTCCGAGAGAGATGTGTGCCGGTCCCCAACTTCACTTGTACCCACGTGCCCGAATGAAGTTGGATGATCGCGTCCAGGAGCTTATCTGGGATCCCCCATTTTTTTAGCTTCTCCCATAGTGCGGCCCTTGGTACCCGATCAAATGCAGCTTTAAAATCTATAAAACAGCAAAAAACCATGCTAGATGTGACTAATGCTTTGTTGACAATGATAGACAGTGATAGTAAGTTGGTCATGGTGCCCGAGGAGGCAGTGAAGCCAGTTTGGTTCAATGGAATCAGATTGTTCTGCTCTACCCAATGTCTCAGTTCCCCCAATAATGTTCCTGCAAAGAGCTTGGCTTCGATGTCTAACAAAGCTATTAGTCTATAATTGTTTGGGGATGCATGAGAGCCAGACTTGTAAATCGGGTGAATTATTGCCCCTCGCCAGGAATCCGGGATGGTTGAACTGGTCAGTGCACAATTGAAGAGATTGGATAAATATCGCGACCATAAATCAATATTTGTTTTGAACAGGGACTGTGGTAGGCCGTTTGGACCGGGAGCGCCGTCGGATCTTGCTTTTGCAAGGACTTTGGTGACCGTTTCTTGAGTGACTCGCAGATCTTCACCTCGTGGATCAAAACGGACCATCGAGCTGCTACTGTTCAGTTGTGGATGGAGTGACAGTTGTTTAGAACCGGGTAAGATTGTAGACACAGAGACATCAGAGGCCTTAAAGTGGTCAGTCAAATAGGCAGACCAGGTCGCTTCTGCGATATTTGCTGATCCGGATCCGGAGGAGCTACCGCTTTGGCGGTTGATTAGGGCCCAGAATCTTTTGGGGTTGCAGCTTTTACTCTCCCATAGAAGTTTGCACCAGAATTGGGCTAGATGGCAACGTTTGTCAGATTGTATTGCGACCCTAAATAGTTTTTGGATTGTTTTATACTCATTCGCAAGCTCAGTATTTCCTGGGGATGACTTGAGAGAGCGCAGAGCTTTGTCTCTAGATTTTTTCAGTGCCCTAGTATAACTGGAAATTTGGAACTGGTGGCTAACAAAAGCCTTATGCGCGTGTTGGCTGGAGGGAAAGCAGCTTGTTAGTTGGGAGCAGAAAGATGACCACGCACCCATGGAAAAGACCGCTGCGGCGATACTTCCTGAAATAAATACCGAACAGGCTTCCATGATGTTAGGGCTGATATCATCGTTCCATTTTAGCCGTTTTAGGTTTTCTGTGTGGATGCCTGGGCATGTCATTGAGGCAGATTTATGAAAGTCTGGCTGAATGTTAAGGATAACGACTTGGGGACGGTGATCACTTCCTGAACGAGGGAGAATACTATAGTTGGTCAAATGATGGAACAGCGCTGAATTGCAGATGGTGTAATCTAAGTAGGAGCATTTGCGGCCATTTGACCAGGACCAGTTAGGGGGAGTATCCTTCGTAGATCTGCCATTCATTACCAGGAAACCAATGCTTAAAAATTGCAGCACGCAGAGCTCACCGAGGCCGCAATAGGCTTGGTGTAGGGGTTTAGACTGGGCCTTGAATTCCGGGGTAGTTAATGGAAAAAGCCCTTCGTAATCGGTGGGATTACCCTGGAAAAGATTAGTGTTAAAATCTCCAGTAATTAGGTAGTCCGAGTTGGGATAATCCGCCACCAGGTCGCACACGATTTTCATTAGACGCGATAAGTGGGCCTTCTTTGAGCGGGTGTTAGGGTTAATATAAACATTAAGAAGAAGAAGGGAACGCTGATTATTCCATGCACTAATTTTAACACCAAGTAACCAGTCTACGTCAAAGGTCAGTGTCTCAATCGGGCCTTTTAGGTTATTTGAAACGTAAATCGACAGACCGCCTTTAGGGTGGCCGTAGAGACAAGATCTAATTGCCGGTTTCCAGAATTCGATGAAGCCAATAACTGGGCTAGATTGAGAAGCCCAGGTTTCTTGGAGTGCAATTAGGTCATGATCAAAGATGAAAGAATGGATCTCTGAGTTAATGAGTTTCTGGGAAAGACCACTAATATTCCAGGAACAAAGGGAGAGCAAAGACTGTGGCTGGGGGAACAGAGTGATTGAGGGGGGATGTAAAGGGGATCCTGACTGAGCCTGGGCTACAAGAAGGTCATCACGTGGTCAATCTGGTATATTACGAGACAAAGTGGCTGGAAGCCAGCCCCAGTCAGAAGATTTATCAAAATTCAGGGGATTGGACCGTGCGTCTTCGGTCGATTGAAGAGATCCTAAGGCATTTTTAAGGATTGAATAAGGCCTTTTTTTCTCCCCACTTAGCAAAGTGGGGAGATGTTGAGTTAACATTGTGGGGTATCCAGGCATGGAATAGGGGTAGATTTTGATGCCCCATTTCCGAAATAGGGGCTTTTGGTCTAAGAATAGTTGTACCCAAGTGGTAGACTTAAGGGACACCACGGTTACCTCAGAGGGTTGAGAACCCCTTGGGGGGAGAAATTCGATTGACTCGATATCGACCGAAGACAAGGCCTCAAAGCCCGGAACACTATTAGCTAATTTAATTATATTGGATCTGTTGAGAATATCCTGCCGACCTTTTGATTTGTATTCGGGGGCAAGAAGAATTTTTAGAGAATGTGTATCTCTAATATCAGAATCTGAAGGCCGGGATAAATTAGGCTGTAGGAGAATGGTATTTGGAGTGACTGGGTGTGGACTCTGATGAGGTCGGTGGAGGGCCTGTGTGCCTTGCCCAGATGACCGAGAATCTTTTAGTAAAGTTGATAAATTATTGGAGATTGTTTTGTGGATTGTCGAAATACGTCGAGATGGAGTTGACAACGACGCCACTTGAGGTTGAAATAATGTAGTTAATGGCCACATTGTGGTTATCTCAGTGGGGCTACCTCTTGGTTCATTTGTAGCCGGCTGAGATTCTAAAGGCCCATTTCCCGGTGGTGCAGGACTTAGCTCAAGACTACTCAGAGGAATCTGTTGGTTAGTGGTTGTAATTATCTCGGCCTTGTGCGGGCTTCGAGGCGGACTTACTGGTATTGCTGCAGGTAGTGAAGTGGTGGGAATATTTTTATTGGTGGTGATTGAAAACAATGGAAATAGTTTAGGAGGGTCAGCTTTGATGTTAAGTCTTGATTTATTCCGTTGTTTTCGTTGACGCTTGCGCTCTCTCTTGCTACATGGTGGGATAGGGGGGTGGAGCGTATCGGGGATGGGGGGAGCCACGACCGCTGAAATGAAACTTGACCCTGCCTTAATACTAACAATGCCATTAGGAAGCCCAATTCTTGTCTGAGGGCTTATAGCAGCTTGGACAAAAGGTGCTGTCAGACGTGAAGAGCCATGGGCTGGGTGAGTGTCGTCTTGAAGGTCCGACTGCGTTGTAGAGCTTTTTTGTTCTTCTCTCGTCTGGACCCCAGAAACTGTTGGTGTTGGGGTAGTCGCCTTATCTGAATCGCGAGTTGAGAGAGATCGAGGGAGTTGATCAAGCCGAGACAGAACGGCGCCACCCTTCAGCAGTTTTACTTCATTAAGGACACTGGTTAAAAAGTCTGGAAGCGAGGAGAGGGAATCAATAATGGGTGAACAGCAGCAGATTGACTGGGCCAATTTTGACGATGCTTGCGCACTCATTATTAGATTGTTGAGTTTGTCCAGCTTGCTGTCGATCCCTGCAGTGAACAGAGCTAAAGTGTTCAGTAGGTCCACCTGAGTGTCCAATTTGTCCGAATGGTAGTTTAGGGCAGTGACTGTAGATTGAAAAGTCTGAAGTAATTGGGGCCAAACGGTCGGGGTTGTGACAGGATCATGGTGGGGCTCCTTTATTGATATTGGGTGGGGAGAGTTGTTAGGTGAAGAGAAGGTATTCGAGAAAGAAAAGGACAGATCTACTAGCCGTTGATCTTTTAATTCTGACTTTAGAAAAGCCTTAGAAGAGGTTGGGGTAACAGCTTGGGGTGAGAGTGAACGCTTTTGCGGTTTAGCTTGGTCAGGGCTCCCCTCCAGGAAGTTTAGGACCTGCGGTGAACCTGAGCTGAGCATGTCAGAAATGGAGATTAAGTCATTATGCCCATGAATTTGTGCAGGAATTTGATGAGTATGGGGCACAGTGGGAGCCGTCTCAAGCACCTGAGGATTGTGTGGAGATATAACGAAAACGTTCTCCAATTGCGAAGCATATGGAGCTGAAGGACTTAGATTGTAGGTTGGACTCACAAACTGTAGCTGATTGTGGCAAAGCTCTTGATTAACAGATACAAGAGAGAGGGGAGGCTGACTTGGTAAGGGTTGATGACAGCTTGAACCCGATGATTGAGAAGTAGTCAAAGGACATTCTGAAACGGTTTTCCGAAAGACAGAGGCTGACCCAAAAATGAAAACATCCGGATCATGGGCCGGAATGGTGGATACTTTGGGGAGAAAATTAGGCTCAGAGGCTTGAGTTGAGTTACTAGGTTTGGTTGCGCCCGGGGCTTTTTTAAAGTAGTCCAGTAGCGAGTATGACTTTAGGGAGCGCGCAGGGGATATAAGAGGTGATTGCATATCGCTTTTGTTAATATATTGCCGACTCTTAGAGATGGGCGACCTCGGTGGATCCGTGGGCTCTGGAACGATCTCCGGAATGACAAGAGCAGAGTCCGATGCTGCGACTAGCCGTTTTAATTTCTTCCGTTTTAAGGCTGGAGGGGCTTTTCTCGTATTCCCGGATCTCATCTCTTCCGTAGTTATGGAGAGCTTGTTAAGTCTGTGAGTTAATAGACTGGGTTATACAACACTTAAACAAAATCCTTGATTGCCGGGAGGCCAACCAAAATGAAGTGTGTTTTGCTGGAATACAAGAAGGCGTAGGGGACCGGGTTGACTCCCCGGACAGGCCAGGCTTACTAGGATTGTCCGAGCTCGGCCGCGGAACGGACTCAGCTGATTTTGACAGCTTGGACAAGGGCACCCCCCCGCTTCTTAGACCCCGCCCAACCACTTGCTAATCCCTTGACCTTGGTCGCAGCCTCCCAACAGGTGCACCCAACAGCTCTTAGGGGGCTGACCCTAATGACTAGTCACCCTGCCTAGCTCCCAGTACCCTACCCCCCCAAGCCTTCACGGCTGGTCAGGCACTGCCCAGTTCAAAACCGGTAAAGCCGCAACGCGAGGGGGAGAAAGGGGACCGGGCCAGCGTAGTGGGTCAAACCCCCCCTGGGCCGTGGGAACAGCGCTGGGCGCTGATAGCGACGGGCTAGGGCGGTTGAGGGGCGCGGGGGGAGCAGAACTGTGGGCGGAGAGCTCAGTAACCGGCGAGGTGACAGCGACCAGAACGGCTGACTGACTGCCCAAAGGGCTGACCGAAGCAGAGGTGGGGTGCAGACAGAGCCAAGCGATAAGCGAACTAGGAGCCCAGAGCTACAATGAGGTAATGTGGGGAGCCAGGGGCAGACAGGAGAGAGGGGCCCAAGGCCTAAGATACCACAGGCAGAGGGGGGGAGGAATGTGAGGGCGGGGACGCAATGCGACGTGTGGAGGAGCTTGGTGCACAGGGTTAACAACCACACGCCCCCAAGCCCCCAGGTCGACTTACTTGGTGGTAGTTTTAAACCCTCTTCGCCCCCTCCGCCACCGAGCCTTTCCACGAGGCTGACTGGCCTCTACCCCCGCTCTCCGCCACTGCTGCCGCCGCTGCTGGTCACGCCCGCAGGATCGAAGACACCACGGAGACACCACGGATATCACCGGGTCTCGGCAGGCCTCTGCGGGCTCTCACGGACCTCTTACGGACCTCTCAGTGCCTCACTCGCATGCGACGCTCAGCTCAGCTCACTCCCTCCGCTCACCTCGGCCTACGGTCTCAGTCAGCTGACTGACGCACGACGCTCAGCACCGGTCACGCTGACACTCCTCCCACAGTACGCGGCCAGTGTCCGACTAGTTTCTTTTGTGATAGGAAGGAGAACAAATAGCACATTCGACGTGTTCGCGCTCTTGTACTCCATGTAGTATTTGATTGCCTCATACAGATTTCAAAGTGTTCATGCTCGCCCCGCCACACGTTATAAATATTGTTGGCTCTGTATAATGCAAAAGCGATGCACTCGGAGTAGATGTGAACTAAATGCACGCACTACAGATTAAGTGGCTGTATGAAAGCCGGACCATAACTGCATGGAGCAGGATGAATAAAATATACAGCACAAGATAAAGAGAGAGACAGTCGCGGCTCTCACAATACTCGCGGTCGCGGGGTGGGGGTTAAAATAAAATTTTAAAAAACGTACCGGGTCTGCACTCTGCTCCGGGGTCCTGGTCCCGTTGGCGCCTACAGGATCAGCTGCTGACCGTGTCACTGCTGGCAAGTGGAAAACCCTCTCAGCCAATACTGGCGCTGCTCCAGCATCGCCAGGATTGGCTTAGAGCAGGGTTACTCGCCGCCCGCTTGCCCATTAGGAGACCGAGGTTTGAGCCTTTGCTCAACCCTTGCTCTCCTAATGGGCATGCGCCAGCCTGAGCAGACACTAGTGCGCATGACTGGGCACGGCGGAAACATTTGTCAACCTGGTGCTGCTGCCTGCCCCTGGTCTAACAATGTCTGTCAGTCAACATGACGCAGGACCGTCCACCCCCTTCAGACTCTGAAGGGAGTGGGCGGTCCGACGTCATGCTGACTGACATGATTGTCAGTTCAGTTCTCACTCGGCATCTCTGAACTTAAGTAAACTGAGTTTACTTAAGTTCAGAGATGCCGAGGGAGCTGCGGGCGCGGGCAGCTTGTGGGGCAACGCCCCAGCACCCTTAATGGACGCACCACCACTGATTCAGTCCACAAACAGGATGGGGCAACTTTGCCCATGGAGGGCGGCGGCCCTCAAAGTCCAGAAAAAGTCCAGCAAAAAAAAAAAATTGCAAATGTTCTACTGGTCTCGAGTCAAAGCGAAACCAGTGGTTCTCTTTAACTGCCACTAATGTCCTTCTTGGGCAACCAATCTGCACTTTGATGACTCTCCTGGGTTCAGCAGACTAGGGTTAAACATTTGAGTGTCAGGGTTCAGTCTCTCAGCTGCACTTCTGCGTTTAGCAGCAAACAAGCAGTTGGGGCTACTAACTCTGCCAAGGCGTCTTCTTGAGCTTTTGTGGCCCTGGTGCTGAAACAGCAAGTCAGCCAACTTACTCTTTGTCGTGGGTTCGGGGTGACAGATACGCAGTACCAGGTTTATAGGAGGTCTAGGAGAGTTTTATTGCAAGTTTTATATACACAGTCTGGCTTTTTCCACGGTCCCCACAGGTAACGGGCACGGGGTCCGACTTGGTCTTGTAGGGCAGCCCTGCTGAAGGATCCCCGTCAGGACGTGCTCCGGTCTTGATGTCTCAGTCTGATCTCTCCGTTCGATGTTCCCCAAGAAAGCAAAGGAAACCAAGTATTAGAAGAGTTGCCACGCAACGTGGTACGAAGGGGCCGGGAGTGAAGGACACCGTGCAGGGGATGTACGATTCGTGCCTAAGTGCTCGGGGGGGGGGAAAGAGGTTTCTTTTAGGGTGTTGGTCACACGAGAGTGCCGGTCAGGTACAGAGCTAAGAGTGTGTCTGAAGAGACAGTTACTGGGATTTTCCCCTCCCCACCCAGCCCGCTACTTTCCCCCGTACCTGCTCCAGCCACGCTCCTCCCCTGGGAACGTGGCAGGGCGCTTCGCGGAGTCGTTGGCCTCCTGGCTTGCTGTTCTCTGCTTCCGGGGCTGTCTCGGCGGGGCTTGTTCGGGTTCCCTCTGTCCGGTCCTCTTGATCTGTCCTCTGATTCCACTCTGGTTCTCTCCCTTCCGCTTTCCTGCACTCCTCTCCTCGCTCCGCCGCTCTTCTCCTCCACTCCAGTTCGTTCTCTACCTCCGGGGAAACGCCGTCCGCCTTCTTCCTGTTCTCGCTCTCCTTTGAAGTCCCGCAGAAGGAGACGTCATCCAGGGGCGGGGTCTCCGTCCAAGGGAATTCCTTCTTAAAGGTACCCTGTACCGTTTCTGGCAACCAGTCTTGAGATCTGTAGGGAGCCCATTCATCCAGTCAGACCTGTTCCTCGGCAGCCTGTGTGATAACACAAGGGGGTATAGAAGTTTTGGGTGACCAGTAGTGACAAGCAGGTGATCCTGTCTCTGACATGTCCCCTGCTCCGTCACACTCTTGGACTTCACCTCTCCTGTCTGGGCTTTGGGACTTCTTTGCCAAGTCGGGCTCCACAGGCACATTCCTCTCTTTGCTAGCCTAGAAGCAGCAGGTGTACTCCAGTCCTTGGTACAGCATGTCTTTTCTAGGTCCATGGAACAGCACAGTAGTCTTTCTTTAGTCATCTCTCCAGTGCAGACGTAATCTGAGCTCTGGGTACCAGGAGTGCCACTTTTATGCCCACAACTTCCCCTTGGGGGATGCAGTGGCTATGGGCCGATGGGCTACCAGGTTCCCTCCCACCCGATGATGACCTCATAGAATATGTGGCATCTAGCTATTGCAGAGTAAAACATTTTGCCCGCTCCCAAGATGGCAAAATCCCTCTTTCAGAGTTTGGAGTTTGGTAGCTCATCCTAGAGGTGTGAATATCTGAGGGCTGCACGCTCATAGGCAATCCCGTTTGGAAGCTGTTTTCACCTCTTTGCCCTCAATGCTCACCTGTTTACCTGAAAAAATGAGCAGCCCCTCTAAAGTGTCCCCAATATGCCTTCAAATGTGACTTCCCTCATGGACATCATTTGGGGTGGTAAGGGGACGCAGCCAAAACCTCTACATTGCTCCCTGCTACTCCTGGCACTTCCATTGTGTCCCCTGGCCCCAGTGTGTAGGAGAGTAGGATCTGCTTCACATGATTACCCCCACTTTTTGCTGGTGTTTCACTGTTTTTCGACTTTAGTCTGGATGGGGCCCTGCTATTCAGCACCCCAGCCTAGCTACTTCCTCTATAAATTGATTCCATGTACACTAGGTACATCACAGACTGGATTCTGAAGTGGCCTTATAAGTCCCTAGTATATGGTATACTATGTACCTAGGGCATAGGTACCCCAGAGGCCTACCAGGGGCTGAAGCATGTATTATGCCAACCCTGGAAAGACCTCCAAAATGACACCACATGTCTGCTACTGTAGCCTGGGTAACGTGGTGCATGCACCCCTTACTGAGATAAAGGTTCAATATATCTCACCTATCACTGCACATAGAAACCTATCATTCCCCCCATGACAGGCCTTATCAATCCTGAAGGCAGGGTGCTTGGTTATATGTGAGAGGGTGCCCAGGCATGAGCTGAGCCCCTCTGCAGCCTTTGGAATCTCTTCTCCGGGGTTGTCAGTAGTGCAGCCTGACCATATACTCTTAAGTGCATTATATCTAAAACGGATAATGCTAACTTTGGACTGACTGCATGGAAACATGTCGTGTTGGGTGTCAAACACCTTGGTATCATACCCCCACATCAATTCCTGATGTGAGAACATGATCCCACCCTTCTAGAGGGAGAGACATGGCAGCACCGGTATACCCGGTACCAACTAAACAGAGCCCTGGCATCACAAAATGGATGCTGCAGCCACAGACACGGGTCTGGCCTCCAGGTGCTGACCGAAACTCCAGCATGGGAGGCCTGGACAATAGGTTTCCTGCCACAGGGAGGTGTAACCACCTCCCAGACAGTCTTATGTGTATTGGGGCTGGGTGGGAGCACTCCGAGTGCTTTAAAGTCCTGCACTGGAGGCACATTTGGTGTCCCTGTGTATAGTCCAGTTCAAACCGGTTCAGGGGCTTCCAGCCCCTGTTCTGCCACGAAACTGGACAAAGGAAATGGGTGTAGCCACCCATCTTTCCAAACCCTCCCATAGGTGGGTCCCTAGAGTTAGTCCAACCCCTTCCTTAGGTATAAGTAAGGAAAACCTGGCAACAGGACTTTAGATATCCCTGGACAAAACTCCGCAACGGAATCCTGGAACTTCGAAGCTCTACTCAAGATTAGAAGACTGAAGAAATCTCCCTTGGGGTCAAGGAGTGACTCCCCTGCTTGGCAGGCACCAACAAAGCAATTGCAGGTCTGCATCTCCGAAGCTCCTGCCGGATGCCGAAGACTTTGCAACACAGGAAGGAGATTTCCAGACTTCTCAGAGGCCGAACCGAGTCTCCAGCATAGCTGAGACCCACAGCCCTCGTGAGCAATGTGGAACTCCTGGTCACCATGCACTTTTGCAAGTGCATTGACTTCTTTACATCTCTTGAAGTCGTGCTTGGGGTTACTTGTAGCCCCCACCTCGAGCAGAGAATCCACCGAAGATTGTCAGCTTAGTCACCCTGAGTGACCCGTGGGCCGCCATTTTGTGATTCTACCCGAGGTCTTTTCGCGATCCCCGGTCCTTCGACTGGTGGGTCCCTGTGAAGGTAACTTTGATTTTCCGTGGGCTTCCCTGGTTGCTCCAGAAGTGCCCTGACTCTCTACCAAGTGGTGAGTCCCTCAGACCTTGATGGTCTGCACCGAAGCATCTTTCTCCTTTCTGCGTAGGTTGCTGTTGCCAAGGCTTGTTGTGTCCAATCCGGGCACCGATGTTGCAGAACTCGATATCCTTCGTGAGACAGCTATAATCCAGCTCCTGGTTGTCCTTGACGCCTCCTGGTCCTCTTGGCTGAAGAGTCAAGCTTCAGCTTCTTCACCTGAAATCCCCTGACATCGGTGGGCATTTGCCTATTGTGCTCCTGGTCACTGGCTAGTGACCTAGACTCTGTCCCCTCTGCTTTCAGGTTCTTCTCGACTTCGATCCAGGCTTGGATCTCTTCGGACACTTCGCATCTTCCCGGCAGCAGCACTTCTTTACCAGCTCCCATTGAAAACGACGAAGCGACCCGACGCCATTTGACACCTATGCACCCGGCTTCCCTGGGTGAGGTAACTTGAGTACTCCGGTGCTCCCGTGGGTGTGGACCCTAGAACTTCCTAAGTTCAAAAGGGTTTGGTTCTGACTTAATTCTAAGTGTCCCTAATCTTTAAAAATCTAACCCCATAGAGGCTAACGGGAGCTCGCGGCTGTAGGAGAGTAGGATCTGCTTCACATGTTTACCCCCACTTTTTGCTGGTGTTTCACTGTTTTTCGACTTTAGTCTGGCTGGAACCCTGCTATTCAGGGTCCCAGCCTAGCTGCTTCCTCTCTAAAATGAATCCATGTACTTTAGGTACATTACAGATTGGATCAGAGGTGCCCTTATAAGTCCCTAGTATATGGTATACTATGTACTCAAGGCATAGGTACCCCAGAGGCTTACCAGGTGCTGGAGCATGTATTATGCCACCCCTGGAAAGCCACCCAAAATGACACCGCATGTCTGCAACTGCAGCCTAGGTAAGGTGGTGCATGCACCCCTTCCTGTGATATAGGTTACCTATATCACTATATATATATATATATATATATACACATATATATATATATATATATATATATATATATATATTCACTGAAAAAACCATGGGTTTCACACACGTTATAGTTAGGAATTAGCATTTAAAAAACCTTAGAAATTCAATGAAAAAACCAAAGGTTTCACACATGTTATAGTTAGCTGGACATTTCACTCGTAAAAAACCATTGAAATTCCCCCGTTATAGTTAGTTCAGCTAACTATAACTCGCGCGCCCGCAATGCACTACTGATGACGTCACATATTACATCACTCATGACATGGTCACTGACATCACTCATGACATCACTGATGACATCTCAAATGACATCACTGATGACATCACTGATGACATCATCCTTGTGATAGAGTGGCAGACCTCCTCTCCCCCTAATATAACCATTGAAACACACATTCAAAAATAGAAACTAAAATGTTCAAAATAATGAACATATCAATATCAGTTACAACAACCTATTCAGTAATTCTAAGAACCACATACACATACAGTAATTCACCAACAGTCCTCTACAGTCACTCATACATGTACTCACTCATCATATGTACTCATACACCTGTACATCCCGTTACACAATGCCACTCATCCATAGAGTAACTCACACACATAGTCACTCATGCTAATAAAGAATCAATCATCCATTTACTTGCATATACAGTTATACACACACCACCACACTTACTTCTACAGAAACTTACATATACTTACTCTTTTAAACAATCACTTATAGAAACACATACTTATTCATACAGGAACTCTTCCAATCTCTCACTCTCACATATACTCACTTATATACACCAATAGTCATATATACTAGTTTAAAACATATGTAGTTACTCATAAAGACACTATTGAGACAGTCATTCACTCACTAACACACCCATGCACACACTCATCCACCCATACAGTCCTGCACACATGCTGTATTCAACACATACAAACAGTGAGTCACTCATTCATGCACCTATGCACTAAGTAATACCCCCCACCGAACCATACAGAAACTCAGACACTCATAGTGATAAAAAACCAACTAATAACCTATATAGACACTCATGTAGCTACTCACCAACCCATGCAGCCACTTATACACAAAGTAAGAAACTGATACAGATATTTAAATATTTAAAGATTACTCAGTAAGCCATGTATTCACTATGATACACTTAAACAGTCAGTTACACAAAAAAAATTCCCCAAAAAAGTATCCATTTAGACACTTATATACCCATTTATTCTTCCTTTGACCTTGAGATATACATAAATATAAAAAATATATAATTTTCATAAAAACACACAATCACTGGATGATGTCATCAGTGATGTAATCAGTGATGTCATTTGAGATGTCATCAGTGATGTCATGAGTGATGTCAGTGACCATGTCATGAGTGATGTAATATGTGACGTCATCAGTAGTGCATTGCGGGCGCGCGAGTTATAGTTAGCTGAACTAACTATAACGGGGGAATTTCAATGGTTTTTTACGAGTGAAATGTCCAGCTAACTATAACATGTGTGAAACCTTTGGTTTTTTCATTGAATTTCTAAGGTTTTTTAAATGCTAATTCCTAACTATAACGTGTGTGAAACCCATGGTTTTTTCAGTGAATTTCAAAGGTTTTTTAAATGCTAATTTCTAACTATGCCTACAGAGATAGGACATGTGAAGAAAGAAGAAAAAATGCACAGAAAGAAACAAAAGAAGTGCAGAAAGAAGCAACAGAAGTCCTCAAATACGAAGATAAGTGCAGGAAGAAGGATAACGTGCAGAAAGAACAAAAAGAAGAGCAGAAAGAAGCCTTGTTGCAAAATCATCCTGTACCCTCAACTTTTTCAGACGGATACTGGTGGTAACTGAGTCTGACTAACCAGTCCTAGAGCCAGTGCTATGTTAAAAGACACTTAGAATACAGTGAAAACACCTACATACACTAGGGAACATTATGCGTTGGGGTCCCCCTGTGATTAGCATGACCTCCTCTGTAAGCCCCTAGTGTATAATAGGGCATGGGGATTAAATCTACCTCTTAAAACAGGCCACAGGGCGTTTTTGCACACATTAACTCAGGCCCCGTCCCCTCCCTTCACCACTGTGTAAACACGCCCTGTGTCCATTTTTAGTTGGGAGATTAAGTTCATTTGAATCCTGAGGGTCCCTAGGGTCCAACTAGCCCACTAGGTACCTCCAGTAAGTGCCACAGAGCTGCGTTGCAGAGAGGTGTAAAAAGTGGCACGGCCTGGACCACCTCTCTGCAATGCAGCTCAGTGGCGCTTACTGGAAGCACTTGGTGGGCTAGTTAGCCCCCAGGGGCCCTCAGTATTGAAGGGAAATTATATCCCCAATTTAAAACATGCCATAGTGCGTGTTTGCACACGTCACCTCAGGCCCTGTCCCCTCCCTTCACCACTGTGTAAACGCGCCCTGTGGCTGTTCTAAGTTGAGAGTCCCCCTGAATCCTAAGGGTCCCTAGGGTCAAACTAGACCACTAGGTACCTCCAGTAAGCGCCACAGAGCTGCGTTGCAGAGAGGTGTAAAAAGGGGCTTGGCCTCAGAACACCTGGCTGCAGCGCAGCTCCCTGGCGCATACTGGAGATGCCTGTTGGGGGCGCGTTTGCAGAGTGCTGCACGGAGGGGGCATGGCCTCCGGCACGATGCCAGTCTTTTATTTATTTTAGTTTTTTAAGAAGGGGGGCTGTTTGGTTCCCCTTCTTATTCTAATTTATTGGCTCTGATGACCCCATCCCCCAGGGCCAGTCTCCTAATTATATTTTTTTGACCCCAATCCCCAGGGCCGGCCACTGTTTTTTATTATTTTTAAAAAATATATATTTATAGACACACCTAGGACATGCTGGACAAACCGTACGTACCTATCACCATGATGATTTGCGTGATATTCATTAAAAGGCGACTATGCATGCAATGAATCCACGTGGAATGTATTTACACCACTAGTGAAGCTCTGACATGTCTGATGCCCTACCGTGCCTAATCCTGGTAGACACCCGTGTCGTTTATTTATACAAACATGGGTAGCTATTGACGGGCACATTTAATACACATGCACACCAAGCCATTCAAAGGGGATTCGACAAAAATTCGACCAAAACTATGCAAGAAACCCCCCTCACGGTTAATAAAACACACATCCACTGCCGGATGTGTAATACTTTTTATTTTACTCTCTGGAAAGGGGACGAACATCACTTGAGAGTCACAGCGTGCTCCTGACAGAGCCCAATGCTGTGTTACACCCACCATTGCCTGCCGAGTGCCACACACCTCTGTGTTGTATTCCACTAGCTAGTGCATATGCTATGACACTCTCTAGCCCATGTGCACTGTAACACCACCCCGTGAATATGTCATGCCACACTTGTCTTCGCACGGGTTATATTGCCCCATCTAACGTGCCTTTCTCGATGCCTATGTTATAACGCACAGTGCTATGCCATACATATTACAATCTGGGATCCATATATTTGTCACAGTGCATATGCAACGTTACACTCCCCAGCACATATTTTATATTACAACTTTAGAGACTAGTTAGGTTACACAACACTGCCCTGTGCATATTACACTCCAAGGCGCATATCGCATAGCACGCGCTAGTGCCTGTGCTATCTCGCGCTCTCCAATGAATCTGTCATTGCGCACAATGTATTGCAAATTATATTTCACGCCCGGTTCATCTTATATCACACTTTTTGGTGCATAGTTTATACCATACACTATATCTAGTTTTCATTTTCAATCGTGCTCTCAGGACTATGTTCTATATAACACTGTGTTCACCTACCCTTTTCACGGGCATTACATTTTGCGATAGGGGGTGGAGGGTCAGGGGGTGTTTCTGCCAAGTGAGCCCGGAGTCACAGTCACAAACGTCCTCTTCTTCCTGAATAAAAGTGAGATTATGCTGCATACTTGTTCATATTTTAAGTAGTTCGCACAGACACAATGTTTTAAAAACAATAAAGTTCCTAATACCCGCCTTCTCTGAACAGTTAGCTTGCTGCCCCATCCCCTTCCTCCCTATCCTCTGTTGTGTGAATCCATGGACTAGCCTCCTCCCTCCTGCCATGCATGGTCTGATGTGCTGACACTGCCCTCAATTTAGTATGATGTACCAGTCCAGTCCTCCTGCCCTCCATTGCCCAATTCTATGCCCCATCATTGACCTCCTGCTTAAACTCTGTGCTTAGCTTGCTGCCCCTATTCTCCTTCCCCCTGCCCTCCGATGTCTTTGTGCATGCCCCTGCTCCATCCTTTTTGCCCACCATGTCCCATGGACCTGCCACTCCTATCTACTCTGAGTGTTCTGTTGAGCTGCCACTCCCCTCCCACCTGCCTAGCATTGTCAGATGACTGTAACCTGTCCCTGCCACCTCCACCCTGCCTGTCCACATGCCATGCCCCTATCCTCTTCCTCCTGTCCTACATGGTCCATTGTACTGCCACACCCTTCTGCCCTCCCTGGTCTGTTGTGCTGCAACTGCTCCTCCTGCCTGCCCCGTGTGGTCTGTTGTGAGGTCCCTTCCCCTGAACTTTCTTGTCTGTGCACAGGTCCTGACCCTCCCTTCTATCCTCCATTGTCCTTTGTGCATGCCCCTCCACCCTCCTTCTTGCCCATCATAGCCATTGTGCTGCCACTAACCCTCCCACTTGCCATGCATGGTCTTCTGTGCTGCCATGGCCCCTCCCACCTTCCCTGTGTGGTCAGTTAGCTGCCCCTGACCCCCTCCCACCTTCCCTCCATGGTCTGTGTGTATGCCATCACAGTCTCACTGTTGCTCTTCATGGTGTGTCTTGCTTCTAGTGCCCATCCTGCCTGACCTCCATGGCTATCTTGCTGCTCCTGCCCTGCCCCCTTGCCCCCAGCCCTACTCCCTCCCTCCTGGCTTGTCTGTTCCATTGTAATGCCCCTGATCCGTCCCTCCTGCCCTTTATGGTCTGTTATGCTGCAGCTTTCTCTCCTGTCTGTCCATTATGGTCAGCTAGCTACCATTGCCTCTTGCCCCTCTGTTCTCTGTTGTCCATGTGCATGGTCCTGTCCCCTCCCTCTTGCTTTCTAAGGATTGTTGTGCTGCACTCCCGTCCTGCATGCCCTGTGTGGTGTATTGTGCTGCTGCAAACCCTGATGCCTGCCCTGCAGGGTCAGTTTGGTGCACCTCTCCATGTCCCTCCTGTCCTCTGTTATCCAAGTCCATGTCCCTATCCCATTTCCTTCCATGATCCAATGTACCATACTTGCGAACATTTTGAACTTGGTAAGAGGGAGATTTTGAAAAAAAACTGGGGTATTGATTTTCCCCTTTGAGTTACATTGAAAAAGAGGATATTGTAGACAGGAGACAGATCAAATAAAGCCCATTTGAGCTTAAAAACATTGGACGTTTCCTGGTTGAATCGGGTCTGTTGGCATGTATGGTTGTACTACCATTGCCTCTTCCTTCTGCCCACAATGGTCTATTACATTGCCACAGCCTTGAAGGAGGGTAGATTTTGTATCACAGGGGGCCCCTGGCCCGTTCTGTCCACACCTGAAGTATGAGACCCTTGTCCTTGCCCTGCCAGCTGCATTTGTAGGCCGTATTAAATTGACCAGCGGGTCCTGTATTGCTATATAATTATCCTGAGACATCCTTACCACTCAGCCAGCATAAAACCCCTGTGTAGGCCCTTCTGTTCAATATGTAGGCCTCTTTGTTAAATTGACCATAGCTCTGCAATTTTAGTGTATAGCAGTCTGAAGGCAGGTCTGCGAGGCCTTCTGATCCAAACTAGTAGCCCCCACCCTACCCGAGTGCTCCGTGCTCGGTATCAAAGTTCAACATCCCCCTGAAGCTGTCGACATACAGTAGGCTGCATCCTGGACTGGTACTTGCTTCCTGGGCAGGTTTCCCGCTTTTAAGGAAGTGGCAACCGCAGAGCGTCAAGTTAGGAGAACTGAGGAGATTTTATACATGAATATATTGAATTCCCGTACAATACCCATTATTTTCTGCTTGCTCTATGGAACTTACGATAAGCGATTGGCCTGAGAGACTGACCTTTTCACCCAGTCCATTGTCAGCATTAAGTGGGTAAATGACGAAATGTCTGGTAAAATCTGCAGTCGAAGCTTTTGGGTAGCATACGTAGGTAGATGTAGCGTGCAAAGGAGCCCACAAAATGATATAAAAAGGGAGCACCCACAGATATCGACGGACTACCTCGCCGTCTGTATGTAGGTTAACAGGCAGTGCAGGTTTTCCCCAAGAGCTGGGAGCTCTTGTCTTCCTTTGCTTAAAATGTCTTGCTCTGCTTTGCTTGAAGTATCTTATTCTATTTTACCTATATGAAATGTCATGTTATGTTTAACCATTGTTCTCTTTACTTTTGCATTTAAAAGATTTTGTATTGTAATTGCAGGAATGCTTGCTCTAAGAGTAAACGTGAGTGTTCCTAGGTAACATTTTCCTTGGTGTAACTTGTTTCTCATGATGCATTTATAGATGTGTTTTCTCTCTCTCTCTGTCAGTACATTAATTGAGATACAGAGAATATTATGACAGCTGTATGATTATCTGGATTCTGTTTTTTGTACTTTATGTCTCTATTCTGCGGTTTCTTTGAAGTTGCATCTTCTCATTAAACTGCCATTGTATTCTGCCTCCAATTCCATGTCTCATATGTCTGTTTTCTTCATTTTTGGAGCAAGCGTTTCTAGGCACCCCGGCTCAAATTAAGGTGCCCCTTTTGTCCCTGACTCACTCTCCTGCTCAGTTCTGTGGTGGCTCCCGGGGATCTGGGGACCGCCCCTAGCTTCCTTGACCCGTAATAGATCTTCCCTCCAACAGCCTCTCTTGCAAGTCCTGTATTGTTGGTTTGTTGCCCCTGCCCCCCTTTCCACTGCCCTCCATAGTCTGTTGTGCTTCCACGGCCCTTCCTGCCTGCTCAGTGTGGTTAAATTGTTGCCTTTGCACCCTCCTACCTGCCTTCAATTTTCAGAGTCCGTGCCCCTGGCCTCTGCCTCTCAACAGTATCCTAATGAACAACTAGATTGCTAACATTCTATATTTATTACAAAAGTGTGGAACGCCTGACATCATCTTGATGTAATCAAAACTGTAATACCTAGAGCATTTCCTTTAGAAATTACATATATGAGAGGGTCTTATTGGCATCAAAATTATGGTTAGTGCTCTAAAAGACTAAAATAAGGACATATTTTCTGAGTTTTCAAATAGCGACAAAGCACTTTTAAATTATTTGTTATCTTTATGTTTTTTTATCCAGTTGACCACTTGATTAAATGTTGCACTTAGGGGAGAGGATGTGGTGTTACTTCCAGAACTGCAGACTTTGCAACTGGGGAACCAGGTTGAAGTTTCTGCTTCAGCTCGACATTCTGTGATTCTGGTCAAATCACTTAGTCTCCCCATGTCTACAACCAAAATGAATTTGTTCTTGTGTGATGTAACCAATGCTCATGTAAAGCACTCCAATACCTGACAAGTCTGCACTATATAACACTGCAAAAACACAAAATAATAAGTGTTTTGCACACTTCTGTCATTGGGCTATATTTGGGCTACATCTGGTTGATTTTGGGCTACATTTGGGCTCTTTTGTCTCCGGTGGCCATCTTGGGAGATTTATTTGTTATGAAGTTTCCTAATTTCCTCATGTACTGCAGTCTCCTCAGTAGGAAATGCTTTCAGTTTTTTACTTTGATTCCATCATGAAGGTATTCAGATATGTCACACATTTGCCATAAATTCTGAATGTTAGCACTCTAGTTGCTCATTAGATCACTGTAGTAAAACTACTCCACCATGGAAGTCTGCTCCTGGTATTAAAAGTGCATGTTTCAGTCTGCATGTCAGAATTTTTTAATGAAATAGAAGAGGATTTGAGAAGTCACTCAAACTGTGCCCTCATTTTCTTTCTTCAGTATTAATCATAATTTCTATGGCAAAATGAACCTCCTCATTGTGTTCCTTTTTAAATTAAATGTTTTAAGTGTTACCAGTTTATTCCAATCAAGATGGCTTCAGGTGTGCCATACTTTTGTCATAATGAAGACAGTAAGCGCTCTAGTTGTTTTTAAGAACATTCTGGGACATTCTGTCATTGGGCTATACTTGGGCTACATCTGGGTGATATTTGGGCTACATTTGGGCTCTTTTGTCTCTGGTGGCCATCTTGGGAGACTTATTTGTTATGAAGTTTCCTAATTTCCTCATTTACTGCAGTCTCCTCAGTAGGAAATACTTTCAGTTTTTTACTTTGATTCCATCAAGAAGGCATTCAGATGTGTCACACATTTGCCATAAATTCAGAATGTTAGCACTCTTTTTGCTCATTAGATCACTGTAGTAAAGCTACTGCTCACCAGGGAAAACTGCTGCTGGTATTGAAAGTGCATGTTTCAGTCTGCATGTCAGAATTTTTTAATGAAATAGAAGAGGATTTGAGAAGTCACTCAAAATGTGCCCTAATTTTTCTTTCTGCAGCACTAATCATACTTTTTATGGAAAAATGAACCCCCTCATTTTGTTCCTTTTTAAATTAAATGTTTTAAGAGTTACCACTTTAATCCAAGCAAGATGGCTTCAGGTGTGCCATACGTTTATCATAAGTAGGACTGTTAGCGCTCTAGTAGTTCTTTGGAACACTCTGGGAAGCTGCAGTAGAACACAAAGGAATCAACTGACAGTCTCTGCCCTTGTTGGATGTACATGTTTTACTGAGAATATCAGACTTCATTCTCACATGACTGAGAAAGATAATGTGAATTTACAAAAAATAAGCTCTCAGTTTAGCCTATAGATCACCTTCCAAACCTCTGTGGCAAAAGCATGAGAAAATATTTTTCTCTCAATCATGATATCCCAGCAGAAGGCTTTTTCACATGGTGAAATCACCTTAGAACATACCACAATTCCTAAAATGAGTATGGTACCATCAACAAATGATTTATAATGTAACTAAAGTCTTAAAACCTTCTATTAACTGCAATGCTTTTTAATGAGGTGCTATCATGTATATTTGTCCCAAGATGGCTGCCAACACTTCTTGGATGAAGTGCTGACAGCCAATCAGATCTCAGGATGAGATGTGTGGTTAGGCTCCGCCCACATATATATATGCTTTTAAATGCTATTTACTCAGGAAATACTGAACAGATTTACACCAGACCTGCAAAAGGCACTTCCTTGACCTTATGGCTACCTCTCTGCCAAAGTTCTAGTAATTCTGTTCAGCCGTTTGGGCTGTAGCTCGTTCTAAAGGTCCTATGGAAAAATGCATGGGAAAAACGCGTTTTGGGACCCCCCTTTTATCTCAGCCCCCGCTTGACGAATCCCCCCGAGACTTTCAGGGTAGGAGCGGAGCGTAGCGCCCCACCTATTTTGAGAAATTCGCGAGGATTCATCGACCGGCGCCAAAGTTATTCAAAATAGAATGTTGCGGATTTCCTATGGAAAAGGGGTCCTAACTATAACTACCTACTGGCGACCGCCAGTAGGTAATATATATATATATATATATATATATATATATATATATATACACACACACACACATATAAACCTATAAGTCACTCCTATGGTAGGCCTTATCAATCCTGAAGGCAGAGTGCTTGGTTCTTATGTTCTTATGTGAGAGGGTGCCCCTGCATGAGTAGAGCACCTCTGCAGCGTTCTGAGACCCTTCTCTGATGCTGTCTGTAGTGCATCCTGACCATATACTCTTAAGTGCATTATAACCAAACGGTAAATGCTAACTTTGGACTGGCTGCACGGAAACATGTTGTGTTATCAATCACATTGGAATCATACCCTCACACCAGTAACTGGTGTGAGAGTAGGATCCACCCTTCTAGAGGGAAAGACATGGCAGCACTGGTATACCTGGTAGAAACTTAATAGAGCCCTGGCATCACAAAATGGATGCTGCAGCCACAGACACAAGTCTGGCCTCCTACTGCTGACCGAAACTCCGGCAGGGAGGTGCAACCACCTCCCAGACAGGATTATGTGTATTGGGGCTGGGTGGGAGCACTCAGAGTGCTTTGAAGTCCTGCACTGGGGGCACATTTTGTGTCCCAGTGCATAGTCCAGCTCAGACCGGTTCAGGGGCTTCCAGCCCCTGCTCTGCCACGAAACTGGACAAAGGATATGGGTGTAGCCACCCCTCTTTCCAAATCCTCCCATAGGTGAGTTCCCAGAGCTAGTCCAACCCCTTCCTTAGGTATAAGTAAGGAACCTCTGTAACCAGAACTTTAAATTACCCTGGACGAAACTCTGAAGCCAAATCCTGGACCTTCGACGTTCTGCTAAAGACAGAGGACTGAAGAAATCTCCCTTGGGGCCAAGGAGTGATTCCCCTGCTTGGCAGGCACCAATGAAGCAATTTGCCGGTCTGCATTTCCGAAGCTCCCGCCGGACTCTGAAGTATTTGAAGCACAGGAAGAGGATTTCCAGACATCTCAGAGGACGACCCGAGTCCCCAGCAAAGCCGAGACCCTCAGCCCTTGTGAGTAGCGTGGAACCGGAACTCCTGGCCACCGTGCACTTTTGCAAGTGCATTGACTTCTCGATGTCTCCTGAATTCGTGCTTGGGCTGACTTATAGCCCCCACCTCAAGCACGGAGTCCACCGAAGATTGTCGGCCTGGTCATTCCGAGTGTGCCGCCATTTTGTGTTTCGTCTCGAGGTCCCTTCGCGATCCCTGGTCTGTTAACTGGTGGGTCCCTAAGGGGGTAACTTTGAATTTCCTTGGTTCTTTCCTGGTTGCTCCAGATGTGTCCCGACTCCCTACCAAGTGGGGAGTCCCTCAGACCTTGCTGGTCTGCAGCGAAGCATCTTTCTCGTTTCTGCGTGGGTTGCTGTTGTCAAGGCTTGTTGTGTCCAATCCGGGCACCGATGCTGCAGCACTCGACATTCTTCGTGGGACAGCTGGAATCCAGCTCCTGGTCATCCTCGACACCTCCTGGTCCCCGTGGCTGAAGAGTCAAGCTTCACATCTTTCACCTGAAATCACCTGACATCGGTGGGCATCTGTACATCGCCTTCCTGGTCACTGGCTAGTGACCCAGACTGTGTCCTCTGCTTTCAGGTTCTTCTAATCTTCGATCCAGTCTTGGATCTCTTCGGACACTGCGCATCTTCACGGCATCAGCACTTCTTCGCCAGCTTCCATTGAAATAGACGACGCGACCCGACACGGAAAGACACCTATGCACCCAGCTTCCCTGGGTGAGGTAACACGAATCCTTCAGTGCTCCCGTGGGTGTTAGCCCTAGAACTTCCTAAGTCCAAAAGGGTTTGGTCCTGACTCATTTCTAAGTGTCCCTAATCTTTCAAAATCTAACCGCGACTTTCCCCATAGAAGCTAACGGGAGATCGCGGCTGTGTTCACACACTGCACACGGCCCCTGTGTCACTACCTTGGGTGGTTCCTTGGGGTCCCAGCGATTCTACAGGCTCTAGGCCTTGTGTCTAGTTAAGTCGTGGTTCTTATACCACTATTTTAGTATATGGTTTGGCTCGCCCCTAGGGCCTGACGTGTATTTGTGCTATTTTACTGTGATTATTGAAGTGTAACTTATGTGTTTTGACCTCTAGACTCATTAAGAGACTAGGAGGGTGTGTTTAGTAATACATACATATATTTTATATATATACCTGGTGTAGATATCTTTCATTCAGGAACTCAAGAGATTATAGACTGGTAAAACAAGATGCTTTACATTCCTCCAAGACTTAGCCTGAAGGCTGCTCTCCATAGCTACCACTAGGATAGCTTTCAATAAAGGTTGTCTTTAACCTATAACCAATAAGGGGTTGTTTGGACTGATACAGGGTGCCCACTATAACTAGTGGGCAGCATATATCAGGCCAACTTCTCACAGCGGCTGTGTTCTCACACTGCACACGGTCCCCGTGGGTCCCCCGTGTCACTACCTTGGGTGGTTCCTTGGGGTCCCAGCGATTCCACAGGCACTAGGCCTTGTGTCTAGTTAAGTCGTGGTTCTTATACCACTATTTTAGTATATGGTTTGGCTCGCCCGGAGGGCCTGATGTGTATTTGTGCTATTTTACTGTACTATTTGAAGTGTAACTTATGTCTTTAGATCACAAGCCTCATAAAGAGACTAGTAGGGTGTGTTTAGAAATAAATACATATATTTTATATATATACCTGGTGTGGTTGCCTTTCATTTGGTCATTCAAGAGATTATAGACTGGTAAAACAAGCTGCTTTACATTCCTTCAAGACTTAGCCTGAAGGCTGCTCTTCATAGCTACCACTAGGATAGCTTTCAATAAAGGTTGTCTTTAACCTATCATCAATAAGGGGTTGTTTGGACTGGTGCAAGGTGCCCACTATAAGTAGCGGAGAGCATATACCAGGCCAACTTCTCACACAGTGGATCTAAACATTTTGCCCCCTCTGAGGCTGGGGGTCACAAAGGAAGTGCCAACAGCAGCAGATAGCAAGTAAGAGTTGGATTTGCGACACCCGACTACTCCCAAATGATATCCATGGCTTCCCTTTTGAAGCTCACCTTTTTGGCTCACATCCTTTGTGACTTCCTGCCAGGGAGAGGTAAAGCTGCTTCCATCTGCAGGCCTCTATTTTTTCCTTTCCTGGGAGTCGTTCACACTTCTTACTAGGAAAGCAGAAGTCTGTCTTGTGGCCAGCATCTGAGATTGGTTCAGAAACCAAAGGTACCCCCTAAGAATGATTATGAGGTCTGGGAGAAAGGAGAAAAACAGAAATATGTATATAATAAACCTCCCACACGACCCTCATCTACTCAACAATGGCTAATATTAGTACAACAGGCTATCCCTTGCTGTAAAGATCAATGGATACAACAATAATACATATATGTGTATCTTTATCTATTATCCATCCTTATTGTGAATTAATCTAAAAAAAAAGTAAAATATTTTTTGGGCATATATTTTTTATATTAAAAGGACAAAATGTTATATGTTCATATATGCAATGCAATTCATGAATAATTCAACATTTTGCAATTCTCTTGTTTATACATTCAAAAAAGCATAATATTGTATATCTCCATATTGTGATACAGTCCAATATCACATCACATCTCACCTCACATTCAATCATATCCTTTCATGCCAAACACACACATCACATACATTGCTGTTCCAGCTTGAGATAGCATGCAACAAGAACTCATTTTGAGAACCATTCAATAATGTCCATGGTTATGCTGCCAGCTGGAGAACCAACAGGCAAACATATGTTTCAGTGGATAAGGGACACTTGAATCCACCTTCTTCAGGACCGCTTAATTTCTTTACTTTATTCAGCGGAGGTTAGATGGGGAATCTAAAAGCAAATGGGATTGGAATCACTTATGGCTTCCTTGATAATTTCTTTTAATGAAGTTAATAGCGACTACTGCTCCATGTGCAAGACAAAACAGTTTGTGAAGTGAGGAAAGTTAGAGACAGAATAGGCATGCTACACCATATTCTCCCAGTGATAAGTAAAATAAAAAAACGAAAATGCCAAAAATGAATTAAAACCATATAGTAATCAGCAGAAACTTCTCAATCGCTTGATGTTCAGAGGTTTGAGAGCACAAACTGTTTTATTTGTACCTTATAGCCCTCCTTCTCATTATCAGGCTTCATGCAAATAGACAGACTCCAAAGTAACTTTCTGACTAACCCGTGGAGCAGGCGGACTTGATACACACGATTGTAGGCACATAAAATGGAAGGATAAGCACATCTGAGGGCTTTCCCAGTGATGGAAATACTTCCACTTGCAGTGGTGGCTCTAGCGTCTATGTTCGCTGTAACAATATAAGATCAGCATCAGTATATACTATGTCTTATTTCATATTAGTAGATGGTACTGTTGTCCAGATGAGCCGTACAAAAGATGTTTACCTTATGGGTCATTGGTGCAACTTCCGTGGTAGTGGCTCATTAGTTGGTTTACTAAATCCCAATTTGTGCTGAAAGTGCCAGTATTATTTGCGGTAACTATTCAAAGTCCAATTGTATGTCTAGGTGCCAGTTCTATATACTGTTGGTGCATAAAGAGAAAATCAAACAGAGTTGCCTTATTTGTTCTATCATAGGCAGTACGGTGTCTCTCACACATCGCTAATACAACCTTATCATTGGTCATACGGTGTCATCTAGATTGTATGCTCGGCCAGCTACACCTATACTGTATTTGTAGCATGCGTGTGGGCATGCTGGTTTTGAATCATAAAGTCTAACCTGGCAATGTTTTGTTTGGTAAGTACAACTTTAGAGAGCAGGCTTCCTATTCTGACAAACTCCACATCGCAGTCACATAACTGGCGAAAACTGAAATATTGATGTTACGCATGTTTTGGGGAAACTACAGGGATAAAACAGACGATTAATCTTAGTCAAGGTAGCCTGACCTAGTTTGAATAGGGGTTTTACTTGTGGATTGAATACTCAAGCGTGCCCACTTCGTTATAGAATTTTTTATCGCAAGCAATGAACGCCTCCAACCCCCCGACAACCTGTATTGTCGGGGGGGTGTTATACATATTATAAAAGTGGACCTCTATCCCTTTATATTAGAATGCCTTGTTAGGGGCCTAGTTTGTCAGCAGTACGTTTCCAAACTATCGTAGGGTCCCCCACCACCAAGGACATGTGCTCTTCTTACCTCTAAAGTTTCTTATTTCTCCTGGCCGGACCGTCGGGCTGTCACCGCCTCGCTGGTAGAGAAAACTCGACGCCATTGTACGCGCACCAGATATATATGGGATGCATGCTGATCACATGATAAGTCTAAGTTACTCTGACGCTACTGGGAAGGGTGCGCAACACAGGTGCCATCTTGAAATAGCTCTAGATGCATATTGGATATACGCTGTCAGTTGGACTGGCAGAATGCAGTCTTGTGGTTGTCAGATCTACCCCTTACTTAGGTATTTAATTTTGTATAATTGTAAAACACACGTTGGTATTTATTAAGGGATAGGTCACTGATACTGCTATATGCAATTGAGAAAAGAACTCCCTATTTCCAGCGCATCTCGAGAGCCATCGTAAAAGGATTTTTCATACATACAGGGCGAATAAACCTCATTGTGTTATTGATAATAGATCGTGAACTGGACTATTTTTATTTCAGTGTGTATTGTCCCGGCTAAAGAATTTGGCCTTATAATTCGCATTTGGGATCCAGACAAGGAACCAAACTCCCCAGCCTGTGTCTACTGGAAAAAATACCACTAGTGCCTATGACATAAACACTAGATGCATACATGCGTGAAGATGGTATACATTATTTTTATTCATATCTAATTTGTATGCATTGGGTTCACATTATTCCAAAAATAACATTACCCAGTAAATTACTTAAGTATGATTGTGCTATATAACTATTTGCTTGGGAAGTATGAAATAGGCCAGAGCCTGTTGTAAGTGGAAACTCTATTGTAGTATCATTCACATTTAGTAGCACCTATTGGGCAAGGATATGCCAGGTCATACACCCATAGTAAAGTTTTAAGAGAGATGTCAAACATGTTAGTACTGCTCTATTTTGTTGTGCACTCAGGTGATTTTCCATATTCCTTCCTTAACAGTATTGAGGGTAAAAATCCAATAGGTCTCTCTTTGTTAGCGTGTTTCAGTCTCAGTTTTGCCTGGTTGGGTTTTGACCTTTTCCAGAATAAGCCAGCATGGATCTTTCTCCGTGTGTGCATTTTCATAACGGTGCTGCACCATAGGAGTTGTCAATTATTTTGCCCTTATTGCTGATTTGTGCTCAGAGTAACGTATGCAAAACTCTCTTCCTGTTTCCCCAACGTATCCCTGATTGCAGGGGCACAGAACGAGGTAGACTATGTTTTGGCTCCTGCAGTTTGTCTGAACTTTCAATTTACCAGAGCAACCTCGATATTGTTCGGTGATAATGGCTGTCTCGCAGGCTACACAAGTACCCCATTTATTATTACCCCTGATCACAGGTAAACCTGTGATGGACCTATCTGTAGTAGTCCTATATGTGGTATCCCTGGTGTGCACTAGTTTATCTTTTAAATTAGCATTCCTTTGATATGCTAATATGGTACTCTCCAGGGTATCATGTAGTCCTGGGCAAAGCACTACACTACGCTCATTTAGTTGGCGAAGTTTGCACTGCTTCGCACTATGCGAATTGCACGTAGCACAGTGCAAACACACGTAGCGTTCATTTTTTGCTTGCTCGCGGTCCTCAACGTCAAGTTGGCGGCCGCGAGCAAGCAAAATGACATCCCGGCGAGACTTTTTCCTGGTTCGCGATCAGCAACATCAAGTTGCCGATCGCGAGCGTGGAAAATAAACCTCCCGGCGAGCTTCTCAACGCGGGGAGGTCAGGTTTCTAATTGCGAGTGGTCGCGTATGCTCATGACCGCTCGCAATGAGAAACTACCAGTCCGCGTTGAGAAAGCTGCCGCACGAGTAGAAATCTACTCGAGCGGCAGAAAACAACCGCTTGCACTGTGCAAGATGCAGTTTGCACTGATTGCACAGTGCGGACAAGCATCCGGCACTGTGCAATCAGTGCGAACAGCATCTTGCACAGTGCACTACGCAGTTTGCGAAGCTATGCGTAGCTCGCGAAGTGCACTACGCGTAGCTACGCGTAGCGCTACTTCGCAAACTACGCCCAGGGTTAGTATCATGGTCTTCATTAGCATTAAGGATATTCCAATTTTTCTCCAAGATTTTTTTTACTTTGAAATTCAAAGGGGAGTGAGTAATGACACACTAGCTTGTCTGTTTTTTTACGTTGTGATCCTGCCGATAGGGCTTCACGGCTGTAAAATCTAGCTCGTTTGAACGATGTCCTAACCAAACGCTTTGGATACCCCCTATCTATTAGTCTCTGTTTGAGTTGCCCTCCATGCATATCGTATTCTGCAATATTGAAACAATTACGTCTTGCTCTGAGGAACTCTCCAAAGGGGATGGAATCCTTTTGGCTGTTTGGGTGGAAACTGTCGTGTTTTAGGATTGAATTTTTGGCTGTGGGCTTCCTGTAGGAGCTAACGTTTAATGACCCTGTGTGACCTAGAATGACTTTGTCCAAAAATTCTACTTGCTGGTTACTATAGTTGGCTGTGAACTTAAGGTTCACATTGCTCAAATTCAGCCATGAGTTAAATTCGAGGAGAGTTTGTTCCTTTCTCTACTAGACAAAAAAGATGTTGTCTACGAATCAACAGGTAAACGACAAAAGAGCGCCACTAACTAATAGAGAGCCAGCAGCTAAAAATCACATCAAATTGTAAATAGAACCCTCACTTACCAACCTAGTTGGTGACATGCTTCATCATTGGGTTCCCACCAGAGAGGCCGAGTGCCTCCCTGGTGTGCTACAATGCCTGTTTACAGCGGAGTGTGTTATGTTGTGGTGAAGGAGTGCAATAATAGTGATTGCAAAAAAGGAGTGTAATTTAAAGTGTAATTTAAAAATGTCGTAACTTTATCCCAAAAACTTTAATAGTGGAAAATCCGGCAAGAATAAAAAAAGGGTATATAACTCTGAGTAAATTCTATCAGTTATATTCTACAGTGAAAGTGAAATAATGGTGGTCAACATGTTTCTGCCTTTCTAGAATATTCACCAGGCATTCATCAGGACCAAGCCACCCCGGCGGTGTGCACACACTAAGGTGCACCCTACTGTTGGTGGAAGCGAAAAAAAACACAATAGCTCACGGTATTATGGACAAATCTTGACTAGGACCTCTTGATGGGAGCAGTAGGTTTACCGCAGGCGCGCCACTTTGACAAATGTGTGACTACAAGTGAACGCTTCCCCCTTGGACCTATGTAGTGAGGCCAAATCTAGCTTCATAAACACACAGTTTTCAGAAATCCTGAATAATTGTCCATAAAACCGTGAGTTATTGTGGTCTTTTTCACTTCCACAAATGGTAGGGTGCGCATTAGTGTGTGCACACCGCCGGGGTGGCTTGGTCCTGATGAATTCCTGGTGAATTTTCTAGAAAGGCAGACACATGTTGACCACCATTATTTCACTTTCACTGTAGGTTATAACTGATATAATTTACTCAGAGTTATATACCCTTTTTTATTCTTGCCGGATTTTCCACTATTAAAGCTTTTGGGATAAAGTTATGGCATTTTTAAATTACATTTTAAATACACTCTTTTTTTTGCACTCACTAATATTGCACTCCTTCACCACAAAATAACCCGCTCCGCTGTAAACCGGCATTGTAGCACACCAGGGAGGCACTCGGCTTCTCTATTCGGAACCCAATGATGAAGCATGTCACCAACTAGGTTGGTGAGTGAGGGTTCTTTTTACAATTTTATGTGATTTTTTGCTGCTGGCTCTCTATTAGTTAGTCGCGCTCTTTTGTTGTTTACCTATAACAGCCCTAGGGGGATTAAGAGTGTGAGTTTCACCCTCTCTCTCCTGTTGTTTGAATATGTCTATGAATCAACGCCATATTTTTACATTTTTGAAATATGGTGCCACTTCATTAAAAATGTGCTTTCGCTCAAATTCTCCCATAAAAATATTTGCAACACTGGGAGCACACAAAGCTCCCATACTGGTCCCCTTTATTTGTTGATACAATCACTTTTAAACTCAAAATAGTTGTTGCATAGCACTAATTCGAGACACTCTAAAATATACCTATCCAGCCTATCCCCCGCTGTTCTACTGAGTAATGATGCTACTAACTCTACAGCTCTCTTTTGGGGTATGTTTGTGTAGAGTGCCTCGATATCTAATGTTACGAGAATTTCTCGATCTGGTTTGAAAGGCATATTTTCTATCTTATGTATGATGGATAAGTAAAAGTTAGGGGGCATATGAAAGCATCCACATATTTTGAGATGGGTTCAGTTCTCGAGTTTATGGAGGAAATAATGGGATGAAGTGGTGGATCATAGATTTTTTTTGTGTGTCTCGGGTACCCCGTAGAGGGCTGGGGTTTGCTTTATTGAGGAATTCATTTTCTTTATGGCAGATGTCTCCATCTTCCAAAGCCTTTTTAGTGATAGTTCCAATCTGAGTATTTACGGTGTTTAATTTGGAATGATTAGCTGTTCTGTAATGTTCTGGAACTGCTAACATAGTTTGGATCTTGCGGTTGTAATCCTGTGTATCCATGACCACTATCCCACCCCCTTTGTCACAGGGCTTAACAGTGATATCTCTAATGCTGTGTAGAGTTTTGAGTGCCACACCTTCTTGTCTCGTTAGGTTATATTTACCTTTGTAATTGTACTTGGTGACGTTTGTAGCTATTTCAATACAGTTTGTTCGAAGATGGCTACTTCTGGGCCTACCATGTCTAGAGTGGGGGTAAAAGTAGACTTAGGTTTGCATCCTGATCGAATGAGTTCAGTCTCTTGTCTGTTATTTAAACTGAAGAATTTCTTAAGTCAGATCGTTCTAAAAATAGAGAAGATATCCTGGTTCAGCAGAAAATTGTTGCATATAGTACTAGGGACACATGATAAGACCTTATTTAGAATTTCCACTTCATCCTCACTAAGTTGATGTTTAGATAGGTTGAAGATAGGAATTGCATCAGAGGAAGGGCCTAAGCTGTCACTACTCACATCCAGTATTGTTGGTTCCTGGTTCTCATATACGGTTGAGGAGGTGTTGGGTCCATTTGATGATAGTTCCCTCTGTTCGGTCTCTGATAACTCATCCTGCCTCTGTTTTGGCCTCTCCCTAAAAAAGGAGACTGTTGTTGGTAGTTTTGATTTTGTTCAGCTTGTCTACCTACAAAAGGGGGCTGATGCTGATAATGTTGGTTTTGTTAAGCTTGTCTGCCTCCTCTAGGTCTGGAGTTGGGATTGGCTCTGTCCGGTGTGTTTGAGCTGTCTCGGCAATGCAGCGTGCGCAAGGTAAATTGTTTTATTTATTTAATTACTTACCTTACTCCTGTCCGTCATATGTCAGACTCTACTACCCCCTCCCACCGTGCCCCTCCCCCACCCAAACCCCCCCACAGCACTCCCTCAGCGATCCGCCACTGTTCCAAAGATATGAAACATGAAGTAGCTACTCCTTTCTTCTCAGAAATTGCCACTTAAAAGTGTATAAGGGAATTCACTATGCTAGACTATGAGAGGAGTAGGCCTCACAGAAGTGAAAAAATAGTTTAGCTATTTGTCATTACCAGGGGACATGCAAAACATAAAAGTACATGTGCTACCTTTTACTTATATAGCACCCTGTCCTTAGTGCTACCTAGGGCCTACCTTAGGGGTGATTTATATGTAAGAAAAAGGGGAGTCTAAGTCCTAGAAAGTGATTTTAAATGGCAAGGTGAAGTGGCAATAAACTGCACACACAGGCAGTGCAATGGTAATCCTGAGACAAGGTTGAAAGGCTACTTGGGTGGGAGGCACGATCAGTGCCACAGGTCTACTAGTAGCATTTAACTTACAGGACCTGGGTATATGGAATACCACTTCACAAGGGATTTAAAGGTAAATTAAATATGGCAATATGTATACATCTATTACACACATGCTTAGGGTAGAAGCACATTCACTTTAGCACTGATTAGCAATGGTAAAGTGTTCAGAGTCGTACAGGCAACAAAAAGATACAGATAAATGTGGAGACAAAAGCAAAAAGATTGAGGGAAGACCACCCTAAGTATGCCAGGTCTAACATCAGGTTTAATGTAATGATTAATTTGATACCTTGAAGTACCAAACTTAGAAGTCCCATTCAGGATTTAGCACAGCTGAGTCATTGATGTGTAACCATGAACTTACCAATGGGGCTACTAGCTTTTCCACAGTAAAACCAACAATTTAGAATTTTTACTGTGAGGACTTATGAAGATATATGTCTTACTTTTTAACATACAGCAGCCTGCGATAAGGCTCAACAGGCCTACCTTATGACTTCACATATAACATCACTCATGACATGGTCAGTGACATCACTGATTACATCACTGATGACATCTAAAATGACATTACTGATGCCATCACTGATGACACCCTCCAGTGAGTGTAAATATTTTGCAAGAGTTTATGACTGCCAAACATATATACTATGATATTACAAAACCTAAAGTACTATATGAGGTGTCCTACTAATGATTGATACTACTTTTAATAGATATCATGCGAGTGGCTGTTTGGCTGTATGTATCCTTGTGTGTATCGGTGTGTGAGTGGCTCTATGGGTGTATAAGTGGTTGTGTAGGCAGCTATGTGGGCGAGTGTGATGCTGTTTGAGTGGCTGTATTGGTGAGTGAGTGGGTGTGTCAGTGGATGTATGGGTGGGTGAGTGGCGGCGTAAGTGTCTCTGCTCTATCAGTGGATAAGTAGGTATGTAGAGGTTGTATAGGTGAGTGGAGTGAGTGGGTGTCTGAATGGCTTCCCGAGTAAGTGACTGGATGCGTAAGTGATTGTATGGGCAAGAGAGTGGCTGTTTGAGTAGGAGTTTCATTAAGTGACTGTGTGTGAGTGACTGTATTGGACAGTGAGTGCCTGTGTGAATGGATGTATAGGTGATGCAGGAATGTGTGAGTATTTGTATGGATGTGTGACTGGGTAGCTATGTGGTTGCTTGAATGAGCGTGTGAGAGCTTGTATGAGTGAGTGAGCTGCTGTGTTAAGACGGTTGATTGGGTAAGTGAGTGGGTGTGTGACTTTGAATGTAAAAAAGTGGGTGTGTGAGTATCTGTATGGGTGAGTGTGTGGTTATGTGGCTGGCTCTATGGGTGAGTAACTGGGTGTATGAGTGGCTGTATGGGTGAGTGACTAGATGGGCATACAAGTGAGTGAGTGGGTGGGTGTGTGAATGGTTCTATGGAGGACTGAGTGGGTATATGAGTACTGGTATAGGTCTGTGAATCGGCATTTCAGTGATTGTATGGGTGTATGAGTGGGCGTACAAGAGATTGTATGGGGGTGTGAGTAAGTGTGTGAGTGGTTCTTTGGATGATGTTATCAGTGATGTTGTTTAACATATCATCAGTGATGTCATGAATGATGTCACTGACCATTTCATGTGTGATGTGATATGTGAGGTCACTAGTAGTGCATTGTGGGGGCATAGTTTATAGTTAACACAGTTAACTATAACTGCCGAATTTCAGTGGTTTGTAAATTCTATTTGCCATATCGTCCCTGTAACCTTTGTTTTTTTCAGTGAATTTTTAAGGTTTTTAAAAGCTAATTCCTAAATATAATGTTCCTGTACCCTTTCTATGGTTTTTAGATTGAGCCTACAGTGCTTGCGCTGTCAGGTGTTAAACTAGAAATACTCATATTTGCATATTGCTCTGTGTAAGTTAGCATTTGCTGCACCATTTTCTTGCAGGTGCCATTTTAAGCTGTTCAAATCCTCTCTAGTTTAATTCCGAGAAATGTTCCAGTCTGAGCTTTGTTTTTGCCATGTAGATCTGTTTCCGTAATGAGTACACTGTTTCTATTAGCGCATACCTTTCGCACTAGATAGAGGCCTTCTCCTACTTGTCTGGTGACGGGCCTGACTGGAACAACCTTGGACTTTGCAACTTTGTGTGAGATAATGAGCTCCTTGACTGTCTCTCTTTGTATTTCATTGCTTAGCTGCACCTGCCTGGAAAATTTCACTATGGGCGTGTTTTAGTTCAGTTACAAAACATATATAATGTATCTTTATACTTGCCGTTTTCAGTCCCTCTGCAGCACTCCTAGCGACTGGGAAGATTGGGGTCTGTTCTGAGTGTATACAGTTAACAGTTATTGGTTTGTATTCTCTACTGTCTGACCGACTAACCATTTTGTTATGGAAGGCTGAGAGGTGATCATTAGTGACCCGAGTGACACTAATCGGGCCACTTCATTCAGCTGACACCCAAACAGGGACTCCTTATGGTGATTGATCCATCCTGTTTCAGCAGACGGGGGGAGGCTGAGGACATCGTCGGGTCAGATTGACGGCTCAGGGATCCCTGAACGAAGAGTAATATTTGCTCGCAGCTGCCCCTTCTGTCCTGCCGGATGGTTCCTTGCCCAGTGGTCATCCCGGCTGGAGTCCTGAACGGCGAAACCCTTGGATCTGACTTTTCTCTGAAGAGTCAGCAGTGGAGAATTGGTTCATTTGTGCTACTGATATCAGGTGAGTTTGTTTTGGTTCTTTGTAGATATGGTACCATCATGGTTTGAGTTTGGTACAGTCTGAGGAATGTTTTTGATAAAGGTATTCACACTTACTTCGCTAGGCAAAAACAATAGTACTTGTTTTTTTCTTAAAATGCCTAGTCTTCGAAAAATATTTTATTTGTGTTTTCATTGTTGTTCTGCAGATACTTGTTTGGAAGAAGCTCAGCTGGTTCTTCCTGAAGGCAGCCCTAATTTTGATACGTATTTGAAGCATGGTCTTGGCCCTATTATGTTTAGTACATTATGGCACAAATATACGAGGGACCATGCCGAGTTGCAGTGGCCATTGACGGGCACTTTTAATGAGCAAAAAATGTTTTTTTTCCAGGAACAATTATTTAAGAAAAGAAGTAGACAGTCTATGTTTGACTCCCTCAGAACCTGGCAGAAGGAGGCTAAACAGAGATGGTTGAAAATGGAAAGGGATGCATAGAAGGGAAAAATGCAAACATTAACCCAAAAAGTTGTGGCATATGATAGAGAAAAACAAGAGTCAGGAATTGAATGTTAAGATAGGCGATTTTGAGTGCATACTTATTTAGCTAAAGAAGGAGATGATACTTTTGTAGATGGGTAGCTAGATTCTCGACCTCCGCCTCCTTACGCCCCAAAGAGAATAAATCCAGTCATTCCCTTACAAACCCAGCAGCCTTTTTTGTCTGTTCCAATTGTTTCCGTATCTACGGCTGTTGTTTCGACGGCTTTGGCTACAGCACCTCCTGCTCCTTCATTGTCTCCGCCATCTTTAGCAACTGCGACTCTTAGCACACCTACTGTTTTGACTCCTGTATCTTTTGTCCTTTCTCCTCCGGTGCAAGCGCCAGCAACGTTTGTACCTAATACTACTGTTGTTTCTCCTTCCATGGTTTTTCATCCTCTGGTATCTTTGAATGTCGAGACACCGGTTGGTGGATTTGAGGATAGAGATTGGACGAAATTTAAATAGCGAATGGGCCCGTTTGTGCGATCTGGGGTAGGGGATGTAGAGAAATAAGTAATAGCGGACCAGGCTGCGCGTTGGGCTCGTAATGTGATCTATAGTACAGCAACATGCCCTTAAGCATTTGTTTGCCACGTTGATTAGTCTTTGGCAGAAACACATTTGGACAGAAGCGCCTCAAATTTTATTTGATATTAAAGATCGCGTCTATGCGACTGACTTGGAGTCAGGCAAGGTATTTAGGAATGTTACAACTTTAATTGCTTACAGGGGTAGATTGCATGAGAAGAGCCCTACCCAGGTAACTCAGTTTCCGATGCAGGAGGTCCATCCCATATATCACCCAGAAATACCTCAGCTGACAGATCAGCACGGGACGGTTACTGGACCGGCCATGTCTGCTCGTTTTCAGGAACATTGGGTTCATACTCCATGGAAAAGGAGTGAGGTTTTAGCCCTTAAGGCTCATTTGCCTGATCCTAAGATGAATTCTACAGCTTATTATAAAGAATTGACAGAGGCCACCTCTTCCACTCTAATGATTCTTGCTGATATTGAAATGTTTTTTTGGTCTCCTTGTTCAGGTTGATGTTTGGAAACAGGTTCATAGTCAAGACCATATTACGGAGTTGGATGGTACATGGGATGTGATAGAAGGATGGGACCAGGAAAGGAAGTCAGGTGATAAACCCCAAGCTGAGATACTTGCTTTGCCAGGCCGCATTATTTCATATATGCATACCCTTATCCCACCTAAGAAGGTAAGCTGTGACAAATTGACGGCTTGTCGACAGACCAATTTGTTTCTAATCTTTTTCCAGAAATTATGCTTGAGTACAGGAATCTGAGAGTACTTGGTCCACCTCTTCCCCTTCTGTTATTCTGAATATGGCCCAGTACTATGAACACCGAGATCAGGAGGAAAAGGTAGAATAGATAAGAAACAAAAGAATTTAATGATTAAGGTGTTTAGGGGCAAAAATAGGGGACAAGGAGGTCCTCTTAGACAGCTTCCACGTACCAGCCGACAGCCCTCCAGGACACCCTTAGGACCAAATCAGTGTGCGTATTGTAAGGAGGAAGGTTATTGGCATAGCCAGTGCCCTGTGCTTTTACAGAAGGTTGCGTCTCCTAGAGGGTGCGATACTGGTGGAAGAGGTCATGGGACTGAGAGAGCTCAGAATGCTACGGTTTCACAGGGTCCCTCTGATAATAATTATTTTGATGACCCTCGTGATGGCCAGTATTATCATGATGATTACGATATGGATAAGGTGACGGGCATGTCCTATAGCTAGGACAGCCAGGGACAGGGACCAGTTCCGATACCTGTAGATCAGCGTGGTCCTTATGTCACAGCGGATTTGCTGGTGAACACAGGTGCACCAAAGAGTTCTGTTTCTCGACATATGGTCCCTGGGGCAGCCCTGTCTGGCCACAATAATGTTTCAGTAGGATCCTCAGGTGTAACAGTAGTAAGCCCCGTTTCACGCCCCCTTGCATTGACTGTTAGTCCTTTTACTGTGGAATCTCCGTTTTGTTTTACGTCGAACTGTGGTGAGAATTTGATGGGTTTGGATTTGCTGAAGAAGTTGCATGGTAATATTGTAATGAAGTATGAATGAATGTAGGACATCAAGCAGAGATACTTCATGAAGAGTGTTTATTAGCCACAGCTGCTGCAGTCCAGAGCAACAGTCATCTCTGGAACCTCTGAGCTACAAGCTCACAGAGTACATTCCACATTCCACAGACATGTCATCTTGATGGAATGAATGCAAGATCACAACACTATCTCTCTTGTTTACAATGAATGAATAAAATAAACAACACAAAATGACACAGCTTCAATGCAACAAATCATAAACCTACAGTAGACACGTTAATACAAAATACAAATGAAACAACATGACATTAATGCATCAAATCATGAACATACAATAAATGACTTCATGATGATACACATCAATTGCGATATCTTAAAGGTTTGACAATATTTCGTCTCTCACTCCTACGTACAGGTTCAGGATGAAAAGAACCCCTTGATTCTAACACATCAAAATCAGAATGAGAAGATGGAGGATAAACACAGGAGTGCAAGACCGGTTTGGATGGAAGGGGAGAATCATTAGGCACAACGTGATTGTGCACCTTCACCACTCTTCCCTTATTCCACCATTCACTCTTGCTGGTCCTCACTGCATTCCTAGACACAACCTCAATCCTGACAGGAGGCCTGAATTTCGACATTCCCTTGGGAACGTGACTGGGATCCTTGATACGAATCCAGTCTCCAACCTGCAATTTGTCTTCTACAGGTTTAACTCTGTGTGTAAGGTCATAATGACTTTTCATTTTACTCTGAGAATTTTCAACCTTTGGCCTCACGACCTGGTCCATTTTCAACATATGATCATTCTTATGTTGACACTCTCTCAACCATGCAGGACATAGTCTAGAAGCCGGTGGTCGTCCTCTTAACATTTCAAATGGTGTAAAGCCTGAAACAGCATTTGGACAACATCTATGTGACCACAGCATTTCTTCAACAGATTTACAAGTATCAAACTTATTCTGTATAGCCCATTGAATACACTCAACTAATGTGCGATTCATTTTTTCCACAAGACCATTTGCCTGTGGGTGGTATAGCGCAACACACCTGTGTTTGATGGCATTGCAAGCAAGAAAACACTCCATTTCTTTTGACACAAATTGGACGCCATTGTCTGATACAAATTCTTTGGGAAACGCTTCTCTTAAAAACAGATTCTTCAAAAACTTGATTACACTGTCAGTATTTGGTTCTTCTACGAACTCCACCTCCCACCACTTGCTGTAGTAATCTACAACCACAATAGCAAACCTTAATTTCCGTGGAAGAATGTTAAATGGACCAATGAAATCTATAGCAAGCTTGGACCAAACTGTATTTGGTAATTCTACAGGCTGTAAAGGAACCGCCTCCGTTTTAAGACTTTTGTCACTAGAGGCACATACAACACATCCTCGCACAATGGCCACGATGGCAGAATCCATGCCGGGCCACCAGTAGCTATCCCTTATTTTCCTTTTTGTTATCGTTTGTCCCAGATGTCCCTCATGACCCTAAAGGATAATCCTTTCCCTCAATGAAACGGGCGGAACAAATTTATCTCCCCGTACAAGCATACCCTTTTCTTCAATCGACAACTCATCTGCAATTTTAAAGTATGGTTGCAAGTTTTGTGGCAGATTTTTTTCTTTAGGCCATCCTCTCATGACATACTCCCTGACACTATCCAATTCCAGATCCTTTGAAGATTCATTCAACCATTCTTTTTCATTAAATGTGGTGTCATGACAAATATCTACACTAGCAATTAAACATTCTTCGTCATTCTCATAGTTTTCATTGTAATCTGTGAAACTTAACGGTGAACGAGAGAGATAATCTGCTCTTATGTTCTTACCACCTGGGATGTATTCAATGCTAAAATTATATTGCAAAAGTTTCGAGCTTAATCTTGCTATTCTGGGGGTGTGATCTTTTATATTGGTTCCACTTAGAATGCTAACTAAAGGCTTGTGATCAGTCTTAAGTACACATTTTCTTCCCCAGATAAAACACTTAAACCTTTCAACAGCCCAGCAGCAACTCAACAGCTCTTTTTCAATCACCGAGAAAATGTTCTCATTAGACCTTAAAGATCTTGAAGCAAACCCAACTGTTGCCTCATTTCTCCCTTTCATCTGAGAGATGGTAGCACCCAGACCATCATTGCTTGCGTCAACAGTAATGATACACTCATGTGACGGGTCAAAAGGTGCAAGAACACCAGCTGAAACAATTTCTTCTTTCAACCCATCGAATTCAATTTGACAACTTCCTTCCCATGAGAATTGTTTGTCCTTTTTCAATAATTCCCTTAGCCTGACGGTTTTTGCCGAAAAATTCTTAATAAATTTTGAGTAGAACTCACAAAGCCCTAAAAATGAAGCCACATTCTCTTTAGACTTGGGGGTAGGTGCTTTGGTGATGGCATCAACCAGACCGGGTCTGGGTTCTACTACTTTTTCTGAAATTAAATGTCCCAAATACTCAATAGTTTTCTTACTGAATTCACATTTCCCTCGATTGGCCACCACACCAAATTTTTTTAATCTTTCCAAAACAGCACTCATCCGTTTGTCATGAACACTTTGACTTTCACCAGCTATAAGGATGTCATCTTGAAAAGTGACCACCCCATCGATACCCTTCAGCACATTCTCCAACACACGTTGAAAAACGGCAGCAGCCGATGCAAGACCAAAAGGCATTCTTTTGAATTGGTATGAACCCATTGGAGAAACAAAAGCAGTCAAATGTCTTGAAGATTCATCCAGCACAATTTGATGATGCGCAGATGCTAGGTCAATTTTCGAAAAAAACCTAGCACCTGAGAATGTACTTATAATGTCGTCAATCCTTGGCAAAGGGTGAGAATCAACCCAAATAACCTTGTTTAGGCTTCTTAAGTCGACACACACTCTCAATTGACCATTTGTTTTTCGCGCGATAACCAATGGACTTAACCATAATGATGATTCTATAGGTGCTATCACCCCATCATCACACATTTTTTTTTTGAATTTTCTCTAAATCCTCACGCACACTGAACGGTACATTTCTTAATTTATGTTTCACGGGTGTAGCATCCTCCTTGACCTTAATCCTATGTTTGAATCCATTAATTCTACCTAACCCGTCCCCAAAAACTGTGGGATATTTTCCAGTCCAATTATTACTGTTGTCACATTTTCCCTCATCTTCATCGGTTACTAAAGCGACTTGAACATTTCTCCCAGGTCTAAGCGTCATACCGAAAAGGCCTTGGTGATACCAACCAAGAATATTTAATCCTTTCTTTGCCACATATACTTTTCCCACTATGCTACGATCTTTGAATTTAAGTTCACACTCAAAGTATCCTGACAATTCAATCTTTCTTCCATCGTATGTACCTCAAAAATGTGCTTACCATCACAAATTACTAGTTGAAAAATAAAAACACTACACTTAAAAAAAAAAAAAATGTTGAGTATTAAACAATGCTACTTATAACCTGTGGAAATCACGAACATGCAAATCCCCTTTTTTTTAAAACTATAAATTAAACTACACTTTAAATTTTGTACTCCTATAAATTTCCCTTTTTTTTTTTTTACAGGTAACTGGTGCTGAGATTTCCAAAATAACAATACTATTGAGGTTGATTTGTCTCTCTATTTTCTTCTCTCTGTTTTTTAAAAACTGTGTATGTATATGGACTTCCTGTTAATCAGCAAAAAAAACAGTTAGCATTCTAGTGGTTGGAGGCAAAACTAGTCCTTCCTCGATTTCCAATGTTTTACTTTGGGAAGTTACTGTGAAGAAAACGACATGGGAATGACCATATTTTCTCCTCGGCGGATGGCTGTTAACTCCAGTAAGAAAAAAATTCTATTTCTTCCTGTCCATAAAATAAATCCAACTCGCTTTGTATTCGTGACCACAGTGCTAAAACTCTCGAGTCAACAAGGAGTATCACGTTACACTTCACACGGCAAGGCAATTTAAAAGCTTTCAGCACAGCGTTAAGCGTTCGCAGGCAATTGTCTTCAAGCTTCACTTAACATGCATTAGGTGAATCTGTTATCTGTTTACACAAGGATTTCCCTTCACGCTTGAAAAAGCACAAAACGACAGATTGATTTATTTATTCCGTAGAAATCTTCCTGCTTGACTTTACGCGCACGCGCGCCCTGCCAGCTTTTGAATAACGACAAGCTGTCTCGCGCTTCACTTCACAAGCGCCGATGACTTTGTTAAGTGTTTCCACTCACACAGGGATTTCCCTTCACACTTGAAAAGGCACAAAATGACAGATTGTTCTTTTTTTTCACGAAGGAATCTTCCTGCTTGGCTTTACACGCACGCGCGCCCTGCCAGCTTTTGAATAATGACAAACTGTCTCACGCTTCACCGATGTCTTTAATTATTAAATGTTTTCACTTGCTCTGGAGATTAAGCCAACTTCCAAGTGAACGATCATTGCTACAATCTTAATTCACTTAACTAAATCTTCTCCCAACACATCGATCACTGTCGAGGCACCTCAACAGATACTCGTTAGGTGGAACTTGTTAGACTAATGACAAAGTGAATTACGCATTACACAGCATGTGTCAGTCTTGTCTTTAAAACATAGCTGTAACCAGAGTTAGCCCTTCACTCTTTTTCTCACTTGTAAATCATTAGAGACAGGTTTTTTTTTCAGTTTGCCTTTCCCTATATTTTAAAGAGTGCCGGTTTTTTGCCTTTGATAAACGCGCTAAGCAGTGTTATTATAAATGAGTCTGTTCACTCTCATGCGTGAAAAGTTCTTGGCTTACTTTTGATAAATGTATCAAAGATATACAAGCCTGTACTTCTTTGTCTGCGAATTCTTCATCTGTGGGATCTCCTCTTTTCTACTTGTTTCTTTTCTTTTGCTTTTCTTTCTTGCGTGGATCCTTGCTGTGGCTAGATCGTCGCCAAATTGTAATGAAGTATGAATGAATGTAGGACATCAAGCAGAGATACTTCATGAAGAGTGTTTATTAGCCACAGCTGCTGCAGTCCAGAGCAACAGTCATCTCTGGAACCTCTGAGCTACAAGCTCACAGAGTACATTCCAAATTCCACAGACATGTCATCTTGATGGAATGAATGCAAGATCACAACAAATATCTATTGCTCTCCTGCAGCTGTTTATATCACTATGGATCCGGATATGAGTACTAAACAGTTTTTGTCTCAGGATGCAGCTCTTCCAGATGAATTTTCTGATGTCCCACCCAGTCTGTGGGCTACAGGTGACACGGATGTAGGACTATTGGATGTACCACCAGTTTCTATACAAGTTAAGGAGAATGTTGTTTTGCCTCGTATTCCTCAGTATAAGATACTGCAAGCAGAAGTACAGGTTCTTCTTTAGATTATTCAGGATATGATACAAAAGGGAGTAGTTGAGGAAACATCTGGCAATATATGTAATAGTCTGGTTCTTCTGATCCGTAAGCGGGCACCCTCCGGCTCCTCTGAGAATGATGATGATGGTTTTGTGATTGATCTGCATGAGGTTAATAAAATAGTAGTTTCATAGTTCCCGGTGGTTCCTGATATTACTACACTTTTGACGATGATTCCTTCTACTGCTAAAAATGGTTCTGATATTGATTTGTAAAAGGCTTGCTTTAGTATTCCTATTCATACAGATAGTAGATATTTGTTTGGGTTCACACTAGATGGTAGGAGCTTTAGAGTCTGTCGTGCTCCTCAGGGCTATAGAGAGAGTCCTAGTATTTATAGTCAAACATTAAAAAGTCAGTTGGATTCCTTGTCGCTTCCTTCAGGTAATGCATTAGTGTAGTATGTTGACGATCTCCTTATTGCTTCTGATACCGATCAGGGTTGCAAAGATAGTACAGTTAAATTGTTGTTGCATTTTGTCCATCATGGACATAAGGTTTCCTTTTCTAAATTTCAGTATTGTCAACAGGAGGTCACCTATTTAGGTCACCTACAGTCGAAGGAGGGAAGGAGGTTGACCCCTGAGCGTATTAGTTCTATTATTAAAATGTCCCTTCCACAAACTCAGAAAGATGTGCGCTCTTTTATAGGTATCACTTCTTAATGTCGACAGTGGATACCTAATTATTCATTACTAATCAAACCTTTGCTTGCATTAACAACGAAAGAACTTTGGATGCCTGAATGCCAGCACTCTTTTGAGCAATTGAAAACTGCATTTTGTTCAGCTCCAGTCCTTGGTACTCCTAACTATGGCAAGCAGTTTGTGCTTTACGTGCACAAGATGACTGGCTGCACGCTTTCTGTCTTAACACAAACGTTTGGGGATAGCACCGGCAGTGTGCTTATTTCTCTGCTGTGCTTTATCCCGTTGTGGGGGCCCTCCTGAGTTGTCTGTGAGAGGTCGCGGCTGTGGCCACTTCAATCTGGCAATCGGCTGGTCTTGTGCTTGATACTGACCTCACAGTTATGGTCACACATGCTGTGGATACACTTTTGAATAAGACAAAGACACAGCACCTCACCAGTGCACATCTTACTGGTTATGAATTGACCCTCCTTGCTACGCATATTGCAATTAAAAGATGTACCACTCTGAACTTAGCCATGTTACTACTCTTCTCTTCTGAGAATGATGCAGTTGACAAACATGGCTGTATCTATCGGACAGAAGAAGAGACGAAGTGACGGATAGACCTGACAGATGTTCCCTTATCTGACCTCCAAGGAGAACTATATGTCGATGGCTCTTGTTTTAAGTTACCGGATGGTACCACGACGGCAGCTTATGCTGTCACTACATTACACACAGTGGTAGAGACATCACGGGTCCCCTATTAGTCGGCTCAAGCTGCTGAGCTTGCTGCTCTTATTCAAGCTTGCAAATTGAGCGAGGAACTGGTTTTCAATATTTATACTGACAGACAGTATGGTTTTGGGGTTGTGCATAATTTTGGGCGACTCTGGGCAAAGAGTAGGTTCCTTACTTCCCATCGTACCTAGACTCAGCATGGGTACCTCATATTGAGACTTATTTCAGCTTTAGTGCTCCGTAAGAAATTGGCTATTATTAAATGTAGTGCCCATAGGAAGGTTACTGATGAAGTGGGGAGAGGAAATGCTTTTCCAGATAAGACAGCTAAGGAAACGGCCCGAACAAAGATGAAATGTATGTTTGTAGTAGGTCCAGCTAGGTGGGTTCCTGAAGTTGTCATGTTTGAGAATACCCTTGAAACTGTAAAAGAGATACAAAGTGAAGCAATGATGGAAGAATTAGCAAGATGGCAGAAGAGTAATGCACAGCTGAATGAGGAAGGATATTGGATTGATAAATCAGGGAAACAAAGATGGATGTTGCCAGATGCATATGTTCTTTCCGTGGTTACTATGGCACATGGTCCAGCACATACTACTGCCAAGGGCATCTGTAAGCTATTAGCCCATGTATGGCAGAAAGTCAATATCTCTAAGAGAGCTGCACATTTGGTAAAATATTGCATGATCAGCATGATGCATAATCCAGGGAATGGTACCCCTACACCACCTGGTAATTTTGCACCACCCACTTTTCCTTTTGAGGTCCTTCAGAAGGACTATATTGAATTCGAGAGATGCAACAATCTTAAATATGTTTTGGTGGATCTATGTGCATTCCGTAAATGGGTGGAGGCTTACCCAACTAAAGACAATACAGCTAGTACGACTGCAAAGGTACTCCTGAAGGAGTTCTTTCCTCGTTTTGGCTTGCCCCGAGTTATCTGGAGTGGCAACGGAAGTCATTTTAATGTGAAAGTGATTCAATTGATTTTTGAGGGTCTCCATATGAAGAAGAAATTCCATGCTGCCAATCATCCATAGTCAGATGGATTTGTTGAGAAGTACAATGGTACTCTCAAACTGAAGTTGGTAAAGACACAGGAAACCACAGGGTTACACTGGCCAGATACTTTACCATTTGCCATTTTGTCAACAAGAACGACTGCACATTCTGGGACGGGATTGTCTCCCTATGAGGTCGTGTTTGGGTGCCCGGTAAATGTCTGAGGTGTCCCGTGTCCTCATAGGTTTTCTGACACTGAGTACCCTGTATTGTTCAATTACCTTGGCCAGTTAACCGAAAGTTTACGTTCTGTTCATCAACAGGTAGGTGGGTCCCTACCATCCATACCAGAGGGACCCATCCACGATATCCAGCCCGAAGATTACGTGGTGGTGCTGCCCTTCCAGAGGAAGAAAAGTTTGGAGCCGCGTTGGAATGGCCCAGAACAGGTCCTGTTGGTGACGTGAACTGCTGTGAAGATTGCTGACCGTAAGAACTGGGTCCATGCGACCTAATGTCAGAGGGTTTGTTTACTCTTACCCTATGACAAGTGGGTCAAGGACAGAACTGGAGATTCGGAGTGTGAGCAGGTACCCCGGTTTGTCCAATTCAATGATGCCCAGCAAATGTGGACGCAAACGAATAAAGAGAATGAGGAGTTGTTGACTGCGGCTGTTCCCCAGAAATAAGAGCAACCTAAGCACCTCTGTTCACTGACCATACAGTGCCTGGAGCTACCAGCTATAATTTGCGCCCTCGGCTGAGGGAAATTGCATCTAAGGAGAAAAGAGATTAGGGATGGACTGCTCAAGACAGGTTGTACTGAGTCATAATGCCAACAGGAAAAGTTTAAATTAGTGAAGGATTTCTACTTGCCTTATTTTCATTGTCTGAACATTAGATTTGTGAAGAATAAAGTATATCCTGAAGGTATACCACCGTGATCGACGTGGGATACGAGCTTAGGACAGAGCAAGCTCTACCTCCGGTGCTCAAGAGCGCCAACGTATTGATGAGCAATAGGAGCCTGTACCAGTGAGGCTCTGACAGACACTGGGAACTTGTATATTTCTTTTGCATTTTGCCCCTTCCCTTTTCATCATTCGTTATGTATCCCTTTGGGAAACCGATTGCTGAGGAAGAGAATCCTATGATTCTTGTTGCTCAGCATAATATGGTGTGGACCAGCAAACAAAAATTAATATGTGTTGTTCTTGTGGTTTTGTTGCTAATAATATTATTTGGGGTGTCATGGGTTTTGGAGAATGATGAGAATGTGTCTTTACGTACCAAGGTTGAGGCTATCTTCTCAACAAGAAAGAAAAGGTCAGCCCCAAGCAATATATTTTTAGATACAAACAAGAGATTTCTGGGAGAAGGGACAGCTTATTACCCCACTCAATCCGTCACTAGTTTATGGACTGCATATCCCTTGTCATTTGTCAATTATACATATATTCATCCACCGCAATTCACAGAAGTAAAGGGAATCTTTGGCTTTGACTATCCAGGACTGTAGGAGAGTAGGATCTGCTTCACATGGGTACCCCCACTTTTTGCTGGTGTTTCACTGTTTTTCGACCTTAGTCTGGATGTGGCCCTGCTAATCAGGACCCCAGCCTAGCTGCTTCCTCTCTAAAATGGTTTCCATGTACATTAGGTACATTACTAATTGGAGTCTGAAGTGTTTTATACGCCCCTAGTATATGGTATACTATGTACCTAGGGCATAGATAACTCAGAGGCCTACCAGGGGCTGACGCATGTATTATGCCACCCCTAGGACGCACTCCAAAATGACACCACAGGTCTGCTACTGCAGCCTGGTTAAGGTGGAGCACGCACCCCTTAATGTGGTATAGGCTACCTATATCACTAACATTGCACACACATATAAAACCTATAAGTCACTCCTATGGCAGGCCTTAACAATCCTGAAGGCAGAGTGCTTGGTTTTTATGTGAGAGGGTGCCCCTGCGTAAGCAGAGCCCCTCTGCAGCAATCGGAGTACCTCCTCTGATGCTGTTTGTGGTGCAGCCTGACCATATACTCTTAAGTGCATTATAACCTTGCGGTAAATGCTAACTTTGGACTGGCTGCACGGAAACATGTCGTGTTTGGTGTCAAATGCTTTGGAATACTACCCCCCGCCAGTTCTGGCAGTGGGGGTAGCATTCGACCCTTCTAGAGGGAGAGACATGTTCACACTGGTCTACCCGGTAAAGACTTTCTACAGCCCTGGCATCACAAAATGGATGCCATTGCCACAGACACGGGTCTGGCCTCCTGTTGCTGACCGAAACTCCAGCAGGGGAGGCCTGGACAATGGGTTTCCTGTCCCAGGGAGGTGTAACCACCTCCCCAGACAGGCAGATGTGTATTGGGGCTGGGCGGGAGCACTCTTTACGGCTTTGAAGTCCTGCACTGGGGGCACACTTGGTGTCCCTGTGCATAGTCCAGTTCAAACCGGTTGCACAGGCTACCTGCCCCTGCTCTGGTGCGAAACTGGACAAAGGAAATGGGTGTAATCATCCCTCTTTCCAAATCCTCCCATAGGTGGGTCCCTAGAGAATGTCCAACCCCCAAACTTAGTATAAGTATGGGAACCCAGTCCTTGAGACTTTGGATTTCCCTGGGCGAAACTCTGCAACATATATCCTGGACCTTTGACTTTCTATTTTCGCTAGAAGACTGAAGAAATCTCCCTTGGAGTCAAGGAGTGACACCCCTGCATGGCAGGCATCAAAGAAGCAACTCTGAAGCTCCTGCTGGACGCCGAAGACTTTGCATCACCAGAGGTAGATTTCCAGACTTCACAGAGGCTACCCTGGGTCCACAGCAAAGCTGAGGCCCATGGCTATCGTGGGTGACGTGGAACCATGACCCCTGGACAAGGTGATCTTTTGCCGGTACATCATCTTCCTGGTCTTCCTCAAAGTTGTGCTTTGGGCTCCAAGTAGCCCCAGCATTGGGCACTTACAGCACTAAAGATCTCTGGCCACCACTCCACGAGTGACCCATGGGCCATTTTCCAGTGCGACTGCTCGAGGGTCCTTCGCGATCGCTAGCCCATTGGCTAGTGGGTCCCCACGAAGGCAACTCCTCTTTTGATAGGGCTTTCCTGATTGCTCCAGATGTGCCCTGACTCACCCTTGCTGGGTGAGTCCCCCAGACCTTGCTGGTCTGCACCGACATCTTTCTTCTATTTCCCTGTGACTTGCAGTTGCCAAGGCTTGTTGGGTCCATCCCGGTCGCCGACACTGCAGCACTCGACAGACTTTATGGTTTAGCTTGAATCCAGCTCCTGGTCATTGTTGACGCCTCCTGGACCCCGTGGCTGAAGAGTCAAGACTCCCGTCAACTCACTTGAAGCACCCAACATCTGTGGGCATTGAACTATCGTGCCCTTGGTCACTGGTAAATGACCCAGACTCTGTCCCCTCTGCTTTCAGGTTCCTTCCATCCTCAATCCAGGCTTGGATCTCTTCAGACACTCCTCCTCTTCATGGCAGCAGCACTTCTTTGCCAGCTTCCATTGGATACAGCGACGCGACCCGACACCAAAAGACAGCTATGCACCCGGCTTCCCTGGGTGAGCTAACTCGAGTAGTCCGGTGCTCCCATGGGTGTTGGCCCTAGACACCTCCAAGTCCAAAAGGGTTCATTTGTAGTCATCCTGTAAGTGTCCTTAAACTCTTAATTTCCAACCGTGACTTTCCCCATAGAAGTTAACGGCGATTTGCGGCTGTGTTCTCACACTGTGGTCCAAGCACTTCTACAGGCTCTAGACCTTGTGTCTAGTTCAGTCGTGGTTCTTATACCACTTTATTGGTATATGGTTTGGTACGCCCCTAGGGCCCAAACGTGTATTTGTGCTTTTACTGTTGAATGCTGACTTGTAACTTAAGTACTTCGAACTCCAGCCTCATATAGAGACTAGAGGGGTGTGTTTTATCTTAAATACATATATTTTAAATATATCAACTGTCCGAAACTATGAGGGTCAAATATGTGTGCACTGATGAATATACAATTAATACAGAACGTATATGTTCTTACCTGGAAAGAGAGGATGAAACTGGGAACTTAAGATCAGGCAGAACAAAGCTAGATGGATTAGTCGTTGCAGATCGGTAGAGCTAGGGCTTAATAGCTATACCGAGCTTCATTACTTTTTGGAATGACAAAATTGATAATAGCAAGTTGTAGTTTAGGCTTTTATACACATGACAGTTTAGGACTGAGTTACTGAAATTTATTTTCAATACACCGGTGTATGTGGTGAGATGGTCTGATGAATGGTTACTCCATATCATCCATTGAAGAATACAATTTAAATAGGATAAGAATATTCTTCATACGTTATTGTCTTCACTAATCTAACTTTTATTAGTTTTTGAGAAGCGAGATGTCTGAATATGATATCTGGAATGAGTGAATAGTATAACTTTGGAATAGACAGTACTTTGAGTACACAGACAGAATGAAGATGCAGTCCGATCAGTCAGGACCACTTAGGATTCTCAACGGTTTTTAGAGAATAAAATGATTGTAAATACTAATGAAAAAATACGTGGAGATGAATTGCATTAGGAATTTGTTTGCAGGTAATATTAGCCAACCGCTGTGTGTTCACGTGGTGGCAGACAACTGAGCACGTAGATGGGATTGCTTAAGGGTATTGAATGAATGGGCAAAAACACCTCTGATTGGTTAGCGAGGCGGGAAAACATTCGCGTTTACGTAATAAAAGTCCAGATAAAAGTGATTGCTTCCGTGTTGGCAGATGATAAAGCACGTCTATTAGACCAGTTAGGAGTTTCAAATGATTGATATATACGCCTATGATAGAAAGAGAGGCGGCAATATAATTGTTTCACCAAAGGAAATGGACATATAAGATGTCAAACCTGATTATTTAGCATCGTGCGGACCAGATAGGAAGCATTCTCAATTTATGTAAATTGAGGGGAGAACTAGATGAGAATATGATTGGTTAATGGAATACTTGATAAACGCCTTGGATTGGACAGAATGCATTTGTCTTTACGCAAGAAGGGGACAGGTAAAATGTTAAATTTGATTGGTTGGCAGCTTACGGACCGGATAGGAAGCAATTTATGTTAATTAAGGAGTTGGCCAGTGGGAAATGTGATTGGTTAACCAAACATTTAAAAATGAAATGGTAAATACATGCATGCAAGCGGGATTACCAAACCGGCAGTGGAGGCTACTAGGAACTTATGGATGTAGATGATAAGGTATGTTGATTAAACTGAGCGTTTTGCTATAATTTGACAGTGTTTTGATAAACAGGTTCAGGAAGGAATATGGACTCTGTCCTTCCCTGTTATGTTGTTGTTTTTTAGACTTTCATTGAGACATTGGGCTCTAGCACTAAGGACTCGATTTGTGGAGGATATTATAGAGAAGAGGAGAACGGATATAGATTTGGGTGAGGACAATTAATTTGTCATGAAGAATGTAATGTTAATAGTGATTTGGATAAAAAATAGGGGATTAATAGTTATTATGCTTTATTCATTTAGAAAACTTATAATTATATTTGAAGAAAGAAGTTGTTATACCTTGAAGAGACTGGATATTCAATGAAATTAGCATCCCTTCATGATTGACATTCTATGCTACCGCGACATTATTTAGGAGGTATGTGATAGGTTACTATACATAATTGCAATTAGAGACATTAGGGCCAAATTTAGATGGTCAATTGTAACAATGTTTAAGAGTAGTGGATATATTCTGTTCTGTGATAGTTAATAGGAGAACCAGCTGTAAAACAATAGGGGTGAGACTGTATATTTTTAATACATGGTGCAAATTGTCATGCCACCCTTCTTTTTTATAAGCATTGTGTGATTATGTTTTGGGTAAATGTTTTATATTCTAGATTGTTATATAGGCAGGCTATTGGTATTGTACATGTATAAAACAATATACATTTGATGTCAGCATGACTCTTGGGAATAGAGATGCATAATGTATGTACTAGTGATATTTTCTTTTCTATTTTTGCAGCCCTGATGAGGTCCCAAGGGGGACGAAACGCGTTGGCTGTGATTATGTAACATTTGTTTGGACTTCTAGGAATGTGTTGGAGCATCATATTGAAAATAATTTGAAAAAATAAAGGAATCTATTTGGAAGAAACCTTTTTGGACAACAAAACATTTTTTGGGACTGCAATATTTGATTGTTGGATATTGATTACTTCCCCACTCCTTCCATTGCTTGATATATTATTTTAAATATATACCTGGTGTGGTTGTCCTTTCATTTGGTCATTCAAGAGATTATAGACTGGTAAAAAAAGCTGCTTTACATTCCTTCAAGACTTAGCCTGAAGGCTGCTCTCCATAGCTACCACTAGGATAGCTTTCAATAAAGGTTGCCTTTAACCTATCACCATAAGGGGTTGTTTGGACTGATACAGGGTGCCCACTATAACTAGTGGACATCATATATCAGGCCAACATCTCACATTGGTGCGCAGCGTGTGGGATTCCAGCTTGCTATTGTTTTGCCAGATAATCTCAATTGAATTGATCAACTGAAAAACACTAAAGGTACCTTAGGTACATATAATATCAAGTTTAGTATACAGTAAGTTCTACTGAACTTAGAGTTGTGTAGCACAACTCAAGAGAAAGTAGTAGGCCACACTAGTGTAGGTAGTGCAATACACCACACCACACTAGTAATGTCTAATCAGCCAGGAACCAGTGGGTCCCTTCCAGAAGCCATTGGGCTTCTCCGCCATAAGTATGAGGATCGCACCTTTGCTCAGCTAAGGGCCTTATGTTCTATTAGGAAGCTGAAGACAGGCAAAAGCCCAACCACCCAGCATCTCTTGGAGATACTCAGGCTGGATGATTTCTCAAGGCCTAGGGGGCCTGAAGGGGTAGGCAGAGTGGGTGGAACAGCAGTTGAGGGTGGACCTAGGGGTGAAACTCCCCCTGGCCCAACCTCTGCTGCTGACCAGACTGAGGACAATGATCAGGATCTGGACAACCCAGCTCCACTGGATGAGGATGATGAGGAAGAGCACAATGCTCCCCTCTGTGTCCCTCCAGGAAGAGTTGAAAGTAGGGTTAGAAGGGATAGAGCTCTCTCAATGGAGTCTGCCCATTATACCTCATCTGTAGGGACCTCTATTTCTTCTCACAGAGGGAGGGAAACCTCCCAGGAGAGGAGAGAGAGACTGCTGAAGTATGAGCAAGCTGAGCTTCATCTCAGAAAACAGCAGATTGCCCTAGATAAGGAGGCCCTAGAGCTCTACAGAGCTAGAAACAAAGAGGGCAGCAACTTCCCTAGAGATAGGTCTTATGACCATAGACACCTAAGTAAGATTGTAGAGATAGAGATAAGCTCCTCACTGTAAGAGAAGAGGATGCTGTTTATTACCAGGTCTTGAAAAGTGCACTGATAGATGGGTTTGGCCTAATCACTGAACAATACAGGTTAAAGTTCAGGGATACCCAAAAGGCACAAAATCAAGACTGGGTGGACTTTGTTGACTGTGCTGCTAAGGCTCTGGAAGGTTGGTTATTGGGCAGTAAAGTGTGTGACTTCATAGGATTTTACAATCTGATAATGAGGGAGCAGATTCTTAATAACTGTCAAAATCATCTGTTGCACCAATACCTGGTAGACTCAGATCTGACCTCTCCCCAAGTATTGGGAAAGAAGGCAGACAAATTGGTCAGAACCAGGGTGAGGCAGAAGGTACAGAACCAAGGTGGTGACCCAAAGACGCAAGATTCTTAGAACTCTGACAAGGGTGGGGAGAAGGGTAAAGACCTGAAGTCTTCACACGTTCCCCCAAAGTCTTCTTCAGGTGGGGATTCACGGTCCAACAAAGGGAAAGGCCAAAAGACTTCATGGTGCAAAGTCTGTAAGCAAAAGACACACTGGACCAGTGATTGCACGAAGTCCAAAGAGAATACTCTAGCCACCACCAATACCCACTAGGCACCTGTTCCCCCTAGTGCAGTTACAATTGGTGGTGGGAATACACAAGCCAAGGGTATAGTAGGGTTGAGCCAGGGTACTGAGTTGGGCTCTGGCCTAATCAGAGAAACCACTCTGGCTGTTCTTGTCTCTGATGGAGGCATGGATATGACCCCCTCTGTGAGTCCCAGTAACTTGGGCAATTACAGGCAACGTCCTTTAATCAATGGAGTACAGGCTTTGGCATTCAGGGAAACAGGAGCAAGTGTTACTATGGTGACAAAAGATCTTGTGGATCCTGGGCAGATTATACTTGGTGAAATGTACCAAGTGACCAATGCTAGCAATGTCAGAACAGACCATTCTCTGGTAGTTGTTAACTTCTCCTGGAGAGGGGTAACTGGCCTTAAGAAGGGTGAAGTGAGTGCAGGCCTACCAGTTGAATGCTTGCTTGGCAATGATCTAGAGGCTTCAGCTTGGGCTGAAGTAGAGCTCAGGACTCATGCAGAAATGCTGGGCATCCCTGCAGATGTGTTTGCTGTGACCAGGTCACAGGTTAAAATGTCTGAAACTGAACAGGCCTTGGATTATGGAAAAATGGACCAAGTGCCATCCAAGAGGAGGAGCAGAATGGTTAAGGCATAGTCTTCCCCCCTGACTCAGAAGGAGGATCAGTCTCTTGAGGGAGATAATCACAGTCCTGAAGAAGGAACTGTCCCAGAGGAGCTTGAGTCTGATCAGGTTTAGTTCTTGGGGACAGGGGGCCCTTCCAGGGCATATCTGAGCCAGGAGCAGCAGAGCTGCCCCTCTCTTGAACCCCTCAGATAGCAAGCTGCTGCTGAGGCTGATGAAAGTGCTAGTGGTACCCATAAGGTGTATTGGGATGATGGACTCCTGTACTCAGAGTGTAGAGACCCCAAGCCTGGTGCTATCAGGAGGTTGGTTATACCTCTGAAGTTCAGGGGCTTCCTATTTACCCTAGCCCATGATATCCCTTTAGCAGGTCACCTGGGCCAGAACTAGACGTAGGACAGACTTGTCCCTCACTTTCACCAGCCCCACATGTCTGAAGACACAAAGGAGTGTTGTCGCTCCTGTGTAACCTGCCAAGCCAGTGGCAAAGCAGGTGGCACTACAAAGGCCCCCCTGATACCACTACCTGTGGCGGGGGTGCCCTTTGAAAGGGTGGGGATTTACATTGTTGGTCCCATGGATCTCCAAACAGCCTCTGGGCACAGATGTATCCTGGTGGTAGTGTATCATGCTGCCAGTTACCCAGAAGCTATTCCCCTTAGGACCACTAAGTGGATCATGCTGTCAGGTACCCAGAAGCTATTTCCCTTAGGACCACAACAGCACCTGTGGTGGCAAGGGTCCTGTTGGGAGTTTTCTCAAGAGTGGCTTTTCCTAAGGAGGTGGTATCAGACAGAGGTACCAACTTCATGTCTGGTTACTTAAGGGCAATGTGGAAGGCGTGTGGAGTGACTTACAAGTTCACCACACCCTATCACCCACAATGCAATGGTTTGGTTAAAAAGTTCAACAAAACCTTAAAGGGCATGATTAAAGGGCTCTCAGAAAAGCTTAGGCGAAGATGGGACATTCTCTTGCCCTGCCTTTTGTTTGCATACAGGGAGGTGCCACAAAAGGGGGTTGGCTACTGCCCCTTTGAACTTTTGTTTGGTCACCCTGTCAGGGGTCCATTGTGTTTGGTGAAGAAAGGATGGGAGTTACCTCTCAAGCCCACAAAGCAAGACATAGTGGACTATGTACTTGGTCTCTGCTCCAGGATGGTTGAGTACATGAAAAAGGCAACTAAAAACCTTGAGGCTAGCCAGGAACGACAAAAAGCCTGGCATGACCAAAAGGCTGTACTGACTGTTCACCAGCCAGGACACAAAGTGTGGGTGTTGGAGCCTGTGGCCCCAGCAGCTCTCCAAACAAATGGAGTGGACCCCACACTATTGTTGAACAGAATGGAGAGGTTACTTACTTAGTAGACCTAGGAACTCCCAGGAGTCCCCACAGAGTTCTCCATGTCAACAGGCTAAAGTCATATGTAGACAGGGCTGACATGGGCTTGCTCATGGCTACTGATGGGGGACAGGAGGAGGAGAGTGACCCACTCCCTGACCTCTTCTCACAGAACCCTGATGATGGGTCAATTGATGGAGTGGCCTTGGCAGGCAGCCTCACTGCCCAGCAGCAAACTGATTGCAGACAGGTGCTCAATCAGTTCAGAAACTTGTTTTCACTGACTCCAAGTCAGACTACCTGGTGCACTCATGAAGTGGACACTGGGGACAGTCTGCCTATAAAAAATAAGATTTATAGGCAACCTGACCATGTCAGGAACTGTAACAGGACAGAAGTCCAGAAAATGTTGGATTTGGGAGTTATTGGACCCTCAGATAGCCCTTGGGCTAGTCCAGTGGTCCTTGTGCCAAAACCTCACACCAGTGCTGGGAAAGAGAGATTAGGTTTTGTGTTGACTACAGTGGTCTCAATGTAGTCACTAGGACTGATGCCCATCCAATTCCAAGGGCAGATGAGCTTCTAGATACTTTGGCCTCAGCCAAGTACCTTAGCACATTTGACTTTACAGCTGGCTACTGGCAGATCAGACTAGCTGATGATGCAAAGCCAAATACAGCATTTTTGACCCCAAGTGTGAACTACCAATTTGTGGTGATGCCCTTTGGTTTGAAGAATGCACCTGCCACTTTCCAAAGGTTGGTGAAAACAGTTCTCACAGGTCTGGAAGCCTATAGTTCAGCTTATCTAGATGATATTGTTGTCTTTAGCTCCACCTGGAAAGATCACCTGGTCCACCTAAGGAATGTTTGAGGCCCTGCAAAAGGCAGGCCTCACTATCAAGGCCACCAAGTGCCAGATAGGGCAGAGTCAGGTTGTGTACCTGGGCCACCTTGTAGGTGGAGGCCAGGTTCAACCACTGCAGAGCAAAATCCAGACAATCATGGACTGGGTTGCTCCAACCACCCAGACTTAGGTGAGAGCCTTCTTAGGCCTGACTGGGTACCATAGGTTATTTGTCAAGGGGTATGGATCAATAGTGACACCCCTGAATGACTTAACTTCTAAGAACATGCCCAAAAAGGTTCAGTGGACAGCTAGCTGTCAAAAGGCATTTGATGACCTGAAGCAGGCCATGTGCACTGCTCCCATTCTACAGAGTCCTGATTACTCCAAGAAGTTCATTGTCCAAACAGATGCATCTGAATTGGGGGTAGGGGCTGTACTATCACAATTGACTGATGAAGGTCAAGATCCGCCAGTAGCTTTCATAAGCAGAAGGCTGACCCCTAGAGAGAAACGTTGGTCAGTCATTTCATTTCATTTCAATAATCTTTATTCGGATATAAGGATATCCATAAAAGATGCACGTCATAAAACAATCATACAATCCATAAAAAAGTTTGAGTCAATTATACACATAACATAAAATCAATAAAATTACAACCCCTTTATACAAACAGGTTAATGGGATAAAAACGGGACAATCAATTACTGTAAACCTTTATGTGCGACAATCATACCTTAAAAAATATAGAATGTGTCTGTAAGCAGCCAATAGGTCCTACACAATTATCCGCTACCTACTTCAGTGGACCTCTCCTCTAGTAATTCTTAATTTGACTGCCAGTCGCAGAAAGTGCACAGTGCTAAATAAAACAAAAGGGTCGGTGGACAGTTTAAGAAACAGAAGGGCCACTTTGGCCTGTCTGATTTTGGCTCGTATTAGGACAGTTTTTAAGAACCGGGACCTTGGGAATGCATAAAAGGGGCAGAGTAGGACGAAATGTAGGGTGTCTTGCGGAGATCTTAGATCGCAGCCGCAGCACCCTTTTGTCCTAACATCGCTTACAAATCCAGCAGGGACTGACAGGATGTGGTGCAAGAGGTTTAACCTAAATCTAGTCATCAGGAATCTATCCTGTCTATTATATATATTAGAGAAGTAGAATTCCATCCCCACAGAGGTTTTTGTGAGCTGATAATCGCTAACACTGCTTTTCCGCCCTTCTCTGTCCTGTCCTCTCTGGCCCTGACTGTATATCGCAGGAAATCTGCCTTTATAAGACCCAGGTCCCTTTTAACCAATATGGATGGATTATTAAAAAAATGTACATGGCCCAGTATGTCTAGTGCGTCCCTAACGTATTTAAGCCAGGATATTTGCAACCCCTTTTCCCCCCTCATGCAATCCTCCACGTTGGTCAGTCATTGAGAGGGAGACCTTTGCTGTGGTTTGGGCTCTGAAGAAGTTGAGGTCATACTTGTTTGGTACTCACTTCCTTGTTCAGACAGGCCATAAGCCCCTCTATTGGCTAAAACAAATGAAGGGTGAAAATCCCAAACTGCTTAGGTGGTCCATTTCCCTACAGGGGATGGTCTTTACAGTGGAACATAGACCTGGGAGTAACCATACCAATGCAGATGGGCTCTCTAGGTATTTCCACTTAGAACATGAAGACTCAACTGGTCAAGGTTAGTTTAATGTCCCTGTGTTTGGGGGGGGGGGGGGGTTGTGTAGGAGAGTAGGATCTGCTTCACATGGGTACCCCCACTTTTTGCTGGTGTTTCACTGTTTTTCGACCTTAGTCTGGCTGTGGCCCTGCTAATCAGGACCCCAGCTCAGCTGCTTCCTCTCTAAAATGATTTCCATGTACATTAGGTATATTACTAATTGGATTCTGGAGTGCCTTATAAGCCCCTAGTATATGTTATACTATGTACCTAGGGCGTAGGTACCTCAGAGGCCTACCAGGGGCTGAAGTATGTATTTTGCCACCCTTGGGAAGTACTCCAAAATGACACCACAGGTCTGCTACTGCAGCCTGGTTAAGGTGGTGCACGCACCCCTTACTGTGGTATAGGCTACCTATATCACTACCATTGCACACACATATAAAACCTCAATCAATCAATCAATAACACTTTATTCGGTTACATACATAACCATAAGAAAATTATTAAAAAAGAAGCATATTGTGATATAACATTTAAAAAAAACAGTGGACCGAATACATAGATTATTTCATTTCTCATATTATCACATCATAATTGATTTCTTACATTTGAAAATGTTTTTTAAAAAGACAGTTACAGAGGCTATTACAAATTCTGTCTCTAACTGTTGTAGGGCCAAAAATGCTGGACGACAGTGCTTCATACCATATGTTTTTAAAACAGGAATAATCCATTGTTTTCTCTGTACTGCATAACATTTACAAAAAAATACCACATGTATTGTTGACTGTACAGAGATATCATCGCATGGGCATTTACACAGCTCTTTTGACCAGTTATTTACATCGGGAAAGCTTAATGATCTATGCAGGATGCCCAGGCGAAAACGCATCAATAAAAATCTGTCATAATCACATGTTATCAGACATAGGTAAGGCTGCAGTCTAAAAGTTGTTAGTGTGAGATTATGTGCTTGCACCTTTATTTTGTTCATTTCCACACATAGTCTCTGTTCACTCAAAAAACGTAGACATTGATTTTTAAGGTCTTTCCTGGATAACCTATTCATGGTAGAGGGATCATCGTAAATTTCTTGGTGTCCCAAATTTCATAAGAAAGATTTGACATATAACAGCCATCTAACTTGTTTCACACCATCTAGGCCCATACAGTCTGTTAAAATCCAACGCATGAGCTTCATTTCCTCTAATGTCCATATCTTATGCCACAGCAGAACCGGTTGAATCTTTATGAAATCTTCCAGATATAACAACCCTAGTGCTGTGTGGCATATAAAAGAGGAGGTACTATTTGGGAACATCAACAAAAATCTTTAAAATATATTTTCATCTACCTGAATGGAGCCCACATCCACATGCCCCCATATACTAGCTCAATAGGAAGCGACAGTAACACATTTTGCTTTATAATTATTTAATAATTCCACCATCGGTGGAAAAAGCTAGATAGGGCAGATAAAGTCTTTATATACAATAGTCTCCTTATTTTAACTGCCTGCACCCAAGATCCTGTGCGTTCAAATAAAATTCCAAGGTAGGAAAAAGTCTTAGTGCTTTCGATCCGCTTTTAGTCAATAAATATTGTTCTGGACTTTGTACACCCTGACCCACAATTCATTGTAAACGTTTTAGAATAGTAAAACCCCGCTCCGACATAAAATTTGCAAAACTGGTAACGACCCTTTGAAGTCCCAAGGGCGTAAGAGCCATAAGAACTGCATCATCTGCAAATAATAATGCGGGAATGGGTCGTTTACCAGCTTCCGGTAGGTCCATACGTTTCTGAACTAAAACCTTATCAAGACTATTTATATACAATGTAAAAAGAAAGGGTGCAAGGACGCAGCCTTGTCTCACACCTCGCCTCACTTTAAAGTGTCTAGTGCATTCCCCCCTGCCCCGATTCAAACCCGTGCTTTTGCCCCCAGATATAGGTGCCTTAAGAAGGAAATTAAAACCGCTTCCACACCCATCTCCTCTAAAATCATCCATAATTTGTTATGGATTACACAATCAAACGCCGATGATAAGTCGATGAATGCCAGATATAAAATGCCCTTTTTTGCTTTAATATACTTATTCATATAAATGTTAAGATTGAGGCCATGCTCGATTGTACCTAACTTCTTGCGATAACCATATTGCAGATCGCATATCACTTCCCGGTCCTCCGCCCAGTCCTATAATCTGTTCAATATTCCTCGACCCACAATTTTCACGGTTGAATCCAACAAGGATATTGGCCGGTAGCAAGCCGGATCGGCCCTATCTCCTTTTTTGAAGATTGGCACCAAAATGGATTCATACCAAGTAGATACAAAACCAGCAGAGCTACAAGCATTAAAAACTTGTGTCAGCAAAGACCCCATAGTGCAATATTAGCTTTAAAAATGTCGACAGGGACACCGTCTGGCCCAGTAGCCTTTCCTCCCAGACTTGTAGTAATGGCCAAATTTACCTCACTAAGCTCAAAAGAGATTTGTCCCACTTGATCCTTTGAAAGTATTACAAGCTCATCCTCATAGTCTCTATTAATTTGCACTCCTAAAGTGGGTCATTATACAGAGAGGAAAAGTGCTCTATCCACTCTTGCTCAGTAATTGCTACCTCAATAGTATCTAAATCTCTATATATTAAAAATGGGGTGTTAACTGCCTTCCAGAAGGGCCCAGAGTCTCTTCTAATGGATGCTTCACGTAATTGTGTCCATGCCTCTGCTTTTAACACATTTCTTCTGTCTTTTAAGGTGCACTTATACTCTTTCAGGGCCTCTCTGATCTTATCTTGATTTTTGTCTTGCAAATGCAGGGCATACTTAAGGTTCCTAGAAGCCCTTGTACAGTTGGAGTCAAACCATCCATCTTTCCTTAAGTTTTCTTTCTTAATATAAAGTTTAAGAGTAAGAGCCTTCTTAATATGGTCTGTAATGATATTAAAACAGTCAATAATTTCCCTACTTGTAGTCTTCTCATCCAGACAGGCCATGATCTTATCATTACACTTCATTACAACCTTTCTAAGGAATTCATTTGGTTCTATTTTATTCCAGCGTAATGCATATCCATTTTGCCTAAATAGGGATATATCTCCCATTATAGGAATAAGGCTATTAGACCTAGTTATCTCTTGTTTAAATAGAAGAATACCCAAGCTCTGCAGGAAGTGATCACTTAGTGAGATCTTATGAGTACGTAAATTAGTAATTCTTGAGCAATGCCTGTTCGAAACCAGAATGAAATCTATTGTAGAAAATGTTCCGCGACCATTATAGGTAGGACCAAAGATAACGGAGGGAGTACATAAAGTGTTAGCAAATCCTAAGCCAAGCTGCGACACAGTTTCATTCACGCTGTCACCATACCTTGAATGCGGAAAATGGGGAAAAATCGTATCCTAATCATATGCAATTTCACAATTCCCAAACTATAAGCAAATCCTGACTTCCAGACTCCTGTAACTTTTGTAAATGGCAACATATAGCCTTAACAATCCCCTCAATTAAATCATGGGGAACGTTATTATAATAGTTCACTAATATTACTATACAGGATTTGTCCACAAGTAAACTAATAATCTGTCAAAAACAATCCTCAACCATCATAATAATTCTACCAAAATTTACTAAATTCGAAACATAGGTACAAAGACCCCCTTTAGCTCTTCCATGCGATGAAGCTATTGCAGGTGTATTCAGAGTTTTATAACCATTTATATGAATAGGCTCCTCCGCCCATGTTTCCTGTATACTAATGAGTTCAAATTTCTGGACAAAATCGTTCCATACCCTGTTTGTAACCTTAGATTTTAAACCGTCTACGTTCCAAAACATAAAATTAAAACTACTATTTCCAGTATTGTCTATATACGAAACAGGGCTTTCACCCCTACTAGGTGTCAAATAATTATTCTCCAGTGTAGGGCATACTATTGGGGCAGCCACAGTAAAAGGTAAAGCGGGAGTAGGTCTCTTATCATAAATGGATGGATTGGCCATTTTACTGGCAGTATCCACTGGAAGTATGTCAGGTATGTCGCATTGCACTGCGTTATCATATAAACCGGATGGTCCTATTCCCCCTATAGTATTCTCATCCCCATAGATCCTCAATATGTCGTCCCTGCTACTTATATCCAAAGATAATATGTCTGTAGTATTTTCGAGCAAACTGCTCCTATGGGTAGATTTAACTATACTGAGGAGAGATGACTTCAGTCAGTCCACTTCTTCCAAGTTAGATAGTACATTAAAACGATTATAAGTGGGTACACCATACCTTAAATTAGGAGTTGCCAGTGGAACCTCCCTGATTTGTCTACTATAATCATAACAACTGGGTTTGTAGGGACAATATTAATATGTTGTGCTGAAATCAAGCAATTTCCAGCCCTGCTTAGTATCGATTGGATTAATTGTGGGGTTTTAAAATGAAACAATCACCAACCATATCCTTGCGTCCCCTCCCTATCCAACTCACCCTTCTTGCCATTTGGAACTCTAAAAAGAGTCTATCAGTTAGACCAGACTTGCTCCCAAGCCAAGATAACATTTTGTTTCTTAGGCTCTCACAGGTTTCAACCATCCCCTCATGCAGACTGGGGACATTAACTAATACTGCTGTATAGTGGGTTGCCGCTGGTGGTACATCTATATACGTTGTCAAATTTTCAAAATCAGGATCATCCATAGGTCTTGTTTCTTTCATCTCCTTTGGCCCCTTCACTTATTTAGTTAAAGTCCCACTCTGGGTAGTTGGATTATGATGTATCCCCGTGACAGTTTTACGTACTAGCGGGTATTCACTGGGGTATTGGTATTTGACTGGATACTGGGATTAGAACTCACTCTACAGGTATTCTGGACATCATTAGAATCTGGTAAAATAAACTCACACTTATTATTACATTTAGACAGAACATTTTCCATTGCCCCCAGTCTTCCACTCAATTTATCTAAAGTCTCCCTAAGGTAACTATCGAGGGCATCCAATTTATTTTTTAATGCCAATACTTCATTCTGCATACGGGAGTCAGAGCTAGATAGCGCCTTCTCCCACCCGTTTATTTTATTCATTGCAGGTGTCCTACCCTTCCTTGGATCTCTTTTTTGTGTAACACACAGGGTTACTGTACCCTTTGTACTAGTCTCCTTGGCCATATTGGATGAAGTATCTGGATTCCTCGGGTGCTTAGAGGGTGGTTGGGGTTCACTCTCAAGATCACTATCTACAATGTGTTCGGAAACATTCATAGCACAACCATTTCTTTTATCTGTTTTATTGTGCCTTTCTATCAGTGGGTCAGTTGACCCTTTATCAATTGAACCTTCATCATTATCAAATGGAGTAAGACCCTCAACAATATGACTCCTATCCGGGTTCATGGCCTCTTCTACAGTTAAAATTTGCTTTTCTATTGCACCCATCGCGCCTGTCAGATAATTTAATAAAGTCAAGCAAGGTCCTTCCCCCTCTTTACTCTGTTTCTTCTTATGTGGCATGATAGATGAGTTCCTCTTCCCCATGTTAACTCAGTTTTGCGTTCCTTTGGGGTAAAAGTACAATGCGGAATGGACCTCTTACTTGCAATTACGACAAGCAGTCTCAGAGTCAATACCTCACAGAAGAAATCAGGTAATACTTCAGAGATGGCCACGTGACTGTCAATATACCATAGTCCGGCAATGAACTGATTCCAATTGGTCTAGTACAGATGCGGGTACAATCAATACCCTTGCGCTTATATAAAATTAGGGACAGCACCATCATGTACATATGTAACAGCAGACAGCCAAGAGACGTGGCCCAGCCCGGCCTCCTCCGGTCGATGACGGGCAAGGACGGGCCTGCCCTTGGCCGGGGCATCGCCCGGGCGAGCCCACGCTTGTTACGTGCTGCGGGAGCTCAGCCAAGTATTTATCGGTGCCTCCTGGCGCGCTGGTGATGGTGGCAGGTACTCGACGGCGCTACGTACCCTAGGAGCGGAAGTCCTGCTCCCTCCACGTTACACCTGGTCCGGCCCCCAGCAATATCTCCATAGGTAAAATTCAAGGCAGTTTGGTAGTATGCGGGCATCCCACGGTGCGGGAGCCCGTGCAAGTATTTATCGGTGCCTCCTGGCACGCTGGTGATGGTGGCAGGTACGCGACAGCACTACGGACCTTGGGACTGGTAGTCCTGCTCCCTCCTTGTTACTCCTGGTCCGGCCCCCAGCAATATCTCCACAGGCAAAATTCAGGGCAGTTTGGCAGTATGCAGGCGTCCTAAAACCTATAAGTCACTCCTATGGCAGGCCTTCGGAGTACCTCCTCTGATGCTGTTTGTGGTGCAGCCTGACCATATACTCTTAAGTGCATTATAACCTTGCGGTAAATGTTAACTTTGGACTGGCTCCACGGAAACATGTCGTGTTTGGTGTCAAACGCTTTGGAATACTACCCCCCCCCCCCGCCAGTTTTGGCGGCGGGGGTAGCTTTCCACCCATCTAGAGGGAGAGTCATGTTCACACTGGTCTACCTGGTAAAAACTTTCTACAGCCCTGGCATCCTGACCTCCTGCTGCTGACCGAAACTCCGGCAGGGGAGGCCTGGACAATAGGTTTCTTGTCCCAGGGAGGGGTAACCACCTCCCCAGACAGGCAGATGTGTATTGGGGCTGGGCGGGAGCACTCTCTAGTGCTTTGAAGTCCTGCACTGGGGGCACACTTAGTGTCCATGTGCATAGTCCAGTTCAAACCGGTTGCAGGGGCTACCTGCCCCTGCTCTGGTGTGAAACTGGACAAAGGAAATGGATGTAACCACCCCTCTTTCCAAACCCTCACATAGGTGGGTCCCTAGAGTATGTCCAACCCCCACATTTAGCATAAGTATGGGAACCCAGTCCTTGGGACTTTGGATTACCCTGGACGAAACTCTGCAACATATATCCTGGACCTTTGACTTTCTATTTTCGCTAGAAGACTGAAGAAATCTCTATTGGGGTCAAGGAGTGACTCCCTTGCTTGGCAGGCACCAAAGAAGCAACTGACCTGTCTGCAACTCTAAAGCTCCTGCCGCACGCCAAAGTCTTTGCACCACCAGAGGTAGGTTTCTAAACTTCCCCGAGGCTACCCTGAGTCCACAGCAAAGCTGAGGCCTGTGGCTATTGTGGGTGACATGGAACCTTGACCCCTGGACACGGTGATCTTTTGCCAGTACATCATCTTCCTGGTCTTCCTTGAAGTTGTGCTTTGGGCTTCGAGTAGCCCTAGCCTTGAGCACCTACAACACTGAAGATATCTGGCCTCCACTCCACGAGTGACCCGTGGGCCAGTTTCCAGCTCGACTGCTTGAGGCTCCTTTGCGATTGCTAGCCCGTTGGCTAGTGGGTCCCCATGAAGGCAACTCCTCTTTTGATTGGGCTTTCCTGCTTGGTCCATATATGCCCTGCGTTACCCTCGCTGGGTGAGTCCCCCAGACCTTGCTGGTATGCACCGATGTCTTTCTTCTATTTCCCCATGAATTGCCGTTGCCAAGGCTTGTTCGGTCCATCCCGGTCGCCGACACCGCAGCACTCGACAGACTCCATGGGACAGCGTGAATCCAGCTCCTGGTTGTCGTCAACGTCTCCTGGACCTCGTGGCTGAAGAGTCAAGACACCCGTCAACTCACCTGAAGCACCCGACATCTGTGGGCATTGGACTTTCGTGCCCCTGGTCACTGGTAAGTGACCCAAACTCTGTCCTCTCTGCTTTCAGGTTCCTTCCATCCTCGATCCAGGCCTGGATCTCTTCAGACATTTCTCCTCTTCACGGCAGCAGCACTTCTTTGCCAGCTTCCATTCGAAACAGCGACGTGACTCGACACCAAAAGACACCTATGCACCCGGCTTCCCTGGGTGAGGTAACTCGAATACTCCGGTGCTCCCATGGGTGTTGGCCCTAGACACCTCTATGTCCAAAAGGGTACGCTTGTAGTCATCCTCTAAGTGTCCTTAAACTCTTAATTTCCAACCACGACTTTTCCCATAGAAGTTAATGGCGATTCGCGGCTGTGTTCTCACACCGCATGCGTCCCCCGCGGGTCCCCTGTGTCACAACCATGGGTGGTTCCTTGTGGTCCAAGCACTTCTACAGGCTCTAGGCCTTGTGTCTAATTCAGTTGTGGTTCTTATACCACTTTATTGGTATATGGTTTGGTACACCCCTAGGGCCCAAACATGTATTTGTGCTTTTACTGTTGAATACTGACTTGTAACTTAAGTACTTCGAACTCCAGCCTCATAAAGAGACTAGAGGGGTGTGTTTTATCTTAAATACATATATTTATGTGTGGTTGTCCTTTCATTTGGTCATTCAAGAGATTATAGACTGGTAAAACAAGCTGCTTTACATTCCTTCAAGACTTAGCCTGAAGGCTGCTCTCCTTAGCTACCACTAGGATAGCTTTCAATAAAGGTTGTCTTTAACCTGTCACCATAAGGGGTTGTTTGGACTGATACAGGGGGCCCACTATAACTAGTGGACAGCACATATCAGGCCAACTTCTCACAAGGACCTAGTTTATAATATAGAAACCCACTGGGAATAGGTTATCTGATTGCGATAATAACACATACTGCAACAACTTTTATATGGAAGAACAGAATGTCACACTGGTGGGCTGGCATTACAAGGAATTGATAGTTACCAGGGAGGCTGGTTACTATCCCGCTTGTTGTCCTGTTGTGAATAGAACAGACACTTCTTTATATATGAATTGTTCTGGAATAGTGTTGTACAAATATACATTCCCTTTAATGAATGATAAAGACCCAAGTACTTTTGGAATGAACACAAAATATGCTGCAGTAGATTATGAAGGGCCAATTTATGCATATCCGTGGTTTTATTTTTTGTATAACGGTACCTATTCTAACGTCCATTATGACACATATGATGTGGCTCTTGGGATGGTGTTGCCTTTAGGCATGCCTTCTAAATATGCTAAGCCTAATGTCTGATTGGTTAAATGGACTCTGACCAAAGAATTCTATGAGGGAGTGATTGATATAGAAGTCAATAATTATAGTAATGAGATCACTTTTGGATACATTCTTTCTTCCATTTTCGCTCTGGGTGGTACTTCTATGGCCAGGGGTGAAAAGGCTAGAGAATATTTCAGGTGCAAGTTGCAAATTTTATCCAATACTACCATGGCTGCTTTGCGTGATATCACCACTCAGTTGGAAAGTATGCGAATATATTCAGAGCAAACTAGATACGCAGTTGATTTCATTCTAGCTAAGAGTGGTGGTGTATGCGCGGTAGTGGGAAACCAGTGTGTAGTTGGGATCAAGAATTTGGTGGGTGGGGGTGGATTCTCGAAAAGGTAATCTACTTGATCATGATAGTGGTGATTTCTGTGCTCATATTCAGTGTCCCCATTTCTGTTGCTCCTATTGCTCCACTCTTCTCACCCCCAAACAGAACATATCAATTCATGATACTAATGATGTAATTAGTGTGCAGAAAGAAATAGACGACATCATGAACATTGATGAGGGTATTTTTGAGACTTCTTCCCTCCTCACAGTTTCCTTCCCCAGTGCTGAAAACAGGGAATGTTCATAAGAGTTTGGTGTTATCATTGTTTCTGGGTTCTCCTTTAAGTGATTTTCTGTTTTGCTTGTTGATGTTAAAAAATTATTTAGCTCATGCTAAAAGGAGGGTCTGTTAAACTAGAAATTCTCATGTTTGCGTATTGCTCTGCGTAAGTTAGCATTTCTTGCGCCATTTTCTCTACAGGCGCCATTTTAGGCTGCTCGAAACATATCTAGTTTAATTCTGAGAAATGTTCCAGTCTGAGTTTCGTTTTTGCCATGTATATCTGATCCCGTAATCAATCAATCAATCAATCAATCAATCAATCAAGGGATTGTAGACACGCTACTCACCCGTGAGGGTCTCAAGGCGCCGAGAGGGGGGTCTGCAGATCTGTCAAGCCGAAGAGCCAGGTCTTGAGGGTCTTCCTGAAGGTGTTCAGGGAGGGGGCGAGTCTGATGTCTGCCGGTAGTTTGTTCCAGGTCTTGGCTGCAATGTCAGAGAAGGATCTGCTCTGGCTCTGTGGATGCATGGGGTTTCGGCCAGTGCGAGGTTGGTGGATCGAAAGTTTCTTTTGTGTACGTTGAAGTTGATTCTGTTGCTGATGTATTTGGGTCAGATGTATATATAGACATTTGTAGGCGTGGGTGAGGATTTTGAAGGTGACTATTTTCTACACGGGGAGCCAGTGGAGTCTTCGTAGGTGTTGGCTAATGTGTTAATGCCAAGAGATGCCTAGGACTAGTCCGGCGGCGGTGTTCTATATTGTCTGGAGTTTGCAGAGTAGGGACTTGTTGATGCCGGCGTAGAGTGTGTTTCCATAGTCCAGCCTGCTGGTGATGAGTGGGTGGGTGACTGTCTTCCTTGACTTATGGAGGATCCATTTGAAGGTTTTGCCAAGGATGCCGAGTGTGTTGAAGCAGCTGGAGGTGACGGCGTTGACCTGTCGGTTCATGGTGAGTGATGACTGAGTCGAGTACGATGCTGAGGTTTTTGGCATAGTCTGAGGGGATAGGTGGGCTTCTGAGGGCGGTCGGCCACCAGGGGTTGTCCCATGCTGAAGGGGTGGTTCTAAGGATGAGGACTTCTGTCTTCTCAGCGTTGAGCTTCAGGCAGCTGTTGGTCATCTAGACTGCAACGTCTTGCATTCCTTTCTGGAAGATGAGTTTGGCATTGGTGGGGTCTTTGGTGATGGAGAGATTGAGCTGGGTGTCATCATCATAGGATACAATGTTGAGGCCATGTTGTTAGACGTAGGCTGCGAGGGTGGCCATGTAGATGTTGAAGAGGGTCGGGCTCAGTGATGACCCCGTGGGACTCCGGAGGTGATTTTCCTGGGATCGGAGAGGAGGGGTGGCAGTCTGATCCTTTGGCTTCTTCTGGTGAGGAAAGATTGGATCCAGTCCTGTTCCTTGAATGCCGGCGTCATGGTAGGTCGAGTAGGAGGAGGGCTGTGGTGTGTCCTTGGTCAAGGAGGGTGTGAATGTAATCCGTGGCGGTGAGTAGGGTGGTTTCGGTGCTGTGGTTGCTTTGGAATCAGGATTGGGACGGGTCGAGGACGGTGTTCTCTTCAATGAATAGTGTCAGTTCCCTGTTGACTGTTTTCTCCGCAACTTTGGCTGTGAAAGGGAGGAGTGAGATGGGCCGGAAGTTCTTGAGGTCGGTGGGATCCGCTGTGGGCTTCTTGAGTAGGGGCCTGACTTCTGCTTGTTTTCAGTCGTCTGGGAAGGTGGCTGTTTTGAAGGTGGTGTGTATGGTGCATTGTAGTTCGGGTGCGATGGCGGTCGCGGCTCTGCTGTAGATGTATGGAGTAATGCAAAAACATCAGTTGATGGACAGAATGCAGAACAATGTCATACATTCACCCCAGTACAGAGATCTGGGCCTAAATCCATCGTTTTTTTGCTCACCATGCCATTCCAGTTTGAACCCAGCCATATGCTAATCAGTCTTGACCCTGTGCCTCATGGGAACAGTCCAGCCCGAACTGCCAAGCCAGGTTCTCCCTGGACTGGAACCAAGCATCCTAGGACCGGTTTCAGGGTTTCACCCCTCTTCAGCCAGGATAGCTTGATTCCAGTGGCACGGAGAGCACGCCACTGGGACCAGTAAAATAAAGATCTGTGGGTCCCATTACTGGCTAACGTGTCTAACAAGATATCCATAGTAGGCACCCTTCCTTTTGGTAAACGATGAAATAGTACTGATTCATATAATGAGAGATAAGAGAAACCGCAAGAACTACAGGACAATTTTGCTCATAGATGCAACAGCTAAACGTATGGGCAGCCTCCTTTTATTTAGGCAGGAGACCTGGGCAAAGGATAGGAATATTCTAATTTAGCCACTGTACGGTTTCCAGTGGCCAAGGGGCACCGTAGACCAGTGCCTGATTCTTCCATTAATCATGGAAAAATATTCTAGAGTTAAGGGTGGGAAAATATGCCTTGCATTCATGGATTTTTCTGCAGCATTCAACTGCGTGTACCACTCCAAGCTCTGGCACATAATGGAAGAGATGGGCATTGATCAGGTTATAATTGACTTAATTCACCAATTTTATTCTAATGCTTCTTCATTTGTCCGCTATGGGAAAAACGGGAAATGCACAGCTGGTCAAAGAAAGGGCCAGGGGTATGGAGAGGAGTCTAATGGCGATAAAATCCTTCTCTAATCGGCAATGCCATTAGTGCCAATTAAAAAGATTTGCCACACCAAGACTAAATCAGCAGCAACCTACAGGGAAGGTGTATGGGCTGTGGCACCTATTGACTCACTTCAAACCATTGAGAACACATTTTTTACATCATTCGCTTCTCTCCCACAATCCTTTTCTAATTTTGTCTTTTATACTCAACTGGTTCTACCATATATTACTGATTCCATTAGATTTGCCCCGTTCCTACTGTGGCTCTACACATGGCGTAGGCACAATACCCCTCACACAAAATATTATAAGAGACATCTTAAAACTGGAGAACTACAGCAGGATCAGATGGCTGAACTATGTTGAACTGGAATTGACCGCTATAGGGCTCAAAGACCTTTTCAAGGACCCAACTGCCTATATAAAGATATCTAGGCAGAGGTTGGTCGACACATTTGCGCTGCAGTCCAAATATATGCGTAGGGAGAGGAACTATTGCAAACAGATGGTCCTCATGTACCAAGTAACTCCACCGTTGTCAGAGGGAGGTTCTTTTTCTCTAGCAGACATCCCTATATCACACCACAAATTGATTCTATTAATATTCTGCTTGAATTTGATACCACTGATGCTAGGGTACCTGGGGAGAAGATTCAAGCACTCTGAATTCACTGTGTGCCCTTGCAATACCCAATCCCCCCAATATGACCTCTTCTATTATTTTTCTGTGGTTTTTATCAGCAGGAAAGAAAGAAATTAATTGTCCCGATTTTAAAGCGGCATAACTTTCAACTATGTTGGGTTGCATTATACATTTTTAAATTCCTGTCCAACCCTTTTGTCTGCATCTCAGTAGCATCATTCTTATGGGCACATATGCAAAAAAGGAAAGAAGTGGGCCCATAACTAGGATTCAGACTTTTGTATCTTTTATTTTGACATACTCTGACATTTAATAACTGATATTTTAACTTGCATTTTAAATGGACATAAGTGTATATGCATGGAATGTTGAATTAATTTGACTGGGCACTCTCTTACCACCAAGAATGAGGACTCTATTTTAACTGTTGCTGGTTATGTACTCTTGTTTTCATGTACTTTTATGATCTTAACTGGAAAATATTGAATAAAGTTTCTAAAATAAAGGATTGAAATGAAAATGATTTACATTGGTAATGAAGAGAATGAAAACATTGAATAAAACAATGTACTTTATGAAGGAGAAAAAAAGAAAAAGACTGGTTAATTGGAGTAACTTTTGCAAAACTTTTACTGGTGAATGGAAGCACACTTCTAGTCCTGAGCCTTTCTATAATGAAAAATGCTATTTTCAAGAAAACACATTAGTTCACACAGTTGATACTAGTGGTCAATACTATGAGATGAAAGATGGTTGTCCCATTCCAAAAGAAAAGATGGTTCCTAGGAATGTGGAAGAAGTAATAGCTGAAGAAGTTCAAGGAAGGCGTACACAAGCTCCAGGATATAGGTGGGATTGTATCAGTATTTGTAGTATTCAACAGAAATCTATTGACAAATTGAGATTTTTTTATACAAGGATATATACAAAAAAGTTTGAAATGGAAGATTAAGATATTACAAGGCCTAGATCCATGTAAAGTAAGAAAATATACAGACTTGCATGGTCATTCTCTAGCTTGTCTTTCAAGAAAAGTATGTCAAAGTACTTTCCATCATTATAGAATGTTAGCAGTACAACACTCAGAAATGCCAAAGTTAGTAAGGAGACTCTACTATGTAAAAAGTTCTGCATTATTATTAAGTGGATTGAACACAGCTCTTTTGCATGGTTCAGTATTAGATTTATAAAAAAGGTTTCCGATGATATACAGTTTGTTTCTTTGCTTCACAAGAGAATAGAGAAAGTGAGAGCTTGATTAGTGTAGGTGTTGAAGAACAGGTGGTAGATATTGGTACTGACAAGTTTGCAGAAGAAATCACAAAGTTTAAGATAGTTTCATCTGAAAAGCCAAATTATGTTGGTTTTGTTGGTGCCGTACTCACTATAGAAGTCAAACTAGGAATGTTGATCTATATTTGATAAGTGAAAAGGAAAACAGTGATAAGTGGGAGCAATTTGGTGCCTATTTGTTGGTGGAAGATTGTTTTGAGTTGGCTACTGATCAACGTATTTGTAAATATTGTTACAACAAATAAGAAGAGAAGAAAATTCCAGCTAGAGCTGTATAGAACGATTTAGAGTTGGTAGGAATTCCTTAGGAACTGGCAAATTTAAATGCATACGAGTCCATTCTTATTCAATCTGTGCACCCATTTCAGGCTATAGTTTGTATGGAGCCTAAAACAGGGAAGCTGCCGCCAACAGATTTGCAAAGAGGTAGAGTTGTGTACTTACCTTTAGATTTTAAGAAAAATATTGAAACTGTTGGTCAAGACAGGAAGGAAAATGAGCCAGTAGTAATTTTAGTAAATGGTGTACCAACAAAGAGTCGAAAAATATGGCAAGAGTTTGTAAATGTTAATAAACTTCAAAAGGCTACATTATATCTGGTAGAGAGTAATGTTTATTACAATATAGTAAATATTGAAGAACAGGATATATGCTTAGAAGACGAAACAGAAATTTCAATTGGCCAAATTGAATAAGTGGACAAGTCTAGGACTGAAGAGATTTACATCTTCTACATTCAGAAGAAATGATAGGAAACAGTATTTAATTATTTCAAATGAAGAAAGGAAAGTGAACTCCCATGAGTGTATGGGAAAAAAGTTTAGAAGCACATTCTTCTCCACAGCTGTTCCCACTGGAGAAGGTGGACGGTATGATGAGCGAGCAGTACGGATTTCAGCTTCAGAATACTACTCGTCAAGATTGTAGGATAGGATAGGATATAGCTTTGTAGAGCGCTCGAATGCCGAGGCATCTTGATGCTAAGAAGTGAGATAGGGGAATCGTGGCGGCTATAACTGATTTTTAAAGAGGTGGAAACAGCCATGTTTTTAGTGCCTTCCTGAAGAGAAGCCTATTAGACATTAATCTCATGGAGATAGGCAGCTGATTCCAGAGTTTGGCTGCACAGGGTGACAGACTCCTGCCTCCCCATCTGGCTTCACAAACTTTAGAAATACAAAAGTCCATGAACTGGGGGAGGCAAGGTGGCGCCTGAGTAGTAGCAGCCCAGCATAGCTCTGCCGGTCTGGCCCTAAACTGACTCAAAACTCTGCCATGGCGTGATAACCACTCCCAAAGAAGCTAAAAAAAGTACCTGGTGAATACTCCATCGTATGGATGGGCTGAACTGTATGACTGCCATACTGATTTCTGTGCAGCGCCGGGATCGGCATGGGTGCCGATGTGCATCGCGTCTGACGGCCGCTTTACGAACAGGGAGCCGCGTGGCTCTAGCATCCTCACCCTATGTAGCCCTGCGGTGGTGCTCCACAACGCCCTGTTTCGAAGCAACGCTATCGGCGCTCTATGATTTCCTGACGGCCTCGCTAGACATGGAGAAAAGTGTGAATCACCACTGTAGGTTTCAACGGCAGATACTTTGTTTCTTGGACTCCCGGGATGCGGAAGATAAACAAGATAAGCAAGTAAGGATGTCGGGGCAAGGGGGAAAAAAATTAAAAGTGAAAAATAATCAACCATTGGCCCCCGTAATAAATAAAGCAACACTGCTGAATCGATCAGAAAGCTTACAGAGACGTCCAGAAACACGGGGGCAGAAAAACAAGGAGCAAACCGAGCAAGCGATCTCTGAGGATAAGGTAGAGCGAGTAGCAAAGCAAAGTAAAAAGTTACAAACCAATAACACAGCTTTTGGACACTGCCCAAATACACTATTCTCAGCCCTTAATTTCCAATATGTTCGGTCCATTAGAGCTGGGAAGACTTCATAATAAATCTGCAGAAGGGGCTGCACCGGAAGATCTGCCTGTATTAATCACTTCAGAGGTACCGGCTATAGACAGAGGGGTTCTTCAAAATCTTGCTCCCTCCTCACCGGTGATACCCACAATACCGGTCTCACGCTCCATCTTACCCTCAGTAAATGCAGGAGCAGCCGCAGAGCCAGGAACAAAAGCTGGGAGCTCACAGCTGAAAGATGTTCCCTCAGTCACTCTTCCTGCCACGGATTCAAAAGTTTCAGGAATGGAACTTAGCGCAATAAATAATCTGGTAGTAAACTCTGGAAACCCTGAAAACCCTGATATCCTGGAAAAACCCTATCCAGTCACAGATGAATCAGAACTGTACGAGACTGGTATATCTACATCCAGCGATGGGGATGACAACGGAGGGAAGCATGATTGGGGAAGCAGCAAGGACTCATAGATTCCATGGCAAATGGCAGCACAAAAAAAGAAAAAGAAAAGAAAAAGAAAAGAAAAAGAAAAAGAAAAAAAGACAAAATGGACACAAAAGCGGGGTAACCACGGATCAAGAATGCAACCCCGAGCTCAGATCGGATTACTCATCCTCTCAATTTGTGACTCCATCAGATTGCACTGTACGCTCAGCTGGCAACTTTCCAGCAATGACCGATTTGGGGAGTGGAAATTCCAGAAGCAAGGAAGAGCCTACCCTCGCTGAAGTCTTACATTCAAACAAGGGCTTCCAAGAAGAGGTCAAGCTGGACTACCGAAAAAACCTACAAGCCACACAGAAATTGCAAGGTGCAATCAGGAAAGTGGGCCGAACCTGCACTGAAATCGCTGTCAGAATGTCGTCTGTTGAAGTGCGCACCGAGAACCTAGAGAAAGATGTTTCCTCACTAAAAGTACAGGGAGCTGCGCATGATGCTCTTGTCAAAGATTTAATAGTGAAAATCGAGGAACAAGAGAACAGATTGTGACGCAACAATCTTCGCATTCTTGGGGTCCCGGAAGGTCTGGAAGGGAGTGACCCTAGGGCTTATATAATCTCGCTCTTTAAAGGTGCATTTGCTGAACCTGGGACTGGGATAAGGACATACAGCACGCTCATCGATTTCCTCTGACACTCTCTAAACGGCCTGCATCTCAAGACCAATAACCCTGTACAATTTTAGTTTACTTTGGAAACTTTCTCTTACGCCAAGCTCTTTTTGATTCAGCAAGACCTACAAGTAAGAAGGAATTTAATGGCATCACTTTTTTCACCAGGCCAGACTTTGCTCATGCCACGGTGGAGCGAAGATGGAGGCTGAGACAACTATTGGCACCTTTTCAACGTATCGGGGCTACGGTATATCTACAGAATCCAGCACGCCTAAAAAAAAATTTTAATGGGGCCACCTGCAGCTTTATTTCTGAAGTTCGGGCTCAAGCCTATCTGCAAGAGGTCACAGAATCAAGGAGAGACAGAGCCAAGGTCTAAACAATTACGGATTCAAGGCTCAATGTTTAGACCTAATGCAGCAAATTGGGGATATTACAAAAGGAGCCGACATAGATAGAGTGAATAGTTTAGGGCACGGGCTGGACCGAGGGGGGGGGGGTTACGGGATTCTGTTTTCTCAGATGCCCTCATCCTGGCTCTCCAAGAACTAGGTAGCCTCAGTGATTGGTGGTGGGTGGGAGGGGTGGTGTATGGGGTGGGGGTCGGGGTTGGGCGGTGGAAGGGGTTGGCACAAGGGAGGGATGTCTCGAATCGTCTTCTCAATCCGATTCTTAATGAGTAAATTACGTATTGCAACGATTAATGTCTGCGGCCTTAATGATCTCAAGAAACGACGCAATACTGCCATTGCTCTTAGGCTACTTAAAGCTGATATTTTATGCTTGCAGGAAACCCGTATCGAAAGAACTCAGATTCACCTTTTAGACTCGCTTGGCTATACAGTGGTAGGGGCCACAACACAAGATGTCAGGGTACGAGGGTGGCAGTACTATCCGCGAAACGTTCTATGCAATTTACACGTACACTAGCTGATCAATATGGGAGGTGGGTTATCACTGAGTGTTGCTGGGAAAATGGGGATCTACTCACGATATGTACTTTATATGGCAGCACCGCAGATGACCCCGCAATTTATGAAACTATGAATAATGAATTGGCCATAAGGCCGCTACCTTTAATCATCTGTGGTGATTTCAATATTAATTTGCCTGCTAATATGAGCATAGCCCTAGATAAAAATTGGATCTATTGTGGTCGGAAACCGAAGATTTTTAAAGCCTTGAGGATTTTATGGAACAAATAGGCACTCACTGACATTTGGCATCTACAACACCTCACCGACTCTGGCCATACCTTCTATTCTTTTCCACACAATAAAATGGTGAGATTAGATTTTATTTTTGCATCTCATTTAATTCTTCACTTATGTTCAATAGAAAAGACCCCACGTATAGTATCAGACCATAATCCTCTAGTTGTGGAAATAAAAGGGGTAACAGGGGATACTAGATACAGATATTGTAAACATATTAGACACTGGATCCCACAATTTATTAAAGATAATTTGGACAGCACCGGGATCGAAGTGGTCTGGGATGCACTAAAAGCATCAATAAGAGGCGAGACCTTGAGTTTCTCACTTTCCTTAAACAGGACAAATTGCCAACTTATGGATAATTTACAAACGAGATTAGCTGCCGCAGAAGAAAATTTAATTTCTGTTCTTAGGGATGGTAATGAGCCTGTGGACGCACTTGCCAAAGTAATGTCAGCCAAATCATCCGTCATGGAACAAATTGCCAAAAAAGCGTCTGATAGATTATCAATCTGGAGGAAGGAAGCATATGAATGCAGTGAGCAGGTCTGGCATCACCTCGCGATAAAGGCAAGACAAAACAGTACAAGGAATATCATAACAGCAATTACAGATTCCACACAAAAAATAATCTCAGATCCAGAGGGCATTCGTAAAGTGTTTTTTACGTATTATCAAGCTTTATATCGTGAAACCAGCACGGCAACGGTCAAATGATATTACAACATATCTTAAATTAATTCCAGCTGTGCAATAAACTCAAGATGACCAGGTTCTACTTGACGAACCCCCAATGGATAGATGCTCTTCTTTGCATAAATAGCCTTCCCAATGGCAAAGCCACTGAACTAGAAAATATTCCAGCAGAATTTTATAAAAGATTTTCTACTGAATTAAAAGAGGCAATGCTCCATCTATTTATACATGTATTCAAGGGGGGGGAGACCACCTGAAACATGGTCGCAACATAAAATTATAATTTTTTTGAAAAAGCACAAATCTGCTCTTGAACCTGCCTCCTATCGTCCTATAACTTTAATAAATGTGGATAGTAATATTTATTCAAAAATATTAGTGGTTTGTTTAGCGGGTGGTTATCCATAAAGTAATATCACCTTGGCAACACGGATTCATCCTCAGGCGTGGTACCGTAGATCATATTAGGGGTAGGCCTGGGTGGCAAATTCCGTTCCGCTCGCGGAATTTGCGGAATTGGGGTAATTTCGCGTCACGCGGAGAACGCGAAATTGCCCAAAATTCTGCTTTCCGCGACTTCGCGAAAATTTTTGCTTGTTCGCGTTCTCAAAACGCGTGTTCGCGAGATATTTCTCCCCAAGCACGCAAACAGCGATTGTGAACAGGAAAAAAGCATCGCGAACAAGCAATTCCGCGTGTTCGCGGAATTTCTGCGTGTTTGGGGAGATTTTTTACCGTTTCGCGGAGATTTGCGTGACGCGATTACGCGAATTCCACCCACCCCTAATCAGGAGAACTATTTCACTGTTCGACGCAGCTCATATCTTTAGGAATCCAATAGCACTTATTTTACTCCATGCCGAGAAGGTCTTTGACAGGGTTTCCTGGCCTTTTCTGTGGGAGACCCTGTCAAGGGTTAGCCTAGGCCAGAGATTTATACAGGCATTTAAGATGCTATACTTTCAGCCCACTGCGAACCTATTTTTAAATGGCACACTAACTGATATGTTCAATATAACCAGAGGTACCCATCAGGGATGCATGAGTTCAGCACTTTTGTTTGCACTATATATAGATCCATTTTTACGATTATTGGAAGCTAATCAAAAATGTAGCCCCATTATTTTTTCACAACTGGGAAACGAAAGTTTTGGCCTATGCCGATGATATTGCTCTGGTAACAGCAAATCCTGGAATATCTATGGTTGATGTTGAAACAGAAGCGGAAAGATTTGGACTTTTATCCGGATACTCCCTTAACAGATCCAAAACCCAGATTATTTGTAAGAATATTACCATGGGTGATGATATTTGGCAGGTTGAAAAGACTACGTACATTGGTATGTATATTTCGGCCAGCATCGAAGAGATTGTTGACTGCAACATAGACCCCTTGATTAATAAAATCCAACCCGAATTAACTTGATTACATAATTTGCACCTTTCAATAATCGGGAGATGCAATTTATTTAAAATGCTCTTCTTTCCTAAATGTTTGTATCTTTTAAGAGCCATCCCGTTAGAATGTAGTGCCAGCTGTTTGAAAAGGATCGAAGATTTGTTTCCTCGATTTATATGGGCCTATGAAAAACCCAGAAGAGCTTATAAGTATCTTTCTTTACCCAAGGAAAGGGGTGGGCTCCCCCTCCCAAATATAAAACTTTATTATTGGGCAACCAATCTTTTGCATAATCTTACACTTTTTTCCGATAAGCCAACAGATAATCAGCTGAGGGATATACCTACCCCAATAGAACTTATAATGGGCAAAGATGCTTGGGGATGGATATGGAGATTTTTGAATGATTTTCACTATAAGAAGTTTTGCTTTAAGACATTAATAGCCGTATTTAAGACCATGAAAGCGGCTCGTAAAATGCTAGAACTGGGTCGCTTGAATTACTACACCCCAATTTATAATAATCCGAGCCTGCCAGAAATATTTAAAGACCAAACAACTAAACAATGGCAAAAAAAGGCTTGCCAAAGCTTGGTGATTTTTATTTTTTATCCAAGATAGTTTCATTTGAAAACCTTAAAGAAAGGTATGAATTGGATTGGAGAGATTTTTATAAGTATTTGCAAGTACGCAATTTTTTACAGAAAAAATGTGGCGGACCATCAGGAATTATAAGTTATCCTATTATAGATAACTTGAGAAAGAAACATCTAACTATTGGAATTGAGTATGATTCTCTCAACTCATTAATGCCGGATGACTTGGCAAGGGTTAGCCTAGGCCAGAGATTTATACAGGCATTTAAGATGCTATACTTTCAGCCCACTGTGAACCTATTTTTAAATGGCACACTAACTGATATGTTCAATATAACCAGAGGTACCCATCAGGGATGCCTGAGTTCAGCACTTTTGTTTGCACTATATATAGATCCATTTTTACGATTATTGGAAGCTAATCGAAAATGTAGCCCCATTATTTTTTCACAACTGGGAAACGAAAGTTTTGGCCTATGCCGATGATATTGCTCTGGTAACAGCAAATCCTGGAATATCTATGGTTGAGGTTGAAACAGAAGCGGAAAGATTTGGACTTTTATCCGGCTACTCCCTTAACAGATCCAAAACCCAGATTATTTGTAAGAATATTACCATGAGTGATGATATTTGGCAGGTTGAAAAGACTACGTACATTGGTATGTATATTTCGGCCAGCATCGAAGAGATTGTTGACTGCAACATAGACCCCTTGATTAATAAAATCCAACCGAATTAACTTGATTACATAATTTGCACCTTTCAATAATCGGGAGATGCAATTTATTTAAAATGCTCTGCTTTCCTAAATGTTTGTATCTTTTAAGAGCCATCCCGTTAGAATGTAGTGCCAGCTGTTTGAAAAAGATCGAAGATCTGTTTCCTCAATTTATATGGGCCTATGAAAAACCCCGAGGAGCTTATAAGTATCTTTCTTTACCCAAGGAAAGGGGTGGGCTCCCCCTCCCAAATATAAAACTTTATTATTGGGCAACCAATCTTTTGCATAATCTTACACTTTTTTTCCGATAAGCCAACAGATAATCAGCTGAGGGATATACCTATCCCAATAGAACTTATAATGGGCAAAGATGCTTGGGGATGGATATGGAGATTTTTGAATGATTTTCACTATAAGAAGTTTTGCTTTAAGACATTAATAGCCGGATTTAAGACCATGAAAGCGGCTCGTAAAATGCTAGAACTGGGTCGCTTGAATTACTACACCCCAATTTATAATAATCCGAGCCTGCCAGAAATATTTAAAGACCAAACAACTAAACAATGGCAAAAAAAAGGCTTGCCAAAGCTTGGTGATTTTTATTTTTTATCCAAGATAGTTTCATTTGAAAACCTTAAAGAAAGGTATGAATTGGATTGGAGAGATTTTTATAAGTATTTGCAAGTACGCAATTTTTTACAGAAAAAATGCGGCGGACCATCAGGAATTATAAGTAATCCTATTATAGATAACTTGAGAAAGAAACATCTAACTATTGGAATTGAGTATGATTCTCTCAACTCATTAATGCCGGATGACTTGGCAAGGGTTAGCCTAGGCCAGAGATTTATACAGGCATTTAAGATGCTATACTTTCAGCCCACTGTGAACCTATTTTTAAATGGCACACTAACTGATATGTTCAATATAACCAGAGGTACCCATCAGGGATGCCTGAGTTCAGCACTTTTGTTTGCACTATATATAGATCCATTTTTACGATTATTGGAAGCTAATCGAAAATGTAGCCCCATTATTTTTTCACAACTGGGAAACGAAAGTTTTGGCCTATGCCGATGATATTGCTCTGGTAACAGCAAATCCTGGAATATCTATGGTTGAGGTTGAAACAGAAGCGGAAAGATTTGGACTTTTATCCGGCTACTCCCTTAACAGATCCAAAACCCAGATTATTTGTAAGAATATTACCATGAGTGATGATATTTGGCAGGTTGAAAAGACTACGTACATTGGTATGTATATTTCGGCCAGCATCGAAGAGATTGTTGACTGCAACATAGACCCCTTGATTAATAAAATCCAACCGAATTAACTTGATTACATAATTTGCACCTTTCAATAATCGGGAGATACAATTTATTTAAAATGCTCTGCTTTCCTAAATGTTTGTATCTTTTAAGAGCCATCCCGTTAGAATGTAGTGCCAGCTGTTTGAAAAAGATCGAAGATCTGTTTCCTCAATTTATATGGGCCTATGAAAAACCCCGAGGAGCTTATAAGTATCTTTCTTTACCCAAGGAAAGGGGTGGGCTCCCCCTCCCAAATATAAAACTTTATTATTGGGCAACCAATCTTTTGCATAATCTTACACTTTTTTTCCGATAAGCCAACAGATAATCAGCTGAGGGATATACCTATCCCAATAGAACTTATAATGGGCAAAGATGCTTGGGGATGGATATGGAGATTTTTGAATGATTTTCACTATAAGAAGTTTTGCTTTAAGACATTAATAGCCGGATTTAAGACCATGAAAGCGGCTCGTAAAATGCTAGAACTGGGTCGCTTGAATTACTACACCCCAATTTATAATAATCCGAGCCTGCCAGAAATATTTAAAGACCAAACAACTAAACAATGGCAAAAAAAAGGCTTGCCAAAGCTTGGTGATTTTTATTTTTTATCCAAGATAGTTTCATTTGAAAACCTTCAAGAAAGGTATGAATTGGATTGGAGAGATTTTTATAAGTATTTGACAGTACGCAATTTTTTACAGAAAAAATGTGGCGGACCATCAGGAATTATAAGTAATCCTATTATAGATAACTTGAGAAAGAAACATCTAACTATTGGAATTGAGTATGATTCTCTCAACTCATTAATGCCGGATGACTTGGCAACACGGGCCAAGAAATGGGAAGAGGAAATTGAGATCTCCAAAGATTTATTTTTCTATTCAATCGTGTGTTAATTCCAGCGCGGCTTCAAGCCCAAGATTATAAAATCTGCTTTTCTCTCTATTACACCCCGAAAAAGATTGCGAAATGGGAGACTGGGAAAGGGACTCTCTCCCCTCGACGCTCTTTCTATCAGGCAGATCTTAATCATATGTTTGCCTCTTGTGATACATTAAGTCATTTGAAACTAGAGATTGCAAACTTTATAAAAGAAGTACTAGGAAGAGATATTTATCTCTCTCCTTCTCTGATCTGCCTTGGGGTGGATAAGGAGACACAAGGGAAACCGGGAGAGCAACTGGTCTTCATAGGTATGGCGATATACCAGCTTTGCCTTGCCTCAGCCTGGCTAGATCCATCTCCGCCAATATACCATCAATGGTGAACACGACTAGTGGTGAACTACAACTTTGAAAAAGCCATCTACGAAAAAAGAGGCACGTGATCCCGTTCGAAAGGCTTAAAGATTTGGGGACTGGTAACTAGATGGCTTGAGAGATAATTCTTCGGTCAGATATTTTGGACCTTTTTTGTTGTTGTTGATCTTAACTACATGTAATAATGTGCTAACCCCGGAGAAGGTGGGGTGGGTGGAAGGGATTAAAACAAAAAACTGAGCATGAGGCAACACTGCTGATTTAATTTGTCTTTTTTCTCTTTCTTCTCCTCTTCTTTTTTTCAATTCTGTACTTTAGTGTAGATGGTATGGGTAATTGCATTTGCTGTCCCAATTTTCCTTTATAATATGAATGAAATTTGAAGAGTTGTACTGTAATATTGTAATCATGCACTTAATTAAAAAAATACTTTAGAAATACAAATGAAACCTACGTCAGTGGATCTAAGGTTTCTGGTGGAGATATACCAGGAGAAGAGATTCCGAAAATCGGCAGTCCCTCCACCAAAAAGTGCCTTATTGATCAAGCATAGGGCTTTTAAACTCTGTCCTTTGCTGGATCGGGAGCCAATGCAATGACCTAATAGCAACAGAAGTGGAATGCCCTCTAGGGATGTTTAACAATAGCCGAGCAGCAGCGTTTTGTATCGATTGTAATTTTAACCTCTGGGCTTTATCAATGCCTATGAAAAGTGCATTACAATAATCTAGCCGCGAGAGGATTAGGGCAAGTACTACTGATTTCTTCAAATCTTGGGGGATAAAAGGAAATATCTTCCTAAGAAGCTTCAATACAAAGAAGCAGGAAATAGTTACACTATTAATCTGGCCCGCAAAGTTAGGCTGGTCATCAAAAATAACCCCAAGGCTCTTAACTTTGTTAGACAGAACAGGACATTGACCTGCTTCTGTTGGCCACCATGTTGAGTTCCATTAGGATGGCCCTTTGCCAAACTCCATCACCTCGGTCTTATCAGTATTGATGTTGAGATAGTTACGACTCATCCATCTTATGATATGAGTCAGACAGGCATGGAAATTGACAGCAGTGGCCTCAGACTATTTGGATACAGAGATGACAATCTGTGAATCGCCTGCATAAGAAACCAGCAAAAATCATACTCTTTGATAAGTGCTGCAAGTGGAGCGACGTATACATTGAACAGTGTGGGTGGCAATGTAAAACCCTGCGGCACTCCACACGGTATGCAGAACGATTCAGATTGCAATTTTTCCCAATGTCTACTCTGCTGCCTAGAAGCCAGAAATGAAGAAAGAAGGAACAGTGCCAACTCCCCAATCCCCACCGCCCTCAGCCGCCTAACTAACACCATGCGATTCACGGTGTGAAATGCTGCCGGAAGATCGGGGAGAAGGAGGATAGCTCTGCCCCCGCCATCCACCTGTCTGCGAATTTCCTCCATTGCCATGATCATGGCGGTCTCGGTCGAGTGACATGACCGGAAGCCATGCTGACTAGAATCAAGCCGATTGCTAGTATCTAGATATTGCATAAGCTCCTGATTTACCGCCCTTTCGACGATTTTAGCTTTAACTGGCAGACTGGAGATGAGTTGATAATTCTTCACTTCTGTAGGATCTAGAATAGGTTTTTTCAAAATTGGTCTGATGCAGGCTGTTTTCCAAACCGACGGGTATGTCCCCGACTCAAGCAATTGGTTTAAGATCCAAGATTTCAACAGTGTATTCCATACATATTTCATCTTTTGTTTGAAAGTGATTTGTCTGCACTTTCATATGCAGTGAACCACATATTAAAAACAGGAGTACCTCTTTAACATATTTCTGAAAAAGAATTCATGGACAAAGTTCAACAAAAAGAGGACAATTTTGAATCTCAGTTAATAAATTTGATGGCATGACAACGTGGTACCAATAAATATTGGTTTTTTCGTCACTGAGAACTTAAATGTATGTAAAAAAACTTGGGTACCCCTACATGGTTAGTAACACTTAGCTTGCTGAATATGCATGAGACCATTTACTTGAATTTCTACAAGAAGCAAATTCAAATGTAAAAAATATTGATTTGAAGACACCTGGGGAACTATGTTCACTGGATCCTGTAAAAGTCTGCAAATATTTTAACCATAGGTTTCAAAGTATTCTGCCATTTATCTGCAATAAAAATATTCCTCCTCTTGGAGAAGTAACTGATTTCTTTTGATAAAAAGAGTAACAAGCCAGAGGTGCTCCTCATATTCACATGTTATTAAGGATCAAGAATGCTCCAAAATTTGGAACTGATACTGATGAAAGTGTTTTGTTTTTCATTGAACAGTATGTTACCTTTGCCATTCCAAGACAAGAAGTAGTAAAAAGCTTGGTACAAAAAGTTTTTCGGTTTCAAACTCATCAATGTGGAAAATACTGTCAACGAAAATACAAATTTAAAGGAAAATATTATACAAAATGTCGTTTTGGATTTCCATGTCCAATAACTTCTAAAGGGAGAGTAAATAGTTTTATGTCAGCAGTAAGGCACACAATAACTCGGAAATCTCTGAAGAATACATACAACTTAAAAAAAATGAAAATTCAAAGTATAGACATGACTACAATCCAGTAATATTGACAATGTTGAAGGCAAACATGGATATTCAGTATGTTACAGATATTTCAATTGATGTTGCTCGCTATGTTACATCATATATTACCAAATTGGAAAGACAGAGATGAAAGAACTGTGGGTAGAAATTTTACAGGAAAAGAGACTTAGCAAGAAATTGTACAGCTTTAGCTTGAAAAAGATTTCCCATTGAGAGATTGGATCCTATGAATGTTTAGATCGCTTGAGCTATGCCGGTTTATATTCAAAGTCAAGAGGAATCATTTGGGTGAGTTTAGGTCTTGCCGCCACACAAAATAGAGTATTGAAAACATTACAAGAAAATGAATACTTAGCACTGAATGAACCAGAAAGTATAGATATTGGTAAAACTACTATGTTGGACACATACTATCCCAAAAGGAGTCCACATCTGCAAAACGTATGTCTCTATAAATTCTTCAATATCACAGCTTTAAAAGAAACATTACAGAAAATATAAATGAAGAAAAATATGCAATAATTGGATGCAACGGATATTTGGTAAAATATGCCAAAGGAAATCTTATTAACCACAGAAAACTCAGTTGCAAAAGTCCAGATAAGAGGGAATTTTTCTATTTAGCACTTCTGCAACTGTTCAGGCCTTGGTGTAGTGAAACAGAATTACTTGGAGATTTTGACTGCTATAAGAATATTTTAATGCATGTAAAGAACGCATTCAATGCACAATTTTCCCAACGTATCTACAAATGTTAAATGATGAGAATGAACAAGAAACTACTATTGCAGCTGAAATAGCTTAAGACAGTTCTAAAGATAGTCAAAGATCAGCTCCACTAAGTCAAGATCCACTACGCCAACCAATTATTGAATTTGAAGCAGCAATATCCATGAATGAAGTAGAAAATGCAATGCAACAAGCACACCAGGATATTAACCAGTTGGAAAAGTTAGAAGAACAACTAAACAAGAAATATATCAAGTCACATAACAGATACAACATGATTTGCTGCATGAAAAAAAAGAATGCCAATGCTCATCATTTAAACCTATTCACAGGAAAAAGTTACTTAACTCTTTCCGTGCTTGTGACGGAGCGGTTCCGTCATGCGCGTCGGTCGCGCTGTGCGCATGACGGAACCGCTCCGTCACGGCCCCGCCAGCGCAAGAACCCTTCAGCACAGCGCGATAATCCGCGCCACGCTGAAGGGGTTAATTAATGTTTTGACCTGTTATGTACACAAAACTACTGAATTCCATTTATCTTGTATTGTAACGTCACCAACTGGATTAGCAGCACACACCATTAAAGGGATTACTTTACATTGATTACTTACGCTACCAGTTGAACATAAAAATAAATAGGAATTTCAGAAGTTTTCTGGAGAAGCTTGTTATAAAGTCTGAAGAAAATGAAACTTCTAATCATTAATGAGGTGAGCATGGTCTCAAACATAATGCTTGCATTTGTACACTTGAGAATGGAACAGATCTTTAAAACAGGTTAGGATGTTCTGTTTGAAGGAAAGCTAGTAACTGTATTCAGAGATCTACAACAACTGACTCCTGTAAAAGGACAACCTGTTTTTGTCCATCAAGACACCAAGAAATCTTTTGGAAGTATTGAAAATGTAAACATTTGGTCACATTTTGAATATAAAGAACTTATTAAGAATATACGACAAGCAAGTGATGAACATTATAGAAATATTCTTCAAGAAATAAGAATTGGTGTATTGACAAAACATGGTAAACAAGCTTTAGAAAGTCGGCTATTAAGGAATTGTTTAAAACTGGAAATACAGTGGCTGTAAAAATGTACATAAACATTAAAGAAAGGAAATCTATAGTTTGCCTAATACCTACACTGCAAGAGTGTTCTACATTTAATGAAGAACTTTTAAAATTGGAAAAAACAACAAATAGCCAAAATTTAACCTGTTGATAAAATTGAACACTAAGGAGTGATTATTCTTCTCACAGAAAAACTGCAGTCAAAATTGGTATCTTTGAAAACGTCTGTATCAAAGACAGCAGGCTTAGAAAAGACTTTACATGTATAAACTGTCGGGTAATTTTATAGTGTAATTTGAATGTAGAAGGTGGTTTAGTAAATGGACCAATGGGAAAAGTTGTTGATTTTGTACATTTTCATAACAGAGATGGAAGAGATGTTGGAAGATAAAATTTGATCAGAATAAAGAGGTAAGACAGATTGAGTACTGTGTTGTATGTTTTTTGCTTGTAAAAGACGTGTATGTTCACAGAAAACAATTTTCTCTGTCTTTAGCATATGCAGTAACTATTCATAAATATCAAGGTTTAAGTATAGACAGTGCTTTGGTAAATATTGGAAGTAGAGTGTTCAAAGAGGGAATGGCATACCTTGCATTGTCTCGAGTAAGAACATTATCTGGTTTGTATTTGATTAATTTCGATGAGAAAAAGGTTAGTGCTGATGCAAATTGTGTAAGAGAGTACAATTGTTTAAGAAGACTTTATACTCCTGATTTAGGCAAATATCCCATATATGAGAAACGCGTAGTGTGTCCAAAACAGAAATATCAATAAACAATAAAGCCAGTGTACAAAAATATGAAACAGGGGGCACTCTAATCAATGCAATACATCAATCAATCGAGCAACGAGCCTCAGATTCCCTGTGAACCGTTATGTTCATGAGAAGTAGGTTTGGCCACTTTGGAACAATACCCAGTGGGTATGAATAAGCCCTCACTCACCAACCTGGTTGGTGACATGCTTCATCATTGGGCTTCCACTGGGACGACCGAATGTCATCCCAGTGTGCTGCGACGCCAGGTTACTGCGGAGCTGGGTTGGTTGTGTGGGGAAAGTGAATTTAAAATATCCAATCAAGTCAAAAAGAAGCTTTATTAATTTTGCTTAAATGGAAAGAAGTAAAAAGGAGTGAGGGTCAAAAAAATAAAAGACCTGGTTTACTCCGTGGCGGTCAACATGTTTCTGCCTCATGGAGTGTTAATCGGGCATTCGTCAGGACCAGAGGGGGATGTGCGTAGCCCCGGTGGTGTGAACTCGCTAAGGTCCACCCAACCGTGGGCTGATGTGTGAAAAAAACCAAAAAACACTGAGTAGTGTGAACTCCGCCAAGTAAAATAATTAATTATGGGGAGAGGAACGAGTTTACTAGAGAGGCCTGTCCGTTAGAAGCCTCATGGATCCCGGTAGGGGGGTGGGAGCAAAATGGCACACCGCCCTTGCTGCTCTACACCCACGATATGCCTAAACAGCCTCTTGCTGCCGGGTCCGGATTTAGGCATATCGTGGGTGTAGAGCAGCAAGGGCGGTGTGCCATTTTGCTCCCACCCCCCTACCGGGATCCATGAGGCTTCTAACGGACAGGCCTCTCTAGTAAACTCGTTCCTCTCCCCATAATTAATTATTTTACTTGGCGGAGTTCACACTACTCAGTGTTTTTTGGTTTTTTTCACACATCAGCCCACGGTTGGGTGGACCTTAGCGAGTTCACACCACCGGGGCTACGCACATCCCCCTCTGGTCCTGACGAATGCCCGATTAACACTCCATGAGGCAGAAACATGTTGACCGCCACGGAGTGAACCAGGTCTTTTATTTTTTTGACCCTCACTCCTTTTTACTTCTTTCCATTTAAGCAAAATTAATAAAGCTTCTTTTTGACTTGATTGGATATTTTAAATTCACTTTCCCCACACAACCAACCCAGCTCCGCAGTAACCTGGCGTCGCAGCACACTGGGATGACATTCGGTCGTCCCAGTGGAAGCCCAATGATGAAGCATGTCACCAACCAGGTTGGTGAGTGAGGGCTTTTTCATACCCACTGGGTATTGTTCCAAAGTGGCCAAACCTACTTCCCATGTACATTACGGTTCACAGGGAATCTGAGGCTCGTTGCTCGATTGATTGATGTATTGCATTGATTAGAGTGCCCCCTGTTTCATATTTTTGTACACTGGCTTTATTGTTTATTGATATCCTACTGAGGGGACTAGCCGTGTTGATCCCTTCCTCTCCTGTTGATTTTGACAAAACAGAAATATGTCAAATATATTACTGAGATTCAAAAAAAGAAAACAATTGAAGAGAACTATGAAGATATAAAGAAAAAGAAAATGGAAACTGTTGATGACATTGTAGGATACCAGTTAGAATATAGTTGAGGTTGAGGTGAATGTTGTGTTTTATCTTCAAGATCTTCATTGTGAAATCATGTAAAATCATGAAAAAAGATTCTGTTCTTTACTACATCATGTATTTCAACAGTTGGTAACTGACAGAAGTAAAATGCATACTGCTTCTGGTATTCGGCATCAGTCGGTACTGGTTCTTTGACCTTTACTCTCAATATACAACAAGATGCACAAGAATTTCTAATACCTATGCTTGGAGTATTAGAACATGACGGAATACAGATTGAAAACATTTTTGGACTAAGTTACAGATGGGATCATAAATGTGAAGAGTGTTCATTTACTTCCACCACTGAAATAGACACAGAACGATTCATATACTTGACAATACCAGATTGCAAATCGGTACCATTTAACAAATTAGTAAAAACAGCCATTCAGGATATGAAATTTCCTCATTGTAAATCAGAAATGTTGTCAACATTACATGTAGAAAGATTTGGGAAATATCTGATGTTAATGCTACAACCTTGTAGAGCAAATGGAAGAAAATTGGAAACCAAAATTAAAATTATTGTTGCAAGTCAAATACCAATTTCAAGAAGAACTTTTATAGCAGTGGCTATTATTTTCCATGAAGGACCTACTACGACATCTGGACACTATACTGTGTATTTAAAGTATAATAAAGGATGGACACATTGCAATGATGCCCACTTGGAATTCAAATCTAGGTTGACTTGCAAATTACCAAATTCAAATTTGACGTTTTTTAAGCTATTCGTGCTATTGGGAAGATGTGAACACAAATTAACAAATTTGTATTGGATTTTTTCGAAGGAATAGATTTGAATTCATTATTCAGCCTATTGGGAAGATGTGAACAGAAAGTAGACAGCATTGAAACAATTAATATGTATAATTCGTCTTTGGATTATAATTTGTGCTAATTGATATTGCATTTGGAAAATTGTGTTTTAAGGCAAATATTGTATATATTTGTTGTCTACATTGTACGAAATGTAAATAAGAGGGCACATTTTAGCAAATGTACTTAAGAGAAATAAAAGACTGAGGGGCAGATTCTGAACTTGCTTGGTGAGCCCTCTGTACGAATCGGACCTGGAGGGCTTTCCAAGCGAGACGCGCTGTGCGAGTCCAACCAAGCAAGTAGGATACAACCACATGGTTACGGACTCGGTTTGGCCAAACTTCCATAGCACTGTATGGGAGCTTGTGTACAGACATGTACACAGGCTACCATAGCAAAAAGAGGGTGGGTGGCGAACAGCATATACACCGTGGCGGGCATTCCATTTTGCCCGTCACACTGTGCATGCTTGGATGGAGGGACCCATGCGCACCTCCATGACTGATTCGGAGTGCTCCATGTGAAGGGGGGACCTGCTCTGGCCCCCCAAAGTCTGATTCCGACAGCTGCTTAAACTTGCTGAGACCAAGACTAAACAGCTGTCCGAATTGTACTCGCCCGTTCGGAATCCCGCTCCATTGTGCATCACAATTTGGCTACATAAGAGTTGGAAAGATCGATTCCTGTTTGTAAACGATTTGGTCGGCGCAGAGGCGATCTTCGCATAGTACTTGGTCATTTGTAACGGACGATAATTCGGACAGAAAGATAGGCTTCGAATCGGATTCGCTCTATACGAATCCCGTTTGGAAGCCTTCCTTACGAGATCAGAATAGGCCCTTTAATGTACAAGAAAATGCTTTACGCTGATTCTTTTTTTTTTTTACAATATCCTTGATTGTTTTTCCCCCCGCAGTTCAATGATAATACAACATTGATATCACTGTGTATGGTAAAGTTCAGTAGAATCTGAGGACAGCAAAATAGGGAAACTGAAAATGTTATGTAATTCTAAAATTATGTTGTGTTCTTAAAAGTATAATATTATAATTTCTGTAATACATTACATTACATAACAGTTTTTCTTGTTCTTCTTTACAGTAGGTAATGCTGAAGTTTGAAAAGAGTTTTAATTCAGTTTACGACAATATTATTTTAAAATAGTTTCACAGAGTTATGTATCTAAATTACTAAAAACGTTAAGAACACTTAACATAATATGCATGATAACCAGAAACAATGTTTAAAGTTAATTTATGTGTTATTTATTTCTAATAAAAATAACGTTGATCCTTTACACTATTTAAACACTTTCAGATATCATAGGACAGGTAGTCATCCTTTCAAAAACACTATCCATGTTGTCATCTAATCACTGTAGCACAACTCTTGCACTATTAGGATACCCCAAGCATTATTTTTGCATTTTCCTTTCACAGAGGCAAAACCCATGGACTCATACAATCACCCAGACACTACCCCTGCACTTATGCAATCACCAATGCTCTACTCATGTACTCATATGAATGACCCAGGCACTAGTCATACCCTCATCCATTCACTCAGGCACTACCCATGCACTCATCCATTCCTTCCATCACTACCCATATATTCATTCAAGCACTCTAGTACTACCCATGCACTCCTCCGATCACCCAGGCACTACCCCTGAGCTCATGCAATCACCCAGGCACTACCCATGCACTCATGCAATCACTCAGGCACTACTGTTTCACTCATCCATTCCCTCAAACACTACTCATGCACTCATCTAGGCACTCAGGGACTACACATACACTCCTCCAATCACCCAGGCACTACCCCTGCACTCATGCAATCAGCCAGGCACTACCCATGCACTCCTCCAATCACCCAGGTACTACCCCTGCACTCATGAACTCAGCCAGGAACTACCCATGCACTCATCCATTCACTCTTGTACCTCTGTTGTGTTGTGTGTAGACTTAGATTCCGTATATAGGTTTCCCGATGTATGCCCTTATATAGGTACAACTCATATTGCCCTTATTTAGGCATAGAAAATCCAGCCCTCATTTAGGCATTGTCCATGCTAACCAAATACAGGCATGGTCTCCAACATCCGCCCATCCACATCACAACAAGTTCTAGGAAAACCAGACTCTTAAGCCTTTAGGAATTTCCCTTGCTTGGATATTGATTTCTCCAAGAACTCATTTAGTATGCATGAATATCTATTCCTTAGGGGTTTATTCATGACGTTCCGATGGCTGACTTTTACGTCAATATAGGCATTCCTAAACACCTTCAAGGTATAAATATACCTGCACTTGCCCTGGAAATCCACGGTTCCGGTATGGTCCAGCTCAACTGCCTACTTGTGGTTCGCCACAGCAAGTTCGGAAGAAGATAGAGTCCCAGCCTGATGCACTGACCAGACGCTGTCATCCTCCTCGCAGAGAATCCAGCTCCAGTGTTTCTGACTCCCCTTGCGGGGTGTTAGATATCGAGTCCCGGAAAAGAGATTCCAACCTCGCACATTCTAAGGTATGGAGCAGACTAGAACTTAGAGAAACTTTTGGCAACTTTTGGCAAAACTATAGCTATAGCTAGCTATACTTTAGAAAACAGCACCTACTTCTTACCTCATACTACACTTAGGTTAAGTACACTGGGGTAGAACTATTTAGAAGCATCAGATGAGTATTCACATTTTAGCATGTGTTATTTATGTATGCATTTTATGAATACATGTCATAGCTACAAACCATGCTATTGCAGTATTATTTTATCTTACTGCTAACTCTGTACATATTATACTTCGCAGCCTGTCTTACCATTGTAGCAGTTCATATCTCTTGCAAGAAAAATAAGACTGTTCAATAAACCCTTTTTATTGAAACGCCCGTCTCTCTATTTCTGTGCAACTCTGTAGAAACGAAGCATGCACGATTGACTGAGTAAAACTGTTATCTATTGTTTCCACGGTTCTGAGATTGTTCCGACTCAAGGGGAAACAAAGTTGTCATGTTTATGCGGTTGTCAGAAAGTAATCCCTTCTTGTATATTCGAGAAGTTTCTAGTGACCTCTGAGTTAGCTGGCACACACAAGTAATTAAGTTTAATGTACTCGATAAAGACATACTGACCTCAGTCCTATGTCAAATCTATAGTGTATATTATTCCAATGCGCAGAGCTTATCAGGGATATAGGAACTACACTACATGGCGACCAACGTTTGGTAAGGCACTAATTTAATGCTAGATACTGGAGTAACTCAGTCGTGCTGTTCTCAGAGATCCCTACTCATAATACTCCATAAGACGTCTTGAGTGGGTAGGGATAATATCCGCAATAGCTGAGCAGGACATAAATCCTATGTATTAGCTGTTTGGTTTGTTGAACGATACAGTGTTCCAAAATATTGTGCACCTTATCTTTGTTCCCTTGAAACTTGCTCTGAAACTTTCATTAAACAATGACTGAAAATGGCACAAACACCGATACGGGTGGAGCTGCTGCTGACCAAGTCACAACAGCTTTTAATTATACAGGTTTTCAACAAACCGACGAGGATGCTACAAACATCCATCCAAATTTAAGGAGAGCCATCACTCTAAAATGTATAAAACATGGCCTAACACCAAGAGGTGGTAGAGCAGCTTTTGTGCTAGAGGCACATGAATCTCACCAGACAGAGGTATTCTATCCATGGATAGTATTCCCCAGAATCAAATCCAGTAACACACTTGTTTCACTTCTACAAAGAAGATGAATCTCCTGAGGAATATATTCCTTTCGAGGATCTTGAAATTCCACTCACATACCAGGAGCATGAGCTCTGGTTTAAAGGCGCCCTAAAACTTTACAATCACATTACCAGGCTCGGTCCACTAGGTAGACCAGGAGCAACATGGCCGATTTTAGCCGGCTACACACCTGACCCTGACATTGAATTGATGTCGGACGAGGAATTACTTAATAACATACAAAAGCTAATATAAATATACAGTTAACCTCTTCGATGCTCATGACGGAACGGTTCCGTCATGAGCATCGGTTGAGCTGTGCGGATGACGGAACCATTCCGTCATGGCCCCGCCCGCGCTCGAACCCTTCAGCACGGCGCGGGAATCCGCGCCGCGCTGAAGGAGTTAAACCACAACTGTCTGAAAGTCCTGATAAGGTCTTTCCTAAAAACACTCCTACCTCTTCTAAAAAGAAGTGGGAAAATAGCAAACAGCATTTTAAAGAGAAGCGTTCTCCATCCCAAGGTAGGTCTCCTCAAAAGGAGCCCCCTGAAAGGAGGTACAACCTCAGGAATAGGGATAATTTGAGAAAACCTAACAGATATCAAGATACTGATACACGTTCCTCTCGTACCTTTCAGATATCATCACAGACATCCGAAAGAAGAGGACGGTCAGACAACAAAGAAAAAAGCGTTAAGTCCAAAGATGATCAACACATTCAGAAAAACAAACAAAAACCGCAATTCTCCGAAAAGAAGGTAGCAGGTCTGAAGATCAGACATGCCGAGGATTCTGAGAACACAGCTCAAGGACGGAGAATGGGCTCAGACAATGTTGGACAGTGCAGCAGAAGTTACAGTAGCTCGCCAGAACCTGAAGGGTCTTCTGGAGACAGTGGACATGAATGAGGACATTGAAGTTGAAACTGCAGACACCAGGGTTAGTTCTCCGCATAGGTTATATGAAATAACACTCCGGATGGAGGGAGACATACCAAGAAAAGTGAAAGCACTCTTTTGGGAGCATCTTTCAAGGGGTTATGGTACACTTCTAGCAGAACAACACTGGCCACCAGAATTAGTCAGGGAGTGCCCACATGGTGAAGAAATCATTATGCCAGCCTTCTCCAACAATGTTCCAATACATTTAAAATATACTTATGCCAGGAAATGGGCAGTGGCCCAAGCCCCAGCATTATACAAAAATCATGTAGGATGGGATGAGAGCTCACCTCACCATAAGATCCAGTTAAAAAACAAACCAACTTCACAAAGGCAGTACCCAGTTAAGCAAGAAGCTAAAAAACAAGCCAGGGAGATCTTAGATCAACTTGAATACCAGGGGGTGATTGAAACTTGCACCTCATCAATGAACAGTCCTTTGTTTCCTGTTTCCAAACCAGACAATACATATCGTCTAGTTTTGGATTACAGACACCTAAACTCATGTTGTAAAACATTTGCAGTGCAAAATGCGCACAGTACAGCATTAATGAATAACATTGTGCGTACAAAATATAAAACCACATTAGACATTTCAAATGGCTTCTTTTGTCAAAATATTGCACCTGAAAGTAGATATTTGACCGCTTTCTCAATAATTGGGACCCAGCATCAATTTTGTCGACTCCCACAGGGGTTCAAGAACAGCCTGGGGTTATTCTCAGCAAGAGTAATAAAGTTACTACAAATTTATGATGACGAGGCATTGTCATATATCGTTGATATATATCTCACAGACGATGACGTGGACAGACACTTGAACAGGGTGAACACCATTATATTGGGTTTCGCCTCTGAGGGTTACAAATTCAACTTTAAAAAGTCCAGAATTGCCCATCTCAACATCCTTTTCCTTGGATATGAACTATCAAGTGACGGCAAAAGCCTGGCAGCCAACTTTTTAGAAAAGTGTGCGCTGCTCCAACCTCCAAAAACTCTGAAGAACTTACAGTCGATTCTAGGTTTCCTGAATTTTGGGAGAACATACATTCTAAACTATGCAGAGAAGGTTAAACCTCTCTACGAATTAATCAAACCTGATTTCAAAACCACAACATGGACACAAGGACACACAGAAATTCTGCGTTCACTTCAAACAGGCAATTTAGTGATCCGAATCATTCCGGGTCAATGCGGATTCACCGACTTAACTTTTAACAAAGGTGAAAAAGTACCAATTGCATACAAATCACATTTGTGTATGCAAGCAGAAATGAAATTCACTTCTACAGAAAAGATTCTGACAGCAGTTCCAACTGCTGTAGCAAAAGAAAGAGCCCTAGCACAGGGGAAACACATTATGGTCGTGACTCCTGTACCAGCCTTAGAGGCAGTTACTAAAGCTAGCATTCCGAATGCGAAAGCTTTACATCCGAGATGGATACAATGAGTTAATTCTCTTTTTTTTTTTTTAATATTTTTATTGAGTTTCAAAAGTTTTTCCCTTACATCCATCAATAATCCATCGTTCCACAGCATAATACAGTATATTACTTTTAAAAAGTAACCCTACAAACAATATTAATTCAACCAATTCAACCAATATTCACATTATATTGCATCTCTTTACATGTATATGTGATCACCTATATCATAACGATATTTAAGCAAACAAACAATCCGACATCCTTAGCTTAACACCATTCCCTGCTTCCATAATCTTACAGGCTCCCAAATTTTTAATCCAAGTTGCCTCTTCTTTTTACCCTTACGTGCATAGATTGCTTTTTCTATATTATAAGCAGACAATAAACTTGCCAACCACTGATGCATGTCCGGAGGACTTAAATCTAACCATGCCCTGGCAATCATTAATCTATATACTGCCATTGCTATGAAAAGGAATTCGCGATGTGGGACCGATGGGTCTGTACTAATCCCAAGTAGTACTAAAGTTGGTGAAAGCACAACTCTAATGCCTAAGTGTGTTGCTAAAAAGTTTTCCAGATCCCGTTTTAATGTATATAACTGAGGACAGGATGCAAATATGTGTATGATATCCGCTCCGACGGAGTTGCATCTTGCGCAGCTCGTCCCCCTGGTACCTCCCCATTGTTGAATTCTAGCAGGAGTATAATACAGAGCATATATAGTTTTATAATGCTGGGCCTGAAGTGGGGCTGAACACAAAACAGTATATCCCAAAGTCAATGATTCCTGAAAAGATCCCTCCTCCATATGGAGCTTCTCCACCCACTTCTTGGCAAACTTATCAATATCATCTGCTTTGGTTTCTACTAATGTTGCATAAAAGCCACGTATTGTACAACCCTGCCCCCTGCTTATTTTGTCCAATATTAGATTATTCCCGAACCCGGCAGGCCCCCCTTTCTTGGTATTCAGAAAACTCCTAATTTGGAGATATTTAAAAAAATTACTAGTGTCCAACTGATACTTAGTTCTTAAGACCCCAAACTGTGCAATGCCCTCTTGTTCCATCATATCCCCTATCTGCACTATCCCTTTACTCATCCATTCTGCCATAACATTATCTGCAAAAATCATTTCTGGGAACGATTTATTCCGATATAATCGAGTGTATCTGTTTATCCTACCCATACCAAATTTCTTCCTAAATGCATTCCAAATCTTAATAACTGCGTTAAGAGTCTTGAACCTAGTCCTCTTGTAGTATGAGAAATCAATACAGTTCAACAAACAGTTTCCAACGTCTTCACCAAAAACCACTGCGTAGATATCCATGGAGCTATTAATATCCCAACAAACGTGTAACCCCCCCCCAATTAGACCCTGCATATGTTGTAAAACTGCGGCCCAATAGTACAACCTAAAATCTGGTGCACCCCATCCGCCCCTTTCTCTAGGGAGTGAAATAAATTTGTAAGCCCTACGTGTTTTCCCCTGCGCCCAAATAAATCTATTCAAAATTAACTCTAATGCATGAAACCACCTACCCTCAAAAAACAAAGGTATAGACCTAAAAAAGTACAGAAATTTAGGCAGTATTAACATCTTAATTACATTTGTACACCCAACCAAAGATAAATGAAGATTATTCATTCGTTCCAGCTCTACGCGTACAGTTGCCATAAGAGGGGCCATATTCTGCTCTACCACATTCTCCACCTCTGCAGAAATCTGGACCCCAAGATATACTGCTGATTTTACAACTCGATTGTCCAAACACTGCGTATACTGATTCTTAACGATCTGTGTCTTGGTACTATTGATTTTATATCCTGACAGCTGTCCAAAATAATGAGCCTCAGCTTCCACCTCCTTAATAGCCCCCGATGGATTAGATGTTATAATGGCTACATCGTCTGCGTACGCCAAGATTTTACAGGCTCTTCCATTTATTGAAACTACAGGTATCTCAACATTGGCCTCTAATTTGCGTAAATATGGGTCGATAAAAAGGGCAAATAATAATGGGGATGACGGGCAACCCTGTCTCGTCCCTCTGCTTATCCTAAATGTTGAGGAATACCCTCTATTGACTCTTATCCTAGCTTTAGGGTTCCTATATAATGTCTGTATTGCTCGTATATACCCCTCCCCTATATCAAACCATCTCATGATTGCCCACAGGTAATCCCAGGAAACCCTATCAAACGCCTTCTCTGCGTCTAAGAATAAGGCTGCCATAGGGTTTCCCAGGACCACCGTTGCATCAAATAGTGTGATCAGCCGCCTGATATGATGGGTGGTGCCCTTCCCCGGAATAAACCCGTGCTGTGTTGAGCTAACTATATTTTCAATAACTCTACCAAGTCTTTTAGCCATAATCTTAGAAAATATCTTAACGTCTGCATTTATTAACGTGATTGGTCTATAGGAGCTGGGGAGTAACGAGGGCTTTCCTTTCTTCAGGATTACTATGATATCTGCTCCCCCCCATGAATCTGGAATTGATTCCCCACCCTGTGCTAACCTCAAAATATTAAAAAAATCGTTAATTATGATATGTTGAAATACCTTGTAAAACTCAAGTGGGATTTGGTCAGGACCCGCTGCTTTACCTGAAGGTAACTCATTCAATGCTATTTTCACTTCATCCATCTGTAAAGGTGAGTCTAACGCCAATCTCTCTTCCTGCGATAGTTTAGGTGAAGCTATATTTCTAGTATACCCTTCAACATCAGCATCAGTTAAATGAGTACCCCCCTCTCTTGAATACAAATCTGAATAGAATTGCCTAAAGATTTCTCTAACGGCATCAGGATCTGTAACCAGATTACCCTGCCCATCTGTAATCTCCTTGATATCTGCCGCAGCTATTTTCTGTCTTGTACGAACGGCTAATATGTGCCCCACCTTCTCACTTAGTTCATATGAATTTTCTTTCCTTGTTAAGTAGTTAACTACTGTTTTTGTTGCAATACTCTCCATAGTTTCAGATTTAATCAGCATAATTTTAAGCAGAAGATCATCTAAAGGTACTTTTAAACAAATCCCCTGTATCAGCTCATTCTCTAAATCCCCCAGCTCCTTAATCAAGTCATCTACTCTCGTTTTATCGACCTTACGTTTGTAACCAGTATAGCTAAGAGTCTCCCCTCTGATGCCAGCTTTAAACGTATCCCAGACCATTCCTGGGGCTGCTGTTCCTCGGTTTGTTGCCCAAAAGCTCTCTATCCAAATGCTCATATGCTGTCTATATCCTTCATCTTTTAATACTGCTCTCTCAAACGTCCACTGTGAGCCTTTCCTTTGAGTCTGCCCTATATTCACTTCTAGGATCAGGGGGTTATGGTCTGAAACAATCCTAGGTTGCTTTTCCATCGATAATCCTGAATTAAGGGAGCTGGAGATTAAAAAATAATCGAGTCGAACCATAACTTGATGTGGCGCAGAGAAGAAAGTACTGCCTTCCCTATGGGGATATAGCTTAACCCATGGTTCAATTAGGGAGTTATGGTGCGTCATATCAGATAGGGCTATATGCATCTTCTTCTTTCTACCAATATATCTTCCCCCTCCCTGTGCAAATGAACTACCTGGATCGTGTATATTAAAGTCGCCACAACATATTATAGGTTCTGGCCATTGAGCCAGCTCAGTATCTAAAAACTGGAAGACCTCCGGGTCATCCTCGGTGGAGCCATATAATGTAACTACCGTACACTTTGTTCCTTTATATATCATTTCCACCAGTGCCCATCTTCCCCCTTGATCCTCTTTTTTCCTGTTTACAACAACATCCCTGTCTTTGGCTAGGATTGCGACTCCCCTTGTTTTAGTTCCCTGCTTAGAAGATGCCAACAAATGGAACCCCAATTGCTCCAGAAGATACCCCTTTCCTCCCTCGATATGTGTTTCTTGAAGACACAAAATATCAACCCGGAGAGTTTTGATTAAAGCAGCCACTCTCAATCTTTTGTTAACATCATTCAGCCCACATATATTAATTGAAGCAAATCTACATGACATTAAAATACATCGAGCAGACCCCTACTTAGAAAGACCAATAGTTTAAGGTGAGAAAGATAAACATTCATTGATATTTGTGAAACTACTATGTGATATATACTGTAAAGGATGCTGTGAACAATGCTTAACTTACAAAACTGACCCCCCCCCCACCCCTTGACCCTCCCTTCCTTCCACGAACCACCGCCCCCCCACCCCCACCCCCCCAGCTACAGGCAAATAGGTCAATCCTGACCTATGTGTGGTCGCCTGATAACAGCAGGCATGTCGCTCCTCCCCACCCACCCCTCCTAGTTCGTAATCCTACTTTCTCCCTCTCTCTATCTCACACCGAATAATAATAATAATACCAGCCTCAAATAACACCGTCAAATCGATAGACAAAACTTAAATTAAAGTATTAAAGTGTTAAGAGAGTGCCAAACCCTACGATTCCTAAATAGGACAGAATAACAATGATCCCCTACCCCTCCTTCTTCCCCTTGAGCTCATCGATATATAGCTGGGCTTTTATCTCAGAGGTAAACATCTTAATGTTCCCATTGACAATGATCTTGAGTCTAGCAGGATAAAGTAAAAATGCTTCATAACCCAGCTTCTGTATTGGGGCTATCAGTTGTCTAAGACGCCACCTCCTCTCCACCGTGACGTGACAAAAGTCGGGCCTTGCAAAAAACGTGGCCCCCTCAAAACTTCTCCTTGCCTCTGGTTTTGCCTTATTCAAAATCTCTTGCCTAGCCAAGAAATTTCCCATATATATAAGGATAGCCCTAGGTTTTTGATCCTGTGACCCCCCATATGTCTTCCTTTGTATCAATGGGAATCGGTGAGCCCTCTGCACCTCGCTCTCCCAATCCCATTTAGTAACATCTGGAAAAGCCCCCCTTAACAGACTTATTACATAAGCTCTTATATTCTCTCCCTCAAGTCCTTCGGCAACCCCTAGTAGTCTAATGTTGTTCTGTCGCTGCCGATTTTCATAGTCTTCCAGTTTCCACCTTATGTCTTCTGACATCTTTTCCTGTGATTCCTTGAAGGTCTGCCATCGAGAAACATCATCCTCTAGACTAGCTGTACGCTCCTCCACATGCGATACCCTATCCGCCAAATCCTCATATACTTTATTCATTTTCCGCATGGAGCTCTGTAACTTTTTTGTCGCCACCTTAGCTCTTCGGCTTTCAGTTCTAGCCTCTGCTTGCATCTGAATAAGAGTCTTGTACAATAACCCCAGTGAGGGTACTGAAGTAGAGGCGCCCTCATTCACCACCTCCTTGGCCCCCCCCACATCCTCCTCTTCCTGATATAGTGAAGCCGTTGCAGAATAATCCCAGCACAGCTTAGGATCAGTTGCTTGTAGTAAAGGGCTATTTAGGGAGTCTGTTTTAGCTCGCCTTCTCATTCTCTGGGGTTTAGCATGACCTGGCGGCGCCTTCTGAACTGAGGATTTTTCTGCGTGGTCTGAATCGGTACCTGAAGCAGAGCTTACGTCTTGACTTCCAACACCCAGCTCACTAGACAGGAAGGAATCTGACTCAGTATCCTCAGTATCCTCATTTAGTGAAAAAAAGCACTCCCCATCGGGTGTTGCCGGGACCACACTCCCAGGGATACTCTTAGTTGCTAGGCCTCCCGGTGTTATGTCCCCAGTTAGCGCCCCAGCAATCCCCGTTTTTAGTGTTGTCTTACTTAGTTCTTGAACTGGGGAGTTGCTCCGCTTTCCTGAATCCATCTCCTCGCCCGTGCACGTCTCTGCTTCCACCTCTGCATCTCCCTGCTTGTTCTGTCTCTGCCGTTGCTGCCGTCGCTGCCGGGTCGACTCCGAGTCTACCGGCCCTGTTGCTCCCTGTAGTACAGTCGGTACCTGGGAATCCACGGGCTCCAAGACCATCTCTGCGAACAACTCCTTAACCGACGGCTGTCTAAGAGTCGGGTCCTTTCCTGGAGCACCTCCTTTGAACGTGACAATCTCCTCGCTAACGCCGCCATTCGCCACCCCTGCGTCTGTCGGTTTCAAATCCTTGTGAAGCAGCGAGGACGGGCGGCCGGCGAACAACGAAACCTCCTTGCCTTTCTCCTTTACAGAGTTTCCTTTTCCTTTTCCATCAGCTGCTGGGGGGTGTGAGCGCTTAACTGCCCCGATGTCTCTCGCGGATTTGGATGCTTTGGGAGGCATCTTCCTTTCGAATCTCCCCAGCCGGTTCTCACATCGGAAGGGGAACAGTCCGCTGCCGAGTAATGCTCTTGTCTTAGTGACCCACCGAAGAGCCAAAATCTCGAGACTCAGGTAGGAGAGTTTTATTTTATTATTCATACCAGCATTCTTGTAGTTTGTCTTCTTTTCCCCTTGTTGTGGGCATTTTAAGGAGGGTGGTTACGGAGCGACTGTATACTGCAATCAGTCGGTGGCCATCTTGCCCTCCTCACAATGAGTTAATTCTCTCTGCTGCAACTGATGTTGAATATGTTTTTCATCTTTTTTTGAAAACACAAGCATTCCTGCAATACGAACACGAATGTCCTCTGCCTACTGAAATTCTCCCTCTTGATCCGTACGAATTTATAATTTATACTGACAGATCTGCACAACTCGCTACGGGGAGTAACAGCATGCACGATCGTTAAAGGTCATATGCGCGATGGCAAATTCAGACCAATGGTCGCAAAAACGCAATCTCTAGGAGATTGTACAGCTCAGCAAGCTGAACTACATGCGTTCAAGATGACAGTTGAAAACACAAATCGGGAATTCCCCACACTCATAGTGTGCGATTCTTTTTATTGTGTTCAATCTTACAACGAATATTTACAGAATTGGCTTCAAAATGGTTTCAAAGATGCATAAGGAGGCACAATCAAGCATAAAATGCTTTGGTAACAAGTAGTTCAGTTGCGAAATTGAGTACAAAACACTCATGTGAAACACACGCTGAGTCATCAACGTGATGGCGTTCACGTTGAAGGGTTCATTGGCTGTTGAAGCCGCGCAGGGGGCTGTGCAAACGGCTTCCGTAGCTGCGATCACTCGTTCAAAAACGAAAATAGACAGTGAAATAATGCTGGCTGTCAATGCTTCAAGCAAAGGCAGTGGTCTAGCGTTACCTAAAAAGTTTCCACTCAAATACTCATATATGACTGATGCCAACAATGTTCCGTTTGCTCAAATCCCTGGAATCGAGGATAGGGTAATACCAAACATGGAATGAAGAGCGGCTTTGATTTATGAAGCACATCTGGGAGAGGGTCTTACACATCAGGGGATCTCTAAAACTATTTTAGAACTAAAAGAGATGTACTGGTGGCCAGGAATAAATACACTGATTCATATCTTCATCAATAACTGCATAGACTGCAAAAGAGATCGCAGTACAGAACGCCACCAGATACCTGACTACAACATAGCCAGCCCAGTTCAGACACCATTATTAGATAGCATTATACTATCTACGTGCAGGCGTCCTCTTGGACAAATGCAGTCCCACAAACACTAAATCAAGGTTCCTATGGATGTGGCCTCAGCGCTTGGCTGACGCTCGAACTGTTATAAAAGATTTGCGTGTCTTTATTGGCACATACGCAATTGGCACACTACATTCTGACCAGTGTCCTGCGTTTAGCTTTCGAGCTTACAAAGAAGCCATGGCCAGTTTGGGCGTAGCATTGCGGTATTCTTCTCCATTTCCTCCTGAGGGAAATTCTATTGTGGAAAGAAAAAACTGGGACATATAGCAGTCTATAACAGCTAGGGTATTAGGTTCGGGTGATGGGTGGGTCAAACATCTTTATGGGGTCCAACGACCAACGCGCACTTAATAACTTGCCAAGAAGTTCTCTAGGGGGTGTCACTCCATACAAAGTTCTATTTGGAACTAGAATGTTGGTACCGGACCTTGATATCCGAGGCACAGTGATGGAAAATAAGAAATTTGATATCAAAGATCGTTTGGCTGTTTTACAGGACATAAATGAACTAAGAACGAAACAAAGCAACGTGATCCTGAAGCCAACCATCACTGAGGAAAAACCGGCCTTGCCAGCAAGGCCTGTCTGGATCCCAAAGCTTGGTGATCTAGTCAGAGAAAAGATCGCGGACAAGAAGGAATTCGGGCCTTCTTACAGGCAACCAGTACCTGTCCTAGCAATCCACGGATCAAGAACAGTACTTTTGCCGCCCCTTGCTGGTAAAAAGGAGAAAAGATTTGTGTCCATCGACGTGATCAAACCACACTAAGTGGCCGATACTAAGCAGTAGGCCAAGTGGACTCTGCCAATGTAGCAGACGCACTCTTCTAGCTACAATCCAAGAGGTTCAAACTGAGAGACTCATCACCCTTGAAGATTCTACAGTGAGAAAAAAAGGACTAAGCAACACAGCTATAGAACTTGTCCCTCTTGAAACCCAAATAAGAGTTTGTCCTGATACACCTGTCTTCAACGAAGTAACAAGTGATCAACTGGTTTCAGCGAATTCAACAAATCCTGATGCAATTCCAACCATTGACAGAACTGCGTCTGGCTATTTCATGAACTTTGATACGTTTTCTGAGGATCCCAGCGAACCTGATACGGCGCTGTCACAAGGTCGGTGTCCCCGGGGAAGCTTTAACACGGACTTATGACTGGTGGGAGGTACAAGGTGACCAAACACCTTTTCTCTCCACACAGCATGAAGAATGGAATGCGGTAAGCCCAGGGGAATATGTGTTTTCAGGAGCGGGAGACTGTGCCTTTAAACGTAGTGACCGGGACTTTGGCTCCACCCCTTTTCATGAGGTAGGGTACAATGTTCCAACTAATGAAGACGGGACCTTGAAGAGGGTTTGCTACACCACCGGAGGTATTGTAGAGCGTGGGAGTAAGGAAGCAGCAGACTGGTTGGAACAAGGAGGAGACGTAGAGAGAGCAGCACCGCGATTGACATCAGGCGGAGGAGAAGACGTCGGGATACTGAAGATGTCGGTAGAGCCGAGGGGCAGAGAGGATCACGCTTCGCCCAGCCACGCTCCAGCAGGAGCGTGGCTAACACAGGTATGCAAGCGTTTCACGGGCTGGGTAGGGCGGTGGGAGAAACCGGACGTTTAAGGGGAAACCGCCCCCTGCCTACTCTTGGGTAGTCCACTTCCCCATCTCAGCACTATCACGGTCCCACACGCTTAGTCGTCACAAGTGTGTTGGTGTTTCCTCACTCCCCATTCACTGTGGTAGAAGTGATTGGAGTCTCACCATTTTTCCCCGCTTAACTTCTCTCCTTGAGCACCCCCCACGCCAGAGAACCCGAATAGAGGCAAGGAAGGAGGTGCGAATACGTGAAAAGAAGAGGACAAACCAGCGGGACCTTTGTACCAGCCCCATCACCTCTACTCTGTTGCACCTTTATCGTAGCTACACGAAAGAAACGTGTGTTGTGCACAATAAAACCCTCACTAGATCCACAAAGAGTTGTCCAGTTATTGAGGACCCGCTAACAGACGCCAGCACAAAGAGCTTTCAAAGAACAAGGAACAGATTTTTTTCATCTCCTGAAAAAGACTTATCTGGTTTTACCATTGATTGAACTATGAATTGTTTTGGGAATATTCTTCTTTCTACTTTGGTTAGCTCTGGTATTAACTCTGGGTATGGACATAGCAAGTAAAATAGTGAACTTACTTCTCCAGCCACACAAATCATCCCATCATGAAGCAAGAGACTTGTCAGCAGTGAACATCACAGCCGTTCCTATACATGATGGTATAGTTTGGGACAAACCGAATATGAAATATTTGGCCCGTCGGAGCTTTTGAAGATTTCACATTTATTTAAGATTTCATTAATTGACTTTATTACCTTTAGCACCTTTTCTGATGATTGGGACTTCGAGACTGTTAATAACATGATGTCTGATCTCGAGATGTCTACTGTATTCACAAATCATGAATATTTAGAGGGTTCATCAAACTATGAACAAATGTATTATTATAACCACTATGGTCATCATTTCTTGCATAAAACTGCATCACCTAGAAATGTATTTATGTATAACCAAGGGGAACATTGTCCTACACCTCCAAAGGGTAGTTCGAAAACTTTTGCAATGAATTTTCCTATTTTTCAGGCTACAATTTGTCTAAAACTTACTTTAAAAATGTGAACAAGACAGGAAAGAAAAATATGTTAACCAATACGAAACAGATTTATTCTGCAGCCTTTATTGTCCGACTGTTTAGACAAGGTTTCGACTTTTGGAACAACATCATTGAGACAAAAACTGTCTGGGGTACAAAAGATTGGCAAGTACAGGAGGTAGAAGCTTTGTTTAGAGCCTGTATCATCCCTGAGCAAATTATGTTTTTGAATGACACTGTCCAGCAAACGTCTTGCCTTGGATGAACCAGGATCAAAGACATGAACACACACACCATACCTATATCTGCAAGAAATAGCACTACACGGGGGAGGTCAATCAATCAATCAATCAATCAATCACTGCATTTGTAAAGCGCGCTACATACCCGAGAGGGTCTCAAGGCGCTGGGGAGGGGGGGTGCTACTGGTCGAAGAGCCAGGTCTTGAGGAGCCTTCTGAAGGCCAGCAGGTCCTGGGTCTGTCGTAGGATGGTGGGGAGAGTGTTCCAGGTCTTGGCGGCGAGGTAGGAGAAGGATCTGCCGCCGCCGGTGGTTTTTTGGATGCGAGGGACTGTGGCGAGGGCGAGGTTGGCTGAGCGGAGGCTTCGGGTGGGGGTGTGGAAGCTGAGTCGGTTGTTGAGGTAGGTGGGTCCGGTGTTGTGCAGTGCTTTGTGTGCATGGATCAGAAGCTTGAAGGTGATCCTTTTGTTGACGGGGATCCAGTGCAGGCCTCTCAGGGCGAGTGTGATGTGGCTGCGGCGGGGGACGTTGAGGATGAGTCGGGCCGTGGCGTTCTGGATGCGTTGGAGTCACCTCAGGAGCTTGTTTGTAGTTCCTGAGTAGAGGGCATTCCCGTAGTCGAGTCTGTTGGTGATGAGGGCCTGGGTAACGGTTTTTCTTGTGTCAAGGGGGATCCATTTGAAGATCCTGCAGAGCATACGGAGGGTGTTGAAGCAGGACGCGGAGACAGCGTTGACTTGCCTGGTCATGGAGAGAGTGAAGTCGAGGATGACCCCCAGGTTGCATGCGTGGTCCGTGGGTTCCGGGGCTGTGCCTAGTGACGTGGGCCACCAAGAGTCGTCCCAGGCTGATGGGGTGGGTCCGAGAATGAGGACCTCTGTCTTGTCTGAGTTCAGCTTCAGTCTGCTGTCCTTCATCCAGTCGGCTACAGCCTTCATTCCTCTGTGGAGGTTAGCTTTGACGGTGTGGGGATCTTCGGTGAGGGATATGATCAGCTGGGTGTCGTCGGCGTAGGAGATGATGTTGAGGTTGTGTTGTCGTCGTGGGCGAGGGGGGCCATGTAGATATTGAACAGCGTCGGGCTGAGGGAGGATCCCTGTGGGACGCCGCAGATGATCTCGGTGGTTTTGGAGCGGAAGGGTGGGAGGCGGACGCTCTGGTTTCTGCCGGAGAGGAAGGATTTGGTCCAGGCCTTCTCTTGGATACCGGCGTCATGTAGGTGTGCTGATAGGGTGCGGTGGCAGACCGTGTCAAAGGCTGCTGATAGGTCCAGGAGGATGAGGGTGGCTGTTTCTCCTTTGTCCATCAGGGTCCGGATGTCGTCAGTGGCGGCGATGAGGGTGGTCTCGGTGCTGTGGTTGCTGCGAAAACCGGATTGGGAAGGGTCCAGGATGTTGTTAACTTCGAGGTAGCGGGTTAGCTGTTTGTTGACAATCTTCTCGGTCACTTTTGCCGGGAAAGGGAGCAGGGAGATGGGCCGGAAGTTCTTGAGGTCCTTGGGGTCCACCTTGGGCTTCTTCAGAAGGGCGTTGATCTCGGCGTGCTTCCAGCTTTCTGGGAAGGTTGCTGTCTCGAAGGAACAGTTGATTGTTTTCCGGAGGTGGGGCGCGATGGTTACGCTGGCTTTGTTGAAGACGTGGTGAGGGCAGGGGTCCGATGGGGATCCGGAGTTGATGGAGTTCATGGTTTTGATGGTGTCTTCGTCGCTGACGCTGGACCAGACGGTCAGGCAACTGGTGTGAGTGGTAGTCGCAGGGGTGGTGGACTCGGTGGTGGGTGCGGGGGGGTCGGAGTTGAAGCTGTCGTGGATGTCGGTGATCTTGCGGTGGAAGAAGGTGGCCAGGGAGTCGCACAGGTCTTGAGATGGCAGGATGTCGTTGGTGTTGGAGCTGGGGTTGGAGAGTTCTTTCACGATGCAGAAGAGCTCTTTGGTGTTGTGTGCGTTGTTGTCTAGGTGGTCCTTGAAGGCGGTCTTCTTGGCGGTCCTGATGAGTTGGTGGTGTCTGCGGGTGGCGCTCTTGAGGGCTGTGTGGTTGTCTGGTGTTCGGTCGTGGAGCCATTTCTCCTCCAGCTTCCGACAGGTGTGCTTGGAGATCCGGAGGTCCTCGGTGAACCAGGTGGCTTTCTTGTTGGTGTGGTTGGTTGTAGAGGTCTTGAGAGGGGCGAGGGTGTTGGCGCAGTCGTTGATCCACTGTGTGAGGTTGGTCACGGCGGTGTCTGGGTCGGTGGGGTCGGTGGATGGTCTCAGGGCGAGGGCGGTAGTCAGTTGGTCCTCGGTGACCTTGCCCCAGCAGCGGCGTGGTAGCTGTTGGGTGCGGTGGTGTGTGGTGGGTTTTCTGAAGGTGAAGTGGACGCATCTGTGGTCGGTCCAGTGTGGTTCGGTGGTGTGGTTGAAGGAGACGTGGGGGCTTGCGGAGAAGATGGGGTCGAGCGTGTGTCCAGCGGCGTGAGTAGGTGTCGTTACGAGCTGTTTGAGTCCGAGGTTGGCGAGGTTGTCGCTCAGGGCGGTGGAGTTGGCGTTGTTGTCGACGTACATAATATTTTGCATCACAACAGATCAGATCCAGAATGGAAAAAATGGTTACTCTGGCCCACGGAAACAAACAACTGTCAAGATCGATTCCTGAACAAAACACAGGGTTTCACTATCAATAGGCCAGACCCGCATTATGTTCAAAGACAGCATCCGGGGGTGGTAACAACATATAGTATAGGGAAACTATGCCTTGATTGGCTACAGAAAGCTACACTGAAGGATGTGAAACAACCCTTAACTTTACTTCAAGAAGCCGCAGACCTTAGGGAATTCTTGCTAGGACCAAGAAAACCGTGTCAAAAATGTTTCATATATGCCGGTATCTACGCTGCTTATAATGAAGCATGGAAGGTTACCCAAGCAGAGACTGCAGAACGAATACGAGAAATTGATCGTATTAATTTAGAGAACACTCTCTCTGTAGTAGACAATGGGTTAACGACTCTGTCGTTAAGAATATATTCATTGGACAGCATTGTGTCTTCTATCATAGACATCATGGAACAAGACTTGGTCATGTTGCAACATGGCCAGTCTCAGCTACGTTCTATCATGCTAATGGGCTGGACGCTACAAAACTGGCGTGCAGGCTATGTGCCTTGGCGTTTAATCAATACTACGTCACTGTTTTCAGAATTCAATCTCACTGATAAACAGATCAGAATAGCACAAAGGGTAGCAGACTACACTATGCTGAGCATTGAAAAACTGGAAAAATTACCATTCACAGTGGCAGAAAAACCAGCTACTGAGTGGATCATACATGGTAAAATTACTCTGCCTGTTACAACTTTCCATTTTCAATATTGCCCAAGACATATACCAGTGGGCAAATATGAAAGGTTGGGTAAAGGATACATCAAGACATCCTGGGATTTACCTTACACACATAGATGTTGGAATGGGGAACGTGAAGTGTTTCTTAGCGGTGAAAACTGTGAACACACACAAGCGGTTCTCTCATTTGTCAGTGTATTAACATACACAGGGCCTGTGATTGCTCCACTACAAACTTATCCTGTCACCTGCAAGGTTCACCAGCTGTAGCAATTAATCCAATTTTTGGCCAACTTTCTGATGGGAGTTACATTATGTTGAATGATCACAGCTGCTGTGGCATGTTGCCAGGTATTGCATATCTAGTTACGGTTACATCCAGGGTCACTTGCTGTATGCAAGTCTTGTTTCCACAAATAGATACAGTCAGGGAGTCGCCTTTATGGCCTTCACTGAACATCTCTTCTATACGAATTGATACTCTAAGCAGAATGAAAGCCATTCTTTTACATAAAACAGTGCCACTGACCTCGGCCAAAGAAATCTATGATCTCCAAGTCGCAAGGACTTCTGCGGGGATACATACCCTTTTGTATACAAACTGTCCTGTACATTTCTCAGAAATGTTAGGTCGTATCTTAAACATGTCTGATACGAGCGGTATTATACATGTATTTAAGAATGTGTGTGCAGGACTGTTAGCACCTTTTCAAGCAGTCCTCTGAATTTTTCCAAACTTCGTGCACTCTGTGTTTGGTGGACTGCCGCTCCTATTAGCACTTGTTGCAGGAATCCCATTTTTGATCCTACTGCTACGATATGGCAAGCCTCATCACCAGCATCGCTCCAGGCACCATAGAGAGAGTGTTGTGAGCGCATCGTCCAAATTTTCGGTTTACCTCGTCTACGAGAATTAAACACCACATGGTTTCTGTCATTCAGACCAATCTGGCAAGATTGCATCTTAGCTGTTCTACGCTGCCTGATCTGCGGTGAAGAATGCGTGCTAAACATCTGTCTAACACTCCCATCAGTCATGCCCACGGATATCGATACTCTGCTGGACCCGGTTACGGCCCATGCTCTGTGTTGTCCCCAGCGGCTGCCAATCCTGATGATGGCATTCATTGAGATCTCACAGATGCAAATTGCTACTGCTGAGGTATGAGAGGAAACATCAGGCACGCAGGTAACATCCGATTCGAACATTGCTGATGCAACCAATCCTGAAGGCGATTGTTCACATCTATGTGCAGTTAATCTTCTAAACGAGGTATTCCAACTTTCACCTACAACGGTAGACAACTTTTTGTCTACAGGATTAGAAGATTTCATGTTTTCTCCAGGCCCACACACTGACTTTTGATTCAGGCACACAGTGTTGCGATGAGATTCTGAGTTTGGCCTTTGTTCTTTTCAGACAAGGGACTAACTTTTTTCCTATGATCAATTTTTTTTCTCCAAATTTTAATTTTTTAATTTTTTGGCACTAGTAATCTGTTTATAGTAGAATTATTCATAGAGAACAGAATTCTTTGAAAATCTTCCAGGGACATTATGCCACCTTGTCACATCAACAATTGATTTGTGTTAACCTCATGAAATGATTTCGGACCTTTTTCTTCTGTATTAATGAGCCATTTCATCATATGTATATATTTCTGGTTCATTCTTGTTGGCATTTTCAATGCACGCATATACTTAGAATGAAACATTGCTTTTAATATGTACAGCACCTTATGCATAGCAGTGGTTTTTGCAATGCATTTTTAGGACGTATGTTTTTAGATATGTTTTAGCATGTTTTAGATTATCATGCGATAAACCTTTTTAGACATGTTTAGTATGTTTAGGATTTAGTAATGTCGTTCATACGAAACTGGAGTGGGTGCTGTGTGTAGATTTAGATTCTGTATATAGGTTTCCCCATTTATGCCCTTATATTAGGTACAACTCATATTGCCCTTATTTAGGCATAGAAAATACAGCCCTTATTTAGGCATTGTCCATGCTAACCAAATACAGACATGGTCTCCTACATCCGTCCATCCACGTCACAATGAGTTCTTGGAAAACCAGACTCCTATGCCTTTAGGAATTTCCCTTGCTTGGATATTGAATTCTCCAAGAACTTATTTAGTATGCATGAACATCTATTCCTTAGGGGTTCATTCATGACGTTCTGATGCCCGACTTTTACGTCAATACAGGCATTCCTAAACACCTTCGAGGTATAAATATACCGGCACTTGCCCTGGAAAACCACGGTTCCGGTACAGTCCAGCTCGACTGCCTACTTGCGGTTCGCCACAGCAAGTTCGGAAGGAGATCGAGTTCCAGCCTGATGCACTGACCAGACGCTGTCATCCTCCTTGCAGAGAATCCAGCTCCAGTGTTTCTGATTCCCCTTGCGGTGTGTTAGATAGCGAGTCCCGGAAAAGAGAGAAAGAGAGTCCAACCTCGCACATTCTAAGGTATGGAGCAGACTAGAACTTAGAGAAACCTTTGGCAACTCTTGGCAAAACTATAGCTAGCTATTTTTTAGAAAACAGCACCTACTTCTTACCTCGTACTACACTTTGGTTAGGTACACTGGGGTAGAACTATTTAGAAGCATCAGATGAGAATTCACATTTTAGCCTGTGTTATTTATGTATTTATTTTATGAATATATGTCATAGCTACAAACCATGCTATTGCAGCATTATTTTATCTTACTGATAACTCTGTACATTATTGTACTTCGCAGCCTGTCTTACGATTGTAGCAGTTCATATCTCTTGCATGAGAAATGAGACTGTTAAAAAAAACCTTTTTATTGAAATGCCCGCCTCTCTATTTCTGTGCAACTCTGTAGAAACGAAGCATGCACGATTGACTGAGTAAAACTGTTACCTATTGTTTCCACGGTTCTGAGATTGTTCCGACTCTAAGGGAAACAAAGTTGTCATGTTTATGCGGTTGTCAGAAACTAATCCCTTCTTGTATATTCAAGAAGTTTCTAGTGACCTCTGAGTTAGCTGGCACACACAAGTAATTAAGTTTAATGTACTCAATAGAGACATACTGACTTCACTCCTATGTCAAAATTATAGTGTATATTATTCCAATGCGCAGAGCCTATCAGGGATATAGGAACTACACTACAGTTGCACTCATCCATTCCCTCAAACACTAACCATGCACTCATCCATGCACTCAGACACTACTCATGCATTCCTCTGATCACCCAGGCACTACCCCTGCACTCATGCAATCAGCCAGGCCCTACCCATTCACTCATGCAATCACTCAGACACTACTGTTGCACTCATCCATTCACTCAAACACTACTCATCCATGCACTTGGGTACTACCAATGCACTCCACCAATCACCCAGGCACAATCCCTGCACTGACGCAATCAGCCAGGCACAACCCATGCACTCATGCAATCACTCAGGCACTACTGTTGCACTCATCCATTCCCTCAAACACTACTAATGCACTTATCCATGAACTTAGGCACTACCCATGCACACCTCCAACCACCCAGTCAGTACTCCTGCTCTCATGCAATCAAACAGGCAATACTATTGCACTGAACTATTCACAAAGGCACTACCCATCCAGTCATCCATTTTCTCAGGCACTACCAACGCACTCCTCTAATCATCCAGGCAGTACCCCTGCACTCATGCAATCAGACAGGCACTACACATGCGCCCATCCACTAATCCATACACTGTTCTTACGTTCATCAACACACACATTTATCCAAGCAATCAGATTTACTACATACAATTTTTCTATCTTTAACCAGCATAGGTGATTCCATAAAAATCTTTTTTTAAACAATTTTCTGTTGTTGGTGTTTTTGACTTTTTTCAAACAAAAAAAACTTGAACAGTCCAACATGAGTAGTTCAAAAAAACAAAGAAAGACAAGATTGTCAATCATAAAAATAATAACACTAGCATGAATGCATTGCTCTCCAACACACAGGGTATCTTGACATTTTTGGCATTTTATGCTAGCATCTGCTAGCTCAGGAAAAATATGTGGCTGAGGTGAATGTGGAACGGCTGCACCCGATGTTGATGGTGCATTAGGGTCAGCCTGTGCAGCTTGCTCAATTTTCTCACATTCCATCACTTCTTTGACCAATCAATTTGGATGAATTGTCTCAAGGTGTTTTTTCATTGATGAGGTGCCACACGAATATTTCATGTCAGAACCTCGAGAAAGCACTCTTTGGTGCACGTAACTTTTTGGGCATTTTTTTTTTCCCCCCTCAGGCACTGTCAAAAAAGCCCATACTTTGCTTTCTTTATGTTTCTTTTACTGGTTCCTCCACTTCCTCAGGATCTTCCAGCAAATCTTCTTCCAGATGACTGGATGCCATAGCTATGAAAAAAGTCAAAACACCACAAAAAAAGCAATTGCAAGATTCTACAAAAAACATATTTTGCCAGGAACACACACCCAAAATAAGAGGAATAAAACAGGTGTTCGACTTTGATCCTCCCTCTAACAGAATGAAGAGGTTTTAAATCAATCAAAATCTTTCTTTACAAGTCACATAGATTTGTATACGGGATGCGCACCCATTGCGTATACGTCCACACCCGCAAAATCTGCTACACATAATTCTGAAGTATAAATTGCTGTTTATAAATTATTTTGTAAAGTATATTAGTGAAAGTCTTTAAGCAAAACTGATATTTAAAGTTTCCACAGTGATATTTCATACTTTTGAAAATACGCCGAAGTCGCATCTCCTACACAAACTCAGAAATATGTGCCCGCAGGCTTCGCGCACGCTCGCGCACCCACCGCGTAAAACCGCGTCTGTAAGCGATACCATCATGTCCACAAAAATCTGTCAAAAACATTTTTTTAAAATTTAAAACACCTTTATTACTATTTTTATGTAGTCAGTAATACACCTCTATGTCTAAAACATATATTAATTTGTTCTAAGTGTGTTTTTGAGATTGAGATTCGTATACCGGATCCGTGCATAGGATCGCGTACGGTGCACAACCCTTTTTTATAAATAAAAAAAAAGAAGGTAAATAAGAAACTTATAATAAGAATACAACAAAACAACTTTCATAATATTAAAAGCAATCTTACAAAATGTAACTTACCAAAAAATACTTTGAAGAAAGTACTATACATTTTATTATATTATATCACACTGATAAAAATATAAACAATAAAACAGCGTAATTTAAGTAGATAATACTATAAATCAGCTATGTTTTTTATTTCTAATTATTTTAAAATATAATAAAATCACTCAAAAATATTTAAAACTATTCTATTTTGATACATAATATTATTATATGATAACATGCTGTACAAAATTAATAATAATGAAGCATTAGTTCAAGTTAATAGCAATTTTAATAATTCAAATAAATAACACTATACATCTATAATAGTCTATGATTAATATATATTTTAAAAAGGGATTATAATTATTAAAGAAGATTTTAGAAAAACTATGAATTGTTTTAAAAGAGAAGTTAAAAAAAACTGCACACATTTTTAAATAAAAGGAATTCTATAAAAAACTTAGAAATTCTGTAAAAAAGAATAGATTTTACGGATCTCATAGTTAAGGTTTGGGATTTTAAAAACCTGCAAAATTCACTGAAAAAAAACAGGATTTAGGGACATTATAGTTAGCAATCAGCATTTAAAAACACCTTAGAAATTCACTGAAAAAAACACCGGTTTCAAGGACGTTATAGTGAGTCTGACATTTCACTCGCACAAAACCAGAGAAATTTGGACGTTATAGTTAGCTGAGCTAATTATAACTCTCACCCCCGTAATGCACTGCTGATGACATCATATATTACATCACTTATGACATGGTCAGTGACATCACTGATGTCATCACTTATGACATCTCAAATGACTTTACTGATGACATCATCCACTTAATATCTGATGCACCTACTCACACCCTATTATAAACTTTCCTACACCCACTCTAAACTACAAACTACCATTTTCAAAACTATAGACAAACTAATGCCAGTTATAACATATCGACTCACTAATTCATAGGTCCACACACTCATCCAATCACATACCCATACAGTCACTCACACACTGCCTCTCATCCATAGAGTTACTCACACACCTAATCAGTAACTCAAAGAGTAAATCACACTGACATTTACTCACCTATACAGTTATACACACTCCACCTCACTTATTCATCCATATACTAAAACATAGTTACTCTCTTATACAATCACTGACAAAAGCACACACTCATTTATACAGACACTCTCACAATCATTCACTCTCCCATGCAGTCACTTATATATTCTAACACTCACATATACTGCATTTTACATGCACAGTTACTCATACATATACCACTGAGACATCTATTCACTCACCAACACAGCCATATGCACACTCACTCACCCATACAGCTCCTCACAGAAGCACTCATGACCCCCTTCGACCAGTGAATCACCCACTCACACATCCATCAGGGAGTCACACACCCCCACCCACCCATATAGACACTCAGGTACCCATACAGGTAATCAGACAACCAATCATTAACCCATATTGACACTCAGGTAGCTACTTACCAACACATGCAGCCGCTAACACACCAACCAATAGACTGATACAGACGTTCACACAGATTAGTCACTCACCCATATATTCACTAAGACACGTTTAATCACTCACTTATACAGTCAGTGATGCACCCACTAAATCATCCATTCAGACACTCATACACCCACTCATTCTTCAATATAGCTTGTCCTATCTATCGATAACATTCTTAAACTTTTCAGAAACTGTCACTGGATGATGTTATCAGTGATGTCATCAGTGATGTCTCTGACCATGTCATGAGTGATGTAATATGTGATGTCATCAGCAGTGCATTGCGAGGACACAGTTATAGTTAGCTCACCTAACTATAACGGCTGAATTTCTCTGGTTTTGTACTAGTGAAATATCAGACTAACTTTAACGTCCCTGAAACCTTTGTTTTTTCAATTAATATAGATATACTTATTTTGCCTGCTAGATGATTAAAATGAAACAGTGTGACCCCGTGAGTGCCCGTACTCTTTATTGAGAGGGAGCTTTGATGTTAACCGTGAGCCCGCCATCAAGACCGTGGCACCGGCAACCAAGGAGTTCAGCAACTTTTGGTGGAACATTGAGCAATAATTAAACAAGGATGCCAGAACTGCTGTAGTCAGATTATTGTGGCTCACATCATGCTGACTGAAATTTGGGGGTTATCCAAACGCAAGGAAGTGTAGCCATTGGGCATAACTTCTCTATGAGATGGACGAAGAGATTTCTACATGTTATCTACTGCTGCTGGCAAGGGGGACTGTAGAGACACAAAAAACTTAGGTGCTTGGAATTGTGAATTGCATCTTTTTTTATTTTAGAAAAAAGAACTGCTCACTGGACTGTCTGTAATAGCCCAATGAAGGTTGGCACTGAGGAGGACCAAATGTCATGCATTGGCACATAGTGATATTGAGTCAACAAGGCATGTTAACATGTCGGCTACAAAAGGAGATTTGAAGTTGGAAAGCAAATTCCTCTCTCTATGTTTACTGATACTCTATCTACGGGTGTGTAGTTTGATGAATTTAAAAGGACTAACGCAAACTGTGTCTCTCATTGCAGCAAGCATTGAAAAAGGCAGACCACCGAAATGCGTTTGCATGCTGGATGATTAAAATGAAACAGTGTGACTCAGTAAGTGCACGTACTCTTTATTGGTTCCCCGGGGCCAAAAGTGGTCCTGGAAAGGGGGGCCATGCGGCCCCCCTCCCGTATAAATAATAAAAAAATAAACAAGGCCTTGGAGGGTGGCCGCGTGGCTCCATCCCGTTCTTCTTATTTTTATTTTTAAAATGGGTCAGGCCCTGGGAGATGGGGTCCCCAGGTACCACAAAATATTAAGAGAAGATGGGCCACACAGCCCCCGCTTTCTAAAAATAATTAAAAAAGCAGAATCCGGCATCTCGTCATAGGCCCCACCCCCTCCCTGTACCACTGTGCAAACGCACCTCCTGGTGCGCTCTGGACTGGGGGAGCAAGTCCCCTAGAATCTCTAGCGTCTTTAGCGGCCAACTAGCCCACTAGGTACCTCCAGTAGGCCCCACACAGTGGGATTGCTGAGAGGTGGTCTGAGGTCACACCCCTTTTTACATCACTCTGCAAACAGGCCTCTTGGCGCATTGCTGGTGGGGCGATGAGGTCCTCTTGTGTCCTGAGGACCTCAGGACTAAAGTGGACTTCCTTCCCAGAGCAGCAGTTTGCCAGGAGGTGCATTTGCAGAGTGGTGTAAAAAGGAGGAGTGGCCTTGGACCAGTCTCAGCAATCCAGTTGTGTGGGGCTTACTAGCGAGAACAGGTAGCCTATTTGGTCCCCACATACTCTCAGGAGGCAAGGGGACTTCATCCCCCAACCAAGAGCACACCAGGAGGTGCATTTGCAGAGTGTTGGACAAAAGGGGCATGTCCTGTTTCCACCTCTCAACAATCCAACTATCTGGGGCATACTGGAGGTATCAGGCAGGCTAGTTGGCCCCTAGGGACCCCCAGAAGCAAAGTGAACTTTAATCCCTATCCAAAAGTGCACCAGGGAGAACATTTGCAGAGTGCTGGGCAAAGGAGGTGTGGCCTGCTGTGAAAACTTACCAATCCTAATGTGTGGGACTTACTGGAGGTAATAGGAGGGGTATCTGGCCCACAAACTTATTTTTGGGGGACAACTACCCCTCCTGTTACCTCCAGTAAGTCTCACACACTGGATTGCTAAGAGGTCTTTGGAGGCCACTTTCACCTTTCTCCACCATTATGCAAACGCGCCTCCTGGCACAGTATGGGGTTTGGGGGTTGAAGTCCACTTTACTGCTGAGCGACTTTGGGGGCCAAGTAGCCCTCCTGGTACCTCCTGTAAGTCCTATGCAGCAGAATTGCTGAGTGCTGGTTGGAGGCTCAGGCCCCTTTCTGCTAACATGACTACTACATAATACTTAGAAATAAGGATTTTAAAAACATTAGAAATTAACTGAAAAAACATAGGTTTCAGAGACTTTATAGTTAGAAATTAGCATTTAAAAAACCTTAGAAAGTCACTGAAAAAAACACAGGTTTCAGGGATGTTATAGTTAGTTGAACAGTTCACTCGTGCAGAAGCAGACACATTCGGACGTTATAGCTAGTTGAGCTAACTATAACTTGCACCCCTCAATGCACCCCTGATGATGTTGCATATTACATCACTCATGACATGGTCAGTGACATCACTGATGACATCACTGATGATATCATTCAGTGGTTGTTTGTTTCTGAAAATCTTTAAGTGTGTTTTATAAATATATATGCCAAGGTGTATTAAAGAATGAGTGGGTGTGTTAGTGTCTGAATAGATGATTTTGTAGGTGCGTGACTGACTGTATGAGTCAGTGATTAAACGTGTCTTAGTGAATACCATGGGTGAGTGACTATTCTGTGTGAATGTCTGTATCAGTCTGTCAGTTGGCGTGTAAGCGGCTGCATGGGTTGGTGAGTAGCTACATGAGTGTCTGTATGGGTTAATGATTGGTGGTGTGTGTACAACTGTAAAATGAGTAAATGGCAGTGTGATTACTTCTTTGGGTGACTGACTAGGTGTGTGAGTAACTCTATGGGTGAGTAGGGGTGTGTGAATGTCTATATTGATGTATGAGTGCATATACCAGTAGCTAAACTGATCAGTGACTGCTTGATTGAATGACTGTATGGGTGAGTGGATATCTGTGTAGACCTATGAATCAGTGTGTGTGTGTGTACTAACTGAAATTGGTATTTTAGAGTAGGTGTATGAAAGGTTAATTAGGGTGTGAGGAGATGCATGAGATATTAAGTGAATGATGTCATCAGTGATGTCATTTAAGATGTCATGAGTGATGTCACTGACCATGTCATGAGTGATGTAATATGTGACGTCATCAGCAGTGCATTTCAGGGGCGCGAGTTATAGTTAACTCAACTAACTATAACATCCAAATTTCTCTGGTTTTGTATGAGTGAAATGTCCAACTAACTATAACGTCCCTGAAACATGTAGTTTTTTCAGTGAAATGTCAGTGATGTCATTTGAGATGTCATCAGTGACGTCATCAGTGATGTCACTGGCCATGTCATGAGTGATGTAATATGTGACGTCATCAGCAGTGCATTGCGGGGGTGCGAGTTATAGTTAGCTGAACTAACTATAACGGGGACATTTCTAAGGTTTTGTATGAGGGAAATGTCCAGCTAACTATAACGCCCCTGAAACCTATGTTTTTTTCAGTAAATTTCTAAGGTTTTTTAAATGCCAATTCCTAACTATAACGTGCATGAAACCTATGTTTTTTTCAGTGAATTTCAAAGGTTTTTTTAAATGCTAATTCCTATCTATAACTTACCTCTAAAGCTATGATGTTTAATGATTTTCATTGGATTTCTAAATTTTTCTATTTCAGTGTGTCAATTCCTTTAATTATGTTTTTTTAAATACTTTTTTATCACCATTTTTTTTACTTAATTTTTCAATTAATTCTTTTAAAAATTAAAAAATAATGTTTGTTTTTAATGTTTTTTTAAAAAAAATGGTAAACACATTTTTAAATATTTTTAAAAATATTTTTTAAACTATATTTTCAATACTTTATTTATTTTGTTTTTTTTCAATTTTTTGGGAGATTCGCGCACCCTATGCGCACTGTTCTCGATCCCTGCGCGAAAGCATCCGCGTACTGTATGCGTTGGGTACGTGTTTGGTGCGCGATTGCAATGTGCCCGGGACCCGACTCCAAGCCTATACGCGACACGTACGATGCACGTTATGCGACGCTTGCGCGTTTCCGCGATATGTCATATGCGTGTATAACGCGGTGGGTGCGCGAGTCCCGAAAAATATTTTACATTAAAAAAATATATATATATGTATTTCATGTGAATATTAATTGAAGACAAACTCTAAACTACTCATAAAAGTAATATATTTTTACTTCTAATCCTATATTCCTTTTAAATTCAATTTCGCGGATGCGCGCTGGGTGCGTGCTGCGTATGCTCACGGTGCGCGGATCCCATGTGACCTGAAAAAAAGAGATTTGATTGGTTCACTACACTTCCTATTCTAACTATTGTAAGACCCCACCCATTTCAATCATTCTTCTTTGACCTTCTTTGGAGGAGCATCTCTCTGCAGAGAAGAACTTTTATTGGGAGATTTCCACAGCTGCCATTCTTTTCATTCTAAAGAAAATGGCTTCTGGACAGCAAGCACCATCTGATTCAGAACCTTCTTCAGATGATGGGTTTCTTCCAGAAGTTCCTCGCCCTCAACGATATACTTCAGTGGTATGGAAATCTTTTACCTTTCCTGATGGAGAAACAAAGACAAATGCAACTAAGGTGACGTGCAAAATGTGCCAGAGAGTCCTATCAAGAGGCGATCCAACTAAAAAATACTCTTGCTGGACCGTAAGTATGATGAAACACCTCATTTCCATACCACCCCATCAACCTGGCATGGGAAGAATGCATCACAACCCTCCGCCAGCAGTGGCAAGTACATCTACAGCACCGCCAACTGTTGTTCACCCGGACATACGTCCCGAATTTGGACAACTTAAAATTAGTTGCATTAAATGCAACAAACTGCTGTGTTACGGTGAGCAGTCCATTGAGTTTATCTGCAGGGTGCAGAGAAACCATCAGTGTTAATTTTTTTTTTTTTTCAAAAGTTCACTATTTTGTTCATTATTTTTGTTTTAAAAAAAAATCAAAGTCGTTGAAAAAAGCACAAAAAAAATAAAAGAAAAAAGAAGAAAAAAAAGTTCTTGTCAGAACTAACTTCTCTGTTTAAAAAAGAGCTATATTTGTATGTTAGTGTGTGAAAGTTTAGATCAATGTATGTATAGTGTTTTATTGACTGAACGAATGCATTAGTAACGTATGATGAATATATAAGTGCAGAACTATGAGGAAGTGCTGCGCATCACACAGTAACCTCTTTAGCTACAGTGTGCTGTAGTACTTCCGAAGCACAGGGATGCAACATATGTACATAAATATGTTGCAAATCTATGCTCCTCTCTGCACGGCTGCTTAAACTGCAGCCATGTGGTGACACAGGCACCCTTGCACCATGGTGCAAGGATGTCTGTGTCTTGTGGTGTTTAATTTGTGCAGGAAGACACACCTTCCTGCACAAAAACAATCAGAAAATGCATTTTTCTCCTTCAATGTATGCTGAACATTTTAGTATGCATTGAAGATTAAAAAATGAGGAGAAATGTAAACAAATGTCCTTGTTGTGCTTTCCTACACCAATTGGAGAATGGTGCAGCATTCACACACATAACAAGATTTATGATTTCTGATAAATCTGGAGATGTGTCTTGTTCTATGAGTATTCAGTACAATCACGCACAACAACACTTATAGAACACCCTTTCAATGCAAAGTGGTGTGTATGATGAGGTTGTATTTACATGGAGTAGACAAAGTACACAGAGTGCCTTTTCCTCTCTTTGGAAATATGAAAGAGTGTCTTGCGCAATAACTATGTTACAAAAAGTGACATATTTCAGTTTTTAAAATTGCTTGCGAATGATAGAAGGTAAGCACAGAGTTTTGTCTGCCAAGATGCTCAAAGAAGAATGATTGAAATGATTGCGGTCCTTCAATAGGTACAATGGGAAATATTATGAACCACTCAAATCGGGTTTTTTGGAAGTCACATGATAACCAATAACAGAGAGATTTCAAAACTTCATAGGTATAAACAGAGTGTTTTTAAAAACGTGTTGAAACTTTGTAGCTTCTTGCAGATCTGCCCATTCTGCATATTAATACTTAGTTAAACTTACCTTCACAGTAATAGAAATTAAAAATGGTACACATTTTTTTCAGATTTTTTTGTAATGTAAATTGAGGTAAATTGCTTATTTTAGAATTAGGATCTGTGAAAGAAAAGAAAAAATAGTTATAACATGTAATAATAAATTTTTTACAACACATCATAATTTCAACAAAGTAATTTGTTTGCCTCTTTTGCTGTTCTCAGAATATATTGAATTTCACTAGAAATAGTGATTTCAATCGTACTCATCACTTAACAGCGGGCAAAAAAAAAACAATCAAAAAGATTGTTTTAAAAAACCCAACATGCTATTCTCAGTAAAATACCAGAAAATACAAATCACACATATATGAAATGCTAACAAAATTTTATAACTTTAACTTATAAAAACTGTAAATGTTATCGCTTTAAAATATTCACAGAGTTAATGAGCACGAAAAAGTCCATAATTCAAACATATACCTTTCCTTGAGGCCAAATGGTATTTTTGCACTCCTGTTTATGTAAATTGTCCAATGGTAGACCTATTAAATTATAATAATAAATTCCTCAGAGAGTGAATTATCTTCCTAAAACTTTGACTTTAAAAATATTAGGTAGGAATTTGGTAATTCCCTAGGCAAACGTTGTTTGAAAACCAACTGGGAATCATTACAAAGTGTCCAGCCTATGTCACATTTTAGATAGGCAGTGAATTGTCCAGATGTTGTGGAAGGACCATCATGGAAAATTATTGCAATTGCTACAAAAGTCCTTCCTGATATTGATAGTTGTGTTGCTACAAATTGCTTTATTAAAGTATTCAATTTTCTTCCATCAGCTGTACAACGTTGCATCATTAAAATTATGTATTGTCCATATTTTGTTAAAAATAATGTGGATAACATTTCTGATTTACATTGGCTACATGTTTTGATTTGCACATTTAATTAATTTATTGAAAGACACTGATTTACAGTCTGGTAAAGTTAAATACAGAAATCTTTCAGTGTCTACATTAGTGGTACATGTATACATGCAATTTTCACAGTGATGTTCCCATTTGTAAGAAAGGCCAACAATATTTTCTATTTCTACACCTTCATTATCAAAAATTGTAAGCATATACATTAAAAATTCCTGAGCATCTTGTTGGATATTTTGTGTAAATTGTGTAGAATCAGAACACACATCCAAAAGATTACAAACATGTGAAACATATTGTATTTTACTTGTATCTGTTGTCAATTTTTCATAAACAGAATGCAACAGAGAAGAAAATCTTTTTTGCTGATTCTGCATAATTTGTTCTTGCAAACCTTCAAGATAAAAAACAACATTGACCACTACATTAACATAGCAATTGACACCTGAACTATTTTCAAACTGATAACCAACAATCTCTTCAATAGTGTCCTTTTTCTTTTTACTTGCAATCACAACATTATCTTGTTATTTTCCCTTCTCTACACCTTCAGAACAGATATTCTCAAACCTTCTTTTTCGACCAACCACACGCTTTTCAAATACAGGATATTGACCCAAATTTGGAGCATACACCCTTCTTAACCTCTTTTACATAGTTTACATCTGCAGTAACCTTTGTCTCATAAAAATCAATAAAAAACAAACCAGATAATGTTCTGACTCGCGACAAAGCAACATATGCTATACCCTCTTTAAATACGGTAGATCCAATGTTCACCAATGCACTGTCTACACTTAATCCTTGAGATTTCTGAATAGTCACTGCATATGCCAGAGAAAATGGAAATTGTTTCCTACGGACATATAAATCTTTAACAAGCAAAAAACTAACTGAACAACGACCAATTTCTTTAACTTCTTCAATCTGATCAAATTTAATTTTTAAAAATTCAATTCCTTCTTTTTTCTGATAATTAACAAAATCCACCACTTTACCCATTGCTCCATTAACTAAACCTTTTTCTACATCCAAATTACGCCTTAAAATTACCCGACAGTTTACACATGCATATAGTGTCCTTTCTAAACCAACTGTTTTAGATACTTTTTTTCCAAAAGAATCCAGTTTTGTTTTCAACTTTCCCGTCAAAATAATAGTGATTCCTTCATGCTCTATTTTATCGATGGCTTCCATTTTTATAATTTCTTCATTTTCCAGTTCCAATAGTTCTTCGTTAAATATGGAACACTCGCGCAGTGTTGGCATTAAGCAGATCACCGATTTATTTTCTGCAATTTTCATGTACACTTTCTCAGGAACTACATTTTCATTTGGAAACAAATTGCAAAGTAATCGACTCTCCAAAGCTTGTTTGCCATGTTCTGTCAGAATTCCAATTTTTATATCTTGAAGAATACTTCCATATTCTGTATCATTTGCCTGTCGCATATTTGTTGTCAGTTCTTTGTATTCAAAATAAGTCGAAATGTTCACGTTACCAACACTACCAAGAGACTTTCTGGTATCTTCATGTGCAAGTGTTTTAAATACCGGTTGTCCTTTTACCGGAGTCACTTGCAGTAGATCTCCAAAAACTATGACGCGTTTTCCTCCAAATAACACGTCATACTCTGCTTTAAGAATTTGCTGCATTCTTAAATGCACAAAGGCAAGCATCAACTTTGAGACCATGCTTACCTCATCAATAATATGAAGTTTCATTTTCTTCAGGACTCTTGAAACTTCACAACAAGCTTCTCCAGATAGCTTGTGGTATTCCAATTTGTTCTCAGTCTCTACTGGTAGCATTAGTAAACGATGTAAAGTAATTCCATTAATGTTATGTGCTGCCAACCCAGTTGGAGCAGTGACAACACAAGACAAATGCGACTCAGTTGTTTTCTGCAGATAACTTGTAATTACTTTAATTAAGAAACTTTTTCCCGTTCCAGCTTGACCACTCACATGCATTCGGATAGGTTGAAATGATGTACATGAGCACCCATTTTTTTCATGAAGTAATCCATGGTCAATCTGCTCTTTCACTTGTTGATATATTTGTTTCTGTTCAACATTTAGTTGTTTTTCCAAGTTTCTTAACTGTATTAGATCTTCTTGAGCTTGATACATTGCTGTTTCCACCTCATTCATGGCAGTCACTGCTTCATTTTCAACAATTGGTTTGTCCAAGTGGATCTTGACTCAGTGCAGCAGAACTTTGACTGTCTTGAGAACTGTCTCTGGCAATCTCAGCTGCAATTGTAGCTTCTTGATCAATTTTATCATTCAACATTTTCACAAAACTTGCAAAAGCACTGCATTGTATGGTATCTTTACAAGCATTAAATGAATCTTCATAGCACTGAAAATCTCCAAGTAATTCCAGTTCTGAACGCCATGGTTTGAACATTTGCAAAAGGGTTAAATAGTAAAATTCCCTTTTGTCAGCAGTGTCGCAACTCAGTTTCCTGTGATTAATTAAATTTCCTTTCCTTTGTTTCACCGGGACATCCTTTGGATGCATATTTTCCATCATTGATGTTCTCTGTAGTATTCCGTGTAAAACTGTAGTTTTGCAGCACTTCATAGAGACACATGTTCTCAAGATGATGACTTCTGTTTGGGTAATATGTGTCCAACATATTCGTTTTCAAAATATCTGTACTTTCTGGTTCTTTTTCTGCTAAATATTCAATTTCTTAAACAGATTTCAGTACACGATTTCGCATTCCTGCAAGACCTAGACTCACCCAAATGATTCTTCTACTTTTGGAATATAGACTTGCAGATGATAACCGATCTGAACATTCATATGCTCCAATTTCACGATGCGATAACATCTTCAAACTGAAACTGTATAATTTCTTACTTATAGTCTTCTCGTGAGAAATCTCTTCCCAAATTTCTTTCAATTCCATCTTTTCTGATTTAGTAATGTAGGACGTTACATATCGAGCAACAGCAATGGAATTGTCCGCAACATACTGAATATCCATGTTAGCGTTCCACATGGATAAAATAACTGGATTGTAGTCATTTATGTATTTTGATTCTTCGCTTCTTCTTAAGTTGTAGGGATTTTTCTGAGACTTTCTTGCGATAGTATGTCACGTAGCTGACATAAAACTGTTCACTCTTCCTTTGGATAATACAGGACGTGGAAATCCAAAACTACATTTGGTATAGAACTTATTCTTTGTCTTGTACTTTCGTCGACAGTATTTTCCACACCTATGGCTTTGGAATCGTAAGACTTGTTGTTTTAAGTTTTTATCTTCTCTGCTATTGGGTACAGCACATGTGGCATAATCTTCAATGAAAGACAAAACAGTTTCATCTGAATCTGTTCCAAATTTGGAGGCATCCTTGATCCATAACAACATATGTATATGAGGAGCACCTCTTGCTTGATACTCCTATCTCCAAAAGAAATCCACAACCTCTCCAAGAGGAGGATTCTTTTTATTGCAGATGAAAGACATCATAGCTTCAAATCTATGATTGAAATATCTGCATACATTAACAGGATCCAAAGAGCACAATTCTCCAGGTGTCTTGTATTCAATATTTTTTATATTGGAATTTGCATCTCAAAGAAATTCAAGTAAATCATCTCAAGCATACTCAGCACAGCTTAGTGTAATGAACCATGTGGGATTTCCTAAGTTCCGTAGCATACATTTCAGTTCTCCATGACGATGGTACCAATATTCATTAGTCCCACGCTGACATCCCATCAGATTAATCAACTGAGATTCTAAATGATCCTCTCTCTGATGCCCTTTATCCATAAAATCCTTTGCAGTTACATTTTGCAGATGCATTCCAGTTTTTAAAATGTGATTTACTGCATATGAAAGTCCAGACAAGTCACTTTCAAACAGAAGATGAAACATATAAGGGATACATTGTCGAAATCTTGGCTCTTCTGCATATAATCTTGTTGTCCGATATTCAGATGCAGGAATCTGCACAGAACGTTCATCATATCGTCCACCTTTTCCTGTTGGAAACAACTGCGGGAAACAACGAGCTTCCAAGCTCTCTTCCCATACACTCATTGGACTTCCTCTTGTTTTTTTCATTTGGAACAACTCAATCATATTCCCCATTACCTCTTTGGAATGAAGTGGATGTACACTGTAATGTTCATAGATTTCTTCACATCTGGACATGTCCACTTTTTCAATTTGTCCACTTCATGTTTCAGTATCTTCTGCTAAATCTATTTCTTCTTCTCCTACAAACACATTTCTATAGTACTCATTATTTTTTATCAGATACAATGATGCCTTTTGCACTTTTCTAACATCCACTAACTCTTGCCAGATTATCTTGCCACCATTAACTAGAATGACTAGTGGTTCATTTTCTGCATGGTCTCCACCAATAGTTTCAATATTTGTCTTTAAATCTAACGGTAAATACACAACTCTTCCTTTAAATCCTCTTTGTAACTCTGATGGAGGTAATTTACCTGTTGTAGGCTCCATACGAACAATAGCCTGAAACATGTGCACACATTGAATGAGAATAGACTCATAAGTATTTAAATCTATCAGCTGTGGAGGAATAGCAACCAACTCTAGATTATTATGAACAGCTCTAACAGGCATTTTATTCTCATCTAATTTGTTATAACAATATTTGCAAATACGCTGCTCAGATCCCAAATCAAAACAATCCTCTACCAACAAATAAGTTGCAAATTCCTTCCACTTATCATTATCTTCTATTTCACTTTTTAAATACAGATTGACACCCCTAGTCTGATTTTTATAGTGACTTTGCCGACAACAAATACAAGAAACATTTGATCTTTCACCTGAAATTACCTTCAACTTTGTGATTTCATCCTCAAATTTGTTTGTAATCACAGGTTCTACATTGTCTTCAACATTTTGTTCTACTAATGTGTCACTGTCTGCACTCTCTTGCTGAGGACCAAAGTAACAAAACTCAATATCATCACAAACCTTCTTCACATTTGATACTGACCCACGCAAAAGAGCACTGTTCAACTCATTTAACTTTAGTGCTGGACTTTTTGCATAATACAATCGTCTCACTAACTTCCGCATTTGAGTATGATGTACAGCCAACATCCTGAAATGGTGAAAAACACTTTGACAAACTTTCCTAGAAAGACAAGCCAGAGAATGACCTTGCAAACCAGTATTTTTTCTCACTCTGCAAGGGTCTAGTCCTTGCAACACCTTAATCTTTTGTTTAACACTTTTTTTACTATATGCTCGTAAAAAACTACATAATTTATCAATAGACTCTTGTCGTACACTACAAATACTAATGCAATCCCAAGTGTACACAGGGTGTTTAGGACGTCTCCCTAGAACTTCATCAGCTATCACTTCTTCTGCATTTCTTTCAACCATTTTCTCTTTGTCAATTGTACAACCATCTCTAACCTCATAACCTCGACCACTGGTGTCAACTGCATACAATTATTTCTTGCTCTGTAAATAACTCTCTTCATTAGAGAAAGGCTCTGAACTGGAACTGTGTTTCCATTCTCCCAAAAAAAATCACACATTTGTTTCTATTAAGTACTCTTTTCCTCCTACTTTTGGCCTTCATTAAATGGATTGGTTAATCTAGTGATCGAATTCTGTTTAATACTAAAATGAATAGTTTCCTTTGTACTTCAAAAGCCTTTTCAACAATTGTTTCAATATGCTTCTTCTTTTTATAAAATAGAGCTCTCTTTTTATATTTCTTCACATCTTTCAGCAAATTATGTACTACTCTCTTGTAAAATATGTTTTTGCGTAATTCCTTATACTAATTTTGCCTTCTTTTACCATACTTTGTCTCCTTTGCCTGTCCATTTGCTTTTTTGCTTTTCCTCTTATTTTGAAATTTGTTTTTGAAGCATTCTCAGAGGTTTCAGCATTCTGTACATTCTGTTTGGTCCTACAAACATTTTTAATAAATTACTTTGTGATCTTACCAGAAGATTTTTTCTTTTTAGCCACATTATCTTCTTCATTAAATACTTCTGGTTGATGTTTCAAGTAATTCTCCTGTCTCTGTTCTTTTCTTTTTCTTTTTTTTCTGGCATGATTTCTCTATTTTAACAGTGAAAAACAGTATCTGTAAAAAAGAATTACAAATAAATGTATATTAATAACTTTCAAATGTATACTATTCTATTACTGTACAAACACATTTTATATAAATACTGACTAAGAAACTATAGCCCTGAAGCACAAGTGTGACGATGGTTAAAACACTACATGCATAGTGCATACTACTTTGAAGCAGTTCATGCCCTAAAGCCTGCCTCACTAAAAGACTACATGATTACAGTACTATAAGGAGAGACACTGGGTGAGTGACAGGGTGTTTGCTAGAAGTGTATGGATACTGACTTGGATATTGATGGTGTGAAAGACAAGTGTGTAGGTGATTAGAGACCTACATGCATAGTGGATACATGTTTGAATCCATCCATATGTTAAGGCCTATCTCAGTCCAATATTACTTGGATACTGGCTGAATGTTTTGAGTATTGCAAGGAGAGTGCAAGGATGCATTTATAAGTATTTGTATTTTGGTGCAGTAAATACATTAGTACATGGTGCTGAATAAGTCACTGGAGAAGTATAAGGGGAGTGACAGGGTGTTTGCGGAAACTGTATGAATACTGTCTGGGATATTGAAGGTGTGAAAGACAAGTGTGTAGCTGGCTACAGACCTACATGCATAGTGGATAGACGTTTGAAACAGTCCATAGAGTAACACTTGGATCACTGCAAAACTACCTGAGTACTGACTGAATCATTAGAGTACTACAAACAGAATGACTGGGTGAATCTTTTTAAGTTTTTGGGTTCTAGTGCAGTGAATAGATTAGTGCTTAGTGCCAAATGAGTCAGTGGAGGTGTGCAATTGAAGTGACAGAGTGTTTATTGGAGTTTATAGATACTGACTGGGAAGTTGAAGGTCTGAAAGACAATTGTGTTGGTACTTCGAGACCTCCATGCATAGTGGAAACATGTTTTAATCAATCCATGTGCTAAGGCGTGCCTCACTCCATTAGTACTTAGGTACTGACTGAATGATTAGACTATTGCAAGAAGCGTACCTGGGTGAATTTATAAGTGTTTCAGTTGTGGCGCAGTGAATGCATTACTACATGGTACTGAATAAGTAACTGGAACAGTGCAAGGGGAGTGACAGGGTGTTTTCTGGAAGTACATGGACACTGACTGGGGAATTCAAGCTGTTAAAGACAAGCGTATAGTATGTTAGAAGACTGCATGCATACTGCATAGACATTTGAAGCAGTCCATGTGGTAATGCATTGTTCACTACATGAGTACCTGGGAACTGACTGAATCATTAGACTACTGCTAGGAGAGTGCCTGGGTAACACTTTTACGCTTTTCAGTTTTGGCGCAGTGAATAGATTAGTACATGGTACTGGATCAGTCACTGGATGAGTGCAAGATGAGTGACAGGGTGTTTATTGAAGTATTAAGATACTGACTAGTTAATTAAAGAAGTGAAAGACAAGTGTGTAGGTGACTAGAGGCCTGTATGCATACTGGATAGACGTTTAAACAGTCCATGAGCTAAGACCTCAGACACTGCATGATTACTTCGGTACTGACTGAATCATTACACTACTGCAAGGAGAGTGCCTGGGTTAATCTTTTTAAGTTTTTGTGTTTTGGTGCAGTGAATAGATTACTACATAGTGCCAAATGAGTAAGTAGAGGTGTGCAAGTGGACTGAAAGAGTGTTTACTGGACTTTATAGATACTGACTAGTTAATTCAACAAGTGAAAGACAAGTGTGTAGCTGACTAGAGGCCTGTATGTATACTGGACAGACGTTTGAATCAATCCATATGCTAAGGCCTGCCTCACTCCATTAGCACTTAGGTACTGACTGAATGATTAGACTATTGCAAGAAGAGTGCCTGGGAGAATTTATAAGTGTTTCAGTTTTGGCGCAGTGAATGCATTACTACATGGTGCCAAATAACTCACTGGAAGAGTGCTTGAAGAGTGACAGGGTGTTTGCTGGAAGTACATGCATACTGACTGGAGAATTCAAGCTGTTAAAGACAAGTGTATAGTAGGTTGAAAGCCTGTATGCATACTGGATAGACCTTTGAAGCAGTCCATGTGGTAATGCACAGTTCACTGCATGAGTACCTGCGTACTGACTGAATCATTAAACTACTGCTAGGAGACTGCCAGGATGAAACTTTTAAGTTTTTCGGTTTTGGCACAGTGAGTAGATTAGTACATGGTACTGGATCAGTCACTGGAGACGTTTAAACAGTCCTTGAGCTAAGACCTAGAGACACTGCATGATTACCTGGGTACTGACTGAATCATTACACTACTGCAAGGAGAGTGCCTGGGTTAATCTTTTTAAGTTTTTGTGTTTTGGTGCAGTGAATAGATTACTACATAGTGCCAGATGAGTCAGTAGAGGTGTGGAAGTGGACTGAAAGAGTGGTTACTGAAGTTTATAGATATTGTCTAATTAATTTAAAAAGTGAAAGACAAATGTGTAGGTGACTAGAGGCCTGCATGCATACTGGACAGACATTTGAAGCACTCCATGGGCTAAGGCGTGGGTCACTTCATGAGTACCTGGGTACTGACTGAATCATTAGAGTACTGCAAGGAGAATGCCTGGATAAATCTTTTAAGATTTGGGGTTTTGGTGCAGTGAATAGATTAGTACATGCTGCTGAATGAGTCACTGGAGGTGTGCAAAGGGAGTGACAGGGTATTTATTGGAGTATATAGATACTGACTGGGCAAATGAAGGTGTGAAAGACAATTGTGTAGGTGGTTAGAGGCCTGTATGCATAGTGGATAGTCATTTGAAGTTGTCCATGTGCTAAAACCGGGTTCACTACATAAGTACCTGGGTACTGAGTGAATCATTAGAGAAGTACAAGGAGAGTGCCTCAGTGAATTTATAAGTGATTGGCTTTTGGCGCAGTAAATGGATTAGTACATGATGCTGAATGGGTCACTGGAGAATTGTAAGGGGAGTGATAGGGTGTTTGCAGAAACTGTATAAATACTGACTGGGATATTGAAGGTGTGAAAGACAAGTGTGTAGGTGGTTAGAGACCTGCATGCATACAAGACAGACATTTGAAGCAGTCCATTATCTAAGGCCTGGGACACTGCATGAGTACCTGAGTACTGACTGAATCATTACACTACTGCAAGGAGAGTGCCTGGGTTAATCTTTTTAAGTTTTTGTGTTTTGGTGCAGTGAATAGATTACTACATAGTGCCAGATGAGTCAGTAGAGGTGTAGAAGTGGACTGAAAGAGTGGTTACTGAAGTTTATAGATATTGACTAGTTAATTGAAAAAGTGAAAGACAAATGTGTAGGTGACTAGAGGCCTGCATGCATACTGGACAGACATTTTAAGCACTCCATGGGCTAAGGCGTGGGTCACTGCATGAGTACCTGAGTACTGACTGAATCATTAGAGTACTGCAAGGAGAGTGCCTGCATGAATCTTTCAAGTTTTTGGGTTTGGCGCAGTGAATAGATTAGTACATGGTGCTGGATGAATCACTGGAGGTGTGCAAGGGGAGTGACAGGATGTTTATTAGAGTATATAGATACTGACTGGGCAATTGAAGGTGTGAAAGACAATTGTATAGGTGATTTGAGGCAAGCATGCATAGTGGAAAGACGTTTGAAGTAGTCCATGTGCTAAGTCCGGGTTCACTACATAAGTACCTGGGTACTACCTGAATCATTAGAGTACTACAAGGAGAGTGCCTCTGTGAATTTATAAATGGTTGGGTTTGGGTGCAGTCAATGGATTAGTACATGGTGCTGAATGAGTCACTAGAAAAGTGCAAGGAGAGTGATAGGATATTTGCTGGAAGTGTATGGATAATGACTGGTGAATCGCAGGTATGAAAGACAAGTGTGTAAATGGTTAGAGGACTACGTGCATATTGGATAGGGGTTTGAAGCAGTCCATGTGCTAAGACCTGGTCACTGAATGAGCACTTGGGTACTGACTGAATGATTAGAGTACTGCAAAGACACTGCCTGGGTGAATTTATAAGTGTTTGGGTTTTGGCGCACTGAAAGGATTAGTACATGGTGCTGAATGGATCAGTAGAGTAGTACAAAGGCAGTGTCAGGGTGTTTCCTGGAAGTGTATGGATATTGACTGGGGGATTGAAGGTGTGAAAGACAAGTGTGTAGGTGGTTAGAGGACTACATGAATAGTGGATAGGCATTTGAAGCAGTTCATGTGCTAAGGCCTGGCTCACTGTATGAGTACTTGGGTACTGACTGAATGATTTGAGTACTGCAAGGAAAGTGCCTGGATGAATTTATAAGTGTTTGGCTTTTGGTGAAGTGAATGGATTAGTACATGGTGCTGAATTGGTTACTGGAGGAGTGCAAGGGGAGTGACTGGGTGTTTGCTGCAGTGTATGGATACTGACTAGGGAATTGAAGGTGTGAAAGACTAGTGGGTAGGTGGTTAGAGGACTGCATGCATAGTGGATAGGGGTTTGAAGCAGTCCATGTCCTAAGGCCTGGCTCGCTGCATGAGTACTTGCATACTGACTGAATGATTACAGTACTGCAAGGAGAGTGCCTGGGTGAATTTATAAGTTTTTGGCGGGTGTTTGCTGGAAGTGTATGGATACTGACTGTGGAATTAAAGGTGTGAAAGAGAACTGTGTAGATGGTTAGAGGACTGCATGCATAGTGGATAAGCATTTGAATCAATGCATGTGCTAAGGCCAGCCTCACTCCGTTACTACTTGGATATTAACTGAATGTTTACAGTATTGCAAGGACAGTTCCTGGGTGAATACATAAGCAATGACTGCCTTCTAATTCTACCAAAACTTGAGAACAGGAAAGGTTTTTAAGCAGTTATGTGTATGCAAAGATATGAAGTAGCCAAATGCTTCTCTCACAGTGGTTCCCAAATGCACACAGACTCACAGTGTGATTTTAGCCAAGCAACACTATCCTAGGAGTTTACCAAAACTCATTTACTACTCTGGAAGGGGTAAGGGTACTAGACACAATCTATATATTTCAGTACTGCACTTGAGTGTCAAAGCCTGACTCATTTTATCAATACATAAGCAATGACTGGCTTCTAATGCTAGTAAAACTTGACAACATGACCAGTTTTAAAACAGTTTAATGTCAGCAAATACACGATGTTACCAAATACTTCTCTCACAATCCTTCCCCAAATGCACACAGACTCACAGTGTGATTCTAGACAAGCAACACTATCACTAGGAGTTTACCAAAACTAAGTCACTACTGTGAAAGGGGTAAGGGGACTGCACACAATCTACATATTTCAGTACTGCACTTTAGTGTCAAAGCCTGACTCATTTTATCAATGCATAAGCAAAGACTGGCTTTTAATGCTACTAAAACTTGACAACATGACCGGCTTTAAAACAGTTATCTGTCAGTAAATACACGATGTTACCAAATGCTTCTCTCACAATCCTTACCCAAATGCACACAGACTCACAGTGTCATTTTAGACAAGCAACACTATCCTAGGAGTTTACCAAAACTCATTCACTACTCTGGAAGGGGTAAGGATACTGCACACAATCTACATATTTCACTACTGCACTTTAGTGTCAAAGCCGGACTCATTTTATCAATGCATAAGCAAAGACTGGCTTCTAATGCTACTAAAACTTGACAACATTACCGGATTTAAAACAGTTATCTGTCAGCAAATACACGATGTTACCAAATACTTCTCTCACAATCCTTACCCAAATGCACGCAGACTCACAGTGTGATTTTAGCCAAGCAACACTATCCTAGGAGTTTACCAAAACTCATTCACTACTCTGGAAGGGGTAAGGGGACTGCACACAATCTACATATTTCAGTACTGCACTTTAGTGTCAAAGCCTGACTCATTTTATCAATGCATAAGCAAAGACTGTCTTTTAATGCTACTAAAACTTGACAACATGACAGGTTTTAAAACAGTTATCTGTCAGCAAATACATGATGTTACCAAATGCTTCTCTCACAGTGGTTCCCAAATGCACACAGACTCACAGTGTGATTCTAGACAAGCAACACTATCACTAGGAGTTTACCAAAACTAATTCACTACTGTGCAAGGGGTAAGGGTACTGCACACAATCTACATATTTCAGTACTGCACTTTAGTGTCAAAGCCTGACTTACTTTATCAATGCATAACCAAAGACTTGCTTCTACTGCTACTAAAACTTGACAACATGACCAGTTTTAAAACAGTTATGTCAGCAAATACACAATGTTACCAAATGCTTCTCTCACAATCCTTACCCAAATGCACACAGACTCACAGTGTGATTTTAGACAAGCAACACTATCCTAGGAGTTTACCAAAACTCATTCACTACTCTGGAAGGGGTAAGAATACTGCACACAATCTACATATTTCACTACTGCACTTTAGTGTCAAAGCCTGACTCATTTTATCAATGCATAAGCAAAGACTGGCTTCTAATGCTACTAAAACTTGACAACATGACCGGTTTTAAAACAGTTTAATGTCAGCAAATACACGATGTTACCAAATACTTCTCTCACAATCCTTCCCCAAATGCACACAGACTCACAGTGTGATTCTAGACAAGCAACACTATCACTAGGAGTTTACCAAAACTAATTCACTACTGTGCAAGGGGTAAGGGTACTGCACACAATCTACATATTTCAGTACTGCACTTTAGTGTCAAAGCCGGACTCATTTTATCAATGCATAAGCAAAGACTGGCTTGTAATGCTACTAAAACTTGACAACATGATAGGTTTTAAAACAATTATCTGCAAGCAAATACATGATATTCTCAAATGCTTCTCTCACAATGCTTACCCAAATACACACAGACTCACAGTGTGATTGTAGACAGCCAACTATCCCTTATACAAAATACATTTACTAGTCTACAAGATCTAAGGTGACTGGACACATTACAGAACATTTTCTACTACACATTAGTACCAAAATGTTTCTCTCAAAATGATTCCTAAATGCACACAGACTCACTGTGTGATTCTAGACAAACAACATTATCCCTTGCACTATACCAAAACACATTTCTTAATCTACGAGTACTACATTTTAGTGTAGAAACATGACTCATTTCGAAAATTCATAAACAATGACTGGTTTCTAATTGTACCAAAATATAAAAACAGCACAGTTATCTGTCTGCAAACACATGAAAAACACAAATGCTTATCACATAATGATTTCTACATGCACACACACTGTCAATAAGATGTAGACAAAAAAAAGTACTCCCTGCACTTTAGCAGGAGAAACACATTAGTTTGATTAAAATCAAAATAGACCACATACATCCCCTCACAATTAAATAACTCGCCTTTCAAGTTGTTTTGTAGATTAAGAAGTATATCAGTCACACACCAGATTTTCTTATACAGAATTTCTGCACTGTGCACCTGTCAGCAAAACCAAAGAATGGCAAAGTTTTCCTCTCATTTTTCACACATATACATGTAAACATCAAATCACATTCCTTCCCACATAAATTCAAAAGCTAACACACATTTATATTGGTTAAACATTTCAACACTTTCCAAATGACATAAATTTGAACCCTACCCCCAATCTGCCTTCTGCCTGTTACCATAGAAACAGGTCATGGAACACTGAACTGAGCCCACAGGTCACAAGTTCAGCACACAATGTTGCTAATCAAAACAGCAAGTGTGCTTGACTTTTCAACATATCAGCTTATCATATATAATGTTCCTTTCAATCAGTTTTTGTTAACCAATAAGAATCATGCGTTTAAAAAACAGAAACATGCACCCTACCTTTCAGTGTAGAAGATTGTCAAACAACCAATGATTTCTTGTCTTTTTTCAAAACTGCATCTTAGCCACCATCTTAGAAAAATCTTACTTTTCAAACTGCCATTTCATTTACTTACAGAGACCATCTGAGTGCATCCAGACCTCCCTTCAAGATGCTTAGAGTGTGGATTGTGGGACACAGCTATATTTTCTGGAGCCGAAGGTATGCAGAAAACAAAGGCATTCACAAAGACCTAGGTTTGCCAAATGTAGACAATAAATGGATTGGACAGAGAGGGTTAAAGTGGCACCAATTGGTGCCATTGGTAAAATCCTTTATGCATATCCAACACCCTGACCTCATAATAGTGCACTGTGGTGGCAATGACCTAGGCACTTTGACTGGGGTAGGTCTGGAAATGCTAAAGAAGGACACCTTTGCAGAATTGATTTCACTTTTTCCCAAAACTGCCTTTGTGTATTCTAACATATGCCAGAGGCAGAAATGGAACTGGTCCAATCATTTTTGTCCACAGATTGAGAAAGCTAGGAAATATGTGAATAAATCTGTTTCTGCTTTTCTCCGAGACTATAGAATGGGGTCCATTTACAATAACAATCTGCGCTTTCATATGCAAGAGATGTAGAGGAGAGATGGAGTACACTTTACTGATGAAGGAAACAGAGTCTTCCTCAACAACTTTAGACTCTGTATAGGTACTTACTTATGAGTACCAAAAACTCTCAATGAACACAACGGCTCTTTTTAGAGCCACTCAAGAATGAAACACTTAAGCTTGATGTTTATATCCCAAAAAATTCAGTTTTTTTCCTTGGATCCGCGCACACAACGCGTTAGGAACCGCGCACCCAAAGCGAGAGAAACCGTGTACCCAGCGCGTTAGGATGTGTGACTCCTAATTTTTCCGTAAAAAATAAAATAGCCCCTATCACTAATTTTTATTATCCCCGGGGACCCCATCCCCCGGGGTTTATTAAAAAACGTTGGGGACTGTGGGGTGAGCCCCAACGCCCCCACGGTCCCAGCCGGCTGCGTCCTTCGGGAGTCGGCATTGCTTTCCCACATGGGGAGCTGCTAACATGCAGCTCCCCGTGTGGAAAAGCAATATCGTTTGGATTTTGAAAGAGAGAGCAGGTTTCCCTGCTCTCTCTTTCAAAATCCAAACGAAGTTTGCTATGGGAGGGCGGGAGACTCCCGCCCTCTCATTGCAAACAACAGTGCCCCGAGGGTGGGCACCCCAGGACACTGTAGGAGCCGGCCCTGGGGGGGTGGCGGTCCCCAGGAGCCTCAAGGGCTCCAGGAGGGGGGCCACGCAGCCCCCCTCCCTCATTCATTTTTAAAGATTTTGCCCCCGGGATTTGGCCCCCCCTGGGGCTAATTATTAACGAAGCGCGGAAGCCCGCACTTCGTTTTTTTTTTTTCGGCCGGATCCGCGCCCCCTGTGCGCATTTCGCCGTTTAAATCTTTCACACACTTATTTCCCTTACTTAATCAGCATCACTTCTACCGAGGCACAAAATGGCTGCCAACAGTTCCTGGTTTCGAATGTAGACAGACACTTGACAACCAATTAGCATTCAGCGCGTGATCGGGAGGGTGCGCGCTCGGTTCGCAGAGGGTGCGCTTAGGGTGCGCATAGGGTGCGCAGATCCTCCGAGGCCATAGATATATCTTTTTTTTTTACTCTAATTTTCTCAGGAACTACTTACACCATTTATGTAAAAGGCACGAGTCTGAACTGAGGACTACCTCTTTGCCAAATTTGGTGTAATTCCGTTCAGCAGTTCGGGCTATAGCTGGGTCAACAGGTCCCATGGGAAATAGCATGGGGCAAAGGTGTTTTGGGACCCCCCTTTTTTCTCAGCCCCCGTTTGACGAATCACCACAAAACTTTCAGGATAGGAGCGGACCAGAGCTGGCCAAAAGTTTGGAAAATTTCACAAAAATTCGTCAACCGGTGGCAGACTTATTGGGAATAGAATGTTGCGGATTTCCTATGGAAAATAGGTCCTAACTAGAACTACCTACTGGTGACCGCCAGTAGGTAATATATATATATTATATATTCAGCATAAGGTTAGAGTCAGCTTCAACAACAACCACACTGCACTCCCAGGGGATTATTTCATTCAGCTTTTCTTTATTGATGAGTTCACATCAACGCGTTTCGATGGCCTCTCGCCACCTTGTTCACGATAGTGAAAAACCATTTGTTTCTCTTTTTTAACAGACATGTGACATACACAACATAAATGAGGGACTACCAAAATCTTATCATCAATCTGGTGAAAAGGTAGGTAAAAAGCTGCCACCATTTTGGAATGTCTTTTCGTTTCCATGCCTTTTTACACATTTGCTACATTAGCATTATGAACAGCTGTTCCAACACAATGTTTTCATTGGCATATATCGCTTTGAATTTTTTATAAATGCAATTACTTAATAATCACATATAAATTTGTATATACAAAAAACAAACCTTGACATATTTAATCTTTCCGCCTATTCATAAGATAAATAGCAAGTGCTATTAATTATCTCATAAGGTGCTTGTGCTTTTTTAGATGTAAACATTTACACTTAATTTCAATAAAGTGCTAGTGCTCATCTCCGTTTACAAAGTGCTAGTGCTTATTAAATGTAAACATATACTCCTTCTTCAAAAGTGCTAGTGCTTCAAATAAATCAGTGTAAACAATTACTACATTGATGTTAATTTAATCATACAGTACTGTTTAACATTAGAAATAGATTAAAAGGTTTTTTGACGTATATACAATTCCTACCTGATTACCATAAAATGTATGTAGCTCCCTCTTAAAACAAATAGTTCAATGAATATCCAGCATTTTTTACTTCAATGTTAGTTCAAGTGGGATTTTCTCTTTTTAAATCTTTTCCCCGAACTTTTTTTCTTTCAAGTTACTTTGACTTTTCAAATTTTTCTTTAGCAACTGACACATTCCTCAATATAGACAAGTGTGTAGATCTTCATCCACATTCAAGCCCTGTGGTTCCCTACAATCGAACTCCAAAATATAATAGGTTTCTAATTTACGGAGTTCTTTTTCTCGATCCCCTCCTCGTTTTTTCTTGGGAATCTCTGCAATACAACTGTATTGTAGACCTATTGGATCACTCTGATGGAATGTTTCAAAGTGTCTTGCGATTGGATACGTCCTATCTTTGTTTACAATCGCTCTTCTATGTTGCAATACTCGTTGGAATACTGGTAAAGTGGTGCTCCCTATGTACATCTTTTGGCAGGGGCATTGTAAGGCATAAACCACAAAACTGGATCTACACGTTAAAAAGCCTCTAATATTAATAGTTTTATTAAAAGATGTTTTAAAATGCGTCCGATTCACTCCATGCTGGCACGCCTTACATTTAAAACACTTCCTAAAACCCATTTTGCGTGTCAACCATGTGGGTGGTCCCAATTTTTTACTTTCGATGAATTCACTACTCACAATACGATCCTTTAATGATTTGGATTTACGAAAACTAATATCAGGACGTTTTTTCATTTTTGGACCTAGTATTGAGTCATTTTTCACCAAATGCCAGAGTTTATTTAAAATAATTCTGACTTCTTTGTGATTCTTATTAAATGTGGTAATAAACCTACAATCACCTTGTCCTTGTGTGGAATTCCTCTTCTTCTGTTCTGATTTTGAGGGTTCAAATAAAACTTTTTTTCTATCTAGTTTCCTTGCTTTTAAGGCTGCCCCCTCTATCATGTCCTGTGGGTAGCCTCTTTGTAGGAATCTTTGGCTCATTTCCTTTTCAACTTTTAGGTATTCTTCAAGGTTACTACATGTTCTCCTAGCTCTATAAAATTCACCAAAGGGAATACTTCTGATTAAGGGGGCAGGATGAGCACTCCCAGCATGTAAAATCTTATTCCCTGAAGTGGGCTTCCTAAAAACAGTAGTTTCTAGTTTGCCATTAGCAGCCTTTAGTCTTACATCCACAAAGTCTATACAGGATTTACTGTATTGTCCAGTGAATCTCAAGTTAAGTGTATTACAGTTTATCTCATTAATAAACAATTCGATTGATGCTTCCGTGCCCTCCCACAGCACGAAAATATCATCGATAAATCGCACCCACAAAAGTATATTGTCATTCCAGTGTTCCAAAGGTGGGCCCCTGAGCACCTGCTCCTCCCACCAGCCAAGATGTAAGCTGGCATAGCTGGGGGCGAAGCAGGTGCCCATCGCCGTCCCTTGTACCTGTTGGAACATTTCTTCTCCAAACAAGAACATGTTTTTGGTTAAACACCATTGCATCATTTCTAAAATCATTTCATTTTGTTTTAAAAACCTCAAAGATCTTCTGATTAGATAAAATTCAGTTGCTTTTAAACCATCAGTATGCCGTATACTCATATAAAGAGTAGTAATATCAAGCGTTAGTAACAACATACTGTTCTCATCCCATCTTATATCAAAAATACACTTTAAAAAATCAGTGGAATCCTTAATAATAGGAGGTCAAGGTTTTGACTATAGGGTTAAAAAAATAATCTATATACTTTGAAGTATTTTCAAAAAGACTCCCACAAGAAGAAATAATAGGTCTTCCCGGTGGCGACGCAACGTTCTTGTGGACTTTGGGAAGCATATAAAAAACTGGGAGAATTGGATTATTTTGTTTTATAAATTTGTACTCATCTCAGTTTAATAATTCCTCTTCCTTCCATACATCTAATCTGGCATGGAATTTTTCTTTCACCAAAATAAACTCTCGCATATCAATACATACACATATATATTATCTACTGGCGGTCGCCAGTAGATAGTTATAGTTAGAACCGTGTTTCCATAGGAAATCCGCAACATTCTATTTGGAATAACTTTGGCGCCGGTTGACGAATCCTCGCGAAATTTTCAAAATAGGTGGGGCGTTCCGCTCCTACCCTGAAAGTCTCGGGGGGGATTTGTCAAGCGGGGGCTGAGAAAAAAGGGGGGTCCCAAAACGCGTTTTCCCCATGCAATTTTCCATAGGGACCTTTAGTCCAAGGTACAGCCCGAACGGCTGAACAGAATTACTTGAAATTTGGCAGAGAGGTAGTCAGCTCAGGGATGTGCCTTTTGCATATATGGATTACAACAAACAAATGATGGACGGAATGCTGACAATGCATACATTCTCCCCCAGTCAAGAGATCTGGGTTAAATCCATCGTTCTTTTGCCCACTACACCACCCCAGTTTAGACATGGACATATGCAAATCAGTCTTGACCCTGTGCCTCATGGGAACAGTCCAGCCCGAACTGCCAAGCCATGTCTTCCCTGGACCGGAATCAAGCATCCTAGGACCGGTTTCTGGCTATCAGCCGTCATCAGCCAGGATAGCTTGACTCCAGTGGCGTAGTGAGCACGGGTCCCACGTCTGGGAATACCCATCCCACTTAGGGCGAAAAGCGTTACAACAAACAAATGATGGACGGAATGCTGACAATGCATACATTCTCCCCCAGTCAAGAGATCTGGGTTAAATCCATCGTTCTTTTGCCCACTACACCACCCCAGTTTAGACATGGCCATATGCAAATCAGTCTTGACCCTGTGCCTCATGGGAACAGTCCAGCCCGAACTGCCAAGCCATGTCTTCCCTGGACCGGAATCAAGCATCCTAGGACCGGTTTCTGGCTATCAGCCGTCATCAGCCAGGATAGCTTGACTCCAGTGGCGTAGTGAGCACGGGTCCCACGTCTGGGAATACCCATCCCACTTAGGGCGAAAAGATTTCGCCCTAAGTGGGATGGGTATTCCCAGACGTGGGACCCGTGCTCACTACGCCACTGGAGTCAAGCTGGAGTTAAGCTATCCTGGCTGATGACGGCTGATAGCCAGAAACCGGTCCTAGGATGCTTGATTCCGGTCCAGGGAAGACATGGCTTGGCAGTTCGGGCTGGACTGTTCCCATGAGGCACAGGGTCAGACTGATTTGCATATGGCCATGTCTAAACTGGGGTGGCGTAGTGGGCAAAAGAACGATGGATTTAACCCAGATCTCTTGACTGGGGGAGAATGTCTGCATTGTCAGCATTCCGTCCATCATTTGTTTGTTGTTTTGCATATATGGAGTCAATCTGTTCAGTAGTTCCTGAGAAAATCAAAAGTAAAATCATATATATATGTGGGCGGAGCCTAACCACACATCTCATCCTGAGATCTGATTGGCTGTCAGCACTTCATCCAAGAAGTGTTGGCAGCCATCTTGGGACCAATATACATGATAGCACCTCATTAAAAAGCATTGCAGTTAATAGAAGGTTTTTAGACTTTAGTTACATTATAAATCATTTGTTGATGGTACCATACTCATTTTAGGAATTGTGGTATGTTCTAAGGTGATTTCACCGTGTGAAAAAGCCTTCTGCTGGGATATCATGATTGAGAGAAAAATATTTTCTCATGCTTTTCCCACAGAGGTTTGGAAGGTGATCTATAAGCTAAACTGAGAGCTTATTTTCTGTAAATTCACATTATCTTTCTCAGTCATGTGAGAATGAAGTCTGACATTCTCAGTAAAACATGTACATCCAACAAGGGCAGAGACTGTCAGTTGATTCCTTTGTGTTCTACTGCAGCTTCCCAGAGTGTTCCAAACAACAACTAGAGCGCTAACAGTCCTACTTATGATAAACGTATGGCACACCTGAAGCCATCTTGCTTGGATTAAGGTGGTAACTCTTAAAACATTTAATTTAAAAAGGAACAAAATGAGGGGGTTCATTTTTCCATAAAAAGTATGATTAGTGCTGCAGAAAGTAAAATTAGGGCACATTTTGAGTGACTTCTCAAATCCTCTTCTATTTCATTAAAAAATTATGACATGCAGACTGAAACATGCACTTTCAATACCAGCAGCAGTTTTCCCTGGTGAGCAGTAGCTTTACTACAGTGATCTAATGAGCAAAAAGAGTGCTAACATTCTGAATTTATGGCAAATGTGTGACACATCTGAATGCCTTCTTGATGGAATCAAAGTAAAAAACTGAAAGTATTTCCTACTGAGGAGACTGCAGTAAATGAGGAAATTAGGAAACTTCATAACAAATAAGTCTCCCAAGATGGCCACCAGAGACAAAAGAGCCCAAATGTAGCCCAAAATCACCCAGATGTAGCCCAAATATAGCCCAATGACAGAAGTGTGCAAAACACTTAATATTTTGTGTTTTTGCAATGTTATATAGTGCAGACTTGTCAGGTATTGGAGTGCTTTACATGAGCATTGGTTACATCACACAAGAACAAATTCATTTTGGTTGTAGACATGGGGAGACTAAGTGATTTGACCAGAATCACAGAATGTCGAGCTGAAGCAGAAACTGCAACCCGGTTCCCCAGTTGCAAAGTTTGCAGTTCTGGAAGTAACACCACATCCTCTCCCCTAAGTGCAACATTTAATCAAGTGGTCAACTGGATAAAAAAACAAAGATAACAAATAATTTAAAAGTGCTTTGTCGCTATTTGAAAACTCAGAAAATATGTCCTTATTTTAGTCTTTTAGAGCACTAACCATAATTTTGATGCCAATAAGACCCTCTCATATATGTAATTTCTAAAGGAAATGCTCTAGGTATTACAGTTTTGATCACATCAAGATGACGTCAGGCGTTCCACACTTTTGTAATAAATATAGAATGTTAGCAATATAGAATGTTAGCAATCTAGTTGTTCATTAGGATACTGTTGAGAGGCAGAGGCCAGGGGCACGGACTCTGAAAATTGAAGGCAGGTAGGAGGGTGCAAAGTCAACAATTTAACCACACTGAGCAGGCAGGAAGGGCCGTGGCAGCACAACAGACTATGGAGGGCAGTGGAAAGGGGGGCAGGGGCAACAAACCAACAATACAGGACTTGCAAGAGAGGCTGTGGCAATGTAATAGACCATTGTGGGCAGAAGGAAGAGGCAATGGTAGTACAACCATACATGCCAACAGACCCGATTCAGCCAGGAAACGTCCAATGTTTTTAAGCTCAAATAGGCTTTATTTGATCTGTCTCCTGTCTACAATCTCCTCTTTTTCAATGTAACTCAAAGGGGAAAATCAATACCTCAGTTTTTTTTCAAAATCTCCCTCTTACCAAGTTCAAAATGCTCGCAAGTATGGTACATTGGATCATGGAAGGAAATGGGGTAGGGACATGGACTTGGATAACAGAGGACAGGAGGGACATGGAGAGGTGCACCAAACTGACCCTGCAGGGCAAGCATCAGGGTTTGCAGCAGCACAATACACCACACAGGGCATGCGGGACGGGAGTGCAGCACAACAATCCATAGAAAGCAAGAGGGAGGGGACAGGACCATGCACATGGACAACAGAGAACAGAGGGGCAAGAGGCAAAGGTAGCTAGCTGACCATAATGGACAGACAGGAGAGAAAGCTGCAGCAGAACAGACCATAAAGGGCAGGAGGGACGGATCAGGGGCATTACAATGGAACAGACAAGCCAGGAGGGAGGGAGTAGGGGTCTGTACATGTAAACAGAGGGCTGGGGGCAGGGCAGGAGCAGCAAGATAGCCATGGAGGTCAGGCAGGATGGGCACTAGAAGCAAGACACACCATGAAGAGCAACAGTGAGACTGTGATGGCATACACACAGACCATGGAGGGAAGGTGGGAGGGGGTCAGGGGCAGCTAACTGAGCACACAGGGAAGGTGGGAGGGGCCATGGCAGCACAGAAGACCATGCATGGCAAGTGGGAGGGTTAGTGTTAGCACAATGGCTATGATTAGCAAGAAAGAGGGTGCAGGGGCATGCAAAAAGGACGATGGAGGATAGAAGGGAAGGTCAGGACCTGTGCACAGACAAGAAAGTTCAGGGGAAGGGGCCTCACAACAGACCGCACGGGGCAGGCAGGAGGAGCAGTTGCAGCACAACAGACCAGGGAGGGCAGAAGGGTGTGGCAGTACAATGGACCATGTAGGACAGGAGGAAGAGGATAGGGGCATGGCATGTGGACAGGCAGGGTGGAGGTGGCAGGGACAGGTTACAGTCATCTGACAATGCTGGGCAGGTGGGAGGGGAGTGGCAGCTCAACAGAACACTCAGAGTAGATAGGAGTGGCAGGTCCATGGAACATGGTGGGCAAAAAGGATGGAGCAGGGGCATGCACAAAGACATCGGAGGGCAGGGGGAAGGAGAATAGGGGCAGCAAGCTAAGCACAGAGTTTAAGCAGGAGGTCAATGATGGGGCATAGAATTGGGCAATGGAGGGCAGGAGGAGTGGACTGGTACATCGTACTATATTGAGGGCAGTGGCAGCACATCAGACCATGCATGGCAGGAGGGATGAGGCTAGTCCATGGATTCACACAACAGAGGATAGGGAGGAGGGGGATGGGGCAGCCAGCTAACTGTTCAGAGAAGGCGGGTATTAGGAACTTTATTGTTTTTAAAACGTGTGTCTGTGCGAACTAAAATATGAACAAGTATGCAGCATAATCTCACTTTTATTCATGAAGAAGAGGACGTTTGTGACTGTGACTCCGGGCTCACTTGGCAGAAACACCCCCTGACCCTCCACCCCCTATCCCAAAATGTAATGCCCGTGAAAAGGGTAGATGAACACAGTGTTATATAGAACATAGTCCTGAGAGCACGATTGAAAATGAAAACTAGATATAGTGTATGGTATAAACTATGCACCAAAAAGTGTGATATAAGATGAACCGGGCGTGAAATATAATATGCAATACATTGTGCGCAATGACAGATTCATTGGAGAGCGTGAGATAGCACAGGCACTAGCGCTTGCTATGCAATATGCGCCTTGGAGTGTAATATGCACAGGGCAGTGTTGTGTAACCTAACTAGTCTCTAAAATTGTAATATAAAATATGTGCTGGGGAGTGTAACGTTGCATATGCACTGTGACAAAGATATGGATCCCAGATTATAATATGTATGGCATAGCGCTGTGCGTTATAACATACACATCGAGGAAGGCACGTTAGATGCGGCAATATAACCGGTGCGAAGACAAGTGTGGCATGACATATTCACGGGGTGATGTTACAGTGCACATGGGCTAGAAAGTGTCATAGCATATGCACTAGCTAGTGGAATACAACACAGAGGTGTGTGGCACTCAGCAGGCAATGGTGGGTGTAACACAGCATTGGGCTCTGCCAGGAGCGCGCTGTGACTCTCAAGTGATGTTTGTCCCCTTTCCAGAGAGTAAAATAAAAAGTATTACACATCCGGCAGTGGATGTGTGTTTTATTAACCGTGAGGGGGGTTTCTTGCATAGTTTTGGTTGAATTTTTGTCGAATCCTCTTTGAATGGCTTGGCGTGCATGTGTATTAAATGTGCCCGTCAATAGCTACCCATGTTTGTATAAATAAACGACAAGGGTGTCTACCGGGATTAGGCACGGTAGGGCATCAGACATGTCAGAGCTTCACTAGTGGTGTAAATACATTCCACGTGGATTCATTGTATGCATAGTCGCCTTTTAATGAATATCATGCAAATCGTCATGGTGATAGGTACGTACGGTTTGTCCAGCATGTCCTAGGTGTGTCTATAAATATATATTTTTTGAAAATAATTAAAAACTGTGGCCGTCCCTGGGGATTGGGGTCAAAAAAATATAATTAGGAGACAGGCCCTGGGGGATGGGGTCATCAGGGCCAATAAATTAGAACAAGAAGGGGAACCACACAGCCCCCCTTCTTAAAAAATTAAAATAAATAAAAGACTGGCATCGTGCCGGAGGCCACGCCCCCTCCTTGCAGCACTCTGCAAACGCGCCCCCTGGCGAGTTGTAAGTTGGGACATTAATTCCTCTTCAATACTGAGGGTCCCTGAGGGCCAACTAGCCCAACAGGCATCTCCAGTATGCGCCAGGGAGCTGCCTGCAGACAGGTGTTCTGAGGCCAAGCCCCTTTTTACACCTCTCTGCAACGCAGCTCCCTGGTGCTTACTGGAGGTACCTAGTGGTCTAGTTTGATCCTAGGGACCCTTAGGATTCAAGGGGACTTAATCTCTCAACTTAGAACAGCCACAGGGCGCGTTTACACAGTGGTGAAGGGAGGGGACAGGGCCTGAGGTGACATGTGCAAACACGCACTATGGCACGTTTTAAATTGGGGATATCATTTCCCTTCAATACTGAGGGCCCCTGGGGGCTAACTAGCCCACCAAGTGCTTCCAGTAAGCGCCACTGAGCTGCATTGCAGAGAGGTGGTCCAGGCCGTGCCACTTTTTACACCTCTCTGCAATGCAGCTCTGTGGCACTTACTGGAGGTACCTAGTGGGCTAGTTGGACCCTAGGGACCCTCAGGATTCAAATGAACTTAATCTCCCAACTAAAAACGGACACAGGGCGTGTTTACACAGTGGTGAAGGGAGGGGACGGGGCCTGAGTTAACGTGTGCAAAAGCGCCCTGTGGCCTGTTTTAAGAGATAGTTTTAATCCCCCTGCCCTATTATATACTAGGGGCTTACAGAGGAGGTCATGCTAATCACAGGGGGACCCCAACGCATAATGTTCCCTAGTGTATGTAGGTGTTTTCACTGTATTCTAAGTGTCTTTTAACATTGCACTGGCTCTAGGACTGGTTAGTCAGACTCAGTTACCACCAGCATCCGTCTGAAAAAGTTGAGGGTACAGGATGATTTTGCAACAAGGCTTCTTTCTGCTCTTCTTTTTGTTCTTTCTGCACGTTATCCTTCTTCCTGCACTTTTCTTCGTCTTTGAGGACTTCTGATGCTTCTTTCTGCACTTCTTTTTTTTCTTTCTGCGCATTTTTTCTTCTTTCTTCACATGTCCTATCTCTGTAGGCATAGTTATAAATTAGCATTTAAAAAACCTTTGAAATTCACAGAAAAAACCATAAGTTTCAGGCACGTTATAGTTAGGAATTAGCATTTAAAAAACCTCAGAAATTCACTGAAAAAACCATAGGTTTCAGGGGTGTTATAGTTAGCTGGACTTTTCACTTGTACAAAACCATTGAAATTCCCCCGTTATAGTTAGTTCAGCTAACTATAACTCGCGCGCCCGCAATGCACTGCTGATGACGTCACATATTACATCACTCATGACATGGTCAGTGACGTCACTCATGACATCACTGATGACATCTCAAATGACATCACTGATGACATCATCCTTGTGATAGAGTGGCAGACCTCCACTCACCCTAATATAACCTTTGATACACACATTCAAAAATAGAGACTAAAATTTTCAAAACAATGGACATACCAATACCAGTTACAACAACCTCTTCAGTAATTCTAAGATCCACATACACATACACTCATTCACCAACAGTCCTATACAGTCACTCATACATGTACTCACTCATCATATGTACTCATACACCTATACATCCTGTTACACAATGTCACTCATCCATAGAGTTACTCACACACATAGTCACTCATGCTAATAAAGAATCAAACATACATTTACTTGCATATACAGTTATACACACACCACCACACTTACTTCTACGGAAACTTACACATACTTAGTCTTTTGAACAATCACTTATAGAAACACATACTTATTCATACAGGAACTCTTTCAATCTCTCACTCTCACATATACTCACTTATATACACCAACAGTCACATATACTAGTTTAAAACATATGAAGTTACTCATAAAGACACTATTGAGACAGTCATTCACTCACCAACACACCCATACACACACTCATCCACCCATACAGTCCTGCACACATGCTGTCATCAACACATACAAACAGTGAGTCACTCATTCATGCACCTATGCACTACGTAATACCCCCCACCGAACCATGCAGACACTCAGACTGATACTCAAAAAAACAACTAATAACCTATATAGACACCCATGTAGCTACTCACCAACCCATGCAGCCACTTATACACAAAGTGAGAGACTGATACAGATATTTACATATTTAAACATTACTCACTAAGCCATGTATTCACTATGATACACTTAGTCAGTTACACAATCAATTTTTCAGAAAAAAATCATCCATTTAGACACTTATATACCCATTTATTCTTCCATCGACCGAGATATACATATATAAAACATATTTAATTTTCAGAAAAACACACATTCACTGGATGATGTCATCAGTGATGTCATTTGAGATGTCATCAGTGATGTCATGAGTGATGTCACTGACCATGTCATGAGTGATGTAATATGTGACGTCATCAGCAGTGCATTGCGGGCGCGCGAGTTATAGTTAGCTGAACTAACTAGAACGGGGGAATTTCAATGGTTTTGTACAAGTGAAAAGTCCAGCTAACTATAACACCCCTGAAACCTATGGTTTTTTCAGTGAATTTCTGAGGTTTTTTAAATGCTAATTCCTAACTATAACGTGCCTGAAACTTATGGTTTTTTCTGTGAATATATATATACACATATATATATATATATATGTATATATATCTACATAAAGTGAAGTCTGGACTTTGTCTGTAGTGGCAGGCTGGGACACATGCTTTTACTTTGTCACATTCATGGTGGCACAATAAGTGCTGCAGGTCATGAGGGACACTAACTTGCAGGCTCTAGGTACCGCAGGTACCAAATACTAGGGGCTTATAAGTAAGATAGTTAACTTATGCCAATTCGGTATAAGTCAATCAAACATACATTTTGACTGTCAAAGTTCCGGCACTGAGGCATGGTCAGCGAACCTCAATGCAGTCAAAAAATCAACAGCATCAATCCAAAGCACTGGGGGTGATTATGCAAAAAGAGACATAACCAATGAAACATATATTTATAATGTGCAACTGCTGCTTCATAAGAAGCGTCCAGGCATTTGCATAAGTCAAATAGGACACAAATTACAGCTCACCAACAGAACTATCTTCAGCTGTGCCTTAAAAAAACTTTTGCTACAGATGGCCCGAAGGAAGGGCGGGAGGTCATTCCAGAAAATGGGACCAAAAAGGAGGAGGACATGCCCCCAGATCTGGGTCTGCAATATTTAGAGATACATAATAAGCTATGATTAGAAGAGAGGAGAGCCCTTGCAGGAAGATGTTTTGTGAGCTTCTGTTGGATGTAGCAGGGGCCCTTCTGGTAGAGTGGACTCAATGTGATCATGAGAGTCTTAAATTTGTTCCTGGATTTGATCAGTAACCAGTACAGTTATTTCATCCATTGTCTGATAGAGTGTCATTTAGGGATATTCAGAATGAGCCTGGCTGCAGCATGTGTCCAAGCTGAAAGCCAAGCCAGCAGATTCTGGGGGACACTCAGATAGAGTACGTTATCATAATCCAACCTAGAGATTATCAGCGCATGTACAATACCTTTACATGTGTCTATGGGAAGATATTTTAGGACCTTCCTTAATGTTTTTAGCAACCCAAGACAAGTAGCAGAAGTGGCCTGAACCTGGGGTTTGAAGGATAGAGCTGTATCCATAAAAAAAAACCAAGTTCCTGACCACTGTAGAAGAAGTGGGTTCATGCAGGCCCTAACACAGATGGCCAAAGTTTCCTCGCATCAAGTGGGCAGGAGGTGCCAAACATCAAAATCCCAGATTTATCAGAGTTAAGTTGTAAACAGCTGTTACGCATCCATTGAGCAACGGATATAAGACATCCCTGAAAATCCCCAACCACAGTTGCATGGAGCTAATGAAAAGTTGTGCATCATCAGCATATGAGATGATGTTCATACACCAACTTTGAGCAATTGAGGCAAAAGGGGTCAGATAAATATTGAAAGGGGTTGGACTTAATGCTGATCCCTGAGGAACAGCACAGTTTAGGGCTATAAACTAAGAGGAAAAGGATGAAAGAAAGTCCTCCTGCTGTCTATCAGCAAAGTAGGAGCAAAGCCATTCCATGGCACAGGCTGAAATTCCCACATACTATAACTTTTGTGCAAGGATCCTGGATGAGACAGTGTCAAATGCAGCAGAGAGATCTAATAAGATGACCACCGCTTTCCACATACCTTTCTGGTTTTTAAGGGCATTCGATGTGAAGGGGGACAAAATGTGCCTGGTCTTCATTGATAAGCAGGTTGCATTTGATACAATCAATAGAAACAACTTGTGGTTTACTCTGCATACAGAAAAGAAAAGAAACGCAATAAGTAATTGAATGAGGCAACGGAAAAGCCCTAGACTTTGCTCCTCATTGAGGGAGCAATGCCCATTTGAGGGGTGGGAACTGGAGGGAATTGATGCAATGTATTAAGGTAAAAAGAGGTGTTTCAGGGTTTGTCCTGGAGCACTGACAGTTTATCCTGTACATACATTCAGGGTATGCTATATATACTGAATAAAGGGAGCCAGAAGTCCCAAAGACAGAAGAGCTAAGAGTACCTATTCTCTCATTAGCTGATGATGCTAAGTTTGACAATGCCTTGCAAGGCTTTTGAGTGAGCTTAAGTAACATGCTACACTATACCATCTGACATTAGGAAGTTTAAAATAAAACAATAGAAGTGGAATGGCGATACAGTCTAACAATCAACAGTCTCTAAGCTACAGGAATGAGGAAAAATAATCCTTCTATTTTATAAAGGGAATTCAATTTATAAGACACTGATCTCAAAGCAACCATAAAGACAAAGTTAACAAGCATTGTCATTTCAATAGGTCTCGCATTAGTGAAACTTTTAGCTACTGGCATTGTAAATGATTACGTTTGTTAAAAAAATCTTCCCCAAAAATATCCCAGCAATAGCATAAGGAATAAAAGAAAATCCACAAAGCAAGGAAATGGTGCAGTACCCAAGGCTGTTACTTGGTGTCCCTGTGGAGAGGTACTGAACCCATTAATGCAATTATAAAGTGAAAGATTCTAACTGGGCATGCCTTTCCATTTGTGGAATGAGTTATTACCACTGGGACCAAAGAAACAGCTAGCAGCACTGACTATAAGACTAAGAATGAGGACTTACCGACGGGACCAGAGAAGCAGTTAGCAGCACTGTCTGGAGGACTTAGAATGGAGGAATTTCCAATCGGACCAAAGAAGCAGCTGTAGCACTGTGTAGAGGACTGACAATGAGAAATTACATCTGGGACCAGAGAAGCAGCTGCAGCACTGCCTAGAGGACTAAAACTGAGGAATTACAAGTGGGAGCAGAGAAGCAGCTGCAGCACAGCGTAGAGGACTTAGAAAGAGGAATTGCCACTGGGAACCGGTCCCAGGATGCTTGTTTCCGGTCCAGGGAAGACATGGCTTGGCCGTTCTGATTTGCATATGGCCATGTCTGAACTGGGGTGGTGGAGTGAGCTAAAGAATGATGATGGATTAAACCCAGATCAGTTGACTGGGGGTGAGTGTTTGATTTGCTCAAACGCTCCGTCCATCATACCCTCTGGTATCGCTTTGTTTGTCCTAAGTTGGCAGGGTATGCCCAGACGTGGGTCCTTTGCTCACTTTGCCACTGGATTCAAGATAGCCTGGCTGATGAGGGTTATGAACCCGAAACCGGTCCCAGGATGCTTGTTTCCGGTCCAGGGAAGGCATGGCCTGGCAGTTCGAGCTGGACTGTTCCCATGAGGCACAGGGTCAGACTGATTTGCATATGGCCATGTCTGAACTGGGGTGGTGGAGTGAGCTAAAGAATGATGATGGATTAAACCCAGATCAGTTGACTGGGGGTGAGTGTTTGATTTTCTCAAACGCTCCGTCCATCATCCCCTTTGGTATCACTAGGAACAGAGAAGCAGCTGCAGCACTGCCTAGAGGACTAAGAACGAGGAATTACCACTGGGAGCCGGGAAGCAGCTGCAGCAATGCCTAGAGGACTAAGAACGAGGAATTACCACTGGAAGCAGGGAAGCAGCTGCAGCACTGCCTAGAGGGCTAAGAATGAGGAATAACCACTGGGAGCAGAGAAGCAACTAGCACCACTGGCTAGAGGATAAGAATGAGGAATTGCCACTGGGACCAGAGAAGCAGCTGCAGCACTGCCTAGAGGTCTAAGAAAGAGGAATTAGCACTTGGAACATAGAAGCAGCTGCAGCACTGCCTAGAGGACTTAGAATTAGGAATCACCACTGGGAACAAAGAAACAGCTGCAGGGCTTAAAATGTAGAAATTACTAACGAGACCAGAGATGCAGCACTGTTTAGAGGACTTAGAATTATGAATTACCAACAGGAATAGAGAAGCAGCATTGTCTAGAGGACTTAGGATGAGGAATTACTAACTGGACCAGAGGAGCAGCTAGCAGCAGTGACTAGAAGATTAAGAATGTGGAATTGCCACTGAGAACAGACGCAGCTGCAGCACTGCCTAGAGGACAAATAAAGAGGATTTAGCACTGGGACTATTATAAATTAAAGCGCTTGTAAGAGAAGTGGGACTACAGTGTATGGTGAAGTGGTTGGCTGGCTGTAAAGTTACCAAACATTAAAAGATGTACCGAAAAAGGTTGCAGTGAAACGCAATGTAAAGCTGTGAAAGCCCTTCGGTAATAAATAGACTGAACCAAAATAAGGTGAGATGAACTGAAATGAGTGGCTGCTGTATTTTTATATAATTGGCATTCTTTAGGAAAGGGTACTAAAAGATCCTGTTATTTACAATAAGGCACAGAACTTCAAGGTGACCTTCTCTTTTCCACGTTCAAAGACAGACTTACAGAGAGTAGGATTTCGAGCCATTTGCCTCCCTCCCCCTTGTAAACACTGTGCTTGTCTGATCTCAAGATGCCCTTTTCTCTGCAGCTCTTGGTGCTGCTGTACCTTTACAATGCGGAACAGTGACTCAGTTACATTGAAAATGGAATGTCACCATTTCACTGGTGTTTCGAAACCAGCAGAATGTTTCCTCCTGGTACCTCCTCCATCCATGGTTGCTGAAACCCAACAACATTTCTTTCAAAATAACTGCCCAAAATACCATGTCAAGCCAGTGGTGCTTTGCAGTGCCTTGTGCAAAGCCGGTAGAAAGCGGGCAACTTGAATCTTTTATTGATTAATCTACCCTGCCCAAAGGTGCAAGGATGCGTTTTGTAGCTAAAGTTAAGGTGGGGGAGGTGTCGGTGAGGACGACACTGGTAAACATTTTACCACACCAAGGTTTTTAGACTGCAGTTCGCAAGGTATTTTTAGGTCTCGCCTGAGACCGCGCATGCTGTCTCTTCGAAACATTTAGTAAGTGGCTTTTAAAAGTGCCACCAGAGGCATTTGGTGGCCTAAAGCTTGAGTGCACGCGAGCGTGCACGCCCGCAGCCGCCATCTGCCTTCCTGTCATGGCTCATTAAGCCTCCTCCACCCCCTTGCTGTCTGCTCTCCCTTCTCCCCCTCCCTTCTCCCCCCTCCCTCCTCGTTAGCTTGTTATTCTTAACATCGGAAGCATCTGATGTGAATTCTTCAAGGAGCAATTCACTTCCAACTAAGCCAATGCCGCCTCAGACAGTAGACATTTTCTGGTGCTTTTTGTGTGTTTCTTTTTGTCGCATTTGGCATATAATCACTGTATATAACGTTACACCATTAAGCACTCTTAGATCTTTTTCACTATGCGGTAACTTGTTGCACAGTGCCCGTTTTTGATTTAATTATTTAATTCTTTAATTTGTTACAATTAGCGTCTAGTTGTATTAACTTTCTCCACCCTGCTTTGCTGTTTTCACACTAGTTGCCCCGTCTACTGTTGGGGTTTCCGTTTGGACTACATACAGTTGGGACGGGTTTGTGGGGTTACATTGCACGTCAGCCTGTTCATGCAAGCCACAGCACTTTACCTATGGGATTCCCTTAACCAGCACTGCGCTGTGATTAAGCCATAAGCCCTATCTTTCATTGAGATCGCACTCGCATCTCACCGTCTTTATGGCGTTTAGCTCCGATGCTCGTCAGGCTTTAATGCGAACATATGCTAGTTCACGTGTCTCCTTCACCTTTTTATTCCCCCACTGTGCCGCCACTCTCATTTCTTTACTTCTTTCACTGTCCTCAGATCCTCTCCCATTTCAGCATCGGATATCTATACACGATTTGGGGCATTGTCCTGATTGTGCATGTCATGCTCTGCTGCAAAATTACAGTTAATCAGTTTGCACTGTCATTATATTTCACGTTCACCGTAAAACACACGCATCTCGTCACTCCTAACGTAATGCAACTCAGTTACCTGCCTATAAAGCTGCTACCTGCACGTAGCCTGGTCTGTGCCCGTGTCTTCTTTGCTGCCTGCAACCACTACGGGACTTGCTGATGACATATATTTCCCCACATTTCATGATTTTCATAGTGACGTGACCAAGATTGCAAGCTTTTGTGAAGCTGCAACAAATTTCATAGACTTTTGCCAAGTATACATTTCTGTGCAATTTGTATGGACTCATTCAAAATATGGAACCATCTTTATAGTCAGTGAAGAGGGAGGCCTCAGCAGAACAGGAATATATGTTTGCTATACATGAACGCACACATGTATAATCAGATCAGACTCTTTATTTCCAAGAAATGCATTCTTACAGAAATATTGCACATTATTCAATTCATTGACATAAGCAATTACAAATATCATAAAAAGCTACAATAAATAACAATTAATTAAATCAATACAGCAAACACAGAACACCAACCTAAAACAAATATAAAATGGTATATAAATTAAAATATCTTAAAATTAATTGAGAGATCTGCAGCCCATTATCCCACACATATCAAAATATTTGAAAACGCAACAGTTTAACCAACACATGCAGAGCTCATTCCATCAGTTAAGGCTACAGGAGAGCATTATACAGGCCTACATAACATAAACCGGCAGAGAGACAATCCATTTAATACAAGCATTGGCATTGCCAATAGGTTTCGCTTTTGGGACCTTATAAGTATTTAGTTATGCAGCACAATATCCTTGGTGCAACAACATCAACTGTTGCATGGCTAAACACTTATAAGGTACAAGGTTTAGCCATGCAACAGCTGATGTTGTTGCACCAAGGATATTGTGCTGCAAAACGAAATACTTATAAAGTCCCAAAAGCGAGATCTATTAGCTATGCCAATGCTTGTTAAATTTTGTACTTGTGCAGGGCACATTAATGAAGAATGTCGGTCATGTCTTGTCATATATGTCTGTGGTGTTGTGATATGTACTCATGTTATTGTGTTCTTGTGGATGGAGTGACGGAGGCCTCTGCACGTTGTCCATCACTGTGTGGCATGCATAGCTGCATGTTTGCCACCCGAGACGTGCCATTGTGCAGACAGCCGAGGAGTGGAGCTGTGCGTCTGTCATGCCTCAAAGATGAGCAGTTACATGTGCGTCAAACTGATCCAAAGGCCATAACTCCCGTAGTCTGAGGTGTAGTTGGCAGTTAGCTAGGCCAACAAATAAACTTACCTGATAAAGGGTGATTTTGAAACATTCATGCATTCAGAGTACATCTGAGTGATGGCACTTTTCGCACCATATGTTTACCAACTGGAGCACTCCTTTTAAAAAAGTGGTGGACGCATGGAACCACTCCTGCAGAAGCAGACTGATGGCCACTGATACGGAGTTTATAGACTTATACCTTCGGAGATTCATAAAGGTTCTTTCAAGGAGAACACACTCTAAAACAATTGCCACTGTAAAATACTTATTTTTGGATCCAATTTATTTATCATGCAATGGAAAACAACAGTAATTAGTTCTCAACGCACAATCGTGTTTCTTTTTTTTATCATGACTCGGGCTTCCTTAAACAAATGAGGTTAATGCCATTTATAATTACAAGTTTAGGGCGGGGTTTAGTTAGGGTGACCAACCGTAAATTTCACGGACCGTCCGTTATTTTAGTATGATGTCACAAGGCGTCCATAATTTGAGGTCCCCAAATTACGGATGCCTTACAGACATCAGAGCAAAATCGAAATGGAAATTTCAGTACGGTTTCCCTGTGAGAGGCCCCATGACTTTAAAAGATTTCACTCGGGGCCTCTCGCACTTATCTTTTAAACGATAGAGGTTGCCTGCAGCAGCCCCTCCTGGACCTCGCGCAGACTGTGGACTGGCCCATTGTCATTCTGAGACTGCAGCTGATTAGCACTTATAGAATGACAATGGGCCCAATTGTAGTGACAGCATGTGCCTAACAATTTGCTGGTGAAGATGGCTGATGACAAGGGTTCTACACCAAAGCTGAAAGATCTGGCTTTCCTGAAAGATAAGTTGGAAGGATTGCAGCGTTGGGTGGATGAGGACGTGCAAGCTGGCTGACCCAGTAATGATCGTTGCTAAGTTCTCCATTTCTGAAGGGCTTCCTCGCGGGGTATGTGGTGGCCTAGCTCCAACGCTCATCTGTCTCAGGGTTTGCTATTGGTGACTGCACCGGGATCTATGCAGCTCAGAACTATGCTTTTCCAAACGTGGAGCAAACTATCCGTGATTACCATAGCTCTTTGAAGAAAGGGCGGCTGGACTAGCAAAGCACCCCAGATATTGCAGCTCTCATGCTGCTAACCTTAGACAATATGCACAGTGAAATATTTGCACACCTTCTTAATGAGAGAATTATATGCTGTTTTATTGTTGACTTGGACAGGTGTTTGACAACTCAGCCGGTCTGCTCACACACTACGTATTAGGAGACTTAGTTTGAGGGTCAATACTGGAACTAAGGAGCCTTTTCATTTCCTTTTCTGACCTGAAGACTCTTAAGATATAGTTGTATTATTTTAATAGTTGATGTATAAAGAAAAAGTTGGCTTTATTTCAGCAGAAATCTCTCATAACGGAAAGTGTACATTATTTCAACTAGTATCCAAAGGTCAAGTTGTTGTTGATGCTTTTTCTTAAATTCTAAAGTAGCTCTGAATTGCAAAGCAGAAGAATGTGGGTCTGCTGCAGCCAGATTTGTACTCTGCTTCTCAATGCTACGAGGTCTCTGCTGCAGTGTTTTTGTTTGGGAACATAACTTCTGTCGCCTAGTTTCTTGAAAGTACGGTTCAGTAAAAGGCTGCAAATAAGAAACCTTCCTGCTCTATACTCAGCAAGTGGTTTGGTGCCTTTACTTTATTGTAGCATTGAAGTTTTGTATCGAATTTCAAGGTCTTCAGTTTGAAATCTTTAAGGTTTAGGACTAACTGTATTAACCCCTTCAGTGCCCGCCCCTTTCCCCGCCAAGTGCCGGCCGTTGCATTAGCGGGCGGGGACTATGACGAGCTGGACTCGTCATGGGCACAGCGCCACCGCGGCCCATGACGAGTCCAGCTCGTCATGGGCACTGAAGGGGTTAAGTTTGGCCCAGAATCATCACAACTATCTGCATGCTTATCAAACAAAGCGTATTGTACCATAGGTCTGAATTTGCTATAAAATGTGTTGTTCCTTTCTTGCTCTGCTTAATAAATTATGTAGCGAACTTGCTAGTGACAGCATGTGGTGTGCCTTCTCCTGCATCGGACTAGGGCAAGGCATTCTGCTTTTGTCTTGGCACCATGCCGGAGAACATAAAATAACTAACAGCGTTTTCACTGTACATTTAAAGGTCAGATTTCAACATACAAATAAAAAAATACAATTTAATTTTTGTTACATTAGCACAAATCTTGATTGCAGAAAGGGCCTAATGTCGCTTTGCCAAGCTGTGCACATACTGAAAAACTGTGGAGTGCACGATTGTCCCAACCTTATATCAACTAATTTTGACTTGTATTTATTTTGGTTGTCTATTTGCATACTTGCATATTATTGTGCCACCTCCTCTGAGATGTCTGTAAAACGTATGTTTTGTCTCAAATTTTTGTCCTGAATTTGGACCTTTTGTCCTGAATTTTGACCCTTTGTCCTGAATTTTTACACTGACCGTCCTGAATTTACACCCATGCCAGTTGGTCACCCTAGGTTTAGTGTTTCACGAACGGAAGCGCTGCCATGGTCCACCCACTAACTAAGTACTACGTGGCTCGTTGTTGGAGGTCCTGGGAGTCACAATGGAAGGGAGAGCTACACACTGAATAAAACCTTTCACCTCGATACAGGTCCTCGAAGAGTAAGGGACCCTCTGCATTGTTGTGATATCAAGATGCCAGACTCAAAGCAAACCATGCAGGCAGCCGCGGTCCGTGCAGGTAACAGCGGTGGGGTGGTGGGGCTGGGTAAGGGGATATTTCGAGGGACGAGGCTGAGGGAAAATTTAATAAATAATTAAGTTTCCCTCTGCATCGTCCCTCAAAATCCGCCCTTACCCAGCCCACCACTGTTACCTGCACGAACCGCGGATGCATGCAGGGGCAAAATAAAACAAGCAGGAGGGGTGGGGCAGTGCACAGAACGGAGGAGACGCCCTCATAATGACTCCGACTACAGCTAATTGTTTCAAAGAAAATACTTTCAAATAAAATATAAACCCAAAAGCAGCATTCAACTTCAATATCTTACATACCTTGTGATGCCGAACCATGAAGGAGCAAAAAAAAAAACAAGTGGGAGAGGAGGGGGAAGAGCAGGGAACAGGCACCCTTGGAAGCCGTTATCTACAACTAACAGGGCTGTCAGTAATCCAACATAGGCTTGCCGCGCTACTTAAATAAATTTAAAAAACAAAGCGATGGGGGAGAGCATGTCCTATAGCAGGCAGGGAAAAAAAATATTTGCAATGCAATAGGTCTCGCAATTAAATGCGAGACCAATGCCGCCTTTGTACCGGCTGCTTCGAAGGAGAATGTAAGCAAAGCACGTCATGCCTACAGTAAGAGAATTTCAATAAATAAAATAGTAATTACAGACTTAAGAACACGTACCGTGTAACAACTGAAGTAAAAGGGCCAGTAAACAAGGGAGGTTACAAAGGAAGAAAAGGCGGTGTCAGGAAGGAACTAACAAGCCTATTTATGAATCAGAAGTCAGTATGTACAAAGGACAATAACACAAGTCAATGACAAATATGGACGGAGAGTGGGCGGGGCTTCAAGTACATACCCTAATACAGCGTGCCTCACAGAGCGAGCAGAGCATGCCCGCTGCTGCTAGGCTCGACCTAAAAAGGTCAACACCTCAGAACGTTTGAAGTAGATACTTGTAAAAACGGTCTTGAGAGGCTGCGGTGCCCAATGAGATTGCACCCAGTACGGTGCGTTAACCATCTGACTATTTGATTATAGACATGTTAAGATCAGGTGCATTTACTCTGCCCTTCAATGAACTGGCAAAGGGATAAAGAGTATGTTATGTCTATTATATTCCCATGATAACTGACAAGGAGTCAATATATTGTACATTTTTTGTCATTTTAATCTTCTTTATAGGGCACTGAACTTAGGAGGGGCACACTGCTTCCACCATTCACGAAGATGCAGATGTATTCTGTAAACAGCTAATATTTAAAATGTGCTTTTAGACTTATGAGGTCATTTATACTATGGCGATCAATTCCGCAGGCCGGTCGATGCATGGAGGACCCCACTGCCCTATCGAAAATGCTTCTCTGGTGTGATGGAGTATTTTTGTCCACGTGGGGCACCATGCAGTGGAGTCCTTCTCTATATGATTAATTTTGTTCTGCAAAAATACCTCCCAAATGGGATTTCTGTTCAGAAAAAAAAAACTATCTGTAAGGAATTTCAAGGACATTTTTATTTATCCCTGTGTGGGTGCACTACGCTTTACATGCCGGTTTTGGCCAGGAAAATTCAGTGGCAGAAGCTCTGGCCTAAATATGGCAGGGCTTCTGGTAATGTGATAAAGCAGCACTTTGATGCTTCAACCACCCGGAATAGGTGTCCGACAGTAGAGCAAGAGAGGTTCTGCCATCAGAATCCTGGCAGCTGCCACACTGCTAAGTGAAGAAGGCAACAGCAAGTTTGGGGGTATGGGAGCACCAGCCATTTGTGGCTTGGTTCTCACTTTACCACACCATATATGAAACTTTCAGAAAAGTTAATAGGGATATTACATATAGCTTGCACATTTGGTGCTGTTATTCTATTGTTGCCCTTAGGTTTAGTGATTAACATGCACTGCTTTGCAAATGAGTGTTAGGTCTTGATAAATGGGTAGATTTTACGTTCTATCAATATAGAGGCTAGAACATTATACAGGATTAAGGATTTAAGATGGACATTTTTATTTTGCTTTACATTTTCTGTGTATTAACATTTAAAATGTACTGCTAATCTAGTGATGAAAATACTAATGAACTTGAATTGAAGCTGAACAAACTCAATGCATGTACAGAAAACAAAATGATAGTTTTGACCCCATTATTTGCTACGCCTTCCTCCCACCACCGCTCCCACTTGCATGCTGAACCCTTTTTTTGTGCTTGGGCTGTTTGCATTTATAGTTATTTTTTCCACAAAGGTGTCCTGGCCAAATTTTTGTCCTTTTCCCCTCTCGTGTTGGAGAATGTAAAGGTAGCCAAGGTTTGTGGATTTCCCTGAAGGTACCTGAGCAAATAGCCAAAGCATTGAAAAATGTTTTTTTAATTGAAAGAAATAGGAAAAAGCGCCGTGCAAGAAAGAGTATTTTTTTTCTAAAAAGACATCAATTAAAGGATTACTGTGCTATGGTCTCCAGCTTCACTGCTTTCCGTAACAAGATGCATTATAAAAACAATTGCAGAAGTGTTGTGCTTTTTTCTAGAAGCCTATTGGTGAATCCATAAAGCTATACACTTGTAAAAGTGTGTAACATGTGTAGATTGCTTATAGTTAACAGACTAACATGTCAACCGCTCAAATCAAATTCATTTTCCTATTCCCCTACACTAATTCACCACTAATCCTTCTTGGGTTCCGGAGTACCATGCTACTCGCCGAAAAGTGTTTCAACAACCTCATACAGGGTAGGAAGCACTATATAAATGCAAACCCTTCCCTTTTCCCTCTTACATCTCTCTACTATCCTTATCAATCCAAATAACAGACTAACATGTCCACTGCTCGAATTAATTTCATATTTCCATAGCCTAATTCACCACTAATCCTTTTTTTAATCTGGAGTAGTGTGCTACTCTTTTTTTCAATTGTTTTTCTATCATTTTTTATTAGAACAGGAAAATATAAAACAATCTTAATAACATCTAAAAAAGCGTAGGTAATAAATAGCTTACAGCAAAACAAGCAATTGACAGGTCTAGTTAACTACAGGTAAAAAATCCAGTCCAAAATAAATACATGATGAATCTTATCTATCAAATATACAACATATTTCTTAATGGTCCCCAGTTATAAGATGGCTAATAACAAATATATACTCCCTAATTATTATTTTTTTTTATCCATTTCATACTCTCTGATCTAAAATAAGAAAATACAGTGGATGACATTCTTATATAAAGTGCATATATGTATATAGCTGCTGATGTATTTCTAACCATTTAATTTTTTTTAATAAAGTATAAAGTGCAATGTGCAAGAGAAAACCGAAAACCAATTTTAACGGATATGTCAATGACATGCATTTTTTTAAATGTATTGTTGTGCTGATAGGGGCCATAAGGACCCAAGTTTTATGATCAGTTTTCAACAGCAGCCTCATTAGAAGAAAAATTACTCCAAATACCCCTAAATCTTACTGTCGCTCCAATATGTTTAGCATAGGCTTCCTCTACTCTACAGGTCCTGGACATTTTATTAAACAATGCTCAATGAAGGGTTGTATATTAGTTCTCCAATTTTGAAGAATAAGTGACCTGGCAACTGCGATAGTAATTAAAGTAAAGTACTGTTGATATTTTGTAAAGCATTTCACTTCTCCAGAAGAACCAAATAGCACTAGCATGGCTGATGACTCAAAATCAAAATCAAAACCCAGCTTTATTCGATTTTGAGAATTAAAATCATAAAAGCAGACATGCAGATAAAAACAACAATTAAAAAGCAAGACATAGGTTAAATGTAAAAAGTGTCATTACACATCACATAGAAATATATACAGAATAATAAAGTTGGGTTCATGTAGACCGTATAAAGTTCCTTAGGCAATGGTATCGCCCTGACTGAATCAACCTATGGCGGGAAAGCCCATCACTGAGCCAGTACAGTAACAATTTTCCAGCTTCTGTAGATACAAGAAGGCTGGACGACATTGCCTCCATTCACCTTGTTTTAGGAAAGGGATCAGCCATCTGCGTCTTTCATTAACATAATATTTACAAAATAAAATTACGTGTAGTGTGGTTTGCGGTGAAATGTTATCACATGGGCAGCGGCAAAGATCCCTCGACCAGTCGTTGGTGTTTGGGTGAGTAATAAGGCGATGGAAAGACCCAAATCTAAATCTGGAATGCAGGTATCTGTCATAACCTCCTGCCACACATGTTAGGTATGGTTGAATCTCAGTTGTAACAGAGATAATTTGGTGATGAATCACCGTATTTTTGTTCAGTTCCAGGGCTAGCCTAACTTCTTCAAGGTGGGTCATGCAAGTTTTTTGAAAATCCTTTCGATTGGTAGAGGTCATATTATCAGGTGAGGAATAAAAGTCTGGGCGTCCAATATCCTGCATGAACTTTTTGACGTAACTAAGCCAGGGTATTTTATCCACATTAACCAGTCTCATGGCACCAGTTAATACTTCCCTGTTAAGACCCGTGCTAGCTGATGTCCAAATTCTGTGCCATAGCAGAATTGGTTGGATTTTAATTAGGTTAGTGATGTAAACGGTTCCTAATTCACTATGGCAATTGAAAACTGAGGTGCTAACTGGGACTCCCAGGATGTACCTAAAAAAAACATTTTCGATACATTGTGTCGACCTACAATCCCGGAAACCCCATATCGCCGCCCCGTAGATTGCTATGCTTACGCATTTTGCTTGATAGATTTTTAGCAGCATTACGGGCGGACGTTTCCCCAGTTTTCTCGAGAAGTTTTTTAGAGCGGCTATAGACTTCATAAAAAGTAAGCTCCTGGCCTTAACTGCTGCAGTCCATGAACCTGTTCTATTAAAAAGGACGCCCAGGTAGCTGAACAGGTTGGTGGTTTCCACCCGGTTTCCACCCACCTGATAACTTCTAGCTTTGCTTTTCATCCCCCCACAAGTCATGACGAAGCTTTTTTTTGCATTCAGCTTAAGGCCAAGCCTATCCATAAAACACGTGTAAAAGGAAAGGGCCCTCTGTAAACCAACCTGTGTGCGAGACATAAGTACTGCATCATCGGCATAGACGAGGGAGACTATCGGGCATGCGTTAACTATCGGGGGATCCCTAGTGTGTGACACCAGCTCCTGCTCCAGGGCGTTGGTATAGAGTGAGAACAGGAGTGGTGCCAAAACGCAACCTTGCCTAACGCCCCTCTCCACCCTGAATGGCTCCGTGCACTCTCCCTTAAGTCCATAACGAACTTTTGCCCTTGCGCCTGAATACAGCTGTCTCAAAAAAAGTAATAAAACAGGGTCGACTTTTAGTTCGTTGAGGACTTCCCACAACTTGCTATGTATTACACAGTCGAAGGTGGCTGAGAGATCGACAAAAGCCAGGTAAAGTTTCCCTGGCTTTGCCTGTGTATATTTACCAATTAATACACTAAGATTCAGGATCTGCTCATTAGTACCTAGCCCAGCTCTAAAGCCATATTGTACATCGCTTAAAATATCATTTTCTTCTGTCCATGCTTGTAAGTGATCAAGGACAATTCTGCCAGCAATCTTCATTAGGGAGTCCAGCAAGGATATTGGGCGGTAACAGGCAGGGTTCCCTCGCTCGCCCTTTTTAAAAATGGGAACTGTAATCGATTCTGAACAGGTGCCTATAAAACCCTTTTCACAACATGCTTGTAGGACTCTTGTCAAAATGGGACCCCAGATCTCCAGGTTTGACTTATAGAGGTCTATTGGTATCCCATCCGGGCCAGCGGCCTTACCTCCACTACTAGCCTTCACTGGCACAATCACATCTTGGAGTGAAATGTGTAAATGGATTGGGCTAAATTTCAGTTTTCCACTAGCAATATCTTGTTCCTCGTCATTAGACTCCACGTCACCCTGTAATGAGTACACGTTAGTAAAGAAGTCTATCCAAGTTCTCTCATCGATTGCTACTTCGATGGAAGGTACATCCAGGTTATTGTTTAAAAATGGGGCATTCACAGCCGACCAGAATTTCGAGCTGTCTTTGCTCTCAGCTGCCTCGCAAAGGTTTCGCCATACTTTATCTTTCAGCTCAGACACCCTAGATTTTCTTGCAGCATTGTACAATTTTCTGCAAGCCCTAATCTCGCTGCTATCTCTTTTAGAGCTATGCAATGCTCTCTTGAAATTTGAGTAGCATTTGGTGCAATTTTGGTCGAACCATCCCTTCCTGGGTTTACCTATACCTTTGCCTTCCCTGGACAGCGTACTTTTCACAACCTCAGTGATGCTATCAAAGGCTTTTAATACATCGTCATGCGATGGTTTGTCACTTAAGCATGTTAAGATGGGATCTATTGCCTTAGAGACAATTTCGTAATTTAGCTCGGTGGGATCCCGGCTGGCCCATCGGATAGCATAGCCGTTTTTCCTACCCAACTCTATATTCTGCACCCATGCAGATCTATTACGTGAATTCCGAGGTACGGAGTTAGAGGCTGCTATGTTCACGCTAATTGCCAGGTGATCGCTCATTATGTTATGATGGATTTTATAGCCTTTCACGTAGCTGACGTGATGATTTGGAATGAGGATAAAATCAATAGTTGATCCGGCACCTCTACCTATAAAAGTGTGGCCAAAATCCACCTTGGGCGTACATAGGCAATTAGCAAAGCCAAAATCGTTTTTAAACATGAGCTCATTTAAGAGCTCACCTTTTGTTGTATGTTGAAAATGGGCCAGAGGGTCATTATTATTCAGGGTTAGACCACATTTTCCCAGATCCGCGAATGGGCACAAACTGGTATTAAAATCGCCACCCCAAATGGGGATTAAAGTAGTATCACCTCCTAGTTTTAGATTGTTTATGTCATTGTTGAGATTTTCTAATACAGTCCCCAATTTATCCTTCTCTACATTATTATAAAAATTGATTAAAACCAGGACGGTGCACAAATCCATATGTATCAGGACAATTTGGTAAAAAGTATCTGCACGCACCATCTCTAAATTACATGCCCCCAACATATTCGATAAATATACACATAATCACCCTTTCGGTCTTCCAAAAGTTGATCTAATAGCAGGTGTGTGATATGTTTTAAAACCATTTATGTGGACTCTATCAATAACCCAGGTCTCTTGTAAGCATAGGACATCAAAATGACTGACAAAATCCAGCCAGGCCGGGTCGTTCACTTTATGCTTTAGGCCTGCCACGTTCCAAAAACAGACGCTACAAGTTCCTGCCTGGTGGTCTGTTGGGTCCGCCGTGATCCCCAAGGTGATGTTTGTCCTAGATTCAGTACTATCTTCCTCGTTCACTTGTTCTACCACAATTAGGTCCTGCAAAATTGTCAGGCCCCGCTTTATGCTAGGGGGAGGGGAGGGTGCCCTCTGGGGTTGTGAGCTGTTAAGTGATGGTCATTCATTCTCGTCTAGAGCAGATAGGGGGCCGAATCTGTTTGACACTGCTAAATTGTAATGAGAACCCTCCTTATTCCCACGGTACTGGCCTTGATTTTCCACTGGATATTTAGATGGGAGGTGGTAAAAAGAGTCCAGCGGACGTACTTGAATGCTGGTGTTGGAGAGGTTCGAATGGTAGGTTCTTGACAAGATTTCACTAACAAGGGCTGGTGAACCTAGCGATAACACTATACAATCTCCTTTATACAGTTTACAACTAGTTCCAACCCAGTCAACTCTCCTCACCATCTTGAATTCCCTAAAGAGTGCGTTTGTTAGGCCAGTCCTATTACCCAACCAGTTTACAGTTTTATTTCTTAGGGCTTGCCAGGTTTCAGTTGTTGCTGGGTCCAGTATAGGTACATTAGCTAAGATGATTGTGTATGGGGTAGCAGCCGGAGGGAGGTTGAGTGTTTGGACTCTGCGGTCCACCATCTTGTTAATGTTTTCTCCCCCTTTACATTTATCAAGAGATTTATGACCTGTGATACCCATCTCGTTATACCTAGAAGGCTTACCGACTACTGGGGGTCCACTAGTATTAGCCATGGGCCCGTGTTTAAACGGGTCCAGGCGACCGTCCTGCCCCTCGGCTGCTAAAGCGCCCCTATCGGGCTCCAGAGCTGCACCGCTTAGAACCACCCTCTCTGTTTGTCCGCTACCTCCCCGCGGCCTCTGAGTCTCCACGCCTATCCCTGCAGCGTCGTTAGACTGGGCCGCTAGCATTTTTTCCATCCCTTTTTCCAAATTTTCTAGCCTGGTAGAAAAGGTGTTCATTGATTGCATGACGAACTCCTTTAATTCTTTGATGATTTTATATAATTTAGCTGGGTCACATGGGGAGTCACTACATGGTTTTTTCCCCTTTGGGGTGCTCATACTCTGTTGTGCATTATGTTTGGTGTGTTTCGATTTCCCCGGGCACTTTTTTGGCTGGATCTTAGTTTGTCTAATGGTGGGGGTTGGATGGATTACAACCACTTCCTCGTCGGGGGTAAAGTTTGCTAGCTTTGAAATTGGTACGGTGCCTTCTTTATTAGGTAAGGAGAGGGGATCACAGGCAGTTATTCCTACAAGGGCGGCATCGTTATTCTCCAGGATACACCCATTGAGCTGTTGGACGTGATTAGAGGTACCAGGGAGATCCCTCGTTCCCGCCCCTTTGTCCCTTGGTATGTTACTCTCCGTTTTCTTTAATTGGGCTGATAGGGGATCTGCTGGGTCGATGTTTAATGTCTCTTCTACTGAATTGATCTGTCTTTCAATGTCCCCGACAGCCCCTGTTAGATAATTTAATAGAGTCATGTTGACCTTCCTATGTTTGCATGGTACTTTAGGCGAGTGATTCGCTATCTGTTTTCTTTTCCCCATTACAACCTTTTAGGGCGTCTGTGATTTCTCGGGAATAAATGGATTTAACACTCAGATTTAGTACCCTTGGTGCAGAAATACCCCCTAAATACTCTTTTGATCGACTTGATTTACTTAAAAGTCGTTAGTAATTAATTAAGACAGTTTTGGGAAAAACAAATATGACAGATATGCACGCAAACGTCCAAAGAAGGGAATGTCCAAAGGTGCTAGTTGTGCTAAACGCCCAATAGTCCCAACTTGCCCGAAAAATGTCAGCAGTCCAAAGAGGGGGAACAGGAAAGTGGGAAACGCTCCCGCAGTGCGAAGCAACGGAAATGATCACAGTACCTTAATCAACAGTCTGAGGGGAAGGACAGGTATCCGGGAATCCAGGAACATACGAGTTAGAGGGGTAGCCCAGCCCAGCCTCCTCCGGGCGATGACGGGCAAGGACGGGCCCGCCCTTGGCCCGCGCGCGTCCCGCGCCGCGAGGCTTTGCTGGAGCTTTTATGCGCATTGCAGGTTGTTGCCGCCTCCCTCCTGGGAACTATGCCTCCTGGTAGACGGAGTCCCGGAAAAGTGCTGGTGCCTGAAGGTGCTTTGTGCGCGTCCCGCGCCGTGAGGCTTTGCTGGCACTTTTATGCGCGTTGCAGGTTGTTGCCGCCTCCCTCCTGGGAACTATGCCTCCTGGTAGACGGAGTCCCGGAAAAGTGCTGGTGCCTGAAGGTGCTTTGTGCGCGTCCCGCGCCGCGAGGCTTTGCTGGCGCTTTTATGCGCGTTGCAGGTTGTTGCCGCCTCCCTCCTGGGAACTATGCCTCCTGGTAGACGGAGTCCCGGAAAAGTGCTGGTGCCTGAAGGTGCTTTGTGCGCGTCCCGCGCCGCGAGGCTTTGCTGGCGCTTTTATGCGCGTTGCAGGTTGTTGCCGCCTCCCTCCTGGGAACTATGCCTCCTGGTAGACGGAGTCCCGGAAAAGTGCTGGTGCCTGAAGGTGCATTCTGCACGTCCCCAATGACTGATGACTCAATTACCAATGATAGAATCCGAGAAATTTCAGTGAAAACCCCCTTCCAGTATTGCTGTAAATTATTACATTCGTAAAATATATGCAGCCATCCACCGTCCCCCTCTCTATTACATCTGAAACATTGATTCAGGCTTGTTCAAAACGTTTTAGACAATCTCTGGAGTGTATAATATAATAATCATCTGGATAAAAAGTTCATCCTTTTATAATTAGCGCCTCTGAGTGCTTTATTCGCTAATTCGCTAAGCTGTTTCCATTCTTTGGTATTAAACTTACAACCTGTTTCTGAGTACATTTTTAGGAGCTCTTTCATCAAAATTTCATCAGAATTGGCATTTTAATGGAGTAACCGATACCAACACCCAACCCCAACCATTTTATTTGCCATCTGCTTAGTGATTTGACATACTGTCTCCCTCAGCATTGAATAATTAGTTTTAAGAAAATTCACTATTTGTAAAAAACTCATAAAGAGAGCAGTAGTCAACGTAGTAGCCCACTAACGAACTGTTTCCCAGGTAATCAATGTCTCATAATTGTAAAAATCCCCAAGCTGGGAATAACCCAGCCCTTGTCATACCTGATCAAGCGCTCTAGGCAATGTAAGACCTCCTACTGCACAGTCCTGAATAGGGGTATATGCATGGAATGTAGGGATATCTAATGACTTAAAAAATAACTGAGTTCTCTTAGCCAGTGTGAGTATCACCTTATATTTTGTTTTCTTAGGGAGTTTCGCTAGTCGTAAAAACACAGGGAGTTCTATATTACTTTCCTTCAACATATGAAGCAGTAAGAAATTATCAAAAACTGAATTTTTCTCACCCAATTGGGTGAGTAAATTAACTAAAGCAGCCTGATAATAAGTTGAAAAATGTGGGTGTGCCAATTCTCCTGAAGCATCCATTTGTAATGTAGTTATCTTAACTCTAGGACGTTTATTATTCCACACAAACTTCCTAATTATTTGACCAGCTCCTTAAAATAATGATTCGGAATTTTCAAGGGAAGATTAATAAAAAGGAACAGAAACAGTGGAAGCACTGACATTTTAACCATGGAGAGCCTCCATATTAAGGACAATTGGAGCAAAGACCATTTATCTAATAGTTTTTTTACTTTTGTAAGCATATTAGTATAATAAAAAAATTAGTTGCCCAAAATTATTTGTGACGTGTATCCCCAAATATCTAACTGGATGCGGTGGTTTTAGCTGGATAGAAGCTGGACTATCCGAATGGGTCACATTGAATGTTAAAATTTCGGTTTTCGCTTGATTATCTTTGTAACCACCCACCTGTGTAAACTTTTGGATTTCATCCAAAGCATTCTGTACATTATCTGCCCCTGTTTTTAGATATAAAATAATATCATCTGCATAAAGCTTAATTTTGGCCATCCCCTCAATGGGCGGGAGGATCATTGAGTTTTTCCGGATCTTCGCAGCTAGGGGTTCAATGAACAATGAAAAGAGGAGGGGGGATAACGGGCATCCCTGGCGAGTGCCACGTTTAATCATAACCTTACCGGCTTCTGCCTAGTAATAAACTTTTTTTAACATCAGTAAAAATTGTAAAGGAAACCCAAACTTTTGCAAAATAAAAAATAAAGCACTCCAATCTACCAAATCAAAAGCCTTTACTGCATCCATCATCATAATCACCACATTAGTCTTATTAATAGAAAAATAATTGATGGCCTGTGTTAAAAAATATTTATTGGATGCCATCAAACGTCCTGGGATAAAACTATTTTGATCGTTATGAACCACTTGTTGTGCACAAGGAGCTAACCTTTTTGCCCAAATTTTCATGAGTAATTTATAATCTGTATTTAACAGACCAATGGGACGATAAGAACTGGGATCACAAGGATCTTCATCTTTTTTAAGAAAGACTATTAGCACAGATTCCTTAAAACTATTGGGAATATCAATACTTTCTTTTATTTCATTGAGCACCTTTACTAAAAAAGGAAGTCATTCATCTTGAAATGTCTTGTATACTTCTACAGGGATCCCGTCAGCTCCACTGGACTTGGCATTAGGCATACTTTTTAATGCTAATTGAGCTTCTGAAATCCCAATTTGGGCATTCAATGCCTCTGAAAGCTGCTGCGATAACAAAGGCAGCTCCAAAGTATCAAAGTAACTCATTAAATCTGCCTCATCTATCCCCTGGGTTTCTGCATAGATTTGATTAAAATGTGTAAGGAACACCTGAGCGATAGCTAATTTATCATCTTCTAGCATGCCTGTTGAACGATTTTTGATTTGACTAATGAATTGGGCAGCTTTTTGAGATTTCATAGACCACGCCAGAAATCTACAAATCTGCTGACTTTCCTTGTAGAGCTTTTGTTGGTAGGCCTTAATCCCTGTAATCTCCTCGATTAAAAAGAAACCTTTCAATTTGTCCTTAGCCTTTGCTAACTCTTGCTGCTGTGCTTTTATAATTGGCTCTGACAAGTTTGTTAAGGACACCCCCCTCTAGCCTTCTCTATGGCAGTCTGAAGTACCAAAATCTTATGTTTCCGTAAGTTATTTATTCTTGCCTTATATGATATAGCCTGGCCTCTAAAAGTAGCTTTAAAAGCCCCCAGACCATAAACAGAGGGGCTGTGTTTAAATTAAGCCTGAAAAACTCTTTGATGAATTCTCTGGTTTCTGTTAACCAAGTAACATCTTGTAATAAAGATTTATCAAATTGCCATCTGGACATCTTTTTTAAAGTGCTATTTAATCTTATTGTAAATGAAACTAAAGAATGATCTGAAAAAGAATTGGCCACTAATTCTGCCGGGCCATTGGCAACCAATTTATCGACTAAAAAATAATCCAGTTGTGAAGCTGATCTAAACCTTGGTGAGTAGCAGGTAAATTGCAAGAGTGTAGGATGTCCTAGTATCCAAGGGTCTGTTAATGAGAAATCTTTTGTAAGGCTGTTTATTAATTTTGCGGTTTTCGGCTTTAGTTGGCGCTTCACCTTGTTTGATGTATCAAGTACCAGGTTATGAATGAAATTAAAATCACCCCCCAAAATTAATATGCCTTCCATTCGTACTGCTAATTGATATATTTGACCTAATGCTGCAGTATCGTCCTCATTAGGACCAAAATAATTCACCAGGTTCAGAACAGCTTCCTGGAGCTTAACTTTCACCCGAAGCCATCTGCCTTTCCCATCTCATTGCACCTCCTTAACCTGCCAGTCAAGGGTGTTCGCTAGTAAAATCCCTACCCCTCGGACAGCCAAATTAGCAGAAGAAAAATATGCCTGTGAATACCTCTTGGGAAGTGCTATTTTCGGGATATCAGTCCTAAGATGTGTTTCTTGTAGAAAAACAATCTCCGGAAGTGACCCAATTTAAAAGAGCAACGCTTTTCCGCGGGTTAAGTAATCCATTGACATTACATGTCACTATTTTTTATGTTCTGCATTTATTGGTTTCATTTTGTTTTGACCTGCCATATTCTGTCTTTTTTTCCCTTTTGTTTGGCCTGCTGTATTCTACATTTTTTGATTCCAAATGACCTGACCTGATCTGCACAATTTAGAGTTATTCTTTAAAATAGTTTATAATTTTCTTGTTCATTTTTTTACAATTGCTATACCCACCCCCACAAAAACCCCACCCAGAACACCACTACACCTGACACCTGGAACCTAACCCAGAAATGTGGTCATCCCCTCATACCCTGCAAACCACATCTCTCCCTCCCTTTATGACAATGGGGCGCCTTGTTCCTGCACCCTAGGTGATCTACCCCCATCCAACAGTGAAAGTGCAGCAAACATAAATCAAACATTTAGCAATTCCCACAGATTCATTTTGCAGTAGTAATCTCTCTCAATAGCTCCTGAGCTTCCTCTAAACTTGAGAGCATATGGAATTTTCTCCTAACCAACACCCTTAACTTAGATTGCTGTGCGATGGATGCCTGAGCTCCCTGTGCTTTAAATAGATACAAAAGCTTCACAAACTCCTTGCGTCTGTGCGCTGCCCCTGAAGACATATCTGGAAAGATCTGGCATTTAGTCCCCTCGTTAAATGAAAACTGTCTCTGCTGAATCGCTTTAGTCAAAATATTCTCTTTTATTCTATAGTCTGCAAAGTTGGTCAACATTGTATGAGGGTACTTGGAATTGGGAAAAGGGTGAGCAGGAACCCGATGTGCTATAGTTAATGTCAAATCTTCAGTGAAACCTGGGAGCACATTTTGCTTAATGAATGTTTCCACCCATAGATGAGTGTTAGACCCTTCACTCCCCTCCGGCACGCCAACAATCCGAAGATTAGAACGGCGTGAATGGTTTTCCAATTCTTTGAGCTTGTTTACAAGGATAATCTTATCTGCCGTCACTGAATTGATTTTCTGGATCGTGGAGCTCATCTGATCCTCAAGGTAAGTTATCCTTGACTCCGCTTCTTGGAGTCTTACGGGAACACCTGCAATTGATTCTTCAACTTTTTCCAATCACAGATGGAGTGTGGCTGTCTCATGCTCCTGGGACTTTTTCATATCCTGGATCTCCTCCAATATGAGATTAAGTAAAGTTTTAATTTCAATCTGTTGCGAGTTGGCTCCAGTAGATGGAGATTCAGAATTCTCTTTTGAGCTCTTATTCTCTAAATTGATTGCTTGACCTTGTAATTAAGAGCCTTTCTCCATTGTTGCATGGGATTTTTCCTGAAACTGTGACCAGCTCTCTAGCAGTTGTTTCAAGATGTCATCTACAGCTGATGATCGTTCAGGGGCAAATGCTGATCCGATGAGACCAATGGACTTGCCTGACAGTGTGGCAAGCTTCTCTCCTCTAAATAGGCAGATGCTGAAATTTCCAAAGTTGAGGTTGGAATTTGGGAAAGCGGAGATATATGTAGCATCTGAAGAGAATTAATTGCTACGTCTTCTTCTGGTGTCACTGGCAGAGCTGTACTTAGATGTGGCAATATTTGAGCAGCTATATGTTGCGTGCTTATTTTCTTAAATAGCAGAAAATTGTTACAATTCTTCAGCTCCACCTTTTTTTATCCCTGACGTGGATTCACTGATCTGTCCCTTCTCACCATCATTAAATCCATCCATCACAGGAGTGGGGTCTTCCCGCCTTTGCTGTAACTCAGATTTTGGTACAGACAGATCTTCAACCGAACTCTCGGAGCGGAGTTTAGTCCTGAAAGATTTACTGTGCTCGGGGCTTTAGCCAAAGTTAATGTCCCCTTAGCTTGCAATAGACGTTTCTTGGCTTTCAGTCCAGATGCTGCATCAACTTTGGCTACAGCATTTGCTTGTTTCAGATGTCTTCCCATCTTTTTTTTTTCCCCTTATGTTCACAAGCCGTCACCATTACGGAGTTCACTGCAGTCTTTCCCTGTGGTGGGTGGAGCAATGATCACCTGAGCTACGGAAAGGCGGGAGTCTCCGTAGCCATCCCCCGACTCCGAGTAGTGTGCTACTCGTCAGAAAGTGCTTCAACATCTCATCTGGAGTAGCCAGCGCTATATAAATGCAAACATTTGCCTCTTCTATTCCTCCATTATTCTTCTCAAACCAAATACCAGACTAACATAGCCACCGTTCAAAATAATTTTATATTTCACAATACTAATTTACCATTAATCCTTTTGGGTTCCGGAGTAGCGTGCTACTCGTCGAAAAAGAGCTTTAACGCCTCCTCAGAGGTAGTAAGCACTATATAAATGCAATTAAAATAGAATACATCACAATATTTCTGTGATGGGAAAATCCTGAATCTGCTGGTACCCACAAATTTACTACTACACAGCTTTCTCACACTTCTACTGAAAAGGTAAACTTACTTGTGTGATTGGGCCTATTTCCCAGGACTATCATACACAAAAACTGTGACTGTATGAAATAATTGTGGTCTTTGCATGGTCACAGGATTAGTCTGTTCTTGTTTCAGGTTATGAGCCCAAACTGATTAAAAAAGACAAATAATTTCTGATATGGAGGAGGTTTTCCCCACAAATTCTGAAATCATTTCTTAAAAAGAAAAATATTTCTGTAGCAATGACCAGAAGGATTTTCTTTACTAGTGTGGTTGTGAACTGTTCACTTCAACAGCCCTATGGAGGTAGCATGCTTGATGTGAATGGTTCGTTAAGTGCACCAATGAGGTTAAAACCATTGAGTTGGTTATTTTGAAGTTTTTATTTTGCATGAATTTGGTCCAAGGGTATTATAGTGACTTATATAAGCACCAGATTGGATCATACAAAGTCTTTTTTTATTTTCAGGCATGCTGAGATTAGGCGATTTGTTTAGAATGACAGAAGGTTGAACCAACACAGAGACTCAAACTTTGTTTCCCCAGTTCCAAAGCTGTCAGCTTTGGCCGTTAGGCCAAATCTCTTCCTTATGTACATAAGTTGAATTGTGATGTATTGTTGTGTCATGTATTACAAGATTGTGAAGTCTGTTTTAATGGTTTTATCCTAATTGAGCGTAATTAAATTGAATTTCCTAAGGCAGGCTTCGTATCCTTGAAAGATGTGTGGATCAACTCAGGTAACTGGGGCTCAGGAGAGTAGAAAGACAATTGAGGACATCATTCTATTGAAGGCCCTCGATCATCTAGTCGCATGGCCTGATCTGGCAATGTTCAGCATCCAGAACCACCGAAGCAAGGGCTATTGCAACCAGTGTGTAAAAACATTTGCCATTGAGGAACAAAGAATGCAGTGCCATCTTTGTGAGTGACTCAACACAGTCACTCTAGCACCTAGCAGAAGAAGGGCACTAAAAGACATTCACCAGTGACAGAGATGCATTGCTTGAATACATGGCAGCCTTCATGGGCAAAGCTAGCCTGGTCTGCCACGTGGAGGGCCACATCCACCTTTCTGACAAAGGGGAGTGCATAACAAACGAGCACTATAACTACTTAAGACCATCCTGCAGTGTTTGACAACAAAGATTCACCATCACTGACTGTGGAAGATCTAAATTCTCCACCAGATCGATAATGTTCAGGAAGCAAGAGACAGTCATCTGTTCCATCTCCCCTTTTTCCTGCAGATACTGGTAAAATTAGAGGAACAGACTTTGGAGTTGGTGTGGAAATGAGTAGAAGTCAGATCTCCTCAGGCTCAGATTCAAGTCATTTCTCATCGTCATCATCGTCAAGCTCTCCCTATCCCCTTACCTCTTCTTTGAGTCAGGTAGGAGTCGTCTCCATATTCAGGGGGGGACCAGAAGAAAGGGCAAAACACAGATAAACCCAACCACGAGTCCTGTTTCCAATAGCAATCCTTCAGTAGAAAGGCAATGGTTTATTTCATTAAAACACAACGTGTGTGGTTTGAAATTACAGGTGCATCACTCACAGCATTACTAACGGTCCTGTTACAGTCGGGGTGGACACCCAAATCCTCTTTCATTTAAATTTGGCTCTGTGCATCCTTCCAGACAATAAGAGACCACAATCATAAGCTGTAGCGGAAGCCGCAAGTCATAACAAGTTCAAATGCCAACCGAGAACATAGGGACCTCAGGACAGTGTTCCACAGCTAAGGTAACAATGGCCAAATCCAAGGTCCGCTCTACCGCAAGAGCTGGAGGCAAAAATGATGCTAAGGACACACGAAGAGGACATCGTTTTTCACCTGGTTGCACGCAGAGTCTCAAGCTGGGAAGCCAACCCCAGGCTCCAGAACACTGGTCGAGATAGGAGGAAAGGAACAACTTTCACTAGGAAGCCCAGTTTTCACTCCAGGCTCCAGGGACACAGGGAAAGGGAGCAGCTGACAACCAGAACACTGTGAGACTTAGAAGATAGGATTTCCACATAGTCAGGGAGCTAAAATACCATGGAGGTTTGTAGATTAGTGCCTTAGAGGGGGCTATGGAGAAAGAAAAAGAGCTACAGAATGGATTGGCCAGCAAACACATTTTATTTTTAACTTTCAGGACTAAGGTCCCACTGGCCAACAGTGCACACAAAACTACCTCCAAGGTGCCCCAATTCTCCACTAACACTTCATCTTCCAGAGCTTCCATCTGCCAAACACGTTTCATGACACTTTCACCATTCATACACTCAGCTATGCATGCCAAAATGCACTGGGCATCGAATTACACACAAACACGCGCATACTCTCACGCACTTGCATAAAAACAGCCACGCAAAACTCAACAAGACGATATCCCATGGTTAATGCAACAGCAATAGTTCTGAAACACTAAATGCAAAATATGTTCTAAAAGATGTTTGTTTCTTATGACTGTTCACTGCATTTGTGCCCACACAAAGTTTTTGACATTTTGAATTGCGAGTGCAGAGGATGATCATTAAAAACAAAATCGATTAGTAATAGCTTTTTGTCCAACAGTGATCTTAACGTTGTCTAAATTAGGCATCTACTCTGAAATAAACTAGAAAAGCATTTCTACAGTCCATTAAAAATTGAAGTAAACATATTCCATGCGCCATCCTTTGCACGTCTAGATGAATGTATATAGCATCTACTTAGCTATCAGAATTCAGCACATGTTATATAAAACGTTAAATCAACGTCGTGGTATAGATTTTCTTCTTATTTCATAGCCATTAGAAGTGGCACTTCAAGCAGTTTGTTTCTTTTCCTAAAGATACTTTGTGCAAAAACCGGCTAAATGAGGAGAATCTGTTGTTTACAATGAAAACCTTAAGCGTTGCAGAACAATCTCGGCTGGGTCACATTAGGACATTTTTGAATCCTCAGTTGATTACTGTGTTCTGTTATGCTAAGTGTACTCATTAAGCTAATCATTACTAATAATATGGCTTCCCAGCACAGAAATATGTATGTATGACACATTCAGGACAGTAAACCAACGAGACCAGATTTGTAAAAAGCCAGGAAACGAATGTGTTTCTGAAAGCTAGGTGGGCAGACTGTGAATGAATGATCAGGGGCAGGAAACTCTCTAGAACATCAGCCTTTAAATATATGGGGGCAGATTTATGTTTCCTGGCGCATCCCTGCAAATCAGCAGGGATGCGCCAGGAAAGATGCGTCACGCAAGTTTACCCTTGCGCCACCACAGATGCACCGCATTTACAATACAATAACCAAAGGAAATGATGGACGGAGTGTTGAACATTGCAAGCACTCACCCCCAGTCAACTGATCTGGGTTTAATCCATCACCGTTCTTTAGCCCACTCTGCCACCCCAGTTCAGACATGGCCATATGCAAATCAGTCTGACCCTGTGCCTCATGGGAACAGTCCAGCCCGAACTGCCAAGCCATGTCTTCCCTGGACCGGAAACAAGCCTCCTAGGACTGGTCTCTGGCACTTCAGCCGTCCTCAGCCAGGCCTGCCCGAATCCAATGGCAAAGTGAGCAAGGGACTCACGTCTGAGCATACCCTGCCAACTTAGGGCGAACAAAGCAATAACCAAAGGAAATGATGGATGGAGTGTTGAACATTGCAAGCACTCACCCCCAGTCAACTGATCTGGGTTTAATCCATCACCGTTCTTTAGCCCACTCTGCCACCCCAGTTCAGACATGGCCATGTGCAAATCAGTCTGACCCTGTGCCTCATGGGAACAGTCCAGCCCGAACTGCCAAGCCATGTCATCCCTGGACCGGAAACAAGCCTCCTAGGACCGGTCTCTGGCACTTTAGCCGTCCTCAGCCAGGCCTGCCCGAATCCAGTGGCAAAGTGAGGAAGGGACTCACGTCTGAGCATACCCTGCCAACTTAGGGCGAACAAAGCAATAACCAAAGGAAATGATGGACGGAGTGTTGAACATTGCAAGCACTCACCCCCAATCCACTCTACTCCATGCATCACCACTAAAGGCAGGCAAAACAGGCTGCACCATGTTTAGATCAACCCAGAGTCCAGCACTTACAGTAGGAAGCCTTGCAGCCTTAGGCTGCCCTCCCGATGCCTCTTTCTGCACCATCAACACATCAGTGTCCTTCTCTAAAACAGGCACTTTCATCCGCACTGAGAGTAGCTTCATCTGCACTGAGAGTAGCTTCATCATCAGATGATTCCTCCTGGACAGAAAAATCACTGCCAGTATCTTGCACTCTCTCCTCCTCTCCCTCAGACGCACTGTCAGTCTCATAATCATAGTCAGAGGAAGATTCCAAAAGCATACCCACCACCTGCTGATCAGTAATTCTACGGCTAGCCAAAATCCCTACTAACTCCAAAACTATACCACTCACTTGCCAGAAGCATCCAGACTCACCACTACCTACTCTTCACAGTCAACAATATCCCACTGAAATAGAAAAAGAAAGGAAAATTACACATATGACAATGCAAAACACATCACAAAGAATTTCATGCTCAAAACACCAACTAAATATGCTACCATTATGTCACCAATTACAAAAAATACATTCATGCAGAACAACCACTGCCAAAACTGCAAACAAGAATAAAAAGCTTTGCACTAGAATAAAAAGGAGAAATAAAACATTACAATCACATATGCAAATAATGCACCAGTCCACACACAATCCACCTGGCAAGTTAAGGGGAAGTTGGGCCTAAAAGTATAAGGCGGATCTGCCCCCAAGGGGGGCAGAAACAGACAAAATATTCACCCCTGTAAAAGGGGAGCAAGCCTTGCCTAAGAGTGTTATATTTCATATCGGTACCCTAATATAGGTCCAGGGAACATCGTACTCTTTCCCTACATCATCTCCCCTTCATTTCATATGAACAAGCCTTACAAGGACAGAACTCCTAATAAGGACAGAACGCCTTATAGGGAGAGAACCCCTTATACGGATTGACTCCTTGTATGGACTAAACCTTTCACCTATTTCCATGCAGAGGGAGGGTATTTCCCAATCAATAATGCTAAGACGTCATCCTTAGCACATATGAATAATTTATGAGAACACTACCCGGGGGGGGGGGGGGTATACTTCACCTCTCCTATCTACGCACAAGGTTTAATCCCATAAGTCCTTCTCATACTAAACAATGGCTAACACACGCACAAGGACTGTATAAATACAGCACCACTTGCTATCAGTAGTTAGAGGGAACTGAGACTTCAAGGTCGACACACTGACCAGAGACGCTGAGACTCTTGCATGCAGTCTCTCCAGCTGACAGTGGTCTAAACATCCCTTGAGGGGTCTCCAACTCAAGACCAGGATGAGGTCCCACACTCTCATTATTCAGGTAATGGGGTTCGACTAATTCCTAGTGGGATTCTTGGCTCTTAGGATTATTAGCTCTTTCACACCTACTCACATGCTAGGTACACTTAGGTACATTTATACAGGCATCATAGGAGTATGTGCTTTATTTTATAAATGCATTTTGTATTCATGTGAATGTTCATGACTATTGCAAAATGGTAGAACTGTACTATTCCTTTTTATTCACTATACTGCTGATCCTATATCTCTGCTACTGTGTAACAGTTGTAGCAGTGCATATATTTTACACTAGAAGAACAACAGTGCACTAAATTCTTATTGTAAACACGCTTGACTGTTTCTTCTGTGTATCGCTCTGATACAAAATGAGCAAACACGAGTGACTGGGTGAAAAGTAGTATATTGTGTCCACGAGTCTGAAGAATCAGGGTTTGTTGCGTTCTGAGGTTGCCAAAAACTAATCTCTCTGATAAAAGGAGATTCTAGTGGCACTGTGAGCTAGCTAATGCAAACTAGGCTAACATACGCGGTGGGGGTGCACAGAGTCAGTCTACCACCCGACACACAGTGTATTGATCCAAAAGTGCAGGTCCTGCAGAGGTACTATAAGAACTACACTACAAGAGGCCATTCCCCAACACCAACAATTAAAAACCCTGGTGTCTAGTGGCTTCTGTGCCCCTTGGGTACAGATGGGCCTAAACCATATGGCTCAGCTGCCTTTAAAGAGGGCAGAAATGGCCACAATAATCCCCCCATAGAGGGGAGTGACCCTTGCCCAAGGGGCCTCTCCAGAACAATTGTTTTTTAAAAATGGATTCTAGTGGCTTCTGCCCCCCTTGGGGACATCTGGGTCTAAAAACATATGGCTGATCTGCCCCCAAAGAGGGCAGAAATGGCAACAATAATGCCCCCATAAAGGGGAGCGACCCTTGCCCAAGGGGCCACTCCCCAAAATCCAAAATCCCTGGTGGCCTAGTGGGCCACCCAAAACTAAAACAAATCTGCCGATCTGCCCCAAGGGGGGGCAGAAATGGACAAAATAATGCTCCCCAAAGGGGAGCAATCCTTGTCCAAAGGGCCACTCCCCGCAAACATAACCCTGGTGGTCTAGTGGGTACAATATGTTTTTTAAATGGTCTGATCTGCCCCCCAGGGGGGCAGAAACAGCCACAATAATGCTCCAAAAAGGGGAGCGACCCTTACCCAAGGGGCCACTCCCCACAAATATATCACTGGTGGTCTAGTGGGCACAATTAAAACACAAGGGGGAGTGCATAACAAACGAGCACTATAACTACTTAAGACCATCCTGCAGTGTTTGACAACAAAGATTCACCATCACTGACTGTGGAAGATCTAAATTCTCCACCAGATCGATAATGTTCAGGAAGCAAGAGACAGTCATCTGTTCCATCTCCCCTTTTTCCTGCAGATACTGGTAAAATTAGAGGAACAGACTTTGGAGTTGGTGTGGAAATGAGTAGAAGTCAGATCTCCTCAGGCTCAGATTCAAGTCATTTCTCATCGTCATCATCGTCAAGCTCTCCCTATCCCCTTACCTCTTCTTTGAGTCAGGTAGGAGTCGTCTCCATATTCAGGGGGGGACCAGAAGAAAGGGCAAAACACAGATAAACCCAACCACGAGTCCTGTTTCCAATAGCAATCCTTCAGTAGAAAGGCAATGGTTTATTTCATTAAAACACAACGTGTGTGGTTTGAAATTACAGGTGCATCACTCACAGCATTACTAACGGTCCTGTTACAGTCGGGGTGGACACCCAAATCCTCTTTCATTTAAATTTGGCTCTGTGCATCCTTCCAGACAATAAGAGACCACAATCATAAGCTGTAGCGGAAGCCGCAAGTCATAACAAGTTCAAATGCCAACCGAGAACATAGGGACCTCAGGACAGTGTTCCACAGCTAAGGTAACAATGGCCAAATCCAAGGTCCGCTCTACCGCAAGAGCTGGAGGCAAAAATGATGCTAAGGACACACGAAGAGGACATCGTTTTTCACCTGGTTGCACGCAGAGTCTCAAGCTGGGAAGCCAACCCCAGGCTCCAGAACACTGGTCGAGATAGGAGGAAAGGAACAACTTTCACTAGGAAGCCCAGTTTTCACTCCAGGCTCCAGGGACACAGGGAAAGGGAGCAGCTGACAACCAGAACACTGTGAGACTTAGAAGATAGGATTTCCACATAGTCAGGGAGCTAAAATACCATGGAGGTTTGTAGATTAGTGCCTTAGAGGGGGCTATGGAGAAAGAAAAAGAGCTACAGAATGGATTGGCCAGCAAACACATTTTATTTTTAACTTTCAGGACTAAGGTCCCACTGGCCAACAGTGCACACAAAACTACCTCCAAGGTGCCCCAATTCTCCACTAACACTTCATCTTCCAGAGCTTCCATCTGCCAAACACGTTTCATGACACTTTCACCATTCATACACTCAGCTATGCATGCCAAAATGCACTGGGCATCGAATTACACACAAACACGCGCATACTCTCACGCACTTGCATAAAAACAGCCACGCAAAACTCAACAAGACGATATCCCATGGTTAATGCAACAGCAATAGTTCTGAAACACTAAATGCAAAATATGTTCTAAAAGATGTTTGTTTCTTATGACTGTTCACTGCATTTGTGCCCACACAAAGTTTTTGACATTTTGAATTGCGAGTGCAGAGGATGATCATTAAAAACAAAATCGATTAGTAATAGCTTTTTGTCCAACAGTGATCTTAACGTTGTCTAAATTAGGCATCTACTCTGAAATAAACTAGAAAAGCGTTTCTACAGTCCATTAAAAATTGAAGTAAACATATTCCATGCGCCATCCTTTGCACGTCTAGATGAATGTATATAGCATCTACTTAGCTATCAGAATTCAGCACATGTTATATAAAACGTTAAATCAACGTCGTGGTATAGATTTTCTTCTTATTTCATAGCCATTAGAAGTGGCACTTCAAGCAGTTTGTTTCTTTTCCTAAAGATACTTTGTGCAAAAACCGGCTAAATGAGGAGAATCTGTTGTTTACAATGAAAACCTTAAGCGTTGCAGAACAATCTCGGCTGGGTCACATTAGGACATTTTTGAATCCTCAGTTGATTACTGTGTTCTGTTATGCTAAGTGTACTCATTAAGCTAATCATTACTAATAATATGGCTTCCCAGCACAGAAATATGTATGTATGACACATTCAGGACAGTAAACCAACGAGACCAGATTTGTAAAAAGCCAGGAAACGAATGTGTTTCTGAAAGCTAGGTGGGCAGACTGTGAATGAATGATCAGGGGCAGGAAACTCTCTAGAACATCAGCCTTTAAATATATGGGGGCAGATTTATGTTTCCTGGCGCATCCCTGCAAATCAGCAGGGATGCGCCAGGAAAGATGCGTCACGCAAGTTTACCCTTGCGCCACCACAGATGCACCGCATTTACAATACAATAACCAAAGGAAATGATGGACGGAGTGTTGAACATTGCAAGCACTCACCCCCAGTCAACTGATCTGGGTTTAATCCATCACCGTTCTTTAGCCCACTCTGCCACCCCAGTTCAGACATGGCCATATGCAAATCAGTCTGACCCTGTGCCTCATGGGAACAGTCCAGCCCGAACTGCCAAGCCATGTCTTCCCTGGACCGGAAACAAGCCTCCTAGGACTGGTCTCTGGCACTTCAGCCGTCCTCAGCCAGGCCTGCCCGAATCCAATGGCAAAGTGAGCAAGGGACTCACGTCTGAGCATACCCTGCCAACTTAGGGCGAACAAAGCAATAACCAAAGGAAATGATGGATGGAGTGTTGAACATTGCAAGCACTCACCCCCAGTCAACTGATCTGGGTTTAATCCATCACCGTTCTTTAGCCCACTCTGCCACCCCAGTTCAGACATGGCCATGTGCAAATCAGTCTGACCCTGTGCCTCATGGGAACAGTCCAGCCCGAACTGCCAAGCCATGTCATCCCTGGACCGGAAACAAGCCTCCTAGGACCGGTCTCTGGCACTTTAGCCGTCCTCAGCCAGGCCTGCCCGAATCCAGTGGCAAAGTGAGGAAGGGACTCACGTCTGAGCATACCCTGCCAACTTAGGGCGAACAAAGCAATAACCAAAGGAAATGATGGACGGAGTGTTGAACATTGCAAGCACTCACCCCCAATCCACTCTACTCCATGCATCACCACTAAAGGCAGGCAAAACAGGCTGCACCATGTTTAGATCAACCCAGAGTCCAGCACTTACAGTAGGAAGCCTTGCAGCCTTAGGCTGCCCTCCCGATGCCTCTTTCTGCACCATCAACACATCAGTGTCCTTCTCTAAAACAGGCACTTTCATCCGCACTGAGAGTAGCTTCATCTGCACTGAGAGTAGCTTCATCATCAGATGATTCCTCCTGGACAGAAAAATCACTGCCAGTATCTTGCACTCTCTCCTCCTCTCCCTCAGACGCACTGTCAGTCTCATAATCATAGTCAGAGGAAGATTCCAAAAGCATACCCACCACCTGCTGATCAGTAATTCTACGGCTAGCCAAAATCCCTACTAACTCCAAAACTATACCACTCACTTGCCAGAAGCATCCAGACTCACCACTACCTACTCTTCACAGTCAACAATATCCCACTGAAATAGAAAAAGAAAGGAAAATTACACATATGACAATGCAAAACACATCACAAAGAATTTCATGCTCAAAACACCAACTAAATATGCTACCATTATGTCACCAATTACAAAAAATACATTCATGCAGAACAACCACTGCCAAAACTGCAAACAAGAATAAAAAGCTTTGCACTAGAATAAAAAGGAGAAATAAAACATTACAATCACATATGCAAATAATGCACCAGTCCACACACAATCCACCTGGCAAGTTAAGGGGAAGTTGGGCCTAAAAGTATAAGGCGGATCTGCCCCCAAGGGGGGCAGAAACAGACAAAATATTCACCCCTGTAAAAGGGGAGCAAGCCTTGCCTAAGAGTGTTATATTTCATATCGGTACCCTAATATAGGTCCAGGGAACATCGTACTCTTTCCCTACATCATCTCCCCTTCATTTCATATGAACAAGCCTTACAAGGACAGAACTCCTAATAAGGACAGAACGCCTTATAGGGAGAGAACCCCTTATACGGATTGACTCCTTGTATGGACTAAACCTTTCACCTATTTCCATGCAGAGGGAGGGTATTTCCCAATCAATAATGCTAAGACGTCATCCTTAGCACATATGAATAATTTATGAGAACACTACCCGGGGGGGGGGGGGGGGTATACTTCACCTCTCCTATCTACGCACAAGGTTTAATCCCATAAGTCCTTCTCATACTAAACAATGGCTAACACACGCACAAGGACTGTATAAATACAGCACCACTTGCTATCAGTAGTTAGAGGGAACTGAGACTTCAAGGTCGACACACTGACCAGAGACGCTGAGACTCTTGCATGCAGTCTCTCCAGCTGACAGTGGTCTAAACATCCCTTGAGGGGTCTCCAACTCAAGACCAGGATGAGGTCCCACACTCTCATTATTCAGGTAATGGGGTTCGACTAATTCCTAGTGGGATTCTTGGCTCTTAGGATTATTAGCTCTTTCACACCTACTCACATGCTAGGTACACTTAGGTACATTTATACAGGCATCATAGGAGTATGTGCTTTATTTTATAAATGCATTTTGTATTCATGTGAATGTTCATGACTATTGCAAAATGGTAGAACTGTACTATTCCTTTTTATTCACTATACTGCTGATCCTATATCTCTGCTACTGTGTAACAGTTGTAGCAGTGCATATATTTTACACTAGAAGAACAACAGTGCACTAAATTCTTATTGTAAACACGCTTGACTGTTTCTTCTGTGTATCGCTCTGATACAAAATGAGCAAACACGAGTGACTGGGTGAAAAGTAGTATATTGTGTCCACGAGTCTGAAGAATCAGGGTTTGTTGCGTTCTGAGGTTGCCAAAAACTAATCTCTCTGATAAAAGGAGATTCTAGTGGCACTGTGAGCTAGCTAATGCAAACTAGGCTAACATACGCGGTGGGGGTGCACAGAGTCAGTCTACCACCCGACACACAGTGTATTGATCCAAAAGTGCAGGTCCTGCAGAGGTACTATAAGAACTACACTACAAGAGGCCATTCCCCAACACCAACAATTAAAAACCCTGGTGTCTAGTGGCTTCTGTGCCCCTTGGGTACAGATGGGCCTAAACCATATGGCTCAGCTGCCTTTAAAGAGGGCAGAAATGGCCACAATAATCCCCCCATAGAGGGGAGTGACCCTTGCCCAAGGGGCCTCTCCAGAACAATTGTTTTTTAAAAATGGATTCTAGTGGCTTCTGCCCCCCTTGGGGACATCTGGGTCTAAAAACATATGGCTGATCTGCCCCCAAAGAGGGCAGAAATGGCAACAATAATGCCCCCATAAAGGGGAGCGACCCTTGCCCAAGGGGCCACTCCCCAAAATCCAAAATCCCTGGTGGCCTAGTGGGCCACCCAAAACTAAAACAAATCTGCCGATCTGCCCCAAGGGGGGGCAGAAATGGACAAAATAATGCTCCCCAAAGGGGAGCAATCCTTGTCCAAAGGGCCACTCCCCGCAAACATAACCCTGGTGGTCTAGTGGGTACAATATGTTTTTTAAATGGTCTGATCTGCCCCCCAGGGGGGCAGAAACAGCCACAATAATGCTCCAAAAAGGGGAGCGACCCTTACCCAAGGGGCCACTCCCCACAAATATATCACTGGTGGTCTAGTGGGCACAATTAAAACACAAAAATGGCCTGATCCACTCCCCAGGAGAACAGAAACAGCCGAAAACATTGCCCCCCTAAAGGGGAGGGACCCTCGACTAAGGGGCTGCTCCTCGCAAACAGTCGATCACTTTAAAAAAAAGAAATCCATGGGGTCTAGTGGGCATTGCTGTTGCACGTTCGCGCAATCGTGCAGCAGGAATGCTCAAAAGAGGCATTGGACGAAAGGAAAACCCTTTCCTTTCCCCGATGCCTCTTGTTTAAATACCCCCTCCCCAAGGAGAAACTCACCTTTTCCTCCTTGGATGCGCTGGAAGCAAATAACTTCTAGCGTGTCCGGTTTCATGTAATGACATTGATGCGTGGGGCGTGCTGACATCATTAGATGATGTGGAGGGGTGGCAGCATTGAGGGCGACCCATGGAGGAGCACCAGCACTTCCCTCGTGGGTGGATGCTAGGACGGACAGGAGCAGTCCAACGCACACGCCCACCGTGACGTCGACAGCTCTCCGCTGTCCGACGCACAGAAAGGGTTAATCAATCTTACAAGAAAAAATGTCTATCAGGATAAGATCGAAAAGGCAGATAATAACCTAACTGAAATTGAATACCACTGTGTAGTACCACTCTGTATACCCTTAGGCCACACAGTGTAAGCAACAGTCTTTCTTTTTTTTAAACAAAGTTGCAGAAATTAAAATTAGTCTTGCAGCAATTAACTCTTTTGACTTTTGCCCTCCCCCTTCCGTTGACATTAATTGTGATCTTTCCTCCTTTGAACCAATTTCGTTAGAGAAATTGTTAGAAATGGGGGTCTCTAGTTTGTAATGGTTTGCACCTTTGTCCAAGTAGGGACCCTTCTTCCCAGACATGGTAAGGGGGAACACTTCTAAAATAACCCCTGCTCACCCCATTGGTAGCATGGCATGGGCAGACAGGCTTATCTCAGAGGCAGTGTGCAAAGTATTTGGGCATGCATACAGTAACACAGTGAATTCACTACAAATGGACACCACAACAGTTTTGAAAAATATCAAATCTTTATCTAACTAAACAAAACCAAAAACGACAAAAATCCAACATACAGTACTTAAAAATAGGTACTTTGCAAAATAACCTTAAAATTGCCAAAATATCTCAAAAACACAGTTCTTATGAGTCTGTAGCTCCGTCCGGGGCTACGGCGATGCTGAAAATGGCAGAGTCTAACAGTTCCACACGTCCATGTTGGTACAGGCCAGCTAAAGGGTTGATAAACTCGTAGACAGTACCTTTTTCGTTGCGTCTGATCCCGTTAGTATGAGTTGGTTGGGGCAACTGTTGCGGTTGCTATGTGAAATGTAGCGGTGCAGTGTGCGTTACCATCAAGGTGCAGTGCAGGCAGTGGCTCGGTGACAGTCGTCCAACAGCGTTGGTGAGACCGGGGCGGCAAAGCAGAGTGAGGCGGTGCTCAATGCAGTGTTGGCAGGTCACAGTGCAGGTAATGGAGCCATTCAATGTTCCAGCAAACAGCGACAGTGTTGGTGAAGTCCAGGGGGAAAAGTGAAGCAAGGTGATGTGGAGTGCAGTGCCCACAGGATGCGGTGCAAGCAGAGGCTCGGAGATGGTCAACCAAATGGCATTGGTGAGACTAGGGTTGCGGTGCAAGGTGCGGCAGTGCCTGCAGGGCACAAAGCCAGCAACGTACTCAGTGGCGGAGTTGGCTGTTCTTCTCCACTGTGGCAACTGAAACCCACAGTTCCGTAGACGGTGCCTAGTGGGATGGTGAAGGCTTTGCTATTCCTGAGATTTCTTGAACAGGGGGCAAGCTCTAATTCCAAGCCCTTGGAAACACACTTAAAGCAGAACACACACACAGCTCCTCTCCTTGAGAGAAACAGCTACAGCAGGCCAACCCCAGACAACACACAGCAAAGGGGCTGTACTTCTCCTTCAGCTTTCCCAGCTCTTCTCCTTGGCAGAGGGTCCTCTTGACTCAGAAGTTAGTCTAAAATTCAGGGGTCTGGGCCCCAATATTTATATTTCAAGTTCCTTTCTTCTCTGGTGCAGAGAAGCCCTGTGCTCAGTCCAAACCAGTTCTGTCCTTTCTGGTGCAGCTTTCCGGCAGGAGGTGGCGACAGCATTGTGTAAGGTAGACCAGGCCCATTCAGATTAAAGGAAATCTCCTCCCGCTACACAAAATGCAGCCCAGGTCTATGCAGCCCAGCCCTGACTCATCCAGGAAAGGCAGGACACACCGTGACCCCCCCACCCCAGTGGCTGCCTACAGTGAATACACATCCCCAGCCCCTGTCACTCCAAAACCAGACAGTCAATGCACACCCCAGCAGAGAGACAGAGGATGGCTAAGCAAGAAAGTGCCTACTTTCTAAAAGTGGTATTTTGAAACACAGAGTGTAAAAATCATCCTTTCTAAAAGATGCATCTTTAGATTCTGAGTTCAGGCTTACTAAATTTCACCTTCCTATCTTATCCCAATTTGAAGTTATATTTATAATATGTTATAAATAAACTCCCATTCTATCCTATGGGACAGAGAACCTTTCAATGGTGAAAAATGCAATTCCCTGTAGTTCATCATCAGGACATGTTACACACATAAAAACATGCCCTACCTTTCACAGACATTGCACCCTGCCCACAGGGGTACATTGCGCCTACCTTAGGGGTAACTAACATGTAAGAAAAGGGAAGGTTAGGGCCTGGCAAGTAGGTGTACTTGCTAGGTCAACATGGCAGTAACAGACTGCGCACATACACTGCAATGGCAGGTGTGAGAACCTTTTGCAAGGCACTTTTTTGTGTCGGTGGCACAACCAGTGTTGCAAGGCCACTAGCAGCATTTGACTCACAGGCCCTGGGCACACACAGTGCACTGTACTAGGGACTTAGTTGTAAGTCGAACAAGCCAATCATGCAAACACCAACCCACAGTCACAATTTATAGAGGGACCAGCAAAAACTGAAGTCCAGCACACAGCAAAAACAAAGGAGGCAGAGGCAAAAATATAGGGGAAAACCATGACAAGGATGCCAGGTCTAACACGAGTCGAGATACGTCATACTTAATCTAAGATTGGGATCTCCTACTGATCCTTGTCCTCCATATGTCCTAGAAAAGGGAGTGGATGTCATCAACCCAGTGCTAAATTCCCTTCTTAATAGAGCTCTGGCATCCAGGAACACTCCCTCCATCTGGAAGCAGGTTGAGATTGTAACACTCTTGCAAAAGTCCAACGCTGAGCCGAATATTTTAAGTAACTACAGGTCAATCTCCCTATTACCAGCTTTATCTAAAATTGCTGAAAATGTTGTGAGACATCAGCTTTCTAGCTATATAGATCCCAACAGTATCCTTCAAACTAGCAAATCAGGGTTCAGACCCAAATTTAGCACAGAAACAGCCCTTTGGAAGTATCTGAGGAGATCAAATATACCTTATGTTTAAATGTATTTATTGGCATTTGCAATATTTCAACAAAAGTAGCAATACATGGGTATAAGTGCAATGGCCGATCTTGTAAGACCCACGAGTATCATCCTAACAACAAAATCGAGGGGAAGCATGCTGTCGCTGAGAGTGAGATATTCGGACCCAGCAATGAAGTTAAGTAATTTCACAACAAAACCAACAAATGAGAAAAAAAATAAAAAAATAAAAAGAATGCAAAAACTCCCACCAACTTCCCCGCCTGCCCCCCTTCCTTTTTCCTAGGCCTGGTGGTGTAATGGTGGTCGATGTCGACTTGATCTCTAGTCCATGATGTACTCTATGTTGTGGAGTGTGAGGCAGTGTCTATCCAAAGGTCCTGTAAGCGAAGGACGCGTAAGTATTTCGGTTGGGTACGTTCATGAAATTCAGTGGACAGTAGTGAGATGAACGGCGCCCAGGTTTTGGGGAATGAGTCCGTAGAGTTCTTCAGGGTTGTAGTAATGCATTCCATCCCCAGGATGTGCCAGATTCTGTGCAACCACCCTGTGTGAGTTGGAATGGTGGGGGACCCTCAATGTGTAAGTATATTTTGTAGAGCTGCGCCAAGTGCCATTCCCATTTGATGCCCCCTTCTACTTTTAAGTGGATAGGTGATAGGGTTAGGGAGGCCCAGGATAACATAAACCGGTAGCCGTGGGATCTCTGTGTCAAACAAAGTATCAATAGAGTCGAGAATAGATGTCCAATAGTTCTGAAGTGCAGGGCAGTTCCATAACAGGTGTAGAATCGTGCAGGCCTGGTCACAACATCTCCAGCACTGCGGGTTCTTGGCAGGGTTGTACCTATGTACACGAGCAGGGGTGAGATACCAATATGTCGCTATCTTCGTAGTCGTTTCTATGCTGGCTGCGTTATATGCTGTGTCAAATATACCTTAGAGGCAGGGTGCAAAGCAGTCCTGGTTTTGTTAGACGTCTAGGCTGCCTTTGATACTGTTCCACATTCCAGGCTGCTTTCTCGCTTTTGCGATATTGGCATCAGGGGCATGGTGCTAAATTGGCTAAGATATTTCCTTGAGGACAGATACCAAGAGGTCTGTATGCCTCCTTTTTCCTCTAGTAAGAGTATTGTCTCGGTGGGAGTGCCCCAAGTCTTGGCCCTTACTCCTATGATGTTTAACATCTACATAACTCATTTGGCTACTCTGGTCGAGTCCTTTGAAGCCAAGATAGTGTGCTATGCCAACGATACTCAGCTACTCTTCCCATTTTTAGAAAGATCAGACATTGGATAAAGAGGCCATCAAATCCTGCCTAGCTGCGGTCTTTCAGTGGATGGGTTTCAATCAACTCAAATGTAACTCTGATAAGACTGATTTTCTCTGATTTGGTTACAATTGTACTCTGATCTTTCAAGCTCGCTGGGCGGAGAGACTCCTTCACCTAATACTCAAGTTGATCTAGTAAAGAACATGAGTGTTAAGACTGACAAACACCTAACCCTTCAAACTCAAGTTTGAAGGGTTAGGAGGTTGTTGTTGCCATGTGATTTGGTTTGATGCGCACGGCCACAAAAGTGTTACAATTCCTTTTCTTACTCTTTAGGTATACTATTCTCCTCACCCTGGTAGTGTCCAGATTAAATAACAACAATCCTCTTTATGCAGGACTTCCACAATACCTGCTGCAGAAATTGCAGACTTTCCAGATTGCAGCAGTTCATCTGACAGTCAATCTACCTAGATAAGTGTCAATGTTGACCCATTTGAATAACCTACACTGTTTACCAGTCAAAAAAAGGATCATGTTCAATATCATGACACTCAAGCACAGGACTCTCCACCAGTCTGGTACAGATTACCAGCCCTCTAGGATTACATTTTACTCTCCCCTTGGAACCCTGCAGCCATCTTCTGGTCATTTTGCTAAAGTTCCTTGGTAAAAGCAAGCAAAATGGGTGTCAGATCCTTCTCCATCTTGGGTCTGCAAGCGTGGAACAGGTTCCCGGCAGAGTTACGTCAAGTAGTCAAAGAATGTTATTATAAAAAACAGCTGAAGACCTGGCTTTCTACTCTTTAAATGCAACCCTTCTCTCTCTCTCTTACTTTTCCTCTAACTCAGGGACACTCCCATGAGTAGCCGCGTGCTTTATAAATTCTGCTATACATTCACTCATTACGTCATGTCGGTAATATCAAATCTGTTTGACTAGATATCCTATTGCAGGAGCCCAGGACCATAGCGAACAAACATAATGTCAACAAAACACTGAGATCCAGCACTCCACAACGTTATTTTGCAATCATGTAATATATCAGTCCATTCAGCAGGTGTGATTTCACAATTGTTTCTTTATTATATTCTTCTTTTCTTTACAAATGTAAAAGACAAACAGCGTAGCCGACGCGTTTCGTCCAAGCGGACTTCTTCAGGGCTACAAACAAACAGATACAAAATATCTTACAAACATGTCTATCAGATTACATACAATTTAAAACATTTATAATATTAAAATTCTGTATACAATGGATCTCAGTGTTTTGTTGACATATTGCTGGATCTTTTGATCCTAAGGAGGTTTAGGGGTATCTAACCTCATGATCCGTGGCACCTGAAAAATATTGATAATTTTTGACCTAACTAGATGAATTGGTGTATTGAGATACCTACCTTATACCCAGTTTCGTTTGTGTATTGTGAACAAACATAATGTGTCTGTTGTTTGAGGCTCTTGTTTGCCTGCATTTCTTTTAGCACAAAATGCATTCTTATGTCCAAAATAGATACAAGAGCACACTTTGCGCTAAAATATAGAGATAAATGTTAGATTTGTATATCACATAATTTCGTCATATTTTTTCTAAAATTTTTCATAATTATGCAAAAGGAAATCATGCAAATATTGCACACCCCTAGTCTTAGCTATCATTAGGTGGTATATTTGACTTGTATATTAATAGGAAACAGGATGACCTTTGGAGGAGTGGAAGTGACAGACTGTGCATATAGCTGTGCCTCCTGGTTACATTTGTATGCTTCGCCAACTGACCCAGTACATTTTCCCCTAGTGAATTTTATTCAACAGAAGACAAGATTCTGTAGGACTAGGGATTCATGCAGACTATTGATAGTTTTTTTAAAATAATTTTGTTTATTGATTTTCAATATGCATACAGTACAAATCAAAATCAGTAACAGAAACAAACAAAAAAAATTAAAACAAAACAGTGGTGTGTAATTGACCCCTCTTGCAATCTGTTTATTTGGCAGAACATTTTCCCCAAAAACTTAAACAACAAAATAACACACAGTGGGCTCAGCGATGCACCATATGGCTGACACAGACTACCTCTGCCGTCCAATAAACAATCATGTAAGACTATACAGAATTTGACAGTAATATACAATTGCCTACCACAATGTCCCCAGGTAGTGCAACCAGGTTTCCCCTTTCCAGCACACAATGAAGGACTACGACATAGTGCATGTACACAATACGTCACCCAGGATCGACAGTGCCTCCACCTGCCGTGTCAGTTACAGAGTTAGTGGATCGAGCACGAGCCCAGTCAATAAATGGTTCCCATATATCTCTGGGTCTGGAGGTAGGTGGCATTAGTTCCCAAAATATAGCAAGCTGAGTTTGTCCGTATGTAACCCCCCGAACACAGTCTCCGACCGTGGTTTTCCTCATCCTGCCCCAACATAAAGTTATCTGTCGTTTGGCAAATAGCAATAACATTGCATGTAATTTGCGTTTTCTCACATGTGTGTTTCTAACATATCCCAACAGTCCGAGCAATGGTGATGGGGTCAGTGCCAGACCCAAAATGTGATTTATGGATTCAAAAATTTGAGACCAATATTCAGTAACGGCCGGGCAAGCCCGCGCCATATGGAGGAAGGAGGCCTCCGGGGCTCCGCAGCGCCAGCAGCAGTCGTCGTGTCTAATCCCCATTTCAAATAAACTAATCGGCGTTCTATAGTAGCGATGAATAAATTTGAAGTGGATTAGCCGAAGTTCATAGTTAGGCGACAATTCCGTCATCTGGGCACAACAGTATATCCATTGGTCATCAGACAAAGGGGGAACTAACTCAGTATTCCACTTAAGGCAATCATCGGAAACAATCACAGGTGCGTCTTTCTGCATATGAGTATACAGTCTGGTGATAAGCTTGCGTGGCGATGGCGTGACCAGCAAGTTTTCTAGGGCAGTCAGTGGCACGGGCTGGGATGGGAAATCAGCATGTAACTCCCAACAGGCTGCACGTAGTTTAAGATATAAAAACGTCTCTCCGAAAGATAACTTCTGACCTTCTACAGCACTCGGGGGACCTCTGAATTCTCCGCCTGGGTAAAGATTAGCAAAGGTATGAAGCGACATAGTTTGCACCACTTTGGCAGTGATTTCATCCCTGACATTGGGAAGCAAGGGATTCTGCGCTAGGGGGTATAAAATCTGCGCGCCTGCTCTTCTACGTAGTTCATCCCAGGCCCATCTGAGGGTCTCAGTAGTATCTATGCAGTCTGTGGGACGCTTACATTTTTGATACACCGCCACCGTAAGTGGAACAGGCGCAACCGCATCTTTCTCAACAGCCACATGAGGCTGAAATGGCGTCTGGTGGACCCAGTACTGCAAGAACTGCGCCTGTGCACAGAGCGCATATAACTTCATATCTGGGGCACCCAGCCCTCCCTGCCTGGTAGGTGGGGATAAAAGTTCCCAGGACACTCTAGCTTGGCCTCCAGCCCATACCAAGGAGATTAGCAAAGAACGCAGTGTCTTGAAAAAGGATTGAGTAAGTATAAGTGGGAGATTAACGAATAGATACAAAAATTTAGGGAGGACAATCATTTTAGTCAATGCGATTTTCCCAGCCAATGAAAGTGGCAGCTTAGCCCACAGGTTCACCTTGTCCTTTGCCATAATTTAAATTCCACAAATCTTGTAAATTTCTGATTATCCAAACTCCTAAATATTTCACAGCATCATTTTCCCATTTCAACGGGAACTCCGAGGTAACTACCTTAGTATTGTCAGTGAGTGGAAATATCACCGATTTAGACCAGTTAATGTTTACTCCCGAAAGGCCCCCAAATTTGATGAGCTCCCTTAGCACTACATCCAGATTGTACTCAGGACGCAGAATATACAGCGTAATATCATCGGCATACAGCGAAATCAAAAGGCTCCTAGCTCCAAAGCCTATGCCTTTGTCGGTATGGTGTTGCCTGATGCGAGCTGCCAAAGGCTCCATCGCAATGGCAAATAGTAAGGGGGACAGCGGGCATCCCTGCCTAGTGCCTCGAGCTATATGGAACGGGGCGGAGAGCATACCATTCACTCGCACCCTAGCCAACGGCTCAGTGTATAGCAATTGCATCCATTTAATGAACAGGGGGCCAATGCCCATTCGTGCCAAAATTCGGAAAAGGTATGGCCATTTAAGCGAGTAGAAGGCCTTTGTGGCATCCAGGAATACCACTGCTGCCTGAACATCAGGGTGCAGATAATGTAAGACTGAGAAAACCGTCCTAAGGTTGTGGGATGTAGATCTGCCAGGTATAAAACCCAATTGATCCGGTAGCGCTATCATTGGAAGTAAGGGTTGCAGCCTATTCGCTATCAGCTTTGCCAAGATTTTAACGTCAACATTAATAAGTGATAGTGGACTATATGAGTCTAATTCGGTTTCTGGTTTGCCCGGCTTGAGTAAGGTGATAATGATAGCTTCACGCATTGACTGAGGCAGAATGCCCGTTTCATGCGCCTCCCCATACACCGCAAGGAGTTTGGGCACCAGTTCTTCAATATAGGTTTTATAAAATGCGGTCGTCAGACCATCTGAACCGGGGGCCTTATCCAAAGGCAGGCTATTAATAACATCTTTGACATTGTCCACTGTGAATGGCAGGTGCATATATTCTCTGTGTCTATCATTAAACCGCACCACCGCCACAGAACCCAGAAATTCCTGCATACCCTCCAGACAAGCAGTTTGTGTGGCTGTGTAAAGGTTTGTATAAAATAATGAAAACTCATGTAAAAATCTCCGAGGAGCCCCTGACAACGTCACCCTGGGGACTCCTGATCTCTGGGACAAAAGCTGCGGAGCGGGGGGCACGAAGCATATCAGCCAGCGTTCTCCCCGGTCTGTCTCCTTCCCCGTACCTCCGGGCCTCCGCATATTTCCCCAGAAACTTGACCTCCCTCTGTGCTGCCTCTCCATATTCTAGCAGCTTGACCTTCAACTCCGCCAAAAGGGCGGCTTCCCCATCTACCTGTATCCGCGCCTCCATATCCTTAATTTGTGTCTCAATACTAGTCAAAGTTGTTCCAATGGCCTTGAGGACGCCCGCCTGTCTAGAGATACACTGACCCCTAATGACCACTTTAAACGCTTCCCACAGTGAGGCCTCCGTGTCGACGGACCCTGTGTTAAGTGTGAAGTAGTCCATAATGTCAGTGTGTATTTCTTCTTTGAATGCCTCATCTAAAAGCGCCTGTGAGGGCAGCCTCCAAGCGAACGCCTTCCGTGTAGTGTTGGGCAGGGAGAGGGTCAGCAGGCATGGCGAATGGTCCGATAAGGTCCTCGATAGATGCTTAACGTCCAACACCCAGCTGGCCACATCTTTCAACATCAACCAATAGTCCAATCTAGACCAGGCACAATGGTGTTCTGAGAAGCATGTGCCCTCTTTAGTCAATGGATTGCGAAGCCTCCATATGTCCACCATATCCCCTTCGTCCAACAGGGCATTTAATACCCTGCTAGCCTCAGGATGGTGTGTCCTAGCTATGCCCTGCCTGTCTAAGTCATCGTGAATAATGGCATTGAAGTCTCCACCCCCGAGGGACGTGGTACAGCCCGTGACCCTAACTTTAGCCCAGACGTCCTGAAAGGACCCAGGGGAGTCCATGTTGGGGCCATATAGTGCTACCACTGTCAGTAAAGTGCCAACCAAATAGCCCAGAAGTATGACGTAACGTCCATCAGGGTCAGTATAAGTCTCTCTTTCCCTCCAATCTATGCCTCTCCGCACCAGCACAGCTACTCCCCTAGAGAAATTCGAATATACTGACACATATGAAGAGCCCCAACGCCTATGTCTGAGTTTTGTCGAGTGCTGGGATTGGAGATGAGTCTCCTGCAATAAGCATATGTCGACATTGTGGCGTGCGAGATACGCATGAACCAACCTCAACTTCTTACTGTCGTTAAGGCCTCTGATGTTCCATGTTAAACAATTTACCATAGTCTCGTGATCGTCAGCAAAGGTGCATGCGCATCGCCCCCCCGCCCCGTCGGACAAATAGTTCTGTCTTTGCGGCTAGAATCAGTCCTAGCAATCGACAGCCACACACCAACAAACACACCCCAACAAGACCCCCCCTTGCCCCCTCACCCACATCAACCCCCAATCAGGTTGAAGCAATTCCCCCCCCAAAAAAAACTCAAAGCTTTATGTTTCGGGGAAACTTCCCATGGGAACGTATGAGTACCGGCATACTTCCCTACCGTAGCAGGGTGGCCGAGATACTGCAAGAGATCAAACCTGCACTGCATCTATCCAGACAAAGCACATGGTCTTAAGGTGGCATTCACTATAACCATCTCTCATCATGCGATTCCGATCACCTAACCCGCTTTAACTGTCTCACCCCGCCAAGTTAAAAAGGCACAAGGCGTGGGCGCAGCTGATATCTCACATCTAAAGTGTTGTGAACCATTGCCAATCATTAGAACAATAGGAAATTCAATGCACTTGTGTGTATCATAAAGAAATGGAGCCTAGACGTCTGGGATCTTAATATACAGAATGTCAGTTCGCGGAATTATGAAGATTTGTGTATGGGAAAAAAGGAATACACATGTAACATAAGAAATACAAATGTCTATTTCAGTCATTATCACTTCGCTGCCGTTCCCCTGCCGTAGCTGGACCTGGACATTTCTTGTTCAGCTTGCCACCCACATGTTTGGCAAATTTCAAGGCTGATTTGGCGTCAGTGAAAAAATGAGCCGAGCCGTCATAAGAGTCTTTGAGTTTGGCAGGGTAAAGCAGAGAGTACGGTATCTGTGCCTGCAATAGGATCTTCTTTGCCGGTAAGAATTCTCTTCTAGCAGCCTGCACCGCTGGGGTGAAGTCCGGGTAGAAGGCGACTTGGTTGCACTGGTGTGTGATTGTGCCCATCGTACGAGCCTGCCTCAGCACCACATCTCGATCCTGATAATAGGGCCCTCCAGTGAGTGCTGCAAATATCTGCCTAGACTCCTGTACCAAGGCTCAATCAGGGTCTCACCGCCAGTCACGCACAGCAGCCAATCCCCTCCACGGCCCAAATACCTCACCACTGCCACGAGGTTCACCACTTCTAGATTTCAAGTATAATGGCAGGGATTATGTTGGCCCATTGGCGCCCCATCTACATTTCGCCAGCCTCATATGCCTCGGAGTTCCGACATTTCAGCCCACATATCGCCGTGGATCCCAAAATAGCAGCGAGGGACAACTTGGCAAGGTCGCTGTGGTGCAGAATCAGCAAAGTACACCGCGCGTGTTCTGCAAAGCTCCAACGGGCAGCCTCAACACTCACAGCCGCTTCCCACTTATGCCTTCCTCTCCCACCACGCTGTAATCGTGGGGGCACTGATCCAGCAGTCTAAACGATATGTGCACAGCACACCGACAATGGCGCCCCAGGTGCGTTCCAGCATCATCAGTCCCTCATGCTTCTACCCCTCCAACTCAGGCAATGGTCGCGGGCGCATGCCTGCAATTATCTTCTCCACCCCTCTCAGCACCTCACAGCAGGACCGGATGGCACCTCCATTGAATTTGCACCGACTCCACGGCAGACAATGGAGCAGGAGGTCGCGGCCCAGCGTAGCGTGGATCTTGCCTCACCTCGCAACTTGCAACTCCCCCAAGCCACCTCCAAGCGGCGCGGCTCCGCAGCCGAAACGGCCCTCATCTGCCAGCCCTTGCGTAGGTCACAGCGCTCCGCCCAGGGGGAACGACGTTGGCAGCAACACACGGATGATTTAGGCCCACGGTGGGACCGCAGCCCAGAGTAGTCAAGGCGCCGGGCGCCGCTTCCAGGCACAGACACCTTCCACCGCCATGCCGCACTCCGGGGCTCGGAGCGCAGCGATCCGATAACAAACTGGGCCCAAACCTTCACCGATCGTAACCTTAAGGTAGGCGCCTTCAGAAATGCAGAGATTGCATGAGGTTGTTTATGTGCGGATTGACAGACGTTAGGTTCTCAGCCGGCGGAGCTCTCTTACAGAGCTGCCATTCCGCAGCTCGGCAAGCCACGCCCCCACCAGACTATTGATAGTTGATGACGATTAGCCAGTATGGCAGGAGCAGAAGTATTTTTTTTGCTGAATTCCTAGGAGCGTGTCTAGAGCCTAACTCAAGCTAGATATGATTAATTCTGCCTGGGAGTAGGGTCTAAAGACCCATATCAAGTAAACTGCATTTAATGTGCATATATGTGATAGGCAAGGTGATGGTGTGCTTTATGAATGGTTCTCACAGTGGCAGCAAATTGTGTGTCATACAAAATTGGGGTCCCTGGAACAAAATAGAGGCCACTCTACTTTCATGTCATTAAATACCTTATAAGTAGGGCTCCCGGTTTTATGGTATTTATTTTTTGACATTTCCATCTGTATTTATCCATATTTATTGTTTGTTAACTTTATCTGCATTTATCCATATTTATTATGGGTTTTGTGAAAAAAATAAAGCTGAAACTGGTGTATTTCCACATTTATTTAACCAATAAATATGCAGTCATGCTTGAATGCCTGCCAGGTTTCAGTGATATGAACACCTGCATAAGATAAATACATGCACTTATAGGCTTCAACCTGTGGCAGCTGGTGACAGTTTAAAGTGGTGGGACTAAAAGTCCTGGATGAGTGCCCTGTGGTGAGCAAGCAAGTCGACTGCCTTAAGAGGGATATGGGGGTTCTCCCTGGGAAACGTTTTTAAAAAGAGTTGGCAAATGGTCGATTTTTCTAGCAAATTTGAGAAAGCAAGACGGTTATTAAAGCAACAGTCAAAGTGTACTTATGGCATCAATAAAGAGATTTCTTATGATAATGATGTAGATAGCTGCTCATTCAGTATAACAGGAGAACTTCAAAACAGAGATTACAATGCAATGAGTAGCACACAGACTTCTGTATTTATTGATATACATTTCAAAATGAAACCTACGGAGGAAATACAAGTTATTGTGATTTGTCAGAGTGGACCCAATGAGACAGCAAGGAATAAATATTTAAAATGCAGTAGGGTACCCTACAAGGCACTTTGCGTCTCATTCAGGTGATTAAGAAATATGATCCCATCACCCCATTCAGACCTAGGTGAGAGGAGTGCAAAGTTAGACATTTTCATCTACAAACTTTGCTCAGGTTGCAAAGTTGAAAACAAAATGTGGGGAAACTCTTCAAGAAGTAGGTTTAGCAGAAGAATACAATCCCAGAAATAGCACAACTTTTTGGGAAGAATTTGCCTTCTAAAGGGAGGAATTTGCTTCTGTGAGAAATTTTGTGCATGATTTTAACACGAAAGCATAGTTGGTTGAAGTAAAACAAATTGTTAAACTTTGGGATTAAACTATATGTGTCATCCACCACAATCACTACAGGACAAAAAGCGAACCAGCAGAAGGGAAGTCTTTGCAATCAGCCCCTTTAGAAGAGTTAGAATCTGGTCTTCCAAGCTGAGGGGACGAAAACGGGTCTGGTCAATATACATACAAAGCCTGGAGATGTTCTTTTGTTTCAAAGGAAAGACAAGGTTTTGTGTCAATTCAACTTATTGCCAACATAATAACAACCTTTACTGCCCTTTCAGTGGAAGAAAACAGCAGATTGGTAAATGCTTAATCAGTCAAATAGAAAGCACCCTAATTCACCTCTTTCTGGCCACTGACTACCCTTCTTTGACAACCTGCCTTATGGGAAATCTGGACAATTATGTGCAAACCTATGAATTCTAAAGAATGGTAGGGCTAGGGCATAGTCAGGTATGTATTGCGACTCAAGGCTATGGAGGTTACAGTGGAATCTTTTTTGACAGTTTATTGTTTACTGGTCTGAAGACGGGATAAAAGTTGGTAGGGCTGGGACAGAGTTAGACAAGCTATCACAGAAGTCCACTACGAAAAAGTGGAACTTTTTTTAGAAGTTTGTTGGTTCTGGTCTGAAAATGAGTAAAGGCTGGTAGGGCCGGGGCAGATTCAGACAGAGTATGGCACTACAATCCATGGACCCAAGCTACAGTTGTTCGTTGGTCTGGAGATGTGCCCTTCCAATCCAGCCAGCAGAGTCCTACCTTGACCTCTGGTTATTAGAAACTTCTCAGAGCATTGTGACACTGATAGTTACCAGTTTGAGGCTGACTTGTGTGCGGGGTGGTGCACAAAGGGAACTGCTGGGCGTGCACCACAGTGCACTGAGATGTACACTGTAATGAATGAGGAGAAAAAAAGGGTCAAATCATCTTTGTTTGAATGGCACTCGGTCACAAAGTAAGGGCTATCGTGCCCATTGATGTCTGCCCCAGGGTGAAAGAGACTTAAGGAAGAAAACATGATTCAGGCTAAAGTCAAAAATTAAAATTTGACCAGGCACTAGCCGCTCTACATAAATCATTCTAGGGTGTGGCTCCCACTCACTGGAAAGAACTCGCTACGTGAAGAGACTAGATTCTGACCATCAGACGTGAAGAAAAGCTGAGCAGCTTCAGAAAAAAAACTAAAAACGTGTCTTTTATACTAACACCTAAATGAATGATAGGCAGTCTATTAGTTGCACCGTCCCCTAATCCCGCCAATCCTGGTCAGCTCTTGCCACTTCAAAACCACCCCCAACACCCCTTGAATCAAATGCTGTTTAAGATAAACAGACGTTGTGTAGTGTTCTTACTTAAGGTTTCTGTGCCTCCATGTTAAGTTGATGATGTCAGCAGCTGTGGGTGTTCTTTTAAAGAATGTGTACTGAAGAGAATGTTATGCGTTGAAGCTAATGTCAGTTGCACTGGCTTGGCTGGAGGATGAGGTCTCAAGTTTACTCTCTACATTAAAGAGCCCATATTCAAACTACTGCTTCCTGCTTCTTCAGTTCGGCATCTATACCTCATTTTGGCGACGAGTGGAAACTCCTGAAGAGACCTCAACTTTGAACTCAAGCATTACGGTATTTCTTCTACTTACAGTTTGAAGATTACTCGAAACAGCTCTCTCTGTTCCCTGGGATCTTCGTGGCAGCCGCTGCTCTGTCGTTGGTGAACAAGCGGTGGGATTTCGACGTTGCGGGGACAAGCGGTGAGACCGGAGCACTTTCCATATTTGTTGCGACTTGTGGAAACGCAAGCTTTCGTTCCCGTCTACTGTCTCTACGCAAGCTTTCGTTCCTGTCTACTTCTTCGACCTACTTCTTCGACGTTGCTGTGCAGGGAGCCTTCCTCTCATTGGTTGTTTTGGGGCTCTTCCCTTTCCTTGTGAAGTGTCTCCCCATAGGACTGTGTGAGAGGCCTGATCGTTTGGGTCTCGCATAGGGTGCTGTTGCTTAGCAACCCGTTCCGCCCTACGTTTCCCTGACAACCTCCACGCAACGGCTTCCTTCGGTTTCCTGATTACAACGAAAGGAGACAGAACTGCTTGCTTTGGTTTCCGCAGCAACACTCGACGAAGATACCGCTCTAGGTAAAACTTTACTCCACGTTCCTGGCCTTGTGAAAACTGACGTTTGTATTCAAGTCGGTTGTTTGGCCTTGTGAAAACTGGAGTTTGTATTCAAGTCTGTTGTTCTTGCTTTTTTCGCCGCACTGACTTGTGTTCTTATCACGGTGGCAACGCTGATCTGCACAGCTGTTATTTTTGTTTTCTTTGTCATATGTGTTTTGCAGATCTCTAATTAGTGCTCATCATACTCGCTGCTTAGAGTACCTATTTTTTTTTTCCTTTACTGAGAAGTAGGGGGAGCTACTTTTGCATCAGTGTGTTATAGATGTTTTGCACACTCTAGTGGCGCATTTTGGCATATGTCTAATTTGGGTTTGTAATCATTTCCAGCTAATTTCTATTCTGTGCTGTGACATTCTATATTCTCATTATGCAAAATGTCACCGCGCCCCCGTTCTTTCTTTCTGCCCCAGAAGACCCTCCCATACCTTGGTTGAAATGGAAAAAAGTTTTCTCTAATTATGCCAGGGTCTGCGGCACGTCTTTGAGTGCAGAAAGAAAGTCTGCTCTATTTTTAAACTGCCTGGGCTCAGAGGGGCAAGAAGTATTTGAACACCTCCCTGATTTACCGGACAGTGAGGGCAACTCCCTAAATGAATATGAAATCTGCATTAAGAAAATGGACTTACATTACCTACCCAAAATGAGTATGGTTTTGGAACGTTATCACTTTGGTAAGAGACTCCAGAAACATGAAGAAACTGTGGAACAATATGTTACCTCTTTGCGCAAGCTAGCTTCCACTTGTTCTTTTGGGGGGAGCTTAGAAGAAAGACTCAGAGATCAACTCATGCTTGGGTCATCTATTGATAAAGCGAAAGACGCACTCTGGCAGAAAGACAATCCTTCTCTTGAGGATGTCATCACCACCCTAAAGTTGCATGAACACTCGAAAGCTTGTTCTGAAGCTATACGTAAAGGAGCAGACAACACTAAGGGTACTGATGCAGAAGTTAAGGAAATAAAAACAGATGTATCTACAGGGTCTGACAAAGTTTCCAAGGGGTCCACACAAAGTACGTCTACATCTTCCAAAAGTGTGCGTCCTAGCTCAAACGCAAAATATTCCTCGGTGAAATGTTTTCGTTGTGGGAACATAGGACATTTGGCTAATTTCAAAGACTGTCCTGGGTGGAAAGCAATTTGCTCTGTTTGTAAAAGGAAAGGTCATTTTTCAAAATGTTGTAGATCCAATAAGAATCAAAAAAGTGTGAGGGAGGTAGATCTCTACGAACAAGATGGGGAAGAAGTGATTGTGTCTCAGATTTGCTGCCAAGTGAAAGATGGTCCTATGGAAGATGTCTTGGTTAATGATAAGTGTGTCAAGATGTTGTTCGACTCTGGGGCCAAGATCACTTTAATTCCCAAAGAGTTTTATGAAAAATATCTTCTCATAAAAGTGAAGTTATTTAAACCAGACATTATTCCAAGGGGCTATTGTGGAAATGTGAATTTTCATGATCCATTATGTCCCCTATCTTAGACCCCAACGGTTCCATGTATAAGTTACAAGTACATGTATGTTCCTTCCAGTTCCAGTTATGAAGACGCAAACACATGTGCGTCCACCGTTAACATGTCAACTTTCAGATCCGCCATGAATGGGTCGGATATTCCATTCCTAAGTACAAAAGGCCACCGACTTTATATGGCTCAGTTACTCCATTTTTGCAGTTCAGGCGAGTAGGCCCTGATTCTGCCATCAAGCTTTCCCTGCTCTCTGCCTCTGACAGCTTCAGCTTGAGCTCGCATCTGTATCCATGAACTTTGTCCTACTCCCTGCGCAGCTAACGGTGCCTGACTTCGGCCTGTCTGCCTGCCAACAACTGTATTTCACCTTCAAAGATTATCTGTTTCGCTCCCTGCCCAATGCATTCCTGTCTAGTGATTTAAGTAAACATTCTGCCAGTTACCGAGCAAAGGCCCGGCTTCTCTGTCTCTATGCAAGTAATTCATAGCCCTGTTACTATGGAAGATTCCTGCCCTCGCATTCAGTGTAGACACTTAGACGCTTGTACACGCACACACAGTCAGTATAGAATAAGATTCTATCCTAAGAAACCTTCCTTTAGGGATAACATAGTTCTTTAAACATAGGATGTTAGATATGATTTGGGATTAGGTTGACTTGACCCTCCAGACTTCTTGTCTCCACATGTAGAGCTAAATGTCAAGTCCCCTTCACCCCCTAGTTGCACGTCAATCACACGTCATGCTGCTGCGCGCGCATCTCTGCCAAGTATATCTGCTAATACTGCGAAATTATCTCATAGATCCACCTATTTTGTGACATCACAACCAATGACGTTTCTCTGTTACGCCCTATTACGCCTCTTTTCATTACGTATGTGTATTCTTATCTGTATTATCAGCTGTTACGCCTCCTGCATTTGTCTTAATGTAAATGCTTTTCATATATATATTGTTACCTGTCAATAATGTATTGTCCTTCACTTCCTGAACCTTCGTGGTGACGGAACATGAAATCCCAGATTCGAATCTGTAATGGAATAAAGCCCATTCCGAACCTCTAAATACCACGGATTCTGCCTCTTATTTTACTGAGCTATTTGTATTATGTTCCCGTATCAAATTAAGTCCCGGTAATTAAATTATTTACCACATGAATGGCGCCCGAACAGGGACACTTTCTCATCTCACGCGCCGGTGGTGCGTTGCAGGCCCGGTCTCCTGCCACAGCTGGACGGACAACAACGCGTACCAGCAGGATTTCCTGTATCTCCCTCCGGTCAAGCGGGGGCGACTGAGGCTGCGATCAACACCCAGACGAGGCGGTGAGAAGTGCGAAGTATCCCGACCAGAGCCTAGCTGAGAGAGCAAGATCCGAGGTATACAGAGGCCCACCAGTTTTCCCGAAGTCCCGAGTCGAGTCCAGTTCCCGCAGTGTTCGAGTCAAGTCCAGTCCGGTTCAAGTTCAAGTTCAGTTTCCGAGGCCTTCTGTTCCGAGCTACCCGGTGAGTACCATTACCGGGGAGGCGTTTCTGACGTGCACAAAGATTGTGCCGGTCATCAAGACGGGTTTGGGTACACAAATCCGGTCTGCACTGTTTCAGCAGTGTATCTGTACTGTTTAGCAGTATATCTAGTATGTCAAGTATGCCAAGTAACTAGTTTCCTAATGGCCATCATTATTGTTCGTTAACTGTTAAAAATGTTAAATGTTAAATGTTAAATGTTTTAGATACGTTCTGCATATTGTGGGGTGAATGACTGTTCATTATTGTTCATTATTTTTGTTTAGCTGTATTAAGTGTGTTTAAAATCAAGTATCAGATCAGTTCTCAATATGCCGCTCTTTTCAAAGTTAAGACAGATCAAGACTAGAAAAGGGGTACTCGAAGAAGCTGTTCCCATTCCTCCTAGGGACACTCCAGGGTACTTCATGTATCATAAACATGGCCTAGATGCCGTATTATTTCTCGACTTATGGGTAGACTATACCAAGGAATTACCAGAAAATCAGAGATGGCCCGCCGCTGGGACCTGGGATGCAGATTGCATCATGAGAGTAGAGGAAGAGATATGGAAAAAGAAAGCTAGACAATCACAGAAAGATGCCATTGAATTATGGCGTAAAGAATCTCATAGACGTACAGAAAAAGCGCTCAGACTAGAAGAGAAGAGTAAGGAAAATTCAAATAAAACACAAGAAAATCTCTTAATTGACGAAGGTACACGAGTAAAGTCAGAACAAGTAGACAGACAAAGAAATGCCCTTATGAATGGTATGTATCCACTTTTGGCCGAAGGGTTACCTAAGGCTACTCCGGAAATACCAAAAGACTTGCCACCCCCATTGTTCCTGATAAAAGTACATCCCAAAGGGCATCCCCGAACCGCAGAAGATGTTTTTCTTTCTTCATATTTAGACGACGCAGTTCCCGAATATGCTAACCCCGCACCACACAGAGCGCCTGTTTTGGTGCAACGCCAAGACCCTGTGTCTGTACCTCAGCAATCACAAATTCCGACACACGTTCCGGCAAGCACATCTGTTTCTACATCTGTTCCCACAGCCGTTTCTACAGCTGTACCCACACCTATGGTTGCTGTATCAGGTTCAACGAATCCTTTTGCGTCTAGTACCCCAGATGGGGCTACTGGAGGTGCTACCAGCGTTTATTCTACACCACCCCGAATAAATAAATTTACTTTTCAAGAAGCAGCACATCCACATTCCCCACGTACCCCCAAACTTATAAACTCCCGCACGCTTAAGGAACTTCTTGTAGATTGTAGATATGACCCTGAAATTTGAGAGTACCTGGCAAGGTAACACTCCGTCACAAATGTTGCAAATGTTACAGTATCATCACAATAGAATTAGGGAGGAACAAGAACATGAACAAAGACGAATGAAAGACACGAAAATGAAAATGTTAGTCTCCCAGACAGTTCCAGCTGACGGTCATAAAAAGGGTATGACACAGTCCAGTGACTCAGCAGGTCCTGTGAAAGGGACATGCAACTATTGTAAACAACCAGGTCATTATGTACACGATTGTACAGTCTTAAAATACAATATTGCCAGAGGTGCAACAAAGGAAAGACCACGTCCGCTTAGACAGGATCAGAACCAACAAGGAGCCCTGCAACATGCACAACCCATGCCAGCTTCGCAACAATCCATGCCAGCTCCGCAGCACTCTATGCCGGCTGCACCACCGCAACCTATTGCTACTACACAATCCACGACACGACAGATGTATCAGACCGCACAGTATGATTATCCTGATTATCAACGGTACTCATGAGACAGCCTAGAGAAGGAAGTTGACTTACCCCTTATCGAGGTTCCTGTAGATCAAGAAGGACCTTATGTACACAGTGAATTATTAGGCCAAGACAGAAAATTTTTACTCGATACAGGGGCAAGCCGAACAACAATAAAACGTAGTGAAGTTCCAGGGGTACCCCTCTCAGGCTCACAGAATATTTCCCTTGGGTTTTCAGGAAAACCTATCATTAACGAAGTATCACAGCCTCTTCCACTTACGATTGGTCCCTTGACCCGAACTACAGATTTATTGCTTACTAAATCATGCCCAGAAAACTTGTTAGGTATAAAGACATTGAAAGCTCTAGGAGCTATAATATGCTGCTCTCCGGAAGGAGTACGATTGTTTTTACGTGATTTCAAAGGGCACTATGTGTCTCGAGACATGGATCACCGATTACAGACTTTACCCGCACATTTATGGGCACAAGGCCCTACTGATGTTGGTTGCATGAACATTACACCATATCAAGTCACACTGAAGACAGGAGTAGTATTACCACGAATCCGACAATACAGGTTACCCCCAGATGCTGTAGTGGCTTTACTGCAAATCATTGACGAGCTTATTGCCCAAGGAGTGGTTGTGGAAACCGACTCCAATGTATGTAATTCTCCGATAATTCCAATTCTTAAACGAACTGATCCAAAGGCTCCGCCAGTATATCGATTAGTTATTGATCTGCGCGAATTAAATAAATGCATTGTGCCACAATTTCCTGTGGTCCCAGATATCTCGTCATTACTGACAGCCATTGATTCCGAAGCAACGTTCTTTACTGTAATTGATCTCAAAAATGCCTTTTTCAGCGTCCCAATAGATCCGGAAAGCCAATACTTGTTCGGATTTAGTTTAAATGGACGAAGTTTTAAATTCACACGCGCACCTCAAGGATTTACAGAAAGCCCCAGCATCTATAGCCAAGCACTGAAAAGAGAACTTGACAGTATACACATGCCAGTCAATACTGCACTGTTTCAGTATGTTGATGATCTGCTGATCACCGCTCGAAGCGAACCTGAATGTGAAAAAGCATCACTGACGGTTTTGCAATATCTGGCCGACAAGGGGCACAAGGTGTCCCCTTCTAAGCTGCAATTCTGTGTCCAGCGAGTAGTTTATCTTGGTCACTCGCTGTCCAAGGAGGGAAGGCAGCTTACACCCGACCGCATTCAGCTAATAGCTAACATGCCAATGCCCAAGACACAAAAGGAGGTGCGGGCTTTTATAGGCCTCACTTCATATTGTAGGCAGTGGATCCCTCAATATGCATTTCTAGCGAAACCACTCATTCAGTTGACAACACAGGAGGCAACCACACCGACTGTCCTCCCTTGGACCCAGGAACACACACTAGCTTTTGAAAGCTTAAAGACAGTTTTATGTCAAGCACCAGTTTTAGCAACACCATGTTACAGCAAACATTTTACACTCTTTGTTACAGAACGCGAAGGTACTGCCTTGTCAGTACTCACACAGGAACAAGCAGGATCACACAAACCATGTGCTTATTTTTCTAGTACATTAGATCCCGTAGCTCAAGCTCTTCCTGCGTGCCTGAAATCAGTGGCAGCAACAGCTTTAGCAATCCGACAAAGTGATGCCATAGTGCTAGGACATCCATTGACAGTACAAGTACCACATGCAGTAGAGGTTCTTCTGAACCGAACGCAAACACAACACTTGACAATAGCAAGACTTACTGGGTATGAATTAACATTGTTTCAGCCACATATAGAGATTAGACGTTGCAAAACATTGAATCCTGCCACACTCCTGCCAGTAAACGGGACAGACCCACTAGCACATGACTGTATTGATGTTATTACTATTACGACGAAACCTAGACAAGACTTGACAGATGTCCCATTGTCAGATCCGGACCTAACATTGTATGTAGATGGTTCATGTATGAGAACAAGTACAGGAAATTTAGTGGCCGCGTATGCAGTCACAACAGAAACTGAAGTTATTGAAACAAATTGTATTAGCACTTTATCAGCTCAAGCAGCAGAGCTTATTGCTCTGACACAAGCCTGTATTCAAGCCACAAATAAGAAAGCCAACATATATACAGATTCACGTTATGCATTCGGAGTTGTTCATGACTTCGGCGTGCTGTGGCGAGAGAGAGGTTATTTAACTTCTCACGGTGCCCGCATTCAGCACGGACCCCTTATTCATGCTCTGTTAGACGCAATTCACCTACCCACTGCAATATCAATTATGAAATGCAAAGCTCATACGAAAGTTACTGATATCATTTCTCAAGGCAATGATCTAGCTGACAGAACAGCTAAACAGACTGCTCAAATTCACACATCGGATGTGACAAAGACTATAGTTCCGACACCAACACATTGCCTGACTGTTAAGGATCCCGCTCTTGATGTAATTGGCATACAGACACATGCTACACCAGACGAGATAAAGAAATGGACTGAATCAGGAGGGATCCAAACGGACCAGGGATGGATGACGAAGGAAAAATCTGTATGGTTTCTTCCTGATTCAATGGTTCAAGTCGTTATAAATACCATACATAGTCCAGCGCATCTAGGAGAGAGAGCTATGCTAGATAGCATCCAACACATTTGGTTCAACACACATTTACGAGCAGCAGCTAAGCAAAAAGTCCGTACCTGTATGATATGTTGTCAGTTTAATCCAGGTAAAAGCATCCCCGTAGAGCAGGGTGGATTTCAGCCCCCTGATCACCCTTTTGAAGTCCTCCAGATGGATTATATCCAGATGGAACGTTGTCGAGGATTCAAATATGTTCTCGTAGTTGTATGTGCTCTTTCCCGTTGGACAGAGGCGTATCCCGTCTCAGATTACACTGCCCCGACTACTGCCAAACAGTTAGTTCGAGAATTCTTCCCACGGTACGGTTTACCACGTGTCGTCTACTCAGATAACGGCCAGCCGTTCTCATCCGAACTAATGAAACATGTTTCCCTTTTGCTAGGATATAAATGGAAGTTTCATTGTGTCCGACACCCCGAGGCAGCAGGTCTCGTGGAACGACATAATCAAACTCTGAAAATCAGATTGTCCAAAATATGTAGAGAGAAAGGTGTCGACTGGGTAGTAGCTCTACCAGTTGCACTCTTTTACATGAGAATGGTAGCGCACTCTCGAACAGGGCTATCCCCTTATGAGGTGATCTTTGGCAGACCACCAAATATGTGGGGGACGCCTGTACCTCGTAAAATAACTGATGTTGACTGTAATATGCTGACCGATTACTTGGCTTCCTTGATGTCTGCACTACAATCTTGTCGTTCACAGGTAGCTGCAGCCTTTCCTGATAACACCGAGGTGAAACCCCATGACGTAGCTCCGGGGGATTTCGTTTTTGTGAGGAACTTTGACCGAAAGACTCAGCTGGAGCCTAGGTGGAGGACACCTCAACTCGTTCTGCTTACCACAAGGACAGCCGTGAAGATCGAGGGACGCAAGGGTTGGGTGCATTCAAGTCATATCAAGAAATTTCATGGACTATCCTCAGATATAGACATTGTGCCCTGCACTCCCTCACAGACTGATTCAAAACTTCCTTTGGTTGAAAAGACTAAAACTGAACTGTATAAAGTAAAATTGAGACCTAGAACGTCAGACAATTTGATTGTTTAAGTCCTCTCCAAGGTGAAGCGGTTGAATTTGTCTCTGACATGTATCCTCTAGACCTGAATAGGGAAACCAATGGAAAAATGTTGAAAAGACATACGTACTGCAAATCACTGCGTAGTCATTGTACAGTGACGTTATTAATTTTGTTTCTCTTAAGCCTTTTTATAATCATTGCAAGTATATTGTTGCACATATATTATCCTATTTCTAAACATGTCTACAATGTTACTGCCGAACATTCTTTTAGTGAATTACCACCGCATGAATTGTCTTATAGAGTTGCGCTGCGCAATAACACTTTCATTAGTATGTTACATCATTCCCATCAGACCAGCAATGCTACAAATTGTTGGATATGTGGCCAACTCCCTCCCTATCAGGATTATAAAGGAGTTTTGCCTCTCTTTCCATATCCATTCACACACAATGGCTCCTGTGGAGCATGGTTCAGTTTCATCAATTCCTTAGATTCAAACTCAGTAGTTCATCAAGACAATTGGGTATGGGGAAACCTGAACCCAGCTTTGCTTAAGGTCTGTTACCCTAACAAGGAGGGACTCCCCAAAAGAACAGGAACTGATCTAGAAAATGAAGTATATGGATTAGGTAATTTTACACTTAACCTCATGATCCTGAACGTTGAATCCGAATCTACACCAATCTTGCCCGCCATGTCAGTATTCCCAGTAAAAGGGGAATTATGTATAAGAAAGAATGGTTCCATACACCTGGGCCATAGTAAATGCACCACTGTGATACGATTCAGTGATCAAGGCAAATCTACATTTAGAGCTTCTCGTCATTCCTATTTTATATGTGGTCATATAGCATATATACGCTTACCTCTAGATTGGGATGGTACCTGTTACATAGCATTCCTTCTGCCACCTGTTTTTCTAGCCCCACCCGATTATCATAGGAATATCCGTTTAGTACACAATAGAGAACAGAGAGATCTCCCAATTGTCGATTACACTGAGACGGCATGGGAAAAATATACAGATTTCAATAAAGGTCTTTTTCCCTATATAGGTACAGTTACTAATAGTAAGCTGATACGTAGATTAACCAGGACCCTTGAAGCTGTAGTAAATGAGACTATTTCCGCCTTAGGCAACTTGACAGAAGAGCAGTCTGCTATGCGGATTGTTGTGCTTCAAAATAGTCTTGTCCTTGACGTTATCCTGGCCGATAGGGGCGGAGCTTGTAGGGTCATCAAATCAAGCTGTTGCATTTTTCATACCAGAAAATTCGCCATCTGTATATAAAGCTATAACTCGCCTTCATAAGATTGTAAGCCAGATACACCAGAATCCAGGAACCTGGACTTGGTCCAGTTGGTTTTGGAGCGTGTTGTCAGCCTGGGGATGGAGAATACTATCCTTCCTAGGTATTGGCTTTCTCGTACTATTCAGTTGCTGCTTATGTCTGCAATGTGGGCCAGCGATTTGTGGTCTGTGTGCCACATCGTGTATCCCACATTCAAGTTTTCGTTCAAACTCCCGGAAGAAGAAGAAAGAAGAACAAATGATGCTCTATGAGCAGATCAATGGATTAATGAAGATCGATATTTCTTCAGGTCAGTAGGGGACAAGGAGGGAATGTGGAAATGTGAATTTTCATGATCCATTATGTCCCCTATCTTAGACCCCAACGGTTCCATGTATAAGTTACAAGTACATGTATGTTCCTTCCAGTTCCAGTTATGAAGACGCAAACACATGTGCGTCCACCGTTAACATGTCAACTTTCAGATCCGCCATGAATGGGTCGGATATTCCATTCCTAAGTACAAAAGGCCACCGACTTTATATGGCTCAGTTACTCCATTTTTGCAGTTCAGGCGAGTAGGCCCTGATTCTGCCATCAAGCTTTCCCTGCTCTCTGCCTCTGACAGCTTCAGCTTGAGCTCGCATCTGTATCCATGAACTTTGTCCTACTCCCTGCGCAGCTAACGGTGCCTGACTTCGGCCTGTCTGCCTGCCAACAACTGTATTTCACCTTCAAAGATTATCTGTTTCGCTCCCTGCCCAATGCATTCCTGTCTAGTGATTTAAGTAAACATTCTGCCAGTTACCGAGCAAAGGCCCGGCTTCTCTGTCTCTATGCAAGTAATTCATAGCCCTGTTACTATGGAAGATTCCTGCCCTCGCATTCAGTGTAGACACTTAGACGCTTGTACACGCACACACAGTCAGTATAGAATAAGATTCTATCCTAAGAAACCTTCCTTTAGGGATAACATAGTTCTTTAAACATAGGATGTTAGATATGATTTGGGATTAGGTTGACTTGACCCTCCAGACTTCTTGTCTCCACATGTAGAGCTAAATGTCAAGTCCCCTTCACCCCCTAGTTGCACGTCAATCACACGTCATGCTGCTGCGCGCGCATCTCTGCCAAGTATATCTGCTAATACTGCGAAATTATCTCATAGATCCACCTATTTTGTGACATCACAACCAATGACGTTTCTCTGTTACGCCCTATTACGCCTCTTTTCATTACGTATGTGTATTCTTATCTGTATTATCAGCTGTTACGCCTCCTGCATTTGTCTTAATGTAAATGCTTTTCATATATATATTGTTACCTGTCAATAATGTATTGTCCTTCACTTCCTGAACCTTCGTGGTGACGGAACATGAAATCCCAGATTCGAATCTGTAATGGAATAAAGCCCATTCCGAACCTCTAAATACCACGGATTCTGCCTCTTATTTTACTGAGCTATTTGTATTATGTTCCCGTATCAAATTAAGTCCCGGTAATTAAATTATTTACCACACTATGGTGGACAAATAATAAATCTGTTAGGTTACTTTGAAGGTATGATTGATTATAAAGGTAGAGTCACTGCAGGCAAGATATATGTTTCAATGAAGGGAGACTCTTTGATAAGTTGGTCTCATCAAAGGGATCTTGGTGTTTATTTAGATCCTAACGAAACACCTTCAGTGTGTCTGAGGGATCTTCCAACTATAGCCTCCATTTCTGACCGCAACAATTGGATCAACAAGTTTCCAAAGGTTTTTGATAAAAAGCTTGGATGTTTAAAAAAGTACCAGCATCTAATTAAGTTAAAAGATAGTTCGGTCCCAGTAGTAGCCAAAGTCAGGAATGTTCCTCTGTTGGTCAGAGACAAAATGAAAGATGAGTTAAACAAGCTACTAGTTAATGGTGTCATCAAAGAAGTAGAAGCCACGGAGTGGGTTTCTCCGGTCGTGATGGCTCGAAAGGCCAACGGTGAGGCCAGGCTGTGCATTGACTTGAGGGAACTGAACAAGGCTGTGGTGGTGGATCACTATCCCCTCCCAAACATAACAGAAATGTTGTCCTCATTAGGTAGTGCCACGCATTTTTCAACTTTAGACTTGTCTTCCGCCTACCATCAGGTCAGATTACACCCTTCCTGCCAAGAATTGACTACCTTCATAACACCTTTTGGAACTTATAAATTTCTAAGGATGCCGTTTGGTCTTATATCAGCTGCATCGGTATTCCAAAGAGTCATGGAGAATATATTAAACGGGATTGGCGGAGTCAAAGTCTACCAAGATGATGTCCTTGTGTATGGTTCTAGCTTACGTGAGCATGATGAGAGAATGGGTCTTATACTTTCCAGATTCCAAGATCATGGCCTTACTCTTAGATTGGACAAATGTAAATTTGATGTAAAAGAGATTGAATATCTGGGTCATTCAATCTCTGGTTCGGGGATCAAACCAAAGCCTTCTTTAGTTGAAGCCATCTCCAATCTTAATTATCCGGTGAGCAAAGATGAACTTACAAAATTTTTGGGTATGGCAGAATTCTACAATAAATTTGTTCCTGGTTTCGCTAAAAAAACTGAAAATTTAAGATCTTTGTTAAAAAAGGGGAGCGAGTTTGTTTGGGATAAATCGTGTAGTGTTGAATTTGATTTAATCAAGGAATGTTTGAACAAAGCACCCAACCTCTCTAGTTTTGATCCCAAGAAAAAGTCCTTTGTCATGACAGATGCTAGTGGCAAAGGTTTAGGGGCTGTATTATTGCAGCCAGGGGATAGTGCAGACAATACTATTTTGTTCATCTCAAGACCTCTTAGGGGGGCTGAATGCAACTACTCAGTCGTGGAAAAGGAAGCTTTGGCTGTATATTGGGCCATTCGCAAGCTCAAGAAATTTTTGTGGGGTAAAGCTTTCTCAGTGATTTCTGATCACAAACCCTTGAAGGAGGTATTTGGGAATAAAGGGATTGATCGGGTGTCACATAGGATAAGGAGATGGGTGGTTGCTTTGCAAGATTTTGAGTTTTCTGTCTCTTATTTGCCGGGCGCTAGTAACATTCTAGCAGACTGTTTATCGAGACTCGGTGGTTTATCTGACTCTGAGGGTGAAGAGGACAGTTATTTTCTTGGAGAGGATTTTGGAGAAGACATACAAGTGTGCTTGGTCACTCAAGGTGTGGTCACTGAAGAGGAATGGTGTGTGGCCTTGTCTGATGATTCTGTTTTACAACAGGTCGTTTCCTATATTCGTGATGGATGGAGTGAGAAACGGTTGTGTGATGAGGAGGTTAAAGGGTTTTGGTCTATCAAGGAAGAATTATCTGTTTCCAGTGGTCTTCTTTTTAGAGGAAGCAGATTGATTGTCCCTTTGTCTTTGCGTAAAAAACTTGTGGATAATGCACATGCAAGTCACATGGGAATTGCAAAAACCAAAGAGAGACTTAGAGAAAACTATTGGTGGCCTGCGATGGATACTTTTGTGGAAAGGTTGGTGCGTGATTGTCCGCAGTGTGCCAGTAGTGATAAAGTTTTAAAATGTAGGACTCAACCGATGCTGGTAAGGAAGCAGGCCACTGGTCCTTGGGTTGATATTGCTGTCGACATCTTAGGCCCTGTTAAGGTAAAGTCACAAGATCGGTATGTCCTAGTTTGTGTGGACATGTTTTCCAGGTGGCCGTCTATCAAGATCGTGAATTGTGTTGACTCCTTATCGGTCATCAATTTTTTGGATGATTTGTTTGCAAATGAAGGGTTGCCAAATTCTGTGCTGACTGATAATGGGGTACAATTTGTCTCCAGAGTGGTTGAAGAGTTTTTGAGTGAGAGAGGTATCACCCATAAGCGGGCGTCCCTTTATCATCCGGAATGCAATGGGGTGGTTGAGAGATTCGTGAGAGTGTTGAAAGAGGCCATGCAATTAGCCTTGACTTCTAATTACAACTGGGAAGAAGCTATTAAGAAGAAGGTGTTTGAATATAGGTTTACCCCACATTCCTCTACGGGCGTTTCTCCTTTCACTTTGTTCAAAGGAAGGGTTGCGGGCACTCAAGTAAATCCTCTTTGGGTGTCCTCTAAGAGGTTAGAAGTGGGTGGTGTAACTGGTGAAAATGTTGATTGGAAGAACCATGAGTTAAATAAAATGTTGAAGAGAAAAGACATTTTTGATACGAGAAAGGCTGTCAAAAGAACTGTCATTCAAGTGGGTGACATGGTAAGGATAAAACTCCCTGAAAGAAGGTTTGGTGTATCCAAGTTTAGCCAACCTATCAGAGTTAACAAGCTTCTGGGCAATGCGGTGAGAACGCAGGATCATAGGGTCTGGAACCTCAATAGAATTGTGAAGTGTCCCTCTATGTGTGGCCAGGATGTTACCTCTGGGAACCAAGATAACCTCTCACAATCAGAAGGTATGAGACCAATCAGAGCGAAGAAAGTTCCCCTTCGACTACAAGATTAATTTTATGGTGTTCTTTCTAGTGCTTATATGTTTTTTTTTTTGTTTTTTTTTCTCTTTCTTTTTAGTTTGATGGATGAAAAGGGGAAGGTGATGTAGTGTTCTGTGCCTCCATGTTAAGTTGATGATGTCAGCAGCTGTGGGTGTTCTTTTAAAGAATGTGTACTGAAGAGAATGTTATGCGTTGAAGCTAATGTCAGTTGCACTGGCTTGGCTGGAGGATGAGGTCTCAAGTTTACTCTCTACATTAAAGAGCCCATATTCAAACTACTGCTTCCTGCTTCTTCAGTTCGGCATCTATACCTCACGTTGTTTTTTGTGTTCACAGGAGTGTGGGATGGTGAAACTAAACAGACTGCCTGTCGTTCATTTAGCTGTTGCAAACATTTTTAGTGTTTTTTTTATGAAGCCTCTCTGCTTTTCTTCAAGTCTGACAGTATAATCTCTTCAGGTAGCAAGTTCCTTTTAGCGAGTGGGTTCTGCACTCACAAATTATGTATTACTCTATCCCAATTGTAAGCATTTTATTCAGTAGCTTTCCATATCATCTTTTGTAATTTTACTGACTTGGCCCTTTTTGCAGGGTTTTCCCCAAACCTTTTGCTTTTTCCTCCTATTTTTTCCTGACCTGTTGTTGTTGGCTACAGGACTCTAGGCATTTTACCACTGCTAATCCGTGCTAAAGTGCATATGCTGTCTGTGTAAATTGTGAACATGATTGGTTATCCATGGCATATTTGATTTACTGGTAAGTCCCTAGTAAAGTTCACTGAGTGTGTCAGGGCCTGCAAATCAAATGCTGCTAGTGGTCCTGCAGCACTGATTGTGTCACCCACAGGAGTAGCCCTGAAAAGGTAAACCAGACCTGCCACTGCAGTGTCTGTGCGCAGTTGTGACTACCATTTCGACTTGGCAAGTGCACCCACCTGCCAGTCACTAATCTTCCCTTTAACTACATATAAGTCACCCCTAAGGTAGGCCCAAGGTACCCCTGTGTGCATGGTGCTGTGTATTGTAAAGGTAGGACATGTACTGGTGTGTGACATGTCCTGGTTGTAAATTACAGTGCAATTTCGTTTTTCACTCTTGAAAGGCCATTTTGCCCCATAGAATAGAATGGGAAATACTTCGTAACATCCTTCAAGTAAAACTTCCCATTGGGACAAGATAGAGAAATACAATTTAGGCTTTTTGAACTGAGAATTCAATAACACATCTTTTAATAAAGATGTTTTTTGAATTGTATATTTGTAAACACCACTTTTAGAAAGTAGGTATTTTCTTGTTTAACCATTCTGTGTGCCTCTGCCTGTTTGTGTATTGACTGTCCGGTTTTGGAGTGGCAGGGGCTAGGGAGGTGCATTCTATCAGACAGCCACCGGGGGAGGATTGATGTGTGTCCTGCCTTTCCTGAGTGAGTCAGGACTGGCCTGAATAGACCTGGGCTGCATTCAGAGTAGTGGGAGGAGCTTTCACTAGCACCTGAATAGGTCTGGTCTGCAATTAGAGTGGTGGGAGGAGATTTTAATTGCACCTGAATAGGGCCTGTCTCACTTGCACAATGCTGTCTCCCCCCCCTATAGTCATGCTGCACCAGTGAGGACAGAACTGGTTTGGACTGGGCTCAGAGACCCATGCACAAAGAGAGCAAGGATATTGTGGGATATAAGTATTAGACCAAAACCCCCGAAACTTTAGACTACTTCTGGAATCAAGAGGAACCTTTTCCAAGGCAAAGAGCTGGATAAACTGCCCCTTTGCTGTGTGCTGTCTGAGGTTGGCCTGCAGTAGCTGTTTCTGCCAATAAATGTACAAAGACTTTGCTGCGTCCCCTGCTTGAGGAAGATCTCCAAGGGCTTGAGTAGAACTTGCCTCCTGATCTGAAGTCTCAGAGACACAAAGACTTCACACCCAGCTCCCCTGAACTTCCATACTGGTAGTTCTGACCTGCCAAGAGGTCCCTGTGACTGTGTTGGGCCTCTGGAGGTTGTTCCTGCTATTGGGAACTGGAAAAGCAATGCAACTACAAGAAAACCGGCGTATCGGTCTTCTTCCGACATTTTTCCCGAAGCTGCACCCCGGTGAGAGAAGAATCGCCATGCATAGCTGTGTTGCTGCCGATACCGATGCATCAAGGTATTGCGGCTAAACAAACTGATGCAGTGCCGCTCCCTGCCTCCGCATCGACCGCTGATGCATCCTGGATTTCCACGCATCGTACCTGTGCGGAAAGTTTTCCCGATGCATCACCTGCGGACCGGAATCGTCTTGGAGTCGACACATTACTTCCCCCAACAGACCGGACACGATGCATCACTTCTCTTGCATGCAGAACTGTCGCATCACCTCCCCATGGTCTCAGGAACTGACTCATCTCTTTGTGTTCTCAACGCTTCCCATCCCTGCAGCTGTTTGTGAATTTTGTTGCAACAACAGGTACTTTGAGAGAAATCACGTATCCATAGTTTTCTATCGACCAAGTTGATTGAAACCTTTTTAAAGTAATATTCTTATTACATGTATGTTAGATTTTTGTCATTTTGGTCTTGTTGAGTTTAGATAAAGTTCTTTATTTTTCTAAACTGGTGTGGTGTCAATTTGTGGTGTTATCAATGTAATACTTTACACATTGCCTTTGGGATAGGCATAGGCCTGTCTGCTTGTGCCAAGCTACCCAGGGGGTGAGCAGGGGTTATCTAAACTGTGTATCCCCCTTACCCTAACTAGAAGCAAGGATCCCTATTTGGACAAGGACACCTACCTTTGCCAACTCGAGACCCTATTTCTAACACCGGTGCTCTTGTATGAGGGTTAACACATTAAATGAACGTTGCAGTCTTGGCTGATTTATTATAAAAGCTGATCACAAAGTGCCTGTAGATAGAGCAAGGCTACATAAATGGTGCCCCTAAATAATGCCTTGAATAGTTTAATATTATATGCTAAAGTACAGTCAGATGCATTTCCGTGGTGGGGGAAGGACTTAGCCTGACCAGAGATCCTCAATGGAATGATTTGAGGCACTATTTAGGAGCACCACTCAATCTGTGAATAACTTATCTACCCAAACCAGACATTCGGCCATTGTTTCATGCAGCTGCGGCACAACCCATTATTACCCCATTACCAAGCCCCGGAGCTACACAAGGCACTAAGAGGATGGCTGCCTGGCTGGATTCACAGCATATTTTAATGTAAGAAACCCCAAAAACCTAGCCTGTTCCTAAGGAGATGGGCAAGCATGAGTCTTACCTGATGGATCCGGGCATGGAGTGCAGGACTAGTTGTGTTAATCAGCAATTTTAGTTGTGACCAAACTTTGTTCATCGTAACAGCTCGACCCTCCAGCCCCACCCCTACCCCTGTGTCTCCTGAGCCAATCTACATGCTGCTCCCTTGCTGTATATGTTAGTAAACAACATGAAAGCAGTGCAAGGATTGGCTTAGTCAGGCAAACCCAGCGCTACTTAGGAGACTTGGGGGCTGTGGCTGTAATCCCACCGACACCTAACATTGCACACTAAGGTGAGGGTTCAAGTGTGCATGTTCGGTTGGTCAGAGCAAGGCAACTGTCCAAACAGACATACGTACTTCACCCCAAGGAGGCCCAGATGAACCTGTGTCAATCAATTACTAAGCCCCCCCCCCACCACCCATGACTGCCCTAACTTATTCAGAAAGCAAATTCGGCCCCGACATGTTGAAATAAAAGCAGTGCACTGTGACGAGGCAGAAAACTGATTCCCAACATTTATGGGGCACGACCCCGGAGGCAACAAAACAAATAGGAGGGCATTCCCCTACACCCCAATAAAGAAACTGCCCCTGACTTCAGCAATACACACTGAATCTGCTGGGATGCCTGGGCTGCACAGTACACAGATCTTCACAGCAACATATCATCTGCATATGGGAAGTTAGTCTGTGTCCAACAAAAATCTCTCTAAGCATTTGTTGTTCCTCTTGTTTCAGTGGAGTAACTTGAAAAAAATACTGAAAATGGACAGAACACATGAAAGTGTTTCAAACACAGATTAACTGGGAGACAGGCCAACAGGAGGTAAAATCCCTTGACTTTACCAACCCTAAATATACCCTGAAAAGATCTTGCCATGAATGCTGCCATCCGAATCTAAAATTGCAAAAAGAACAGATGATTGACTGAATGCTGACCCAAACATTCATCCCCGGTCACAGATCTAGGTTAAATCCATCCATCTTTTGTTCACTAGGCCACCCCAGTATAGACCCAGTCATATGCAAATCATTCTTGACCCTGCTCCCCATGTGAACAGTGCAGCCTGAACTGCCAGGCCAGGTCCTCCCTGGACCAGAAACAAGCATCCGTGGACCAGTTTAGGAGTATCACCCCTCATCAGCCAGGCTAGCTTGAATATGGTAGCGTAGCGAGCAGGGCACTCGCGTCTGGGCATACCCTGCCCACTATTGGTGCCAAATGCAAAAAGATCAGATGATGGACTGAATGCTGAACCAATCAAACATCAACCCCCAGTCACAGATCTGGGTTAAATCCCTAGTTTTTTTGCACTCCACTTTATTCCAGTTCAGACCCAGCCATATACTAAACAGTCTTGACCCTGCTCCCCATGCGACTGGTCCAGCCCAAACTGCCAGGCCAGGTCTTTTCTGGACCGGAACCAAGTAACCTGGGACCGGTTCACTGTATCACCTCTCATCAGCCAGGCTAACTTGAATCTGGTGACATAGTGAGCACGGGACCCACGTTTGGGCATACCCTTCCCACTTAAGGCGACAATTGCAGAAAGAAAAGATGATGGATGGAATGCTGAACTAATCAAACATTCACCCCCAGTCAAAGATCTGGGTTAAATCCAACGTTTTGTTGCATGCCGCACCATTCCATTTTAGAGCCAGCCATACGCAAGTCAGTCATGAACCCACTCCCCATGGGAATAGTCCAGCCCAAACTGCCAGGCCAGGTCCTCCCTGGACTGTTCCAATGATGAGCAGGGTCAATACTGACTTGCATATGGCTGGGTCCAAACTGGGGTGGCATAGTGAGCAAAAGAAGGAAGGATTTAACCCATTTCTCTTGACTAGTGGTGAATGTTTGATTCATTCAGCATTCTGTCCATCATTTGTTGCTGCAGCACTTTTCGTCCAAAATGGTATGGGTATGCCCAGATGTGGGTCCATTGTTCACTGTGCCACTGGATTCAAGCTAGTCTTGATGATGAGGGGTGTTACCGCGAAACAGGTTCCAGGAAGCTGGCTTCTGTTCCAGGGAGGACCCAGCTTGGCATTGGGGCTGGACTGTTCCCATAAGGAGCAGGGTCAAGACTGATTTGCATATGGCTGGGCCCAAACTGGGATGGCGTAGTGAACAAAAGGACAATGGATTTAACCCCGACCTCTTGACTGGGGATGTATGTTTGATTCATTCAGCATTCTGTCCATCATTTGTTGCCGCAGTCATCAGAATCTACAGCATGCATATGGCAATTGTGCAGACAAACTTGTACCTCTTGTGGTGTTCCTTGGCCCTGCTGAATCAAGTCTTGTCTTCTGGCGAAGACTGCATTGGCAAAACCATGTTTGAAGAATAGGCAAAGATGGTGCTAGGTCACTTGGGTCTGCTTATCTGTTTAACAGTGCTTTGTCTTAGGTTCATCCAACTCTTTTTATAATGATACCAATGGCAGGTGCGATACAGCACCACTATTTTCTGGTAAGCTCTTTCCCCTTCATCTGTAGCCTATCAGCGGTTCTTACCTTTACTAAACTAGTTTCTACTTTTTATAGATTATAGATTACTTCTATGTTCCTTTTCTGACAATATCAGTATAACAGTACAATCCAATACTCCGACCTACCCTTATACTTCCCACTTTCAACTCTCAATGTTTTACCTACTCCTTATTGCTTTTCAACTGCATACTAAAATAAATTCTTCTACGACATGTCCTCTTTCATATATGCCTTTTATATTTTATATAGTAAGCTATAAAAATAGAGGCATTATTCACCTTTCCATCTATTTTGCATGTACTTTCTTGTGCGATGTACGTGGGTCGTGCCCAATACATTGTTTTCTTCACCATATAATCAATCTATCTTTACTATCCCTCCACATTGCAATAACATTATAACTACTTTATATAATGACTATCTGCCTTGAAAAAGCCCCAGATATAATAGCCCCAAAGGTGAAATTCATGTTAGCTGATCCAATATACAAATAATATTGAAGTTCATGTAGAAAGAAAAGAAAGATGTCCACACAAATGTGAAAAGAAGATGAATAAAGCCAAATTTCATATGATATGTCATATTTATAAATAGATTTGATAATGCAAAAATAAGTGAGATTAACCCCTTTAATCTTGGATAATTCAAAAATGTTGGTCTGGTGATTAAAATGTGATGGTATAGAGCGCCCACCCATATCTATAAAACCATATCTGATAAGAGACTTCTTGCCACTGATTCCTTACCTTAGAATTATCCCCAGGCATCAGAATGGATCTGGAAAAATAAATTGTGAGCAGTACTCCTGCGCCCTGGTAGGTGGCATTGTTCAGCTCATTTGGGAGACATTGGCATCGTCTGTGCTGGAAGTGACATGGCGATGTCTATAAAGGCACCACCCCAGCGCAATGACATCAATTATTTTCTTTCTGCCTCGTTCAGTGCAGGTCCGGAGCAAGATACCCCCAGTCACTATTTGAATTTTCTTTTTTGACTTTTGTCAAAGTCATTTAGAAATTCTTCCACTGGTGTGGCAGGATGTGAACTAGGAAGGCCAGCTTCAATCCCTGCAGCACCTGTCACCGGCAGACGTCTGTACAAACCCGCATCTTGTTTGCCTATGGTGCCTCGAGCGTAACCACAACATGAAGACCTGCGTTGACTAAACACAACGCCGCATGATGCTGTATGTGCAATCCCTTACATCAAAACTTAAAGCATTATTGCATCACCAGGCAGGAAGATTAAAGGGTCTATCGGGCCACCCTTAATGGCGGAGCTTCGTCATGTATGACCCTTAGGGAGCAGAGGCAGGGCCCCTACACTCGTGAGCCACCAGGCCCTACTGGGTGCCCGTCACAGTGATCCCTGACAGAAGAAATCTCATGCCACTGGTGTGCATCCGAATAGTTCAAAGGAATACAAAAAGAGTGCAGTGCGATAATGTGGTAGTGTACTAAAAATGACTACGTGGTCAAAAAAATTGGTTTAATATGAACTGACCAGGTGTCATGTCTAAAAACCAAATAAGTCAAAAAATCTATGTATGACTATTCCCTGTCTTGGTCTGTCTAGGTCGACATGTTTCAGCCGATCTGGTTATTTCACCCGGCTTTCGTCAGGACCAGTTAGTTGATTTAAAAAGAGCTACTGCAGGATAAATTTGGTAAACAGTGATGTGAATCAAATTAAGAAACTTATAAAAAGAGATATGATGTGGCCGAAGCCACCCTACCAGACTAGCATAATTGCGCTTTAGAATTTGTGTAGTCACCTCTTCTTCTCTCCTGAAAAGCAAGGTTGGTAGGTGTCACACATAATTTGTGATGGGATTAGCATAAAGAAACATAACAGCATCAGCGACTCGTGTTCAGTAGTGCTATTCTTGAGCACTACTTATTTTATAGTATGGCCACCAATTGGTCCACAAAGAGAACATTCTCTGAAAACATGCAAAATTATAACTCACCCAGCGTTCTGTGGGAGGAAAGCCTCACCTCACCCGGCAGATTGCTCGGTATAGGAGGCACCGCTCTGTTAAAATAGGAACACAAGAGGGCGGGTTGTGACAACATACTCCAACACTCCGTGGTCCCTACATAAAGAATAACACTGACCAATCACCTCCTGACCCACAGGCCAACACACCCAATGCCTGACAGAACTGTGCCATGAACTCAATTCAGCTTATAGTCTGCTAAGTGGTAACATCTCCAGACATATAGTTTAGACGCAGTGTAGACATATCCACAGTGTTATACCTCTCTCTAATGCTCAAACTATACACATCAAAGTTGTAGGAGAGCAATATATAATGAAGAGGTCAACGTTAATGTTAGATTAAAAACCATTCATGGAGGTCCCCAGTCACCCTAGGCTGATCAATATTGCTCGCAATACCTTAAAAAGCACTAGGTCAAAGCACCTTACCTATCCGTCGAGACCTCAAACTGGACCTCGAGCAGTCTGGGAGGTACCGGTCACTAGGAGGGCGGCTCCTTAAATAGTGCCTGTGATCAATTTAGATTCGCGCCACATCGCAAGTGTTGTGAATCAGGAAGAGTCATCACGACACAGCGCATGTGCGAACACCGCATCGCCACTCCCGTCTATTAGTGTCGTCAATATCGGGCATGCGTAGTGTGAGAAACGCTGTGTGTCTCTAGGACACCGAACCCTGTTCTCAGTGCGCATGCCTCGGCTGCAATATCACCGAGCGCTGCGCATGCAGTGTCACCGAGCGCTGCGCATGCCCAGATTCTCACATGATCGAAAATTATAGAAATAAACTTCTCTCCAAAAGCCACTCCAAAGTACATCAACGTGTAGTACTGAATCGGAAAATATCGCGTTCCAAACGGACAAATCGGAAAAAAACACAGACCATGACTGTGTGTAAAGTTTGACAGTGGTAAACTCGATCGATATCAAGGACGTGTAAACACACGTGCCACTACTCCTGGCACATGCGCTCTGGTACCAAAGTAAGTAAAGTAGTTAATGTGTCACCACTATTCTGCAAAACCTAATGCATTCAGGTAAGCTTAGTGCGTGCCATACCCACAAGCTAACTGTTCGTGACATTCTAATTCTAGAGTACAACCACATATTATTTAATGTACAACACTGTGTCGACATAAGGCCTCCTCACCCTAGTGATGTAACGATGGTTACTATCTTAGTGTATTATCAAGTTAGTACTGACACAAAATGTGTAACTAGGGGAATAGGTCTGCCTGGTATTCTCTCCAATAGGGTCATGTAGGGTCTATATGACAGAGTGGCTGTGTAAAGGAAAGTTCCTGATCAATGGCAGAGAGGGGGTGTATAGACAAACTGGGTCACCTGATGTCGGAGGTACATGCAGTACTGTGTATCATATAGAATCTATATGGCAGAATGGCTGTGTGTGGGGGACAGTCTCCTCGTGGCTAATCAAAAAGCAGAGTGAGGCAAGTCAAGATGTCTCATTGACTCATCCACACATACTCAAATAATCACCTTACGGCAAACCATGGGTCAGCACTCAAATAGACGTCCATGGAATGTTATCGTTGAGTCCATGTGTATCCGTCCTCATTTTAAAAATCCATTTCTGTTCTTTAACGAATAGAAACTTAGAAACGTCGCTCACATGTGAGGGAATGAGCGGTCGTTCAAGCACAATCCATCTCATGTCGTCTGCTGTGTGACGTTTGGCAAGGAAGTGGTCCGTCAGACATGTAGACTGTTTTCTGCATCGGATAGTGCTCTTGTGCTCGCTGATACGGAGCTTAATCTTCCTTGTTGTGTGGCCAATGTAATGTAGAGAACAGGGACAAGTGATCATATAGATCAGGTTCTCTGAATTACAGTTCGTATGACTGGTCAGAATCCAGGGACGTGCCGTACCTACATCGACAGAGGTGGTTTTGGAGGTTTGAGGGCAGACACTACAAGACCCGCATGGGTAATGTCCCCTCACAGGTGGTAACGACCATAGGGTTTTTTCGACCCGTGTGTGTTCAGTACGTGGTCGTGTGTGGACTAGACTGTTGCGTAGACTAGGACCTTTCTTGAAAGCAAACAGAGGGGGCGGAATGTTCTCCGCGGCCACATTCAAAATGTGCCAATGCTTCCGTACCAACTTCTGCAAATTGTTTGAGAGGGTACAGAAGGTTGTCACAAAAGTGAGCCTCTCATTTGGTGTCTTTATTATACTTTTGTCTAAGAGGGCATCACGATGGTTATTGGATGCTCTTTTCCACGCCTGTCGTACAAGTCTCCTCGGGTACTGGCGTGATTGCAAATGATTAGCCAATACCTCCGCATGTTTGTGAAAGAGGTCTGTAGTCGAACAGTTCCGTCTAACACGTAGGAACTGTCCCACCGGGAGGTTCTCTTTGAGGGCCCTCGGATGATGACTATCAAAGGACAACAGCGAGTTCCTGGACATAGGTTTTTTAAACAGCTCACAATGTAGCGAATTACCAATGGGGAATATTGATATATCAAGAAAGGACAGACGTTGTTTGCTGAACTCCATCGTGAAATTAAGGAATGTGTTTTGCTCATTCAGCCAGACATGGAAAGCCTGAATCTCAGGGATGGAGCCTCGCCACACCACCAAAATATCATCTATGTACCTCTTCCACAACACCAGATGTTCAAAAAAAGGGTTGTTGTGGTTCAGTACGTGTTGTTGTTCAAAGAGGTGTACATAGAGATTGGCGAGGCTCGGCGCAAAAACACTCCCCATCGATGTACCAGAAATTTGCAAGAAAATCTGGTCCTCGAAACGAAAAAAGTTCTCGGTCATCGCTATTCTAGCGCACTGCATAATGAAAGGGACAGGTGTTATGCTGTCAAGATCACGGCCTTCCAGAAGCCCTCTGATGGACTCAAGGGTCTCCATTTGTGGGATACATGTGTAGAGCGACTCTACATCGAAACTTGCCAAAATGTCAGTTTCGGGATGGAAATCAATGTCTGGAAGCAATCTCAGAACGTCCGACGTGTCTTTGAGGTAAGTAGGCATTTCTGACACCATGGGCCGTAGAAACACATCCACGAACTTAGAGAGAGGCTCGAGGAGTGACCCTATCCCCGATATAATGGGGCGTCCCGGAGGGGGTGTTATATTCTTGTGTATCTTGGGGAGGCAGTAAAAGTAGGGCATTACTGGATTGTCTGTCACCAGAAATCGTGCCTCCTGCGGCGTAATCCATCCCTCTGCCTCTCCTTCCTCAACCAGGTGTTTGATTTCAGTTTTAAGCCTCGGTGTGGGGTCCGACGTTAGACTGCGATAGAATTTGTCATTGTTGAGTTGTCGCAGACATTCTCTCTGGTAGGTAACCATGTCCTGTAGGACAATGGCACCTCCCTTTTCCGCAGGTTTGATAATGACGGACGTGTCTGAACTGAGATTTTGAAGAGCCTCTCTGTCTTTCTTAGGGAAATTACAGAAGCTGGAGGGCCGTGAGTCACATAATGCCATCGTGTCGAATGTGACGGCTTTCTCAAAAGTGGAGACTTGGGAAGGGACTTGATGAGCCATCGGTGTGAAGCTGCTCTTGGGTCGTAGCCCAGTGTTCGTAGTCAGCATCTCATCAGCAGAGGATGAAACATCTTCTGATGGTCTATCCTTGAAGAAGAAATGTAAACGAATTTTCCTAAAAAAATTCTCAAGTTCGCATCTCAAAGTAAATGCGTCTCCTTGATGGGTAGGCACAAAGCCTAAACCTCGATTGAGGACACTGAGCTCGCTTTCCGTTAGGGTGCGAGAACTGAGATTCACTACAAGATCGTTTCTCAGCTGCTGGTTGTGCTGTTGGTTTGCTGGAGGCCGCCTCTGCTCCGGGTGTTCGGAAACGTGGAGTCCGGTTGCCAATGGACAGATGTCGTGCCTCTCCGCTTGCCCCTCGTTCGGCCTGGGCCTTGATCTAAAAAAGGCTGGTTAGGGTAAAATTGGGATTGAGGTGGAAAGGGTGGTACTTGCGATGGAAAAGGGGGTTGGTACCCCCAAGGTCCTGGTGGCCACCATTGACCTTGATTCGGATAGTAACCCTGCAAACCACGTCCCCTATTGTATCTACGAGGTCTGCCTCTGCCCCGTCCTCGGGAAAAATCATTGGGGGAAGACTCTGAGTCAGTGGATCCCTGTTCTGATCCAGAGGAAGAGTAGTTAGATCCATACCGTCTGCCTTTGTTGTTAAAAACTGGGGCTACGTAGTTCTCACTGGTGTATGGATATATCTTCTCCCAGGAGAAACGGGCCAAATCCTTTTTAAACTTGTCGATCTTATTAATCAGGATATTGTCCCTATACTCTTTATTAGTTTTGTTGGCCTCGTCAAGATTCTTTTTAAACAGTGCAGCTGTGATGGTTGTTTTGATCTGTCCCTCCAAGGTCTGAATTTCGATAAGGATAGCATCTGCCTGACGCTTAGCCGTGCTGATGATCAAAATCAGCCAGTCACGGGTACAGCGCCAGGCTATGAGCGACCAATCGCGTAAAAATTGCTTATCGGTGAGGAACAGTCTCGGTGCATTGGTGACTATTAGGCCAGTTGGGGCGCATTTGCCTCGTAGATATTCTGTCATAATAAGCCCGTGGACAGCTGTACGTGACTGTGTTCGCTTGAGATTGAGTAGTGTTCCCCAATCATCTTTAGTATGTCCTGTTAGTTCTGGAAGTGACTCTAGAATGCTGGGATTGTCAGCTAAGATGGAACTTAAGGTCTCATCGTCAAATGCAAGGCCTGCAAAATCAGCCATTATGGTGTGGAGGTACAATATGAATCAAAAAGATAAAAGGGAGCAGAAACCCAGAACCCTAGATAGTCTAAGGTCTGGAACCAAGACCCGCAACCAGAAGGCTGCTCTCACAATTACACAAAATCTCTACAAAAGGGTCTAAGAGGGACCAGTTTAACGACTATACTACCTTCAGTCCCCAAAGTAAGACTACAAACACAACGCGGTGATATTGCAGCCGAGGCATGCGCACTGAGAACAGGGTTCGGTGTCCTAGAGACACACAGCGTTTCTCACACTACGCATGCCCGATATTGACGACACTAATAGACGGGAGTGGCGATGCGGTGTTCGCACATGCGCTGTGTCGTGATGACTCTTCCTGATTCACAACACTTGCGATGTGGCGCGAATCTAAATTGATCACAGGCACTATTTAAGGAGCCGCCCTCCTAGTGACCGGTACCTCCCAGACTGCTCGAGGTCCAGTTTGAGGTCTCGACGGATAGGTAAGGTGCTTTGACCTAGTGCTTTTTAAGGTATTGCGAGCAATATTGATCAGCCTAGGGTGACTGGGGACCTCCATGAATGGTTTTTAATCTAACATTAACGTTGACCTCTTCATTATATATTGCTCTCCTACAACTTTGATGTGTATAGTTTGAGCATTAGAGAGAGGTATAACACTGTGGATATGTCTACACTGCGTCTAAACTATATGTCTGGAGATGTTACCACTTAGCAGACTATAAGCTGAATTGAGTTCATGGCACAGTTCTGTCAGGCATTGGGTGTGTTGGCCTGTGGGTCAGGAGGTGATTGGTCAGTGTTATTCTTTATGTAGGGACCACGGAGTGTTGGAGTATGTTGTCACAACCCGCCCTCTTGTGTTCCTATTTTAACAGAGCGGTGCCTCCTATACCGAGCAATCTGCCGGGTGAGGTGAGGCTTTCCTCCCACAGAACGCTGGGTGAGTTATAATTTTGCATGTTTTCAGAGAATGTTCTCTTTGTGGACCAATTGGTGGCCATACTATAAAATAAGTAGTGCTCAAGAATAGCACTACTGAACACGAGTCGCTGATGCTGTTATGTTTCTTTATGCTAATCCCATCACAAATTATGTGTGACACCTACCAACCTTGCTTTTCAGGAGAGAAGAAGAGGTGACTACACAAATTCTAAAGCGCAATTATGCTAGTCTGGTAGGGTGGCTTCGGCCACATCATATCTCTTTTTATAAGTTTCTTAATTTGATTCACATCACTGTTTACCAAATTTATCCTGCAGTAGCTCTTTTTAAATCAACTAACTGGTCCTGACGAAAGCCGGGTGAAATAACCAGATCGGCGCAAACATGTCGACCTAGACAGACCAAGACAGGGAATAGTCATACATAGATTTTTTGACTTATTTGGTTTTTAGACATGACACCTGGTCAATTCATATTAAACCAATTTTTTTGACCACGTAGTCATTTTTAGTACACTACCACATTATCGCACTGCACTCTTTTTGTATTCCTTTGAACTATTCGGATGCACACCAGTGGCATGAGATTTCTTCTGTCAGGGATCACTGTGACGGGCACCCAGTAGGGCCTGGTGGCTCACGAGTGTAGGGGCCCTGCCTCTGCTCCCTAAGGGTCATACATGACGAAGCTCCGCCATTAAGGGTGGCCCGATAGACCCTTTAATCTTCCTGCCTGGTGATGCAATAATGCTTTAAGTTTTGATGTAAGGGATTGCACATACAGCATCATGCGGCGTTGTGTTTATGCTTTGACTTAGGACCTTCGCGTTGTGTTTGTAGTCTTACTTTGGGGACTGAAGGTAGTATAGTCGTTAAACTGGTCCCTCTTAGACCCTTTTGTAGAGATTTTGTGTAATTGTGAGAGCAGCCTTCTGGTTGCGGGTCTTGGTTCCAGACCTTAGACTATCTAGGGTTCTGGGTTTCTGCTCCCTTTTATCTTTTTGATTCATATTGTACCTCCACACCATAATGGCTGATTTTGCAGGCCTTGCATTTGACGATGAGACCTTAAGTTCCATCTTAGCTGACAATCCCAGCATTCTAGAGTCACTTCCAGAACTAACAGGACATACTAAAGATGATTGGGGAACACTACTCAATCTCAAGCGAACACAGTCACGTACAGCTGTCCACGGGCTTATTATGACAGAATATCTACGAGGCAAATGCGCCCCAACTGGCCTAATAGTCACCAATGCACCGAGACTGTTCCTCACCGATAAGCAATTTTTACGCGATTGGTCGCTCATAGCCTGGCGCTGTACCCGTGACTGGCTGATTTTGATCATCAGCACGGCTAAGCGTCAGGCAGATGCTATCCTTATCGAAATTCAGACCTTGGAGGGACAGATCAAAACAACCATCACAGCTGCACTGTTTAAAAAGAATCTTGACGAGGCCAACAAAACTAATAAAGAGTATAGGGACAATATCCTGATTAATAAGATCGACAAGTTTAAAAAGGATTTGGCCCGTTTCTCCTGGGAGAAGATATATCCATACACCAGTGAGAACTACGTAGCCCCAGTTTTTAACAACAAAGGCAGACGGTATGGATCTAACTACTCTTCCTCTGGATCAGAACAGGGATCCACTGACTCAGAGTCTTCCCCCAATGATTTTTCCCGAGGACGGGGCAGAGGCAGACCTCGTAGATACAATAGGGGACGTGGTTTGCAGGGTTACTATCCGAATCAAGGTCAATGGTGGCCACCAGGACCTTGGGGGTACCAACCCCCTTTTCCATCGCAAGTACCACCCTTTCCACCTCAATCCCAATTTTACCCTAACCAGCCTTTTTTAGATCAAGGCCCAGGCCGAACGAGGGGCAAGCGGAGAGGCACGACATCTGTCCATTGGCAACCGGACTCGACGTTTCCGAACACCCGGAGCAGAGGCGGCCTCCAGCAAACCAACAGCACAACCAGCAGCTGAGAAACGATCTTGTAGTGAATCTCAGTTCTCGCACCCTAACGGAAAGCGAGCTCAGTGTCCTCAATCGAGGTTTAGGCTTTGTGCCTACCCATCAAGGAGACGCATTTACTTTGAGATGCGAACTTGAGAATTTTTTTAGGAAAATTCGTTTACATTTCTTCTTCAAGGATAGACCATCAGAAGATGTTTCATCCTCTGCTGATGAGATGCTGACTACGAACACTGGGCTACGACCCAAGAGCAGCTTCACACCGATGGCTCATCAAGTCCCTTCCCAAGTCTCCACTTTTGAGAAAGCCGTCACATTCGACACGATGGCATTATGTGACTCACGGCCCTCCAGCTTCTGTAATTTCCGTAAGAAAGACAGAGAGGCTCTTCAAAATCTCAGTTCAGACACGTCCGTCATTATCAAACCTGCGGAAAAGGGAGGTGCCATTGTCCTACAGGACATGGTTACCTACCAGAGAGAATGTCTGCGACAACTCAACAATGACAAATTCTATCGCAGTCTAACGTCGGACCCCACACCGAGGCTTAAAACTGAAATCAAACACCTGGTTGAGGAAGGAGAGGCAGAGGGATGGATTACGCCGCAGGAGGCACGATTTCTGGTGACAGACAATCCAGTAATGCCCTACTTTTACTGCCTCCCCAAGATACACAAGAATATAACACCCCCTCCGGGACGCCCCATTATATCGGGGATAGGGTCACTCCTCGAGCCTCTCTCTAAGTTCGTGGATGTGTTTCTACGGCCCATGGTGTCAGAAATGCCTACTTACCTCAAAGACACGTCGGACGTTCTGAGATTGCTTCCAGACATTGATTTCCATCCCGAAACTGACATTTTGGCAAGTTTCGATGTAGAGTCGCTCTACACATGTATCCCACAAATGGAGACCCTTGAGTCCATCAGAGGGCTTCTGGAAGGCCGTGATCTTGACAGCATAACACCTGTCCCTTTCATTATGCAGTGCGCTAGAATAGCGATGACCGAGAACTTTTTTCGTTTCGAGGACCAGATTTTCTTGCAAATTTCTGGTACATCGATGGGGAGTGTTTTTGCGCCGAGCCTCGCCAATCTCTATGTACACCTCTTTGAACAACAACACGTACTGAACCACAACAACCCTTTTTTTGAACATCTGGTGTTGTGGAAGAGGTACATAGATGATATTTTGGTGGTGTGGCGAGGCTCCATCCCTGAGATTCAGGCTTTCCATGTCTGGCTGAATGAGCAAAACACATTCCTTAATTTCACGATGGAGTTCAGCAAACAACGTCTGTCCTTTCTTGATATATCAATATTCCCCATTGGTAATTCGCTACATTGTGAGCTGTTTAAAAAACCTATGTCCAGGAACTCGCTGTTGTCCTTTGATAGTCATCATCCGAGGGCCCTCAAAGAGAACCTCCCGGTGGGACAGTTCCTACGTGTTAGACGGAACTGTTCGACTACAGACCTCTTTCACAAACATGCGGAGGTATTGGCTAATCATTTGCAATCACGCCAGTACCCGAGGAGACTTGTACGACAGGCGTGGAAAAGAGCATCCAATAACCATCGTGATGCCCTCTTAGACAAAAGTATAATAAAGACACCAAATGAGAGGCTCACTTTTGTGACAACCTTCTGTACCCTCTCAAACAATTTGCAGAAGTTGGTACGGAAGCATTGGCACATTTTGAATGTGGCCGCGGAGAACATTCCGCCCCCTCTGTTTGCTTTCAAGAAAGGTCCTAGTCTACGCAACAGTCTAGTCCACACACGACCACGTACTGAACACACACGGGTCGAAAAAACCCTATGGTCGTTACCACCTGTGAGGGGACATTACCCATGCGGGTCTTGTAGTGTCTGCCCTCAAACCTCCAAAACCACCTCTGTCGATGTAGGTACGGCACGTCCCTGGATTCTGACCAGTCATACGAACTGTAATTCAGAGAACCTGATCTATATGATCACTTGTCCCTGTTCTCTACATTACATTGGCCACACAACAAGGAAGATTAAGCTCCGTATCAGCGAGCACAAGAGCACTATCCGATGCAGAAAACAGTCTACATGTCTGACGGACCACTTCCTTGCCAAACGTCACACAGCAGACGACATGAGATGGATTGTGTTTGAACGACCGCTCATTCCCTCACATGTGAGCGACGTTTCTAAGTTTCTATTCGTTAAAGAACAGAAATGGATTTTTAAAATGAGGACGGATACACATGGACTCAACGATAACATTCCATGGACGTCTATTTGAGTGCTGACCCATGGTTTGCCGTAAGGTGATTATTTGAGTATGTGTGGATGAGTCAATGAGACATCTTGACTTGCCTCACTCTGCTTTTTGATTAGCCACGAGGAGACTGTCCCCCACACACAGCCATTCTGCCATATAGATTCTATATGATACACAGTACTGCATGTACCTCCGACATCAGGTGACCCAGTTTGTCTATACACCCCCTCTCTGCCATTGATCAGGAACTTTCCTTTACACAGCCACTCTGTCATATAGACCCTACATGACCCTATTGGAGAGAATACCAGGCAGACCTATTCCCCTAGTTACACATTTTGTGTCAGTACTAACTTGATAATACACTAAGATAGTAACCATCGTTACATCACTAGGGTGAGGAGGCCTTATGTCGACACAGTGTTGTACATTAAATAATATGTGGTTGTACTCTAGAATTAGAATGTCACGAACAGTTAGCTTGTGGGTATGGCACGCACTAAGCCTACCTGAATGCATTAGGTTTTGCAGAATAGTGGTGACACATTAACTACTTTACTTACTTTGGTACCAGAGCGCATGTGCCAGGAGTAGTGGCACGTGTGTTTACACGTCCTTGATATCGATCGAGTTTACCACTGTCAAACTTTACACACAGTCATGGTCTGTGTTTTTTTCCGATTTGTCCGTTTGGAACGCGATATTTTCCGATTCAGTACTACACGTTGATGTACTTTGGAGTGGCTTTTGGAGAGAAGTTTATTTCTATAATTTTCGATCATGTGAGAATCTGGGCATGCGCAGCGCTCGGTGACACTGCATGCGCAGCGCTCGGTGATATTGCAGCCGAGGCATGCGCACTGAGAACAGGGTTCGGTGTCCTAGAGACACACAGCGTTTCTCACACTACGCATGCCCGATATTGACGACACTAATAGACGGGAGTGGCGATGCGGTGTTCGCACATGCGCTGTGTCGTGATGACTCTTCCTGATTCACAACACTTGCGATGTGGCGCGAATCTAAATTGATCACAGGCACTATTTAAGGAGCCGCCCTCCTAGTGACCGGTACCTCCCAGACTGCTCGAGGTCCAGTTTGAGGTCTCGACGGATAGGTAAGGTGCTTTGACCTAGTGCTTTTTAAGGTATTGCGAGCAATATTGATCAGCCTAGGGTGACTGGGGACCTCCATGAATGGTTTTTAATCTAACATTAACGTTGACCTCTTCATTATATATTGCTCTCCTACAACTTTGATGTGTATAGTTTGAGCATTAGAGAGAGGTATAACACTGTGGATATGTCTACACTGCGTCTAAACTATATGTCTGGAGATGTTACCACTTAGCAGACTATAAGCTGAATTGAGTTCATGGCACAGTTCTGTCAGGCATTGGGTGTGTTGGCCTGTGGGTCAGGAGGTGATTGGTCAGTGTTATTCTTTATGTAGGGACCACGGAGTGTTGGAGTATGTTGTCACAACCCGCCCTCTTGTGTTCCTATTTTAACAGAGCGGTGCCTCCTATACCGAGCAATCTGCCGGGTGAGGTGAGGCTTTCCTCCCACAGAACGAATGTTCTCTTTGTGGACCAATTGGTGGCCATACTATAAAATAAGTAGTGCTCAAGAATAGCACTACTGAACACGAGTCGCTGATGCTGTTATGTTTCTTTATGCTAATCCCATCACAAATTATGTGTGACACCTACCAACCTTGCTTTTCAGGAGAGAAGAAGAGGTGACTACACAAATTCTAAAGCGCAATTATGCTAGTCTGGTAGGGTGGCTTCGGCCACATCATATCTCTTTTTATAAGTTTCTTAATTTGATTCACATCACTGTTTACCAAATTTATCCTGCAGTAGCTCTTTTTAAATCAACTAACTGGTCCTGACGAAAGCCGGGTGAAATAACCAGATCGGCTGAAACATGTCGACCTAGACAGACCAAGACAGGGAATAGTCATACATAGATTTTTTGACTTATTTGGTTTTTAGACATGACACCTGGTCAGTTCATATTAAACCAATTTTTTTGACCACGTAGTCATTTTTAGTACACTACCACATTATCGCACTGCACTCTTTTTGTATTCCTTTGAACTATTCGGATGCACACCAGTGGCATGAGATTTCTTCTGTCAGGGATCACTGTGACGGGCACCCAGTAGGGCCTGGTGGCTCACGAGTGTAGGGGCCCTGCCTCTGCTCCCTAAGGGTCATACATGACGAAGCTCCGCCATTAAGGGTGGCCCGATAGACCCTTTAATCTTCCTGCCTGGTGATGCAATAATGCTTTAAGTTTTGATGTAAGGGATTGCACATACAGCATCATGCGGCGTTGTGTTTATGCTTTGACTTAGGACCTTCGCGTTGTGTTTGTAGTCTTACTTTGGGGACTGAAGGTAGTATAGTCGTTAAACTGGTCCCTCTTAGACCCTTTTGTAGAGATTTTGTGTAATGACCTGCGTTGACTGCCATGCCATGCACCCACAGGCTTTGTGGGAGAGCTCCCTCAATCTCCTTGCTTCTCGGTGTACAACGGATCGATCTCAGTCGAGAGGAAAGTCCCGGGAGCCCAAGAACACAAGATCCTTGTTGACCTTGCAGTCGTCGTTGGGTAAGTACCACAGAATGAAGAAGAGTAAGAAGTCGAAGAGGGTTTTGACTTCACCCCATCTTTCAAAGTCATCCAAAACAAGGAAGCATCATCACTTGGGACCTGCCTCCACGGTTGAACCTGTACCTGGGCCAGCTCCACCTCTTCCTGAGTATCCAGGAGCCATAGGAACCCTCGCCCAGCTCCGAGTTTTTTAAGAGGCCATGCATCTCATATTATGGCAGCCCAATCCTACTGGGGCACCTTCGGTCTCTCTGGGATTGGGAGGGGCCCCACAGATTCTACGCCAGCGGCTCTGTCCCCAGCTCCAGTCAGAACACTTGGATCCATGGGTGGATCTGGAACGGTGCTGGGTGTATCAACTCGACCTTCCCCAGCTCCAGTCCTGATACCGACACTCCCAGCGCTGAAGGTGCCCTCCTATAGCGCCATCCCCATTCTCATTCCCAACTCTGAGACAGAACCAGAGCCCTGTTCCTATGAGCTGGGACTCAGGGAGGATTGGGAGAAACCCTGGGCAGAAAACTATGCTATGCTCGCAGAGTGTGCGTAGTGAGTGCCACTACGTGCTACGCGAATTGCACATAGCACAGTGCAAAAACACATAGTGTAGCGGGCATTTTTTGTTCGCTCACGGTCCTCAATGGCAAGTTGGCGACCACGAGCGAGCAAAATCAACATTCCAGCGAGACTTTTTCCTCGTTCGCGATCGGCAAAATCAAGTTGCCGATCGCGAGCGTGGAAAATAAACCTCCCAGTGTAGGAGAGTGGCATCGACTGCATAGTTGCCCCCAACTTTTTGCTGAGGTTTTGACTGCTTTATGACACTAGCCAGGCTTTGGCCCTGCTATCCAGGACCCCAGCCTATCTGCTTCTTCTCTAAACTGATGTGAGTACCCTAGGTACCTTCCAATTGGATACTGAGGACACCCTGTCAGCCCCTTGTAGATGGTAACCTAGGTACCCAGGGCATGGGTCCCTCAGAGGCCTACTAGGAGTTGCAGTACTTTTTGTGCCACCCCTGGGACAGCCATACCAAATGACACCACCAGACCACCACTGTAGTCTGGGTAAGGTGGTGCTTGCACCCCTTACAGGGATATAGGTATCCTGTATCCCACTTAATACAACACATATATCCTCATAGGTCACCCCTAAGGCAGGCCTTGCTAATCCTACAAGGCAGGGTGCTGAGATATGTGTGAGGGGGAACCCCTACCTGAGTAGGGCCCCTCTGCAACCTTCATAAAACTATTGCTGGGTTGTTTGTAGTGTAACCATACCATATACTCTTAACCGCATTATAAGTAATCCCCATAGCGTGATAACTTGAGAATGGCTACACAGAACCATATTGTGTTTGGTGTCAAACATGTAGGAATCATACCCCAAATCCAGCCATGGGAGTGAGGGCATGATTCCCCCCTGCTAGAGGGGCGATATGGGAAAAGAGGCAGAATTTAGACACCAATTTAAAAGTGCACACGTAGTACAAAATGGATGCTATCCGCCACCCACACGACTCTGGCTGCCTGTTGCTGGGCAGAACTCCAGCCACGGCAGCTGGACAATAGGGATCTTGTTGCAGGGAGGTGCTCCCACCTCCCCAGACAGACTATGTGGATTGGAACTGGGTGGGTGCACCATAGGATGTCTTTCAGACTTGCACGTAGGCTTCTCCAGTGCCTACTTCTGCATACAACGCCTCAAACCGGTTATGGGGCATCCTGTCCCCTGCCCAGGCGGGAAACCACACAAAGGGGAGAGGGTGTAGCCACCCTTTCCCACCTGAACTCTCATTGGTGGGCTCTGATCTGGACACTCCCCTAATCTTTGGATATAGGTAAATACAGGGTCCCCAGAGCCTCAGATTATTCTTGAACTTCACAGACTTGAAGCGTGACTTGCAGCCGCACAGCTGAATGAAGAAATCTCCCTTGGGGTAAAGGAGTTACCCCCTTGCTTGGCAGGCACCTGAAACACTGTAAGTGACCCAATTGGAACCTCGCTGCTCCTACAGACATCGATTATTCTTTCCTACCTTGAGGTGGGTTTCCAAGCATCCCAGAGGCCAGTGAGTGTGCACAGCAAAGCTCAGCACCGTGGACCCCGTGGGTGCCGAGATCCCTAATACCCCAGGACACCGGGCACCTCTTGCACAGCACCCAACCCTGACAAGTGAGGAAGTTGTGCTTTGGCCCATTATTGAGCCAACCTCTCAGCATCATCTGTGCCAAAGATCAACACCCTAGCTCTCTCCAGCGACCCGTGGGCGCATCTTTACGCACGCCAAATTACTGCCTCCTGCGGTCCCTTGTCTCTCGACTGGTGGGCCCTAGCCGAGGTCAATCTTCGATTCCAAGAGTTCCCCTGGTTGATCCAGGCCTGCTCTTCAGTGTCCTTGCTGGAGACCTCGCGGGTCTGCACCAGTAGCAGTTTTGTGTTTCTTGCGTGGGTTGCGGTTGCCAAGGCTTAGTGGATCCAATCCGGACACTAACACCGCAGCGACCCTTATCCTTCATGGGATAGTCACCCTCCAGAAGCTGGCCTTCCTTGACACCTCCTGGACCCCGTGGCTGACGATCCAAGCTACACCTCTTCTACCTAGAAGCACCCGACATTGAAGGGCTCCTTCTCTTGAGCCCCCTGGTCACTGTGCCGTGACCCAGACTCTGTCCCTTCTGCTTTCAGGTCCTTCTCTTCAAGATCTACACTTTCATTCTTCACGACATCGACAACGCTTCTTGCTAGCAGCAGTTCTTCACGTTTTGCCATTGAAAATCATCCCGCGACCCGACATCGAAAACGACCTATGCACCCGGCTTCCCTGGGGCAGGTAACAGTGGTACCTCGGTACTCTCGTGGGTGTGGGCCCTTCAAAATCTTAACTCTAAAGTATTGAACTTGAACTCCTGCTAGAAGTGTTTTTAATCTTGTAAAATTCAACCGCGACATTCTCCATAGGTTTTAATAGAGATCCCGACAGTAGCTTTAGCCCATGCACACGTCTCCCGTGGGTCCCCTTCCTCACTACCTTGGGTGGTTTCACAAGAGGCCAGCGACCCTAAATGCCCTAGGCATTGTCTGTAGAATTGTCGTGGTTCTTATACCACTTTTTTTATATATGGTTTGGTCCCCCCTGGGGCCCTATGATTCCAGTGCTATTTATTGTAACTATCAATGCTTGTTTGAATTGTATCTTTACCTCTAGCCTCAAAGAGACTAGTGGGGTTATTCTTAGAATAAATACATATATTTTATATATATACCTGTGTGGACTACTCTTTCATTTGGTTATTCAAGAGGTTATCTATGGTAAAACAATAAGCTTAACACTCCTTCAAGACTTAGCCTGAAGGCTGCTCTCCACAGCTACCACTAGGATAGCTTTCTTTAAAGGTTGTCTTTAACCTATCACCCTAAGAGTCGAATTGGACTGGTGCAAGGTGTCGCCTATAACTAGAGGACAGCATATGCCAGGCCAACTTCTCACATTGGTGTGCAGCGGTTGGATTCAAGCTTGCCATTGTTTTACCAGATAACAAATTGAATTTCTAAAGTGAAAGCCACTTGGTACTAAAGGTACATATAAATTTAAGCTTAGAATACAATACGTTCTACTGGACTTAGGAGTTGTGTGTAGAGGGCTTAGCACACCTTGACTACAACTGAAGAAAGGGTTCAGTAGGCCACACCTAGTGTAGGTAGATACACCAGTACCACTACACTAGAAATGTCTTCAGGACCAGGAGTCCATAAGGCCCTGGAAGGACCTTCAAGGGTCCCAGTCAACAAGCATGACAACCTCTCCTTTGCAGAGCTTAGGGAGATGTGCACTACTAGGCAACTGAAGACAAACAAAGGTGCCAACACTCAACGTCTCAGAGAAATCCTGCTCATTGCAGACTTCAAGAAGACTCTAGTGTCTGAGGGGGTAGGCAGGTTGGGTGGGCATCCTGCTGAAGAGGACACCCTAGTGGTGGACTCTGATGAGGACCAGGAAGAGGATGTTGAACTTGACCTGGATGAATCAGACCACTCACAACATGGAGGTGATGGCCCAAGAGGCACTCCCTCCATCCCTAATGGGAGAGTGGTGGATCCAAACAGAAGGAACAGATCCCCCTCAGAGGGTCTAGCCATTCTGAGAGATCCAAGAGGACCTCTGCCTCTTCTCAGAGAAGAGAATCCTCCAAGGAGAGGAAATGCAGACTGATCCAGTTTGAGCAACTCAAGCTTCAGCTCAGGAGAGAGCAGTTAGCATTAGACAGGGAGTCCCTGGAGCTTCAGAAAGCTTCAAGAAAATGGGGTCTAGAGACCCATGGTGGCAGTAATAATACCCCTAGAGTTAGAGAGAAAGCTCCTGACAATAGGAACCTGCATAAGATTGTGCCCCCCTATCAGTCAGGGGATGACATCCATAAATGGATCACTGCACTTGAGAGGGCCTGTAAAGTTCAGAGGGTCCCAGTAGAGCAGTGGGCAGCAATCTTATGGCTCTCCTTTGCAGACAAAGGAAGAGACAAGCTCCTCTCAGTCAGAGAAGAGGATGCAGATGATGATTATATCTTGAGAGATGCTTTAATAGATGGGTTTGGCCTAACCACTGATCAATACAGGTTAAAGTTCAGAGATACCCAAAAAGCACAGAATCAAGATTGGGTAGACTTTGTAGATTGTGCTACTAAGGCTCTGGGAGGTTGGTTAACTAGCAGCAAAGTAAATGATTACCAAGGATTGTACAATCTCATTATGAGGGAGCAGATCCTTAATAATTGTCAGAATCAGCTCTTGCATCAGCAGCTGTTGGACTCAGATCTGACCTCTCCTCAAGAATTGGGAAAGAAGGCAGACAAATGGTTCAGAACCAGGATCAAGCAAAAGGTCCAGCCCTTGGGGGGTGGAACTAAAAAGGAGGATGCCAAAAACTCTGAGAAGGGTGGGGAAAAGGGAAAAGACCAGCAGTCTTCAACAGGCCCCCAAAAATCAGCATCTGATAATTCCCAATCCAACAAAGCTAAGCAGCCAAGGAAGCCATGGTGTAAAATCTGTAAACAGAATACCCATTGGACTTCAGACTGCAACAAGACCAAAGACTCCACAAGTACCACTACACCTGCCCCTAAGGCATCTGTTCCCCCTAGTCCAGCTATAGGTGGTGGTACACAGAACAAGGGGATAGTAGGGTTGACCCTGGGATCTGGAGAGGACTCTGGCCTAGTCAGCATGCCTACTCAGGCTGTATTAGTTTGTGGTGGGGACCTGTCCCTATTTGTGAGTCCCAGTGGTCTGGGCAAATACAAGCAACAGCCTAGACTAAATGGAAGGGAGTCTCTAGCTTACAGGGACACAGGGGCTAGTGTCACCATGGTGACTAAGGACCTTGTGGACCCTAGCCAGATCATACTTGGAGAAACTTACCAGGTGACCAATGCAAGCAATGTCAGTACTAACCATGCTCTGGCAGTTGTTAACTTCTCTTGGGGAGGGGTAACTGGCCTAAAGAAGGTTGTGGTGAGTGCAGACCTACCAGTAGAATGTTTGCTAGGGAATGATTTGGAGACCTCAGCATGGGCTGGGGTGGAGCTAACTACCCATGCAGCGATGCTGGGTATCCCAGCAGAAGTGATTGCCTTGACAAGGTCAAAAGCTAAGCTGACACAAATCGAACAGGCCTTGGATCCTGGAAAATGGACCAAGGACCTTCCAAGAAGAGGAGTAGCAGGGGTAAGGCAGTGCCTTCCCTCCGGGATCAGTCTGAAGAGACTCTTATAGCAGAAGAGGATCTGACACCTGAAGAAGGAACTGTTCCAGATGAGCTTGAACCTGATCAGGTTGAGTTCTTGGGGACAGGGGGACCTTCTAGGGCAGACTTGAGCCTGGAGCAGCAGAGCTGCCCCACTCTTGAACCCCTCAGACAGCAGGCTGCTGCTGAGGCCGCTGGGAATGCTAGTGGAACCCAAAAGATATATTGGTATGATGGACTCCTGTACTCTGAGGGTCGAGACCCCAAGCCTGGTGAAGCCAGGAGGTTGGTCATACCTCAGAAGTTCAGGGGTTTCCTACTCACACTGGCCCATGATATTCCCTTGGCAGGACACCTAGGCCAAAATAAGACTTGGGAAAGAATTGTCCCTCACTTTCATTGGCCTCAAATGAGTGAGGACTGTAAGAGTTTCTGTAGCTCTTGCATTACCTGCCAGGCCAGTGGCAAGGCAGGTAAATCCACAAAGGCCCCCCTGATACCACTACCTGTGGTGGGGGTTCCCTTTGAACGGGTAGGGATTGACATAGTTGGTCCCCTTGACCCACCAGCAGCATCTGGGCATAGGTTTATTCTGGTGGTAGTGGATCATGCCACCAGATACCCAGAAGCTATTCCCCTTAGGACCATCACAGCACCTGTGGTGGCAAGGGCCCTCCTGGGAATCTTTTCCAGGGTGGGTTTCCCTAAGGAGGTCTTATCTGACCGAGGTACAAACTTTATGAGTAGTTACCTCAAAGCAATGTGGAAGGAGTGTGGCGTCAACTACAGGTTCACCACCCCTTATCATCCTCAATGCAATGGGCTTGTTGAGAGATTCAACAAGACCCTCAAGGGTATGATCAAAGGGCTCCCAGAAAAGCTTAGGCGAAAATGGGATGTTCTTCTGCCCTGCCTTCTCTTTGCATACAGAGAGGTGCCACAGAAGGGGGTTGGTTACAGCCCTTTTGAACTTTTGTTTGGTCACCCTGTTAGAGGGCCACTCTGTCTAGTGAAGGAGGGATGGGAGTTACCTCTCAAACCCCCTAAACAGGATATTGTGGACTATGTACTTGGTCTCCGCTCCCGGATGGCTGAGTATATGAAGAAGGCGACAAAAAACCTTGAGGCAAGTCAGGAATTGCAAAAAGCCTGGCATGACCAAAAGGCTGTACTGGTGGTGTACCAGCCAGGACAGAAGGTATGGGTGTTGGAGCCAGTGGCCCCAGCAGCCCTCCAAGACAAATGGAGTGGACTCCATACCATTTTGGAAAAGAAGGGAGAGGTCACCTACTTGGTGGACCTTGGCACTCCCAGAAGTCCCCACAGGGTACTTCATGTAAACAGACTGAAACCATATGTGGACAGGGCTGACATGGGCTTGCTCATGGCAACAGATGAGGGACAGGAGGAGGAGTGTGACCCTCTCCCAGACCTGCTCTCTCACAACCCTGATGATGGGTCAGTAGATGGCGTAGCCTTGGCAGGCAGCCTCACTGCCCAGCAACAGTCTGACTGCAGACAAGTTCTCCAGTCATTCAGGCATATGTTTTCACTGACTCCAAGTCAGACCACCTGGTGCACTCATGAAGTGGACACTGGGGACAGTCTGCCTGTGAAGAATAAGATCTACAGGCAACCTGACCTTGTCAGGGACTGCATAAGGACAGAAGTCCAAAATATGTTGGAATTGGGAGTCATTGAGCCCTCAGATAGCCCTTGGGCTAGCCCAGTAGTCCTTGTACCAAAACCTCACACCCGAGATGGTAAGAGAGAGATGAGGTTCTGTGTAGACTACAGAGGACTCAATGCAGTCACTAGGACTGATGCACATCCCATTCCCAGAGCAGATGAGCTCATAGATAAATTGGCCTCAGCCAAATACCTGAGCACATTTGATCTGACAGCTGGCTACTGGCAGATAAGGTTAGCTGAATCTGCAAAAGCCAAAACTGCATTTTTTACACCTGGTGGGCATTATCAATTTATTGTGATGCCCTTTGGTTTGAAGAACTTTTTAAAGGTTGGTGAACCAAGTCCTCTCAGGCCTGGATGACTTTAGTGCAGCATATCTAGATGATATTGCTATCTTCAGCTCCACCTGGGAAGATCACCTGATCCACCTGAGGAGAGTTTTGGAAGCCCTGCAAAAAGCAGGACTCACTATCAAGGCTACTATGTGCCAGATAGGGCAGAGTCAGGTTGTGTACCTGGGCCACCTTGTAGGTGGAGGCCAGGTTCAACCACTACAGAGCAAAATCCAGACCATCATGGACTGGGTTGCTCCAACCACCCAGACTCCGGTCCGAGCTTTCTTAGGCCTGACTGGTTATTACAGAAGATTTGTCAAGGGATATGGATCCATTGTGACCCCCTTAAATGACTTAACCTCTAAGAGGATGCCCAAGAAAGTTCAGTGGACTGTCAGCTGTCAGAAAGCTTTTGATGACCTAAAACAGGCAATGTGCTCTGCTCCAGTGCTCCAAAGTCCCAACTACTCCAAAGAATTCATAGTTCAAACTGATGCTTCTGAGGTGGGGGTAGGTGCTGTATTATCACAACTGAATGAAGAGGGCCAGGATCAACCAGTAGCTTTGATTAGCAGAAGGTTGACCCCCAGAGAGAAACGTTGGTCAGCTATAGAGAGGGAGGCCTTTGCTGTGGTCTGGGCCTTGAAGAAGCTGAGGCCATACTTGTTTGGCACTCACTTCATTGTTCAAACCGACCATAAGCCCCTCCTATGGCTAAAACAGATGAAGGGTGAAAACCCCAAACTACTCAGGTGATCCATTTCCCTACAGGGGATGGACGATACAGTGGAACTTAGACCTGGGAGCAAACATGCCAATGCAGAGGGCCTCTCCAGATATTTCCACTTAGAACATGAAGATTCAACTGGTCAATGGTAGTTTAATGTCCCTGTGTTTGGGGGGGGGGGGGTATGTAGGAGAGTGGCATCGACTGCATAGTTGCCCCCAACTTTTTGCTGATGTTTTGACTGTTTTATGACACTAGCCAGGCTGTGACCCTGCTATCCAGGATCCCAGCCTATCTGCTTCTTCTCTAAACTGATGTGAGTACCCTAGGTACCTTCCAATTGGATACTGAGGACACCCTGTTAGCCCCTTGTAGATGGTGCCCTAGGTACCCAGGGCATGGGTCCCTCAGAGGCCTACCAGGGGCTGCAGCACTTATTGTGCCACCCCTGGGACAGCCATACCAAATGACACCACCAGACCACTACTGTAGTTTGGGTAAGGTGGTGCTTGCACCCCTTACAGGGATATAGGTATCCTGTATCCCACTTAATACAACACATATATCCTCATAGGTCACCCCTAAGGCAGACCTTGCTAATCCTACAAGGCAGGGTGCTGAGATATGTGTGAGGGGGAACCCCTACCTGAGTAGGGCCCCTCTGCAACCTTCGTAAAACTATTACTGGGTTGTTTGTAGTGTAGCCATACCATATACTCTTAACCGCATTATAAGTAATCGCGATAGCGTGATAACTTGAGAATGGCTACACAGAACCATATCGTGTTTGGTGTCAAACATGTAGGAATCATACCCCCATTCCAGCCATGGGAGTGAGGGCATGATTCCCCCCTGCTAGAGGGGCGATATGGGAAAAGCGGCAGAAGTTAGACACCAATTTAAAAGTGCACACGTAATACAAAATGGATGCTACCCACCACCCACACGACTCTGGCTGCCTGTTGCTGGGCAGAACTCCAGCCACGGCAGCTGGACAATAGGGATCTTGTTGCAGGGAGGTGCTCCCACCTCCCCAGACAGACTATGTGGATTGGAACTGGGTGGGTGCACCATAGGATGTCTTTCAGACTTGCACGTAGGCTTCTCCAGTGCCTACTTCTGCATACACCACCTCAAACCGGTTATGGGGCATCCTGTCCCCTGCCCAGGTGGGAAACCACACAAAGGGGAGAGGGTGTAGCCACACTTTCCCGCCTGAACTCTCATTGGTGGGCTCTGATCTGGACACTCCCCTAATCTTTGGAGAAAGGTGAATACAGGGTCTCCAGAGCCTCAGATTATTCTTGAACTTCACAGACTTGAACTTCGACTTGCTGCCGCACAACTGAATGAAGAAATCTCCCTTGGAGTAAAGGAGTTCCCCCCTGCTTGGCAGGGACCTGAAACACTGCAAGTGACCTGGTTGGAACCTCGCTGCTCCTACGGAGATCGATGACTCTTTCCTACCTTGTGGTGGGTTTCCAAGCATCCCAGAGGCCAGTGAGTGTGCACCACAAAGCTCAGCACCGTGGACACCATGGGTGCCGAGATCCCCAATACCCCAGGACACCAGCCACCTCTTGCACAGCACCCGACCCCGACAAGTGAGGAAGTTGTGCTTTGGCCCAGTATGGAGCCAACCTCTCAGCATCATCTGTACAAAAGATCGACACCCTAGCCTGCTCCGGCGACCCGTGGGCGCATCTTTACGCACACCAAATTGCTGCCTCCCGCGGTCCCTTTTCTCTCGACTGGTGGGCCCTAGCGGAGGTCAATCTTAGATTCCAAGAGTTCCCCTAGTTGCTCCAGGCCTGCTCTTCAGTCTCCTTGCCAGAGACCTTGCTCAGACCTTCTGGGTCTGCACCAGTAGTAGTTTTGTGTTTCTTGTATGGGTTGCGGTTGCCAAGGCTTAGTGGATCCAATCCGGACACTAACACTGCAGCAACCCTCATCCTTTGTGGAACAGTCGCCTTCCAGAAGCTGGCCTCCCTTGATGCCTCCTGAACCCCGTGGCTGATGATCCAAGCTACACCTCTTCTAACTGGAAGTACCCAACATTGAAGGGCTCCTTCTCTTGAGCCCCCTGGTCACTGTGCCATTACCCAGACTCTGTCCCCTCTGCTTTCAGGTCCTTCTCTTCAAGATCTACACTTTCATTCTTCACGACATCGACGACGCTTCTTGCTAGCAGCAGTTCTTCACGTTTTGCCATTGAAAATCAGCCCGCGACCCGACATCGAAAACGACCTATGCACCCGGCTTCCCTGGGGCAGGTAACCGTGGTACCTCGGTACTCTCGTGGGTGTTTGCCCTTCAAAAGCTTAACTCTAAAGTATTGAACTTGAACTCCTGCTAGAAGTGTTTTAAATCTTGTAAAATTCAACCGCGACATTCTCCATAGGCTTTAATAGAGATCCCGACAGTAGCTTTAGCCCCTGCACGCGTCTCCCGTGGGTCCCCTTCCTCACTACCTTGGGTGGTTTCACAAGAGGCCAGCGACCCTAAATGCCCTAGGCATTGTCTGTAGAATTGTTGTGGTTCTTATACCACTTTTTGATATATGGTTTGGTTCCCCCCTGGGGCCCTATGATTCCAGTGCTATTTATTGTAACTATCAATGCTTGTTTGAATTGTATCTTTACCTCTAGCCTCATAAAGAGACTAGTGGGGTTATTCTTAGAATAAATACATATATTTTATATATTTACCTGTGTGGACTACTCTTTCATTTGGTTATTCAAGAGGTTATCTATGGTAAAACAATAAGCTTAACACTCCTTCAAGACTTAGCCTGAAGGCTGCTCTCCACAGCTACCACTAGGATAGCTTTCTTTAAAGGTTGTCTTTAACCTATCACCCTAAGAGTCGAATTGGACTGGTGCAAGGTGTCCCCTATAACTAGAGGTCAGCATATGCCAGGCCAACTTCTCACACCCAGCGAGATTCTCAATGTTGGGAAGTCAGGTTTCTCATTTCGAGTGGTCGTGTATGCTCGCAACCGCTCGCAATGAGAAAATACCATTCCGCTTTGAGAAAGCTGCCGCTCGAGTACAAATCTACTCAAGCGGCAGAAAACGACCGCCTGCACTGTGCATGATGCCGTTCGCAATGATTGCACAGTGCGGACAAGCATCCGGCACTGTGCAATCATGCAATCATTGCGAACAGCATTTCCCTACTGCACTACGCAGTTCGCGAAGCTACACGTAGCGCAACGTAGTGCAAAGTGCACTTCGCGTTGCTTAGCATAGCGTGACTATGCAAACTACGCCCAGGGTTAATTGGGAGGGGTTGCTGGACCTTGAAGAATACCAGCTTCCAAACCCTAACATGGACTGGTCTGAGGATTTAGCAGACAGCAGCGGACTGGACACCTTCCCATATACTGGCATGGTCTCTCCTTCTACCATGGATACGGAGAAGGGATACTCTATTGCTACGGAGGTGGGATGCCAAGGTCCATGACTTTAGCTTTCCCTAAATCGCAGTCAAGACTAACGTCTTGACAGAGGTCCTTCAGCTGAAAGTGACCCCCTCAGAACCGCTTCTCCCATTAATTAAAGCCCTCGCAAATGTCCTTTGTGGGTCTTAGTCCAAACCTTGCATAGGTACTCCAGGGTGATTGCCCACCACCCCTAGGGATGCCAATTTCCTCATGCAACACTCCACCTCGGAGAGCTTTGGTGGTCCAAGATTCCACCTCCTCTGTATATCCTGATGCATTCCCTAACTCTCCACCTGATAAGAAATCCAAGAGGCTGAACACCTTATGAAAGAAAATGTTTTCTCCAGCCAGCCCACCAGCACTGTATTCTGTGAACACTGAGAGCCTTTTCGGCCAGTGCTCCCATGCACTGTGGAATTTGGTTGCGCAGGTGCTGCCCATGGTCCTGGAGGAGGCAAGGGACCTACCCTTCCAAGCTATTGAGGATGGGGGAGATGCAGCCAAGTTCACGATCGGATGTTGTCTGGACATGACTGACTCTCTATGCAGAGTGATTTCTCTGTTGGTGGCCTTAAGGCACCACGCCTGGCTGAGAACAACTGGGTTTTCCAGGGCTTCCCAATGGTTGCTTATGAATATCCCCTTTGATGACCCTATCTCTTTGGAGGCAAGGCAGAATAGCAGGGGTACGGCCAGGTCCTTTGGCCTTTCCATGGCCCCTTGCCAACCCCAGTCCACCTTTTGCTCCTTTCGCGGCCACAGAAGAGGATTCCTGCTGTGTCTTCATCCGCCCAGCCACCATGGAGCACAATCTTCCCAGCTTATGCGTGGCTAAGAATGTAGTACCAACAGACCCTGTGGTTCAGGCTGCCAGAGGCCAAGCCAGTCCATCCCCAGGCAGCTGCAGCCTTCAAACCCCTTTACTTTGCCCTCTTACCATCATAGGCACCCAGTAGGAGGTAGGATATGCCATCATCTACCCCACTGGAGGTTAGTGACATACGAAATGGTGGGTTCTCCAGATTGTCCGAAGGGGCTACTCCCTTCCTTTTGGGATTGCTCACTCCGGCCATGCCACCCACTTGTGACAGGCTGATGGAGGACCATCTCTCCTTACTCCACCAAGAAATGATGTCTCTCTTAGCAAATATCCATAGGGAGGGTGCTGAAATGAAACCAGACGTATGTTGTGGATGTTATTTTCTCTACTTTCTGGTGCCCACGAAGGACAGAGGCATTTGCCCTATTCTAGACCTGGGCCTTCACAATTTCTTCCTCATAAAGGAGAATTTCAAGATGCTCACACTCACTCAAGTCCTGTCTGTCCTTGACCCGAGAGACTGGATGGTAGTGTTGGACTTGAAGGATGCATTCTGCCACATAGCTGTCCATGGTAGGCCACAAGCACTTTCAGTTCGACGTGCTCCCTTTTCACCTTACCAGTGCCCCTCGTGTGTTCAGTGGTCGCATCTGCGGAATTCAGGGGTGCCAGTCTTCCCCCATCTTAATGACTGTCTGTTGAAGGCAGGCTTACCCGAGTCTGTCATCACCCACCTCTAGACAACGGCGGACCTCCTACACTCACTGGGTTTACTATGAATGTGCCAAAGTCACACCTGACTCCTTCTCAGATGCTTCCTTTCATTGGAGGTGTTCTGGACACAGTGCAGTCTTTGGCTTATCCTCCTGAACAGCGAGTCCAGGATATTCAGGCTAAGCTACTGAAATTTCAGCCTATATCCTGGGTTTTTGTGAGACTAACTCTGAGGTTGATGGGCCTCATGGCCTCCTGAATCCTGCTTGTGACTCATGCCTGCAGGCATAGGCAGATTCTGCACTGCAATCTGAAGTTCCAGGGGGCACAGCACCAGGGGAATCTCTCTGACATTGTCCAGATCTTGGAGGGAACTGCAAAATATCTGCAGTAGTGGTTAACGAGCCGCGACAGCAGACCCCTCCACCTTCCCCAATGAGATATGACAGTGGAGACGGATGCGTCACTCCTGGGATGGGCTGGCCATCTGGGAGAGGTGTATATTAGAGGCCTCTGGTCTCCAGCAGAATCCAGGCTCAACCTCAAGGTTTTGGAGGTCTGGGTGATCCGGTTGGCATTGAAAGCCTTTCTACCCTCCATCAAAGAAAGACTAGTGCAGGTGTTCACATACAATATCAGCGCCATGTGGTATTGCAACAAAAAGGGTGGGGTGGGCTCATGGATTCTTAGTCAAGAGGCCCTGCATTTCGGGACATGGCTGGAATGCCAGGGCATTTCTCTGGTGATTTAAAACCTAACGGGCTCTCCGAACGCTAGAACGGACAAAGAGCAGTTCTGCATGCTGGAGTTTCCGAGGCAGCTCTCGCTCTGAGGTGCTTTTTGTCTCGAGCAGAACTCCGGCGTCCTGTATACCTTTCCACCAATACCACTCACACCCAGAGCTCTCAAGAAAATCAGAAACAACCAGGCCCAAGTCATTCTTGGGGCTCCAAACTGGGGTCGGAGAATTTGGTATCACGAGCTGTTGAGCATGGCCACCAGTCCTCTGGTCAGGCTGCTTCCTTAAGGCGGATCTTCTATTGCAGCAGTAGGGGAGGGTTTCCTAACCAAACTTGTCAATGTACCGTTTTCACGAGTGGAGATTGAGTAGCAACAGTTGACAGCCTTCAACCTGCTGCCTGAAGTCGGAATTGTTATCTTGGCAGCCAGGTGTCCCTCTCCCAAGATTGTATACGCCTACCATTGGGGAACATCTGTGGTATGGTGTGCAGAGAAACAGGTTGAACCTCTTTCTGGGAATTATGGTTTGTAGGATCCTAATGTGTTTTGTGATTTAAGCATTCTGTCAATATATGATTTATGCATCTATGATCTGCTTCAATTAATTTGAAAATAAAAGCAAAAATATTAATGTCATAACCTGATTCTTGTTTAAATTTTTATGCATGGTCTAGCAAGAGTGGTCTCTTTTATGAATTGACTTAATTGCGTTTAGTCGAAGCATATAGGTACAGCAGACTCTTTTTTGTTAATTCTTAATTTATCCCCTGCTGCTCTACCTTTATCCATACAGGGGTTCCCCTTTTTTTGCGTTTTTTTCTTCCCAGCCTTGATTGCTGTGGGTTTTTTGTATGTATGATTAATTTTTTGACCTATTTTGGATAACTGCACGTATATTCTTGTTTCTTTCTATTTTTGGATCATTTCTTTTTTTTTTTCAGATCTTTTGTTTTCCTTTTTGCATTGTTTGTTCTTCTTTCATTGTATATCTTTTCTGTTGCATTACCCTCTCAATTGAGTTTACTTCTATTTAGAACTGCTTATGGATAGCATTAAAACGTTTGGGTTTTCTGATGAAGACTATGCACGCCTCATAGGCCAAACACTGGACCCTGATAGACCTTTTTCACTCTCTAAAGGTCCCAATGAGGAATGGACTAAATTATTCAACTTAAAGAAAAAAACTAAACATACAGAGTCACATGCCAACTTTATGTTGTAATACCTCAAAGCGGGAACCATCCCCATCGGCCTTCGAGTTAGGAACATACCGGGGTTATTTGTGGAGATCAGGCAATTACTTGAAAAGTGGGCCTTGATATCAAATAGATGCTCTAGAGACTGGATGATCCTTATTGTTGAAACCGCTAGGGAGGTAATCCAGTTGTTGAACAAGGAAATTCAGGATCTAGAAGATAAACTCAAAGCATCTAGTGGCCTTGAGGAAGGCAAGAAAAAATTGGAAGAGATTGTGACTGAGTTAGATTCATTTAGTGAGTATCTATTTAAAAGAAAGACGGATAAACTGAGGAAAGATATCAGACTTTTCTCTCAGGAACGGGCCTATCCTTTTCTATCTGAGAATTTTGATGCCCCTACAAGTGAAAATACAACTGGTAATACTAATTTCCAGTGGGGCAATAAACGCATCATTACGTTCTCAGACACTACTGACTCAGATAGCGAGGGTGCGTCCTATCAAACCCCTCAATATAGACCAGACACAGAGATACCAAAGCGAAAATCGTTTTTTAGGGAACCGAAGGGGCGGATCCCGCCCAGGATTCCAAAACCAATACCTGAACCAATATCAGAATATACACCAAAGGAGTCAATATCAGGAACCAGTTCAACCACAGAGATACCAGGAACAAGCTCAACCACAGTGATATATTCGAACTCGTCAGAATCAATACTGGCGAACGTAGCCAAAATTCCAGTGTTCAATCTATCAGTGCATCTGATGGACAATCCAACTGAGACATTGCTTACCAAAGGATTATCATTCGTTCCGTCGGTAACAATGAATAAATTTGAATTTATGACAGACATTCATGCCTTCTTCCGTAAAATCAGACTCAAAAAATTCTTTCAGAATAGAGATGAAATTGATCCCAATGAGAACCGTTCGGGCCTTAAACCATCGTCTAATTTTACACCTACCATTGATCAAATAGGTAGAGAAGTGGATCTCTTTGAGAAAGCCGTTCTCAATAAAATCGAAAAGATAACCAAATATGTACCTTTTCCCACTCATAATATCAGCAGGGAAGAAAAGAATGCCCTTACTATTTTGAAGAATAACAAAGACCTCACAGTGAAACCGTGTGATAAGGGGGGAGGCATTGTCATCTTCAATACCTGTAATTAGAAAAACAGGATGAATGCACTTTTGGGATCACCAAGACATTACTTGAAGATCACTACCAACCCAGAACCCAGGTTGAGACGCAGAATCCTCCGTGCTGTGGAAACAGCAATCGAGAGAGGAGAAATCTGCAAAAAAAGGAAGCTGAATACCTTACCCCGACGTATACTCGGATCCCCATTATTTATGGGGTAACTGTGATAGAGCCCTCCCCCAGGTCACAAACCCCTTACTCACCCCGCCTGGAGTATCACCCCTCCACTGTTCTCCCTTCCAGGGCGCGCAAACCGGAATGAACACTAAAGCGTCCGTGACAACGGGGACCCCGCCCCTCTCTCTGTTGCAGGATCCAATACGGAGAGACGACGGACCGGAAGGACTACCCCTTAACCCCGGAAGTCCCGCCTCCATGCTGACGGCCGGACACAGAAAAGACGGAAGACGAGAGGCAGAAGGCGTCGGAGTATCGTGGCAGGAGATTTCGGCTGGAGGTACGAAGGGAAAAGAGGACGAGAGTGGAGAACCCGAGGAGTGGTCCGAAGACTGGTGGAATCCCCCGGAGGTGGCCGAAGAGCGGCCGTAACTTGGAGGAGAGTTACGGCAGAGCGCGCGAGTACCAGCTACCTTCTTTAAAGCACGCTAGGTGCTCTGTGTAAAGAATACGATCCCTGTGTAAATACTCCCTCTATTTAGACACGTCATTGCAACCAGATAGCCACCTTGTAAATAGTATATAGCACCTTGCACTGTGTAAATTACGGTCCCCACACGACCCCCTTCGAGCACCCCTCTTCTTGCCAATTCTGGTGCTTCCCCTTCTCTTCCCTTTTCCCTCACGGTCTTTTTCCACTTTATCACCCCTGGTTACGGTTACGGTACCTGGCATCGAACCCCAGCAGGACTAACGGCTCCTTTTTCTTCTCTTACTGCCCTCCGAGGAGCACCCGCCCCGGCCTACTACCGACGTCTGCCATCAAGACCTGGAAATCCCTGGAGCCCCAACCCAGACGGCAGCGACGGAAGAACACTGCACCGTTCCTCATTCTTTTGTCCTGCTGGAGTCATATCTGGATATCCCCTCTTACTGTACGAACTGCCTTGTGTGCAATAAAAAGACAATATTGCCCACTATATCCGGCCTCCTTGCCTGCTTTTCCAGCCCGACGACCGCCCACGATCACAGGTGGTGTCAGAAGTGGGATTTCCTGGAAGCATGGAGGCCGTGATGCAGAGGATGGCCGCCTCCCAAGAGCAATTAGGGAGACTTATGGAGCGATTCCTGAAGACCGCCGAAGACGACCGAGGTCAGCTCCACGACGTACTAAGGGGACAGGGGGACACCCACGAGCAAGCCATGGGGAAACTGACCACCGTGCTGGAACATCAGAGACCAACGGCCTCCCTGCCTTCCGTGGTTCTCCAAAAGTTCGTGCCAGGGGAGGACCCGGACTATTTCTTTACAAATTTCGAAAGATTAGCACAAGCTGCCTCATGGCCTAGCGACCGATGGGGCCACTACCTGGGACCCTTGTTGACTGGCGACTTGCAGGCCGCGTATCAACAGGCAAACATACAGGGCAACACTCCTTATGCGGATATCAAGAAATGCATCCTCGAACGGCTGGGCATCGATGACGAAACATACCGGGTAAAGCTACGTCAGGCCAAAGAAGGGCCACAAGAAACCCCCAGAGCCCTTTCGTTCAGAATCAAAGACTTGACCAATCGATGGTTGAGACCAGATACCGCCACCAAGGAGGAAATCCTCGAGAAAATACACCTGGAACAATTTCTGATGTCTTTACATCCCGGCACGCAAAGGTGGGTCCGACAGCATGCCCGTCTTTCCTTGGAGGCCGCAGTGGAAATAGCGAGTGCCTACAGTCGTGCGCAGGAGACACAACGAGGCAAGGAAGAACATCCACCGAAACCACATCCCTCCACAGGCCTCCGACCTCACCGTCCCCCTCTCCCCAGAAGACCAGACCCTATCCCTCTGTTTCCTGCCCCTATGCTCCCGCGACCTATCAACCCCAATGCTACAGTTGTGGGGGTTTTGGACACATCGCTCGGGTGTGCCCCCACAAGGAAGAGCCGATGGAGGTTGGCCTTGCCCGAAACTATGTATGCTCGGTTCCAGGAAAGGCCCCACCCCCGTTCCGTTGTCCGGTGAACATTGACGGACAACCGCTCATGGCTCTGGCAGACACCGGGTGTCGACAGAGCATTCTCAGGCCTCAGGTTTTGCCTAACCCTGTTGGCCCCCCGTCTGGTATGGTCGCCATTCAATGTGTTCACGGCGACACGAAAAGTTACCCCACCACCCAAGTACAAGTCCAACACCCCGAGGATCCAGGAAGCACCCTAACCGTAGGTCTTGTACCAGCCCTTCCGGAACAGGCCATATTGGGGAGCAATTATTCCGGCCTGCCAGGACTTCTACAGGACACAACCGATTCCCTGGCCCGTTGGTGGGAAGAAGCCCCTTTCCCTCAGGGGCCATCCTCCCCTGCGATCGAACCCAAAACCCCGAAAACCAAAACACAAAAGAAGAAAGAGAAGAGAGAGCACGCCGGTGTTTTCCCGGTGGTCCCGGACGAACACCCCTGGCTGACCAACAGGGAATTCCGGGCAGCACAGCGAGAAGATCCTATTCTGCAGGAAGCATGGGCCAAGGCGTTAGACCACGAGGATCCCCTTACCGTAGGTCCTTACTTCTACAAGAAGCATGGGTTGTTATACCGTAAGGGAGGGACCCAACAAAAGCCCCAACTTCTGATCCCTGGGCCCTTCCGAGATAAAGTCCTGTTTCTTGCCCACAGCCACCTCCTGGGCGGTCATTTTGGCGATGAAAAAACCAGCCAAACAATCCTAGAAAGATTCTACTGGCCCGGGGTACACCAACACATCAAAACGTATTGCAGGGAGTGCCCTGTGTGTCAAAATCATAGCAAGTATCGACCCCCTAGGGTACCCCTCTAGCCCCTTCCTGTTATTGACGTCCCGTTCAGCAGAGTAGGGATGGACATTATAGGGCCCCTGTTACCCTCTCGAAGCGGCTGTCGATACGCCCTAGTTATCGTGGACTACGCCACGCGCTTCCCTGAAGCCCTACCTCTGCATCAACCTACTACCCAGAACATCGCCAAAGCCCTCATCTCCGTGTTCTCTAGGGTGGGATTTCCCCGGGAGATCCTAACCGATCAGGGCACCCCTTTTGTCTTGACTCTGATGAGACAAGTCTGCTCCCACCTGGGGATCAAACAGATCCGGACCTCGGCGTACCATCCACAAACCGATGGGCTAGTGGAGAGATACAACGCCACGCTGAAACAAACACTAAAAAAATTGCTGGGATTAGAAGCAAAAAGGTGGGAAGATATGCTACCCCTTGCCTTGTTCGCAATTCGCTGCAAGACACAGAGCAGCGCCGGTTATTCACCCTATGAACTACTGTATGGCCGACCCCCTCGTACCCTATTGGACATGGCCCAAGAAGCCTGGGAAGCGGAACCCGACCGTACTCGTCCCCTCCCAAAATACATGGACAACCTAAAGACACTCCTATCTATGATAAGGGACATTGTACACCGAAATTTAGAGAACGCACAAAACAAACAGAAAGAGCAATACGACAGGGGTACAAAAAACCGGGTCTTCTCCGTAGGTGATCTGGTTCTGTTAATGATGCCGTCCTCCGATCAAAAACTCCTAGGGCAGTGGCAGGGCCCTTATGCCATCCTTCGACGAGTGATTCCTGTCACCTACGAGTTAGACCTGGACCCCACACGTGGTACCACACAGATATTTCATGTGAACCTTTTCAAGAAATGGGAAGGCCCTCGCCCCATCCTATCCAGCTCTGTTGATCATGCACCCCTCTCCTTTTCCCCCTGCATAGACACAGGATTAACCCCACAGCAGTGTCTTGAACTCACAAATAGCCTATATCCCTTACGCCAGGTGTTTTCATCTTCCCCCGGTCATACCACCATCACAGAACACGCCATACGAACTGTACCTGGGAAGGTGGTCCGACAAAGACCGTATAGAGTCCCTGAAGCCCGCCGAGCGGTTATAAAAAGGGAAACAGAACAAATGTTAAAAATGGATATTATAGAACCCTCGGTGAGCGACTGGAACTCTCCCATAGTCCTCGTACCCAAACCTGACGGGTCTGTTAGGTTCTGCATTGACTTCCGGAAAGTCAACAAAATATCCTCCTTCGACACCTATCCGTTACCTCGCGTCGACGAGATGGTCGAACGCATAGGGAAGGCCCAGTATATCTCCACGTTGGACCTCTGTAAGGGATATTGGCAGATTCCCCTGAGAAAAGAGGACAGAAAGAAAACAGCATTCTCTACCCCTGAGGGGTTGTACCAATTCCTTGTTCTTCTGTTTGGCCTTCATGGCGCACCCGCCACGTTCCAACGAGCAATGAACCACATTACAGCCCCACACCCTGTATGCGGGCGCCTATCTGGACGATATAGTCATTTATAGTGACAACTGGACACAACACCTGGAACACCTTCACAAGGTCATCACCTCCCTGGGGTCTTATGGGTTCACCATCAACCCCGCCAAAACCACCCTAGCAGCCCAAACGGTTAAATATTTAGGATACCTCCTGGGTGAGGGCCTCATACGACCCCAGAAAAGCAAAACCGAAGCCATCCATTCCCTCCCGTTCCCTCATACCAGAAAGGACCTTCGTGCGTTCCTAGGCCTCCTAGGCTATTATCGGAGGTTTGTACCTAACTTTTCTCAAAGGGCCGCACCGCTCACTGACCTGTTAAAGAAATCCACAAAAACAGAAACGATACTTCAAAACCCAACGCCATCGTTGTGGCGTGCTTTTTCTGATCTGAAAAGTGCCCTAACCTCCAGTCCCGTGTTAGTGAGTCCTGATTACTCTCGACCGTTCCTACTCCAGACAGACGCGTCAGAACAGGGGCTAGGGGCGGTGCTATCACAAAAAGACCCCTTTGGGAATGAGAAACCCATCCTCTACCTCAGCAGGAAATTATTCCCATGAGAAAAAAACTATGCCGTTGTGGAAAAAGAAGCCCTGGCAATCAAATGGGCCATGGAAAGCCTCCGCTACTACTTGGAAGGGCAGGACTTTACCATTTTCACCGACCACGCCCCCCTAGAGTGGATGGCTCGGAACAAAGGACACAACGACCGGGTCCTCCGCTGGTTCCTGGCGCTCCAACCCTACCACTTCACCACGGTACATCGGAAAGGAGCGGACCAGGGTAATGCGGACTACCTCTCCCGCTACCCCGTGTCCTCACCCCGTACACGAAGGACAGCTAGGGGAAGGGGATGTGATAGAGCCCTCCCCCAGGTCACAAACCCCTTACTCACCCCGCCCGGAGTATCACCCCTCCACTGTTCTCCCTTCCAGGGCGCGCAAACCGGAATGAACACTAAAGCGTCCGTGACAACGGGGACCCCGCCCCTCTCTCTGTTGCAGGATCCAATAACGAGAGACGACGGACCGGAAGGACTACCCCTTAACCCCGGAAGTCCCGCCTACATGCTGACGGCCAGACACAGAAAAGACGGAAGACGAGAGGCAGAAGGCGTCGGAGTATCGTGGCAGGAGATTTCGGCTGGAGGTACGACGGGAAAAGAGGACGAGAGTGGAGAACCCGAGGAGTAGCCCGAAGACTGGTGGAATCCCCCGAGGTGGCTGAAGAGCGGCCGTAACACGGAGGAGAGTTACGGCGGAGCGCGTGAGTACCAGCTACCTTCTTTAAAGCACGCTAGGTGCTCTGTGTAAAGAATACGATCCCTGTGTAAATACTCCCTCTATTTAGACACGTCATTGCAACCAGATAGCCACCTTGTAAATAATATATAGCACCTTGCACTGTGTAAATTATGGTCCCCACACGACCCCCTTCGAGCACCCCTCTTCTTGCCAAATCTGGTCCTTCCCCCTTTTCTTCCCTTTTCCCTCACGGTCTTTTTCCACTTTATCACCCCTGGTTACGGTTACGGTACCTGGCATCGAACCCCAGCAGGACTAACGGCTCCTTTTTTTTCTCTTACTGCCCTCCGAGGAGCACCCGCCCCGGCCTACTACCGACGTCTGCCATCAAGACCTGGGAATCCCTGGAGCCCCAACCCAGACGGCAGCGACGGAAGAACACTGCACCGTTCCTCATTATTTTGTCCTGCTGGAGTCATATCTGGATATCCCCTCTTACTGTACGAACTGCCTTGTGTGCAATAAAAAGACAATATTGCCCACTATATCCGGACTCCTTGCCTGCTTTTCCAGCCCGACGACCGCCCACGATCACAGTAACTAAAACTCACAAAAATCAAATTGATCCCCCAATGAGACCTACTGTCTCTACCATAGGATCGGCGATGGAACCACTCTCTAAATACATCGATCGGTTCCTTAAACCTTTAGTTACCACACTCCAGTCCTATGTGAAGGACACGGGACATTTTATTTCTAAAATAGAAGGTCTCCGGTACGACCAAGAACGAGAAATATTAGTCACCATGGACATTGAGTCCTTATATTCCAACATTCCCCAAGGAGAGGCCCTTAGGGTAGTCAAGAACAAGATTTAATCAGAGACATCATTACACAACAGCTCTTTTCTAATTCACTGTTTGGAAATTGTTCTGGAAGAAAATGTTTTTGAGTTTGACGGTGACTTTTACCATCAAGTCCAAGGAGTCAGTATGGGGGCGGCATGTGCCCCTAGTGTTGCCTGTCTCTATATGGGACACTTCGAAGAGCGCAATATCTATAATGAATTGGCCCCTTTTTATGAGAATATCCGTCATTGGTCACGCTTCATCGACGATATTTTTTTCGTCTTGAGTGGTGACCATGAATCGCTTAATGAATTTATCTCATGGATCAATCTAGCTGACTCAAATCTTCGATTCACAGCACAAAGTAGTATTCAAAAATTAGAATTCCTTGATGTGTACGTGGAACATGAACATTTCCAACTGAAGGTCTCACTCTTCACGAAACCCACTTCCAGAAATACTTTGCTCCATTTCGAGAGCTTTCACCCAAACAGCCAAAAAGGCAGTATACCGTTCAGTCAGTTTCTACGTCTTCGTAGAAATTGTACATCCGTAAAAGATTACCTCCTCCATTCTGAGGTGATGAAACAAAAATTCATTCAGAGAGGATATCCCAAAAGGCTTGTTAGGAGTGCACTTAAGCGAGCAGGATATTACAATCGGGATACACTATTTACCCCAAAGGAGGAGGTAAAGACTGAGAAATTGGTATGTGTTGTCAAACATTCATCTATAAATCACAAAATACGACAAATTGTCAACTCACAATGGCATTTACTCAACCTAGACAATCAGACACCCAGGATTCCCAAACCCCTTTTTGCGTTTCGGAGAAACAAGAACTTAAAAAATCTGTTGGTCAGGGCTAAATTACCTGAACACAATACATTTGCACAGAGATCCATCACAGGTAATGTTCCTGTCCTGGGACATCATAAATGTGGGGGATACCAGGCATGTCCCAATGCCATTGTGGATGACAACATTACAATCAATAACAGGATCATTAATCTATGCGAGATGACAAACTGTAAGACATCCAATTGTGTGTATGTCATTTTATGTCCCTGTAATATCCCTTATGTGGGAGAGACTGCTAGAGAATGTAGGATCTGCATAGGGGAACACAAGTCCAATATTAGGTGCAGCAACCTTTCAGCCCCATTGGTGACACACTGGATGGAAACCAACCATACTGAAAAGGATCTCTGCTGGTCTATATTAGAAAAAATTAGGACACAAAAAGGGACTGACAGCAACACCATTAGGAAAAAACGGGAGGTCTTTTGGATTTTCTTTTTGAACTCTAAGATGAACGGTTTGAATGAAGATTTACCATGGGAAAATGCCATTATCTAAATAATACACTTCGTATTTTACCAGCGCTTTTTAGTGTGCTGACTTCCATTATTCGACTCGATTTCGATATTTATTCCCCCCTTAACACTCTTTCGCCTATTTAGAGCAGCTTTTATGGGGATTATTTCTGATTATATCTTGTCTCAATGGATCGCACTCTATAAGTTTATATATCTTCATCCGTTTCTGTTTCGAACACTATGAGCCATTATCTGACTCAGGTAGCTTTAGTTTATTCTGTCTGATCCACTGCCACATCTTTGAACTCACCACTGTGACGTTCTATGCACGTTCTGTGAGCAGTACTTAAACAGCTGAATTCACCTTGGCTGTTTGTTTCCAAACCTCCACGCACTAGGGAACGGTACGTCGGAAGAAGATGTGATGCTCCCCATTGGTGCCAGGCCATTCTGATGGTGAGTTTTATAAACACATGAGACCATCGAAATTTGAGCTGAATTGGTCGGGCGTGTGCATTGTGGATGCTGATTTTACCTTTATTATCTTTTTAGATTGTTAGGATTGTATGACCAATTATCATTTCTGTTAAATCTCTGGAGCCTGTTCTTCATCGGATTAGAGCTGTTCTGTGCTTACATCAGTTTACTAAGTAGGTGCCTCTTCTGTCTTGCCCTTTTTTGATTATTGACCACTACCGAAATAGCGTAAACAGTGTAACTATGAACACACGACTATTAAGACACAACATGTTGTTTCATGTGTCCCTTATAGATCTTTTGTTTACAACTGTTTGAAATCTTCACGGAAGAGACCGTTGAATTCTAGTCACAGGTAGAGATTAACCCTTACCTTTGGGAGATCCTTTCCATATTTGGCGCTGCTCATATTTATGTTTGTTCGTAAGTCAGTAAGTCGAATTTTTATTCGCTTTGTTCTTATATTTAGACCAACGACTCCCCCTAGTGGATGGGCGTTACTTCATTGTCTTGCTCGCCCTTTAAGGCTGCAGCAGTTTGTTAACACGGCCCATCGAATTCCATTTCTTTACGGTGAGCATTTCAATAAACAATTAACCTTGCTAAATCTCTATTTTTACGCCCCAGGGACGGCACAGGACATTTTATGTGCTATATGGAATGTGATTACCTATATAAGCCTGAACATTTGTGCTAACTGTCTCCTTTTAATTTCTTAAGCTTATTTGTAGTTATATCGACTCTTGGCTTATAATTGTATTTATGGTTGGATGATAGGTTACACATGTGGTAACTGGATCTTAAAAAATCATCAGTCCCACCTAGATGTGAGGATACTCAGACACCCATAAGCTTTTCCTGTATCTTATTTTGTCAGCATATTCTTATTTTTCTCACCTTGTTGTTTATTCGTCTCTCTTATGTGTGCAGTTATCACGGATAGCCTATTTATTCTGTTTTTTACCACTCTTGCGTGCAGACCAGTGCACATACTTATTATGAATAAAAAGTTGTTACTTATTATTTTTTATACTATATAGCAAGTTCTGCTTACACGGCAATGAACCAGATTGTATTTCAATTTTGTTTATCAATTAACAGGTCCCATGGACATCGGACACGAATAAGTTCACGCCCTGAAGAAGGTGGTACCCCGGGAAAGGGGGTGTCCGAAACGCGCGTCGGCGTCTTGAATTGATTTGTTCTTTTGTTTTCATATCGCACTAAAGTTAGCTGTATAGACATATTTAGACATTGTACTTTATTTATTTATATATATTCAATCAAAGGAAAATTCTTTGTTCTTTCTTTTTCTTGTGAACCTCTTTGGCTATCAAATTATCATCAATAGTATATTAATACTCGCCATTTTAGGGACAAAAACAAGATATGCCAGATGCTTTGGGCCTCTGAATTATAACTTTCCAGATTTTAGGGTGTATGTTGAGTGTGTCCTCTCGGTTTGGATGGGTTCAATTGAGAGTGAGAATGTCTGAATGACTTGTGTTTAAGACTGTCCATGGGAATTATGGTTTGTAGGATCCTAATGTTTTTTGTGATATAAGCATTCTGTCAATATATGATTTATGCATCTATGATCTGCTTCAATTAATTTGAAAATAAAAGCAAAAATATTAATGTCATAACCTGGTTCTTGTTTAAATGTTTATGCATGGTCTAGCAAGAGTGGTCTCTTTTATAAATTGACTTAATTGATTTTAGTCGAAGCATATAGGTACAGCAGACTCTTTTTTGTTAATTCTTTAACCCTACCACAACATACATAATATACTTCTTAACTAAAGTCCTTCTCCCACTCGACCAAGTTTGTTGTGCCAGTGCATACAAGAATCACATCCACATATTGTGGACCACCAAAATGATGCTGAAATAAGATTCCAAATTTCGACTGGTTTGGGGACTGAAATCTCATGTTTTCTGAGCCATGCCTAAGTTGCTCAGCCAGTCGATTTTTTTTTTTGCATTCTAACAGTTGTCTTGTTCATCCTGTTATAAATACAGGACTATAAGTATCACAATGCACAGGAAACACCTCAGGTAGATAAACTACTATCTTTTATTTAGGAAACTTGATTACTGTTAATCAACCAGGGTGCTACCGGAGCAATCATTATTAGGGTTCCTAGAATTCATATCCTGAATATGCACATCACACTGATGCTTTAGAAATGTATGTTGGTGTGGACAGGCCAAAGAAATGTCATCACCATAGCCATGTTCTCAAGTGGTTTACGAACATGTGAATATGGCCATAGTTTATCCTTTTCAGGTCAAGCTTCAAGATCACTTGTATATACTTTAGTAAATACTTATGTGTATGTATTTTGTGGGCTCTGGAGATTAGCCCTAGGACTTGTCTGCTTCCGCTTAGGTACTTTTTTTCAGTTCAACTGCCTCTATTTAACTGTCTTGATAGAAAGCGACCAATAGAGGTCAGTAAAATACCAGATTTGCTTTATGCTTGTTCAACTGCCTCTATTTAACGCTCTTTATAGAAAACGATCAGTAGACATCAGCAAATTGCCTGAACTGCTTTCTGCTGAGGGACTTATTTTTATTTTTCTGGCAGCTGCCTGTATTTAACTTTCTTGATAGAAAATGACCAGCAGAGGTCAGTAAAATACCAGAATCACTGAAGCAATCTCTAGATTCCAGTCCATAGAAATTGTCTTCCTCGAGCACCCATAGACAATAATATTTTTTACAAATCTGGTATTTTCAGTGAAAAGACAACCGAAGGCCCTGAATTTCTATTAAAAACAGGGCTTTGGACTATACCATTTCCCGCTGAAAGGCAATATTTCTCTCCATGTGTATCCATACCTGGCGTGTCCCACAGTTTGGTGGTTACTGTCCCTCCATGTTGAAGAACAGTAGATGTTTCAGCACCCAGGCTAATGTGCTGCATAGCTAAATGCATATAAGGTCCCAAAGGCGAGACCGATTGCATTGCAAATGCTTGTTTTTGTAGAAACTCGTAGGTTGCGAACACAAAAAAGCAGTAAACTTCTTCAGAAGTGTAAACTTCCTCAAAAATTCTAGTGACTTTTGCGAATCTAACTGTGTCTTTACAAATAAAGGGCCAAGTGACATTATCAAAAGCCTTTTTTACATCAAGAGTGACTGCTATAAGAGAAGGTCTATAATCATTTGATTTTGTATGGGTGTGGAAAAGTAATGTTGTATCATCTGAAGCATATCTTCCTATTTGAAAAATGTTATAGTCAGTGTTCACTAATGAATTAGGACTAGAATGCTTGCAAAGTTGCAAGTATCTGCCATCATGGGAATTAGACAAATGAAAGCATCCAAGAAGGAACCTTTATTGTGACCCATCTGGGAGAAGTATTGTAGATGATTTGTTGAACTAAAAATTAGATGTGAATAATTCTTGTTGACATGTTTTGGATTTAGAAGTATAATACTTGTGTTATAATTTTTTCATATTATTGAATACATCTTAATTTTTGCATGAGCTCCATTCAATGTCAATTCAATTTATTTTATTTATGCTAGTTAATCAAAACCATTGCATAAAAAACCATAGTTAAAAAAGTAATTTCCTGAGCATAAAATTGAAAACAAACAGTGCACTAAAACAATTAATTTGCAGCTGTTTTTGATGGAAGTCTTTTCACAAGGTTCATAAATTTTGCAAATCAAGCACTTAAACAAATTTTAGTGACTTGGATTGCAGCAGGTACTGTGTGTTGGCATGATTGAAGCCACAGCTGAATAAACAAAGGATTTATCCAGCCACATCTCGCTACAGACACTGCGGGACAGACACACAAGACATACCCTTCAGATTTCTTGGGGTAGCCACAGAGTATAGAATGTTGCTAGGTGGTGAATTTGTGACACTTAGAGAGCAAGTTCAAGATTGGTAATTTTCTCAAGTATTATTGTAAAGGTTTTTGCTTCGGGACATTTACAACTTGAGTTCCTGAATAAGGTTTACACAACAGAGCTCAGTAGCTATTAATCACTGGCCAGGCATGGGCATGTTTTGACAAGGCATACATGTCTTCCTGGAGAGACAGTGTAAGAATGTTCTCGCCAAGCAGTTTCTCAAGAAGATCAAGCATGACTGGAGTATTCCATAAGTGTTTTGATTGTGCCTATCAGATAATACAGACTCTTCCACACGGTAGCCTAACAGCCCGCGCAGTCATAATGCTCAAAGTCTTCCGAGAAAAATGGTGCCGCACTGGTGTGTGTAGGCCTAGTGCCCGCGACAGGAAACAGCCCAAAACGCAACGTGGACACAACGCATTTTCACGGTGAAAACTGACCCTTTTTTTGCAAAGTGCCTAGCTGTAGATTTTGAACCCTAGCACTGCCGGCACCTAGGGAAACCTAGCAAACCTATACATTTTTTTAAACTAGACTCCCAGGGGAATCCAGGAATGGGGTGACTTCTCTGGCTCTCACCAGGTTCCGTTACCCAGAATCCCTTGCAAACCTCCAAATTTATTTTTAAAAAAAACACATTTTCCTCACATTTCTGTGGTGAAAAGTTCTGGAATCTGCGTGGATCCCCAAAATTCCACCCAGCCTGCATTCCCCAAAGTCTTACGACAAAAAAGGTGCCTCACTTGTGTGGGTGGGTCAAGTACCCGTGACAGGCAAGGGCCCAAAACCTATTGAGGCGACTTCAAAATTACCTATCACAAAACAATCTGGTTTTGCTAGGGGGGGGTCCCATGAGCTTTTGGCACCGGGCTCGACGGCCATCCAGGGAAACCTACCAAACCCAAACATTTCAGAAAACTAGACACCCTGGGGAGTCCAGCAAGGTATGACTTGGGTCCCCAACATTTCCCTACCCAGAATCCCCTGCAAACCTCAAATTTTGTTGAAAAAAATCAATTTTTTCTCACATTTCTGTGTGGGAAAGTTGTAGGATCACCGGGCTGACACAAATTTCCTACCACCCAGCGCTCTCCCAGGTCTCCTGATAAAAATGGTACCTCACTTGTGTGGGTGGGCATAGTGGCTGCAACAGGAAACGGCCCAAATCGCACTGTGGAGACTTTGACATTTCTAGTTTGTTTTCATGTTCCACTGGCAGCATGAGAAGACAATGAAAAGTAATACCTTGTATGTTGGGTTGTGTGCAGCCTGTCCCGTAGGTGCTTTCACAACACTTGAAAGGTTACAATCCATTTTAAAATCTACTTATGCAGTAAGCACTTTCATTTGGAAAACTTTTCCAAGTGCCATTCTGGCCACTAACATAGAGAAGTGTATGCTTGCATGTTGTGCACACACTTTCTGATATGTCATGTAGAATCTATGATCAACTAATTCTGTTTTCCAGAAAATCTGTAACTACTCTTCATTAAGTGGAGCTACTAATTTACAACTATGGTCTTACTCCTTACTTGATCCACAGCATTTTCTCTTTGTTCATTGTGATAGCAATCTCATTTTCTCTAATAGGCTTCCCAAGTGGTTTCTGACTTTCTCTTCCTGAACTTTGGCTGCCTTGAGAATTGTTCTTTGGAAACTCTGCTCATATGGTTTCCTCCTGTTGAATTTTGTTATTCAACATTTAAATATATGCAGGAAACACAGGAAAGTGCATGTGGTCTTTCATTCAACTGAAAGCATCTTCTTAGCAGTTATATTGACCTAACACTTCATCCTCAGTATGCCAAGGTTTAAACAGTTGTAGAAGAGTTGCAGAATTCTTTTTTTTATCTGTACTTTGGCAACATAATTTGCGATGGTTGATAAGACTCGCATTGGTGTTTCTAATTGTATAACCATTACAGACAGACAGCAAACCTGCCAGTTTCAATGTTTTCTTTCACATTGTTTCTGTATGTGTAGAACGGAACTAATTCTTACAGACATGTGTTCTCTACAGAAACACTCTTGTCAGATAATAAGTTTTCATCTTTTTAATTTTTACAATCTCAGTTCTAGCAGGATCAGAGTAAGATACTGAATCGCTGAAAATAAATTCTCAACTCATCATGTTGAAGAAGGGCCTAAACTAATTCATAGGACAAGATTGCGCTTATTGCATAAGCTGGTAAAGCTCAATCTGTCACGCGTTTTATAACAACCAGTATTTCTGTGTGACAGCATCTTCAAACTAAAGCTATACATTTTTTTGTTTTTTTGTTAAATATTTCTCAGTTGAGATCTCTTCCACATATCTTTCATTTCACTCTTTTCAGACTTGGTTATGTATGAAGTGATATATCAGCAACAGCAATGGAATTGCATTCTACATTGGTATAATTACAGGGTCATTCATTAGTTTGAAAGCCTCACTTCTCTTAATGTTGAATTTATTCTTAGGAAACTTGCCTTTGACAGTAGGTCTGATGGGACATTTAATCTTATTTTATTAGTATATTTGGTCAGATGCCACCTAGGTAAAACATACTTTAAAAATGCAGAACATAGAGACATTACCATTATACCATTGCATTTCTCTCATGCAATATCTCACAGCCATAGAGCAGCATGTTTGCTATTTTCAGATTATAGGTCTCTTTCAGGACTTCCACAGACCTATGTCCTAATACCATGCACAATTAAAGGCCCCTGTCAAGCTGTTGATATCAATTCTTGGCATTCATTATAGGGGTTCAAATTAAGGCTGTCTAGAAAGAGGATGCCCACTCTTTGACTGTGTCAAGTTGTACTCCTTTCAATCACCACTCCTGGTTAATTTTTGTATCCGTTTTTTTAAGAATACCATTACTTTTGTTTTAAAGACATTTATCATCATATCACTTGTGGTTTGGTATTCTTCAAATGAATTTAATTGTCAATCTTGGCCTACTGGTGTAAGGTTAATTAAGACTGTGTTGTGCACATAGAATTAATCAGAACTGGATTCACCTTTTCTTATTAATTATATGTGCACAACGCAGTCTTAATTGACCTCACACCAGTAGGCCAAGATAGATATAGAATTAATAAGAAATGGATTCACCTCATAAACGTCAGGCTTTTTATAGAAGATATTCTATTAACGCAATTAACTCTTCAACTCCGTTATCTGGCCCTATCTTACTATCTGGGATAAGAGAATCATTAGTAATTACACAAAAAAGGACCAAGGCTGGAAGTTGGAAAATTTCAGATTTTTTAAGGAATGATAAATGGCTGAACATAGTTGAAATGTCTTACTTAATTCAAAATGACTTCCTTCTCCTTGGGTCGTATAATATATTTAGTAAATTCTTGAGTAAACTTGATTTGGTCAAGATCATCGAAACGGAAAAGTTTAGTATATGATCTGTTAGAAGATATAGCATTTAAGAAACCTGGGGAATGGAAAAAGTGTTTAGCCTCAATCAAGGAATCGATCTGGAGGGGAAGGCTAATATACGAAATGGGCAAAACATGAGGAGATGGAAATTACAGCAAGTATGTGGTCGTCGGTTAATAATCTCAATTTTAGTACGTTGAGGGGAGCTAATTGCGGAGGATGTTGTTTTTTAGTAAATGGCTACTTTATAGAACTCCACTTTTTCTATCCAAGATTTATTCTAACCAATCAGCGCAGTGCTTTTGTTGCCATAACCATCCTTCAGCCTATTGGGTACATATTATATTACAATGCCCTTTGATTCAGAGGTTCTGGAATTACATTTTTCATTATCTGGAACTCGAATGTGGTATTTTAATAGGTTTGAAAACCTGGTCAATAGTACTTGGCTATGACCCAGACCTTCTTCTTTCAGGTAAACTGATCAAATTGTTATATATTGCAATTGCTGTCGCTAGATCACTTCTGCTTAAAAGATGGTGATCAGATCTTATACCATCTATAAATGAATGGGTCCGAAAAATGAAGCAAGTTAAAAAAAAGTGAACAAGCCTATGTATTGCAAATTGGTGGACTTAAGAAGTTTGAGGGGGTATGGGCAAACTATTTTGACTAAGATCTCAAAATCCAGCTTATCTTTTTAAAGATATTTCCAGTATGTTTTACTCCCATGTCTTATAATGCCAGTTTCCGAATCTATTATATGACATTCGATATTTTCTGGCAATCTAGCTATATCATTGTATATAGGATGAATTAGTATTTTGCACATACTCGTTGATTTATACATACATGCTTAAAGTATCTAAGGTCCAATCAATTGTTTAGATTGTATTAATGATGGACAGTGAATTTTTATGTTTCTAATTTTTGTTTTCTTTTTTTACTGGCTAAATGTTTATATTGTGTATCTTTATTGATTTTAGGTGTCACACCCTTCCGGCAAACCAGTGCTATCTAACAATTCTGTATAATTTTTTTATACATTTGAAGGTATTTTATGGATGTATTTATGGAGAAAAAAAGTTTTGTTACATGGATTTCAATTAAAAAAAAATGATTCACCTGCTATTTTCAGTGGAAATGAATGGACCATCCTCAGTGTTATTAGAAAATCTGCTATAAGAGGAGGAGGAGGAGAGTTAAGATAATTCCTTCACTTAACCCATTTGGTGTATTGATTTGTCTTGACAGTGCTCTAGTAATGCCTAGTTTGATTCTTGGCCAGGACCATCAATGAAGTTGTAGTATTATTTTCAGCAAATATGGAGGTCCACAATTGATGGGATCAAGCGCTGTAGTTAAGTCAATGTAGGACATGTACACGGTCTGGTTTCCCTTAAGGGCATATTCCTTGGCCAGTAAATTCAATGCAAAACACCCATCTATAATGAATAGCCCTTTTTGAATCCCAGTTGCATTTTAGGTAGCACCTCCTCCCTTTCTAGCCATTCTTCCAAGGCTTGAAGCAGGTGTTTTGCATATATTGTACTCAGAATATCCAAGAACGTAATCATTAATTAATTATTTAGGAGTGGACCGAGGCCTGTTTTATAAATTGGAACCCTTATACTGCCTTTCCAAGACTCCTGGATTTTGTTTTCACTGATTACTACTGTAAACATCAGGGGAAGGGCTTGCATCCACAGTTCAGGCTTTGATATAAATAAATCGGCTGATAGATCATCGGGTCTTTGAGCCCACAGTGTTTTAGGATCTTGATTACTTCTTCGATCTTCTTTGTAGTTGGCATTGAAGTATCCTCAACAATTTTTTTAATTGTGTCAGTTTCGCTTTATAAACTGTTGATACCTTTTCAATTTCTTATCTACTGGGGTCACTTTAGTTTTCTTCCCAAAGGACTTTTCCTATGAGGTCCCCAAAAAACGTGGATCTCTCTTCTCACAGAGCCATTATCCCCTCAGTCCATATTGTTTCTTTCTCATTCTAGGTCAGCCTTCTGGGCTACTTTTTAAAGTCCTTTCTATATTGTTTTAATAAGGACTATCTGTGAGCATATTTGAAAGATTCTCATATATTCTTGTTCAATTTAGCTTTTTCTTTCACTTTGAGGGGATGTGGTTTTCTTATTGATCTATGTCCTTTCTTTGTGGCACTAGATGCAATGTGTCTCACAGTCCATAATAGTTTTCCGTATTCCTCAGTAATACCTTGTGGGTTTGTCTTAGTATAATGACAAATCAGGGATCATTTTTAGTGTTTGACTTTCCAATTGTGCTGATCTTTTGCGCATTCTTGCATCATATTTGGTGGCTGTTCGGCCTGATTTCATTTGCTGAAGCGGAATACATTAATGATAACAGAAGATACTTATAGTCACCCCCTAACAAATCCCCAACCTCAAAATACTTCTAGCATGGAGGAAGCTTCAGAAGAAAATGCAGCATAATAAACAATCAAGGAAGATGTTCATCCATTATTGTATGCTTGTCTCACCAGCAAGTCCTCTTTAGTTCTGCTACTTATTATTAACATATTAAGGTTTTCAAGAACTGTTAACATTGTTTTCCCTTTAGGGTCTCCTTGGGTGCACTTGAAGTATGCGACTGGGAATGCCTAAGCCTTTTTCTTTCTCTTGTTGGAACTCATCCAGACTCTCTGAGTTTGGGATTTCAGCATTAAAATCCCCAAACAGAAGAGAGGGAACTTTTGAGGAAATATCCTCAATAGAAGAACCAGATTTTTTTAGTTTTGTCTCCTGGGGTTTATTTGTAGGAAAATAAGTATTCACTATTTTTAGATAATCTGTATTTTTTTGTTGAGAATAGTTAAAAAAATCTGTAAATTCCTGAAATATTCTAACACTATTAAGAACTGCTTTAACTGCTACGAAGTGCTTAAGTCTCCCAGCTGGGCAACAAAATATATCCTTCATGATGTTCGGATTATATGCTCAATAATCATTCATCACCACATCATGAGTTTGCCATGTTTCTTGCAGGGCTTTAAACTTAATCACTTTCACTTTTAATTTTATGCTGAGAGGTTTGAAGTTCCTTTCCAGCTCAAATATATTCCTTCCAGGACAAGACATCAGTGGCATCATCAACAGGACCACCAGAATGCAGGTTTAGAAATCTAATTCCCTGAATTGATTTCCACATCAGTCCAATTCTAGTCGTGTGCATTCATCTGAGCTGGGTCATTGCAGTTTGTATCTTTCGAAATCAGTTTTAGTTATGACAAGTCATTCCTCCATCATCACATCTAACTTACCTATATCAATAAAGCCTGGCATTGTTGCTTCTTTTTTACCCCAACAGCCTCAAACTGGGCCAAGTTTTCTAATCCGGTCTATATGATTATGATTGTTCTTTTGTTAGCAATTATCATATACTATGTATGAAATTATTTATTCAGTTAGGATCTTCATGCACAACAATTCTTGAATTGAAGTGTGCCAGAGGGTATGGCCAGTTTAATGTTAGTTCATGTTCCTGTGGAAGTTAATCACGGTTGAATCCCGTTTTGCTACATTTGATAGCCTTGGTAAGGTACTCAAAATTAGCTGAACATTGAGTCCCAATCAGCATATATATGTAAGAGTTGTATTACCTACATGTTTGCCTGATAATGATCTGTCAGGATTCTTCTTTCACATCTTGACAAACATTCCTGACAGCAGGGCCGGACTTCCATTGGTTCACAAACCTTATGTTGAGTGTGTCCACTTATAGGAATTCTGGTCAGTGGGTCAAAATCTCAGTGGTGTGGGACAACTCTTTGTGCTATTTGTCTCTATGGTACAACCCTGAGAGTTGTCCATATTGGTTGGAGGGTCACATGAGCTCCCGTCATGCTATGTGACTGAAGGCAGGTTTGCCAAGATGGCTGGTGGCGTCGACAAGGATGCAGGAAGTCCGTGCTGATTCGTGTTGAAGAAGGAAGTAGTGTGACGTAGCGCAACGCTTCATCGAGCACCGCAGCTTTTGGAGGCAGTCTAATCCCTTCCTGCGGCCCTCCGGCCTAGATGTGCCGGACACAACGGGCACTGCGGTTGAAGGCTCACAAAGCTTCACGCACAGCGGTGTGCCTTCATCGATGGCTGACTGCCCCTGGAGCTTTGCTTCACTGAAGAACATGTGGCGGGGCTGTTTTTTGCCCCGGAGCACCTTTAGGAGGATTTTCATCATCCTGAGAGCTGCAGCCAAGAGGAGCATCCGGAGCACTTTGGACTAAGACCACGTCCCTATCAAGTCAGAAAAGTGTTTTTCTTTCTATAACCACTTTGCCATTAGGCCTCCCCCCGCCTCCCGTGCTATGCCTTTTTCTGGCTATTTGGGGTAGTTTGCGCTTAGGCCCCTGCAACTTTTTGACCACATAAGGTATTCATGCCAAATTTGCGTCCTTTTCTTCAAATATCATTGGGATTTTGAAGGTACCCAGGGTTTGTTCATTCCCCTGGAGGGGACCCAGAAATTAGCCAAAATACAGCGAATTCTTTTTTTTAACTAGTAAGAACATGCTAAAGATGAAAGCGTCTGTATTTTCCCCTGAAAATGATATCAAAAAAGGGTTTACAGTGCTGAAATCACCATCTTCCCAGCTTTCAGGGACTGACAAGAGTTTTGTCAGAAAGCTAAAAAAATTAACACAGTTTAGCCATTTTACTGGGACATTTTTGCTATTTTTGTGCTTTCAACCTCCTTCCAGTTAATAGTAAAAAGGGTATGAAATCAATCATGGATCCTAGAAAGCTATACATTTCTAAAAAGAAGACAAAATTCTAAATTCATCATGGGGTCATTTGTGTGGATCCTTCAAGGTTTTTTTATAGAAACTAACAGTTGAAAATAGAAATAATTGAAAATGACAGTATGACAGATTTTTAAAAGCAATATACTGTTAAATCTGGTGGACCCTTCTGGTTGTGGGGATATTTAAGACTGGTAGGTTCACCAAGAACCCGAGGAACCAAGAGCCAATAACTGAGCAGCGTCTTGCAATAGTTTGTTATTGTGCACTGGGTATATGGCAAATCATTTAGGAAAAAATAAATAGTGAAAAATCGGTATGAAAGACACCCATGTATTTCTGAAATGGGAACAAAATATAGAGTTTAGAAACAGTAGCTATTTGCACTTCCCTGAAATTGTGGGTACCCATACTAGCATGTGAATTATAGGACATTTTTCAAAGTGTCTTCTTTTTTACACATTGTCTTACATTTGGAAGGCAGAAATGCATCGAAAGTCAGAAGTTAATAACAGTTGCTTTACCTCACTTGTGTGGGTAGGTATAGTGCCTGTAAAAGGAAACTGCCCAAAACGCAACATGGACATACCACATTTTTACAGTGAATACTGACCATTTTTTGCAAAGTGCCTAGCTGTAGATTTTGAACCCTAGCTCTGCCGTCACCAAGTGAAACCTAGAAAACCTATACATTTATGAAAACAGACATGCAGGCGAATCGATTATAGGGTGATTTGTCTGTTTCTCACCAAGTTTTGCTACCCAGAATCCCTTGCAAACCTCAAACTTTGTAAAAATAAAAAATATCCTTACATTTCTGTGATGGAAAGTTCTGAAATATGCGTGGATCCACACAATTCCATGCACCTCCCATTCCCCAAAGTCTTCTAAAAGCCTCATATTTTACAGGAACAATCTAATTTTTCTCAGATTTCTGTGTGGGAAAAGTTGTAGGATCACTGGACGGAGACAAATTTCCTACCTCCTAGCATTCCCCCCAGGTCTCCTGATAAAAATGGTACCTCACTCGTGTGGGTGAGTCTAGAACCCGTGACAGGCAAGGGCCCAAAACGTATTGTGGAGACATCAAAATTACCTATCACAAACTGATTTGCCTTTGCAAGGGGGGTCACATGGGTTTTTGGTCCCAGGGTTGGCCACCATCTAGGGAAACCTACCATCCCACACATTTCTCAATACTAGAGACCCAGGGGAGTCCAGGAAGTTATGGATTGCGTGAACGTTTCCTTACCCAGAATCCCCTTCAAACCTCATTTTGCTGCAAAAATCAAATTTTTATCAAATTTCTGTGTGGGAAAGTTGTAGGATCACCAGGATGACACAAATATTCTAACACGCAGTGATCCCTTAGGTTTCCCAATAAAAATTGTACCTCACTGCAAGGGTTTGTTTTTTTAACCCGGGCTCGCAGTCATCCAAGGAAACCTACCTATCGCAATCCGATTTGCTTTTTCAAAGAGGGTCACATGAGATTTTGGTCCCAGGCTTGGCGGTACCAAACCCACACATTTCCCAAAACTAGAAACCTGGGGGAGTCCAGGGAGGTATGCCTTGCGTGGATCCTCCAACATTTCCCTACCCAGAATCCCCGGCAAACCTCAAATTTAAAAAATCAACCTTTTCTCTAATTTCTGGGTGGGAAAGTTGTAGGACCACTGGGATGAGACAAATTTCCTACCACTTAGCATTCCCCTAAGTTTCCTGATAAAAATGGTACCTCACTTGTGTGGGTAGGCATAGTGGCTACAACAGAAAATGGCCCAAATCATACTGTGGAGACTCAAAATTACCTATCACAAAACTACCTGGTTTTGCAGGGGGGCACTGTTATATTCCATATATGTACCCCAATATAGGCCCCGGTAATGTCACAACCTTTCACCTATATTCGTCCCTACATTACATATATAAAGGCTGCTAGGACTGACCCTTTACCTAGTTACAGTACTCCTTACAGAACGTGGTGTTTTCCCTGAACAATAGCCTCATACATTATACATGAGGATTCAGGATACCATTGGGTATATAGACATCACATCTTGCTGAGATAGTCAGAGGAGATGTCATGATCCGGGGGCCGACGGCGCAGTTCCGAGGATGAGGACTCCAAATCCCAGCGGCCCCCGCGGCCACCCGTCGGAAGAGACGTCACAGCACCCCGGTCGAGTATAAGAGGCGCGGCAACCAGATAGGCGGGGCCAATGATTCCCGTTCGAACTAGCGGATCCTAACGGCTTCGAGCCAACTCCCGCATCGTCCCGCAACCCTGACTTCAATCCAGCCGGCGAACCGACGTGGATATCTCAGCAACGGACATCTCGATGACCCAGAGGGGGTAAGCAGGCTGCGGTTCTCCCGGCGCGCCTCTGCTTTATCCTTAGGCGCCACCTGCACCTCTAGACTTCCCGGCGCTCCTCCGCCCCCTGGATTTCCCGGGCGTGAGTGGCAGCGCCACCTACATCTGCGGACCTCCCGGTGCTCCTCCGCCCCAGGATTTCCGGGCGTGAGTGGCAGCGCCACCCGCATCCACAGACCTCCGGGCGCTCCTCCGCCTCCCGGATTCCCAGGCGTGAGTGGCAGCGCCACCAGCACTTTCGACGCCGACCACAAGCAGCGGCGGCTCCTGCGCTCCTCCACCCCCGGAGTTCCTGGGCGTGAGTAGCAGCGCCTGAGTCCGCAGGCCGCCTCGAGCCTTTCCCTTCGCCTCCCCGTGAAGGAACGAGGAGCGCGAGTGAGGAGAGCGCCCAAATCGCCTCCCACGTCTGCAAACATTCCGAGCAGACTTCAACGGGGAAGTAGACCCTCTCACTCTTCGTCCCGTCCGTGAAGTAACGGATAGGGACCCGCAGAGAGCTGCCATATTGAACACAGCAACACCCGAGACCCCTCCAGCGTCCCCGAGGGGACCCTAGCTCATCTTCCGCTGTGGGAAGGAAGAAACCCCAGGTAGGGGGAAGAACTAGTTGGGGGTATAAGGGAGGTAGAGAGGAGCCTGTGACTTAACCCGTCTTCTTGTTTCTTCCAGGTCTCTCTCTCCGCTGTTCCTTCCCGACCTTCCCTCGCCCTCCTCTCTCCTCGTCCGAGGGTATTACACGTACACCGGGCAGGGGACGGATGGGCGGGGGGCCCACACATAGCATCAACGTTATCCTGAGGAGAGGAATTACTGGGACCACGACAGGAGATCACAACTTCCATGCCAACACACTGACATGAGATGCTGAGATTCCTGCATGCAAACACTCCAGCTCACAACGGTCTGAACATCCCTTGCGAGGTGTCCAACTCAAGACCAAGACGGGGTCCCACAGTCCCTCACTTCAGGGAACCACGTTGACGTTTTCCTAGAGGGATTCTTGGCTTTAACACCAACACACATGGTACATCTAGTTAGAATTGCATTGTAGGAGTACGCATTTTATTACCATTTATTTCATACACCTGCTTGTATTCATGATTATAACAAAATAGTAGAGATTTACCATCCTTTCACTTTTCTAGTGCTTCTAATCATTTATAACCATTTATATCTGTTACTGTCAGATGATTGTCTCAGCACACCTATTTTACACTAGAATGACGAATGTTCAATAAATGCTTATTGAAAACCTCCTTATCGTTTATTCTGTGTACATCTCTGAGTCTAAGTGAGCACGAGTGACTGAGCGAAACATATTGCACTGTTTCCACGATTCTGAGGGATCAGGGTTGTCTTGTTAAATAGTTGCCAAGAACTATTCTCTCCTTGATAAGAGGAGTTTCTAGTGGCACTGTGAGCTAGCTGGTATACAGGCCAACGTACCCGGTGAGGGTGTCTGGAATCAGTTCAGACACCAAGTCCGAAAGGGTATGTTGTCTAAAAACACAGATGTTATATAGATTTATAGGAACTACACGAAATGGCACAGCCAGCATTGGTTGGGTACTTATTTAACGGTCAAATCTGAGTAGGCCAGTCAGCAAGAAAAGTATCCTTTAAACACATGGCAATATTTGAGCAGGACATTAGTCATAATAATCCTGTGGTTTAACTCTTCTATGCTACTAATCTATTTTAAAATAATATAAAAGAAGAGCTCAAGCCCTTCTATAATAAAAATACAAAAACTCTAGTAAGACAGAAATGAATACATTTTAGACAACACTTACACAACCATAATGTTAGCCCCTACTTAGCAGCACAGAAATTAATTAGGACTGAAACAGTAAGGAGCCAGCAATATGTACAAGACTAGAGTGAGAGAATTAATCATTAAATGCTGTTTGATCTTGTTGGCACGAAAAAAGTAAAAAAACATATATACTAAATATTTTAAAAGAAAGGATTTAAACAAGAGGTAGTCGTCAATTACTACTCATTCCTATTTTCTGAAGAATAGTTGTTCCAGTTTTTGGACTTATTTAATGTGTACTTATGCGGAGCCACATTAGTGTTCAACTTTTTGTAATCTTCTTTAAAATAGCTCTGCGGGAGCACCACATAGCAAATAAAAAAACGGGAAATGGAAAACACGATGGGCATGTGAGTGTCAAATTTCAATATCCTATACACATCACTACAATGTCTAGACCCCAGATTCCTACACAGCTGAAGTAGCCAACGAGACCTTACCCTCCTATAGCCCTGACAAAAGAATAACACATGTAGTTCCGTCTCTTCTGCATTATTGCAGACTGGGCAACCCCTATAAGGGGAGCCCTCCCACTTGTTTGAGAATGAGCGCAGCAGAAGGACTCCATGTCTGAATTGCAAGTAAAGCTTCTTGGCGAGGAATGTCTAGATATCGTCCAGCACCAATTCAAGGTAATATCTCTTTTTTACTACCAGAAACTCAGCAGTCAGTCGGCCCAATGTAGGCCTCCTCTCGAGCTGAGTGAGTTAAAGATCTCTATAGCTCTCCAACAAGGCCTTTCTGACGGTCGCATGGCAGATTTTTTCTGCTTTATTCCACATGTTTCCCCTGCCCAGGGCCTCACGTATGTTCTCGATATACAGCAACCATGGCAGCTTCCCCGCTCCTTGCATCCCCATGACTTCAATAAGCTCTTCCCTGTATGGGCCTAATTCAGGGGTGATCCATAGACGACATCAGTATAATAAGGGTCTAAGAGTGATTTCATCCGCAATGGGCCTAATCCCAAGATCCATTCCGATAGGTGTTAATGGTGTGCTAGAAGGGAGGCCCACAAGTTGTCCAGCAAATCATTTCTTGGTGTGCACTAGCAACTCAGATGTGCAATGGCTCCATAATTCAGTGCCACACAGGGCAGGGGACTCCTGGCCTGAACTTTTTTAAATTTCCACCACTGGGCCAACCACTCTATCTGTACAGCTCCTATAGAATTTTCAAATACCCCCGTTGTCTGAGTTAGTTTTAAACTTGCTTTGTTGATCTGGGCACTCCAGCTCATCTTCTCAGTTAATGTAATCCCCATTGGCTCCCAGTCAACAAGAGGATCACCTTCAGACTCCTCACCCACGCACACAAAGCCCTTCACAACCTCGGACCCAAACTCATCAACAACCGCGTCTCCTTCTACACTCCTCCGCGCACTCTACGCTCTACCGGACAGGCCCTGGCAGCCGTACCCCGCATCCGCAAAGCCACCGCCGGAGGAAGATCCTTCTCTTTCCTGGCAGCGAAGACCTGGAACTCTCTGCCCAGCCACCTTCGCGCCATACCTGATCACCTCTCCTTCAGAAGACAGCTCAAGACCTGGCTCGTCGAGCACTGACCCCCCCCCCCCCCCCACCATTGCCTTGAGACCCTTTATGGGTGAGTAGCGCGCTTTATAAATGCGAATGATTGATTGATTGAAATACTCAAAGATGGATACCCTCTCTAGGGGTCTTCCATCCAAGCAGGGTTTTGGGCGTGTGGTGTTGCCCACATTGAAGGCCATATACTTTGTTTTTTGGAGATTAATCTCAAGACCGCGCTGTTTGCAGAAGACACTAAAGTTGTCAAGGGTCCTCTGAATTCCCACGGGGGATTTCGCAAGCGGGAGGGTGTCGTCTGCAAACATCAGGGCTGGTCTTTTGCGATTTGCCAACCTGGGGGCGTCGATGTTCTTCCGGGCAATCAGTGACTCTATTAAACCGTTCATGAAGAGGGTCGGGCCAGAACACAGCCCTGACAAACACCTCTCTCTACAGGCAAAGGGGCTGAGAGTTCTCCATTCTTGCCATATCTAATTTGGGCAAAATTACCCTCATGCAAGGGTTTCAACTGATAACAAAGATACTCCGAAACTCCCATATCCAATAAAATTGCCCAAAGTTTGTCCCTCAGTACCAGATCGAAGGCTGATTTAAGTTCTACAAATATAAGGCAGAGGCTGCCACTCTCTATACACACGGTTTTCCAGTGTATCAATTGTAGACTTAAAATGTGATCAGTTGTTGATGTCCTAGCTCTAAACCCAGCTTGTAAGGGGGTGAGATCATTACATTCCTCCATCCAGGTCTGGAGTCACCCAAAAAGAACACAGGCAAATATTTTTTGGCTTACATCAATGAGGCTAATGGGGCGATAAATGACAGGCAGGAGCGGGGAGCCCTTTTTGTAAATTGGTATAATTTCAGCCCCCGCCCAGGTAGTAGGAGTCGCCATGCCTTGAAAAACGGCATTAAACAGGAAGCACAGATAAGGAGCCCATACGGTGGGCTCAGAACGGAAAAGGTCACCAGGGATCATGTCCAGCCCTGCGGCTTTGGCTGGTGTTATCCTGCCCAGGGCATCAGTGACCTCCCTAAGGGAGATTGAGAGGATGTCAGCAGAAGCTGGGCCAGGGGGCAAGAGTCTGTTGTTCACTGGCTCATCCCGAACCTCAGCCCTCGAGTAAAGAGATTCGAATTGCACCTTCCATACCTCTTCCCCAAAGTTGGGCTCTATGGCCGATTTGCCATCTTGGGAACCAGAGTTAATAACATTCCAAAAGGTTCTCATGTCATGATTATTTAGAGCAGTTCTAAGAGTGTCCCATTGTTGGGATTCCCAGCTTCTTCCTTGATTAATGTCCTGTCGTTGCCTTGATGGCGGCAATAAGGTTGGACTTGGCTGCTCGCCAGCTTACGTTGAACCATGGATGTATAATTTTACTGGTCCCCCTAGGCCATCTGTTTTGGCAAAAAAAAGCAGCCATTTAGGCAAACAAGTCTTGATGGTTGTTAAAAATTCTCAAATGGAGATTGGGGGTGCCGTTGGTCGCTACAAGTTGATTTGGGACCATAAGATGTAGAATGATTTGTTGATAAAGCAAGGCCAGCTTTTCTTGGGATTGGAAGAATTCTCCCCAGCGGACTCTACTCTCTCCATTAGACTGCATCAGTCTTGGGTCTGGTGGTGATAAATTGTCAATTACATTCTGCCACATGGCGAGGTTATTTCTACAGTGAGGGCATTGTGGCCGCTATCATGACAAGGACTGATTTTAAAATCAATCGCCCTATGCCATGATTTGGTATCTACCATTACATAGTCTATAATGGAGGTGTGCCCCGATCTATTAAAGGTATGGTTTCCTGGGATATCAGAATGTATTCGTCCATTACATGCTCTCAAGGAAAGATTTAGTGTAAGGTTACATATCTTCAACACTAACGGGGTCCATGCCCGCGTTGGCGAGATAGTGGGCTCTGGAATAGACCAGTATCGGTCCTCCTCATTAAGGGTACCCGTGACCAGGCCATTTAGGGGTACAAATTGGCAGTTGAAATCTCCGCCAATAGTTACCCCATAATTGTCAGGAATTGTTGAGAGAAAGGTAGTTAGTTGCTCAAGAGTAGTAGTACAGACCAGCCGAGAATATACATTAATTGAGGCTATATTGGTTTTGGTGGGGAAGGACAGTAGGACATAAAGAATATCACGTGAAGAGCTCTCTAGCTGTTTTGCCTGACAACCCAGATGAACACCTACCCAGGTACACAATCCCCCAGGTGGTCTACCCTTACCCGCATGGTTTGGTAGGATACTAAACGATGCGTAGCCCATCCTAAGCGTTTCTACCCTAGCCCATGTTTCCTGGAACATACAGATCTCATGTTGCTCTATAAAGAGCCCCCATTGTGGGTTATCCAATTTGGAGGATAATCAGGCTACATTCCAGGAAAGAAGCCATAGACATGAAGACCCCACGTGATTGACCAGTCTAGGGGAATAGATGTTGAGGTTCTCTTGAGTCCCCCTAGGGGGTTGGCAGGGCTCTATCGGCTGCATCAACCTTGGTCTGGTGTTAGATTCATGGATACCCTATGCAACAGATGGAAGGTTTGCCACATCCTGTAGTTTTAAATTGGTTAACTGTGTACCCTGCCGGGATTGATCAGAGGTCGTGACCTGGTGAAGGCTATCTTCTGTTTGCCCCTAGCTAATCTATGTTTTCCAACCCCATTTTTCAGCACCTGCACCTCATTCTGCTTCAGAGTTACTTTCCCCTGTGCGGACTCCCTCTGCTTGGGAGAGGCCTCTCTTGGAAGGTCACGTCTCTCTTGTAAGGTCTTGCTACTAGCGAGTCAGTCTCCTGACTCTAGGGGGTTAAATCTGTTTGATATGGGTATATTATAAAATAGGGGGATGGTTGATCCTGACCCAATGTGGAGTATTGTTTTTTCTGGTACAACTCCCTCCTCTGTTGGCCATCTCTTCTTCTTAAAGGTGGAATAAGACCTGGGGGAAAGAAGTAGCCCAGTGGGAGAGATCTGATGCCCCCCTTCTCCCAATGATGGCAACTGTCTAGAAGGGATTCCACGATCATCCTATTTTCAAAATTAATCACAACACAACCATAAGAAATATCTTTCGGTCTCCAGCCCACCCAACCCACCCTGCGGGTCATAAGAATTTCGCTAGCATCTCTATATGATAATTGTTTGTTTGTCTAGCCAGTGTACACATTTGTTTTTTAGGTCAAAATGTGATTCCTTGCTCCCCTTGTTCTGTTCCGGAACTCCTGCTAGTATAATTACATAGGGTGTTGAGGCCGAGGTAAGATTGATGCACGGTAAGGCTGATCCATTTTCCACTTTCCTCACGTGGGGCACTCCTCTGCCTTGGCCCCTTGTGAGGGAGGTCGCATGCGTGTGATCTTGCTATAGGGGGTCTATTGTTTCCGACTAACTGGGCCTCTTGATTGTGCCCCTGACAGTGAGTGCTATATTCTTTTCCTAGCCCCTCTAAATTACTCAAACATTTGCCCTCACCCTCCTGGTTTGGGTGCGTTACCCTGTTGGAAGTGAGCATGTTATATATTATTTGGGGTTCCGGGCTGGTACTTAGAAGGGCTGATTTTGGATTCACAGGATTTACCAATTCTTTCCCTCTAGAACTGCCTCTGTCATATCAACCCACAGTTCAACCAATTTGGCAAGCTTGTCTACCCGTTCCCACAATATTTGTAACTCGTCCTTCACAATGGTCCTAACTTAGACCTGTAAATCCACCGCCACATTGTTCATGGATGATGTTCCTGGCCTGGCCTCTCCCGGATCACCAGACATCACATCGTCCGTGATTTGTTTCTTGCGTTTTGATCCCATAGGTACAGCTGGTTTAGTCTTCCCTTTCTTTATACGGGCGCCTTCTGGGTGTGGTTCATCCACACAACCCGCTGCACGGGTCCTTGGGTGGGAAGTGGGGATTTCCTGGGCCAGGGACAGTGAAGATCCTGTTTCATCGTCATTGCTGAGGGGTTGAGCTAAATCAGGGGTTAGCAACAGACTTCTTTCAGTCAATTAAATTTCTGTGGCAACTACACCTATGGCCCTCTGGAGCATCCTGTCTATTGAGGTTGGTTGGAGGGAGGATGCCAGTTGCATTGGTGCCGTGTGGGATTTTCCCACACAGGTTCGTTTTCTCATAGTTACGAGTGACTCGTAAGAACACCCAGGGCCTTTTGATTAGTTGGGTACCACAGACAGGCTTTTTAATAAATCCTATTGAAGGGGATCATCCATGCCAATACAACGCTAGAGTGGTGGTATCATCTGGCCAAAAAATGAAATCACTGACCTTCAGATCCTTGCTCAATCAGAGCTTAAAAAAATCCCTCAATATCCCGTTGCAGGCCTAAGGAGGATGGTCCAGCCTGGCCTCTTCCAGCCGTTGACGCGCGCCAAGGGCGGGCCCGGGCTTTGCTTGGGCGAGGCCCGGGCACGCGGCACGTGTCCCGTGCTGCGGGAGCATCGGTGTGATTTTGTAGGCACCTCATGGCGCTTAAGAAGCTGGTGGCGTTGGCGGCAAGCCCGCGGGACCGCAGGGAGTGCATGGAGGTGTAGTCTACCTCCTCCCAGTCGCCCGAGGTTCAAGCAAGGCTCCCTCCACTCCCAGCAAGAGGGAAAACAGCAGAGACCATGGTGGTTAGGGCTTTCCATGCTGCAGGAGCACCTGTGTGATTTTATAAGTGTCTCCTGGCACTTGAGAAGCTGGCGGCGTTGGCGGCAAGCTCACGGGGTGGCAGGGAACGCTGGGAGGTGTAGTCCACCTCCTTCCAGTCGCCCGAGGTTCAGGCAAGGCTTCCTCCACCCCCAGCAAGGGGGAAAACAGCAGAGACCGTGGCAGTTAGGGCTTTCTGTGCCCTGGGAGCACCTGTGGGATTTTATAGGCGCCTCCTGGCGCTTGAGAGGCTGGCAGCATTGGTGGCAAGCTCGCGGGCCGCTGGGAGCTGTAGTCCACCTCCTCCCAGTCGCCTGAGGTTCAGGCAAGGCTTCTTCCAGCCCCAGCAAGGGGAAAACAGCAGAGACAGTGTTGGTTAGTGCTTTCCAAATCATTTAGAACAGAGGTATTCTATTCATGGATTAGATTCCCACAGGCAAATGCACAAACCAAAAACATTTCATTACCATGTCGAAGATGACATACCAAACAAATGTTGTCAATATGAGGACATTGAAATTCCACTAACTTACCAGGAACATTTATATTGGTTTAAAGGCACCCGCCCCCATACAAGAAAAAGAGTAAGACTCGGAAATGACAGAGCAACATGGCCGGTATTAGCCACACCACATCCTGACATTGACACAATGCCAGGAGGAGACTTACTTGTACATCAAAAAGAATTAATTAAACTTAACAGGAACATGACACAGTTAGTGGTGAGAAAATTCACACTTCATCCAACACCGGCCACACAATCAGGACCAGTCCAAACTTCTACAATGAAAATTACACCACAAATGTTACATGCAGTGTTGGGTAAAATGCCCACTAAACGTGAACAAATACCTTTCTGGACAGCACAAAAAATAACACAGTTAGAGACTGTATTTCCACAAACTGGACTGCAGGAAAAGCATACATTACTAACAATTTGCTTGCAGATGGGGATAGCTTCCTCTATAGAGGATTGTACTCCTTGGGGTACAGTCTTCGCTGCAATGTATACCAGGACTCATGGTATCCTTTCATTAATGGTAATACCAGATGTATTAAGACAAATACAGATCGTTTATGGATCAGAACCCGCTCTAAACTTAGGGATGAAATTACTAAAAACCTTTGCACAGGTATCAGCTATAATATTAGCAAATATTAAAGGGGAAGCAGCATCAGTGGCAATACGCCAACGCCTGAGAAACTTCACTCCTTTACAACAGGACACAGAACTACCTAAAATAATTGAAACTGTATATGCAGAATTAGGTAGAGTTAGTCTGGGAGCTAGACCAGTAAAACCTCAACTAGTGGCAGGTCCAGATAAAGAACAGACAAAGCAAACACCAGTTTCTTAAAAACAGAAATGGGATAATAACACACAACAAAAGAATATATCTCAATCCAGAGGAAGGTCTCAACAGGAGCCCCCAGAAAAGGGGTAGATGCTTAGGAATAGGGATAACATTGAAAAACCTGACAGGTATCAGGACACTGATACACGTTCCTCTCGTTCCTTTCAGGGTTCATCAAAAAACTCAGAGGGAAGGACGGTCGGAACACAGACAAGTAGAGCGTACAAAGTCCAAAGACTCGCAACGCACTTCAGAATACGCCTCCAAAAAAGAAGAAAAGCATAAAGCAAAACCTCATTTCAAAAAGAAGAAAGTAGCAGGTCTCAAAGTTAGACATGCCCAGAATACCGAGTACTCAACTACTGAACTGGAAATGGGCTCTGACTATTCTAGAGAGCGCAGCAGAAGTAACAATAGCTCGCCAGAACCTGATGGAATTTCTGGTAACAGCAGAGTTGAGTATGTCACGGTGGAAACACCTGATACTAGGGTAAGTGTCCAACATAGATTATGTGAAATAATACTGAAAATGGAAGGGGACAAGCCCAGGAAAATTAAAGGTCTCTTTTAGGAGAACCTGACTTTTGGATATGACATTCTCTTAGCTGAGAAGGATTGGCCGCCTGCTTTTGTTATGGGTTGCCCAAAGGGAGAGACGGCAATTATGCAGCCTTTTCCAACCTCTTTCCCCAATACTTAGAACACACATACGTGAGGGAGTGGGTGGTGGTCCTTGCTTCTGCACTATATCGCAACCATGTTGGGTGGGATGAACAATCAGCTCACCATTACAATCTACACCAACTCCACAGAGACAGTATCCAATGAAACAGGAAGTGAAAAAACTGGTCAGGGAGACTTTAGATCAACTCAAATACCAAGGTGTGATTGAAACTTGCACCTCATCAATGAATAATCCTTTGTTTCCCGTAATGAAATCTGATAATTCATATAGTCTAGCTGTAGATTACTGACATCTGAACTAATGCTCAAAAATATTTGCAGTGCAAAACGCACATAGTGCCGCATTATTGAATAACATTGTGCGGAAAAAATACAAAACTACATTAGATATTTCAAATGGATTTTTCTGCCAAAATATAGTGCCTGAGAGCAGATCTATGACAGTATTCTCAGCACTGGGGTTCTAATGGCAATTTTATCGACTCGCCCAAGGATATAAGAATAACCCGGGGTTATTTTCCGCCAGGGTAACTGAATTACTTCAGAACCTGGATGAAGAGGCAGTTTCCTATTTAGAAGATATTTATTGGACGGATGATGACTTGGAGGAACACTTGGGGTAAGCACCATTATTTTGGAATTTGCCTCCGAGGGCTACAAGTTTAACTTTAAAAAATCAAAAATAGCCCACCTGTTTTTGGGATATGAGCTCTCAAGTGAAGGGAATAGCTTAGCAGCCAATTCTTTTTAGAAAAGTGTGCGCTGCTCCAACCTCTAAAATCATTGAAAAATTTACAATCCATACTGGGTGTAGGACTTGGCCCTTTTTCCCTCATTTGTTTTCATTTTTCATGTTGCTGCAGATTCAGGGAGCCATTTTACCTACCCCTGAAACTTCTGTCTGAGGGCCTGGAGCACAAAATGGTGGCCACCTGTGACATCACCAGCATCCACTGGAACCTACCAGCACCTTCCAGAACATTCCAGAACCCTGTGACAGTTGGAGGCGGTTTAGAATGTTGGGAAGCTAAGAGAGAGAGTTGGCAGTTGGAGCTGGCAGTTGGCACCTGACTGGTGAAGAGTGAGCAGCACAAACGTGAAGGAGGAAGGAGTGAAGCAGCAGGGGTGGAAACTTGTGCCTGGAGTGGGGTCCATAAACCCACCCTTGATACTAGTCCCTACTGACGGAGCCCAGCCTAGAGCCCTGTGTGGGAAGAAGTCAGAAAAACCATCCTGAGGACCTGGACAGCAGGAACAGGCCTTAGAAACAAGAGAACAGCAAGATCCTGACCTGGAAGCTGGTTTCCCTGAAGTCCGACGTCGAGTAGCCTAAGACCTGGAGCCCGAGGTGGAGAAGCGGCGCTGACTGGAAAAGCAGACGTCGTACCCGGAGCCGCCAGAGGTCGAGAGAGGGCGCCGTCAGAGGTCGTGAGGAATACCAGAGGTCGAGGAGGAAGTCACCCGAGGTCGAGTGAGCGGCGTCATCGGAGGAGTGAAGTCCGCCCTCCGGAGTCGTCGGAGACCGAGGTGAAGGGTAACGGAGGTCGGGAGTGAGGATCGCACTCCGGAGTCACCGGAACCTGTGAGAATCGTGCCGGAGGTCGGGAGTGGAGGTCGCACTCCGGAGTCGCCGGAAACCTGTGAGGAGCACCGGAGGTCGGGAGTGAGGATCGCACTCCGGAGCCGCCGGAAGTCGACATCGAGGCAAGGCCGGCCGACGTCATCGAAGCCGAGGTCGCCATCGGACCGGAGCCGCCCGAAGTCGACATCGAGTAAGACTGCCCGACGCCATCGAATCGGAGGTCGAGATCGAACCGAGGCCGCTGACATCGAGACCGGATCCGCCTGCCAGCGTCGTCAAAGAACTGACATTGTGCCGAGGCCGCCGACATCGAACCGGAACCGCCTCACGGCATCGATACGACTCCAGCGGCGTCGGAGCATCAGAAAAAGGGCAGTAAGTGGAGTAGAGGGCGCCTAAGGCCCTGTGGAGACCTGAGAGACTGCTCTAAGGGGCTAGGGAGGTGCTGGAACCAACCTGACTGTGCCAGGGGAGAACTGGGACTAATCTAGAGAAGTTGTGTGGAGAGAGAGAGCCAGGTCTCTGGTATTTTCCCCCTTTATCTACCTCAGTTTAGGCCTCAGCCTTGACCAAGCCAGGGAGTAGACACCCCCAAGCCTTCCACATCCCCACAAGCTGTGCCTGGGCCTAATCAGCCCTTAGGAATTCAAAAGTGATCTGAATCCATGAGTGTCACTGTCAGCTTTTAAGTATTTATTAGGGGCACTGTATTTATTGTATTTAACCTATTTATTGTTCCACTGTATTTATTGGTCCACAGTATTTATTGATGCACAATATTTATTGGTTACAGTATTTATTGCCTCAGAATATTTAATTGCCTGTCTGTATTGCACTTTTATTTATGCCTTCAGTATTTATGATCACCCCTATTTATTGAATCATTAAGCCAGTATTTATTTGTCCTGCACTTTCTAAAAAGTTTGTATATTGTGATTGTTATTTATTTTATCCAATCAGCAACTAAGAGAAAAAGCAGATAAAGAAAGTTATTTTCATAATTTTTACGGTGTAGAGTCGTTTTTGGAACGGATGCACGCATGGTTATTGTTTGGGTATGTTGTATGCTTAGCACGGAGCCTGATTCCTGACCACTCGAGCCAAGCTACCACAGTGTGTCCGGAAGACCACCACCACCCCTTCTAGTGTGGGTGTGGGTTTCCAACACTGGGATTCCTGAATTTTGGCAGAACATACAATTTGGATTACGCAGAAAAGGTTAAAGCTTTCTACGACAACATAAGACCTGATTTCTCAGTTAGGCAATGGACACAGGATCACACAGAAATCCTTTGTTCCCTACAAGCTGACATAATAGTGCCTAAACACTTACAGTCATGTGTAAATGTCTGCATTCTGGTAATCCGTATTAATGCTGGTCAATCAGGGTACACCTACCTGACATATAATGAAGGGGAAACAGCACCAATAGCATACAAATCACACTTGTACACAAATGCTGAGATGCATTTTGCATCCAAAGAAATAATTCTGACAGCCGTACAGACTGCTATAGTCAGAGAAAGACCACTGGCTCAGGGAAAACAAATTATTTTCATGACTCCAGTACCAGCTTTAGAGGCTGCTACAAAGGTGAGCATTCCAAATGCTAATGCTTTACATCTGTGGTGGATACAATTGGCTAATTCTCTCACTGCATCAGATGTCAAATACAGATATGACCCAAGTCTAAAAACACAGACATTTCTGCAATACGAACAAGAATATCCTCTCTCAAATGAAATTATGCCTCTAGATTAATATGAATTCATCATCTACACTGATGGATCTGCTCAACCGTCCATAGGGAGTAAACAACAATACATGGCTGCATGTGCAATTGTTAAAGGTCGGAAGATGGATAGCAAATTCCATCCGAGCTGTACAAAGACTTAGTCTCTAGGAGACTGCACGGCTGAGTTAGCAGAAATAAAAGTTTTTTACTAACGCTGATTAACATGGAATGAGAATTCCCCACACTAAGGTGCCAATTCCGATCCGGTAAAAAAATTCCCCGTCCGACTCGTATCCGGATTTTTTTCCGTCCGAATCGTCAAAGTAGCGTACAAACTGCCAAGTACGATTCGAACGGAAAAAAGTCCATACGAATCGCATTGGGAAGATTTCCCCACACGTCCTCGGGTCGGGAAAAGTCACCGACACGTCCCCGGGCGAGAAACCCACCGTGCGGAAAAATAAAGTCCGACTGCGCAAGTACGATCCCTCCCGTCCTCCCCATTTCACAACCGTACGCAAAAAACACCGTCCGAACCGAACTCCCATAGCAACCATGGAGACATGTGCCCGCATACGCGCCGAACACCCCACCACCCCCCGCCCGCGTATGTACGCCCCGAACCCCCACCCGTGTATGTACGCACCAAACACCCACCCGTGTATGTACGCCCCCGAACCCCCCCCAGCCGTGTATGTACGCACCGAACCACCAGCCGTGTATGTACGCCCCCGAACCCCCCCCAGCCGTGTATGTACGCACCGAACCACCAGCCGTGTATGTACGCACCAAACACCCACCCGTGTATGTACGCCCCCGAACCCCCCCCCAGCCGTGTATGTACGCACCGAACCACCAGCCGTGTATGTACGCCCCCGAACCCCCCCCAGCCGTGTATGTACGGACCGAACCACCAGCCGTGTATGTACGCACCAAACACCCACCCGTGTATGTACGCCCCCGAACCCCCCCCAGCCGTGTATGTACGCACCGAACCACCAGCCGTGTATGTACGCACCAAACACCCACCCGTGTATGTACGCCCCCGAACCCCCCCCCAGCCGTGTATGTACGCACCGAACCACCAGCCGTGTATGTACGCACCAAACCCCCACCCCAGCCGTGTATGTACGCACCGAACCACCAGCCGTGTATGTACGCACCAAACACCCACCCGTGTATGTACGCCCCCGAATCCCCCCCCCAGCCGTGTATGTACGCACCGAACCACCAGCCGTGTATGTACGCCCCCGAACCCCCCCCCAGCCGTGTATGTACGCACCGAACCACCAGCCGTGTATGTACGCACCAAACCCCCACCCCAGCCGTGTATGTACGCACCGAACCACCAGCCGTGTATGTACGCACCAAACACCCACCCGTGTATGTACGCCCCCGAACCCCCCCCAGCCGTGTATGTACGCACCGAACCACCAGCCGTGTATGTACGCACCAAACCCCCACCCCAGCCGTGTATGTACGCACCGAACCACCAGCCGTGTATGTACGCACCAAACACCCACCCGTGTATGTACGCCCCCGAATCCCCCCCCCAGCCGTGTATGTACGCACCGAACCACCAGCCGTGTATGTACGCACCGAACCACCAGCCGTGTATGTACGCCCCCGAACCCCCCCCAGCCGTGTATGTACGCACCGAACCACCAGCCGTGTATGTACGCACCAAACCCCCACCCCAGCCGTGTATTTACGCACCTAACCACCACCCCACCAGGGAATGTACGGACCGCACCCCCACCAGTGCATGTACGGACCGTACTGACGCCAAAAAAACACGTACTGAACCCGGACAAACCATATTTACACAAGGAGAGTCAAGTAGAGTTTCCCCACACCACCAAACAGGCCCAACAACCCCACAAACATCACATACACTCACCTGCAACTGCCAAACTGCCAAACAGAGGCCCAAAACTCAATCACTCCTCATAACACACCCACACAAATTTCAAACACAGCCACACCCACAAATGGACCAATAAAAATGGACCACACACACAAACCATGAGCCTTTGCAACAGACCCACTGCTGCCAGAGCCCACAGACGACCCACACCACCATACTTGAACCTCACACTTGCATACCTTCACACAACCACCTACACAAACACCCCCTCATCACATTCACACACACACCTCCACTACCACACCCACACACCCACAGCCATCCACACCCACACCCCCACAACCACACCCCACGCCATGTCCACCACCAAGAATCCAAAGTTCACAAAGGAGGAGCTGGAGATCCTTGTCGACGAAATCCTCAGAGTCGAGCCACAGCTCTTTGGGACATTGGTCAGACAGACCAGCATATCCGAAAAAACCGCCATGTGGCAGAGGATCGTCGATTCTGTGAATGCTGTTGGGACAACCAGAAGGACCAGGCACGAGTGCCAATCCAGGTGGTACGATCTGCGGAGGACGGTCAAGAGGAAGATGACTGACAATCACAACCAGGGGAACATCACTGGAGGAGGGCCGCCCCCCAGACCGGTACAATACCATCCCTGGGAGGAGAAGGTGATGTCCACGCTGGCGGTGGAGGGACTACACGGACTGCCAGGACTCCCAGACCCTGGTGAGTACACAAACAACTCACCTCACATGGGGGGGATGCCATACACAATCAATCATGCATGCCACCCCCCCCAAGCCACCACCGGACACAACAACACTCCACAAACACACACATGCCACTGGCACCTCCATGCCCCATGCATCAATCAGGGCCATGCCAAGTCACAGGCCACACAATACACCAACACAACACAGGATGTGGTCGATGCTGGGAGTGGGGGCAGCAAAACTAACATTGAGCAACTCACAAGCACACAACAATGCCCTCAGCCCATATGGCCCAGGGCACAGCCATACAAACTGTGTGTACCCACACAGTACTGTCTTGCCTGCAAATGATGGCTGCCATGCAGGATGCCATGGGTCTGAAGGCACAATTTGCACATAACAGCAGACAATGAAGATGCATCGCTCTGATAGAGTCTCAGCACACACCGCCACAGCAGCAGCCTACACTCAGACACACTGCCCAATGGGTGCCCGGAGAACAGGGACTAACTCACATGAACAAGCCAATGGCCATTCAAAGACCGGCTAACTGTGTGTGCCCAGGAAGCTGGCCTGAGGTGACAGAGAGTGACAAAGAGAGGGAGGGAGAGGGGGAATGAGAGGGAAGGAGACAGAGGGGGGACACAGGGAGACAGACAGAGGGAGGGAGTAGGGTGACAGAGGGAGACCGACAGAGGGAGGGAGGAGGGTGACAGAGGGAGGGAGGAAGGGAGACACAGGGAGACTAAATCACCCTTGGGTGGTGTGGCCATGTCCACTCGTCAGCCGGTGGACTGTGTGCATGCAGACCAGGTCTGGCAGTGCCTCAACCCCCCCTTCCGTAGATGAAGACCGGTCCATGTGTCAATCTGTGCACGAGTCCATCCGTGCTGCAGGCACAGACCTAACCACACACCCAGTATACCCACCCACCGTGTCGGTAAGAACCCTGTCACAAATGCTTCAGTCCCCTACCTGCAACATCAAATTGCCTTGCCAAAACACCATTTGGCCACGTACAGTGCAACACGTAAGGCGCCTCTGCATGGCTCGCTACGCCCGCACACCACACTGCTGACTGTGTACCCAAATAGATGCATCAACTAAGATTGTGTCTCACACATGCGTAAAGCCCTGACAGCTGTGGCCAAGGGACATAGCCATGCACAAGTGCACTGTGAGAGGAATGCAGGACAGATCCAACTACCCAGAGGAAGAGTGCCAAATCAGAAATGCATGCAACATGGATGCCACATGTGACACTGTTAACATTGTCTCTCTCACACACAGGTCAACGTCGACGAACACCCCCCAACACTGGGGGGGAAGTCACACAGGACCAGGCTCCGCGGGATGATGACCCCACCGCCAGCGATGACTCTCACCACTCCGTGGATGACCCAGACCAACCTGGCCCCTCTGGTGTCCAACCACCTGCAGCACCTGCGTCAGGTACAACTGTGCCAACCACCACCCCCATTCCTGCCACATCCCAGGAGACGTCCAGGAGCCCTGCCCGCACACGACCACCCAGCCAGTCTGCCCAGGAGGGACACGGTCCTCCGGGCACCCAGGAGGAGGCAGGCGGCAACGCAGATGCCATCCCTCAGGGGTCCCGGAGACCCGATGCACCCACAACGGCAGGCCAGGTGCACGTGGGCAGGGGTGGCGGGAGTGGAGGACGGCGGAGGCGCGAACCTGACCAGGCAGCTCAGGACCCGGTAGTGTCCCAGGTCAGCAACATCCTGGATACATACCGGCGTGACACCAGGGGCATGGACCAGATTGCGTCCACCCTCAATGACATCAAGGGGACCCTCCAGGAGATGAAGACCCTGCAGTCCCAGCAACATGCCTGTCAACTGCAACACCAAGGAAGGATGGAGGATAGACAGGCTGAGCTCGTGGCGGTGCAAACCCAAATGACCGGTGTACTCCGTCGGATTGCCGACAACATGGGCAACCCTCCCTGTGGCACCAGGCGAAGGCCATTACCAGACACAGGGAGGGATCAGGAGGAGGAGGATTCATCCGACGGAGCGTCACAGACATCGTCACGGACTGCTTCCGAGGGTCCCCGCAGGAAGGTGGGTCGTCCACGAAAAAGACTGTGAGAGTCAGCAGAACATCACCATCTCCCAGGTCACCTGGCCTGGCACCTGGCCCTCTGGCCCAATAGCAGCACATGACATTCTCTGCCACATGGACTTGCTGGTCACTGTCTGACCTATGTTGACGAAGACTGTGGCATGGACTCTGACATTTTGCTACGACAAGGATACCAACTCCCCCAGTGAACTCTGGATTCTACACTCCCGCTGTGCACCTCTTGTCATCCCCACAAACCCGTACCCCACCACAAATAAATGAATCACACTTACAAGATGATGCCGTGATTCTACATTATTACAATACATGTGTGTGTCGTACAGTCAAAGCATGCCTGATCTCAGAATTAACTCCAACCATCCAAACCGTGGGGTCGCAGTCTTGCCCAGGACACACATGGGTCCCAATGTCTCATCTGATACAGACATGGAGTACCAAACTCACCTGTGCTGGGCCCAACCAGCTGAGTGGTTCCCGCACAACTGTGGCAACAGACACATTCAGGGGAGCAACAGTCATGCGCAGAGGTCAGGGATCATGTGGAGTGACCTGGCTTGCCGCTCCCAGGTATGTCTAGACATGTGTCCCTACAATGTGCAGCATGCTTGCGTCAGGCGGATGTTGAGAATGGTGGCTAGGCCAAGGTTGGATGCATGGAGATGCCAGAATGCAGTTTAGGATCACTGTGCCACATGGTTGTGTTGGGGTTGTGGGCTGCATCATGAGTGTGGGCGTGGATCTAGAAGGTCATCCTGCAGCTGGCTGTGAAACATTCCCCCCATCCCGTTAGGACGTTGATGTGGCCTGGTTGCCCGACGCAGTAGCAGAGCTGTGCAGATGCACTCCGGATATGGACAAGTACCATGGGAGTCGTGAGGCACATGTCCGTAGACTGCAGGGTAGGATTCTACACAGATGTTGTAGTTTCCCTGGGGGATGGTCTCTCTTGCCTTGAGGTGGATGGAACTGTGCATCTTGTGCATAATACAGTTCCCACTCCCTGACAAACCCCTAGCATCTTGTCACTCTACACATAGACACATATGCACCACCTATGAAAACTATGCCAGACCTGCGGCACGCACAGTGGCAACAGGGCACCATTGACAGGGAAGAGGCACCTTGGAGACAGAGGGACAAATTTATTAGTCATGTGTGTTGGAATGACAATGATACTCTGTCAACACATACACAGGTCATGTGGATGTACATGTGGGAGCAACACTGGCACCCCCCATTGCAACACAGATGCTGGCATCCCATTGACCTGGCACACAAGTGACGGATAACAGCTAAACACCCCCTGCTGCCACGGAGAGGCCGCTATACACCATTGAGGCCCTGATGGGGCAATCACACACCATGTCAACCCGGTGCAACCTGTATGTTTCCGAGGCCAGTGTTACACACAATGATGGCCTCATCACAATCCCCAATCCCCTGCCACATGACAGTCACCAAGTCTGAGCATGGCTCCAGGTGAAGCCTGCCCCATGTCATGTTCCCCATGTAGGATCACCATGTATGCAAATGGAACACACATGAACCGGAGAAGTGCACACAGACTACAAACAATTCACACACCCAAAACGACGTGAGGCATCCCTTACCCTGAGGAGATTTCAACACTTGCCCGTGCATGTGACGCTGAATCAGCACATGTCGCTGTGTTCATGAGGAGTAGCAGGAGCACAACAATGCCACCAGCAGACAGCATGCACATGGACCTGTGGAAGAGAGACACACAAGGATTCAGCACAAAGGAGCACATCCGCAAGCATGTACTTAACACGTATCATGTTGTTAACATGACAGGTGACAATGATGACCCTCAGACAACATCCTTCCATTGCGCCATCACTTGAGTGACACTTCAATACACACCACTGACTCACTTGGCAGACATGCAGATGGACACACACATTGCAACACATGCCACACACGGCCCAATGCGTGCACACTCAGACACTGGAACTCACCACTAAGCAAAGAAGTTGCGTATGAGCCGACTCCGCATGTCCTCCACAGCCTCCTCCTCCTCCACATCACTTGCCCCGTCACCAAGCCCTTCATCCTCCACGGGTGGATGGTCCTGGTCATCTTGATCCAGTATGAGTGGAACAGCTTCCTCCACTGCCATGTTGTGCAGCATGCAGCAGACGATGATGATCTTGCACACCTTCACCGGGGCATATGGGAGTGCTCCGCCGGTCTTGTGGAGGCACCGGAATCGGCTCTTCAGAAGTCCAAACGTCCTCTCAATGACTCTCCTGGTCCGCCCATGTGCGTTGTTGTAGAGGTGCTCGGCAGCCGTGCTGGGGTTGCGGACAGGCGTCATCAGCCATGGCATGTTGGGATAGCCAGCGTCCCCTACAAGGAAACATCATGGACAGAAGTGTGTCAGCACAGGCAGTGAGATTGGAAGATGACGCCAAACACTGAACTGCCAGAGTCTACCCACCAACAATACATGCTCGCTCGTTCCGCAGCTGCAGCATCATTTCTGGCACCCTGCTACGCCTCATGATGAAGGCATCGTGTGCTGATCCTGGAAAGCGAACACAGACATGTGAAATCACCATGTTGGACAGACACACCACAAGGGCATTAATGGAGTGATAATGTTTGCGATTCCTATACACCACCTCCTGTGCCTGTGGTGGTACCAACGCAACATGTGTCCCATCTATGGACCCAATGACATGGGGCATCCCTCCCAGGGCATAGAACTCACGCTTGACATCTGTCAACTGCTCACGATTTGGGAATTTAATGTACTCATCCAGGTGAAACAACATGGCCTCTAAGAAATCATGCAGAACACGGCTGAACATCGTCTGGGACATGCCCCCGACATCAGCAATGGTATGTTGGAACGTACCCGTGGCAAGGAAATGTAGGGCTGCCATCACCTTCAACTTGGGTGTCAGTGCACTTGGATACCTGTGGCGCGGGAGGAGTTGTGCTTCCAGCCGGCCAGTCAACTCATCAATCAACCGTTGGCTGAATCTGTAGCGGCGTATACAGTCCCGTTCATGCAGGGCAGCAATGTCTGGCATACGTCGAGGGAGAGGCGGAGCCCTGCAGTGAAATGGAAGGAACACCTAAGAGTGAGCACTGTACAACAACATCGTCAATGCACTGAGCACATGTTACACAGCCAATACACATATGCCACGTTGTGAGTCAGGTCTGTGCCACAGTTCCTGGACACGAACGCCAGTCAGGTTACACTCCTACCAAGGGACAGCCACTAACGGAGGGGGGCAAGATCACGATGACATGGCATGAGACTAGCTGTGGGCCAGTGTAAGTGAACATGCACACGCATCACAGGATTCACAGACATCCACACATGTGCAGAAGTAGTATGCGTATGGTACAGACAGGTAGTTGGATGCGATATGCACTGGTCACATGTCATAGGAATAGGACAGGCCACACACATTGCCTTTGAGGAGTACATGTCGAGACAGAACATACATAGGGAGCATGTGGATATGTACTTGTGTTGATACTCCGTGTAGTTGGATACATACACACCTCATGGCAAATCACATATGTGGGCTGGTGTGCGGAACAGTGTGCCATGCCCATCGACACACAGACACATGTTGGCAGCAGCAACTGCTGACACATTGAATCACACACCTACAGCAAAATCATGGAAAGACATGCCACACACATGACATGGTTGCAGCATGCAACGCAGCCATACACGTGTCATATGTAATATTCCGTGTACCTGGCATCAGGGGACAGGTGCGGGTGTCCGTGACTGGGACATGCAAGTGACTCATGGCTCCACTAGTGTGTACGACATGCACACATGTCAAAGGAGTGCAGGGGATGTGTGGTACAATGCGCACCATCACACACGACATGTGTACACAGCTCATCGTACATGTGCTTTGCCCACACCTCAGGGGTAAAGTGCCACATCACATCCTGACACACCTGTGTCACACACAGGTGGTATTGCACAGACAATGCATTGGTGTCCACCCTTGGCAATACCTGTCCGCTCCATTCCTGTCTGTGTGCCGCCTGTCACCACTGACAGTTGTAATACGCACCGTACATACGCTCGGAGCGCGTGTATAGGGTCCCTGGGCCAATATTGCCGCTGGCGTATGCGTACGCCACAGTAGTACGGACTGTACACGCGCTTGTACGGTCCGGATCACAATATGGGCGCTGGCGTATGCGTACGCCACAGTAGTACGGACTGTACACGCGCTTGTACGGTCCGGATCACAATATGGGCGCTGGCGTATGCGTACGCCACAGTAGTACGGACTGTACACGCGCTTGTACGGTCCGGATCACAATATGGGCGCTGGCGTATGCGTACGCCACAGTAGTACGGACTGTACACGCGCTTGTACGGTCCGGATCACAATATGGGCGCTGGCGTATGCGTACGCCACAGTAGTACGGACTGTACACGCGCTTGTACGGTCCGGATCACAATATGGGCGCTGGCGTATGCGTACGCCACAGTAGTACGGACTGTACACGCGCTTGTACGGTCCGGATCACAATATGGGCGCTGGCGTATGCGTACGCCACAGTAGTACGGACTGTACACGCGCTTGTACGGTCCGGATCACAATATGGGCGCTGGCGTATGCGTACGCCACAGTAGTACGGACTGTACACGCGCTTGTACGGTCCGGATCACAATATGGGCGCTGGCGTATGCGTACGCCACAGTAGTACGGACTGTACACGCGCTTGTACGGTCCGTACTACTGTGGCGTACGCATACGCCAGCGCCCTTATTGTGATCCGGACCGTACAAGCGCGTGTACAGTCCGTACTACTGTGGCGTACGCATACGCCAGCGCCCATATTGTGATCCGGACCGTACAAGCGCGTGTACAGTCCGTACTACTGTGGCGTACGCATACGCCAGCGCCCATATTGTGATCCGGACCGTACAAGCGCGTGTACAGTCCGTACTACTGTGGCGTACGCATACGCCAGCGCACATATTGTGATCCGGACCGTACAAGCGCATGTACGGTCGGTATCACTGCTTGTGGGGTGCCCTAGGGCGTGGAACGCACCGTACCTGTGTGTAAATGTATGAAAACACATAGGGGACACATGAGGGACAAGTATAAGGGCCTAAATGCCTGATGGTTGCCATGGAGACTGAGTTAAATTTTTGATTTTGAGCACCAGGTGCACAGCAGAAGTCAGTTTGAAAGAATCTACATTGTTGCAATGTGGATGTTGACTTGACATCATTATCAAAACTGAAACCATGCTAAGCCACACACTGGGGTAGGTTTGAAGGGATTGGATGAAACGTAGGATGCTAATGTGACTGACCAATCAATCTGTACTCCTATACATGAACAGGCCAGCCAGGCATATATAAGGCAGCCAGGTCCCATGAGAGAGCACTTGCCTGCACATCCATTCATCCATTACCACTGCTGCTGATAGTGATTCCTCTGGCACCATGTCCAGGACTGTGGAGAGGTCACAGCCATTCACCCAGGAGGAGAACCTTGCCCTGATAGATGTGATCCTCCCACAGTTCCAGAGCCTGTATGGTCGACCAGGGGTTCAGGTGAGTGCAGACTCCACTAGCTTAGACTGTGCCCCTTTTGTGTGACAGTGACTTCTGGCATTGTGTCCATGTGTGACAGACATGCACTGTTGTTTGGAGTGGGTCCCAGGGTGTGGAAGGCCTCATGTCACCCATGCAGAGCATGCTGTGTTTCCTGTGTGCACTCCTCACTTGCATAGTGCCTACTGTGACAATGAATGCAAGGTGCATGCCACATTCTGCCTGCATACTCCTCCTGGGGATGTTGTTTCCACAGTCCTGATGTGATCCTGTGTTCCCCCCAGTGTGACAGGTGTCAGTACCCATGGATGTGTGTTTGTTCAGTGTACCTGTGCTGTGAGTGTCCAAAGGCCGTGTTCGTCCCCTGCACATTGGTGTGTGTGTTAGTCCCCTGTCATGTGGGTGAGTGCATATGGGGAGTGTTGCACACAAGCAGCATGAGGGATGGATATGGCCTGGCCATCGGATGTGAGCAGGGAGCAGTGCTGTGTGCATGCCGTGCTGAGCCAGCCCCACACCTGTGACACCCCCGTCTACTGGCACATGGGCAGAGTGAGGTGTGTACCCGCAGTTGGCAATGCCATGTGATTGTCCTGTACCTGTGTGTGTCTGTGTACTCTGCTGAGGTAGCATCAGTGTGCTGGGGCAGGTGACTGCTGTGAGGTGCTGTACATAATCCTGGTGTAGCCTGTGAGGCACAGTGTGATCCCTGGTCAGTGAGTGTGTGGTACCCCTCATGCCACCCGTGTGCTTCCACTGGCACGTAGTGCATTTGGCCTTCCACAGTGGATAATGTCCCTATGACAAAGGTGCAATTAGTTGCATGCATACCATGGCCTGTTCATAATGAGGATTGTTCTATATGTGTGTCTCTGTGTCTTTGCTCATGTGGATTAATGTATTCTCTCTTTTGCATCCTCACAGGTAGGCGCCATTGCCAAGGGGGAGATCTGGAGGGAAGCCGTCAGTGCCGTGAGGGGTACAGAGGGTCGGAGGCGGAGCCTGTCTCAGGTGAGGAAACGCTGGCAGGACATCCGGTGCTGGACGAGGAGGATTGCACGGCTCCTGCTGGGGGACTCACCTGAGAGCCGTAAGAACCGTGGCCGCCGTCGTCTGACCCACATCCAGAAGCGTGTGCTGGCGGTGGTCTTCCCCGATATGGACAGGCGCCTACAGGAGAGGCAGCAGCAGGAAGGGGGTAGGTACATGTGTGTCAGTTGTGTGTCCCCAGCCAATGTAAGTGTGCAGTTGCATGGATACACTGCCAGGGTTTGATTGTGCAGTGCGTCAACTTCTCCACAAAGTAGCACAGTGCTGTTCTCACTCCCTCCCTTCCCCTCCTTGCAATGTGTTCCCTGGTCTGTCGCCACTCTTGCACAAGGTTATTTATGCAGGCAGTTCATGCAGGTGCCCTATGCTATCAGCATCATGTGTGGGGGTGATGTGCCACAGGTATGGGGACCTTGCGTGTGCCATGGCCAATTTCAGTCATTGTGGTGTCCATGTCACTTGGCACTGATTGTGAATCACGACATAGGGGTGTGTCTCCAAAATGTACAGCCTTCCAGCATGCATGTCCAATTGTGTGCCCTCTGACATGATGTGCCTGAGTGGGAGGCCTGCTAAGTGCAGGGACGGTTGCTTAATTTGCAGTCATGTCCATCCTGGACCATGGAGGAGTGTGGGCACTACTGTGCCCTGGGGCACCTCTTCCTAGGTATCATGTGCGTCATCCAACAATATGGCCATTCACTGTGTCTTTGCCATGGGTTGCGTAGGGTGGCATTGTACCCTGGGCTCAACTGTTAGGACCTACAGGTTGCTACATGTGTCCACTGTACAGGGGGACCCATTTTGCTTGTGCATACTCACAGTGGGCATTACCTGTGTGTGTTGTTGAGACAATCTGATGATGTTTGCCTGTCAATGATGTGTGGACATGGCCACCAGGGGCTGTGTGTTTACAGTCATGAATTAGTGGAGGCCATGTGTTTCCATCCCAGAGTAAGAGGTGTACATACTTTCTCCGTCTCAATGAGATTGTCTCAGGTGTGGGTGGTTTGTGCGTACAAGGCCTACATGTCAGAAGCTTCATCCTCCTTGCTGGGTTTAGCCTGTGTGTGATGTTTGACTGGACATACGCTCAAGGTGCAGTGACCCTGTCATGTGTGGCCTGGTTTCATGTATTGCCTTTGCAGCATGCGGCAAGAGTAAATGGATATGATTCATGCTCATCCCTTTTTGACGACGCAGTGTGGTGCAGGTGCTGTGCACATTTGTCCCCAGAGGCTGACTCCTCTCTAAAATTTCAGGTGCAGTGATTTGCTGTTGTGTCATGATCTCCATTGTGTCTCAGTGGCATGGTGGGTAGAAAAACTGTGTGTTCCATGGCCTACATGTGTACATTGTTTTGTAGGTGTTACTCCTGTAGCTTTTCAGGCTATGCAATGTGACCTATGTATATTTGACTCATGTGACATATGTGTACAGGTGTCTGATTTTCTCCTGTCTCTTCACCTTGCCCACAGCATCGCCGGGGGACACGGAAGGAGACACTAGCACGGACCGGGAGGAGAGATTGAGCACCAGTACCAGCAGTGCTGTCCTGTCTGGCACATGGAGTGGCACGGAGGCCGAAGGGAGTGAGGCGGAGGACCTGTTGACTGCCAACACAGACTATGACGCAGACGGGTCCGAGGCTGAGCTCCCAGAGGTGGCGGAGTCTGCCCCCCCAGCTGATGGCAGCCCTCCACATCCCCCCGCCACCTCAGGTTCCATCACCGGCCTCCCACATGCTCGTGGCCCTTCCCTCCGTGCTCGGTCCCCACATGTCTCCTTCCTGCCAGGCACCGCACCCCCTGCCCCTGTCACCACTGCTGCGGTGAGTGCGGAGTCTGTGGACATCCTGAGGCAGTTGCAGGTTGGTCAGACTGCGATGCTAAATGTCCTCCATGCCCACACCCAGGTGCTGACCCAGATGGAGGCATACATGGAGGGCATGTCGGCTGCGCAGTCTGACCAACGGCAGTTGCTGAGGTCCATAGACTCCACACTGACTGCAGCACTGGATCTCCTGCAGCGCTGCGTAACACCCCCTACCCCTGCCCCATCCCCAATTCCCACTCCCGTGCCTGTCCCACGCACATCCAGACGTCAGCGTGCACGCACCCCAACAGACACAGGCACCACACCACCAGGGAAGTCGAAGCGCACACCTCCTGTCACGCACACACAGGGTGAGGAAGGCACACCCACTGGGTCGGGGGGGAAACGTAGAACACGCAGCCACAGTGGGAGTCCGCATTCCACACAACCCACTCCCTCCAAATCCACTCCCCTTAGCTCTCCTGGCCAACAGTCAGTGACAGCATCATCCACTGCGAGTGTGCCCCCCAGCCCCAGGATGACACCACCCCGCAAGCGGTGGAGGCGGGACCCGGCCAGGGGAGTTGAGTCCCCCACCCTGTCCACACCCTCCCCCAGTGGCGCTGCGACCCATCCCTTTGCCCCCCCCCCCTCCTTGGGGCCTGTGGTTGGATTGGGTACGGGGGAGTCGCTGGGGGAACTTGCCGACGTGTGCAGCGCCATTCTGTCCTCCACCTTTGGCGCTGGCACCCCCCCTGTGGCAGATTCATCCCTCCCTGCACCCACAACACCTACCCTTTCCCCTCCTGTCCCTGCGGTGCCTGTTTCCACCCTCCCCCCTGATGCCCCCTCTTCTGTGGATGAAATGGACTTGTGAACTGTGCAGCCAAGCTAGGGGACACACGTCCCGATGTGTACCCCCCCCCCGGACATTGCTGCTGGGCTGGCCCATGGCCCTTGTACATAGTGGACATTTTCTCTGATATATTTTCCTGCTGAATAAAGCCTTTTCTTTTTGTTTTGCACACTGATGCTTTCCTGGACTTGCTGTTGGTGCTGGTGCTCCCTGCGTTGGGGTGGTGATAATGTGTTAGGGGTCTGTGAAATGTTGGAGTGTGCTGCTCATGGGGTGTACCCTGCCATCTGCGTGCCATCACAAAGGTCTCTGCAAATGGTATTTGGTCATGTTTGCTCTCACTGTATGGTGACATTGTCCCAAGGTGTGTTCCGTCCTCTGTGGCCCAGCCCATTTTTCCTGCAGGGTGTCTCCCAAATGCTGTGCTGTGCTGTGTCTACATTTCCTGGATGTGTGAGGGTTGCCTTTCAATATAGCCATGCTGGCTCAGCGATGTCTCCGCCTGCATCTGGGGTATCACCCTTGTAGGTCACTGAACTTGTTGATGGGGTATATTGTCCGATGTCTGGGCACTGCTGGGAGTGATAGGTACACACCCCTCCTGTGTCTGGGCACTGCTGGGAGTGATAGGCACACACCCCTCCTGTGTCTGGGCACTGCTGGGAGGACCCTGCACCCACCCCTCCTGTGTCTGGGCACTGCTGGGGGTGTTTTGCACACCCCATTCTTATAGCAGGTTCGGTGCGTACATGCACGGGTGGGGTGGGGGTTTGGTGCGTACATACACGGCTGGTGTGGTGGTTTGGTGCGTACATACACGGGTGGGCGTTTGGTGCGTACATACACGGGTGGTGGTTTGGTGCGTACATACACGGCTGGGGTGGTGGTTTGGTGCGTACATACACGGGTGGTGGTTCGGTGCGTACATACACGGCTGGGGGGGGGTTCGGGGGCGTACATACACGGGTGGGTGTTTGGTGCGTACATACACGGCTGGTGGTTCGGTGCGTACATACACGGCTGGGGGGGGGTTCGGGGGCGTACATACACGGCTGGTGGTTCGGTGCGTACATACACGGCTGGGGTGGGTGTTAGGTGCGTACATACACGGGTGGGGGTTCGGGGCGTACATACACGGCTGGGGGGGGTTCGGGGGCGTACATACACGGGTGGTGGTTCGGTGCGTACATACACGGCTGGGGTGGGTGTTAGGTGCGTACATACACGGGTGGGGGTTTGGTGCGTACATACACGGCTGGGGGGGGTTCGGGGGCGTACATACACGGGTGGTGGTTCGGTGCGTACATACACGGGTGGTGGTTCGGTGCGTACATACACGGCTGGGGTGGGGGTTTGGTGCGTACATACACGGGTGGGCGTTTGGTGCGTACATACACGGGTGGTGGTTTGGTGCGTACATACACGGCTGGGGTGGTGGTTTGGTGCGTACATACACGGGTGGTGGTTCGGTGCGTACATACACGGCTGGGGTGGTGGTTTGGTGCGTACATACACGGGTGGTGGTTCGGTGCGTACATACACGGCTGGGGGGGGGTTCGGTGCGTACATACACGGGTGGTGGTTCGGTGCGTACATACACGGCTGGGGTGGGGGTTTGGTGCGTACATACACGGCTGGTGTGGTGGTTTGGTGCGTACATACACGGGTGGTGGTTTGGTGCGTACATACACGGCTGGGGTGGGGGTTTGGTGCGTACATACACGGGTGGGCGTTTGGTGCGTACATACACGGGTGGTGGTTTGGTGCGTACATACACGGCTGGGGTGGTGGTTTGGTGCGTACATACACGGGTGGTGGTTCGGTGCGTACATACACGGCTGGGGTGGTGGTTTGGTGCGTACATACACGGGTGGTGGTTCGGTGCGTACATACACGGCTGGGGGGGGGTTCGGTGCGTACATACACGGGTGGTGGTTCGGTGCGTACATACACGGCTGGGGTGGGGGTTTGGTGCGTACATACACGGCTGGTGTGGTGGTTTGGTGCGTACATACACGGGTGGTGGTTCGGTGCGTACATACACGGCTGGGGGGGGGTTCGGTGCGTACATACACGGGTGGTGGTTCGGTGCGTACATACACGGCTGGGGTGGGGGTTTGGTGCGTACATACACGGGTGGGCGTTTGGTGCGTACATACACGGGTGGTGGTTTGGTGCGTACATACACGGCTGGGGTGGGTGTTAGGTGCGTACATACACGGGTGGGGGTTTGGTGCGTACATACACGGCTGGGGGGGGTTCGGGGGCGTACATACACGGGTGGTGGTTCGGTGCGTACATACACGGGTGGTGGTTCGGTGCGTACATACACGGCTGGGGTGGGGGTTTGGTGCGTACATACACGGCTGGTGGTTCGGTGCGTACATACACGGCTGGGGGGGGGTTCGGGGGCGTACATACACGGGTGGGCGTTTGGTGCGTACATACACGGGTGGTGGTTCGGTGCGTACATACACGGCTGGGGTGGGTGTTAGGTGCGTACATACACGGGTGGGGGTTTGGTGCGTACATACACGGCTGGGGGGGGGTTCGGGGGCGTACATACACGGCTGGTGGTTCGGTGCGTACATACACGGCTGGGGGGGGTTAGGGGGCGTACATACACGGGTGGTGGTTCGGTGCGTACATACACGGCTGGGGTGGGGGTTTGGTGCGTACATACACGGCTGGTGTGGTGGTTTGGTGCGTACATACACGGGTGGGGGTTTGGTGCGTACATACACGGCTGGGGGTTCGGGGCGTACATACCAGGGTGGGGTGGGGGTTCGGGGCGTACATGCACGGGTGGCGCTTGGGTGCGTACATACACGGGTGGGGGTTCGGGGCGTACATACCAGGGTGGGGTGGGGGTTCGGGGCGTACATACACGGGTGGCGCTTGGGTGCGTACATACACGGGTGGCGGTTCGGGGCGTACATACACGGGTGGGGGTTCGGGGCGTACATACACGAGTGGGGGTTCGGGGCGTACATGCACGGGTGGGGGTACGGGCCGTACTTCCACGGGTGGGGGTACGGTCCGTACATACCCCTGCCCACGCTCTGCGTGCCTGGGTACGGGCCGTACCCATGCCTTTGGTGTGTGGGTACGGTGCGTCCCACCATTGTTGCGGGCCGTGGGGTCCGCACCGTACACAGGCCTTGGGGGCGTGGCTACGGGTCGTACCACGCGTACCCCTACATGACCCCAGCAATGCTGGTACGAGCTGTACCAAGGCCTTTCTGACGTGGGTACGGGCCGTACCGCTATTGTTGGAGTGACGTAGGGGGACGCGTGGTACGTTCCGTACCCACGCTCTTGCGGCCTGGGTAGGGTACGTACCGGTTCGCGTGACCATCCACTTCCGTTGTGGCGGACGCTTGCGTTGCTGGCCTTGCCCCCACCCCCTGGAAGTGACCAGGCCCTGATGGTCAGGTATGTCCAGGCCATGTGTGATTTGGTACCATGTGTTGGTGTTGTGTGTCCTGCCCCTGCCCCCCCCTTTGCCCCTGGTTGTTGTGCTGACCTTCTGCGGCGTCTGCGTCGGTTCCTGTACGCCAGGTGGACTGCTAGGAGGGCAGGGATGGCACGTAGGTTCGGGTCCATGTCTGTTCGTCGCGTCCAGCTGCTCCTTGCGTGTGTCGTCCTGATTTCCCGGCAGTTTTTGGCAGCCGGTAAATATTTTCCGTGCGGGATGACGTCGGTTCGAATCGTACTTCCTGGTTCGTGAAACGTAGGCTGGATGCGTACCGACGTCACGTCGGCTCCTTTCAGGATCGGAATTGTGTTTAGTTTCTGTTCGGTCGGTGTTTTGTTCGAATCGTACGGAAATGGTGTTTCCGTATGATTCGTACTTGCATTTTCGGATGGATTTCGCACCGGGTACGAGTCGGACGGAGAAAAGGCTCCGTCCGACGGTTCGTACCCGGTTTTTACCGGATCGGAATTGGCACCTAATTGTGTGCAATTTGTTTTACTGTGTCCAGTCATATAATGAATATCTACACTATTGGGGACAAAATTAATTTAAAGACTCAAAAGGTGGCACAATAAAGCACAAAATACTATGGGAACCTGTAGCGGAGTTAAAAAACGACCTACCAAGAGCTCACGTGATAAACACACTGAGTCATCAACATGATGGCTTTCATGTTGAAGGGAATTAATTGGCTGATGAAGTCGCGAAGGGGGCAGTACGAACTGTGTCCGTAGCTGCAATCACTCATTCAAAAACAAGAATAGACAGACAGATAATGGTAGCTGTCATTGCTTCACGCAAAGAAAACAAAGCACTTCGAAAAGGTTTTCCACTCAAGTACTCCTATAAGTTAGATGTAAACAACGTTCCATTTGCTCAGATTCCCGGAGTGGGGGATAGAGTAATACCAAACAAGGCTCGCAGATCAGGCTTAATTTTAGCTGCACAAGATGGTCTGGGTTCTGCACATGCAGGAGCAACAGTAACAGTTTCTTTACTGAAACAACACTATTGGTGGCCAGGGTTAACAAAGCAGACCAAACAATATGTCTTAAAGTGCGTCATCTGTCAACAGATGAAAGGCTCCACCATAAAATATCCAGCACAGACACCATTATTGATATCAGTCAGACCTCTTGTGTGTGTCTATTTGGACCACTGCAGCCCCTTACAATAAGAGAATCACTGACACAATATCGAAAGACTAAAAATCGACCTACAAATATATCGATACAAAAAAATCGATCACATTATTATCGACATCATATACTTATTTAAAACATTACAAAAATATCGAACACACAATTTCGAACTACAGAAATATAGGTACACAAAATATCGCCAACACAAATATCGAAATCCTAAAATATCGATGCTCAGTAATATACATATACTTCATAACAAAATATCGTAAACTAAAATATCGACCACTAAAATATCTCCATTTTACTAATATCGACTATATAACATTTAATTAAAACCTAAAATCAAACAACATAAACACCAAATAATGTCTTTTATCTCTACACAAAATTATTATTAAACAATTATATATTTACTACATTTAAAAATGGATTTAAATAATTAACTCTTTACTAAAACATTATTAACAACCTTCCTACATTAAACAACTATATTATTAAATTATACTTTATCAATTTATGCATCCAATACATAATATAATGTTTAGAAAAATACATATAGAATAATACACCACAAAACCACTAATTAGCGTTTTCCTTATTAGGAAACTAACTACCAGAAAAAAAATAAAAAAAAAATCGAACTAACCAATAAAAACACTCCGAATTCAAACTAACCAATAAAACACATATTACAACATCCAAAGCACTATAAAAAGAAGTTCAACTTCATTCACAGTCCAAAACCAAAAAAACGAAATTGAATGAAGAGGAAAATCTACTGGATTGCAACTACAGATATAAGAAAATCAACATAGAGGAAATGTTTAAAACTATCAAAAGTAAGTTAACTATATTATTATCATGAAGACTCAAATCGAATAAATTGTAATTACAATATACATACACTATAAATAAATTAATGTCTTCTTTCTATTTCATGTTTTCACTACAGGAAACTCCAAAAGAAACTAAGAAAATACAGAACAGCACCAAAAAAGATACAACTAAAAAGTAAGTATTTCACAACCAAAAATCAACTAATAGATTAAAATACCACCCTAATTAAATCCCAATTGCAAATCCCCTAACCATTCCCTATAAAAATATAGAAACAATTATTACAACACATTTCCTTTTCTTTTCCAGACAAAGAAAATACTAGAGGAAAATCCCACAAATAAAGAATCAAGAGCATTCTACTCAAACACATCAAAACCAACTTTGTAAGTATATAGTAACTAAATCTTGTTTTTTTCTACTGAAAATTAATATAACATCATATATAATAACTATAATATATATTTTTCATAGATAAAGCTACATCAAAATGACTGAAGGAGCTGAATTCATAACAAGCCAGAAGGGAAAAATGTTACTATGCTATATGGGATACACTTACACACAGGAAAAAGTGTATGGTTTAAAAGTTAACTGGAAATGCACTAAATACTACTCTAATAAGTGCTATGGGCGTGCTACAACAAGACAAACAACAGTATTATACACTAGAGAACATAACCACCCACCAAACATTACTGAAATCGAAGTCAGATCTGCTTTAGAAACTATAAAGGAAGCTAGCACAAGTTCTCAAAAACCTACTAGTGTAATTTTAAAAGAGCAGCTTCCCAAAATTCCTAAAACTGCTACTACACAAATGCCATCTGTAACTTCACTCAAAAGAACTATAGCACGTACTAAAAAAACCACTACTACTTCAACCCCAATTCCTCACACATATAGTGAAGTTATTCTAAGTCCAGAACAAAGTATAACTTTAAACAAAGAACCATTTGTCATTTTTGATAATAAAAACAATGACAAAAGAATAATAATATTTGGAACAGCTAATAATCTCTGTAAACTACAAGAATCACATAACTGGATGATGGATGGGACTTTTACCATATGTCCCAAACCCTTTTTCCAACTATATACAATACATGTCCTATATCACAATTGCAATATACCATTAATTTACACATTATTACCAAACAAACATAACTCCACATACACTGAACTATTAAATATAATAAAACAAAAAACAAATGACTTTTCCCCACAAAAAATAATCCTAGATTTTGAACATGCAATGATTAATTCTATATTAAAAACACACCCCCATACCTCCATACAAGGCTGTTACTATCATTTTAATCAATGCCTATGGAGACACATGCAAAAATCAGCCCTAAGCATTGAATATGCAACTAATTCATCTTTTGCATATCAAATAAAAAAACTCATAGCACTAGCTTATGTACCTGACACAGACGTAACAGAACATTACAACATTTTAATAGACAGCGCCTTCTACAAACAAAATGAAGAAAAACTAAGTTCACTATTGGACTATTTCGAAGATACATGGGTCGGCAGACTACATAGATCTGGCCACAGAAGAAACCCTAAATTCTTAATTCCCTGGTGGAACGTATACAGAAGCACCTTAAATGGAGAATCCAAAACTAATAACGCAGTTGAAGGATGGCATAACGCCTTCCTACAATCAACAGGCAGAACAAAACCAACACTAGAAAGATTTATATCATGCCTACAAAAAGAACAGAGTTATCAAGAGTTCCGAATGGAACAATCCATAACTCAGCTAACTCCAAAAACCTCAAAACAAACTAAACAAATGTATAAATATCTAGAGCAACAAGTAAAATTGTACCCTACTACCAAAGGCCTAGAATACCTAAACATCATAGCTAAAACACTTCTTTAAAGTAGAAATACAAATAAATGACTAATTACCCATTTTCAATAATATCAAACACATAAAATATATTTATCTTATTACAAAAATAATTACTGTGTGTAACATATTTATACATATTGTCAAAAATATATTAACACACATTAATAATATTTGTAATAAAATAAAAATAAACAATAATATTAAACCATACCCACCCACAAGAAATAATAATAAATTAACTTACCAAGTTTATTCCAAAGTCTGAAAAATCCATTTCCTGCTTACACAATCCAAACATAAAAAAAAATGTTCCCAAAAAAAAATGCAAAAATACAACTGGCGATTAAATCCATAAGCCATTCACCAAATATCCTTCGAAAAACCATGAAAAACCCGAAAATAGCTAAAAAACGATCCATGAAAACCGAAACATTTAAAGAAGTGTAAAAAACATATTGTTCAATAAAACGAACACACACTTCTTTAAAAAAAAAACCGAGTCCATCCGAAACGAATAACCTAGAAAAGAAATTGTAAAAACAAAGCAACATACATTCCCACCCACATAAAACAACACATAAACACTTACTAACAATAATACTAGATTTAAAACAGTTCTAAATATACATTAAACACCTTAAACCTAACTTTCGAAACATGCCTACACATAGTTAAAAACACGTAAAAACACAACACGCAACTCTAACACATAACATTTCCAAATATAACTAATATATGTACAGCTACACTAAACATTATCTAACTAGGCTCAAAATAAAGTTTAAAACCATCTAAAACATATAAAACAAACCTTACCTTTCACGACGCGAAGTAACTCCCAACCGCGAGCTTCCCTTTAAACCAAATGACCCAAAACAACATTACCGGGTTACAAAATAGAGTGTCCAAAACATAATAAAACATTTAACTATACTAAAAACCCCTAAATAAATCAGGTAAAACAGTAAATTCACACACAAATATTTTATATTATTTAGCAAAAATAGACCTATTTTTTTCATTTACCTACAAATTGTCAACAAATGTTCCTAATGTGTAAAATTATATAAATAAATATTTTAAAATGTAAAATATTTATTATTATAATTTCTAAAAAGATAATACTACAGAACAATGTATGAAAAATTGTTAAAATATTTTTGCATGAATGCTAAAATTTTATTTATGTTAAAAATATGTTTGTTTTGAAAACATTGTAAAAATAATTAATATTAATATTTTACATATTAATATTAATAAAAAAGGTATAACATGTTTGTACTACAAATATTAAAATGTTTATATATGAAAATATTTGTGAAAAGTTTTGTATAAAGATTTACAAAACCTATTGCTATGTTAAATTTAATTTAAAACACTACATTGTACAACATTATTAATAATATTTATAATTTACTAAAAAATGTTAGAAAATATACTTAATGTACATAAAATGTGTTCTGACCTATATTCAATATGTTTGAATGTAATTACAATGTAAATAATACTATTTCTGAATGATCTTACTCAAATGAATAAACAATAAAAAAATTTAAAAAACTACAATAAAAACAATGTTTTTGTCTTATTAATTGTGTTTCTCTGATTATTAATATTAATCTTCTATTATGAATATTTAACATATAGAATATGTATTTTATAAAAAAATTAAAAATCAATAAATATTATAAAATTACAGAATGCCATTACCCATTATTCCAATACAAAATATTCATATATTTTTCCTAATATTAATATTAAATATTCCAAACATATCACATTAAAACTTTACATGTATATATTATCCTAAACTATAAATATTGAATTAATTAGTACAAATCCAATATATAATAATACAATACAAATAATATTCACTTAAATATATTTTTATTATTGCTATATCAATGTAATTTAATTTAATTAAATACCAGACAGATTAGAGTAAGTGCTGGACAGTGACCATAAATAATTTACTATTACCACTCCAGTCTATAATAAATTAGAGTAGGTGCTGGACACTGACCATTAATAATTTACTATTCCCACTCCAGTCTATAAAAAATTAGAGTAGGTGCTGGACAGTGACCATAAATAATTTACTATTCCCACTCCAGTCTATTATAATTAGAGTAGGTGCTGAACACTAACCATAAATAATTTACTATTCCCACTCCAGTCTATAATAAATTAGAGTAGGTGCTGGACACTGACCATAAATAATTTACTATTCCCACTCCAGTCTATAATAAATTAGAGTAGGTGCTGGACACTGACCATAAATAATTTACTATTCCCACTCCAGTCTATAAAAAATTAGAGTAGGTGCTGGACAGTGACCATAAATAATTTACTATTCCCACTCCAGTCTATAATAAATTAAAGTAGGTGCTGGACACTAACCATAAAGAATTTACTATTCCCACTCCAGTCTATAATAAATTAGAGTAGGTGCTGGACACTGACCATAAATAATTTACTATTCCCACTCCAGTCTATAATAAATTAAAGTAGGTGCTGGACACTAACCATAAAGAATTTACTATTCCCACTCCAGTCTATAATAAATTAGAGTAGGTGCTGGACACTGACCATAAATAATTTACTATTCCCACTCCAGTCTATAAAAAATTATAGTAGGTGCTGGACAGTGACCATAAATAATGTACTATTCCCACTCCAATCTATATTGAATTAGGGTTACTATATATTTTAGATTTTTTCAAACAATTACTAATTTGTAAACACTACCCACCCTTATCCCCTATAAATCCTACATCACTCTTATTAAATGAATTATCTTCTTAAAATTGTTAAATGTTAATTCAAAGAACATTTCTAAATGTAAATAATTTTTTATTAATAATAAAAAATTTTGATATTTCTAAAACACTCCCCACCCTTATCCCCTATAACCCCAAAATACCACTTATGACATTTATTTTATTATTAAAAAGTTTAAAATTTACTTTTATTAAGAAATTAGAAATTTACATTATATTTTTCAAATATAAAATATTACATATATTTCAAAAGCACTCCCCACCCTTATCCCCTATAACCCCCAATTCCCACTTATTATATTTATTGTATTAGTAATTTTTTAATTTTTAATTTTTAAACCCAAAAATGAAATTTCTATTATTTTTTTATAAAATATTAAATATTTTTCAAAAACACTCCCCACCCTTATCCCCTATAACCCCAAAATCCCACTTATTAAATCTATTTTATTAGTAAAATGTTTAATTGTAAATTTTAATACAAAAATTTAAATTTAAATTTTTGGTAATTCAATATTAAATAATAAATATATATCTAAAACACTTCCCACCCTTATCCCCTATAACCCCAAAATCCCACGTATTACATTTATTTTCTTATTACAATTTTCACATTTAAATTTTTACAAATAATTTGAATTTTTTTTATTTGTAAATATAATATTTCAAAAATTATATCATAAATTATTAAATTTTATTAGTAAAATTTTTAATTGTAAATTTTCATACCAAAATTGAATTCTTTTTTTTAATTCAATATTAAATATTAAATATATATCTAAAACACTCCCCACCCTTATCCCCTATAACCCCAAAATCCCACTTATTACATTTATTTTATTATTACAATTTTCACATTTAAAATTTAAAAACAAATTTGAATTTTTTTTTATTTTTTTTTTTAAATATAATCTTTCAAATTTTATATCCTAAAATATTAAATTTAATATTTATTTCCAAAACACTCCCCACCCTTAACCCCTATATACACAACATCCCACTAACAATATTTTTTTTCATAATTAAAATTTAAATATTACAATTTTGTTCAAAATTTAAATTCAAATTCTACAAAAATGTATTACAATATTTTATTTCAAATATATATTTTTAAAACACTCCCCACCCTTATCCCCTATAAACCCAACATCCCGCTCCTAAAATTATGTATCAAAATTTAAAAAATTATATTAATAATATTTCAATAATTATATCCTAAAATATTAAATTTAATATTTATTTCCAAAATACTCCCCACCCTTAACCCCTATATACACAACATCCCACTAAAAAAAATTTTTTTCATAATTAAATTTTAATTATTAGAATTTTGTTCAAAATTTAAATTTAAATTCTACAAAAATGTATTAAAATATTTTATTTCAAATATATATTTTTAAAACACTCCCCACCCTTATCCCCTATAAACCCAACATCCCGCTCCTAAAATTATATATCAAAATTTAAAAAATTATATTAATAGAAACAAAATTGTTATTTTTAATACACTTAAATAAACATTTGCTGACACTTCTAAACAATAATTTTTAACAAATCACAAAGTGACTTAATACTATACTTTTTCGATATTTTTACTACACGATATTATGTCTTTCGATATACTATACCTCGATATTTTACTACACATCACAATCTCGACATTTTTTACATCTATATTATTGACAGAGATATATTGTTCCATCGATATTTTGACTTCGATATTTCTGTATATCGATATTACATTTCCGATATTTTGTCTACTCACCCAATAAGATGGGCCTTACAAGTACATAATGGTTGCAGTGGATTCCTGCTCAAGATTCCTATGGGTATGGCTTCAGGGCTCTGGTGACGCTGTTATCAAAGATTTTCAAGTCTTTATTGGGACATATGTAGTTGTCACATTTCATTCTGACTGTGGCCCCATGTTTAGCTCTAGGGCTTACTAGGAGGCCATGGGAGGTTTGGTTGTAGCATTGCGGTACTCCTCTCTGTACCATTGTGAGGCAAATTTGGTTGTGGAAAGGAAGAACCAAGACTTAAACAATCATTAACAGCTAGAGTATTAGGCATGCGTGGTAGTTGGGTCAATTACTTATATGGAGTCCAGAGGGCCTTAAATAGCATGCCAAGAAGCTCTCTAGATGGGGTCACTGTGAGAAGGTGGCTTGGTATATGCTGTCCACTTGTTAAAGTGGGCACCCTGTACCAATCCACACGACCCTTATGATGTATGAGGTCAAAGATAACCTTTATGAAAGCTATCCTAGTGGTAGCTATGGAGAGCAGCCTTCAGGTTTTAAAATCTTAAAGGAATGTAAAGCAGCTTGTTTTACCAGAATATCACCTCCGGAATGACTAAATGAAGGAGAACCACACAGTAGTTATATAAAAATATGTATTTTTTTATATGACACTCTCTACTATCCTCTACATGAGGATAGAACACAAAGCACACAATACTGGATCAATAAAACAGTTGTAAGTAGCACAATAAACAGCGGGCTCCAGGGGAAGCCCGAACCATATACTAAAAGAGTGGTATAACAATCACGACTTGACTAGACACAGTGCCTAGAACACGTAAAACTGCTGGGACCCCACGGAACTACCCAAGGTGATGACACAGGAGACCCACGGAGGACGGGTGCAGTGAGAAAACACGACCGCGTGCTCTGTACAACTCTATAGGAAAGTTGCAGTTGCAAAGTTAAAGTTTAAGGACTCTTCTAGGAGGACTTTGAGCAAACCCTTCGGAACTTAAGAGTTTAAAGAGCCACCACACCTGTGGATACCGTAGTATCAGAGTTACCTAACCCAGGGAAGCGGGGTGCATAGGTCTGAAGTGGCATCAGAAACTCTTGTCATTGTCTATGGAAGGAAGTGAAGAAGTACTGCTGCCGTCAAGGTGAAAAGGGTCTGGTGGAATCCAAGCCTGGATTCTGGATGGAAGGAACCTGAAAGCAGGGGACATGGTCTGGGTCACTTCAGAGTGACCAGGGGCTCAGGAGATGAATGCCCACTGATGTCGGGTGCTTCAGGTGCGAAGAAGGGATGCTTGACTCTGCAACCATGAGGACCAGGAGACATCGAGGATGACCAGGTGCTGGAGGTGAGCTGTCCCATGAAGGATGCTGAGTGCTGAGGGGTCGGTGGATGGTGGGAGCACCAACAAGCCTTAGCAACAGCAACCCACGCAGGAAGGAAAAACAGGTTACGGTGTGGACGAGCAAGGTCAAGGGGACTCTCCAAGTAAGGGCACGTCTGGAGCAACAAGAAAAGCCCAAGAACAATCACAAAGATCCTGAGGGGGACATGCAGGCCAAACCTTGAGGAAGTCTGCAAAGTACCAGCCCACGGAGCAAACGGTGCGAGGAGGCCGGAGTTCTTTGGTGCAAATACTGCTCAGTATCAGGACTACATAGGGTCCAATGCAAAAGCTCAGGAATTTCCAACAAACATATGGACTTGCAAATGGACGTGGTGCACAGGGTCGAGTTATGCAGCCCCTACGAGGGATACTGGCCTCAAACTTGGTGAGAGGGCAGGTTGACCTCAGGGACCTTCAGGAATCCTCCTCCTATGTTGCTGAAATATACGGAGTTTGCAGGAGCTCAGGAGGAGCTACCAGTCAGTTCTGCTTTAGGTGCCTGTGAAGCAGGAGAGTGACTCCTTCACTCCAAGGGAGATTCTTCTGTTGTCTTTAAGTGCCCCACTGGTCCTACACGGAGCCTATATGGAGTCACAGCACAAACTAAGCTTCGAACGGAAAGGGGGACGAAGTCGAGCCCATTCAAGGTCCAACGAAGTCCAGGTGTCCAGACGGTCGAAGGTCAATGGTGTCTTCTTCATAGAATCTTGTCCACATAAAATCCAATGTCCTGTAGCCAGGTAACCTGTTTTATACCCACGGGAAAGGGTCGGACATATTTAGGGGTCCCTCCAATGGGAGGGGCAGGACAGAGGGGTGGCTACACTCATGTCCTTTGTCCAGTTTCACGTCAGAGCAGGAGCTAATGGCTCCCAGAACTGGTTTGAGCTGGACTATGCATAGGGACACCAAAGGTGCCCCCAGTGCAGACTTTCTGGCACTCTCAGAGTGCACCCACCCAGCGCTAATACACTAAATCCTGTCTGGGAGGTGGTCACACCTCCCTGTGACAGGGCGCCTATAGTGCTGCTTTCCTCTGCTCGAGCTTGGCTCAGCAGCACGAGGGCAGAAAGGTGTCTCCGGTCATCAGCATCCATTTTGTGCTGTCCGAGTCGAGAAGGCTGGCACCGGTAAGACCAGTGACCCCACCAAGCTTGCTTCAGAAGGGTGAAATCATACGTATGATTCCAAGGTGTTTGATACCAAATTCGATATGTTTCTATGCAGCCGTTTTCGAGATAGCATTCACTGTGAGGTTAAAATGCACCTCTACCTATATGTCCGGCTGAGTCACAGACAACCCAGTGGAATGTGCTCCGAAGGCTGCAGAGAAGCTCTGCTCATGTAGGGGCACCCTCTCGCATAAAACCCAGCAACCTGCCTTCAGGATTGTTAAGGCCTACTAAAGGGGTGACTTATGAGTTTTAAGTGTAGTGACTATAGATATAGTGAACCATCTTACACAGGTTGCAGTAGCAGACCTCAAATTCCATTTTGCATGGCGTCTCATGGGTGGCATAATACATTCTTCAGCCTATGGGAGCCCTCTGGTGTACCTATGCTCTGGCTACATGGTGTTCTATATACTAGGGGCTGATAAGGGTGCCCTAGTATCCAATCTGGAGTGTACCAAAGTACATGTATGTCAATTTAATGGAGAAAGCAGATAGGCTGGGGTCCTGATCACCAGGATCCCAGTGAGACTAGTAAAAAACAGTGAGACATCAAGCAAAAAGTGGGGGTAACCATAAGAAGCAGATCCTACTTTCCTACACAACCCCCCCTAAATGAAAAGACATAAAACTAACCTTGACCAGTTGAGTCTTCATGTTCTAAGTGGAAATATCTGGAGAGTCCATCTGCATTGGCATGGTTACTCCCAGGTCTATGTTCCACGGTATAGTCCATCCCCTGTAGGGAAATGGACAACCTCAAAAGTTAGGGGTTTTCACCCTGCATCTGTTTAAGCCATAAGAGTGGCGTATGGTCTGTCTGAACAATGAAGTGAGTGCCAAACAAGTATGGCTTCAGCTTCTACAGAGCCCAAACCACTGCAAAGGCTTCCCTCTCAAAAGCTGACCAACGTTTCTCTCTGGTGGTCAGCCTTCTGCTTTTAAAAGCTACAGGCTGACCCTCTTAATTCAGTTGTTATAACACAGCCCCGACCCCCAACTCAAATGCATCAGTTTGTGGAATAGTCAGCACTTTGCAGAATGGGAGCAGTGCACATGGCCTGCTTCAGGTCATCAAATACCTTTTGACAGCTAACTGTCCACTGAACTTTCTTAGTCATTCTTTTGGCAGTCTAATCATTCACAGGGGTCACTATGGATCCATATCCTTTGACAAACCTTCTATAGTACCCAGTCAGGCCCAGGAAAGCTCTGACCTGAGTCTGGGTGGTTGGAGCAACCTATTCCATTATGGTCTGGATTTTGCTCTGCAATGGTTGAACCTGTCCTCCACCCACACGGTAGCCTAGGTATACAACCTTACCCTGCCCTATCTGGCACTTAGGTGCCTTGATAGTGAGGCCTGTCTTTTGCAGGACCTACAAAACATTTCTCAGGTGGACCAGGTTATTCTCTCAGGTGGAGCTAAAGACAGCAATATTATCAAGATAAGCTGCACTATAAGCTTCCAGGCCTGTGAGAAATGTATTCACCAACCTTTGAAAAGTGGCAAGTGCATTCTTCAAACCAAAGGGCATTACCACAAATTGACAGTGCCCACTAGGGGTTGAGAATGCTGTTTTGGGCTTAGCATCCACAGCTAGTCTGATTTGCCAGTAGCCAGCTATGAGGTCAAATGTACTCAGAAACTTGGCTGAGGCCAAAGTATCTAGGAGTTCATCTGCCCTTGTAATAGGATTAGCATCAGTCCCAGTGACTGCATTGACCCCCTGTAGTCTACACAAAAACTCATCTCTCTATTAAAACCCTGGGTGTGAGGTTTGGGTACCAGGACCACTGGACTAGCCCAAGGGCTATCTGAGGGTTCAATTACTCCCAATTCCAACATTTTTTGGACCTCAGTCCTAATGCAGTCCCTGAAATGGTCAGGTTGTCTCTAAATTGTGTTCTATATAGGCAAGCTCTCTCTGTGTCCTCTTCATGGGTACACCAGGTGATCTGACTGGGAGTCAGTGAGAACATGTGCCTGTACTGATTGAGGACTTTCCTGCAATCTGTCTGTTGCTGCTCAGTGTGTCTGCCTGCCAAGGCTACACCATCTATTGAACCATAACTGAGGTTCTGTGAGAGGAGATCAGGGAGTGGGTCACTCTCTTCCTCCTGTCCCTCATCAGTAGCCATGAGTAAGCCAAGGTCTGCCCTGTCAACATATGGCTTGAGCCTGTTTACATGGAGCACCATGTGGGGGCTCCTGGGAGTTCCAAGGTCCACCAGGTAGGTAACCTCTCCCTTCTGTTCAAGTATGGTATGTGGTCCACTCCAATTATCCTGGATTGCTGCTGGGGCCACAGGCTCCAAGACCCATACCGTCTTTTTTGGCTGGGACACAGTCAAAACAGCCCTTTGGTCATGCCAAACTTTCTGTAATTCTTGGCTAGCCTCAAGGTTTTTGGATGCCTTCTTCATGTACTCAGCCATCCTGGAGCGGAGACCAAGTACATAGTCCACTATGTCCTGTTTAGATGGTTTGAGAGGTAACTCCTATCCCTCCTTCACTAGACACAAGGAACCCCTAACTGGATGTCCAAACAGAAGTACAAAAGGGCTGTAACCAACCCCCTTCTGAGGAACCTCTCTGTAGGCAAATAGAAGGCAGGGCAACAGGACATCTTATCTTATCTTTGCCTAAGCCTTTCTGGAAGGCTCATAATCATGCCCTTCGGGGTTTTGTTGAATCTCTCAACTAACCCATTGCATTGTGGGTGTTAGGGTGTGGTAAATTTGTAATTCACTCCACACTCCTTCTATATAGCAATTATGTAACTTGCCATGAAGTATGCATCCCTGTCAGTTAAAACCTTCTTAGGGAAACCCACTCTGGTAAAGAATTCCAGGAGGGCCCTGGCCACCACAGGAGCTGTGGTGGTTCTAAGGGGTATTGCCTCTCGATACCTAGTGACATGGTCCACCACCACTAGTATAAATCTGTGCCCAGATGCAGTTGGAGGATCTGTGGGATCAACAATGTCAATCCCAACCGTCTGAAAAGGAACCCCCCACCACAGGTAGTGGTATCAGGGGGGCCTTTGTAGTACCACCTTGCCCTACCACTGGCTTGACAGGTGGTAGAGGAGCAACACAACTCCTTTGTGTCCTCTGACATGTGAGGCCAGTGAAAGTGAGGGACAAGCCTGTTGCAGGTCTTATTTTGGCCTAAGTGTCCTGTTAAAGGGATATTATATGCCAGTGATAATATGAAATCCCTAAACTTCAGAAGTATGACCAACCTCCTGATGGCACCAGGCTTGGGGTCTCTACCCTCTGAGTAAAGGAGTCAATCATCCCAATAGATCCTGTGGGACCCACTGGCACTCCCAGCAGCCTCAGCAGCAGCTTGCTGTCTGAGGGGTTCAAGAGAGGGGCAGCTGTGCTGCTCCAGTATCAGATCTGCCCTGGAAGGGCCCCCTGTCCCCAAGAACTCAACCTGTTCAGGTTCAAGTTCATCTGAGACAGTTCCTTCACAGGGACTGGGATCATTTTCCTCAGGCGACTGATCTTTATTCTGAGTTTGGGGGGGGGGGGGGGAGACACTGCCTTGCCCCTTCTGCTCATTCTCTTGGAAGGCACCTGGTCAACTTTTCCAGGATCCAGCGCCTGTTCAGTGGAAGACATTTGTGCCTGTGACCTGGTCACAGCAAGCACATCTGCAGATGCCCAACATTCAATCAATCAATCAATCAAACATTTGTAGTGCGCACTACTCCCCCCTGAGGGTCTCAAGGCGCTGGGGGGGGGGGGGGGGTGCTGCTACTGCTCAAACAGCCAGGTCTTGAGAAGTCTCCTGAAGGTCAGCAGGTCCTGGGTCTGCCGCAGGTGGATGGGGAGCGTGTTCCATGTCATGGCGGCGAGGTGGGAGAATGATCTGCTGCCGGCAGTCGTTCTGTGAATGCGTGGAACGGTGGCGAGGTCAGCGGAGCGAAGCTGGCGGTTTGGGGTGTAGAAGGTTAGTCGTTCGTTGAGGTATGCTGGTCTGGTGTTGTGTAGTTTGAAGCTGATATTCTTGTTGATGGGGAGCCGGTGCAGATCTCTCAGGTGGGCTCTGATGTGGCTGTGGTGGGGGATGTTGAGGATGAGGCGTGCAGAGGCGTTCTGTATGCATTGTAGTCATTTCTCTAGTTTGGCCGTGGTTCCCGCGTAGAGGGTGTTGCCATAGTCCAGTCTGCTGCTGACGAGGGCCTGGGTGACCGTCCTTCTGGTTCCGATGGGGAACCATCTGTAGATCTTGCGGAGCATGCAGAGGGTGTTGAATCAGCAGGAGGAGACGGCGTTGACTTTCTGGGTCATTGATAGCAATGAGTCTAGGATGAACCCCAGGTTGCGTGTGTGGTCGGTGGGTGTCAGTGCAGCTCCCAGTGTGGCCAGCCACCAGGAGTCGTCCCAGGCGGAGGAGTTGGAGCCGAGGATGAGGACCTCCGTCTTGTCAGAGTTCAGTTTCAGGCGGCTGTTCTTCATCCATTCGGCAACTGCCTTTATTCCTTTGTGGAGGTTGGTTTTGGTGGTAGTGCGGGCCTTAGTGAGAGAGAGGATCAGCTGGGTGTCGTCAGCATATGAGATGATGTTGAGGTCGTGAGATCGGGCTATGTATGTGAGCGGTGCCATGTAGACGTTGAAAAGTGTTGGACTGAGGGATTATCCTTAGGGTACGCAGCAGATGATCTTGGTGGCTTCAGATCGGAATGGAGGGAGGCAGACACTCTGGGTTCTGCTGGTGAGGAAGGAGGTGGTTCAGTCCAGGGCTTTGTCGCGGACCCCTGATTTGTTGAGGTGTGTGCGTAGGATGTGGTGTCAGACAGTGTTGAAGGCGGTTGAAAGGTCTAGGAGGATGAGGGCTGCGGTTTCTCCATTGTCCAGCAGGGTCCTGATGTCGTCAGTGGCGGCGATCAGGGCAGTTTCGGTGCTGTGGAATCCTGATTGGGACGGGTCAAGGGTGCAGTTCTCTTCGAGGAAGCAGATCACTTGCCTGTTGACAATCTTCTCGATGAAGCTCACCGGGAACAGGAGTAGGGAGATGGGCCGGAAGTTCTTGAGGTCCTTAGGGTCCGCCTTAGGTTTCTTGAGTAAGGCGTTGATCTCGGCGTGCTTCCAGCTCTCCGGGAAGGTGGCAGTCTCAAAGGAGTTGCTGACGATCTTCCGGAGATGGGGTGCGATGTTGGAGCTTGGTTTGTTGAAGATGTGGTGCGGGCAGGGGTCAGATAGTAAGCCGGAGTAGATGGTGTTCATGATTTTGATGGTGTCCTCGTCGTTGACGTGGGTCCAGGAGAGCAGGAGGTCAGTGTGGCTGGGGGGCGGTGAGTCTAAGGTGTCGGTGGCTGTCAGGGGGGCCTGGTTGTTGAACCTGTTGCGGATGTCTGCGACCTTGCGGTAAAAGAAGGTGGCTAGGGAGTCACAGAGGTCTTGCGACGGCAGGATATCTTTGGAGTTGGAGCTGGGGTTGGAAAGTTCCTTCATGATGTTGAAGAGCTCTTTGCTGTTGTGTATGTTGTTGTCAATGCGTTCCTTGAAGGAGGTCCTTTTGGCAGTTTGGATCAGTTGGTGGTGTCTGCGGATGGCGTTCTTGTGGGCTGCATTGCTGTCCGGTGTCTGTTCGTGATGCCACTTCTTCTTGAGTCTTCGGCAGGTCTGCTTGGATGCCTGGAGGTCAGCTGTGAACCAGATGGCTTTTCTGTCGGAGCGTCTGTTTGAGGGTTTCTTGATCAGGGCGAGAGTATTGGCGCAGTCGTCGATCCATTGCCTGAGTTTGCTGGTGGCAGTGTCAGTGTCGGCGGTGTCGGTTGGTGGGTTTCGGGCGAGTGTGGCAATTAGCTGGTCTTCGGTGACCTTGTTCCAGCTGAGGCAGGGGGTCCTTTGTAGGTGATGGTGCGTGGTGGGTTTCTCGAAGGTGAAATAGATGCAGTGATGGCCACTCCAGTGGATTTCGGTGGTGTGGCTGAAGGTGACGTGGTTGCCGGCGGGGAAGATGGGGTCGAGTGTGTGTCCAGCAGAGTGGGTGGGAGTCGTGATGAGCTGTTTGAGTCTCAGGTTGGCGAGGTTGTCGAGCATGGTGGTGGCGTTGCTGTCGTTGGTGTTCTCGAGGTGGAAGTTTAGGTCTCCGAGGAGGATGTAGTCTGTGGATGCAAGGGCGTGCGTGCTGACAAAGTCAGCGATGGAGTCGCTGAACTGTGGCCGGGGTCTGGGGGGGTCTGTAGATAGGGTTCCTCTGAGGGTGGTGTTGGGATCAGTGTGTATCTGGAAGTGCAGGTGTTCGGCGGTGCTGAGGGTGTCATCGGTGCTGGTCGAGTTTCTGAGGGTGTTCCTGTGGACAATGGCGATTCCTCCTCCTGCTCTGTTGGTGCAGTCCCTGCGGGTGATCTTGTAGCCGTCCGGGATGGCTATGGTGATGTTGGGTGCCGGGGAGGGGTTCATCCAGGTCTCCGTCAGGAAAGGGACGACCGGGGAGGATGAGTCGAGTAGGTCCCAGAGTTTGATGGCATGTTTGTGGGCGGAGCGGGTGTTGAGTAGTATGCTTCTGAGGTGGTTTTGTCCTCACCTGTGGGCGAGGTGGTGGCTTGGAGGCTGGTGAAGCTGCAGCTCTGGCAGGAGAAGGGTCCGTGGGTGCACTTCAGGTTGGCCGGGAGGCAGGTAGATGGTCAGCCAGCATTGAGTTCATGGAGGGTGCTGGCGTCGTAGTGGCGGTGGGCATTGTAGCATTCGTGGGGCCAGGGGGTCTGGCGCTGGGAGCGGACCAGGCACGGACAGGTGCAGATGGGCTTGCCTTTGGCACGCCAGCGGCACAGCCGCCATAAGGAGGAGAGGTGGGAGGGAGGAGCAGCTGGGAGGCGGGAGCAGGACAAATGGGCAAGTGAGGGGTGTGAGGCCGCAGCGGACGCAGCAGCTGGAAGCGGAAATGAAGGCTGGAACGCTGGAGGGCTACAGAGAGAAAAGCGGGCAGGAAAAAGAACAGACTACAAAAAAAGGAATACAACAGTAGAAGACAGAATACAAAAAAGGAATTACAATAGCAGAAAACAGAATATCATCAAATGGAATACAACAGCAGACAAATAAAACAGGCAGAAAAAAGGAACAGAGCGAGCAGACAGATACTTACGGCTCACCACTGGGCCACCAGGTATGATGCACAGGCGGGAGCCTGCGGGTGGAGGAGGGCCTAGAACTCGCGGCAGCAGTGAGATCAGGGAGCAGGGACATGGGCACAGACAGGTAGAGCTGTGTGGCGTGGGGAGCGGCCTGCCTGGATCAGGGTTGCTGTATGTATCCTGAGTTCCACCTCAGCCCAGGCTGAAGTTTCCATATCATTGCTCAATTAGCAGTCCGTAGGGAGGTCTGAGCTAACCACAGCCTTCTTAGGGCCAGTTACCCCTCCCCAGCTGAAATTCACAACTGCCAAGGAATGGTATGTCCTGAAATTGCTTGCATTGGTCACTTAGTACATCTCACCAAGTATGATCTGATCAGGTCTCACAAGATCCTTAGTCACCGTTGTGACACTGGCTCCTGTGTCCCTGTATGCCATGGCCTCCTGTCCATTGATTAAAGGCTGTTGTCTGTATTTGCCCAGGTTACTGGGACTGACAAATAAGGAGGCAATATCCATGCCTCCATCACAGACTAGAACAGCCTGAGCTGGGTTTCTGACTAGGCCAGAACCCACCTCAGTTCCCAATGTCATTCCTACAAAACCCTTGGTTATAGTACCACGATATGTAGCTGCACTAGGGGGAACAGTTGCCTGGCACAATTGGCATCCCTAGGCCAATGTGTCTTTTCCTTACACAGGTAACACCAAGGCTTCTTTCTACCTTTGCCCATGTTAGATTGTGAACCACCCTCAGATGCAGGTTTTTGGGGCCCTGAAGAAGATTTCTGGTCTTTACCCTTCTCCCTACCCCTATCTGCTGGTTTCGAATCAGACTTCTTTTCGTCACCACCTTGATTCTGGGTTTTCTGCTTTACCCTGGTTCTGACCCATCTATCTGCCTTCTTTCCCAATTCTTGGGGATAAGCCAGATTAGAGTCAACCAGGTATTGATGCAACAACTGAATTTGGCAATTATTAAGGATCTGCTCCCTCAAAAATAAATTGTACAATCCCTTGAAATCATTCACTTTACTGCCAAGTAACCAGCATTCCAGAGCCTTAGTAGCACAAGCTACAAGTCAACCCAGTCCTGAGTCTGTGCTTTCTGGGTGTCTCTGAACTTAATTCTGTATTGCTCAGTGGTTAAGCCAAACCCGTCAATGACAGAACTCTTCAGCACTGAATAATTATCAGCATCCTCTTCTCTAACAGTGAGGACCTTGACTCTACCTTGGTCAGCAGAGGAGAGCCACAATATAGTGGCCTACTGCTATTGGGGAACCTTCTGTACCTTACAGGCCCTCTCCAAGGCACTAATCCATTCGTGGATGTCATCCCCACTATGGTAGGGAAGGACTATCTTGCTCAGGTTCCTATGGTCATGAGTAGAATCCTTAACCCTAGGGACACTGCTGCTGCCACCATGGGACTCTAGTCCCAATCTCTTTGTAGCTCTCTGGAGCTCTAGGGATTCCCTATCTAGGGCCAATTGCACTTTCTTGAGCCAGAGCTTTACTTTGTCAAGCTCTGGAAATTAGCACTGTCTATCATAAGAGTATTCCCTCTTATTGGATATGGAAGTTCCTACAGAAGTTCCTGAGTGTCAAGAGTCTACAGAGGGAGATCTGGATCTCCTAGGTAAACTCTGTACTCTTCCTGGTGGAGTAAAGAGAGGGCCACTGAGGCCTTGTCCCCCACCTAATGGAAGATCTATGATGTCTAGTTTGGAATCATCTTGATTCCCCCTGGTCAGGGTTTGATTACAGGTCAAAGAAGGTTTCACATCCTGGTCTTTCCTCATTCCCTTCCCCACCCACTCTTTCCACCTCATCAGACCCTGGGGTCTTTCTAAGATCATCTAAGAGAAACACCTCAGTGAGATTTTGGCTTTTTGCATTTCTCCCTGTCCTCAACTTCCTAGACACACGCATGGCTTTCAGTTCCTGGAATGAGAGGCCATTGTACCTTGTTGGCAGAGAGCCACTGGCTTCTCCTCTAGAAGACATACTGGTGTTATGTGGTGTAGGCACCTACCTAACCTAGTGAAGACTAAACTCTCTTGAGTTTGAGAAAGGGTGTGCTAGACCCTTGACTTACCCAACTCCAAGTTCAGTAGTAATTACTTATTCTAATGTTGAAGTATTATATGTGCCTAATACTTTTAGTAGTTTTCAGTTAATCACTCAATGAGATTTATTTAGTAAAACAATAGGAAGCCTAAATCCCAACCGCTGCACACCAATGTGAGAAGGTGGCTTGGTATATGCTTTCCACTAGTTAAAGTGGGCACCCTGTACCAATCCACACGACCCTTATGATGTATGAGGTCAAAGATAACCTTTATGAAAGCTTTCCTAGTGGTAGCTATGGAGAGTAGCCTTCAAGCCTAATCTTGAAGGAATGTAAAGCAGCTTGTTTTACCAGAATATCACCTCCTGAATGACTAAATGAAGGAGAAACACACAGTGGTTATATAAAAATATGTATTTATTAATATAACACTCTCTACTCTCCTCTACATGAGGATAGGACACTAAGCACAAAATACTGGATCAATAGAACAGTTGTAAGTAGCACAATGCACAACGGGCTCCAGGGGGAGACTGATCCATATACTAAAATATTGGTATAACAATCACAACTTGACTAGACACAGTGCGTAGAGCACGTAGAATTGCTGGGACCTCAAGGAACTACCCAAGGTGATGACACAGGAGACCCACGGAAGACAGGTGCAGTGAGGAAACACGACCGCGCGTGAGCTGTCCCACGAAGAGGTGAGCTGTCCCACGAAGGATGTCGACCCACGGAAGACAGGTGCAGTGAGGAAACACGACCGCGTGCTCCGTACAAGTCTATGGGAAAGTCGCAGTTGCAAAGTTATAGTTTAAGGACCCTTGTAGGAGGACTTCGAGCAAACCCTTCAGAACTTAAGATTTCCTAGTACCTAGCCCAGGGAAGCTGGGTGCATAGGTCTGAAGTGACGTAGCAAACTCATTGTTCTTTATGGAAGGAAGTGAAGAAGTACTGCTGCATGAGGGTGAAAAGGGTCCGGCAGAATCCAAGCCTGGATTCTGGATGGAAGGAACCTGAAAGCAGAGGGTACAGAGTCTGGGTCACTTCAGAGTGACCAGCGGCTCGGGAGACGAATGTCCACTGATGTCGGGTGCTTCAGGTGCGAAGAAGGGATGCTTGACTCTGCAGCCACGAGGACCAGGAGATGTTGAGGATGACCAGGAGCCAGAGGTGAGCTGTCCCACGAAGGATGTCGAGTGCTGAGGGGTTGGTGTCCCGCAGGCCGAAAGACCAGGAGTCGGGAGGGGATCTCTAGTAAATCTGCAAGTACCCAACGGAGCACACGGTGTGAGGAGGCCAAAGTTCTTTTATGAAAATACTGTTCAGGGTCAGGACCAGGGCAGATTGACCTCAGGGACCTTCAGAAACCCACCTCCTGTGTTTCTGAAATCTTTGGAGTCCACAGAAGCTCAGGAGCAGCTACCAGTCAGTTGCGCTTTAGGTGACTCCTTTACTCCAAGGGAGATTCTTCTGTTGTCTTAAGTGCCCAGCAGGTCCTACACGGAGCCTGTATGGAGTCACAGCACAAACCAAGCTTCAGGCAGAAAGAGGGACAAAGTCAAGCCCAGTAGAGGTACCGTGAAGTCCAGGTGTCCAGATGGTTGAAGGTCAGTGGTTTTTTCTTTTTAGAATCTTGTCCACGTAAAATCCAATGTCCTGTAGCCAGGTAACCCATTTTATACCCACGGGAGAGGGTCAGACAGATTCAGGGGACTCTCCTAGGGGAAGGACAGGACTGAGGGGTGGCTGCACCCATGTCCTTTGTCCAGTTTCGGGCCAGAGCAGGAGCCAACGGCTCCCAGGTCTGGTTTGAGCTGGACTAAGCACAGGGACACCAAATGTGCCCCCAGTGCAGATTTTCTGGAACTCTCGGAGTGTACCCACCCAGACCCACACACTAAATTCTGTCTGGGAGGTGGTCACACCTACCTGTGACAGGATGCCTATTGCGCTGCCTTCCTCTGCTCGAGCTTAGCTCAACAGCAGGAGGGCAGAAAGGTGTCTATGGTTGGCAGCATCCATTTTGTGCTGTCCAGGTCAAGAAGGCTGGCACCGGTAAGACCAGTGACCCCAATAAGCTCGCTTCAGCTGGGTGGAATCATACCTCCCACACCAGCAACTGGTGTGGAGGTATGATTCCAAGGTATTTGATACCAAACTCAATATTTTATTTTATTGAGTTTTATATAGCGCTGGCTAGACCCGGAGGTATCAGAGCGCTTTACAGGAAGATTAAACAATGTTACAGCATTAAATCAGTTACATTCGTTACTAGTGCAAGAACAGTAGAGGGGATTGGGAGAATATCAGGAGGCAGAAGAAAGGGCATGGGGTGAAGAACAGTATGGGACAGTAGAGGCGGGGGGGGGAAGGAGCCTCATGGTGATCATGCCCCTAGATGTGGGGGAGGGAAGGGAACATAACGGGGAGACGAGAAAAAACTGTTTCCGATGTCTGGCTGGGTAGGTGCCGGCCGAGAGGGTGAATCCCAGGGCCCAATTCCTCTATAACTACGTATATTAGCTCCACCGGGTATCAGCCAAAGGTTAAGCAGGCTCCACGGTAAGTCCAAACAGTTGAAGATTCAGCCCAGGGGGCAATGTCATAGTTCCATTGAAAGTGTAGGAGAGAGCTGGAAGTCCATAGGGAGGAGAACAGCAGTGGAGAAAAAACAATGAGACCTATGTCCGAAGTCTGGCTGGGTAGGTGACGGCTCTAGCGGTGAGACGGAGCCAATCTCCCCTATAGCTGTCGATGCAGCTCCACAGGGAATCAGCCATGGTGTTCGTGTTCCGCCCGAATAGAATGAAGATCATGAAGTGTCCAAAGGTCTTGAGTCCGGAAATGAGAGAATGAAGAGGACAAGGATGGTAGGATAGGATATGGAGCTTGACTGCCATCTTAAAGTCAGGCAAGTTAAGTTGGTTGATCCCTGTGATTCTGCGGCTGGGCTTGCCACTAGATCTGTGTTTCTTTAATTTTGTTATGCCTTTGAAGGTTAAGGTAGGACCTCCGATCTCAGGGATAGCCAAGGTGGAGACGTCAGGGACGGAGAGATCCAGATATGTTTCTATGCAGCCGTTTTTTCGAGATAGCATTTACTGCGAGGTTATAATGCACCTCTACCTTATGTCCGGCTGAGTCACAGACGACCCGGGAGAATGGTCTCCGAAGGCTGCAGAGAGGCTGTGCTCATACAGGGTCACCCTCTCACATCAAACCCAGCACCCTGCCTTCAGGATTTTTAAGGTTTGCTATATGTGTGACTTATAAGTTTTTAAGTGTAGTGATTATAGATATACTAAACGTATATCTAATGTAAGTGGTGCAAACACCATCTTACACAGGCTGCAGTAGCAGACCTCGAGTTCCAGTTTGCATGGCTTCTCATGGGTGGCATAATACATGGTGTACCATATACTAGGGGCTGATAAGGGTACCCCAGTATCCAATCTGGAGTGTACCACTACCAATGTACATGTTGTCACTTTAAGGGAGAAAGCAGATAGACTGGGATCCTGATTAACAGGATCCCAGCCAGACTAGTCAAAAACAGTGAGACATCAAGCAAAAAGTGGGGGTAACCAAAAGAAACAGATCCTACTTTCCTACAGTCACTCCTTATGAGGTCCTTTTTAGGATGAGAATGTGGGTACCTGACCTAGATTATGAAGGCACAGTGGCAGATGAAAAACCTTTTGACATCAATAAACGTTTGGCTGTTTTACAGGAACTGAATGAATCAAGGGCTCTACAGTGTAATGTCCAAGTGAAAAGGTTTGCCACCGGTCAGTCACATTAAGATCTGTCTGGATTCCTAAAGTTGGGGATCTGGTCAGAGAAAAGATAATGGACAAAAGAGAATTTGGACCATATTACAGAAAGCCTGTACCTGTTCTGGAAGCTGAAGGAACAAGAACTGTACTTCTGCCGCCTCTTGCCGGAAAAAAAGAAGAAAAGGTTTGTTTTCATTGATCAGATAAAACCATAGTAGGTGGCCAATACTAAATAGTGGGCCTCGTGGGCTCCTGGGTAGCCGACACCCTCCTCTCGCTACCATACAGGAAGATCAGACAGAAAGGCTCATCATGTTTAAAGAGCTGCCCTTGCAAAGCACTGGAATAAACAACAATGCAATAGAACTCATTCCTCTTGCAATGGAACATCAACATTTTAATTCGACCTAACACTGAGGTTTAAATAAACATGCCTCAACAAGAGCAATCTACAAGTTCAAGAAAACCTGCTTAGCTACCCAAGATAGATCGAACTGCATCTGGCTGTTTCATCGAATTTGATACCTTTTCATTGGATCCAAATGAACCTGAAACTACGCCAGCCCCAAAAACTCGTAAACAACAAATCAAAGACCGCTCCATTTTTCTTAAGAAGACTTACCTGGTGTCACCTTGGATAGAACTTTGGATAATCACCGGGATACTTTTCTTTCTTTTCTGGATAGGCCTAGTGACTACTTTCCACGTACTTATTAATGGAACTTATTTATGCAAAAGCTCTGCAGCATCAAAAGTGATCTTGATCCTGAAACCGCATGTTTCATCACATTGAGAACAAAGAGACTTGTCATCAGTGAACATCACAGTAGTTCCTATACCTGATGGTATAGAATGGGACATGGTTGATTATGATATATTTAGCCCAACAGAACTTTTAAAAGCACCACACTTATTTAATATGTCCTTAAATGATATCATTACCTTCAGTGCATTTTCCGATGATTGGGATTATGAAACTATGAATAATATGTTGTCTGATATAGAACAATCTGCCGCATTTTCTAACAATGAAATGTTGGAAGACACATCAGATTTTAACACTATATATTGTTATCAACATTATGGTCATCACTTTCTACACAAATTCAGCAGCTCCAGGAATGTTTTCACCTATCACCAATGGCAACATTGCCCTACACCACCAAAAAGCAGTTCAAAAACATTTGCAGAGATATTTTTATATTTTTCAGGGTTCAATATTTCAGATCTGACCTCATATTACTATACGGTTGCACCAGCTTCCTTTATTGCCCAACTGTCTGCACAGGGTTTTGACTTATGGAAAAACACTATAGACTTAAAATCAGTCTGGGGTTCTAGGGATTGGCAAGTCTAGGAAACTGAAGCCCTATCTAGAGCATGCCTCATTCCACAGCAGATGACTTTTCTAAATGAAACTGTGCAGCTGACGTCCTGTCTTGGGATAGCCAAGAACAAGGACTTGAACACACCTCAGATTCCTATACCAACACGTACTGGGAGAAATCTTACACCAGATGAAGGGGTTACGCTAGATGACATGCTACAATACAATATATAAGACCCCAATTGGAAGGGATGGTTGCTTGGCCCACAGACATTAACAGATGTCAAGAAAGATTCAGAGATACTCCGAACGGTACTGTATCCTTAGGCCAGATCCACGATATGTACAAAGAGAGCTTCCGGGGGTGGTGACATCATACAGTGTTTGGAAGTTATGCCTCGATTGGCTAAAAACCTCAACACTAACACAGTTGAAAAAACACTTATCCTTACTATCAAAAGATGTGGACCAAAGGAATTTTTATTAGGCCCCAGAAAGCCACGTCAGAAACATTTCATATATACTGTCTATAATGAAATATGGAAAATATCCCAATAAGAAGCAGCTGAGAGACTGCAAGAAATATATAGGAATAACTTAGAAAAGGCATTAGCCGTAGTTGACAACGGTATGACTAAGTTAACATCCAGGATTTATCCACTGGGCAACATTGTATCTTCTGCTATTGACATACTAGAACAGGACTTGACCATATTACAGCATGGACAATCACAAGTTCTATTATGCTACTAAGCTGGACGCTGCAATCATTGCGTGCTGGGTATGTGCCCTGACGGTTTATAAACAGTACTTCCCGGTTTTCTGCATACAATCTAACTGAAAAACAGATGAAAATGGCACAGAGGAGAGCCCAATATACAATGCTGCATATTGAAAAACTGAATAGATTACCTTTTACTGTGGCTGACTCACTGTCCACAAAATGGTTAATCCATGGCCACATAACTCCGCCAGTCACAACATTCCAGTTGCAATATTGCCCAGAACAACAACAGGCGGACAGATATGAAAAAATGGGTAAGGAATTAATTAGGGAGTCCTGGGAATTACCGTACAGATTTTGATGCAGGAGTGGGGATCTTGAAGTGTTTCTAAGTGGTACTCACTGTGAGAACCGTTTGAGCGGATCTCTCATATACCAGGATATTATGCTACACGGAGCTTGTAATGGTGCCCCAGCTGTTGTGATCACTCTAGTATTAAAGCTTCTCTCGAATGGAAATTACTTGATGCTAAACTATCAAGGTTGTTGTGAGTTGCTTAAGGGCATCGCATATTTGTTAACCATGAGCTCCAGGGTTACTTGCTTTATGCAAGTATTGTTTCCACCAGCACAAACAGTCAGGGAGGCGCCGCTATGGCCTTCATTGAATGTTTGTCTTATACAGTTTGATACTCTGAGCAGAATGAAAGCCATGCTTTTACAGAAAACCATGCCCATAACCTCCACCAGGGAGACTTTTGATTTCCAGATCGCAAGGTCCTCGACCCAGATACAGGCACTAATACGTCCAAACTGCCCTTTCCGTTTAGCAAAAATGGTAAATCGTATATTTAACATGTCTGATAAGACAGGTACAGTCCACCTATTTAAGACCATGGGTTCGGAACTATTATGCTCCTTTCAGACGTTCCTCAGAGTTATACTAAACTTTATACAACTTTATTCCATATTCAGAAGCATTTTTGGGGGACTTTGCCTTGGTCCTGTTTCTAATAGCAGAGATCCTGGTTGTATATTTTTTGCTATGCAATGGATGTCCCAGTCACCAAGGAGATGGAAAAGGCACTCCTGATATAATTTTACGCAAGAGATCAAGGGGAACGCTAGGTGGTAGGACATTTATGCCGGCACAGTGATGCCAGACAAAAATTTGTGGGAAAAATGATTTCTGCAGCTAAATTTGAGGTTTGCATGGGATTCTGGGTAGGCAAAATGTGGGGGATCCACGCAGGCTAAACCTCATTGGACTCCCCATTTTCAGAAATGTGTGGGTTTTTTAGGTTTTCCTAGATGGCCGCATGCCCGGGGGCCAAAATACCAGGTGACCTCTGCAAAACCAGGTAATTTTGTGATAGGTCATTTTGAACTCCCCATGGTATGATTTGGGCCATTTACTGTTGCAGCCACTATGCCTACCCACACAAGTGAGGTATCATTTTTATCAGGAGACCTGGGGGAATGCTAGGTGGTAGGAATTTTTTCTCAGCCTGGTGATCCCACAACATTCCCACACAGAAACAGAAAAGTGAGGAACATTTTATTTTTTCTTCAAAAATTGAGGTTTGCAAGGGCTTTCTGGGTAGGGAAACGTTGGGGGATCCACGCAAGCCATACCTCCATGTCTACTTTTCAAAAACGTGTGGGTTTTGATAGGATTCCCTAGATGGCCGCTGGGCCCGGTGCCAAAAGGCAAGGTGCCCCCCTTGCAAAAGCAGGTCATTTTGTGATAGGTAATTTTCATGTCTCCACTATATATTTTGGGTCCTTGCCTGTTGTGGGTACTTGACCCACCCACCCGAGTGAGGTATCATTTTTATTGGAATACTTTGGGAAATGCGGGGTGGGTGAAATTTTGTGGATCCATGCAGATTCCAGAAATTTCCATCACAGAAATATGAGCAAAAAGTGTTTATTTACAAAGTTTGAGGTTTGCAAGGGATTCTGGGTAAGAGAACCTGGTGAGAGCCACAAAAGCTACCTCATCCTAAATTTCCCTGGGTGTATAGTTTAAAAAAATGTATAGTTTTGCTAGGTTTCCATAAGGTGCCGGTAGAGCTAGGGTTCAAAATCTATAGCTAGGCACTTTGCAAAAAGGGGTCAGTTTTCAGTGTAAAAATGTGGTGTATTCACACTGCGGTTTGGTCCGTTTCCTGTCGTGGGCACTAGGCCTACCCACACAAGTGAGGTATCAATTTTATCAAAAGACTTTGATGGAATGTGGCGCAGGTGGAATTTTGTGGATCCTTGCAGATGCCAGAACTTTCCATCACAGAAATATGTTTTTCAAACAAAGTTTGAGGTTTACAAGGGATTCTGGGTAACAGAACCTAGTGAGAGCCACACAAGTCAGCCTATCCTGGATTTCCCTCCGTGTCAAGTTTTCAAAAATGTATAGGTTTGCTAGGTTTACCCTAGGTCCCGGCAGAGCTAGGGTTCAAAATCTACAGGTAGGCACTTTGCAGTAAAGGGTCCGTTTTCACTGTAAAAATGTGGTGTGTCCACATTGTGGTTTGGGCCATTTCCTGTCACAGGCACTAGGCCTACCCACACAAGTGAGGTATCATTTTTTTCAGAAGACTTTGGGGAATGCGGGTGGGTGGAAGTTTGTGGATCTGCACAGATTCCAGAACTTTCCATCACAGAAATGGGAGGAAACTTTTTTTTTTACAAAGTTTGAGATTTGCAAGGGATTCTGGGTAACAGAACCTTGCGAGAGCCATACAAGTCACCCTATCCTGGATTCCCCTGGGTGTCTAGTTTAAAAAAATATACAGGTTTGCTGGTTTCCTTGGGTGCCAGCTGCGCTAGGACCCAAATTCCACAGGTAGGAACATTCAGAAAAAACAGTCAGTGCCTAGTGGGCTTTCTGCCACCCTGGCGAGGGGGTAATCAAGGGCTATTGCCCCGATATGCCCCCAAGGGAACCATTTTTGGAACCATTCCGTCATGAGCATGGAAGGGGATAGATCAGCCTGCGCTCAGTTGGCCATATGATTTATACTGGGGTTAACTAGCAAGGGTGCTCCCCACAATTACTTGAGTGTTATATGTTATAAACTATTTTGACATTGCATTTAGAATACTGTATGCATCACTGGACATGCCTTAGAGTCTGCGATTAAAATCCATATTTACATCTATATGGAACCATAGGGACTGGCAGCTTTCTCAGCTAAGAATACTTAGAGCTAGCACTGGTGGGTAGGTGTTAGGCCTTATCTCTCTGCCAAGGACAGGGGGTGGGCGTGGAAGCAGCCTAGCTAGTTATAGGTGTGGCTTGCATCCCTCTCACAGTACTCGTAAAGCTCTAGTTCAGTACCATCATGAATTTAGGAGTTATTCCCCGGTCGAGGTGCCTGGGCAATTGAGTCACTTGGCAATCTCTTCACTCAAGGGGAATAGATGGTTTGTACAAAACACAATTAAAGAGTCAGCATCTGGCTTCGCCTTGTCGTCAGCTATGGAAATGTGCAATGCCGACACTAAAAGCCCTGCTTCTACTTAAATTATGGATATGAGTACATCAGTAATAAGTGAAGCACCATCATTGGGGGCTCCTTATGGAGGCAAGCAGATCTCACCAGATCCCTTATTTGCAGACTTTACTGCGTAGGAACAGCGCAAACCTACTAGCTCTGCAGCATTCAAGAAAACCGCAAGTTCCTTGAGTCAGGGAGAATTTCCTCAGGGTGAGATTGCTATGTGTGTAGCAGTAGATTCCTTGCTATTTACTACTGCCCTGGAGGCCACGATTGAGACCTCAATAACGGCCGAAGTACCAGCCAGGACACCTCTACCACTGCAGATTTTCCCTCTAATTTAAATGGGGGGAATGGTGATGTGCAATCAGACTCTACAAAGGTTCTGTTACAATAGATCTTGATGGAGTTCAAAAAAAATGAAAATATCTCAAGAAGATGCGTACAAGAAAACCGAGTTACAGCTGTTTTTGATCCAGTTCAGTTCAGTTCATGAAGCTTTATTCGGTTCATACATGTAATGACCATAAAAGCACACGGCAAAATGCAGAAATACAAACGAAATAAAACACATTTAAAAAGTCATACTTCTCCTGTAATAAATAGATTTACAGATAAAACTTGCAGTATAAAAACATATATCTGGAGAATTCATATTAAAAAGCAACCTCATTGCATCTTCCATATTAGAAATACCATATTTTAAAAACAAGGGTTTTAAAAATGTAATCCTTACGTTCAAAAAGAGAGTGCAAATAAGCATAAAGTGCATGCTACTTTGTTTTGAATGACCATCGCACGGGCAAGGGCCGACAGGGTACCTTTTTTGTTGGGGGAAGGACACCAAGACATGTACCATTCCTAACCTTAATCTGGTTAAGACAAATCTGTGGGCTGGTCGGGTTACCATGTTCAAATACTGCTGGAAACCCTCGCTTACAATGTATTTGTTATAGAGTTGAACAGTAGTGAGGGGACCAGTCGCAGCTAAACCTTTTTGGGTTCTAAACAACATAAAAGATTTTTTCATGTCTTGTTTGACAAGAACTCGGGGGGGGGGACATGAATCTAGTAACAAGTTCAACCCAAAAATAGCCTGGTAGCTCTCAACAACATACTTGAGCCATGGGATTTTCATACAATTATCTAATTTGAGGCAATCTTTAATAACAAGTTGGTTGAACTCGGTCTCTTCCTTGTGCCAAATTGCTTGATAAAGCGACAAAGGCCTAAATGAAGCAAGATCACTCAAATAGGCGACCCCAACCTCTTTATGAATCAACTCTGTTGGGGCAGAAGCAGGTAGACACATTAATTTCTTGAGGAAGATGTTTTCTTCCCTCTGTAAACAACCAACATTAGAGTAACCCCACAAACCTGCCCCATATAGGGCAATGGAGACACTTTTAGCCTTGTATATCTCCATCATGTCTCTGATTCGCCTATCCCCTATCTTTGCGGCGAATTTAAATATGCCATAAGAACTTTTGACCATTTTGGTCCTAACACTTATTAAGTCCTGGGCCCAACTGCCATCACTCGAAAAAGTGACACCCAAATAGCAAAAATGATTTACTTGCTGCACTTTCACACCTTCTATAAAAAAAGCATGATTCTTGTTAGTCTTGGCCCGCAGATCATAGTGTGGGTTTTGCTTTTGTTTATCAGCAACTTCCTCTCCCCTATGAATTCAGAAAACCGGTCCATCAGGCGCTGCAAACCAATAGGTGTCCGGGTTAGGAGCACAGCATCATCCACGTAAAGCAGAACTGGCACACTAATCCCGGCAACCTGAGGTGCATTAGCCTTAACTGTTTTCAGGACGGTTTCCACCCCATTAATAAATAAAGTAAACAACAAGGGGGCGAGGACACAGCCCTGTCTTATTCCGCGTTTCACACTGAAATTCGGGGTACACTCCCCATTGACCCCATATCGAACACACGCTTGCATCTTATTGTATAATCTAGCGAGGAAGAAAATGATTTCCTTGGGGGTGCCTAATTCTAACAGAACTGACCAAAGGAGCGAATGGTTAACTAGGTCAAAAGAGCTACTTAGGTCGGCAAAGCAAAGATACAGATTACCATGCATAGCCTTAGTAAACTTGCCGATTAATAGTTCTAAATTCGAGCACTGATCTAGGGTCGCACGGCCCTTTCTAAAGCCATATTGGGAGTTGGCAAGAATCCCATTCTCCTCAGCCCACGTTTCCAATCTAGACAACAGCACCCTGCTCATAATTTTCACCGATGAGTCCAACAGACTAATCGGCCGATAGTTACAGGCTGATGCCTTGTCCCCCTTTTTGTAAATAGGGACAATAATTGAGTCTCCCCATGTGGGTGGAATCAAAGTGGTTACCGCTGCATTGATGACCAAAGTAAGTATCGGTCCCCAAATCAGTGGTTGGGCCTTATAAACATCAATGGGGACTCCGTCGGGCCCCTGTGCCTTTCCCCCCTTGCTAGCTTTAATACTACATTCCACCTCACCTAAGGAGATGTCTAGTGAAACAATGGGCTATTGCCTTTGCTCATTGTCAGATGGGACACTATCTTGGAAAATGGCTGAGAAATGGGACACCCAGGCCTCACTCCCCACATTAGAAGAAAGTTGGGGGATTTTATCATCTCGTAGGAAGGGGGAATTAATGGTAGACCAGAATAAGCGGCTGTCCAAGGTTTCTGCCGCCTGTGTTAAATTATCCCAAGCTTCCTGCTGTAGTTCCTTCTTCCTTCTAATAAGTGCCATTTTATAATCGTATCGCAAAAGTGCGACTTGATTCTTATCCCTAGGTATAAGGGCTAAAGCTTGTTTAAGTTGGGAAAGAAGGGCTGTGCAAGCATGGTCAAACCAACCCTTGCCCTTGCCTCTCGTACCCGGCTTGTTTCCAGTAAATATATTATTAATAGTCATATTGATATTAATAAAATTAGTCACAACAAAAGGTAGGCAAACACCCTGGTGTTAAAATAGCGTTAATGTCTACCAAGTTTTTAGATATGATTATGGGCACTACTACTGCAGATTTGTCCCCTTTCCACCTTAACCTAGTCCCGTTTACTCTATGCGGCTCGATGTTAGCTAAAATTCTTGACGCCGGCTGGTCTCTACACTTCCATGATTCGATTCGCACAGTAATACAGTTATGATCGCTCAAATTAGAGGCATCCTTATCTTGATCAGGCAATGGGGCACTAAACTAGATGAGACCAGAATGTGGTCGATGCTAGAGCTAGCGTTCCTCCCAGTGAATGTGGGAATAGAAAAACCACTGGCCTCTACATTAGGCCTCGCCAGCTCTAAATCATAAGTTGCCATTACACTATTAATGGCCTTCTCATAGGTGTTGTGTGGGAAATGGGGCGTATTCTCACCACTGTTATTTTGTACCCCACAAGCCCTAGAGGAGGACAAACCACAAATTGTGGAATTAAAATCACCTAACCAAATAAAAGTAAAAATACATTTTGCTTCTGCTACAAGCTTCATGAGGGCACTATCAAGCTCATCTATTACTTTGTGCCGAGAATTATAAAAAATATTGTTATAAAAGTTTATTAAAAGCACTTCTATGCCTTCTGGTAGTCGCACCCAAAGAATTTGGGAATGCGTTCCGACTGACAGATGTTTTACAACCGTCAGCTTTAGGTCTACTGATATAAGAAAAAGCAGTCCCCCTTAGCTCTTCCATGTCTGGACTCTGAAGCTTCTAGGCTATAACATACATAGCCATTGAGACTTGGTTTGACAGTACACCAAGTTTCTTGGAGACATAGAATGTCATATGATCTAATCAAAGCCTCCCATCCCAGTTTGTTTCCCTTAGAGGCCCAACCAGCTATATTCCAGCTGGCGACGGAGATACCCCCAAAGGAACGACTATTAGGCTCATCTTGGGCTGTATTGGAGTTATCTCCGTCACCACGTACTTCAATCACAGTCACACCCGGACTCCCGTCTACATCATTAATCAATTCCTGGTTACTCTCAATGACATTTACTACCGTTGACCCGCTATTAGTAGTTTCCAGATTGTCATTCACCTGAAGACCCACAATGGCTAACCTTGTCACACTGGATTGATTAGACAGGGCACTCAGGCTAGTGGCCAACTGGGGTCCAGATGCTTTCTGATGTCAATCATTCTGATCTAGGGAACTCAGGGATTGATATCTGTTCTGGACAGGGATTTCGAAAACTGATCCATGATTAGGTAGAAATGATCTATCTCTAGTGGTAGCATGATTAGGAGGAAGGGCCCTATCTCTGTTAATAGCATGAGGCGTCTTGCTAAGATGATTGTAAAAGTATCCCAGAGGTCGTACAATTACATCAGTCTCGTTCTGTGTTAAGGTGGCTGCTCTTAACAAGATCGTCGCAACATGCTGGGGATGTTGGAAGTTAACAATAACACAGTCACCCCTACAGGACTTTCTTGTATTACCGATCCAACTATCCCTTCTAGTTGATATAATTTGGTCAGAGAACTTAACCGGGAACCCACAGTGCCTGTTTAGCCAGAAAATTGTTTTATTTTTTAATGAGTCCTGCGACTCTAGAATGGTTCTAGTCTGGTTAGAGACATTCTTGGGGGAGACATTGGATTCCTGAGCCACAACAGCAGCAGCAGCGGTAGATACGCACCTTCTCCGTGGGGGCAGCGAGGCAGGGGCAGTCCCGGAAGGAGCACTCTCGCCGCAAGTATCACCGTGGGAACTACATCTCCCATGAGCTCCTGCTCTACGTGACGCCGTTACCGGCGACAGCGCGCCCGGAGGCGCTACAAAATCGACAGCTCCCTCGGTGGAGTGGGGGAGACATTGGATTCCTGAGCCACAACAGCAGCAGCAGCGGTAGCTACGCACCTTCTCCGTGGGGGCAGCGAGGCAGGGGCAGTCCCGGAAGGAGCACTCTCGCCGCAAGTATCACCGTGGGAACTACATCTCCCATGAGCTCCTGCTCTACGTGACGCCGTTACCGGCGACAGCGCGCCCGGAGGCGCTACAAAATCGACAGCTCCCTCGGTGGAGTGGGGGAGACATTGGATTCCTGAGCCACAACAGCAGCAGCAGCGGTAGCTACGCACCTTCTCCGTGGGGGCAGCGAGGCAGGGGCAGTCCCGGAAGGAGCACTCTCGCCGCAAGTATCACCGTGGGAACTACATCTCCAATGAGCTCCTGCTCTACGTGACGCTGTTACCGGCGACAGCGCGCCCGGAGGCGCTACAAAATCGACAGCTCCCTCGGTGGAGTGGGGGAGACATTGGATTCCTGAGCCACAACAGCAGCAGCAGCGGTAGCTACGCACCTTCTCCGTGGGGGCAGCGAGGCAGGGGCAGTCCCGGAAGGAGCACTCTCGCCGCAAGTATCACCGTGGGAACTACATCTCCCATGAGCTCCTGCTCTACGTGACGCCGTTACCGGCGACAGCGCGCCCGGAGGCGCTACAAAATCGACAGCTCCCTCGGTGGAGGGGGGAGACATTGGATTCCTGAGCCACAACAGCAGCAGCAGCGGTAGCTACGCACCTTCTCCGTGGGGGCAGCGAGGCAGGGGCAGTCCCGGAAGGAGCACTCTCGCCGCAAGTATCACCGTGGGAACTACATCTCCCATGAGCTCCTGCTCTACGTGACGCCGTTACCGGCGACAGCGCGCCCGGAGGCGCTACAAAATCGACAGCCTCCTCGGTGGAGTGGGGGAGACATTGGATTCCTGAGCCACAACAGCAGCAGCAGCGGTAGCTACGCACCTTCTCCGTGGGGGCAGCGAGGCAGGGGCAGTCCCGGAAGGAGCACTCTCGCCGCAAGTATCACCGTGGGAACTACATCTCCCATGAGCTCCTGCTCTACGTGACGCCGTTACCGGCGACAGCGCGCCCGGAGGCGCTACAAAATCGACAGCTCCCTCCGCGTCGCGGGACGCGCGCGGGCGACGCCGGGCTGAGCCCGGGCAGAGGGCGGGCCGTCTGTGGCCGTCAGAGGCAGGAATAGGCTGGGCTGGGCCAGTCCCCTAACATCCACATCAACTGTGAGTACTGCTATTGTTATAATTCCACCTGCGCATAATGTCTGCCAAAGGGGGAGCAAAAAGGGCATCCATAGGAATGGTCGCAGGGACTCTCGACCAATTCATAATAAGAGCGTCATCGGTACTGGAGAGAGAAATAGTCCTGACGCAGCGCCGTTTGTCCCAAGATCCGATTTTTACAAGAAGATCTTCCCTGGGCCCTATTGCTCATGTTAGTTCACCAGCCCCTTCCCAGTCAAACAGAGTTACTGTGCCTCCTCCTGTGGATGATACTGAGATCAATAAAGGGGCCCAACCCGACACTTCTCCTCGATCAAATTATCCTACATGTGATAATGGCACAAATATACAGTCGGCTACAACGGAAGTGAACACTAATAATCAAATGATCCTACGCTCCAGGGAAGGCGCAATTCCAAAAAAAAAACAAGAATGGTCCCGGTGCTGCCCCTCCGGCATAAAAAAAACCAAAAACGTCTAAACAGCCCAAACCTACTAGCCCTCACATTACAGGAGCACGCAACTCTGAGCTCCCAATTGATACTCCCCCCATGGCCAGTGGTGACTCTGTAACCTCATATCCCCCCTATTTAGATTCTTTGGTGGAGAAGTTGAGTGTGGCCATATCTTCTTTTATTCAACCGGTGGTTCTACAACTGAACTGTCTAGATGACAGACTGGGGAAACTGGAGTCTCTGCTTGGGGGAAATATGGACTTGAGGACGGACCTCCTAGCTATTCAGACCCAAGTTGAAGCCCTAGTGACATCAGTCAATGTTCCACAGGCAAAATCGCAATCAGCACATAGTATTGCAAAGGATCAGCCCATCTTGCCTACTGCTCCAGGTCCATCCTTGGGGTCAAATCCCATTGGCCCTAATAACCATCCCTCTATAGTGGGAGGAGCGAACCCTGGCAAATCTGTTAACTCTCCTAACATCGCCACTATGAGGAAGGAGACAGCTAAGGACAATGAAAACTCCAATGGAGGAAATTTTAACCAACATGACCTACCCTGCATAAACTTACCCCCGGACTGTGCCCCATTTGTAGTAATCCTTACGGAAGTTCCCGAGCTCCTTAGCTCTAAACAGGAATCCTATGAGGAACTTAAAAATAAGACAATTCATTGGTTGAATACACACAGACCTTTGTCTAGACCAATCCCAAGCAAGATCTTGTTTGTTAGAAGGGTGGGGTGGGTGGGACCAAAAACTAAAAATGTGGGTGGCGATTGTATAATTATTAATTTTGAGGATCGTAGGGTTGCCGACCATATTTGTAGCTGGCAACCGACAAGTCTTAATACATCGATCAAACCCCTGAGGTTAGACTATTTTATATAGCAGATCACGATTATTTTCCTTCTGGCAAAAGGAACTTTGTGAGGCCACAGTGGGAGGATACCTGGCATTATGTTCATAGAAGCAGGAGTGACCAAAGTAGGGGAGAAGCAATTGGAATCCCGTTGAGTAATAGATTTAGCGTGCTTGACCAGGTGGATTGACTTTCTGTAACCCCCAGTTTTACATCTACCCATTGCTTGGAAATTAGTAACATGACAGCGGCTTCTAAGCCTGTCGGGAGGGATTATATTGAGGTAACCAAAAGTGCCAACAATATCTCATACCAAACAGTGGGCACATCGTTGTCTACTGGCATATCCTTGACTAGTACAAGGAAGTCCGGGGATGACCCTTTTTCTCTGATGTCTGCCCACTCCTCACTGGATTTTCAACCCCAGACTTCCGCTGTGCATCCTACCTCTGCCGTACATGAGTCTGGATTACCGGGACATGATGAATTAACCCGCAAGACCAGCTCAGGGTATATGCTGACAACGCCATCCAGGTCTTTTAAAATCCTATCTTGGAATATAGCGGGTCTTAGATCTAACTTAGACATTCCGGATTGGTGCACTTTTGTGGACTCCCATGGGATCTGCCTTTTTCAGGAAACATGGGCGGTTGACCCACCTCACAGATTGGGGTTTGTTACCTTTGGGGAACCTGCTTTTAAGGGCATCAGAGGTAGACCTTTCGGGGGACTGTGTATCTGGGTGGGTACCCACTTAGGTTTTTCGTTAAAAAAAATTGAGACCAACAGTCCCGATATTCTATGCATTTTGATGACCCACAGCAAAATACCAAAATTAGCTTTGATTAACGTCTACTCCCGGCCAGTACAATCCGGGAAAACATCTATAACCCTGGATATTTTGACTGCATTGTTACACAGGCTTGGGGGTGATGTAGTCCTGCTGATTGGAGGGGACTTCAACTGCCATTTTGAACCCCTGCAAGGGGTCCCTCCTATTACATCAGCTGAGGATGACATTTGGTCAGTCCCGCCATCTAATGCATACCCAGTAAAAATTTGGTCTGCCCTTGCTATCCAGTTGACCTCCCTTACCTATTCGTTGTCTATTAGAGCCTGCAGTGGACGCTTCAAGAGTGATACTCCCGCCAAGTATACTTACAACTCTTTGGGGCACTCATCTATTATAGACTACTTTCTGGTGAGTTTGGCACTCTGGTCAAAAATTTTAGATTTTAGTGTGCCTCCTCGCATAGAAAGTGACCATAACCCCCTGATACTTGAGATGGATTATCAGCTATCTAGTGGGGACAGCGCCCCAGACAATCTTCCAAGTAATGACTTAAGAATAGTGCAAGGCGGGAGAAGAATCCGCTGGGCGGATGCCTACTCTTCTATTGAAACTATGGCAAAACTCTACCATGATGCCATTCCATTCCTTGAAAGGGCACACTCCACCTTAACTGAATCCTCTAACATGGTGGTTGAGACAATGGCTGAAATTCATAATGGAATGGCCACTCTTTTAAAGGATACTTTTTATAGGGAAGGTGTTGCCAAATCCAAACAATGTAAAGGCAAAAATCCCTGGTTCAATAAATCATGCAGAGATGCTAAAAACGCGCTATTGCAGGCTTTAAGGCTAGGCAGTAGGCCCGATGTTATCACAGCTAGAGTGGAATATAAAAAATTGCTAAAAAATGCAAAATCAGAATGGGAGGTGGATCGCTGGGTGGCCATCACATCTGCACTTGAAGCCAAGGACCCAAGAACCTTTTGGAATCTAGTACATACAGGGACTCCAGAAGGGAGAACTACGATCTCCCCGAACATTTCAGAAGAAGCATGGTCCATATATTTTAAAGATCTATATTCACTTCCCCCCGCTTGTATAAACCAAGCACCCCCTGAGCCACCAGCTATGAATCCCACATGCCCAGTGCAATCTTTCACTCTGGAGGAAGTAAAGTTGGCCATTTTTAGTATCCAGTCTAATAAAGCGCCGGGACTCGATAAGATTCCCGTGGACTTATTTAGAGATGAACCAGCAGTCTGGGGCCCATACCTCCTGCTGTTATTTAATGCGATTTTGAAGGGCCTACCATTGCCAAGTACCTGGCTAGGGGCCGAGATCATTCCGATCTACAAAAAGGGTTGTCCCCTCCAGCCCTCAAACTACAGGCCGATTAGCTTAATTGACGTCACTCAAAAAATTTACGCCAGATTACTGCTTCAGCGATTAGAGAGTTGGATTAATGATAACGATATATTGACACACTTACAGGCGGGGTTCCGGGCAAAAATATCAACAATTGACCAATTATTCCGGTTACAAGTCCTTCATTGGAAGCACGTGACCTTGGAAGGGGGTAGCCTCTACCTTACTTTCGTTGACCTAAAGTCAGCGTTTGATATGGTGGAACGGAACCAGTTATGGTCCCTATTATTATCAATGGGGGCCCCACCCTATCTTTGCCAACAATTGAAGCTTTTACATGATGGCACTTATGCGAGAGTACGGTTTGGTAAACAAGGACAGTTAACTGGTCCTTTCCCGATTGAGAAAGGTGTCAGACAGGGATGTGTCCTTGCCCCGACATTATTTTCCTTGTTTCTCAACGGGCTTATCGAAGATTTACTAGCCGTAAATGATATTGACTCCCCCAAATTGGGCTCCCGGAGATTCCCCGCTCTAATGTTTGCGGATGACACGCTTCTGCTATCAAGATCCCCGATGGGGATGCAGCGCGTGTTAAATCAATTCTCTAAATTCTGTTCTAAAAGAAATTTGGTGATCAATGTAAATAAGACCAAATATATGGTCTTTAACGCCAATACTGTCAACTGCCCCCATCCAACATTGGATGCCAGTCCTCTTGAAAGGGTTCCGATCTTCGAATATCTGGGTCTGACCCTCAACGATAAAATGGGATGGGGCCCACAATTGACCAAAGCCAATCTAAGGCTAACACAATCGGCTGGAGGAATTCTGAAAGTACAAAAGAATTGCACACATAAAATAATAAGTGCCCCCCTTGAAATTTTTAAAGTCCAAGCCAGGGCATCTTCCCTGTATGGGGCAGAACTTTGGGGACATATATCAGTTAGTAATTTATCACTAACTGAAAACAACTTTATAAGACAGCTGTTGGACTTGCCTCAAAGCACACCTTTGGTCCCCCTAAGGCTTGATCTAAATATTTATCCAATCGCAGAAATCATTGCTCTTCGGCCCTTACTTTACTGGAAGCGCTTGTGGAGCACCCCAGAATTGGTGCACTACAAGGAGGAGCTTAAATTTGTGCTAGCCACAATAGGATCTGGTAAGATTCCGTGGTTGGCTTTAGTAAAAAAATCACTTATATTGACTGGGCTCGAGGAACTCTGGCTTAATCCTGAAGTCTCTTGCCCAGCCATCTCTAAACAAACTATGATAAGTAAGATTAAAGAAAAAAATTTAATGAACCTCTTTAGCTCCACAAAAAGTTCAAGTTTGACCGATAAATTCTTGGATATCAAGCTCTCTTATAGCTTTGAGTCTGTGATTGATCAAATTCAACCCACTCTGGCGAAGAAATTGTATTTACAATTCAGATATGGTACTCTACCTCTCTTTCAGAAAATTGATAGGTGGAAAGGGGGCCCCGCACGACCATGCCCTGGCTGTCTACAAGAGAATGAATCCCCGGTGCATGTTATGCTCTTTTGTCCAGCTTATTCCTATATTAGGAAGAAATGGATAATTCAGCTATGTAAGAACTTGGGCATGAGGCAATACTTGGTTTTTTTCAGGGTCCTGAAAACAGATACTGACGCACTGATCGCCTTTACAGTAGCTAAATATTTACACTCTATGTGGATAACACGAAGGAAGTTGATAAACGACACTGTAGCACTTTAATAATAAGTATACGACCATAAAGTCCTTAGACCTACCCTTTTATATTTTTAATGATCTGTTTCTTATTAATTTTACTATTTCCTAACTTATTTAAATCATTTAAAAAAATGTCTAACAATCATCTAGGAATATGAGATTAATGCATCGAAATGTATCAATTGACTTGTGAAATGTTTCTTTCTTTTTTTCTGTATATGCTTTTATGGTAAATCTAACCGCAATAAAGCTGATTTGAATTGAATTGAATTGAATCTAGTCTGGTTAAGATCTAGGGAGGGGACATTGGTTAGAACAACAACAGAGGGTACACACTCAGGTGGAAGGTCTACGGATCGATTGTTGTTGGGTGCAGCTTCCCTTACTGGTCTTGCAGTCACTACAGGCACCTGCACAGTTCTACTTATCTTACATGTCGACGCTCCACTCAAAGTAGTTGGTACTACCTGGGCCTGCATCGCCCGGCAGCCTGCTTGTGAGCCTAATGTAGTTGCTTTCATAGAGCAGGCGCTTCCATTAACTAGCTTAGGGGCAGATTCAACTCCTGGACCATCCCTCACTGGGGGCCTAGGATTAGCCATCTTAATCGTATGCCCGTCTAGAACACTCCCTAGTCTAGATACTTCAGCTGTTAATTGATCTATTTTAGTAATTAATGGTTTGACGATCAGCTCAAGTTTACTCTCTATAATAGCAACTAGCAGGTCAAATTGCTCGGTGTTAATAGTAACTGTATTGTCCTTAGTCAGGGTCCCCTTGTCACAGACGGAACTCTTAGGTGCAGGTTCTGCTTTTCTTCGGGTAGTATTTCCTCCCCGTTTAGTAGTCACTTTTCTGCATGCCCTCACTGAGCGTGGGACCGGCGGGCATTGCTGTGGAATATCCTCCGGGGCTACTAGTAGATCTTCAATCGGGGCACAGACATCTACGACTACTGTGGATAGAACTTCAGAATTACAACCGGTAACCACAGACTCAGCAGTGTCAATAGTATCCTCTTTGGAAAGTCCCAGGGGCAGATCAGATAGATTGTCTCGTCCTAAGGATTTTCTCCTGTCGCTGTTAATCTTGCTTACGACTTTAACTAGATAATTGTCCATGATTGACTTTTGTTTAGTCATCATGGGATTAACAGTTGCCACAGCTACTTATGGATGTAAGGGCTGTAGGTTTCAGGGGGTACAGATCCAAGGTACTCAGAGTCCCAAATGCATGTGAAACCCACTAGCTCCCGAAGTCTTACGACACAATCACAGAACACTTACTGGAATCTGGGTGTGGCAACCAAGGGGTGTGGCCCAGCCCGGCCTTGATCGGCCCTCGGAGGGCTACAGAGGGCCCGCCCTTTGCCCGGGCTTAGACCGGCGTCGCCCGCGCGCGTCCGCGACGCGGAGGTGGCAGCTGGTCTTTGTGTGCCTCCGGGCGCGCTCAGGCTGGAAGTTTGCGGAGCAGGATGCCGCAATACAGCTGGGAGCAGTAGTCTCCCCCCACGGCGGCCGTGCGAAGCAACAGGCAGCGGCAGCGGGGGAGAACAAACAGCGTTAGGGCCCCAGTGGTGACGGTGTCAGCCCCAAAAGGTAAGTGCATCAATCCCCCGCTCCACCGAGGGGGCAGCTGGTCTTTATGCGCCTCCGGGCGCGCTCAGGCGGGAAGTGGGCGGAGCAGGATGCCGCAATACAGCTGGGAGCTGTAGTCTCCCCCCACGGCGGCCGTGCGAAGCAACAGGCAGTGGCAGCGGGGGAGAACAAACAGCGTTAGGGCCCCAGCGGTGACGGTGACAGGGTCAGCCCCAAAAGGTAAGTGCATCAATCCCCCGCTCCACCGAGGGGGCAGCTGGTCTTTATGCGCCTCCGGGCGCGCTCAGACGGGAAGTGGGCGGAGCAGGATGCCGCAATACAGCTGGGAGCTGTAGTCCCCCCCCCACGGTGGCCGTGCGAAGCAACAGGCAGCGGTAGCGGGGGAGAACAAACAGCGTTAGGGCCCCAGCGGTGACGGTGACGGTGTCAGCCCCAAAAGGTAAGTGCACCAATCACAGCTTACGTCATGCATCGTTCATGCAGAGCAGTTTATTTGAGAAAGGAAAAACAGTGTGCCATTTCCAACAGCACAGGTGACTAAACTACAAACTGAGCTGACCAAGCTCCAAATTAAGGTCAAAGATGCAGAAAATTGGTCACAAAGATCTAATCTACACATAACTGGAGTGCCCGAATAGACAATCGGTAGCAGGTGTTGCATCAGATTGTATTTTTAAATGTATATGTCCCGAAGCAGCAGCACCGAAGATTGATCTTACGAATACACAGGCCCATCGAGTTACAGCTATCCAGCTTCCTAATGCCAAGTATCCTCAAACTATTATTGTAAACTTTGGAGACTTTAGAGTTAAGGAGCTAATTTTGGCATGTGCGATTCAAGATAAGGTTTATCGGACTCCGGACAATTTTTTGATTTAAGTTATTTTTAGACATGTCTTCACTTTCAGCGTGGTGCTGCAAGGAATTTTGGGCCATATGTAGAAAGCAAAATTGCGATCGCAAACGCCGAAATTCGCCGAATTTCGGCGTTTGCGATCGCAATTGTGCTAAGTGGGATGTAGGAAGGAAAATCTGCATGCAAAATAAGGAATCGCAAAATTTGCGATTCCTTATTTTGCAAATGCATTTAAGGAATCCCAAATAGCGATTCCTTAAATGCAATGTAGAAAGCACCCAAGTTGTGCTATTTTGGCTTAAGGAATCGCAAATTACCACCAACTTCAGGTTGATGGTAATTTGCGATTTCTTTCAATAATGCAGTTTTTTGCATTATTCAAAGTGCCATGTGGCACACTTACATGCCCTTAGGGCATGTATGTGCGCCACATGTGCACTCATGCTCATTACAGGGGTGCAAAAGGGTGTCATGTTGACACCCTTGCACCCTTGAAATTGCATTCTCAATTTGCGATTCTCTAATTGAGAATCGCAAATTGAGAATGTCTTCCTATTAATTCCTATAGGCCTTTTAGCCCATAGGAATGAATGGCAAGGTATTCCTTATTTGCAATTCTCAATTAGAGAATCGCAAATAAGGAATAGGTGGGATTCGCAAACAAAATTGCTAATCCTACCTACATAGCGTTTTGCTATTCTCTAATTGCGATTCCTTAAAAATTGCAATTAGAGAATCGCAAAACACAGCCTACCTACATATGGCCCTTAGAGGCATGATAATTGTTTTCAGCTGCTTGGTGACCCAGCGGGTTTCATTCAACAATTAAAGCTAAACGTTCTATATAATGGAGGGCACACATTTTCCATTCGATCGAATTGACCCGGGAGTTTCTTCAGTCTCTACAGCACGAAGGGGGTGGGAACAAGTGATAGTATTGCCAAATAAGACTTGGAGTTTCTTCCTTCCTCGTCTGCACCGTGTGAAATGACTACTACATAAAGGTTGTTCTGTCAGTGTGGTCTCATGGCCACCAGCCACCCACTGAACTGCCTTGGTTGCTAGTCACAGCCCCCTCATTCAGCGTTGGGGTGGGGGTTGAGCGGAAAGGGCACTTGGGAGGTTCCCAGGAACCCCAGGCATGGAGGGTTCCCTTCTTAGAGGAAGGCGAAAGGGGGTCTCAGGGTATGTGGGTAAGGGGAGGGATAGGGGATGGCATTGAAGAATTAAAATGGGGTATAAAGAACCAGGACCTTTCTGAGTCAAGCAAGATGGTTAAAATCTTGGGAATGGAGGTTATTTCATATTTAAATTATGTCAGGGTGCCCCATAGAGACCAGAAAGTCCATTTCAATATTTTGTAATGAAAAAGATTAGAATAATTTCATGTAATACTAACGGCTTCAATAATCAGAACAAATTTAGATCCATAATAGCATGGCTGAAAGAATCAAAGGCACAGGCAATCCTATTTCAGGAGACCCACTTGAAAGCTAAAGCCAAGCTCCTGGTGATGCCATGATGTAAATATCAGATATGTTTTGCATTACCTACCACTGCAGTTTAGGGAGTGTAGTTCTGTTTCCTAATAAATTTGAGGGGGAAGGTATACAGGTTGTGCGAGATCCCAATGCTTGATGGATCAGGGTTAGTTTGAAACTTTACAAGCAGTTTTTATGGACCAGTTGAAGATAAGACATCATCATTAGATGAAATCTAGAATATGTTGGTACCCCTTACGGGCCAGATTCTCAATGAAGGAGATTTTAATCTTATTCAACAAGTGGGATGGGACTTCTCTCGCTCAAACAAACTTCAGAATAGGGGATACCAGAGAGCCTGCAGCAAGATGGCCACTCACTAGCGCTGCTCTGCTGGCCAGAGAGACGTTTTGCCAATATATCGTCTGAAATATCCTATATCGAATCCCCCAGATTGCAGATTCCGAGGTCGGAAATACAGCGGAACAGATCAATACCAATATGACCTACTAACACGCTCCCTATTGCCAAGAAATAACCGTGGAGAAGCAGTCCTGTGCAAGCGGGTGAGAAAATGGCAGTGAACATCGGAGCCGATCGGAGAAGAGCCTCGCTAGATGTGCGAAAAGCCCCGCCTGCCTGAAATGGTACTCCTTGGAAAAGAACTGTTGACTGCAGGCCCTTCTGCGACACTGAATTCGGCATAACTGTGATACACTGTGAAAAATCTGGATCCTGTGCGAGGGTAGAGCGGATCGCAAAACGCCTCTGCTGCAGAGCGTCTCACAGTGCGGCCCTGATCAGCGCGACTCCAACACACAAGTTCTCCACCGATGCCTGGGTCACCACCACGCTGGTCTGCACGATAACTGTGGAGCTCCTCAACTGACAAGCTGCCGGTGCGGACCGGTGCAATTAAGGCAGCACGGAAACAGTAAGCAGAGGTGAGGAAGAACGAGCACCCAAAACGCGGAGTTAGAGTTCTTTCCCTCCTGGCAGCTAAGTGTTTGTTTACTGCAGATCTATTTGGCTGGAAAAGAAGCGAGGACATCGTGAACACCGCAAAGGCATACTATATAGCTTGTTATTGCGGACATAGAAGCTGGTTCCGGGCCCGCACATGCACCGCGCTGCAACCATCCAGCCTTAACCTTACTGACTGCCGGGCATAATAACTGCAGCTGTGGTGCAATGTGTGTAGCATATCATCTGCCACTGGGACATTAAATGAAACATGCAGGGCTCACTTTGTATTCAATCACGCAGCATATGAAACAAGCAACAATAGAGGGCACATTTAGAGTACACCGTAATATTGCCTGAGCTCATCGATACTACAATTGTATTTGCCACACATTAACCTTGCTTTCTCTAGCAACTAACCACTGTTGACCTGCCTGCGCTGTGGGTGCTCTGAACTGTACTGCATTCTAACCCACGATCTCACTGCGGGCTGAGTACTATAGTCCCTAATACACGCCTTCAAACTCATCGCTCTGAAAGCATAGTGACCGCAAACCCACAGTTCTTGCATGAGAATGGGAAAGATTGACAAGCAGCAAACTAAACTGCTTTTAAAACCCAGCAGAACCTCAAGACTCTCGGGCGCAACTGTCGACACAGATCCGGAAACAGACCTAGCTCTGCACGCCAAAAAAGGAAGATGCCCTCAACGTCATCCAGCAAAGTCTGCAAGCCATAGATGGTAAGAGAGACGCACTCACAATCGGATGGACCACATATCCGCCAGGCTCGACAAACAGGGCGAATGGTTAGAGGTTGCCGAACAGTGGATATTGGTGGTCGAAGATGAATCACAGGCCACTACATCTAAATGAGACAATATGGCTAAACTCTTGGCGGTTCTAAAAGCGAAAAACAAAGATCTTGAATCTAGATCACTTCTCGACAACCTACGCATTGCAAGAATACCAGAAAGTACAAATGCTGGTAAACTTGAGGATTACGTGGAGAAAATGCTGAAGGACATGTTTGGAGCGGAGCAATTTTCACCAATGCTCATTGTAGAAAGGGCACATAGATCTCTTGCACCAAAACCACCACCGGGCACTCCACCACGACCCATAGTAGCTTGAATCTTGAACTATCGAGACCATGACACAGCGCTTTGGCTAGCCTGAGAGAAAAATCCACTGGAACACAACGGTTGTGAGGTGGCCTTCTACCCGGACTTCACACTATCTGTCCAGCTAGCCCGCAAGGAGTTTGGCCCTGTCAAGAAAAAATTGCGTGACATGTGCATTCCCTATGACATGCTCTACCCTGCCAGGCTTTGAATCATGCACACGGGCAAAACACAAATCTTGCCGACGCCCCAAGCAGCGCAGCAGCAAGCACGCGATAAAAGATCCGCCACACAAATGGACTCTGATAAATATTACACAAACATTAATATCTCAGAACCACTATCTAACATGGTGAGAACCTGATGTTGGTGCCTTGCTTGAACATTGGAATAGGGTAATGTATTACATTATTTACAAAGACTGCAGATGTATGCTCTTTCCTGCCTGGACTACTGATGCAATGCAGGTACTGAGCAATTGTGACCTTTCACTGCACTGCTATATTTGTAACATATCTGCAATTACTGGACCATTGCACTAAACACAGGGTGTCAGGTAGTATGCTAGTTATGTGGAAATTTAGTTCGTAACTGAACATTATCTGCGCCATCTTGTCTCTCCCCAAGCGCCACACGCAGAAAACGCGCGACGGCCATTTTAGGCACCATGACCTCATTACCGATCGCCAGCGCGTCCCTCTAGCGCTGCAAACATCCCCCCGCGCGCCGGCCACCCCCGCTCTCTCATACATGGGCCATAAACCCTCTCCTTCTGCGCGACCCTGCCATGGAACCACATCCCATGCCTGACCGACACCTTCTTTCATCCCATACATGGTCATACATCCCTTTGAGAACCCCCTTCCTCTGCGCCCGATTGTCCGAACCGATCCCAGGCCATCACCTAGCCCTGCGGATGCAGTTTATTGCCCCTACTGTAAGGGAAACACCCCACATCAAAGGGATTACAGTAGATCAAGGCCCCCCACCCCCTGAGACCCGACCAGTCGCACACACCCCCGGGAATTGGCAGAATGTACAGCTGTGTGATAGCCATCTCCTACTGTGGGTGGGGTGGGGACTTCCACTGTAGATATGTGTGGGAACGAGCTTGAAGTGGGGATTCCAAGGGTGTCTTTCCGTACATCAAAGTCTCAACAAGAATGTGTAACATGTAATAAAGCAATAAACCTGTGTATAAGAGGCCAGGCCTCAGAGATGTGGTTAGAGCACCGCGAGACGATACCTCGCTGTCCGATCTGATGTGTTCTGCTCCGACGGAATAAAACTTTGTTTCCTGCCTTCCAGTCTCCGGCGCCTGCCTCTTTTGTTGGTTAATCATCGAATGGTATAAGAGGCGATTACCGCCGGGCAATACTTGAAAGGTTATCGATTGAAACTGCCGCTACCATTTAACAGTTAATATTGCTTTCCCTGATAACAAACTAATCTATATTACTATGTGCATTTCTGCCGCTCCTGCCCCTTCTGTGTGTGGATGGAACACCGAGCACCTAGTCACCCCCTAACGGGTAAACCCCACTGAAGTTATGTTGCCATTCACACTAAAGTTTGCGGTATGTCTTTGGTATAATTGGGATGCTAAAGTGGGTGGAGGAATGGTTGGGATTTGTGTTTTGTTTTTCTAGGCAACTACTATGCTCTTAATCTACAATACACCTGCGAAGAGGCACATTACATTTGATTACATAGGCACAGTAGCAGTACCTCATGGCGGTAGCCAAGACACTATCACGCAATCCATCCATGACCGTGGTTACTCCCTTTATGCATAGCACCACTAACTCCACACAATTGCGTTTAGCCACATGGAATGTGCGGGGTCTTAATAACCGCCGTAAGATTAGACAGGTGCTTGCATATCTAGACAGGCATAAAATAAATATCGCTCTGCTTCAAGAAACACATCTCCTCAAGAAGAAGGCGGACGCACTGGGGAAAAGATGGGCGGATGTGGTGATCGCTTCCTCTTACTCCTCCTAAGCCAGGGGTGTCATAACATTGAAACGTAAAGGGATGAACTTTGTAAAGGAACAAACGCTAATCGACGACAATGGCCGATGTGTAATAATTATAGGCATTCTGCATGTTTCGAGGGAAGGTATCATTAACACATATGACCCCAATACCGACTCCCCTGAATTCTTTAATAACCTATGGAATATACTTAAGACTCTACCACATATGGAACTAATCCGGGAAGGAGATTTAAACGTTGCGCATGATGATACATAATGGGTCTCACGCAACCACTGAACAACATCAGCGTGCTGTATCTACTATCCTTAATGGGATGGTGGAATTTCATATGCAAGACATATGGCAAATGCTCAATCCACAGACGCTAGAAAGCACCCACTCCTCCACCGTTCATGGCATCTGGGCTAGGATTGATTACTGGCTACTCACGGAACCAACCTGTTCAAGGGTGCAAGACGTACGACATTTACCGAAAACGCTATTGGACCACAAACTAGTCATTCTGCCTCTTAAAGGCCCGACATATACCCCTCTCCGTTTATATGGCGCTTCAATGCCACATCCCTCCTAGACCCTATATATAACGAGACCATTCATACGGCCATAGAAGATTTCTTCATTTAAACAAAAATTCAGTAGACAGTGCTGGCACACTATGGGAAGCCTTTCAGGCGACCTTGCGAGGTATTTGTATTGATACCACTGCTGGTATCTTAAAAGATATACACACGCAATTACGTAATAGTGAGGCCCTTATACAGCAATTGGAAGCAGAATATGATGCCACCTGCGATGTGACTCTTTTCAGCACAATCAGGTTTGAAGTAACCAAATATAATAAGGTCGCAGATGATGAAATGAAATACATCACCCGACGACACACGGCTGCAGAATGCGAGAAGGGGCAGGCCTGGTCTCAATTTGGCACAAAAAATACGCGTAGAACACAAACAGCATACCGTATTGAAAATGATAGATCACGAAGGCACAACACACTATGACAACCAGGGCATACTGGGCACCTTCATGGAAACATATGGCACGCTATATGCCGTGCGCGACACAGCGACTACACAAGAAATTCTACGTTATCTAGAGGACATAGCACTCTCATGGTTCTCAGATGACCAACGTGAATTCTTGACGCAACCCATAACTGTGGAAGAAGTGGAAACAGCTACAAGGTCACTGCCTAATGACAAAGCCCCTGGGCCTGCCGGTTTCACGGGGGAATTCTATAAAGCATACTCGGAGCTGATCAGTCCCCATATTGTCGAAATGTATGACGAAGCCTATAACAGTCAAATTCTCCCCCGATACTACGTGAAGAACTGATAGTGGCATTATTAAAGCTGGATAAACACCCCGAACGTGGTGAGTCATAGAGACCACTTTCTCTAATTAATACAGATACTAAACCATTGGCCAAGATTATCGGCAACAGATTACAGCCTTTTATGCAGGTTATAGTCCTACCGGATCAATCCGTTTTATACCAACTCGCTTGACGTCGCATAATCTACGCACGAGTTGGAGGTGACGTCTGTCCTCCTCGATGCAGTCAAGGCTTTCAACTCTATTAAATGGGAGTATTTATTTACAATTTTGCAACAGATTGGCCTACAGCCCATGCTATTGAATTGGATTAAGTTGCTGTATACTAAGCCAACTGCATGTATAAAAGTGAATGCCCAAATTTCTGAAGTCATAAATATACAGAGAGGCACAAGGCAGGGCTGCCCGTTATCACCTTTGCTATTTTCCATTGCAATGGAACCACTAGCTTGCAAGATATGCCAACAATACGCACACACTGCATTACGATTTCAACTCCGTCCCATTGGCACCTCAATGTATGGGGATGATATAGTGCTCTATATTCGTGACCCATGCACAAATTTGGAACCGGTCCTTAGAGAATACATCAAATTCAGTAGGTAGTCTGGCCTAAAGATTAATTGGAACAAATCCCCTATACTGCCACTGACCGAAATTACTAAGCCACAACAACTGGAATTCCCTCTTGTATGGCAGACAGACCCCATTAAATATTTAGGTATCTGGATTCATTATGATCATGAAGTAGTAATAAGAACAAATTACGGCACTACCATAGATAAAATTGAAACACAAATAGCTAGGTGGATCACACTCCCCCTTTTACTAGCAGACCGAATATCTCTCATAAAAATGGTGATTTTGCCCAAACTGCTGTATCTTTTTACAAATATCCCTCCTACCCCGTTATTTCAAAGATCACGAGTACTTCTCACAAAATTAATATGGGCGGGCAAACAAGCACGTATCAGTTTACGCACACTAACTTTACCATATGCCTCTGGTGGCTTTGCGGTCCCTGACCTGTTTTTATATTATTTATGTGCCCAAGCACAATATGCATATTATTGGTATCACCCAGTTTTTTATATGCCACATTTAGTGGTGGAAGACGGCGATGCCAATACCATCAAATTAGCAAGTATTCTGACCCATCAGCGACCACACTTGACCAACCAGGAAATTAACACGATTCGAACCACAACTAACTCTTGGCAGCATATTGGTCAGATGGCAAAAAACGTCCACTCTATGCACCGAACATGCTACTGGCACAACACCCCTCTCTGTCGGTCACTCTAGACAGAGGCAGTATGGAGTTACTAGAGCAGGTGGGGCATCACATTGATGGGTGATCTATATGGGACATTCGTCACCCCAGACAATCTATCGTATGTCAGTAACCAGACGATGTGATTTAAATTCACCTATCATAGGCTCCGGGAAGCAATAAAGAAATTGTATCTTATCTACCCTGCTGAACTCCCTATGCTTAAATCGTTACAATTACTCATTACCAACCCAGCTAACAACCATATGGTAGCGAAACTCTACAGAACCCTACAGGCTGAGATTGGTGCTGGCACGTTAAAGGCCCATGAAAAATGGAATATACTACTGGACACACCTCTAAGCAAGACAGCTTGGCAGTCCTGTTGTGCACTTACTGACTTGCTTACTCCCAATGGGAATCTACATATTATACATTACAAATACCTACATCAGGCCTACCGCACCCCACTGAAATTGCACAAATATGGTTCACGAGATAATGCAAATTGTAAACGCTGTGGTCTGGATCACCCTTTACAACAAACAAATGATGGACGGAATGCTGACAATGCAGACATTCTCCCCCAGTCAAGAGATCTGGGTTAAATCCATCGTTCTTTTGCCCACAGTTCGGGCTGGACTGTTCCCATGAGGCACAGGGTCAAGACTGATTTGCATATGGCCATGTCTAAACTGGGGTGGTGTAGTGGGCAAAAGAACAATGGATTTAACCCAGATCTCTTGACTGGGGGAGAATGTATGCATTGTCAGCATTCCGTCCATCATTTGTTTGTTGTAACGCTTTTCGCCCTAAGTGGGATGGGTATTCCCAGACGTGGGACCCGTGCTCACTACGCCACTGGAGTCAAGCTATCCTGGCTGATGACGGCTGATAGCCAGAAACCGGTCCTAGGATGCTTGATTCCGGTCCAGGGAAGACATGGCTTGGCAGTTCGGGCTGGACTGTTCCCATGAGGCACAGGGTCAAGACTGATTTGCATATGGCCATGTCTAAACTGGGGTGGTGTAGTGGGCAAAAGAACGATGGATTTAACCCAGATCTCTTGACTGGGGGAGAATGTATGCATTGTCAGCATTCCGTCCATCATTTGTTTGTTGTAACGCTTTTCGCCCTAAGTGGGATGGGTATTCCCAGACGTGGGACCCGTGCTCACTACGCCACTGGAGTCAAGCTATCCTGGCTGATGACGGCTGATAGCCAGAAACCGGTCCTAGGATGCTTGATTCCGGTCCAGGGAAGACATGGCTTGGCAGTTCGGGCTGGACTGTTCCCATGAGGCACAGGGTCAAGACTGATTTGCATATGGCCATGTCTAAACTGGGGTGGTGTAGTGGGCAAAAGAACGATGGATTTAACCCAGATCTCTTGACTGGGGGAGAATGTATGCATTGTCAGCATTCCGTCCATCATTTGTTTGTTGTAACGCTTTTCGCCCTAAGTGGGATGGGTATTCCCAGACGTGGGACCCGTGCTCACTACGCCACTGGAGTCAAGCTATCCTGGCTGATGACGGCTGATAGCCAGAAACCGGTCCTAGGATGCTTGATTCCGGTCCAGGGAAGACATGGCTTGGCAGTTCGGGCTGGACTGTTCCCATGAGGCACAGGGTCAAGACTGATTTGCATATGGCCATGTCTAAACTGGGGTGGTGTAGTGGGCAAAAGAACGATGGATTTAACCCAGATCTCTTGACTGGGGGAGAATGTATGCATTGTCAGCATTCCGTCCATCATTTGTTTGTTGTAACGCTTTTCGCCCTAAGTGGGATGGGTATTCCCAGACGTGGGACCCGTGCTCACTACGCCACTGGAGTCAAGCTATCCTGGCTGATGACGGCTGATAGCCAGAATCCGGTCCTAGGATGCTTGATTCCGGTCCAGGGAAGACATGGCTTGGCAGTTCGGGCTGGACTGTTCCCATGAGGCACAGGGTCAAGACTGATTTGCATATGGCCATGTCTAAACTGGGGTGGTGTAGTGGGCAAAAGAACGATGGATTTAACCCAGATCTCGACTGGGGGAGAATGTATGCATTGTCAGCATTCCGTCTGTTGTAAATTGAAACCACGATGTGATTAAGCATTTACTAAAGACATGAATTCTCCTTCCTTAGAACATGTCTCTTTCGTTATGTTAACTAAAGTCTGGACTCCATTTTGTATTGTCATGTCTCCACGTGCTCAACACGAGAAGAGTCCTATCTTCGTGTTAGTTGCTCTTGTAATCTGCCTAGTAACAGTCTATAAATAGTTCCTTTGTCCGCCTGGCGCATGCCCAGGCTTGACCACATCTGTTATCAGTTAGTCCTTGCTTGACCATGTTTTCGCGGGCTCAAGGAGTATGTCAGCTCCGCCCACATATTGATCTTGTATCGAAAATGCCTATAAAAGGTAACATTCCTTGCCTCATGTTGTATCCACCCACTTATGAGCCCCTCTGTTGTGTATACAAGGGGACTGTGTACGCAAGTTCTTTGTGCTACTCTATGCAATACTGAAGGGTATTGTATGGATTGTAGGACCACCCTTAAGGGTTAATAAACCTTGTCTTTGTACTTTGCAGTTTCCGTGCCAACTTCCTTATAGATTCCATTGCAGGAGAGCGAACCCTTGTGTCCTGCGGGCCTAGCTGGGGCCTGTATTCATCAATTGGCGCCCGTCACGTGGGGCTCATCGGCGACTCGGATGCTCGAAGGATTGGTCGCGACGAAGGTGAGGAATTTGGCCGGGGATGTGATCACTGCCAGAGGCACTTTAGTCCTGGCATCCCGAGGTTTTTCTTCCTTCCCTTCCGACCTGACCATCTGGGTGGCGCCGGTCCTCGACTGAGACCTCTTCTGTCGGTCCTGCCGTGACAGCCGTTTGGGCGAATTTTGGAGCTTGGCAGTTGGAATCTGGACTCTTGATTGGTAAGAACCGTTTTACGGTACTTGCTCCGAGTTTTTGAAGCCTGGTTTGGCTATTTGAGTTTGATTTGTGATGACCGGTCCTATCTTGTATTGATTATTGTGAGAATATATGCGTTGCAACACATATAGGCAGGTAATGTGGAGATATTTCTCCGGAACTGTGTAACTTTGAACGGCACAACGTTTAAGTGCCATTTTTTTGATAATACTGCATATTCTGCATTATTTTTGAGCATGCCTGCTTTTAGCGCACTCCGTAAGTGGTGCTGCTGCTTTGGAAACCGGTTAAACCTCGAGGAATCTGCTCCAGCTCCCCCAGAGGGGACTCCTAATAGGGATATGTATGTGAAGCATGGTCTTTCTTCCATAATGTACAGCACAGTATGGAGGAAATATACCAGAAAGGATCCTGAGTTACGGTGGCCGTTGTATGGGTCGTTTGATATGCGTAAGATTGAGTATGTGGAACAGTGTATGTGTAAACGGCGTGCTCGTCAAGACATGTTTGAATGTGTGCGATTATGGGTGAAGGAAGTGCGTGAGCGAGAGAAACGTGGGAAAGCGCTGTTTGATAAAGAGCAACGAAAGAATGATCATGTGAGAGCGCAGGAAGCAAAGCGTCGGGAGGAAAGAGAACAGACGGAGAGGCAAGAGAAGGAGCGTAGGTTACAAGTCTCGGGTCAATATGCTGTTCGTCAGTCACTCTATCCTGTCCTTAATAATCATGACGATGATTTTTATTTATTAGATCGTTCTCCGCCTCCTTATGTCGGCGCGTCTGCCCCGAGGCCACAAGATTCTGGATCGGGTTCGGGTAAGGTAGACACGCGGTCCATGTTATCGGCTGAGCGAATGGGTGAGCTTCGGCAAGTTTCCTATCGTGCACTTAAGGGCAAGTTATCCCTTGCTGAGTTGTTGGATTCTTGGGAGTTGTGGCAGGATAGAGAAAGGTTGTATTTTTTGGGCCACTTTTCTGAGGAAGTGATTGCTACTTTCCGGAAATATTCCAGTGTCTTTGAACCTGACGATGTGGTATTAGATGCTAAAGCATTGCGTAATGGTGTTTTCTCTCCCTCTAAGGCGCCTGATGCGGTTCGGCGACTGTTTGCGTTGCGGGATGCGGCGAGGGACCTTAAAGAGAAAGCACGCCAACAAGTTGAGGAGGAGAAGCGGTCGGATTCGCGTACCGGAGATGGCCATTCATCCACCTCTCAGTCAGATAAGAGCGACCTAGTGCATGCTAAACCAATGCGAGAGGCGGCGCCTTTGTATGTTCCTCCTAAAGGAGCGGGGACTAGCTCGGATACTACCTCCGCCGATGCTAAGGGATATTTTGTGTATAATTGGGTTTATACTCCCTGGCACAGGGCTGACGTCATGGCGTTAAAGAATGCGTTGCCTGATCCCCGCAAGAATCCAGCGGCCTTTTACGAAGAAGTCGAGGGGGCCTTGAATTCTTGTACTATGACCTTAGCAGATATAGATTTGTTCTTTGGGCTTATTTTACCACCAGATATGTGGCGATCTGTGCGGAAGGTGGATGATGCTGCCGCTTTTAAGGCTCGATGGTCTGAGCTTGAGGATGAGGATAGGGAGAGGAAGCCCGAGCAGAAACCACCTCAGATTATCTTAGATCTCCCTGCTGCTATTCTGGCTAAGTTGAAGACAATCATCCCCCCTAAAAAGATTGACTGGAATATGCTAGCCTCGTGCAAGCAGAAAGTCGATGAATCAGTTGCAGATTTCTTTACGCGCTTTGAGGAGACGTTTCATGATTTTAGTGGTCAGTCACTTACGGACGATACGGGTCGACACCTCTTTGCTGATAAATATGTGGCGAATTTATTACCGGCGATCGCAGCCCGCCTAAAGCGAGTGAAAGTTCTTGGTCCACTGCGACCCCGACAGCCCTCCTGACTATAGCTCAGTACTATGAGCACCAGGAGCAAGAAGCGAAGGGGCAGGAGGAGAAGAAATCGAGGGATTTGAAAACGAAGGTGATGTTAGCACAAGTATATGGCCCGCCCCGACGGGGTGTAAATAGAGGTAGGGGAGGATTTTATGGTCCTCCCTCGGGCCGATCTGATTTGAACAGGAATCAATGTGCGTATTGTAAGCAATCGGGACACTGGGCCAGAGATTGCCCGGCGTTGCATGCTTCGCGTCAGGGACACAATCAGGGTGGCCCGAGAGGTAGAGGGGGTTTCTCGAATTTTAGAGGGAATTCTAACGATCACGCTCGTTTTGACCCTGCCGGGCAGCAACGAGATAGGCCTAATGTTTTCGATCGACAAAACCAGTATCAAGTGTCGGGGATTGACCGTTCTGGGTACCATGATTCTCAGCATGCATAGGAATGCGTTGGATGGGGGTTGGAATCAGTTGAGGTGCCGGTTGATCAGAAGGGTCCTTACGTATCAGCTGAGGTTTTGGGTTCTACTGATCAGTTCCTAGTGGATACAGGAGCGACTCGTAGTGCGCTGTCTAAACAATTGGTTCCGAGGGCTCCCCCATCTGGCTTAATGGTTACATCGGTAGGGTTTGATGGTACACTCTCCCGAAGCCCTCTTTCACGGCCCCTCACATTTCAGGTTGATTCCTTTTCTGCACCCTGTCCGTTTTTGCTTGCCCCGAACACGCCGGACAATATTATGGGCCTTGATATGCTGAAGCACTTCAGAGCTATGATCCGCTGTTCCCCTGCTGGAGTGCGGGTGATATTGAATGACAATTACCCCCTGTCTGAATGGATGTGTGTGGTTGCAGAAGATGCTGTGTTAGCTACCCTTCTTGTGCTCTGTGGGCCACCTCGGATACTGATGTGGGACAGATGGTGATTCCGCCTGTTCACATTAGTGTCCAGGAGGGGGCGGTGTTACCACGCCTTCCACAGTATCGTATTTCGCAGGAGGGGGAAGAGGCTCTTATACAGATAGTGCAGGATTTGATTAAGGTGGGAGTAGTGGAAGAAGTTCCCTATAACGTCTGTAATAGCCCGATTTTACCCATTCTGAAAAAGGATACGGATGCCAAAGTCTATCGGTTTATAATTGACTTGAGAGAAGTGAACAAGATCGTGATACCTCAGTACCCAGTGGTTTCTGATATCACGACGTTGCTTACTTTGGTCCCGCCTACGGCGACCACGTTTTCAGTTATTGATTTGAAAAATGCCTTCTTTTCAATTCCTATTCATCCCGATAGTCGATACCTCTTTGGTTTCACTCTAAATAATAGGTCTTACCGATTTTGTAGAATCTCTCAGGGTTACACGGAAAGCCCTAGCATTTACAGTCAAGCTTTGAAAAGACAATTGGACTCCTTTGTTCTGCCCGAGGGTGTCGCCCTCATTCAATATGTCGATGACATCTTGCTGGCGGCCGACACTCCGGAGTTGTGTGAAACGAGTACGTTGTCTTTGCTTTCCTTTTTGGCATCCCACAATCACAAAGTATCTCGGAAAAAGTTGCAATTCTGTAGACCAAAGGTGACTTATCTGGGTCACCTTTTGTCTAAGGAGGGGCGTGCACTCACACCAGATCGTGTCCAAGTAATTCTGGACACGCCGACGCCGTCCACGCAGAAGGACGTGCGTGCATTTTTGGGTCTCGTTTCGTTTTGTAGGCAATGGATACTAGGGTTTTCACACATAGCTAAGCCATTGTTAGCCCTTTTGACAAAAGACACACCTATTCCGCTTCCTTGGACGAATGAGTGTGACACTGCCTTTCAGAAATTGCGACAGGCTCTCTGTTCAGCACCAGTGTTAGGGACTCCTGATTATACCAAACCTTTTTCGCTGTATGTGCATGAGAAAGATGGATGTGCATTATCAGTTTTAGTGCAGATGCACGGCGACAAGCAGCGCCCTTGTGCATATTTTTCGGCTGTACTTGATCCTGTTGCCCGAGCATTGCCTGGTTGTTTTCGCTCGGTTGCGGCGACAGCTGTGTCAATACGCCAAAGCGAGGGAATTGTGTTATCTCATAAGCTGTTGGTATTAGTCCCCCATGCTGTTGATGCCCTGCTTAATCAGACAAAGACGCAGCATTTGACCAGTGCCCGTTTAACGGGATATGAGCTGACGCTTTTGGCTCCTCATATTACGTTAAAGAGGTGCGTGACGTTAAATCCGGCCACATTGTTGCCATACCTCGAGACTCAGTCTGAAGCACGGAAAGCACATGATTGTATTCTTGTGACTGAGGAACAAACAAAGGGTCGTATTGATCTCCAGGATACGCCCTTTCCAGATGTAGATGGAGAACTGTGGGTGGACGGGTCCTGCCTGAAGCTACCAGATGGTACGACTTCAGCAGCGTATGCAATTACCACATTGCAAACAATAGTGGAGGCAGCACGCATACCACAGAAATCAGCTCAAGCAGCGGAACTGATAGCATTAACACGAGCATGTGAGCTCAGTACAGGACTGTGTGTGAATATTTATACAGATAGCCGGTATGCCTTCGGAGTAGCGCACGATTTCGGCCTGCTCTGGAAGGAGAGAGGGTTTTTAACGTCACATGGAGTACAAATAATGCATGGGGAGTTAGTTCATAATCTTTAACTGCATTGACATATCCGAAGAAAATTGCCATCATTAAATGTAGCGCCCATAGGAAAGTAGTCGATAAAGTTGGAGAAGGGAATGCGTTAGCAGACCGGGTGGCACGGGGGACTGCGATGCAGCCTGGTGCTACTGCCATGTATGTAGTGAAGAGGAGAACATAAAGGGTCAACCCATATGAAGTCGCTGGGACCTGGGTAGGGAACAGTATAAAGACAGGTGGTCCCAGCATACAGTTCATTGAAAACAAAACATTCACATTAATGGGACATAATATAGACGGATGACTCAAAAAAGTTCGAATGTTATTTAATCACATCGAACATGTTACATTCTTTCAAATAGAATCAAAAGGGTTTTTAAGCAACAATTTGAAAAAGTAAAACATGTGCCCAAGGGAAGGATGGGGGGTGAGTGAAATAGTGCAGAATTTGGAAGGAAGTGAACACAGTGGTAAACGTTACTGAATTACACTCAAATTGGACGGCATATTAGAGTCAATGCCGTATTTCGAACACAGATTCAATCATAATCACAATATTGACAATTCGGAATAATGCCATATAGAAACAATCACAGTGCAAAATGTACTGTTGACGATATTGGCCAAAGATGTTGAGTCGACGTTTCGACCCCTTGAGTGTTGTAGGTATTGGATGTAACCTTACGAAGTGGGGTCTTCATCAGGACTGGGATAGACAACGAGGGAGGGTGGGCACCTGAAGAAACAAAAGTTTAAATGAGTAGGGACTCATCAATCTTTTATTTAGGGGAGCTAAAATATATTAAATACTCAACAAGAGTTACCATGTCCGTCGGAGGACAGGCCTCTAAGACGTCCGCAGGTCGTCAGAGAGAGAGGGAATCAAAACTCCTCGGTGGTAACTGATAGGCGTAGAGAGTGGTGGACACCTAAAATATAATAAGGTGAGTCAAAATGGTGAACCAGACTAGTTAGTTCAATGAATGGTCGCTCCCAAAGTTTAGCGGGAAATAATTTACCATCGACCACAACTCGTGGGGGTTAAGTCTTGAGGTTAATGAAAAAGCATTGCCTGGAGATCAATCCAGGTGTTGTGGATGGTCGAACTGCTGGAATCAAATCACTGCTAGTTCACCAAAGGAAAGAATCTAAACAGAGAAAAAGACAAATCGGTAGGTGTGAGAGGGGGAGGACCTGCTAATGGAAAAGTGCTGGAGAAATCACTATTAGAGGGAGGTATATTATAGGACTGGTCGTTCGTATAAGTGAGTCCCGTAGGATCTCGTGGACAGTGGAATTGATGTTAAGAGCATGGCTGGTACTCGGAAGTAGATAAATTACAAAGGGAGAGGAAGTGTCGGGAGCCGACACGGCATGTCACATAATACATGCGGAGAAAAATATACCATAATAGGCAGAGCAGGGTGTCTCAGACAAAGTACAAACACCAAGGAGCCAGCATTAAAGTTGGAGATACCTTACCCTACGTCTCAGCGTCTACTGCATCAATGATTGGGAAGTGCTTGCCCAGGGCGCATCATTAAATAGGGAGACGCGCGGTGAACGCGTGGTCTCCGTTAACGTGCTGGCGCTAGATGCCGGTTTTGCAACCGTAATGAAGAAAAGACTATGGTCGGTAGCGTCACGGAGTAGACAGCGTATTGGAAAGTTGCAGACACGGAAGAAATGTACCGCGTGAGTTTAAACAGAACAACTAGAAGATGTTGATTACCCAACCTAGAACATTGTGATTTGTATAAACAATGTATAACAATACGGTTAAACAATTTTCAGTACAAAATCAGAGAACGACAAAACAATACATGATGATAATCCTGTTGGGAAGAAAACACGTATCCATATGCAAAATGTCCACACAATCAAAGTGTTTAGCAGCACTTAAGCACGGTAAATATGTAAGCATTATAGTGTATACTAAATGGTGGCCAGCAGCTCCTAGCACAACCAACCCAACTCATAGAACAAAGTATGTTTGTCATATGTAAACCTGTGGTTAGAGATGTAGCAGATGGGCTCCTCATATTAGTGGTAGACATAATGACTCATATCCCTCGGGAGAGGAGAGAAACAGTTATATCGAAACCAGATATAGCTCACATTAATTAAATACGGAGGACCGCTAATTGGGCGTTACTGCCATCAAGTTCATTAAGCCCATTAGCCACCGTGTCCATCATAGACATCCATTTGGATTCTCTCACATTGAGGATGGCTGTTAGATTACCGCCTCTGGGGCCCAGCTTAACCTTCTCGAGAACTAGCCATTTGAGATCATCTGGTTTATGATTTTTTGAGGTACAGTGTTCAACGAGGGGGGCTCCCGCCACGTTGCACCGGATTCTGCTATGGTGCTGCAAAATTCTAGCTTTCACCTTTTGTTGTGTCTGCCCAATGTAGAGTAAATCGCAGGGGCAACTGATGCAATAAATCACATTGGAGGAGTTACAGTTCGTAAAAGAACTGAGAGTTATCGTGTGTCCTCTATAGGTAAAGTTCTTCGTCGAGTCAGTGGAATCGCAGGCTTTACAGTGGCCACACTTAAAGTGTCCGATCACAGGTGGTAGACTCCAAAGTTCTTGGATGGTCTGTGTTGTTGCTGTTTCAAGAAACGAGTGGACTACATAGTCCTTCACATTCCTCGCTTTCTTGAAGGAGTGCATCGGCGGGTTCGGTTGGTTGATGTCATCAGCTACTAATTTCCAATGTTTGTTGATCACTTTCTTAATTTCATTACTCCGTGTTGAGAACGTAGTGACACAAATCAGTCTCTGTAATGCTGTATCTTGTTTAGCTTTGGGTGTTAGGAGGGTTTCACGGGGATTGAACCATGCCCTCTTACGAGCCTTCTTAACCAATCTCCTGGGGTATCCCCTTGATAATAGACGATTGCTCAGGTCCTCAGATTCCACAAGGTAATCTTCCTTTTTGGTACAATTTCTGCGGATCCTCAAAAACTGTCCAAAAGGTAAGTTATCCCTAAGACCACGTGGGTGGTGGCTACTGTATCTAAGTAGGGAGTTACGTTCTGTGGGTTTCCGATATAACGTTGTGTGCAATTTATTGTCCTCACAATAGATTTTGATGTCCAGGAAGGCAAGTTCTTTGGCATCCGAGTGTATCGTGAACTGGATGTTGTCATTGCGTAAATTGAGCCATTCATGGAAAACTGCCAATTCTGTGGCATCACCATTCCAAATCAGGAGAATATCGTCGATGTAGCGTCTCCATAAATTGATCTTGCCAGAAAAAGGATTGTTGCTGAAGATAAATTGACGTTCAAAGTGATCCATGAAGATTATTGCTAGATCTGGAGCAAAGGCAGCTCCCATGGCAACACCTTTAGTTTGAAAGTAGAATTCTCCTTGGAAGATGAAAAAATTTTTTTGCATAGCAATAGTCAAGAGTTGAATTATAAACTCTGTTGGAACTCTCATAGGTGCTGGTCTAGTATTAAGGACTTCGGTCATCACCTCCAGTGCCGGTATCTGGGGAATGCTGGTATACAGGGACACGATGTCGCAGGTCACCAGTAGCTGGGTATTTGGATCAAAGGGTAGTTGGTCGACCAGGTTGATCGTCTGCATCGTATCCCTAAGGTAGGCCTCAGTTTCCTCTGCCAGTGGTTTCAGGAAGAAATCGACATATTTACATAATGGTTCCAGTAGGGAGCCGCATCCCGAAACAATCGGGCGTCCAGGCGGTTGCTGGAGATCCTTATGAATTTTGGGTAAGGTGTATATAGTAGGTAAACGAGGGTATTTCTGATTGAGATACTCAAACTCAAGTTTACTAAGTATACCTTGTCCATATGCCTCGGAGGTAATTTGTAAAATTTCTTCTGCCAGTTCTTTAGTTGGATCGGATCGTAATTTGGAATAGCTCACGCCATCCTGAAGTTGCCTCAGGATCTCATCCTTATATGCCGTTGTGTCTTGAATGACGATCGCACCACCCTTATCAGCAGCCTTTATTACAATGTCTCTATTGTTCTTCAATTTTGTTAACGCTGTTCGTTCAAATTTCCTGGTGTTGGGGATGGTATGTTTGTAGTTGCCCAATAGCTTGTTTACGTCGGTTAGTACCATGTTCTCATAAGCCAAGATCTTGTTGGACATTGCACTCGTGGGTGGGACAAAAGTGGAGGGGGGCCTCAGCCCAGTGGCCGACTGTATCGTATCAGAAGTTGAGTGTTTAAAAAAATATCTTAAACGAATCTTTCTAAAGAAGGCATGTAATTCGACCCTAGTATCAAAGCTGTTAGGATGAGACGTCGGTATGAAGGAGAGCCCCTTAGAAAGAATACGTTCTTCATCTTCAGTTAATGTGTATGATGAAATATTCACCAATGGGTTATCCTTTTCTACCATCTGTAGACCTTGCGTCTGGTTGATATCTCTCCATGGTTCTCCGTCTGAAACCGCACCTGCTTGCCTGCCGACGCCCTGCCTCTCTCCCAGTTGGTTGTGTTGGATTGTCGACCTCTCTGAGGGCCCCTTTGCCAAGGGCCCCGTCCTCTGGGGGGTCTCCATTGGCCCTCGTCTAAAAAAGAGAGTGGTGGACACCTAAAATATAATAAGGTGAGTCAAAATGGTGAACCAGACTAGTTAGTTCAATGAATGGTCGCTCCCAAAGTTTAGCGGGAAATAATTTACCATCGACCACAACTCGTGGGGGTTAAGTCTTGAGGTTAATGAAAAAGCATTGCCTGGAGATCAATCCAGGTGTTGTGGATGGTCGAACTGCTGGAATCAAATCACTGCTAGTTCACCAAAGGAAAGAATCTAAACAGAGAAAAAGACAAATCGGTAGGTGTGAGAGGGGGAGGACCTGCTAATGGAAAAGTGCTGGAGAAATCACTATTAGAGGGATCTTTGGCCAATATCGTCAACAGTACATTTTGCACTGTGATTGTTTCTATATGGCATTATTCCGAATTGTCAATATTGTGATTATGATTGAATCTGTGTTCGAAATACGGCATTGACTCTAATATGCCATCCAATTTGAGTGTAATTCAGTAACGTTTACCACTGTGTTCACTTCCTTCCAAATTCTGCACTATTTCACTCACCCCCATCCTTCCCTTGGGCACATGTTTTACTTTTTCAAATTGTTGCTTAAAAACCCTTTTGATTCTATTTGAAAGAATGTAACATGTTCGATGTGATTAAATAACATTCAAACTTTTTTGAGTCATCCGTCTATATTATGTCCCATTAATGTGAATGTTTTGTTTTCAATGAACTGTATGCTGGGACCACCTGTCTTTATAATGTATGTAGTGAAGTCGCAAGTAGAAAGATGGCATGATGCGAAGGAAGAAGTGCGAGAAATACAGAGGACCGCTTCTGATAAAGAACGGGAGCAATGGTCCAGTGAGGGAGAATTGGATGATGAGGGTTGCTGGAGAAATAAGCAGATGGATAGATGGAAATTACCCACGGCTTTTGTACAACCTATGGTTCAGATGGCACATGGGCTAGCACATGTTGGAGCTTCCGCAATTGTAAAATTGCTTACCCAAGTCTGGGAGCATCCAGAGATTGCTAGCACGGCAAAGAGGGTGGTGCGGACCTGTATGATCTGCCTGAGGTACAACCCATGAAAGGGTACTCGAACCCCAGCAGGAGGATTTGTAACACCTACTGCACCCTTTGAGGTTCTGCAGATGGATTACATCCAGCTTGAGCGCTGTAACAATTTGAAGTATGTTCTAGTAGTGGTCTGTGCCTTTAGCAAATGGGTTGAGGCATACCCTACGAAAGACAATACTGCAATGACTACCGCCAAGATGCTGTTGAAGGAGTTCTTCCCTCGATATGGCGTTTGTAGACTTCTGTGGAGTGATAACGGACCCCACTTTATAGCGGATGTTATAAAGTATGTTTTGAAGGGTCTGGGCATCACCCAGAAGTTCCACGCAGTATTTCACCCTCAATCTGCAGGACTAGTCGAGAAGTATAATGGTACACTGAAGCTCAAGATCGCTAAAATCCAAGCTTCAACGTCTTTGACTTGGCCAGATGCTTTACCACTGGCGTTATTGTCAATTAGGTCGGTACCGCACTCTCGAACCGGTCTTACACCGTACGAGATTGTCTTTGGACGCCCAATGAATATTTGGGGTCCACCAAAACCTAAGACTGTGTATGATGTACCTTGTGTAATGATGAATGATTATCTGGCGCAGTTAACGGATAACTTGGTTTCTATTCATCAACAGGTCCGGGAGGCGCTCCCTGATCGGTCCACCGGTGAAGGACATAGTCTCCGGCCTGGCGACCATGTCATGATAAAAATCTTTGACAGGACGAACAGCCTGGAGCCGAGATGGGTTGGTCCTGAGCAAGTCTTACTTGCAACGAGGACGGCTGTGCGAGTTTCCAACAGAAAGAATTGGATCCATTCCCTGCACTGCCGCAAAGTACCGCCCGGATTGGTGGAGCCTGCTGTATTGACCGATCAACGAGAGATTCTGACCACAGAGAAAGGCCGTGCTGTGGAATCGAACGACGCTGAGGAGCTCTTTCTGGATCACGCGACTCCTGGAGGAAAGCGATATCATCTCAGGCCAAGGAAGTGAATTCTTCAGTATCGGGACATGTTGTCAGAACGGCCCTTGGGTTAGTGAAACGGAGAGCCAATGAGGCAAGGGGGGGGATCAGCCCTGCATTAGTGTAGCGACACCCGTCTTGGCCCGTTGGTGAAGAAATCGACCGCTGCCCAAGGGGAAGAGTTCTGACAAGCCTTTTAGTTTCAGGAAGATATTGATTCTTTATTTTGACATGGAGAAAAAGAAGATCCTTTGTGCAACAGGTTTTATGCCCACAGTAGCTATTGTTGGGATAACCACATGGTTTGTGGAGGATGTGACTCCTGCTCGAGAGTTACTTGTGTTGACCACTCCAGTGCCTGAGGAGCACTACTTCTATACCCTTCCGTATCAAGAATTGAAGCATCGTCAGTCTTATTTGAATAACACTTTCATCCAGATGTTGCATCATACCCACGTTGCCACGAATGCTACGAACTGTTGGATATGTGGTATGATGCCAGCTCATCAGAAGAAAGGAGGAACGCCATTCATACCTCTTCCTTTCTCTCATAATGGCTCTTGTAGAGCATGGTACACTTTGCTTTTTGCCACCCGGAAACCCACAGTGGGACGATTACTCTTCAGACTTAATAAAGAATGTCATCAGGATAAAGATGGATATCCGCAAGCGAATGGGACAATTTGGGAATGGGAAGAGTATCGACCAGACAATGAATCGATTCCTTATATTTTCACGAGCACCAGAGACACTGTGGGAAAAGACAAATTTGTGATTCAAGTGGCACAAGCTCAAGCGGACCTGTGTGTCCAGAGTGTGGGTTATATTCCTGTTGGTGTTAGTGATTGTATTACCATATTAAACATCGACGGGTTGAATAACAGTACCTTCTTAGCATCCCATAATACATACTTCGTATGCGGAAATAAAGGTTATTACCGTTTGCCAGCCGGTTGGTCCGGAGTATGTTATGTAGCATTTCTATTGCCTCCTGTATTTTTGGCACCTGCATCCTATCATAAGGATTTGAAGTTGTTAAATAATGTCACTGTAAATAGGTATAAGCGTACTCTATCAATTGATGACGTGGATCAGACTGACACCAGTCTGCAGCAGTACATTGATTTTAATTTAGGATTGTTTTTCTTCGTTGGAGCTGCCCTAAATAGTAGGAAAGTTCGAAGATTAACAAGAGTGGTAGAGGCTGTGACAAACCAAACCGCTGCTGCTCTTGGGAATCTTACGGAAGAATTGCAGATTACTAGAATTGTTGCATTGCAGAATCGTATGGTGTTAGATGTTATGTTAGCTGACCGAGGTGGGGCTTGTAAAATTATCGGAAGTAGTTGCTGTGTGTTTATCCCTGACCACACACCGTCAGTCTATAATGCAATAAACAGGTTGCATAAAATTGCAGCTGAAATCCATACAGAAAACGGCACTTGGTCCTTTTCTGGATGGTTTTGGGCATTGATCACTACTTGGGGTTGGAAGGTTTTAACTGGTCTCTGTATAATTGTAGCAGTTCTGTTTTCTTGTTGCATCTGTGTCCAATGTGGTCCCTTGCTCTGTTCCTTATGTGTATCATTCTGTATTCCCGATAAGAAAGCTATTGCCAATGTCACTTATCAGAAACGTTTAGCTAAGGAAGTAGAAGGAATGATGACAATTGACATATACGATGATTATCCTAACACACCGGATGTCTTCAGTAAATGCTGAAAGGGTCGTCTGTTGTAAATTGAAACCACGATGTGATTAAGCATTTACTAAAGACATGAATTCTCCTTCCTTAGAACATGTCTCTTTCGTTATGTTAACTAAAGTCTGGACTCCATTTTGTATTGTCATGTCTCCACGTGCTCAACACGAGAAGAGTCCTATCTTCGTGTTAGTTGCTCTTGTAATCTGCCTAGTAACAGTCTATAAATAGTTCCTTTGTCCGCCTGGCGCATGCCCAGGCTTGACCACATCTGTTATCAGTTAGTCCTTGCTTGACCATGTTTTCGCGGGCTCAAGGAGTATGTCAGCTCCGCCCACATATTGATCTTGTATCGAAAATGCCCATAAAAGGTAACATTCCTTGCCTCATGTTGTATCCACCCACTTATGAGCCCCTCTGTTGTGTATACAAGGGGACTGTGTACGCAAGTTCTTTGTGCTACTCTATGCAATACTGAAGGGTATTGTATGGATTGTAGGACCACCCTTAAGGGTTAATAAACCTTGTCTTTGTACTTTGCAGTTTCCGTGCCAACTTCCTTATAGATTCCATTGCAGGAGAGCGAACCCTTGTGTCCTGCGGGCCTAGCTGGGGCCTGTATTCATCACGTCCATCATTTGTTTGTTGTAACGCTTTTCGCCCTAAGTGGGATGGGTATTCCCAGACGTGGGACCCGTGCTCACTACGCCACTGGAGTCAAGCTATCCTGGCTGATGACGGCTGATAGCCAGAAACCGGTCCTAGGATGCTTGATTCCGGTCCAGGGAAGACATGGCTTGGCAGTTCAGGCTGGACTGTTCCCATGAGGCACAGGGTCAAGACTGATTTGCATATGGCCATGTCTAAACTGGGGTGGTGTAGTGGGCAAAAGAACGATGGATTTAACCCAGATCTCTTGACTGGGGGAGAATGTATGCATTGTCAGCATTCCGTCCATCATTTGTTTGTTGTAACGCTTTTCGCCCTAAGTGGGATGGGTATTCCCAGACGTGGGACCCGTGCTCAATACGCCACTGGAGTCAAGCTATCCTGGCTGATGACGGCTGATAGCCAGAAACCGGTCCTAGGATGCTTGATTCCGGTCCAGGGAAGACATGGCTTGGCAGTTCGGGCTGGACTGTTCCCATGAGGCACAGGGTCAAGACTGATTTGCATATGGCCATGTCTAAACTGGGGTGGTGTAGTGGGCAAAAGAACGATGGATTTAACCCAGATCTCTTGACTGGGGGAGAATGTATGCATTGTCAGCATTCCGTCCATCATTTGTTTGTTGTAACGCTTTTCGCCCTAAGTGGGATGGGTATTCCCAGACGTGGGACCCGTGCTCACTACGCCACTGGAGTCAAGCTATCCTGGCTGATGACAGCTGATAGCCAGAAACCGGTCCTAGGATGCTTGATTCCGGTCCAGGGAAGACATGGCTTGGCAGTTCGGGCTGGACTGTTCCCATGAGGCACAGGGTCAAGACTGATTTGCATATGGCCATGTCTAAACTGGGGTGGTGTAGTGGGCAAAAGAACGATGGATTTAACCCAGATCTCTTGACTGGGGGAGAATATATGCATTGTCAGCATTCCGTCCATCATTTGTTTGTTGTAACGCTTTTCGCCCTAAGTGGGATGGGTATTCCCAGACGTGGGCCCCGTGCTCACTACGCCACTGGAGTCAAGCTATCCTGGCTGATGACGGCTGATAGCCAGAAACCGGTCCTAGGATGCTTGATTCCGGTCCAGGGAAGACATGGCTTGGTAGTTCGGGCTGGACTGTTCCCATGAGGCACTGGGTCAAGACTGATTTGCATATGGCCATGTCTAAACTGGGGTGGTGTAGTGGGCAAAAGAACGATGGATTTAACCCAGATCTCTTGACTGGGGGAGAATGTATGCATTGTCAGCATTCCGTGCATCATTTGTTTGTTGTAACGCTTTTCGCCCTAAGTGGGATGGGTATTCCCAGACGTGGGACCCGTGCTCACTACGCCACTGGAGTCAAGCTATCCTGGCTGATGACGGCTGATAGCCAGAAACCGGTCCTAGGATGCTTGATTCCGGTCCAGGGAAGACATGGCTTGGCAGTTCGGGCTGGACTGTTCCCATGAGGCACAGGGTCAAGACTGATTTGCATATGGCCATGTCTAAACTGGGGTGGTGTAGTGGGCAAAAGAACGATGGATTTAACCCAGATCTCTTGACTGGGGGAGAATGTATGCATTGTCAGCATTCCGTCCATCATTTGTTTGTTGTAACGCTTTTCGCCCTAAGTGGGATGGGTATTCCCAGACGTGGGACCCGTGCTCACTACGCCACTGGAGTCAAGCTATCCTGGCTGATGACGGCTGATAGCCAGAAACCGGTCCTAGGATGCTTGATTCCGGTCCAGGGAAGACATGGCTTGGCAGTTCGGGCTGGACTGTTCCCATGAGGCACAGGGTCAAGACTGATTTGCATATGGCCATGTCTAAACTGGGGTGGTGTAGTGGGCAAAAGAACGATGGATTTAACCCAGATCTCTTGACTGGGGGAGAATGTATGCATTGTCAGCATTCCGTCCATCATTTGTTTGTTGTAACGCTTTTCGCCCTAAGTGGGATGGGTATTCCCAGACGTGGGACCCGTGCTCACTACGCCACTGGAGTCAAGCTATCCTGGCTGATGACAGCTGATAGCCAGAAACCGGTCCTAGGATGCTTGATTCCGGTCCAGGGAAGACATGGCTTGGCAGTTCGGGCTGGACTGTTCCCATGAGGCACAGGGTCAAGACTGATTTGCATATGGCCATGTCTAAACTGGGGTGGTGTAGTGGGCAAAAGAACGATGGATTTAACCCAGATCTCTTGACTGGGGGAGAATGCATGCATTGTCAGCATTCCTTCCATCATTTGTTTGTTGTAACGTGGTCTGGATCAAGCTGATTTTGCTCATCTTGTCTGGCAGTGTGGGCTGGTGCAACTATATTGGAATCATGTAGTGAACCTGTTGGGTGATATTCTGAACTGTAAATTGGTTTGCAAACCACAACTATGCTTATTGGGCCACGTGATACTGTTAAAATCTGCCAAGAAAACATTTGCTGCCATAACGCTACTCTTAGCAGAGTGGCGATGCACTGAGACAGTAAGAAAGCACCCACGGTGGAACACTGGGTTATGGACTCTATCTACTGTAGAGATAACTTTTTATTATATGCAGAGGGGCTGCGTACCACTTCCAAACCTTCTAATTTTTGGAGCCCCTTTCTACCTATTTGTACGAACACCCTGATTTATTATCAAAAAATGTAGAAAGTGTACTTTTAGGTTACCTTCAACTCATGGATATGCGGTTTGGCTGACATTTCGAATAATGCAATGTGTTGTACTGTGTAACAGTTATTATGCTACTTCAAATATGCTGGAAATGTTTGTTATTATAGTATTACAATAATTAATAAAACTTTTATTTTAAAAAAATCTCTTTACCCCGAAATCTAGCAGGAAAAGAACTTTAAAGCTCTTCTCAGGATTGCTCCACTAAAAAGGTGACGTGTCATGGGCAGAATGTGCTAGTGTGCCTTTCGTGGGCATTTTCAGAGCAGCGATATGGGCTACTTCATCTGCTTTCATACCACATTATAGACTGGATGCAGCTCAACGTACTGATTTGCTTTTTTTTCAACTGTTCTTGCCGGAAATGTTGATCTTTTAAAAGAAAAAAAGTTTTGTTTTTGTTCTTTGATGAAGTGTTTACAATTAAGTATTTTTATTAGCAAAAAAATATATATATATCAGCATAAACCGAGATCAGCTCGAGATTTTTACTAGTCTTTTATGTGATTTCGCACTAAGTGATCCATGGAGATCGGACATCCCTGCCACATGTGAAAATACCTGTTACTCCAAACGTTTCAACTCTGCATCACTGGGGACTGGTATTTTGGCAAACCACTGTTTGAATCATTCTGTCCCTTTTGTTGAGCTCAAAATATGTCACTCCAGTATGGTAAAGCCATGTTGGTTCTTTGACAAATCTCTACTGACACAAGAGGGTTGGATGGCGGTCATGAGCATTGGACTGGTGGGATTTTGGCAGCAGAACATCAAACCCGCAGCTATTAACTCTATTTCTGGAGCTTGTAAATCATTTATTTGGGGTTGGTCATATCTTATACTGCAGTGCAATAGCGTTACGCAAGAGGAAATTCTGGCACTGCAATCTGATTTTGAGCAAGCTAGGCACTTGAATGTCAGAGCATGCTTGAAGGCATCCAACGGTAGAGTGGTTAGAGACTTCAGGAATATATCCTTTCTTGCGATATAGTGAACCAGCACACTTGTTTTCAAAAACACTATGAAGAGAATGAGCATACCGGCTACCTCCTGGCATGGTTATTAAAAAAGAATCCGAATTTGTGAACCATTGAAGAGATCTGGGATGGGACTTCATTCTTATTCTGACCAGATAGAAAAGGTCTCTGTGGAGCATCATGACCAGCTTCACAACTCGGATTGCAACTGTTCGCCCCATGCAATTGAGACCTTTCTGCAATCTATTGCACTCTCCTCCCTCGAAAACAGTATGCTGGTAATAATGGAAGCCCCCATTACATTGGAAGACATTTTAGAAACTATAAAGCTGCTTTGGAGCGTGAAAGCTTGAGGAAGAGACTGCATACCATCAGAATTTGATAAAATCTTTGCCCATCAGATCTTCAGTTTTTTGGTAGTATTGTTTAATGATTTTTTAAATCGGTGTGAGATCCCAGCAGAATTTACAGAGGCGGTGGTTGTTAGCTTTCTCAAGAAAGATAAGCCATCTGAACAATTGGGTCTTATCACCCGATAAGTCTTCTGAACTCCAACTATAAAATATTTACAAAGATAATCATGTTAAGACTAGCCCCGGCTGTTCTGTTATTAGTACATAAAGACTTAAATGGGTTTTTGCCGGGTAGAACTTTATCAGCGAATACTAACTTTCTAATAGAAGCAATGGACTATTATTCGGACAACAATGTTGCAGCAGCCATAATTATGTTAGATGCCAAAAATGAATTAGATTGTGTGCAGTGGAATGTCTTATTTGTGACCCTTCTGCGTTTTGGTTTTCCACCCAAATTGGTTAAACTAGTGAGGAATCTCTATTCAAAGGCCAGGGAAACGATAATGGTAAATTCACAGGCGGCAGGAGCCATTTCCATCTCTCGAGGCACGAGGCAAGTGTGCCCAGTGCCAACCAGTTTTCCCTTTTTGCTGAACCTTTAGCGGTGGCCCTTAGGCAAGATTCAGAGATTTAGCCACCATTGCCAGATACTCCCAAGCTGAAGCTGTTTGTCAAATATATAATTTTGTCTTTGACTGAAAATAGCCGTAAGGTAGACAATGCCTTTTGTAGTATTCAATTTTTCTCTGCAATTGGAGGTTGTAAGATTAATCAGGCCAAGGCTGAGGTGCTTCTTTTCCATTGCTCCCCCACGATTCTTCCTATAGGAGAGCAGCAACATTTCTCTACATCCCGCCCTGCAAGATATCTAGGTATCTTTACGTTTAACAACATTGCTGATCTATTCCAAGTGATTTTTTTCTACCACCCTTAGCAAAGTTCACGGGCTCTTGAATAAATGGCAGAATCTGCCAATATCCATTATTGAGCGTGTGGCCATTATTAAGATGTCTATTCTCCCCTTATTTTTATGGCAGGGAAAAAACCTCGGACAAAGTTACAGATGCTCCGGATGTCAGTTGTCGATGGACGGTTAGAACTTCCCCATATTGGAAATTACTAAAAAACTGCCTTTTTTGACTGGCTTAACCGTGCTGCAGGGGGCTCCCTCGTGAGTTGCTTTTACCTGAAATGTATGCTGAATGAACAGGGCGGGCAGGTACCAATATTTTTAAAACTCCCCAAACCGCCCAAACGCTCACTATATAATGTTTTACACATAGTGGTCAGGAGATTTCGACAATTGCAGGTTGAATACTGTTTTCCGTTGACCCATCTGTCCGTATCTCTATCGGAAATTAGAAAAGTGGGCCTATCCCTCCACAACAGAATTATCAGGAAATGGGAAAAGGCAGGGTATTGGGTTCTGGATCATTTTCTTTTGGGAGGACAAATTAAAAACATGGGCAGAGCTAGTAGAGGACAAGGAAAATGTCACACCTGATTTGATATTCTCCTTCCTTCAAATCCTCGAGCATGTTCGAACTTATGTCCTGACAGCTAATACCACCAAGGATCACATTAGTAGAGCACATTTTAGAATTAAGCTAGTAGGGGATCGGCAGGTGGTACCAATTTCTATACTTATTTGTTCACGAGTCTACTGCAGTGTCAGCCTTTTCCTCATTGTCACTACTTTTTGAAGGGGGGATGGATCATCCAACAGCCTTTTCCTCATTGTCACTACTTTTTGAAGGGGGGATGGATCATCCAACAGCCTTTTCCTCATTGTCACTACTTTTTGAAGGGGGGATGGATCATCCAACAGCCTTCATCCAACAGCCTTTTCCTCATTGTCACTACTTTTTGAAGGGGAGATGGATCATCCAACAGCCTTTTCCTCATTGTCACTACTTTTTGAAGGGGGGATGGATCATGGATCATCCAACAGCCTTTTCCTCATTGTCACTACTTTTTGAAGGGGGGATGGATCATCCAAGTTGGCTGCGATACAACCTCATGGTTCATAAAACTGCACATGGAGCCAATATAAAACGTATGGATCTCTTTTCAAAATGGGCCCTATATTATACCGCATCACATTAGCTTCATGTACTTGTTCGCATCCACTAACTGCGTTAAATGCAGGCGCGGTCATGGGGATTGGGCCCATGTAATATATTTTTTGGTTCAAAACTATTTACTTTCTGGAGCAAGGTTATGAAGTGTTTAAGCCACAAATTACAAATATTACTCACAAGGGACACTATTTGCTATCCCTGCCATCGATTGTTCACTAACACTACGTCAACAACAACTTTTCTATATTGGGTCACTAATCGCCAAAGCATTGATTTTGCAGAGATGGAAATCAGTGTACATGCCATGGTTTGAGCTCTGGGTATTCAAAGTGAATCGGGTTAAAAAACATAAGGAACTCTATGCTCAAAGGGGTGGCGCAAGCAAAAAAGAAAATTGGGCCCAGTTTTAGGAGAATAGAATTTAAGGGGGATAACAATGAAGGTGGGGTTAGCAACAATAGTCGTTTTTGAGAGTTTGTTCACCTCTTGACTAATCATGTATTTCTATCAAAGTATTTTTTTTTCTCTTTTTTCTTTTCCTTTAAAAAAAAAAAAGAGAGATGTCAATATCCTCTTTTACTCCTTAAAGCACTTCAGCAGGTGTGATGTCAGGTAGCTTCTTTATCTCCTTGGGGCTTTTATCAACACTAGATAATATTATCTGCTGGCCAGGGATCGCTTGCTAAACTTGTACCTCAAAGGTAATATTTGAAAGCATCTCAAGCTGTTATACTCTTTTACTTTTTTTTTGTTATTTTCCTTTTCCTGCTTCTCTTCAATTTATAAAAGCTCCTGGATTTTTTTTCTTGTGAAAAATTGGAAGCACGTCCTTGGCCAATAAGGACTTTATTTTTATCAATTCAGAGCCCTCAATTCTGTTACTGCTTGATACAAACAGACCGGGCTGTACATTCTGCTCATGATTGCTATTGCTAGTATTAAATGCCACATGCTTGAACTTTGCCCTGTATTTTGACAAAGGTCATATATTTCGATTGACTTAGTTGGAATCATTTAGTGACATTTACTGCTTTCTCCCTGTAGCAATTCAGAGTCTAACGGTGATAATTCAACTCCTTTAATAATTATTAATTTTACGAGTTCTTGACGATCCTCGGTTTCTCTTGACTTTGATTCTGTTAGAAACTGCTTTACTAAGAGATTAATGTCCACATTATGTGTTGAGCCATTCATTAACTTAGTTAGCAGTTGCGCAATGGGTTCCAAGACTTTATTGAGTGTTGGTGTATACTTCTATTTCTTTCTGTTTCTCCCCACAGGACTGAACTATTTTTAATCTAGGGGTGCCCCTCCAAGGCCTCACTCCTTGTTTTCCAACAGCCTATTCTCACCTTAGACGCTACAATCAATTTCCGTGGAGGATAAATATATCATGTATGGCAGGGAGAATCCTATTTGTTTGGGGGGCAAACATACTACCTCAACTATTTGTTGGGGTTCTGACCCCAACATGGGGCTAGAGGTCTTATTATCGTCTCATTGCAAACATTTCAAAGATAATATTGGCCATAGTGGTATATCAGGTTGGTCCTTTGCGTCCTTCTCCCCTGCTGCATTTTCCAGGATATATTCATCACTTTCTATATTAAAATTGATAAGCTGTTTCTCTTGGCCTTAATATTTTAGGTCCCCTTCATGGATATTATCGAGGCTGTCAACATTTCTGACTGCAGACATGAAATTGTTTACTAACGGTAAATGGAACAGGACACTGGAATCCAAAGGAACACTTTGGGTAGTATTTCTCTTTGGTTCTGTATCTGGAACAAAAGTACTTTCTACGTTTGTGGAACTGAAATTGCAAGACTTGCTGCTGAAAGGTTTTGTTGCGAGACTCATATGGAATCTCACATGTAACATACTGCTGAATGAATGGCAATACTGGCTCATCAATATCCTGTAGGTGCACCTTTTACCCACAGGAACATGTATCTGCGGAGTGTCTTTAGCTTGGTACTCTTTCTGCCAAAAGAAGTCAATCCCCTCACCTAGATGACAAATTTATTTTGTTGCAGACAGTGGCGGCTCCTCGAGGGAGTGCTGCGGGGCGGTGAGGCGGGACGGGGAGGGGCAGAGTGGGGGGTAGTAAACTCCGGCATACAACTGAACGGAGTTAAGTAAATAAATAAATAAAACAAATTACATTGCGCACGCTGCATCGCCATTTGGCTTTGCAGAGCGCGCAATGTAATGTATTTCTTTCTTTTTTTTTACTTAACTCCGTTCAGCCGTATGCCGGCGTTTACCGTATGCAACATTCTCTCTGAATCATTGATTTTGGGAAAACACTCTAGTTGACCTGGGTTCTAAAGCAGGAATCTCGACTTGACAATAATCATAGCAACCTCCCTCTTCTGTGGGAAAGAAAAGCGGATAACAGCAGGCTTCTTAACTTTTTCCCCACACACTAATGAGCTCCCCATTTGCTTGACTCATTTGATATAATTTTAATACATCACCCATGACATCTCTAGAGTGTGGAGACTGAATACTATACTGTTCCTAAATTCCTTCTGTTTTCATATGATCTACACTTCAACACTTTTTTCACCTTATCTTCCATAACCTGCTAAATGTTATCATTTTGTGGTACATCGTTCACTAAAACCACTAGTGGTTCTTCAACATCTCAGTCTATGCCAAGGGTTTCAATGTTCTCCTTCAGGTCTAGTGAAGATATACAATATCCCTTTTTGGCCTTTCAGTAACTCTGTTGGTGGTAAATTACAGTTTTTGGCTCTGTAAGAAAGGGTCTCTGTGTATGATCAATCCCAATTCTTGGACTGGTGCTGCTGGTTTTTTGACTCTGAAGTGCACTGGACACTGCCGACCCGGTCCCAGTGCATGTGCTCCAACTTCTCAAAGGGTTTATACAATTGGATGACTCCTGATTGGCATCTTTAACTTACCTATAGTCCCTAGTATATGGTACAGAATTGTACACAGGATAGTATGTTAAAGGTAACTAGTGGCCTGCAGCACTTATTGTGCCACCATTACAGTAACTAGGTGAAAACATAGCTCTAGGTCTGGTACTGCAGCCTAGTTAGGCAGCTTTTTAACTGCCACCCCACATGGCAAAATAAGCCATCTTCCAGGTCAGAATCTTCCTCTTTAATATGTATAAGTTGCCCATAGGGAAGGTTACAGTAGCCCTTAGGCAAAATCCTAAAAATTAAAAAGGATGTGTCTTCTATGTTTGACATGTGCGGACAGTGAAAACTCAGCATAATCGTTTTGACTTTAGCAAGGCTGGTGATCCCATTGGCTAATATGGAATTACACTAGCACATGCACTAAGTTCTAATGTCATGTGCTTCCTGCATGGCCTGTTGTAGTTTTTCTTATGTTAGCCTAACTGTGCATGTTGTAGGCCACATTTTCTATTGTACACGTTACTATATAAACACATTTGCTGTATGCCACATTGTACTTTCACACGGAACCTGCATACATCTTCACAATCTGTTTTTTTCCCTGGATTTAGTCTGAACATGCTAGACAAGGTCAAACAACTATGACCCTTGTTATTCTCTCTGCTCAGACACTAGCACCTAGACATAACACGAGAATGCAGCTGCTGTTTGTGAATACCCATGTTTTGTTAAATAACTGAGCACAAGAGTTCAAGCAAATACACTGAGGTGAGATGTAGAACGTCCATCTGTGTCTGCTTAAGTACTGGGTCCACCACTAATCCCAGAGATCTTTGATATATAATCAATTAGCTTCAGTAGGAGGGGGTAATAACTTGCTTGTTTCTTTGGAAAGGTTAGCTGGGCAAGTGAGGCACTATAGCTAGTCAGGCTTGGGTTCATAGATACTGAAGTAATAGGGTGTCTCAGTCCCTACATGGCAATGTTCTATGGTCCCAAGCAAATTTCTGTTCCTGAGCAGAATCCCTGCAAAACTTACTTCCATTTGGGACCATCAAACATAGTATTCCAAGGTATTAAATTAATCGTTACTTTAAAACCAACGTAATGCTGAAGTCAGATTTAAAGGAACGTTTAATGCAAAGGTGGCTTTAGAAAGTCACCACTTTCTTGCCCCAAATTTCTAGTGACCTGCTAATTAACTGCAACAGTTGTCATATGTCGTCTCCTGCTTGGAGGTGTGAAGCTCTCCCAGGAAGGGGAACAAACGTCTACTGAAGGGAGGAGGGTTGACCTACTGACTGGATGGCCCAAGGGTGAGGTCCACAGATGGCCCAGTTTCAAAGGGACAAATGCCTTTGAGACACAAATGTGAGTCACACCTTAGCTTGTCCATTCCTTTGTGCAGTTAGACAGGTTGGAATATACTCCAGAGGGGGAAAACCTGTTGCAGAAATAGTTTCCCAGGTGTGGTGGCTCATTATACTTGACACCCCCTTAGGGTATGTGCATATGTCTCTGACCCAGGAAAGAAGGGTCTTGACATCTCGAATTTGGGCAGAGAGATGTGCTGTGAGATTGTTAAGTGCCAATCTCATGTAACATTGTATAAGAGAGGGTAGGGTTGCCACCTGATACTGATAAGTGCTTTACACTTGTTTTTCCTTTGAGGTTCGTCTGACTGCTCTGTGCTACAGCTACCCAGGGCTGAACCATGGTTTGATTTAAAGAACCCTCACTGGACCTGACATGGAATAGTGAAAATATTACTTGGTGAGGTCCCACAACCACCCTAATAAATAATCCACTTTTCCTAAAGGCTGCTTCAATACTATAGCTTGGAAAGGGTGAATAGTCTGGATAACAATACTCTAATTTACATTCCGGTACAGAGGCTCAGCAGGTGTTGGAGGCATTTCTAAGTTATTGTGAATGCCTCTTGCAGATATTTTAGTGTCACCCTCTTTGCTAATGCAGTATCTGTGATAATTGTCACGTTGGAGTAAGATGTATGCAACAGAGCAATTATTCATGGATTCTAAGTGAAGAGCTGGACTTTTGACAAAGTGCAACTTTCTCAGGGGATTTTGTCTTTGGTATGGTGAACAAACAGAATACAAATGTGGTGGAAAGCACTACTGTCACATACCTTCTATAATAAGCAAGCCAATGAATGTTCATATAGTTTTCAGAATTTTCTGACTCTGCAGGAACAAGACTTTGTAGAATTAGTAGTCTGCTCCACAGTTCCTCCACTCTACTTATTAAAAAAGAGACCTTAGTTTAATAATAGACTCTTGACTTATGTTGTGAATATTCCTGCACTACCATCTATGCACATGAGCTGGAGGACGTTGATGTAACATCTCATCCCTAATTACATCTTATGTGTTTCTAGGTACTAGCTTCTCTTTTTCAATTAGTGTACCTTCTTTCATTTCACACGCATGGGCATTTATGTCAACTGCAAACTCTACACCATTAAGTTGAGAATAGCTCTCCTCATTAAAGAAAGCTTCTATAGAGGAAGTATGTTTTCAGTCTTTCTCCAACATGGCACAAATGTTTGATTTATTAATATGTTAATTTTAATGTTTGCATTAATTCTTATAAAGTGAAATCACTAACACGTCTAACAATCTCATTTATGAAAAAGTTCGGTCCTCATTCCACCATTAACTCTAAATGTTTGGCTTGTTCTTTTACTCCTGGAGAAATGAATGTATGCACTTGCGGAATAGTTTGTACTGTTCCGGGGGTCAACTCTTATTTCAATAGTACTAGGGTGTAATCAGTGGACCGTTACAGCTCATTTGCCAGACTATAAATGGTTTCCACGTTATTAGCAATGAGCTAACCTTACAGGCCATATCGAGTTGACTGACATAACACGCACAGTAATCCAGTCTGATGCCAATGATGGTTGTGGTAAAATCCAATTTCTACAAATGTCCCTTCTAGCTAACAAAATTAAAAAAAATCAGACTCTTGATTCTTACTCGGTTTATCACATGATAAATATGTCCCAAATAGGATAGGACTGTGGGTTACCTTGACTCACAATCTAATGATTTCCTTTAGGACTTTACATCTTTACAGAAGGGTATAAGTACCGGGCAACCTATAAGCATGTGTTTACTGTTAGCTCTTTGCCAACTGCATTGCCTACATCTAAGGATCTTGTGCGTAAATTTGGCCAGTCTCAGAGGCATCCAGTAGACTCTGAGGATTGAAAAAAAGATTCCTTTTTAATGATGCAGGCTTTACTGTTAAATAAACCAAGCTCAAAGATAATTGAGAACTCTTCTCTCGCGCGCTCCAGCAAGTCATTTCCCCATATACAATGTGGATCTTCCAACTTCTTATACTCTGCTGCCATGATGTCCCAATACCATATGGTGACTTCTGTCTTAATTTGACTATTGCTCTCCAATAGGTCCTAATGTTCCCAATAATGAACCTTTGCAAACTTTTGGGCAGCAAACCATGAATAAAACAGAAGATATATAAAGTTCAAGATCTCTCTGCTAGATAAATCAGGGATTGCAAGGCAATAAGAACTGCCCTATCCCTCACCCAGATACTGCAATTCCAATACCAGAGAAGATAGGTAAGCTTCTCTTTGATGCTACTCTGGGGTCCTTGGAGAATTTCAGATGGGTGCCAAATAAACACAGTAGTGGATCCCTAAAATGTTCCTCAGATAGACCTTTGATTTAAGTACTGTGAGAAGGACCTTCAATTCACTCGTTAGAAAATGGTCAGGTCCCCAAACTCAAACAAAAACTTTTCAGTCCTCACATGTGTTATCATAGCTGGTAGAAGTGTAGCTCACTGGTAGAAGTGTAGCTCACTGGTTAGAGCAGGCATACCCTGAAGCAGAGGTCAGACCCGGGACCAGGGTTCGATTCCCGACGCGGCAGGGTCTGGAGCCCAATTGTCCACGGACTTGATAATTCTCGCTTCGGTGCCTACTCTAAGCATGAGTTCACACTAGGCAGCTCTGGGCAACTAGCTTGCTTAATCTCCACAACGGCCCCCCCCGCGGCGGGATGCCTGGCTTTCACCTTGGGGATGCCCAGTATGGATTATCTCACAGGGAAAAACCAGGACGGGTTCCCAATGCAAGCGCTGGGATGCCCAAGGGTAACCGTGCGCGATATAAAACTCCTAATAATAATAGCTGTATATATTCTCCCCAGTAAGATTTGTCTGGTTTCCTGGCCAGAATCCAAAAATTCTTAAACTGGGAAGAGTAACAATATATCTAGAAATCTAGAAGAGCCACCCCACCTTGGTTTAGATTTATTCTGAGCTTTTTCCATCATATCCTAGGCCCTCTGATGATCAAATGAAGCAGCTTACCCTCCTTTTTAATTTCCTGGTCTGCTGTGTTGGAAATATCAATGGTATGATATTAAACAGTCATTTTAGAGAGAATCACTATCCTAATGATATTTATCATTAGAATGGCAGATCCTCCCATCTTCTCAACAGAGCCTCAAGACATTTGCAAGCCTTAGTCAGATTTTTTCCTGGAATATTATCATGGTTGTGTGTTATTAGAATCCCTAGATATGTAATTTGTTTTTTAACCTGATAAGCAGGATTTGTGCTAACCACTGCAAGACATACATTTTAGTTCCTATTTATTGAGTACCCAAATAGTCTACTAAACTCCACTGAGTGCTGCCCAAGTTTTGGAAGGAATATTCTGGGTTAGACGTATTTAGATAGAAATACATAATCTGCATAAAATGTGATTTTGATTGGTAAACCTGAAGCTTCAAATTGAAGCATGGACTTGTCCAACAGTATCATTTGGACAAAAGACTCAATGCACAGATCAAAAAGTATTGTTGAAAGTGGGTACCCCTGCCTAGTGCTTCTAGAAATCGAGAAAGTTGTAGTGAGATCCCCATGGATCAATATCTTAGCTAGAGGTGCTCTACATAGCAATTGTATTGTATTCATGACATTACAGTTAAATCCAAAATTCCTCAGTTCTTCCTATAGAAACACCCAATTTACCCTATCCAATGCCTTTGCTACATTTACAGTTGTGATCATCAGGGGCAAGTTAAAAGTCTCAGCCATGTCTATAGCGCCTATGAGAAGTGGTATCAGCTCATGGAGCTGCCTGCCTGGAATGAAACCCTTTCAATCAGGGTGAAAAATTATGTGTACAATATTATTATTGTTAGTCAGATTTTTATAGCGCATGGCTGCCCAGCAACAGGGCGTCCCAGCGCGACCCCAAACCTAAGACATACGCCCAGGAGAAAGAAATGAGCTGTTAATCAAGAAGCCCGGGAAAAAGCCAGGTTTTTATGGCTTTACGAAACGCCAGATGATTCTGGATTACTCTGATGGAAACAGGCAATGAGTTCCAGAGTTTTGACGCCAGACAAAGAAAGGAGCGGCCGCCTGCTGTAGCTTTAAGAACACGGGGAATACAGACCTGTGCACGGCCCGCCGATCTCAATAGGCGCCGCGGAACATACAACTCGAGCAAGTTAGACAGTCCCAAAGGGGCCTGACGGGACAAGAGCTTGTGCGACATACAGAGTGGCTTAAACTGGATGCGTTTTTCAACGGGCAGCCAGTGCAGCTTGGGGAGTAGATGGGCAACTGAACAGGACTTTGGGAGTGCTACTAACAGACGAGCTGCAGCATTCTGAACCCTCTGCAGGCGCTTGATACTGGACTTATTGGCGCCCAAATAAAGGGCGTTCCCATAGTCCAATCTGGACAAAATTGAAACCTGGACTATTGTTTGTCGCACCTTAGGAGGGAAGAAACCCAGCAATGATCTTAAACCCCGCAGGAGCCCAAAGCACACCCCTGCCACTGCTTTAGATTGACCATCGAACGTCAGACCCTGATCGAGCCACACCCCCAAGTTCTTCACAACCTCCTTGGGTATGGGGCGGGTTTCAGACGCTCTGGCCAGCACTGTTCAGACCATAATTCAGGATCCTTCCCGAACAGTAAGATCTCCGATTTGCTAGCGTTCAATTGCAAGCAGTTGGCCGCCATCCAGTCAGCCACTACTAGGCGGTCCTCTTTGAATTTAACCAGATTGTCGCCACAGTTCTTAGAGAAGGAGATCACCAATTGGGTGTCGTCAGCATATGACACCAGCGACAGCCCTCTATCTTTCGCTACTGTGGCCAGGGGGCGAACATAGATGTTAAACAAAAGTGGGCTCAGGACTGAGCCCTGCGGTACCCCCTGACGCAGAGCAAACTCCTGTGAGTGGAATGGTGGCACAGAAACTTGAAAGGACCTCCCCTCTAAGAAGGAGCGAAACCAGCCCAGGGCCACATCCTTAATGCCAATTTCCTGAGGACAAGTTAGTAAGATCACATGGGAGATGATCTCAAATGCGGCGCTTAGGTCCAAAAGGACCAAGGCCGCTGAATCACCGCCGTCCAGACTGTCCCTGATAGCTTCCGTCACTGCCAGTAATGCGGACTCAGACCCAGTCCATATTCTACAATATGTTAGATAAGATTCCTGCAAAGATTTTATAGTCACAGTTTAAAAACAAGATGGGTCTATAAAAATCCAACTTCTTAAAATATTTACCTGGTTTTAGGATCATAATGAGTGTGTCTTCATACCAGGAAGGTGGGGGGGTGACTTAATCGCCCAAATGGATTGCATCAAGTAAACTTTTCCACAGGAGGACCAACTAATTAATTTGCTACTTATAGAGCTCAGCAGGTGTTCCATCTTGGACAGACACTTTGCCATTATTTAACCCCTTAGCCTGATTTGTGATTTCTTCCTCTGTAATTTCTACCTGACGGGCATCAACTTGTGCATTTGAGAGGGACTGAAGTTTTTTATCCAGTAACCCATCTTTGATTTTAAATGTGTCAGACTTGATATCTTCACTAAAACATCGCTGCACTAAGATTCTCTAATATTTTGGCTTTTATTTCCTCTATTATGTTCAAAGTCTTCCTGTAGCTGACTCAAGGAGAGAATCAATATGATTTTTTCTTAATTCTAACTTCATCGTTTTAAACTACCAGGGTATCACTTTTTTCCCCATGCTCAAAGTGCGGCAGTTTACCTGCCTTCCACTTATCTTGCCAACCTCTTCTCTAAGGTGATTATATATTAATTCTGTACATATTAATTTGTAACTCTGCCCTTTAAGGACAATTTGCCTGAGGAGAATCTAATACTTCTGCCGTAATCTTCATTCATTCTGGGCAATTCTCATGGAAAGGTCATTTTTTTTATCCCCATTTTTGGAGTTCTGGACATGTGGGATCTTTAAAATGCAGCCCCTAAATAAGTATATAAGTCTCCCAGACAACATCGCAGCTGGCAATGAATGACTGACTGACTGCATTATCATTGAAAAAATCCATTGCTGCCCCCTTTAAATCTTCATTAATGTGACTATTGAGAAGGAGGACCTTATTTAATGTCCACCTCACTTGAGCCTTAACCAAAGGTGTATTCAAAACAAGTGAAACTGCAGAGTGATCCGAGATTGATGCTAAAAAGTGGGTTACTGACTGCACTAACTAGATAATGGATTTATCTAGGAAAAAATGATCGATTCAGGAATGATGGCCATACTTTTTTCCAATAATATGCCTAGCTTCCTTGGTTCCTTCATCTCTTATGGCAAAAATCAACTAGTCCTAAATCTGCCATCCTATCATTTAACTTGATTCTCACTTTAGCGATGCATGAGTAAATGTGGAGAGGGGCATTCAATATAGTGTTGTTCCAAAATACCCAAATATAATGGATTGTCACAATTCGGTTTGTGGTACCCTGCGCAGGTCCATTTGAAAGAACCAATGCCAAGCGTGGCAATTATCCAGCTCCCTAAAATATCTGTTTTGTATTTAACTATTCCAAAATTAATTTTGATAGGTATATCCATCCCCTTTATATTGCCTCTCTGTTCTGAGCTAATAACATCCTGTACCAAAGTGTAATGTTTTAGAGCACAGTTCACAGTCCGACTTCTCTAAGTATGTTTCCTGAAGTATTATGATCTGTGCTTTTAAATCCTTTATAAATTCCAATGTCTTTGTGCCTTTCTGGTTATTAAACCCTTAACATTCAATGTGATTATCCCTACTGAGGACCCAATGTCTACCTACAGGTGATGCTACCCTTTGTACCTCTCATTAGCACTGAGCCTTGGACCCCTTGCACATCACCCTTAAAATACACCCAGAAACACAGGGGATCAACAATGTGCCCTAAGGATTTTATAATTTTTCCTCCTTTTGTGTGTTCACCCAGACCCAGAGGAACACTCCCAACTACATATGACACCATCTTCTCATCTTACTGATTTTACCCAGGAGTAATTTGTACACCAACAAAGACAGATCAAGAAACGATACCACATTTAAAAAAACAGAACGTAAATCTAATTGCAGAACTACAGAGTCAACCTGATTTTATAAAATTAATTCATCTGTGCCTCCTGAGATTGTACATCTCCTTCCTCCACATTACCTACAGCATGGCAGAAAACTTGTACTAAACAGTAGCACCAAAGTCCTCTGAGCTCTCCCATCTTCTCCCCTAACTCCTATTGCTGTTGTGCTGTAATGCTGCCTACATCTGACCTAATCTGAGCGAAAATGTCATATGTCAATGATCGTGACTTTAAGGGAGCGGAGAGAATTTGCTCCTCTAGGGTATAAGTCTGATAATTCACCAGTATATTCCTAATTGACTTATGATTTGGTTATTCCTAAAGGGGTCCTTATGGATCCTCTGAATTTCATTCCCCAAGTTAATGTCTGGACAGTCTTTCAAAGGTCCTTCCCTAAACATCTTAATAATACATCTCTTTAGGGCAGACCATTCAACTCCCTCTGGATGTACAGTATCCTCAAATTGTTCCTCCTAGAGTGGCTTTTGAGCCTCATGATATCTTCTCTTAATTGTTAATTCTGTTGCCTCAGTCCATCAATTTCTATGCATTTCTAGGCACTCCCTGGCTTGCCTGATCCATCCTCTCTTCCAAGAGTTTAGTGCATCCATACCCCCCCAATGTCTGACACACGCCCTGAATCTCTTTGATTTTGATATGAGATATCATATTTTTGCATAATCTGGGATTTCAGGTCAAGAAGGATCTCTGCCACGGAGGCACTGTCTTTAGCCCAAAACTCATTGGGGCTTGATACAGGTTTGAGACAATAATGGCCCCCTTAATGATGGCATCAGACAAAACCTCATATCTGTTGATTACGGGAATGGGAGGAAGTACTGTAAGTTGGTGTGTCCCCTCTACCACACCAACAACATTAACAGCATCATCTCCTACTGTAGGGGATATATGATCCTCATGGATGCACTTGATTGAGCCTCCCACTGTAGCAGACCTTTATTCTTCTTTTCCATAATAAAATAAAAAAACAGGGTGTGTACCTTTTCCTTGGACAAACTATTCCCAAGACCTTGCTCACAGCTCTTCTCAGGCAGAGTTATGGAAATTTTCTGCTTGGTGGACCTAAGAGTGTATCTATTTTTAGACACCATCCTAAAACCAGCTGGAATGGATGTTGATTGAGGTGGCTGATAAAGAAGTCTATTGGGATAATCTATTTCTTCTTTCATAGCTTTCTCTACGTCCTCTGGCAGAAGTCTGACCGGATTAAGCCATTTGAGCCCTTTCTCTGAACACCGAACTTTGGTCTGTACCTGGGCAGCAGAGGGTATCCACTGAGTGTCCTTCATGTGTGTAGTATTGAAGGCAGTTTGTGCCACCTTCTGCCTGGGGCTGTCCACGGCTCCTATCCGGCTCCATGTTTTATGAGGCCCAGAAAGCACATAACCATCAGCACGTGTGCTAGTTTTGAAGCTGCTCCCAATTCCCCAGGAATTAACTCTCAGAGCCAGAGCTCGGGCAGATCGCGCAGAAACTGACCGGTAATGCCAGTGAGAAAGTGGGCCACACAGCCTGTACATTAGCGGACAAATGGACCAAGGTAAGCGTGGGAAGGAGGGGGGACCTGGTATGGGGAGTATCATCATCATCATAAAAACTTTATTTCCGTCATTACGACCATAAAAGTGCAAATGCATACAGTACATGAATACAGAATAAAAACATCATTTTTTAATTTTTTTTTATAAACTTTATTTTTGCATTTACTTCAATACAAAAAGAACAAATATAAATATACGTACAGCAGTCCATAAACATAGGCTGTCTAGCTTTCCAGAAACAGTGTCTATATAATTATAATAACGTGTTCGACTAAGCACAGGAGAGGGGGACCAATGGTATTAATAATAACATGTCACATTAGGGACCTTAAACCCACCCTACTCATAATTGTGAACAGCAATGACAATTCACCCCTAACAATCTCATCTCCCCATTGCATAAACCAGACCAGTCTCACATTGTGGCGTTTGTACATATGCAAGTGTGAAAATATTAAACCAGATGTCCGGACACACTCACCCCATCCCGTCGGGACAATTCCCTGCTCAAGCTGTGACTCAATTTCTCGTCTTAGAGTCTCGACATACCCCTTGTACGGTCCCCAGATATCTTTGGGGCGGGACGTAATGGGCATCATACTTGCATAGAGCTCACTATTTACATTACAATAGGCGATACTGCGCAGCCATCCCTGGACATTTGGGGCAGTTGTCCACCCCCACTGTAGTGCCACCTCTCGCTTAGCTAATAAAAGACACAATGAAGCAAATCTATGGATTTTGAGGGGGAAATTGACCGTGTAACCGAGCAGAGCTACCTTTGGAATTGGGGTCAGTGGGATCTTTAAAATCTGTCCAAGCGTCTGGTGTACTCGCTCCCAGTAGCTTTGTAAGTTCGGGCACGTAAAAAGTGAGGTGTGCGAAGTCCGCATGAGGTGCAGAGCATTTGCGACAGGTATGAGGTGTAGATGAATCTATTTTGTGCGCGAGCGCTGGAGTAAAATAGATGCATCGTAGGAATTTGAAGTGGAGGAGTTTGTGCCTACTATTTAGGGAGACGTCATGGGTGACCGAGCAGCAGTGAGCCCACTGCTCATCGGTAATGGTAATTCCCAGGTCTAGTTCCCATGCACTGTGAATTTTGCAGTCATGCACAGGTTTCAAAGAGGCACATGCCCTGTATAGCTTGGATATCAGGTGCATGCTATTTTCTTTTCCTATGAGCAGCATTAAAGGAGGAAGCGAGACCGGCTCTATTGGTAATATCGAGAAAGTGTCTCTGTTAGACCTGGCATCATTTGCAGGAGTCTCTCCTCCATTTTTTTTCTGTTGGCCTCCTCTGTTTACGATGTTTTGCTGGAATATTGCTTTGGGCACTGTGCCACTGTTGATCAGTGCCACAGTGCAAGTGCTCTCTATGTTAAATTGATACATTGATTGGTGTTACCATGATTGGCTTGGTTGACTTACTGTTCAGACCCTAGTCTAGTGCACTGTGTGTGCCAAGGGCATTTAAGTTAACTGCTGCTGGTGGGCTTACAGCACTGGTTGTGCCACCCACAGAAGCAGCTTGTAAAATGTGTCCCAGGCCTGCCATCGCAGAACCTGTGTGCAGTCCCTGACTGCCATGTCGACTTTGCAAGGAAACCTACTTGCCAGTCTCTAAAACCTTCCCTTTGCCACATTTCAGACACCTCTATGGTAGGCCCTAGGGCTGGGTGTATTGTTGGTAAAAGGTAGGTCATGCCCTGATGTGTGTGGCATGACCTAATAGTGAATTACAGCCATTTTCGTTTTTCACTATTGAAGGGCTACCTGCCTTCCATAGGCCAGAATGGGCAGACTGATTATTAACTCCATTATAATCTTATCTGACTCAGGGAGCATGGTAGCGGTTCGAGTTTAGTATCCCTGAACTCAGAATTTAATAACACATCCTTTAGGATGGATGGTTTTTAAATTCTGTGTTTGAAAATAGCCCTTTGAGAAAGTGGCTATTTTCTTGTCCAACTATCCACCGGTCTCTGCTGGTTTGGTGTGTGTGTCAGGGGCTGGGTGGCTCCAGAGGTCTGAATGAGTCAGTGTGGGGTGAATGAGGCATTTACATTTAGAGTGGGGGAAGAGTAGTCCCTGGTAGCCTGCTCTGCCTGACACAATGCTGGCTCCACCTCCTGCCGGGCGACTGATGGCCCTGCCCCTGCCAGTGACAATACTGGCTCCGCCTCCTGCTGGCCGGCTGATGACCCTGCCCTGCTCAGTGAATAGGCCAGGTGCGTCGGCCTGGCAACACCCACAACAAACCTGGGATGGGGGGAATTTCCCTGCTTGGACAAAGGGAACAAAGCAGAAAAGGGGTATAAAAGAAGGACCCCTGAACCAAAGAACTTAGATCACTTCTGACAAGGAAACCTCTACCAAGGACAAGAAGCCTGCTGATCCAAGGACTTGCCTCCACCTTCTGCCAGTGTGCTGTTTGCTGGGGGGAACCTGAAGCTGCTTCTTTATTTTTGCCAAGGGACAAGGAGAGAGGAACTTAGTGTGTACTCTCAAGCTTGCAAGAAAATCTCCAAGGGCTGGAAGAGTGCCAGCCTCCTGTTGAAGTCATAGGGCTAAAGGACTTCAACCTCTGCTGAATTGCTTGTTGCTGGAACGTGGTGTTTCCAGTGCACAGGAGAAATCTGCAATCTCGACATCGACGGACGCCGCCGAATCCAGCTCGACATCATGAGTACGGCTCCAGTGTTCCGAGCCTTCGACGCCGGCCGCCGGGCCCGATCGACGCCAGTAGCGACGCCAGTGAGTAGTGAGTTCGGCTCCAGCTCCAAGTGACCCTGTCTCGACGCCGCTGCTGATCGCATCGACGCTGCGCCCTTCTCGACGCCATGAGTGCTGCTCTGGCCCGACACCTCTCGACGCCGCTGCGGATCGCCCCGACTCCGATGTTCAATCGACGCCGACCTCTCGACGCCGTGGATCATCGTTTTTCTTCATTCTAAAGGTACTGTGTTTGTGGGGTCTGTTGCAACTCCAGGCTCGGCGAAGCACTCCTCGCGGTCGACGCCGAACCTTGGGAATATCGTAAACTCGACGTCGTGTGACTCCTGTGGGGGTCACATTGTTGCCAAGAACTGTGTTTTATGAAGAATACTTACTTTTGTTGCTAAAGAAATATTTCCTAAAAAGAAACTTTACCTGAACTATTATTTTTCCTTCCAAAGAGTATTTATTAAGATTGTGGTATATTTATCGTTATTTGGTCTTGTGCTAAGCCTTATATAAAAATACTTCTTTTTTATAATAACTCCTGTGTTGTGTCTGTTTGTAGTGTATTCACTTTATTACTGTATGTGGTCATAAATGCTTAACACACTGCCTCTGAGATAAGCCTGTCTGCTCTGCCAAGCTACCAAGGGGGTGAGCAGGGGTTATCTGAGTGTGTAATCCCCTTGCCCTGACTAGAGGAGGTGGGTCCCTATTTGTCAGAAGTGTATACCTCTGCCAACTAGAGACCGCCGGTTCTAACAGTCTCACAGTGCGAAGCGGATGCGGCATAGTACACATTTGTCCATAAAGTCCGCTGTGTTAAAGCGCGTGTCTTCTGATGGGGAGAAGATATGGCCATCCGGATACAAGTCTGCCAATTCAGTCAGGTCAAACTTTGTCAGGGTTTGCTGCACCAGTTGCCCAGATGTGATGGGAATCAGTCGAGGATTAACAATAGGGAGGGCGAAGGAGTAAAGCATCTCTGACCCTGTGATCCAACGAGTCTATGCCATGCCCAGCTCGTGGAGGACACAGTCTGAATATCGTGAGGGTCCCTGTGAAAGCCCACTGGTAATACGGCAGACATATAACATTTTCATTAGCTACAACATATCCAAATCCGACTAATTTAGTTGTTCCGGACATTAATATAAACAAAATAAAAAATGGTCAGAAGATAAAAATTGTGAGAGGAAGATTGCATGGCATGGCCCGCAATGTAGTCACAAAGCTAAAATTAGTTCTAAAATCAAAGCTAAAAGACATATGTATTTTTTAAAAAGTTGACTAGAGGAGTTGGTTAAAGGAAAGGAAAATGGAAGTAGTAACTTTTTTGATGCGGACCGTCTAATGATCCACATTTTACCAAGGAACTAAGCAACTGCGCAAGCGACTAGGGGCCTATAGTCAGATTTTAAAATATGCAATGCTTCTTGATGGCATCCAGTTCCAAGCAACCTGCAAACAGGGGCTAGCCATTTAATTCTGGGGGAATGATGCATGGGACAGACAAAGAAAATATGGCTAATTGACTCAACAGTGAGTGCTCAACCTGGGCAATACAAAGTTACAGGAGAGGACCGCCGCCAAGCAGCTGTAAACGAGTTCACAGGGAAGGAGCCAAATCTAAATTGTATATAGAGCTTCCTATCCTGCTTAATCGTGATGACCTCTAGGTATTGCTCATAAACACTAAGCATCTCAAATTCCATAAAGTCTAGTGTAAGACGGCCGCCAGACGGGTGGGAAATAGTGGTCTGTGCCACTCAGTTCCAATATTGGGTCTTAATCAGTTCTTTACTAGGGAGTAGTACAAAGACGTTGGTGTCCCACAAACTCCCCAGTCCTATCATTTAGAGCAGAGACCTCACCTTAACAAAGCAAACAATTTTCTTGAAGCGGTCAAGTGTGCAAACTTAGTCAAGAGCAGCAGCATATGATGAGAGCTCAGATGTGGTTTCCAGACGCAGCCAAAAAAGCAGGGGATGTAGCTTAGCTTGATCAATGATTGTGGTTCTACCCATATCTATCCTTAGTGGATGTAGGGGGGTGCTCTGGGAAGAGAACACAAGGATCTCAAAAATGTGTTCTCAGTCACAAGAAGACCTTCCAGTTTTTCACATCCCCAGAGTTTGGCCCCATACAATGCTGAGCCCACTACCTTGTGATCATAAATCTAGAGTGAGGCTGCTACTGCTTTGAGCTGTGAGGTCCAATACTCTTTAATGAGGGCCGCAGTGGTCTGCTTCTGCTGCAGACTCTGCTTCATAATATTATACTTCCAGGCCATTTCCTCAGAGAGAGAGAGACACCCAGATAATCAAAGGTAGCCATACTCGTGAGGGGGATCCCTCAATACCGATTAGCTTTTAAATGATTTATGAGAATTCATCAATAGGAGTTTAGCCTTCTGTGTGTTGAACGCCAAGCATCTCATTCCACAAAAGGCCTTGAAATGATCTAGGAGCAGTTGCAGAGTGCTAGGGGCATTAGAGACTATCAGCGTGTCATCCGCGAACAATAAGGTTGTTACTTTGACATCCCCCAGAGTGGGTGCATCAGCAGGGACGTCAGTGAGATGTTGGACCACTCCATTTATAAACAGTGAGAAAAGGGTAGGAGCCAATACGCAGCCCTGTCGGATCCCCCTATCAACTGCAATTGGGTCTGTCAATTGTCCTTTGATACCCCAGTGAACCGTTGCATAGTTGTCCTCATGAAGACGAACAATCAACGCATGGATCTCAGGTGGGAGGCCCATCACTTTAGAATGCACCATAATTTATGCCTAGGGATGAGGTTGAAAGCGGACTTCAAATCAATGAATGAAATATACAGACCTTCCAGTTTTCCAGGCCAATAGGAGGAAGCGAAAGACCTGATTGATGGTGCTGGTTTTCTGTCTAAAATCTGCTTGGAAGGAGGATAAGATGTTGTTGTCTCCCATCTAAGTCATAATCTTCAAGAGAAGTGCATGGGAAAAGATCTTTTGAGCGCCATCAATCAGGCTGTAGTTGGAAGGCAATGAGCGGTCGCCCTTCTTAAAGACCAGAATCACCTGGATCCCTTCGACGAGGATGGTATTGGTGCACCTGTGGCAATTCCATTCCCTAGTATCAAGATATATCTGTTGTTCCTAACAGAATTAATACTGTGCATGATTTCGGCTAAAGAAAAAGCCCGTTAGTCTGGGGGCAAGTGCAGTCAGGGGTAGGGGCATCATTAGATCCAGTATATACTGCAGAGAAATGGTCATACCTGGTGGCAGAGGCAATGTTGTTAGTAGGTGGCCTCGGCCTTTCGGCATCTCCCCTAGAGACTAAAAACCAGAACTGTTGTGAATCTTTCCTCTGGCAAGTATCGCTGATCTGGAGCCATTGATTTGCATTGCATTCCCTTTTAGCCCTGGCCAACGTGAGGTTCCTACACTCCTGGTTAAACCAGGAGGACTATGGTGTGATGGTTTTTGAAGCACCCTGTGGCCGTTGTGACATTCTATAATGAGACGCAAGCCCATTAGAAAGGAGTGTATGACAAGCCGTATTCCTAGGATAACCATCCTTCTGCTCAAATAAGCTATACATTTCTCTCATACTGTCAAGGAGATTACACTTGATTACTTCTAGTTTCACTGTGTCAGTAGCTACACATGCCCATTTGAGTTGCCTGTTATCATTGGTAGGGCATACCTCCTTAGTTGTAAGAGTTGAGCATGGGAGGCTAGAGTTATTGGCCCAGGGTGATGTCAAAGCAAGGTCAAGGGGGTTATGGTCACTGTCAATAGTAGACCCACTACCATGTCAATCACTCTAGGCCACAGTCTTACATCTAGCAGGAAGTAGTCAATACGGCTCATATTTGTAGTTCTGCTGTAGGTGTTTGCCCCTTTCTTATCAGATTTAGTACGACAATTGACAGCCCCTAGCCCATGCTCAAGGGTTAGAGCATGATGCTGCACTGTCATACAGATCCATTTTTTAATGAGTGGTAAATAAAGAGGGGGGACGAGCCACATCTAATCTACCTTCTCACTACCACATATATCTTCTTTGTCTAATGGTGCAAAGGTAACATTAAAGTTACCTGCTATAATTAGTAGTGACTGAAGCTCCCTCTTGTCAAGACAATCTTCCAGTGCTTGAAGTGTAGGATATCTGCTACCAGCCTTTGTACCACAGGCATAGACATTAAAAAGGTCTACCTCTAAACCATTCCTACCCCTAATATGGATTGTTAAAATATCAAGACTGTTAGTCTTAAGCTCACAAGTAGTACATTGGAGCTCAATTTTTATCCAGATCAGCAATCCCACCAGCAGGTCGCCCCGATCTGCTGGCAATTGCTGGGCAATGGAACGTTATATATCCGGGAATAAAAACAGGAAAAGTGGACCAAGTTTCCTGAAGGATGCAAATGTCAAATTGTTTAATATATTGGATCCAGTGGGCAAGTAGCACCTTTGACCTCACACCAGCCACATTCCATGTTAACAGACTTAGTTTGGGGGGCAGACCTCGACCTGCTGGTTGGGAAAACTGGTTTCCATTTGTATTGCAGCCTATTTGTGTATCTATGAGGGGTTCTGCTGTAGATAGGCTCCCCACTTCGAAACTATTGACGCTGGACCGCCGCGGGTCGAAGGTCCTGAGTCTAGTGTGCTGGGAGGTTGGTGATGAAGTGTCAGTATAATACCTTCATTTTTTGAAAGATTCTTGGTCTTTCTTGTGCATGGAGATGTCATGTGTGCTGGATCAGGTTGGCATGCAAGTTAGTCATTTATTGCGAGGGGTGAGTCTGAACCCATTGCAGTGTCACAATGATTGGGGGTTAGCAACTGTGGTTTAGTAACGGGTCTATACCTTAATTAAATGCCAGTGGGGGTGGGTGAGCTTGTTCTTGCCTCTAATGATATGGGGTTATGGGCTAGATTCCCATAATCTAAGTGTAGTTCTATAAAGTCCATTTGTGTGGAGGGTTAGCCTTTTTGCCCATAGAATGTCCTCCCTGATCGACACCCCCTCGCCGGGAGAATCCATTGTATAGATTTGTTTATTAGCGAGTCTTCGCCTTCGTACTTCATATGGGATGGCATTTTGGGCACATTGGTCATTTAAATACTCCTTGCGGGCAATTAATCTTTTTTCGGGCAGTTCGGGCTGGACTGTTCCCATGAGGCACAGGGTCAAGACTGATTTGCATATGGCCATGTCCAAACTGGGGTGGTGTAGTGGGCAAAAGAACGATGGATTTAACCCAGATCTCTTGACTGGGGGATAATGTATGCATCGTCAGCATTCCGTCCATCATTTGTTTGTTGTAACGCTTTTCGCCCTAAGTGGGATGGGTATTCCCAGACGTAGGACCCGTGCTCACTACGCCACTGGAGTCAAGCTATCCTGGCTGATGACGGCTGATAGCCAGAAACCGGTCCTAGGATGCTTGATTCCGGTCCAGGGAAGACATGGCTTGGCAGTTCGGGCTGGACTGTTCCCATGAGGCACAGGGTCAAGACTGATTTGCATATGGCCATGTCTAAACTGGGGTGGTGTAGTGGGCAAAAGAACGATGGATTTAACCCAGATCTCTTGATTGGGGGAGAATGTATGCATTGCCAGCATTCCGTCCATCATTTGTTTGTTGTAACGCTATCCAGGAGATTGAGTTCACAGAAGCCATTCAGAGACTGGTAACATTTGATGTGGTGTCTCTGTACACAAATTCTTCAAGAAGAGGGACTAGAGGCAGTAGAATCCTTCCTCTGCTCAATGACCAAACCAGAACAAGTTGTAGTAATGATGACATGCTGTAACTTGTAATCCAAGTAGGTTTATTCACAGGGAGTATCAGTAAGTCCTTAACAACAGGTAGGCCATCATTAACAGGTATATATAGTCCTATAGGGCAGCTTGTAGGTGATAAATAAAAGCCCCACCAGGAGCAGCATACTAGCTGCTCAGCCCCTCTCACCAAATGTCACTCCTCATCCAGTCACCCAGGCATTCTACTGAAGGTCCATTCACCAACATTCCATACAGAAGACACACACACAGGCTGAGCAGCTAGGACAGAGAAACATAGGGAATAAAAGCATCATGCAAGAATACTACATATCTCTTCCCTTTTGAACAGAAGAATGAACGGAACCAATGCATAAACCATACATAAACTATAAATATAAAAATACAGCAATAATAAATAGTCCACAACCCAAAGATGAAGGAAACAACGCCCACATAATAAAGTGGAAATGAACTATATAAAACAGAGTCAAAAGCCCAGGGATGACGGAAATACCGCATCACGAGAAGGAAAAGAACCGAAGACAAGAAGAAAAGACGGATACAGAATATAATACCCATCCCCCTCCTCAAATATGGTAAATAAATATACTTCAAAATGTAATGTGGACTAAAGGGAGTGAAACCCAATACCCTGCCCTTAATCATAACCAAAGGACAACAATGTTACGTACGTGCTCTCCATGTAGAGAGACAAGTAATGTGAACTAAAGGGACTAAAACAAAATGTTCTGCCCCCACCATTAACAAGGAACAACATGTAAAAATGTATAGTGTGAACTAAAGGGACTAAAACGCAAAATCCTGCCCCAACAAAACAAGGGACAACAAATGTAAGAGGAGAAAAGTCATGTGGACAAAAGGGACTAACACCCAATGTCCTGCCCCCACCATTAAACAAAGGACAACGAGAACGTTAGAATGTGCTTTCCATGTAAAGAATCAAGTCATCTGGACTAGATGGACTGAAAACCCAATGTCCTTCCCCCACCATCTACAAGGGACAACATGTAAAAATGTATATGCTCACCGTATGGGGAGCTCTCCACCAAGGGACAATAATGTTAAAATGTATATGCTCTCCGTATGGGGTGCTGCCCGTGTCAGGAGACATACAAGGATAAAACCCTGCAACAACAAAATCTTACGCACGCAAGGAAAATGTCTCCTTGCAACGAAAGGGAAACCAAAAATCCTTTGTCACCCCTCATGTAAGGGCACAAAAACTCCCAAATGTAGATATGGTAACAGTACCCAAAACTTCAAAACATGTGAATACTTTCCATAAAATAGGGTAGACTGTGGCAACACTGTAAAAAAAAAATGGTACAGATTCTGTAAAGTGTACAAATTCTAATAGACTGTTTAAATTCTATGGTTAATCAGTCAAATGTAACCATGCTGGTGAGTGATCTCTCACCCCAGTAGCGTGAGTGTTATGTTATGTTATGTTAAGTTATGTTAAGTGATGCTTATAAAGCGCACTGACACCGAAGCTTCCTGGCGCTGGTAGACAGAACAGAGTGAGGGGGAGGTAGAGGAACAGAGTCTATGTGGGGGTGGGAAAGAGGTGAGTTTTTAGCATTTTCCTAAATTTGAGAAAAGAGGAGCAAGATTTAATAGAGAAAGGGAGGAGGTTCCAGAGCCCGGGGGCTAGGTGAGAGAACCGGCGTCCGCCGAATCTCTTAGTGTTGCTCCTGGGGGTGATCAGCAAGTCGCGGTGGGCGGATCGAAGATTACGTGTGGGGCAGTGAGGACGGATGGTAGATTTTAGAAAAGCAGGGGAGGGGCAATGAAGTGCCTTAAAGGTGAGACAAGCCACCTTAAAGGCAGCCCTTCGCTCAACCGGGAGCCAATGCAGGTTCATAAGCAGAGGTTTAGCTGATTGCCATCTAGGTGTTCCATGGATCAGGCGGGCAGCCTGGTTCTGAACGATTTGAAGGCGTTGAGTCAGGTATTGTGGCAAACCGTGATAGATGGCATTGGAAAAATCCAACCGGGAGAGTACCAGTGAAATGACAGTTTGGGTGAGTGCTGCCGGGGGGAGAAGGTGGCGGATTTTACGGATCCTCCGAAGTTGGAACATACAGGAGGGGACCACCGCTCCCACCTGAGCACTAAGAGAAAGCTTGGTGTCGATAATGACACCCAGACTTTTTACTGATTTTGCTGGGACGGGGGGGGGAGCCGAACTCCGGCGGCCAGAACTGTGGGCCCCAGTAGGTGGCGCTGAGTCCGGGAAGTAGGAGCTCAGTTTTACCGGGGGTTCAACTTTAATTGGTTCTGGTTCATCCAGAGTTGGATATGAGTCATGGCACCATGGAAAGTTGTGATGGCATTAGGTGAGTTAAGGGGGAAAATGATTTGGAGATCGTCAGCATAGTTATAGGTGACGATGTCCCATTTCAGAAGCGATTGAATGAGTGGCCGGAGGTAGAGATTAAAGAGAAGCGGGGAGAGGGAAGAGCCTTGGGGAACACCACAGGATGTGAGAGATTTTTTTGCCCGGTGAGGAAAGACCTGACCCACTCGAGAGCAACGCCTTGGATGCCCGCCTGTCCGACACGGTGGAGAAGGATGTCATGGTCCACCGTGTCGAACGCGGCCGAAAGATCCAGTAAGACGAGGGCTTGGGGGTTTCCCGCGTCCGCGTTGCCTCTGAGTGTGTCAAGGGCTGCCAGTATGACAGCTTCTGTAGAATGAGCGGGTCTGAAGCCGGCCTGGGTAGGTACAAGGTAGCCGGAAGATTCAATAAACACGGACAGGTAGCGAGTGACATGGGCCTCCATGAGTTTAGAAAAGTAGGGGAGAAGGGAGATGGGGCGATAGTTCGATGGCTCCGTAGTATCGGCGCCAGGTTTTTTTAGTAAGGGTACAAGGATAGCTTCCTTGAAGGAGGTGGGGCAAGTGCCACTGCTGAGGGAGCTATTAAGTAGGTGTAAAATACTGTCAGGTAGATTGAGACATATGTTCCGCAGAACGGACGGCGGGCAGCAATCATTTGGGGAGCCAGATTTTACGCGAGTGGCTAGTTCCGCCAAAGAAGAGGAGTCTAGGAACGGAAAGGAAGTGAAGGACAGGGGATTATTGAGGGAGTTATCCAGTAGTGGCAGTTGGTGGAATGAGGGAATGGATTTTTTGATAGAAGAAATTTTTTCTAGAAAGTACGAGTTCAAGGTGTCGCAGGCCTCCTGCGTGGGAGTCTGGGCTGGTAGGGTCCTATCATCTGTGGTTAACTCGTTCATAACTCTGAACACCTCCTTAGATTTATTAGCTGCCTGGGATATCCTACTGGCGAAGTGTTCAGATTTAGCTGAGCGAATAGCTATTTTAAACTCTTTGCGAGCGGTCAGAAAAGATTGTTTGGCTAGGTCAGAATAATCGTGTCTCCAGATGCGTTCCAGCTGGCGTGTTTTGAGTTTCCGGGCTTTAAGATCATCGGAGAACCACCTGTGAGAGTTCCTATGTTTGATGCAGGGAAATTTGACCAAAGGGGCAAACAAGTCGCTGGCCGACTCAAGCCAGGTGGCCACTTTTTGTTCCAGCCCGTCCATGTCGGTGGGGTCGGAAATCACCGGGGAGGAGTCAGCCAGGGCAGTTAGAAATCCCTGGGAGTCATATGAACTCCATTTACGGGCATGGCCACCGGCCATCAAGGGAGCGGGGGTATGAGCAGCAACCGTGATGGTAGTGTCTACCAAGTGATGGTCGGACCAGGCACACGGACGTATGTCTGGTGGGGACAGCTCCAGGTTGCAGGTCCAGATCTGGTCCAAGACGTGTCCCTTGATATGAGTAGGTTGGGAGACGTGTTGGACAAGGTTCAAGCTTTTAAGCATCTCAAAAAGCTCAGTGGCATGAGAGCCGGCGTGGCTATCGCCGAACCAGTAATTCAGGTCGCCGAAAATTGCGAGATGGGAATGCGATATAAAAAGGGAGGATAGTTGTTCACTAATAATTGCGGAAAAAGATGGCATGGGATATGGGGGCCGGTATAGTAAGAGAAGAGTGAGGGGCTCAGCATCCGTCTGCAAGTTAATAACTAGGTTCTCCACCTGAGGTAGAGGAAGGGAGTATGAAGATATGGATTTAAGGCGTTTAGAAATAATGGCCGCCACCCCACCACCAGGCCGATCGCCAGGGCGGTCTGCGCAGAGGATGTAGTAATCGGGGGGGAGGGCTGCCAGGATGTCCGGCATGGACTCTGGTGTGAGCCAAGTTTCTGTGAGTAAAAGCATATCGGGGTTCCAGCTAGTTAACAGGATAAAAATATCCTCAGAGTGCTTCACCAGTGAGCGGGTGTTAAGGTAAGATACCTTGAGAAATGTGGTGCTCGCTGGTGCCAATGCTTGGGGTATGTAGCCTTTGAGGAAGGGTTGGTTGGGGCGCATGAGGCCCGCCGAAGTAATGCGATGTAAAGCCATAGGAGGTGGTAAAGTTGCAGTGTGCTGAAAGTCCCTGAGTACTTGGGAGGAATATGTAATAGGCAAAGCGGGATGGCATGCCCTCAGGCCCGTCCTGGCGCGGACGGGCGCAGACAGGCTTGCCTTTGGCGCGCCGCCGGCGCGCCGCCGGCGCGCCCGCTGCGCCCGTCCGCTGCGCGGCCGTGGGAGGCACATGGTTTATGTAAGTGAAGAACAGGAAGGGGCGTGGCCCGTGATGAAGGGGGCGTGGCCTGACCAGGCTTCCCCAGAATGACGTGGCAGTGAATGGCGGCCCGCGACAGCGTTCAGACCGGCTGTGCGGGGGAGGGAAAGTAGCGAGAGTGTTGCCAAAGGTAAAAAAATTTAAAGTACACACAAAATACAGCGTAAAATACAAATTTCTATGTGCACGTTCGTTGCTCCCGGCTTTCCGCCTCAGGAGTTCGGTCTATCTGCCAGCGCCTGTGAATTGGCGCGTTATAAGGCGGGGGGGGCGTGGCCCGTGATGAAGGGGGCGTGGCCTGACCAGGCTTCCCCAGAATGACGTGGCAGTGAATGGCGGCCCGCGACAGAGTTCAGATCGGCTGTGCGGGGGAGGGAAAGTAGCGAGAGTGTTGCCAAAGGTAAAAAATTTTAAAGTACACACAAAATACAGCGTAAAATACAAATTTGTATGTGCACGTTCGTTGCTCCCGGCTTTCCGCCTCAGGAGTTCGGTCTATCACACTGGGCACACTCTTGACTTGTGCACCCCCAACTGTAACCTGTGGTGTGGAAACCAAATAATTTTGGGGACCTAGCAATTATAAACTGAGAAAAAGTAAACAGGTTCCGTCCACAGTCATCATAAACACAACTGCAGCTTACCAAAATGATCCAGTGGTAAATGTTCCTGTAAACGCGTTCCATTAAAATGTAACTCCAAAAAGAAAATTGAGACCTCAAAACTGTACACTGTTCTCAGTCATTGACACGCAAAAGTGGTGGAGAAAAGAAAGTACCTGTAACTTCAAGGTGCCCACAAAACCATCCGCAGCCGATCTTCACAGAGAGACGAACACGCTGAACTTCAACTTTAAGAAAAAAAAATACTTTATTGCCCATAAAACGTGGTTGGTAGAAAGAATTTAAAAAATAGGCAAAGACAACAGTGCTAAGTACAATACAAATAACAGTGGCAGAGCGCAATTACCGATGGCAGTGAAGACTATACTAGACACAAACCAATGCGAGCGGCAGCAGCGGGCTCAGTGCAGCGTCAAACCGGTGGTGCTGTGCGGAGGCGAGGGGAGCTATCAGCAAATCTAAATACAGAGAGGCACTTAAGGTCTACAAAAGGGAAATTAAGGCCGCTCAAGCGAGTTTCTATAATGATAAGATTGTTTCCGCTTCTAACTAAGGGTGGGTGGACAACTCCTTTCTGCCCACGGAATGTGCGGAGATTTGCCCTTCCACCTTCCGCGATAATAGGCGGAGAAACAAGGCAAATCTCTGCACACTCGGGCATGACGGAAGTTGGCCAGCCGCCTCCCGGCCGCAGTATTAAATACATTAAAAAAGCAATTTTTAAATAACCTTACCTTATCGGCGGCGTCCCCGGGCTTCCATCCCTCTCCAGCGCGTCTACTTCTGGGAACTGCACATGCGCGGAAGCCCGCGCATGCGCATTCCTCGGCAGGAATGTGCATGTGCGGGAGCCCAAAAGAAGGCGCGCTGGAGAAGGATGGAAGCCCGGGGACGCCGCCGATAAGGTAAGGTTATTTAAAAATTGCCTTTTTTAATGAATTTAATACTGCGGGCGGGAGGTGGGTGGGAGGCAGGTGGGAGGCGGGATGTGCGTAACGGAACTATGCGGAGAGTGCGGAGATTGGTTCCATCTCCGTGCCTCTCCGAGTAGGTCCCTTACGCACATTACGCCCACTGCCACTTCTAACTCCCCATAATTTTAAAATTGCTAAATACACCTTCCATCCCCCCTATTGATTTTGATAGCTCCCAACGGCGGTGTGATGAAATAGCGAAATTCTTCTCTGCTAAAGTCCACAATATATATAGGACCTTCCTGCAAACTAACTTTGTTATAGATCTGGCTACTCCTAAACCACAAGCCTTGTTGGAAGAATTTCCCCCTTTGACTCTATCTTCCCTGCAGGATCTTCTCAGGCAACTAAAATCGGGCTCCCCTGTAGACCCCGCCCCTCCGGCCATTTTAAATCTGGTCTCTGAAATAGTCTACCCGGTCATTCAGGACGTGATAAACACTTCCTTCCTAATGGGGAAGGTTCCCCCCCTTTGGAAACAGGCAAAAGTTAAAGCACTTCTGAAAAAGACAAATCTTGACCCTGAGGAATGGGCTAATTACCGGCTCATTTCCCTCTTGCCCGGAATGAGCAAATTAGCTGAAAAACATGTCAACTCTGTACTGGCAACTTTTTTAGAAGAAAATAACTGCCTTCAGTCTACGCAGACAGGCTTTAGATGTCATCAGGGTACAGAGACCGCTCTTCTTGCCGCGATAGAAGAGTCTAGAAAAGTTTTGGACAATGGAGGCTGCGCTGCTCTCATCTTGTTAGATCTCAGCGCAGCCTTCGATACTGTCAATCATCAATTTATGGTCCAAAGACTCAGGGAGGTGGGGGTGGTCGAAATCGCCCTGAAATGGTTGCAGTCCTTTCTTGAAAACAGATTTTTTGCTGTTTACGAGGAGGATGCTTCCTCTGAGAAGATCCCTCTGCAGTGTGGCATACCCCAGGGATCATCCTTAAGTCCTACCATGTTTAACATCTACATAAGGTCCCTTGCAGATGTGGTGCTTCCTTGGGGGATCCAGATCATCACCTATGCTGACGATACCCAGCTGGTGATTTCCCTTAATCAGCATGATAAATCTGAGTCTGGCTTAACATCATGTCTTGTGAAGGTCTCCGAGTGAATGGACAAGTCATTCTTAAAACTCAATGGAGCAAATACAGAACTTATGCTCTTGGGTTATTCTGAGCCCGCAAACAGACTTTTTGTGGCCCAGCTGTCTAGGTCCCTCACCGGCACCAAAAAAACAGATCAATAGTTTGGGAGTCTGGTTGGATTGCAACTTGGATTTCAAAGTACAAGCTCATAAAGTCGCAGCCAATTGCTATGGACTTCTTAGGACTGTTAGGAAGATTCTCCCTCCATCCTTTTGTTGCCAGACGAATTTTAGTCCAAGCACTCATATTGTCTCGGCTGGACTATGCGAATGCAGTCTATTTGGGAGTGCCACAGGGGACAATTAAGAGACTGCAGATTGTTCAGAACTGTGCAGCTCGCCTTCTAATGTGCATTCCCAAACGTAGCTCAGCAAAACTAGCCCTTGCACTGGCTCCCCTTACAGGAAAGAATTAGGTTCAAGGTGATGTGCATTGTCCATAAATCTATTTCTGGGAAGGGTCCCCCATTGTCTCACTCAATGGTGCAACTATACCGCCCGAATAGAACTTTGAGATCTGACAATAAACGACGACTCACAGTTCCTACGATCAAGCGCTCACGAACTGGAGGTCGGCTGTTCTCATATAATGCAGCCAAGTCTTGGAACCAGCTCCCAGATCATTTACGGCTAGAATCTGACCATCTTAAATTCAGAAAATAGCTTAAAACATTCCTCTTTCCATGATCGGCTCTGTGTTGAAAGTGTCACATTAAGCCCTGGGATGCCCTTGGGTAGCCATGCGCTATATAAATGTGTATTCATCCATTCATTCATGATGCAGGTAATTTTCCACGTGCTCGGAGTGTGCGCGCTGTCTGTGTCTCGTGCCTCCATTTAAACTTGCAAATGGCCGTTGAACTGACGAAAACAAACAAAATGACTCAAGTGAGCCCAAAAATAAGAGACAAAATATGTCTAACATGTCTCACCCAATTAGCATGACAGATACGTCTGGTGTGAGGTGTCAAGTACGTCCTCGCATTTGGCTCCTCTAATTAGAAAAAAAGTAAGAGTTCACCGTGGAAGTGACCTTTCTGTCCATAAAAGCAAAGAGCATCCATCCTTTTCATCAGAATAATGCGCATCTAAAAGGCCGGTTAGAGAATGCAGCAGACATGAGGTCCCGGTAGGTCATTTATCACATCGCTTAGTCTGAAAGGCTTGAAAAACAATGCTGCTGTGTGGTCCCAACCAAGTTTTTCCAGGTTACCGTTCTGTTAGCCATTGCCAAAGTAAAAAACACGTAGTAGCTCAGATAGTTTTCCATGCGTGAAGCAGTGCAAAACCCTGTTTTTATGGAACACTGCTTCATCATCGCAAGCAGAAATAAGGCACACATATTTAAAGTTTGAAAGTCTTGTTTGGGCAATGGACACTGCCGGGGCTGCCTTGCGTGCTCTTTATGTTCCCTTTGTAACTGCTTACGTTTCTTTGTTTCATCTTGTGACTCCTGGGTTTTGCATCTTGTTACCGTAGGCTGCGCTTGTTGTCTTCTCCCTGTTGTAGCTTCTTCCCAATATGTAGAAGACATCTTTAAGTCTCTTCAGGCTACTTGTATCAACTGTAGAGCGTGAGGAGGACTCCAACTCGTCGCCAAAATTAATGTTGTAATGATGACACGCTGTAACTTGTAATCCAAGTAGGTTTATTCACAGGTAATATGAGTAAGTCCTTAACAACAGGTAGGTCATCATTAGCAGGAATATATAGTCCTATAGGGCAGCTTATAGGTGATCAATAACAGCCCCACCAGGAGCAGCCCGCTAGCTGCTCAGCCCCTCTCACCAACTGTCAATCCTCATTCAGTCACCCAGGCATTCTACTGAAGGTCCATTCACCAACATTCCATACAGAAGACACAAACACAGACTGAGCAGCTAGGACAGAGAAACGTAGAGAATAAAAGCATCCTGCAAGAATACTACATAAGTGCCTACTGAGTTCATTATGGATTTGGCTAGACTCCGTTTAAAGAGAAATTGCTTCAAGTTTAGTGAAGATTTTTATTACCAAGTCAAAGGAACCGCAATGGGATGCCCATTCACTTCAGAATTTGCTGTATTGTATTTGGCTAAATTCAAAGAAAGATTAGTCTTTAATAATAACCCATTTGCACATAACATCACAGGATGGGTTAGATATATAGACAATATAGTAAGTAAATTCTTTATTGCGTGATTAATAAAAATCATTGCAATCAACTTGATAGCAAGCGGCGGAGCCTGCACCCATAACCTGCTCCAGTAAGTCAAGATAACAGCCAGGCTAAGTCTAGAAAGCAAAGAGATAGTGTTAATACTCTGCTACAGAGGAGTGGCTGGGAAGGTCTAAACAACAGAGACGCAATAGACGCGACGGCAACCTTGACTCCATCTGGTAAATCCTAAAATGTTTTCACAAGTTATTATGTGATATACTCCAAGGGATCTGAGCCGGAGGCAGCGTGGGGGAGCCCGAAGAGAGCACCCTTGGGGAGACAGCGCTCCGCCAAAAGGGGCAAAAAATGAATAAATAAGAGAAAAAGAAAGCGAAACCCCCACAGCCCAAGATGGCGCTCGGATCAGCGACCTACAAGCGGATGGTGAAAGCAGCTTAGCAGCATCACACGCAGAGGGCAACAGTGAGTAGATGGTGGCAGCAGCAAGGGGAAGCTGACTGGGACTGAGGGCAGGCTGCGGGCGACCGAGTGCGTGGAAACGAGAAAATCGAGAAAAGGCTCCCAAGTGGAAGGTGTGCAAGACAGCGGTTAGGGGGGGGGGATCATGTGCATGGGTGCTTGAGGCCCAGCGGGTCTTTTTCGGAAGAAGGGGAAAGGAAAACCCATCACACACCCGAACAAAATGGTGTCAGCCTCACTCAAAACACTAAACCACACAGAGTGAGGGTCCAATATAAGGGGTTCTGAAGGAGTGGTGACAGAGACAGCAATAGGAAAGTACAACCTCACAGGTATCTGGGTTGGAAAGTGAAACCAAAACCGCCATAGTCACAAGACAACCTAAGCCGTGCCACAGGGGGGAAGAAGACATAACAACAGAGTCATTCCAGTGGGCGGTGACGCGAGCCTACGTCAATACACGCTGTTGCTCAACTCGAAAGTCAAAAAAGCACAAAGAGCGGCAAATTAGTAGACAGGAGGAGAGATTAGTACATGCTGCATGACCCCCAACCGAGCAGCCCCCGCAGATCTACCCAGGGAGCCATTGAACGCCTACAGAAAGCCAATGGGTGAGAACGGTAGAGAACGGTAGGGCCGCAAACCCACTGAGGCCCAATACTGCCCAAATCTGCCAGACACCCAGCAATATCAAGTGAGGGGAGATAACAGGCTGCCGGGCCTCGCCGCCACACAGCCAACCAGGGCCCTAGAGACACCAAAGGGAGACAAGACACCACAGGTCCCACAGGGGGGCACAGGAAGCAGCCATCTAAAAACCGGTCCGCAGGAAACCGCCAGGTTAACAGCAACAAGCAGGAGGGGTGCAACACAACAAAATGTAGAGTCTCAGTGACTCAGCACAATTCTGGTATACATCGGGAGGCACCCAAACGACGCAGCCATGGCAGAAAGGGAACCAAAACTGCAGCAGAAGCTTAAAAAAAAAAACGAGAGATCCAGCAATCGCAGACTCCCCCATTAAACAGAAGCCATATATTAATAGCACCCTAGATCTGATCTTAAAGAAGTTAGCAGAGGTCCACGACTTGGCTAAATCCACAAAGAGCACCACGGATGCAATACAACTCGAGATCGCAGCAGTCAGGGCTGACCCACATACAGTTAATAATAGGCTCGCCGCAGCCGAACAAAGAATCAGTGATGTGGAGGATATATCCCACAGCTCAACTCAGGAAATGAAGGCTATAACACAAATTACCTCATCACTCCGTAAACAAACAGCGGAACTTGAAAATCGTAATAGGCGGGGGAGCATTTGTATACTGGGCCTCCCGGAGGGTTCAGAAGACCCAGCAGGTTCTTGTGTAGCCTTTCTCGAGGATATGATCCCCAAAATCACAAATCTAAAATTTGACAGTCAATTTGAGCTGGACAGGACACACAGAGTCCCCACCTTTAAATCTTCAACAAGGCAAGCGTTCCAACCTATCATCTGCAGACCACTGAGAGCGCAGCACACGGAGGCCATCTTTGACTTTGCACGTAAAAACCACCAGATAACATGGAAGGGCAACAAGATAATTTTTACGCAGGACTAAAAGCCCACGGTCGACACCAGGAAAGGATTCCTTGGCCTATGCGACAAACTAAGATCCAAAAACATACAATTCTCATTTGTAGCCCCAGCTAAATACAGGATAATCGACTCCGGAAGACAACACTACTTCAATGACCCTAAGGAACTAGTTGCCTACCTGGACGGTCCAAAACCCCAATAAATGGAGACATCACAAGCTGGACCCAGCAAGAGGAGAGTGTCGCCAGAGCCGGCCGAACACAGCTAGATTACTAGTTTACTTTCGAGTCCCACACTTCTGGTGCCTGCAAGGGATCAATACCCACGCTGTGCTCTTCAGCTACCACGGTGGGCCTTTGACCAAGAACAGCCATGCAACAATGATCTACCTCAATTATATGCACTCGTCTACCTCAAGTGTTACCCCACTCACCAGCCGCAGCCCACCGAGCACGCGGCAACGGCAAGACGACGACACGGGACTCCAATGCTCAGCTTAAAGACAAATCCTAATATCTTTTTTACAGTCTATGGACAGAAATGGACGATACTCAGTTTTTTTTTGTAATGCATAAGGGGGGGGGGGGGGGGGTGCCCAGAATGTATAGAGATCGGTGACTACTTATCGATTCTCTTGGGGCTACAGCTATATAATCCACGAGACAGTTTAATCTCCGAGAGACGGGACGATGATCCTGTCGTCGCACGTTCGATATACGAGATTGGATAGGACGGGGGAGGGGGGAATGGGGGAGAATCCGTACTAGGGTTTCTCAGTTCTTTGCTTTCTATTTTCTCGGCTTTCCTTTCCTTTTTCACTTCTTTCTTCTCTATAACCAGGCATGCCCTGTTAGCAATCATTCTTAGGAGACCTGACATATATGCATACCCAGACAGGTTACGTACACTGTTTGAAGAGCACTGGGGGAGCGCGGATGCACTATACCATGGGAGTAGGGAGCCAGGACAAACAGTTCAGCCTCGCATCAACAAGGCCCGTGTTAGGGACTTTGTGAGTAGGAAAACTAGAACGAAAGCAACCGCCATGCAACATCCTAGATGATGGCCTACAACACACCCAATCTGGCAACGGACCTCGACATAGTATCCCTTAATGTGAAAGGTCTTAACCACCCCATTAAGCGCTGGACGATCAAAGACTACCTAGCTAAAACTAAAGGAGATATAGTCTTCCTACAAGAGACCAAACTATCCATGGAAGATGCCAAACTAGTGAGAGGTAATTGGATCTCACAGACGGCGTGCTCACCTGGCAACAGAAAAAAAGGGAGGGGTGATGACATTGGTATCCAAAAGATCCAACATAACAATAGAGTCACAATCCCACGACAGTGGAGGTAGGCTTCTTGTGACTCACCTGAGAAGGGGGAGGAGCTAATCCACGTGGCAAATGTATACGGCCTCAACGCGGACAACCCAACATTCTGGGCAGAGGTTGCGCGCACGCTAGAGACCTTCCCAAAATGACCACATGGTATTGGCAGGGGACTTCAATATCCCATTGGACCACATAACAGTCAGACAATTCTCCTGTCAATATCATCCCACAAACTCACATGCGGCCCTCCAGAATATCTGCTTCAAATATAACCTAAAAGATGCGTGGCGCCTCCAGCACCCGGACACAAGGGACTACACGTTCTACTCTAACCCCCACAACTCTTACACTGGGATAGATTATATACTAATATCTGGGACCCATACTCATCTAATTGAACACTCTGACATAGCTCCAAGACTAGTATCAGACCACTCATGTATCAGCCTAAAGGTGAGCGGGTGTCACAACGAAGCCGTTCACAGGAGATGGCGGTTCAACAGCGATGTGCTGTCAAACCCAGCTGACAAAAAAAGGAATGAGGAGGCGATATTGGATTATCTCATATTTAATGACTCCCCGGTGACTAGCCCCAACACTCTATGGGATGCCCTGAAGGCAACGGTCAGAGGCACAATAATTGAGATTAGGTCAAAAATAAACAAAAGTACAAATTTGAAACTAGAACAGCTCGAGCAGGAGGGGAAAAGCCTGGATCTGGCCCACGCTAAGGCCAGACAGGATAGCAGGCTCCTAACTAAACTAACACAGGTGAAGTACGAATACAACAAAATACTTAGTGAGAGAGCGGGACTGTGGATTAACAAATACAAGGCCCTCAAACTGTGCGAGGCCAATAAAGCAGGGAAATTACTTGCCTCCTACCGAAAACACAAACGTAACCAATTTGCTGTCTCTTCCATTACAGACATAAATAACAAAACCTACACAAAACACAAAGACACCCTTAAAACCTTCCAAGAGTTCTATCAGGAACTATACAAGAAAGATCAGAGCCTCAACACAGAGGAATGCTCTAGATACCTTGACAGACTCGGGCTACCACAGCTAAGCACCAAAGAGATGGTCAGGCTAGGGCAAGAAATAATATTACCGAAATTGAAATGGCAGTCAAATCTCTGAAAGACAATAAAGCCCCTGGGCTGGATGGGTATACTGCCGGCTTCTGCAAGGCTTTCTTAAACCAATTAAAACCAACCGTGAAACAGGTCTTTAACCACTCTGCAGATAGAGGGGAGGTGTCACAATCTATGTCAGATGCTAACATAATAGTCATCCCAAAGGAAGGTAAACACCACTTATTACCAAAAAACTACAGACCCATATCCCTTATTAACGTGGACTGCAAAATATATGCTAAAATACTGGTAGTCAGACTAAATTCCGGTCTTCCCAAACTAATAAGCAACTCCTAGGTGGGCTTCTTACGTACTCGAATGTCCAATGACAACACACGACTCCTCTGCCACATTATGGAGCATGCGGCCACCAATGCAGCTCCAGCAGTGGCCATCACATTGGACACCGAGAAGGCCTTCGATAGAGTCTTCTGGATTTTCCTGGAGCACTGTATGCAATCCTTCAATTTAGGAGAAGGATACATATGGATGGTCATGGCCCTTTATGGGAAACCATCAGCCCATATAGTCGTTAATGGGTCAATCTCTGAACCATTCACACTGCAACAGGGTACCAGACAAGGATGCCCACTGTCCCCCTTGCTATTTCTACTAGCGCTGGAACCTCTCATCCAAGATATCAAACTCAACACGAACATAAAAGGCGTAGATATCAACGGCATTGATATAAAAGTAGCCGCCTATGCTGACAATATTTTAATAGTTACTGCACACATTGGCAGAATACTCCGGGTTGTCAGGGTATAAGCTAAACAAGGACAAATCAGAATGCAAACCACTAAATATTCATTCCACAAGTGACAGTCTGGGGGGAGTCGGGCTTAACCTGGCAAGCGGGATATATCAAATATGTATAAAATTTGGTAGGGACCTAATTGACACACTACAGCATAACGAGAAAATAATGCTAGAGAAGATTAAGAAACTCCTAGACTCCTGGACCCCAAAGTTCATAATGTGGTGGGGAAAAATTGAAACAGTTAAAATGATGATCACACCAATTATTAACTATCTGATCAGCATGCTCCCACTCCTCACAGATGATTTCCATCGCAAAGTTGATATTCTGATCTCCAAATTCCTTTGGCATGGAAAGAAAGCACGGATAGCATCAAAAAACTAAGACTGGAGAAAAATCAAGGAGGGGTAAATCTAGCAGACTTCAAAACTTTCCAGCTAGCTTTTCTGGCAAAACAAGGCTGATACTGGATTGCGCCGCCGGCCGGGTACACGCCGGCATGGTTGCAGATTGAGAGGGCCATCCTAAACAACCTAAGCCCTCTCGCTCTACTAACAGCAAACAAATACCCTCATACATCAAAGACGATCTTTAAAAACACTAAAACTGCCCTACTGAAGGTAGATAAGAAGCTAGATAATAGCATAAAAGGCTCTAAAATGGAATCACTCTGGGCCAATAGCAAGATTCTTTCCAAAGGGAAACGTTTAGCCTTCGAATCATGGATCGAGAAATGAATCTGCTATCCTTACCAATTAGAAAACGAAACTTATCCCATCACCTTCAACGTCCTTAAAGAAAGACATAAACTAAAGGATATCGAATTATATAACTTTTTGAAAATAAGATCGGCCCTGTCTAAAGCCAAATTTTCCACATCACATCTGTCAATCTTCCGGTACGTGGCAAAGATAAATAAATTAGGACACCAGGTCTCATACCTTTACAAACTCCTCTGCCCTAAATCCTTTAAACTTGACGACAAGACAGTTGCCTATTGTAATAATCAAACTAATACCACACACAACAATCAAAAATGGGCCACACTATGGGCATTGGCATCACACAATAAAATATCCCCAGTGCTCTCACAAACACAATTTTGGCTGCTCCACGAGGTTTTCTGGACCCCTACACGATTACATTCATTAGGCCTCAGGCAGGAGGCAGTATGCTGGAACTGTAACAAGGAAAAGGTGGATCTAGCACACATTATCCTTTATTGCCCATCACTCAATACATTCTGGGAGGAAATCTTTATGTTTTTAAATAAAATATTTGACTGTACGCTAACAAAAAAATTCTCCACCCTCACCATGGCATTTATGAGCACATAGCTGAGATCTGCACACGTTAGTGATCTTCTGGACCTGCTACTGACAGCAGCAGTGAAAATGGTTCTCACTAACTGGAAAGACTCAAGTAAAACATCGTACAAAGGCTGGTTCAACTGGATCCCGCATCTTAGAGGACAACATGGCACTTCAGAACTCGCCCTGGAAACCGGCCACCAGAAGGATGTGGAAGTTCCTAGACTCATTCCTAGACTCATTTTAGCCCCCTTGAAAATGAGTTAGACTGGCAAGACACAGCCTGGCACCCCAAGTGAAGCTCCACCCTATCAAGAAACTTAAAGGGTCCCTACAGATCACAACCAAGGTGCCCCTCGAGGACCTGCAGGGATGACAACAGGGTAACAACAGCTCCACTGTATGTCAGACGTAACTTATAAGCAATGTAACTCTCAGGTGCCTGTCCCCCATCTCTTCTTTCACCCCTTACTTTCCTGCTCCTTTCTCTTCTTCTTTCTCTCTTCTTCACTCTTTTGACATGTGGGGCTTGCTAAGAACTATACTGTCAAAAAGCGAGTGGATTAATCGATGCAAACCCTGTAAAAGAAGTGCTAATATGTTCCTGTATAAAAAATGTTGAAATAATTAAAAAAATTAAAAAGAAATAATATATATATATATATATATATATATATATATATATATATATATATATATATATATATATATATATATTATCTACTGGCAGTTGCCAGTAGGTAGTTATAGTTAGGACCTAATATCCATAGGAAAATCGTAACATTCTATTCCCAATAACTTTGGCGCCGGTTGACGAATCTTCGCAAAATTTTCAAAACTAATGGCCTGTTCCGGTCAGCTCTTATCCTGAAAGTTTGGGAGTGATTCATCAAGCGGGGGCCAAGGAAAAAGGAGGGTCCCAAAACACATTTTCCCCATGTTATTTCCCATAGGAAATTTAGACACGGCTACAGCCCGAACTGCCAAATGAAATTACACCAAAGTTTGCAAAAAGGTAGCCCTTGGATCAGAAAGCGCCCTTTTTTTAAATGGTGTAAATCCGTTCAGTAGTTCCTGAGAAATTCAAACAAAAGTGGTGAAAAAATCATTTTCCCATAGAAAACATTAGACACTGTTATAGCAAAAACTGCTGAACGGAATTACTCCAAATTTGGCAAAAGGTACTGCTTGGCTCAGAAAGCAACCTTTTTTAAAATGGTGTAAATCTGTTCAGTAGTTTTTGAGAAATTAAGAAATAAAGATAATAATATCTAGAGGCACGGAGGATCCGCGTACTCTCCCGATCACGAGCTTCATGCTAATTGGCTGTCAACACTCCAAACCAGGAAGTGTTGGCAGCCATCTTGTGCCTTGGTAGAACCGAGGCACAAGAAAAGCAAAGAACAAAAGCGTAAAACACGAAAAGGGGGCAGGGTAGAAACACGCTGAGCCCCTAGGCCTGCTCAGGGGGTCCCACAGGGACCCCCAGGGCCAGAAAAAGCATTTTTTTTAAAAAACCCAGAGGGATCCGCGCAGGATCCACGGATCTGGCCGCAGAAATGAAAAAAACAAAGCGCGGGCTACCGCGCTTCGTTTTTAATTAGCCCCCAGGTGAGCCAAGTCCTGGGGGCAATGTTTAGATTATAATGGGGGGCCCGAAGGGGCCCCCCAGCCCCGGGGACTGCCACCCCCGGGGCTTTTCAAAAGTATTTGCAGGGGGGCTCACGGCCCCCCCACAGCCCCGGGGACCGCCACACCCCGGGGCTTGAGCAGTAAATGGGTGGGGAAGCTCAAAGGCTCCCCCAAGCCCCAGGAACCGCCACCCCGGGGTTTTTATAAAATATTGGTGGGGGGCACATGGCCCCCCGGCAGCCCTGGGGACCGCCACCCCAGGGCTTGTTTTTGAAAAAAATTAACAACCTGTGTGGGGGGGCTCTTCAATCCTGAGGGTCCCTGGGGGCCAACTAGCCCACCAGGTACCTCCAGTAAACACCACAGAGCTGCGTTGCAGAGTGTTGTAAAAAAGGCGTGGCCTATGAACACCTCTCTGCAACGCAGCTCCCTGGCGCATACTGGAGGTACCTGGTGGGCTAGTTGGCCCCCAGGGAACCTCAGGATTGAAGAGTAATTAATTCCCCAACTTATAACCCGCCACAGTGTGTGTTTGCACACATTTCACCTCAGGCCCCGCCCCCTTCCCTCACCACTGCAAACGCGCCCCCTGGCGAGTTGTAAGTTGGGGGATTAATTCCCCTTCAATACTGAGGGTCCATGGGGGCCAACTAGCCCACCAGGTACCTCCAGTATGCGCCAGGGAGCTGTGTTGCAGAGAGTTGTTCAGCGGCCACGCCCCTTTTTACACCTCTCTGTAACGCAGCTCTGTGGCGCTTACTGGAGGTACCTAGTGGGCTAGCTGGACCCTAGGGACCCTCAGGATTCAAGGGGTCTTAATCTCCCAACTTAAAATGGCCACAGGGCGTGTTTACACAGTCGTGAAGGGAGGGGACGGGGCCTGAGGTGACGTGTGCAAACACCTCCAGTGGTGTGTTTTCAGTTGGGGAAATAATTCCCCTTCAATCCTGAGGGCCCCTGGGGGCCAACTAGCCCACCAGGTGCTTCCAGTAAGCGCCACTGCACTGCGTTGCCAAGAGGTGATCCAGGCCGTTCCCCTTTTTATACCTCTCTGCAACGGAGCTCTGTGGCGCTTACTGGAGGTACCTAGTGGGCACGTTGGACCATAGGGACCCTCAGGATTCAAGGGGTCTTAATCTCCCAACTTAAAACGGCCACAGGGTGTGTTTACACAGTGGTGAAGGGAGGGGACGGGGCCTGAGGTGACATGTGCAAACATGCCCTGTGGCGCGTTTTAAGTTGGGGAAATAATTCCCCTTCAATTCTGAGGGCTCCTGGGGGCCAACTAGCCCACCGGGTACTTCCAGTAAGCTCTACTGCACTGCGTTGCAGAGAGGTGGTCTACGCCGTGCCCCTTTTTACACCTCTCTGCAACGCAGCTCTGTGGCGCTTAGTGGAGGTACCTAGTGGGCTAGTTGGACCCCAGGGACCCTCAGGATTCAAGTGGACTTTATCCCCCAACTTAAAACGTCCACAGGGTGTGTTTGCACACATGTCACCTCAGGCTCCCCCCCCTTCACCAGTGTGCAAACGCACCCCGTGGCGTGTTTTAAGAGGTAGTTTTAATCCCCCTGCCCTATTATGCACTCGGGCTTACAGAGGAGGTCATGCTAATCACAGGGGTACCCCAACGCATAGTGTTCGCTAGTGTATGTAGGTGTTTTCACTGTATTCTAAGTGTCTTTTAGCATACCCCTGGCTCTAGGCCTGGTTAGACAGAGTCAGTTAACACCAGTACCTGTCTGAAAAAGTTGTGGGCACAGGATGATTTTGTAACAAGGCCTCTTTCTGCTCCTCTGTTCATTCTTGTTGCACATGTCTTGCTTCTTCCTGCACTTTTCTTCATCTTTAAGGACTTCTGTTGCTTCTTTCTGCATTTCTTTTGCTTCTTTCTGTGCGTTTTTTCTTCTTTCTTCACATGTCCTACCTCTGTAGGCATAGTTAGAAACTAGCATTTAAAAAACCTTAGAAATTCCCCTAAAAAAACCATAGTTTCAGGCATGTTATAGTTAGAAATTAGCATTTAAAAAACCTTTGAAATTTACTGAAAAAACCATAGGTTTCAGGGGCGTTATAGTTAGTTGGACATTTCACTCGTACAAAACCATAGATATTCCCTCGTTATAGTTAGTTCAGCTAACTATAACTCGTGCACTGCTGTTGACGTCACATATTACATCACTCATGACATGGTCATTGACATCACTCATGACATCACTTATGACATCTCCAATGACATCACTGATGACATCACTGAAGACATCATCCTTGTGATAAAGTAGCAGACCTCCTCTCACCCTAATATAACCTTTGATACACACACTCAAAATTAGAAACTAACATTTTCAAAACAATGGACACACCAAAACCAGTTACAAGACACCTATTCAGTAATTCCAAGATCTACACACACTTCCACTCATTCAGCAATAGTCTTATACAGTCACTCATACATGTAGTCACTCATCATATGTACTCCTACACCTATACATCCTGTTACACACCGACACTCAACCATAGAGTTACTCACACACATAGTCACACATGCAAACAAAGTATCAAACATTAATTTACTTGCATATACAGTTATACACACACCACCACACTTACTTCTACAGAAACTTACACATACTTACTCTCTTAAGCAATCACTTATAGAAACACATACTAATTTATACAGGAACTCTTCCAATCTCTCACTCTCACATATACTCACTTATATACAACAATACTCAAATATACTAGTTTAAAACATATGTAGTTACTCATAATGACACTATTGAGACAGTCATTCACTCACTAACACACCCATACACACACTCATCCACCCATACAGTCCTGCACACATGCTGTCTTCAACACATACAAACAGTGATTCACTCTTTCGTGCATCTATGCACTACGTAATACCCCCCACAGAACCATATAGATACTCAGACACTCATACTGATACTCCAAAAAAACAACTAATAACCTATATAGACACTCACCAACCCATGCAGCCACTTATACACAAAGTGAGAGACTGATACAGATATTTACATATTTAAACATTACTCACTAACCCATGTATTCGCTAAGATACACTTAATCAGTCAGTTATACAATCAATTTTACAAAAAGAAAATCATCCATTTAGACACTTATATACCCATTTATTCTTCCATCGACCTTGAGATATACATATATAAAACATATTTAATTTTCAGAAAAACGCACATTCACTGGATGATGTCATCAGTGATGTCATCAGTGATGTCATTTGAGATGTCAGTGATGTCACGAGTGATGTCACTGACCATGTCATCAGTGATGTAATATGTGAAGTCATCAGCAGTGCATTGCAGGCGCACGATTTATAGTTAGCTGAACTAACTATAACGGGGGAACTTCTATGGCTTTGTACGAGTGAAATGTCCAACTAACTATAACGCCCCTGAAACCTATGGTTTGTTCAGTAAATATATATATATCTTTTGAAGCCTATTTTTAGTTATGGATTTTCATGCTTGGGGACCCAGGCATCATCATCATCAACTTTGGAACCCAAGTTATAGTGTGCTGTGCATTTATCAGCAATGGGAACTAATGAATCAACCACCACTGGCACTGTGACATGCGATATGTGGATATGTGAGTCTCGCAGTAGACCTAACGATTGTTGCACTTACTCTAAAACCGTTTTGTTTTTTTTGGCTTGCTGACAAACAGCATTTTCATCAGAACTACATCAACCATAAGCCATGTGGAGTTGTGATATTATGAATATTTCTGTATAATGGATTTGAGCTTCGCGCACCAAAACACTTCACGAGCAAAGGTCACATTATGATCCATTTTTCTGGAAAACCAGCGTTGTTCCATGGAAAACGGCGATATCCCTGCTATCGCTGGAATTTTTATCGCCTAGGTGATACGCGTTGTTAATAACGCGCTACCGGGCGATAAATTCCTGCGAGAGACGGCGATAAATTAAAAAGCGCTAAGCGCACTTTGCGATATTTATTGCCGTCTATTGATGATATGTCCCTAAGTTAGTTGCTTAGCTGAAGGGCTCAACTTGAGACAAAGCAGACCAGGACTAAAAGTCATAATATTAGAAGCAGTATAAAGTTATCAGGTTTGAATGCAGCAACAACTCACAGTTTGTGCCACCACAGTCAAAAAGCCAAGGGGAATGGCCCAGCCCTGCCTCTTCCAGGCAATGACAGGCGAGGACAGGCCAACCCTTTGCCCAGGCTTGGCCTGTGTGAGTCCCACGCACCGGGGGTACTCCGCAATTTTTATGCGCCTCCCTGTGCTTCCGCTATGCGAGGAGGTATAGCTGCAGAGGGGGAGCCTGGGGAATGAAGACTGTGCCCCAGCTCCCTCGATGATGAGAATAGCAACACGGTCCAATGTAGCGGGGGCACTCCGCAATTTGTGTCCTCCTCCAGGCCCTTCTGCTATGCTATGAGGTATGGCTGCGGGGGGGAGCCTGGGGGAGGATATCCATGCCCCAGTTCCCTCGACAATGGCAACGCAGGGAGCATGTATTTTTCTTTCACTTTTTCAGTGGGTGTGTTTCTCCTTCACTAGCTTCTTTACCATACTGTTCTTTGTGTGTCTTTCTCTTCTGTTATCTTGTTGGCATTTTCGTAGTCTTGCAGAGAAAGGATTTGAGAAATAAAAAAGTAACAGTTTCATTAAATCTATTTAGTATTGCCACCTTCACAAATAATTATCTTTACAGAAATTAGGAAACTTCTCACCTACTTTTATAAGATTAAACTAGTTTATCACTTTTAAGATGAAAGCCTTACTTAACAGTTCTGTATAATGTTTCTTCGGCTTCTATAAAAGACAAAAATGTAGTTGGGACTTGAACTCTTCATGGGGCTTGGACATCTGGAGAAAGTGCACCCTCCTCGATGGCTTCTTTACGAGTTCTATAGTGTGTGTAGTAGGGGCAAAGCCACCTAATTTGGCTTAGGTGGCAGCAGAGACTGGCCTCTCCATAAACTGCTGTACACAGAGACATGGTTATGTGTAGAAGTAAATTAGGGTCGGATTCATATCTTGGCTTTAATCTCGATCAGTCCTCCACAACCAATGTTTAATTCCCCCTGCTGGCTTTGCAGGGTACCTCCCATATGATTTATATAGAGAACGGGAAAATGCTATTCTTCATGTAGGAGAGAGACCTGTAATCCTAGCTCGACTAGCACACATACGAAGCATAAACCTCTTCCAGAGGATTGCACTCTGTATCCACTGATGTGGCAGGATTCCATCTGCCAAATATAAATATCTCTGGCAGCGTTGCTGGTGTTGTACTATCAGAGGAAAGAAGTCGCTAAATGGTTTTTCTGTGGTGTAGCATTGCATCTAATGTTCTAAGTATTCACAACTGTGGAGCGCACGGGAAAGCACAACCCATGCTTGTTAGAAATGAGGGGGCTCTGGTTGGCGTAGGTAAGTACCAGCGACAAGCAGGGACTCTTTACTTCTAGTCAGGGCGAAGGATGGCTCTTTAGAATAACCCCTGCTCATCCTCTAGGTGCGTGGCGCGAGCAGTCAAGGCTAAACCTCAGGGTGTACACGGTTAAGCACTCGCAATTATACACACAGTAAATGCTTTGCATGCACCACAAACGAACACCAGGCAGGTTGTATACAAAAATAAGGCTGTTATATATTTTCAGCAGACTTAGTACAAGACCCAGTAATGGTGAAACGGTGGGGCCACGATCTCTATGAATACGGAAAGTTCTTTTATACGGAAAGTCTTCTTATGCGGGGCAACAAGGTGAACTGTGGATCTTAGCGCACTTCGCACTGAGACAGTAACCGGGAGGCACGCGTCAGACGGCAGGGAAAACAGAACGTTGTGGACCCTGGATCCGATGGGAGCTCGTGGTCGAGTTCGTAAGTACAGTACCTTGTTTCTTTCAGTAAAGGCGGGTGCGGGGCGCTCAGCGGCTCTTTAGAAGGGCGAGGCGGCGTCCGGGGCTCCCACGCTTTACGAGGGGGGTCTGGTCCTTCAGGCTCACAGCAAGAGCGGGGTGTTTCAGGTTGGCAAGTGAGCAGAGCGGGGCGGCCGGGTACGTTCTCTACGTCCGGGCCGTCCGAGGCTTTGGAGATGGTCACAGCGCCGATTCCGGCGGGTGGGATGAAGGTGCGCAGCGAGCCTCCGGCGAGCGAGGTGACGGGGGCAGCCCAGCACGGCATAGGGAGAGTGGCTCGGATCGAGCGAGGCTCTTCCCAAGGCAGGGGCAGCTAAGCAGTCCGGTCACGGCTCAAGGAGGGGCTGATGGGCATGGGAGTCACGGCTCCGGCGAGGGAAGGAACACCACAGTCCAGTGGTAGGCGAGTGAAGGTCAGGATGAGCCCAATGGTCCTGGGGCTCAGTTCAGGGGGCAAGCTCGCTTCCAGGCCCTTGGAGATCTATTTTTGAAAGCACAAGGTTCTTGAAAATAAAAATGAAGCGAATTCTTTAGTAAAGGGTTCCTCTTCTCTCCTTTGGCAGCAAGGTCACCACTGCAGGCCAGTCCCCCAGGATAGGGACAGTCTTCCTCCTTACAGCTTTCCTGGTGCCTCCTCCTCAGGCAGAGATTCTTCTTGGTTCAAAGCGGATCTGATTTCTTAGGAGCAGGGATCCTACACTGATACTACATTTCTTTTGTTCTCCCAGGCCAGGGGGGCCCTTGCCTAGTTCAGTCCAGTTCTGGAGCACTTTGTTGACGCGATGCAGGCTTCTTCTTTCAGAGTGCAGGGCAGAGTCATCAGACGCTCCACAGGGGGCGGAGCCGGCATTGTGGTGGCAGAGCACAGTCCTATTCAGAGTCCAGGTATACTCCTCCCACCCATCTACCTGTCAATCTTTCTATTCACCACCAGGCTACCTAGCCCTGCCCATCTGGGTTTCCCCAGCCCTGTCACTCACACAAGCCAGACAGCAGATACACATCACGCAGAGGCGGGCTGAAATTGTTAGGCAAGCAAAGGCCAACTTTCTAAAAGTGGCATTTGCAAACGCAGAATAATAAAATAAACCTTACTAAAAGATGTACCTTATTATTCTGAGTTCAGGCATACTAAACTCGGTTTTCTACCATGTTCCCTGGGTCTGTTAGGATCATAGGATGTAACAATCTTAACAGCCCATTCTGGCCTATGAGAACAGGGTAGCCTTACAATAGTGAAAAACGAAAATGACTGTAATTCACTATTAGGACATGCCACACACATCAGGGCTTGTCCTACCTTATGCTACAATGCACCCTGCCCTCAGGCCTACCATAGGGTTGACTAACATGAAGTTAAGGGAAGGTTTAGGGACTGGCAAGTGGGTGCACTTGCCAGTCAGCATGTCAGTACCAGACTGCACGCAGGTTTTGCAATGGCAGACCTAGACACATCTTACCAGGCCGCTTCTGTGGGTGGCACAACCAGTACTGCAAGCCCACTAGCGCCACTTGTATTTGCACGCCCTGGCACTCCTGGTGCACTTTACTGGGGTCTGATAGTAAACCAAATAAGCCAATCATGGAATCCAACCAACATATACATTTACAATGGGGAGAGCATATGCACTTTCGCACTGAACAGCAGTGGTAACGCGCCCAGAGTCATAAAACAGCCAACAACAGGTCAGAAAAAATGCAGGCGGAAGGCAAAAAGTTTAGGGATGACCCTGCAAAAAGGGCCAAGTCCACCACTACCCCCTTCCAGCCAAAACGCAGGGCAGACCAATCACCACAGTGATGGTCTTCCTTGCTTGGGGCGATAGAACGAGGACCTGGCCCGCAACTGCAGGGGCAGACTCCAGTTCTACGCCAATCTGAACCTATTGGACTCCCTCTGTCCATACTCTCAGGGACCACCAAGCCAATCCATGGGGAACCCTTCTCCTCACCTGTGGACACCACGTGTGCTGCACCTAACCTTAACTGGCTCACAGGAGTGTCCCAACAGACAGACAGCAAAATGCCACAGTGGCCACTGACAGTAGTCAGTGATGAGTCCCAGGCCTTATGCCTCTCAGGGCTCTCAAACCTCTGTGGCGCCAGGGAGCGGGGGGCAGTAGCCCCAGGTGCTTGGCAACCTTTGTCCATTCTCCCTCCTGTCAGGTCAGGTATGACATCCTGGCACCGACCCACCAGCCCCAGGCCTGTACCTGGCGGCTGGACCAAAGACTGGGGTGGCCTCTCCCACACCCGGTCCTCCTCCTTGGGGCTCTGTACCCTCCCACTTGGAGTGGTACCCCCTTCCAGAATTGCCAGGGCACCTGTGGCAGGTGTCCTGTGCAATTCGCCCTCCAGTTCAGGGGTTCTATCCTGCAACTGGGCGTCCAGGTCAGGGGGGACACCCTGAACCTGGCCCTCCAACCTAGGGTCTAAACCCTTCAGTTGAGCCGGGGTCAGAGGCGAGGACTCCTTCCCTCTGCACCCCCTTCCAGATGGCTGTACCCTCCCAACTGGAGTGGTACCCCTAGAAGCAACCTGGGTCAGGACACAGATTACAGTTGTCCCACCCTCCAGGTCAGATAACACCTGAACCTGGCTTCCCAACCCTGGGACCAACCCATGCAGTTGAACGCTCGCCTGGCGCACCAGGACTTCCCGGGGAGCACGCATGCCCCCCCTGAGGGTGACACATAACTCATGTGTCGTGTGACAGTCTGCCTGGTGCAGATCTCCCGACCCCTGTCCATCTGACAGTGCACGAAGATCCCCCAGGACCGAAGTGGTGTCACCATGGTAATTCACTGATGCCGCAGCCCTTCTGGCTGGCCCCTGACCCACTGGTTCTTCCACTGGGGACTCTTTCCCCCTCTCACCCCTCAATCTGGACTTCTGCACCCTCCCAACTGGAGCAGTACTGCCAGACACCAGAACTGAGGGAGGCCTGCTTACAGACACTCCCCGTTCACCAGACACTAGGGGATCCCGCACAATGGGCAGCCCCTCAGAACAGACTAGGCTCCCCACCTGGTGTTCGCTTAAAGAACCATCCAAGTTCTGAGACTGAGGTTGGGCACTACGAGGACATAACCCATTCTCACTCCTTCCCCTTAGAGACAGGACGTGAGGCCCTACACCCCTCTCACTACTACAGGACCTAGTTGGGCTACTCTGAGCCACTTCCACCACACTGGGTGTGAAGATACCTGAACCACTCCTCTTGGGATCACTCCCCAATGCCTTTCCAGACCCTCTGGACTCCACCAAAAGGTCTGCCTCCAATGTGAGCTCCCTGCGGTCAGAGAACTCACTCTCCCACAGGTGTTGGCATAGCTCTGGAAAACAGAGACTTACAATATGCTCTCCCACAATTGGATCCCACAGCCCCCTAGCAGGGTTAACCAAACTATCCTTCACCTCACCATCCAGTGCCTCACACACATACTCCACACCCCTCCCCTGAGACTGGCAAGACAGTATCTGACTGTCTCTGTCACACAACCCACACTCTTCTGGGCTGTCTTCACACTCACATACCAGGACTTCAATTATGGAGGAACCCCTCTCCCTGCACTTCTCATCTAGAGTCAGTAGAGTGTCCCTCCCACCACTAGGACCATGAACCCCTGCACCAGTTACCCTATTCCTCTCAGGGACACTGCGCACTACTGGAGCTACCTCATGTCCTTGAACCTCCTGGTGTATGTTAACCCCCTCCTTCAAGTCAGGTGCCAAGTCTCTGGGTGTGTGTACTACTCTCTCAGCACTAAAAAATTCAATATTGCTGCCACCATTTGAGCTGGATTCCTCCTCCCACTCAGCAAAGCTCAATCTCTGAGCTACACACCTTTCTTGTTGCTGGGCTGAGACACTCATGGCCTCAAGCCTCTCAAGCTCCATATCAAACTTCCTCATTATCAAGTCATGCTCCATTTGCATTGTCTTTTCTTCCAGAGCCAGCTTTTTGCTTTCCAGCTCCAGTTGTCCATTTAGTTTCGCCATCTCTATTTCATGTGCCCTGGTTGCTGCCCTGTCTGCCAACTGGCCTCTGGCAAACTCATGGACGCTTTCTGGTGGAACCACTACCACCACATTCTCTGGTGCCCTTGACTCATACCAGGCCCTCAGCGCCTTTATGAGTTGGGCCTTGTTTTTCAATCCAGTTTGGGAAATTGTGAACTTTGAGCAAAAACCTTTCAAGTCCTCATTTGTGTAGCTCTCAAGTGCGCCTTCTCCCCAATCTATATCATCCATTCCAGAGACTATAGAGGCTGCCCTTCCTGCAGGGAGTGAACCAGGCATGGTTTCTCAAAAATGGTGATTCTTGGCAAAACAAAAAAAAATCAATAGTATTGTGGCTGCGTTACTGGTCTGCGCTCACTATGTGGCGATCAATGATTTACTGTATATAAACTACAAATGCAAATTCGAAAATCCTCACCGCTGCCTCCAATGTTAGAAATGAGGGGGCTCTGGTTGGCGCAGGTAAGTACCAGCGACAAGCAGGGACTCTTTACTTCTAGTCAGGGCGAAGGATGGCTCTTTAGAATAACCCCTGCTCACCCTCTAGGTGCGTGGCGCGAGCAGTCAAGGCTAAACCTCAGGGTGTACACGGTTAAGCACTCGCAATTATACACACAGTAAATGCTTTGCATGCACCACAAACGAACACCAGGCAGGTTGTATACAAAAATAAGGCTTTTATATATTTTCAGCAGACTTAGTACAAGACCCAGTAATGGTGAAATGGTGGGGCCACGATCTCTATGAATACGGAAAGTTCTTTTATACGGAAAGTCTTCTTATGCGGGGCAACAAGGTGAACTGTGGGTCTTAGCGCACTTCGCACAGAGACAGTAACCGGGAGGCACGCGTCAGACGGCAGGGAAAACAGAACGTTGCGGACCCTGGATCCGATGCGAGCTTGTGGTCGAGTTCATAAGTACAGTACCTTGTTTCTTTCAGTAAAGGCGGGTGCGGGGCGCTCAGCGGCTCTTCAGAAGGGCGAGGTGGCGTCCGGGGCTCCCACGCTTTACGAGGGGGGTCTGGTCCTTCAGGCTCACAGCAAGAGCGGGGTGTTTCAGGTTGGCAAGTGAGCAGAGCGGGGCGGCCGGGTACATTCTCTACGTCCGGGCCGTCCGAGGCTTTGGAGATGGTCACAGCGCCGATTCCGGCGGGAGGGATGAAGGTGCGCAGCGAGCCTCCGGCGAGCGAGGTGACGGGGGCAGCCCAGCACGGCATAGGGAGAGTGGCTCGGATCGAGCGAGGCTCTTCCCAAGGCAGGGGCAGCTAAGCAGTCCGGTCACGGCTCAAGGAGGGGCGGAGGGGCTGATGGGCATGGGAGTCACGGCTCCGGCGAGGGAAGGAACACCACAGTCCAGCGGTAGGCGAGTGAAGGTCAGGATGAGCCCAATGGTCCTGGGGCTCAGTTCAGGGGGCAAGCTCGCTTCCAGGCCCTTGGAGATCTATTTTTGAAAGCACAAGGTTCTTGAAAATAAAAATGAAGCAAATTCTTTAGTAAAGGGTTCCTCTTCTCTCCTTTGGCAGCAAGGTCACCACTGCAGGCCAGTCCCCCAAGATAGGGACAGTCTTCCTCCTTACAGCTTTCCTGGTGCCTCCTCCTCAGGCAGAGATTCTTCTTGGTTCAAAGCGGATCTGATTTCTTAGGAGCAGGGCTCCTACACTGATACTACATTTCTTTTGTTCTCCCAGGCCAGGGGGGCCCTTGCCTAGTTCAGTCCAGTTCTGGAGCACTTTGTTGACGCGATGCAGGCTTCTTCTTTCAGAGTGCAGGGCAGAGTCATCAGACGCTCCACAGGGGGCGGAGCCGGCATTGTGGTGGCAGAGCACAGTCCTATTCAGAGTCCAGGTATACTCCTCCCACCCATCTACCTGTCAATCTTTCTATTCACCACCAGGCTACCTAGCCCTGCCCATCTGGGTTTCCCCAGCCCTGTCACTCACACAAGCCAGACAGCAGATACACATCACGCAGAGGCGGGCTGAAATGGTTAGGCAAGCAAAGGCCAACTTTCTAAAAGTGGCATTTGCAAACGCAGAATAATAAAATAAACCTTACTAAAAGATGTACCTTATTATTCTGAGTTCAGGCATACTAAACTCGGTTTTCTACCATGTTCCCTGGGTCTGTTAGGATCATAGGATGTAACAATCTTAACAGCCCATTCTGGCCTATGAGAACAGGGTAGCCTTACAATAGTGAAAAACGAAAATGGCTGTAATTCACTATTAGGACATGCCACACACATCAGGGCTTGTCCTACCTTATGCTACAATGCACCCTGCCCTCAGGCCTACCATAGGATTGACTAACATGAAGTTAAGGGAAGGTTTAGGGACTGGCAAGTGGGTGCACTTGCCAGTCAGCATGTCAGTACCAGACTGCACGCAGGTTTTGCAATGGCAGACCTAGACACATCTTACCAGGCCGCTTCTGTGGGTGGCACAACCAGTACTGCAAGCCCACTAGCGCCATTTGTATTTGCACGCCCTGGCACTCCTGGTGCACTTTACTGGGGTCTGATAGTAAACCAAATAAGCCAATCATGGAATCCAACCAACATATACATTTACAATGGGGAGAGCATATGCACTTTCGCACTGAACAGCAGTGGTAACGCGCCCAGAGTCATAAAACAGCCAACAACAGGTCAGAAAAAATGCAGGCGGAAGGCAAAAAGTTTAGGGATGACCCTGCAAAAAGGGCCAAGTCCACCACTACCCCCTTCCAGCCAAAACGCAGGGCAGACCAATCACCACAGTGATGGTCTTCCTTGCTTGGGGCGATAGAACGAGGACCTGGCCCGCAACTGCAGGGGCAGACTCCAGTTCTACGCCAATCTGAACCTATTGGACTCCCTCTGTCCATACTCTCAGGGACCACCAAGCCAATCCATGGGGAACCCTTCTCCTCACCTGTGGACACCACGTGTGCAGTACCTAACCTTAACTGGCTCACAGGAGTGTCCCAACAGACAGACAGCAAAATGCCACAGTGGCCACTGACAGTAGTCAGTGATGAGTCCCAGGCCTTATGCCTCTCAGGGCTCTCAAACCTCTGTGGCGCCAGGGAGCGGGGGGCAGTAGCCCCAGGTGCTTGGCAACCTTTGTCCATTCTCCCTCCTGTCAGGTCAGGTATGACATCCTGGCACCGACCCACCAGCCCCAGGCCTGTACCTGGCGGCTGGACCAAAGACTGGGGTGGCCTCTCCCACACCCGGTCCTCCTCCTTGGGGCTCTGTACCCTCCCACTTGGAGTGGTACCCCCTTCCAGAATTGCCAGGGCACCTGTGGCAGGTGTCCTGTGCAATTCGCCCTCCAGTTCAGGGGTTCTATCCTGCAACTGGGCGTCCAGGTCAGGGGGGACACCCTGAACCTGGCCCTCCAACCTAGGGTCTAAACCCTTCAGTTGAGCCGGGGTCAGAGGCGAGGACTCCTTCCCTCTGCACCCCCTTCCAGATGGCTGTACCCTCCCAACTGGAGTGGTACCCCTAGAAGCAACCTGGGTCAGGACACAGATTACAGTTGTCCCACCCTCCAGGTCAGATAACACCTGAACCTGGCTTCCCAACCCTGGGACCAACCCATGCAGTTGAACGCTCGCCTGGCGCACCAGGACTTCCCGGGGAGCACGCATGCCCCCCCTGAGGGTGACACATAACTCATGTGTCGTGTGACAGTCTGCCTGGTGCAGATCTCCCGACCCCAGTCCATCTGACAGTGCACGAAGATCCCCCAGGACCGAAGTGGTGTCACCATGGTCATTCACTGGTGCCGCAGCCCTTCTGGCTGGCCCCTGACCCACTGGTTCTTCCACTGGGGACTCTTTCCCCCTCTCACCCCTCAATCTGGACTTCTGCACCCTCCCAACTGGAGCAGTACTGCCAGACACCAGAACTGAGGGAGGCCTGCTTACAGACACTCCCCGTTCACCAGACACTAGGGGATCCCGCACAATGGGCAGCCCCTCAGAACAGACTAGGCTCCCCACCTGGTGTTCGCTTAAAGAACCATCCAAGTTCTGAGACTGAGGTTGGGCACTACGAGGACATAACCCATTCTCACTCCTTCCCCTTAGAGACAGGACGTGAGGCCCTACACCCCTCTCACTACTACAGGACCTAGTTGGGCTACTCTGAGCCACTTCCACCACACTGGGTATGAAGATACCTGAACCACTCCTCTTGGGATCACTCCCCAATGCCTTTCCAGACCCTCTGGACTCCACCAAAAGGTCTGCCTCCAATGTGAGCTCCCTGCGGTCAGAGAACTCACTCTCCCACAGGTGTTGCATAGCTCTGGAAAACAGAGACTTACAATATGCTCTCCCACAATTGGATCCCACAGCCCCCTAGCAGGGTTAACCAAACTATCCTTCACCTCACCATCCAGTGCCTCACACACATACTCCACACCCCTCCCCTGAGACTGGCAAGACAGTATCTGACTGTCTCTGTCACACAACCCACACTCTTCTGGGCTGTCTTCACACTCACATACCAGGACTTCAATTATGGGGGAACCCCTCTCCCTGCACTTCTCATCTAGAGTCAGTAGAGTGTCCCTCCCACCACTAGGACCATGAACCCCTGCACCAGTTACCCTATTCCTCTCAGGGACACTGCGCACTACTGGAGCTACCTCATGTCCTTGAACCTCCTGGTGTATGTTAACCCCCTCCTTCAAGTCAGGTGCCAAGTCTCTGGGTGTGTGTACTACTCTCTCAGCACTAAAAAATTCAATATTGCTGCCACCATTTGAGCTGGATTCCTCCTCCCACTCAGCAAAGCTCAATCTCTGAGCTACACACCTTTCTTGTTGCTGGGCTGAGACACTCATGGCCTCAAGCCTCTCAAGCTCCATATCAAACTTCCTCATTATCAAGTCATGCTCCATTTGCATTGTCTTTTCTTCCAGAGCCAGCTTTTTGCTTTCCAGCTCCAGTTGTCCATTTAGTTTCGCCATCTCTATTTCATGTGCCCTGGTTGCTGCCCTGTCTGCCAACTGTTGTGGCGACAGGCCTCTGGCAAACTCATGGACGCTTTCTGGTGGAACCACTTCCACCACATTCTCTGGTGCCCTTGACTCATACCAGGCCCTCAGCGCCTTTACGAGTTGGGCCTTGTTTTTCAATCCAGTTTGGGAAATTGTGAACTTTGAGCAAAAACCTTTCAAGTCCTCATTTGTGTAGCTCTCAAGTGCGCCTTCTCCCCAATCTATATCATCCATTCCAGAGACTATAGAGGCTGCCCTTCCTGCAGGGAGTGAACCAGGCATGGTTTCTCAAAAATGGTGATTCTTGGCAAAACAAAAAAAAATCAATAGTATTGTGGCTGCGTTACTGGTCTGCACTCACTATGTGGCGATCAATGATTTACTGTATATAAACTACAAATGCAAATTCGAAAATCCTCACCGCTGCCTCCAATGTTAGAAATGAGGGGGCTCTGGTTGGCGCAGGTAAGTACCAGCGACAAGCATGGACTCTTTACTTCTAGTCAGGGCGAAGGATGGCTCTTTAGAATAACCCCTGCTCACCCTCTAGGTGCGTGGCGCGAGCAGTCAAGGCTAAACCTCAGGGTGTACACGGTTAAGCACTCGCAATTATACACACAGTAAATGCTTTGCATGCACCACAAACGAACACCAGGCAGGTTGTATACAAAAATAAGGCTTTTATATATTTTCAGCAGACTTAGTACAAGACCCAGTAATGGTGAAATGGTGGGGCCACGATCTCTATGAATACGGAAAGTTCTTTTATACGGAAAGTCTTCTTATGCGGGGCAACAAGGTGAACTGTGGGTCTTAGCGCACTTCGCACTGAGACAGTAACCGGGAGGCAGGCGTCAGACGGCAGGGAAAACAGAACGTTGCGGACCCTGGATCCGATGCGAGCTTGTGGTCGAGTTCGTAAGTACAGTACCTTGTTTCTTTCAGTAAAGGCGGGTGCGGGGCGCTCAGCGGCTCTTCAGAAGGGCGAGGTGGCGTCCGGGGCTCCCACGCTTTACGAGGGGGGTCTGGTCCTTCAGGCTCACAGCAAGAGCGGGGTGTTTCAGGTTGGCAAGTGAGCAGAGCGGGGCGGCCGGGTACGTTCTATACGTCCGGGCCGTCCGAGGCTTTGGAGATGGTCACAGCGCCGATTCCGGCGGGAGGGATGAAGGTGCGCAGCGAGCCTCCGGCGAGCGAGGTGATGGGGGCAGCCCAGCACGGCATAGGGAGAGTGGCTCGGATCGAGCGAGGCTCTTCCCAAGGCAGGGGCAGCTAAGCAGTCCGGTCACGGCTCAAGGAGGGGCTGATGGGCATGGGAGTCACGGCTCCGGCGAGGGAAGGAACACCACAGTCCAGCGGTAGGCGAGTGAAGGTCAGGATGAGCCCAATGGTCCTGGGGCTCAGTTCAGGGGGCAAGCTCGCTTCCAGGCCCTTGGAGATCTATTTTTGAAAGCACAAGGTTCTTGAAAATAAAAATGAAGCAAATTCTTCAGTAAAGGGTTCCTCTTCTCTCCTTTGGCAGCAAGGTCACCACTGCAGGCCAGTCCCCCAAGATAGGGACAGTCTTCCTCCTTACAGCTTTCCTGGTGCCTCCTCCTCAGGCAGAGATTCTTCTTGGTTCAAAGCGGATCTGATTTCTTCGGAGCAGGGCTCCTACACTGATACTACATTTCTTTTGTTCTCCCAGGCCAGGGGGGCCCTTGCCTAGTTCAGTCCAGTTCTGGAGCACTTTGTTGACGCGATGCAGGCTTCTTCTTTCAGAGTGCAGGGCAGAGTCATCACACTCCACAGGGGGCGGAGCCGGCATTGTGGTGGCAGAGCACAGTCCTATTCAGAGTCCAGGTGTACTCCTCCCACCCATCTACCTGTCAATCTTTCTATTCACCATCAGGCTACCTAGCCCTGCCCATCTGGGTTTCCCCAGCCCTGTCACTCACAAAAGCCAGACAGCAGATACACATCACGCAGAGGCGGGCTGAAATGGTTAGGCAAGCAAAGGCCAACTTTCTAAAAGTGGCATTTGCAAACGCAGAATATTAAAATAAACCTTACGAAAAGATGTACCTTATTATTCTGAGTTCAAGCATACTAAACTCGATTTTCTACCATGTTCCCTGGGTCTCTTAGGATCATAGGATGTAACAATCTTAACAGCCCATTCTGGCCTATGAGAACAGGGTAGCCTTACAATAGTGAAAAACGAAAATGGCTGTAATTCACTATTAGGACATGCCACACACATCAGGGCTTGTCCTACCTTATGCTACAATGCACCCTGCCCTCAGGCCTACCATAGGGTTGACTAACATGAAGTTAAGGGAAGGTTTAGGGACTGGCAAGTGGGTGCACTTGCCAGTCAGCATGTCAGTACCAGACTGCACGCAGGTTCTGCAATGGCAGACCTAGACACATCTTACCAGGCCGCTTCTGTGGGTGGCACAACCAGTGCTGCAAGCCCACCAGCGGCATTTGTATTTACATGCCCTGGCACTCCTGGTGCACTTTACTGGGGTTTGATAGTTAACCAAATAAGCAAATCATGGAATCCAACCAACTTGTACATTTACAATAGGGAGAGCATATGCACTTTAGCACTGAACAGCAGTGGTAACGTGCCCAGAGTCATAAAACAGCCAACAACAGGTCAGAAAAAATGCAGGAGGAAGGCAACAAGTTTAGGGATGACCCTGCAAAAAGCGCCAAGTCCAACAATGCTAAACCGTAATGCTTTGCCTTTCTCTCAAGCAGCAGATAGCTGTTTTGGGGTTACATCATTTGGTATTCCCTGTGCTATTTTTATTGCATTCTCCATTCTTTTATATTCCCTTTACTTGTTTACCTACTATATATGCCTTATCATTTTTAAACCATGACCGGGAGAAGACAGCCCAGATTTACAGACACAAAATTGGCAGCTGGAGCCCCATTTGCTTGGAATCTTATCCATTCTACAACTATTACTTAACCCCTTCGCTGCCAGACCTTTTCCCCCTCCTGTGCCACGCCCTTTTTTGGCTATTTGGGGTAGTGCGCGCTGAGGCCCCTGTAACTTTTTGACCACATAAGGTATCCTTGCCAAATTTGCGTCCTTTTCTTCCAACATCATGGGGATTCTGAAGGTACTCAGGGTTTGTGGATTACCCTGGAGGGGTCACAGAAATGAGCCAAAATACAGCAAAATTTAGTTTTTTTGGGGAAAAATGGGAAAAACGGGCTGCATATGAAAGCATCTGGGTTTTTCCCTGCAAATGGTATCAAAAAAGGGGTTCTGGGCCTGAAATCACCATTTTCCCCGATTTTAGGGCATACCAGACTTTTGTCAGAAACCCAACATTTTTTACACAGTTTTGGCATTTTTCTGGGACATGGCCTATTTTTGCTATTTTTTGTACATTTGACCTCCTTCCAGTTAATGGTAGAAATGGGTACAAAAGCAATAATGGATCCTGGAAAGCTATACATTTTGGAGAAGTAGACAACATTCTGAATTCAGCAAGGGGTCATTGTGTAGATCCATCAAGGTTTCTTTATAGAAACTAACAGTAAAATATAGGATAAATTGAAAATTTGTTGAAAAAAAAGCCTTTTGTGTCAATGTTTTCACCTGTAACTTCTTCTAAATATAACAGATCTTTGAATGCAATATACCGTTACATCCGCTGGACATTACTGGTTGTGGGGATATATAGGACTTGTAGGTTCACCAAGAACCCGACGAACCCAGAGCCAAAAACTGAGCAGCAACATGCAATGGTTTTTTATTATGTACCGGGTATATAGTAATTATTCTGTAAAATGTGCACATGGAAAAATCGTTATGAAAGACACCTATGTATTTCTGAAATGGGAACAAAATATAGAGTTTAGAAACAGTAGTCAAGTCAAGTCAAGAAAGCTTTATTCGACGATTGTCATAAAAGCATAAAAAAATTTATATACATACAAAATACACAACATATGTTAAGATAATTTAAAACAATAAATAAGGGTATTTGCAAAAAAGATTGGCATTTCAGGGTCTAGGAGGATTTACCCAATCAACATTTTGCTCCTAATCACCCATGCCCTTCCAAGGAACTTAGCGACAGAAATATAAACAAGTGGAATTTCAGCAGAGCGCAAAATACGTAGTGCCACCTTGGCATTTCTAGTACACAACTGTCGGCACATTGGTTTTAGCCAGGTCTGGCGGGGGATTGTGTAGGATGGACATTGGAACAGGAGATGGTTAATAGATTCTATAGGTGCAGTACAGCCAAGACAGTTAAGCACGTTGGTCACGGCCCATCTAGATGAAAACTCTCTTACTGGGAGACTGCCTACTCTGAATTGAAAATAGAGCTTCCTGTCTAGAGGATTAGTAATGTCATCCCAAAAAGGTGCCAGGGAAATAGTATCTTTAAAATCAAGAAAAATACCAGACAATGAAAGCGGAGCTGTGGATCTGAAAACTCGGGTAGCTACCAATTCCCAGTACAAAGCCTTCAGTGCTTGCTTAGAGGGGAAACTAGCGTTTAGTGGACCCTCCCACAAAGTTTTTAAGCCCAAGTCCTGAAGCGACTCATGCATCCTACGAAGCCACTTGACCTTATGAAAGGTATCCAATTTAATAATATCCATGAGGCCAAGAGCAAAGAGCCTTAGTTCAGGAGTGACCCATAATCGCCGCCAGTATAATATGGGGCGAAATAAGGCAATTAATGCTATTGGTCTCATACCTAGGTCATAAAACAGGGGGCAAAGGGGAGTGCTCGGAGGTAGTTTAGTAAGATTTCGTAGAAATCTATTTTCAGAGGTAGATAATTTGTGAACATTGTCAAATCCCCACAACTCGACTCCATAGAGCGCGGCACCGACCACTTTGCCATCATACACCCGAAGTGCAGGGTCAATGGGTTTTGTCAGAGATTTGGTATGTTCTTTGCTTAGCGCACCAGAGAGTTGGGAGTGTTTAAGGGATGCCAACTCTACTTGTTTTTTCCATCCCAAGTCATGTTGAATGCAAATACCTAGGTAGGTAAAATTATGAACCTGGTCCAGTGGCATATTATTCATATATATTTTGCTTTTAAAAGATTTGGACTGGTTGAAAGACATAAATTTAGATTTTAAAACATTAATTTCAAGCCCGCGGGCAAAACAGAAGTCCTCAAAGATACATAAGGACTTCTGTAAACCACTCGGGGTTTTAGAAATAATAAGACAATCGTCGGCAAACATTAAAATAGGAATTTTTGCACCTGCCAATGAGGGGGCATCAACATTTGCATCTATTAATAATTTGGCCACATCATTAATATACAAGGAAAATAAAGTTGGCGCAAGAACGCAGCCTTGCCTAACCCCCTTCTGGATAGGAAACTGCCTAGTCACTTGACCAACACCACCCCATCTAATCTGCGCAAAGTTGTCTACATGGAGTCTGGCGATTAGGGAAATTAAAACAGCTGGCAACCCCATCTTATCTAGGACAGCCCATAGGGATGCCCGAGGGACAAGATCAAAGGCTGCCCTAAGATCAATAAAGGCAGCATATAGGCTGCCACCCCCCAGGTAAACCACCTTCCAATAGAGCATAGCGAAATGGAGCACCTGGTCAATGGTGCTTATTCTAGCTCTAAAACCAGCTTGTAAGTGGGAGAGGATTGCATTATCTAGAGCCCAATCCAACACTTTGTTCAAGATCAGCCTACCTAGAATCTTTTGTGTGGTATCAATTAGGCTGATTGGACGATAATTTGCAGGGAGGGACTTGTCCCCTTTCTTGAACACCGGAATAATTTCAGCTCCTTTCCAGGAAGTGGGGAATCGGGGCACCTCTAGCAATCAAGTTGGCTAAGATTAAGATATAGTTTCCCCAAGATTCGCAATTACTCAAAAAGATATCAGCAGGGACTCCATCCATCCCAGGGGCCCTTTTAGGAACCAACGACTTAAGAGCAATAACAACATCACCCGGGGTAAAAGCGTCTTCCTTATAAAAGGTAAATTGGTAATTGGAAGTGGGGCACATGTCTTCTTCAACAGCATATAGGGACTCAAAGTGCTTGACCCAGGCATCTTGCGAAACCCAATTTTGGGGTTTATCAGGGTTGCCCCCAGTCCCCCATCTAACAACAGACCAAAAACGTCTCATATCCCTTTGGGCACCTGCTTCCCTGAGTTCCTGCCATCTTTGGAAATCCCACGCTCTCTTAGATTTAAAGATAGCTTGCTTATAAGCATATCTAGCAGAGCGAACTTTAAGACTGTCGCCAGATTTCAGTGCGGTGCCCAAGTTCACGCGAGCATCTCTACACGCGGTTGAATACCATCGTGGTGAAGGATCATAGTTGGGCTTAATTGCTTTGCAGGGCCTTACAAAGATATCTGAGTTCCAGAAAAAAAGATTCATGAATCGAGATTCCAGGTATACAGTGTGGTTCCGGAGGACACTGGTTATATACAACCCCTAAATCCTGAGTGGCAAGTTCTAGTCTATTAAAAATACGAGTTAAACATTCTTGACTTTGAACAACCTTAGCCCACTTAACGTGGCGCAGATCATTAGCAATGACTACATCTTGATGGTGCAGTGGAGAAGAATCACTATGGGCAATGGGGGACACCCAAAACAAAGTAGATAGAGAGAGAGGATTGTGATCACTCTCCAGTCTGTCTATAACCACCATGTCCCTCAGGGTATCCCATAGATCTAGTGATAGCAGAATGTAATCAATCCTGCTAGTACGGGAACCACTCTTGAAAGTAATGGACCCTGATTTGTCTTGCTCAGACCTGCCATTTGTTGCACGAAGCCCCTTATTCAAACAAAGGGCATTAATCTGGATAGCCAATTCTGACCAACGAATGACAGGTTCAAGATCTAAACTTGGAACACCCCATAAGCCATCCTCTACCTCCGAGATGCTCCAATCAACACCAAGAAGAGGTTCAAAGGTTGTATTAAAATCTCCACCTAAAATTATATAAAAGTGCTGGGAATAAAGAAGCATAAGTTCGTCCAGGCGAGCTATAGTGTCAGACTTCTTCCCACCAGTGCTTCTAGCATAGACATTGTAAATATCCAGCGATTTTCCATCCTTGAGCTTAAGGTTAAGTAGCTGGATATCAGGGTGCGAAGTAGAAAGCTCCTTGACAATAATACGAAGGTCCTGTCTAATCCAAATGGTAAGACCGCCGGAGGGACGCCCCTTTTTTCCCTTAACTGCCAGAACATTAAAATTCAAAAAACCCAATGCAAACTGAGCCTCAAGTATCCAAGTCTCCTGGAATAAGCAGATGTCATAAGAGTTGATAAACAATACCCAGTTTGGATCTTGCAATTTGGTTTTTAATCCTGCAATATTCCAGGACAAGAGCGACCCAAACTCTGAGTGGGTTGCACTATCAACCTTATTGGTCTCCAGAATACTACTCAGTAGATTTATCCTTACCGGGTCTACAGAGGGGCCTAGCATTTCTTCATTAGCCAAAATGCCCAACTCGGCATTAGGGACTTTATTAGACAGAGAGGAACAAACAGGAGAAACAGCTGGACTACGCTCTTTACACAGTCAGTCATTTTGTTCTAAACATGACTCTCCCGAGGGGAGTCTGGAAGCACCAACTGGGCTAGGAGACCAAATAGGAGTGGACCTCATTTGGATTGCAGTAGTCCGGGGAACAGCTTCTGAACTCAAGGTTAATTAGGTTCTCTGCTATAATAGGATCAATAAAAGTGACCTCAATATAATCCATCCCTCTGTCAGCCTGAGAAATCCTATTCGCTCCAGCTATATCAGTTCTAATTACAGACAGTAGATATTTGCACATTTCTGAAATTGGGAATACTCATACTAGCACGAGAATTATCAGTGATTTTTTAGAATGACTTCTTTTTTACACAATGTCTTTCATTTGGAAGGCAGAAATGCATTGAAAGTCAATAGGTAATAACAGTTACTTTACAAATCTTAATTACCCTAAGTCTCCCGATAAAAATGGTACCTCACTTATATGGGTAGGCATAGTGCCCACGACAGGAAATGGCTCAAAACCCAACGTGAACACACCTCAATTTCGTAGCGAAAAATTACCCTTTTTTGGTAAAGTACCTAGCTGTAGTTTTTTAACCATAGCTCTGCCGGCACCTAGGGAAACCTAGCAAACCTATACATTTTTGAAAACTAGACACCTAGGAGAATCCAGGATGGGGTGACTTGACTGTCTCCCACCAGGTTCTGTTACCCAGAATCCCTTGCAAACCTAAAAAATTGCCCAAAAAACCACATTTTCCCCATATTTCTGTGGTGGAAAGTTCTGGAATCTGCATGGATCCACAAATTTTCACCCACCCAGTGTTCCCCAAAGTCTTCTGAGAAAAATGGTGCCTCACTTGTGTGGGTCGGCCTAGTGCCCGCGACAGGAAACGGCGCAAAACGCATCGTGGACACACCTCAATTTCGCTGTGAAAAATGACCCTTTTTTGGCAAAGTGCCTAGCTGTAGTTTTTTAACCATAGCTCTGCCGGAACCTTGGGAAACCTAGCAAACCTATACATTTTTTAAAACTAGACACCCAGGGGAATCCAGGATTGGGTGACTTCCCTGCCTCCCACCAGGTTCTGTTACCCAGAATCCCTTGCAAACCTAAAAAATTCTAACACAACAAAGACCTGGGTATCAGAAGGTACTTTGAGCCATACAGGTTGGTTCCAACCTTGTGGGTCTTTGGTAACGCCCCGAGTCAGAAGATCTTTTATGGGGTAGTTGCCAACTAGTTGGCTACCTTCACTTTCTTAAAAACCAGAAAAAAGATGAATGGTTTTACTCTCAGCAGTCTCTCCGATGATCGTAAAGGTGTCTAAACTTAAATGTGGTACACCTAGGGTTTCTCAATACAGTAAACTCATGAGTAAACCGTGAAAAGAACACATAAATGTGAAAAAATGTGAAAGAGACGTGATGGCACCTCACGTGCGCAACCCCAATTGAGCTTGCTGGCTGGTACTCGTCAGCATTGCCCACTCTTCTCATCATCGGCAGCCATCACGCTCAAAAATAATAATAAAGAGGAAGTGTCCAGAAAGAAAAACAAATTGTGTGACTAAATAGTGAGCGTTAAAAAGTGAAATAGGTCCACCCACTACAGGTACAAACTTTATTCCTCCTTAGGAGTGCACCTACTTCAATGTTTAAAAAGGTTGCTAAAAATGCATACCCTCCTTAGATGCCAACATGTTTCATCGCCTGGATTCTTTAAGGCGATTTCGTCAGGGCAACAACAGTTGCTTGGCACACGATAAGGACACTTCTTAAAATCACGTACGGAGACTGCCAAAAGTAAAAGACATACACACATAACACTTAACTATGGTGTTCAACCCTGCTTCTTAGAAACACCCGTGTTCTATCAGGTATGTCTCGTGAATGCATCATTCCCTTACCCTCGTGGAGCCTTGGCCTCGCGTACCAGCTCTATGAATGAGGTATCCAATAGGCTCCCTATGTGAGTCCTCGGGGTTCTGTGTGGCATTCCCCCGTAATGCCAACCTGTTAATAATTTTCAACAATAATACAAAGTTATTTTATATTCCATTTCAACCTATTGTGTGGTCACCCTCGCCATACTAGTATCGCACTGTCTACAGCTTTTCAGAAAGGCTTTAAAAACCAAAGGGTGCTGCTAGTGTACCATCGCTGTTTCAGACATCCTCTCTTAACGGAAGGCACAAACCAATTTATCCTCGCTACAAAAGTAGTGTTATAACTAAAGCAGAGCCCAGTTTTTCATGCAATCAAGGGGTGGTTTCTAGACCTCAAAGACTGACTTCGATGTAACATACTGCAGCCCTCCCCTCTTCCATCACACCTCCTTACCACCTAAAGCCTCACGGAGCTCCTTCTCTCCGCCGGTCACGAGTATTGTGATCCTGCGGCCCATTTATGCTCACGCCCCTTACGTATTCCGTTCGGCGCGACGCTAGGCTAGACGCCATCTTTAAATGGGGTAATGTTTCTATAGCTCCAAGTAAGCGCTTAGATAGCCCGGACCTAGGAATTAGTGTCTCTCTCCCAGTCTCTCACTACCATTAAAATCTCGCCCTGATTTCTCAATACAGGCCTAGAAGGAGTTAATGTGGTGTGAACCCACAATCACTATAAACCTCCTCGTAACGAGGTAAAAGCAAGCGCCATGATGGATTGGGGGCACTGGTATGTAACTAACATCCGACTATGTGACAACAAATTTCTTTAATTGAGCACAGATTGCTCAGGGGTAGTGTCCTAGTGTAATCTCCAATCCCCATACACAATATTGTGACTTCAGTGAATTTAGGTGTGGGAGGGGTTGGATGGCATATCCCCTGCTCGGACCCTCCTCTTCACGATGTGAATGCAGTCGCCATCTTAGAGTGGCCGGACTCGCATGTGTTTACAGAGTTATTATGTGTATTTAATTTAGATTACACAGGGGTGGTGTCTTAGTGTTATCTCCAGCCCACCACTAATGATGTTAATATAAACATCAGTGAGTTTCGACAAGGGGGGGAAAAAAACACAGGGGAAAAAAACAGGGGAAAAAAAGGGGGGAATTTTGCCCACATCTCCCTTCCTCTTGTGAGTAGCGCCGTGGTGGATGCCGCATCGGTTTACTAATTGGCGGGATCCCCCGACGCGTTGTAACACGATACGTTTAACATTAGGTCCAGACAAGGACCTAGTCCAGCAAGGTGTTGCTGCACGGACCCCAAAAGAAGGTTCACAGAGTTCCGGGGCCCACTCAGGATGCTTCTAACAGAACACCTAGAGGGAAAACCATAGAGGGTTAACGTATCGTATCGTGTTACAACGCGTCGGGGGATCCCGCCAATTAGTAAACCGAACTGGTGGAAAGTTCTGTAATCTGCGTGGATCCACAAATTTCCACCCACCCCGCGTTCCCCAAAGTCTTCCGAGAAAAATGGTACCTCACTTGTATGGGTAAGCATAGTGCCCACGACAGGAAATGGCTCAAAACCCAACATGAACACACCTCAATTTCGTAGCGAAAAATGACCCTTTTTTGGCAAAGTACCTAGCTGTAGTTTTTGAACCATAGCTCTGCCGGCACCTAGGGAAACCTAGCAAACCTATACATTTTTGAAAACTAGACACCCAGGGGAATCCAGGATGGGGTGACTTGACTGCCTCCCACCAGGTTCTGTTACCCAGAATCCCTTGCAAACCTAAAACATTGCCCAAAAAAAAAATCACATTTTCACCACATTTCTGTGGTGGAAAGTACTTAGGCCTCACACACAAGTGAGGCACCGTTTTTATCGGGAGACCCGGGGGAACGCTGGGTGGTAGGAAATTTGTGTCAGCCCGGTGATGCCACAACTTTCCCACACAAAAATGTGTGAAAAAGGTGATTTTTCAGCTAAATTTGAGGTTTGCAGGCCATTCTGGGTAAGGAAACGTTGGGGGATCCACCCGGGTGTCTAGTTTTCAGAAATGTGTGGGTTTGGTAGGTTTCCCTAGATAGCCGCCAAGCCCGGGGCCAAAAACTCATGGGACCCCCTTTGCAAAACCAGCTGGTTTTGTGATAGGTAATTTTGATGTCTCCTCAATTGGTTTTGGGCCCTTGCCTGATGCGGGCACTAGGCTTACCCACGCAAGTGAGGTACCATTTTTCTCGGAAGACTTTGGGGAACGCGGGGTGGGTGGAATTTTGTGGACCCACGCAGATTTCAGAACTTTCCACCGCAGAAATGTGAGGAAAATGTGTTATTTTGGACACATTTTTAGGTTTGTAATGGATTCTGGGTAACAGAACCTGGTGAGAGCCAGTCAAGTCACCCCATCCTGGATTCCCCTCAGTGTCTAGTTTTAAAAAATGTACAGGTTTGCCTATGTGCCAACTGCGCTAGGGCCCAAAATCCACAGGTATGCACATTGCTAAAAAAAAAAGTCGGAGCCCAGTGGGCTTTCTGCCGCCCTGGGGGGGAAATCGGGGAAGGGGGTTTCATCCCGATATGCCCCTAAAGGGGCAGAAAGACTGTGGCTATTTTTTGTGGGGGGTGGGGGCATTGGTATGACCATTTTGGGCAGCCCCCACCCCCCACGCATAAAAAAAGCCTGCGTACTCGCTGGCGCCTAGTGGGCTCTCTGCCCCCCCGGGGGCAGATCAGGGGCCACTGAGACCATCTGCCCTCCCGGGAGGGGAGAAAGACTGAAATTTCTCTGGTGGTGGGGTGGGGGTATTGTCATGCCCATTTTGGGGAGCCCCTACCCCTACACTAATAAAACAAAAAAATCCATGGTTTCTAGTGGGCTTTCTGTGCCCCCCGGGGGGTCCAGATTGGGGGCCACAGTTCCCATCTGCCTCCTGGGGGGCAGAAAGACTGTCATTTTTGTGGGGGGGAGAGTGGGGGCATTGGCGTGCCCGTTTCGGGCAGCCCACACCCTAAAAACAATTGCGCAAAAAAAAAACCCTGGTGAATAGTGGGCTTTCTGACCCTCTTGGGGGGGCAGATTGGGGGCTACTGCCCCATCTGCCCCCCGGGGGGGCAGAAAGGCTGTAATGGTGGTGGGGGATGGGGGGCATTGGCGTGCCCGTTTCGGGCAGCCTCCACCCTAAATAAAATCCATCACCCTAAAAAAAATTGCGCGAAAGAAATCCCTGCCGTCAAGTGGGCTTTCGGCCCCCCCGAAGGGGCAAATTAGGGGCCAATGCCCCATCTGCCCCCCGGGGGGGGCAGAAAGACTGTAGTAATTGGGGGGTGGGGTGGGGGCATGGGCCTACCCGTTTTGGGCAGCCCCCACCCCTATTATTGTTTTTTTTAATTCACTGGTGTCTAGTGGGCTTTTTGCCCCCCCCGGGGGTAGATTGGGGGCTATTGCCCCCATCTGCCCCCCAGGGGGGGCAAAAAGACTCAATGGTGCCAATTTCATATAGGGGGAGCAATGGCCCTTGCCCAAGGGGCCGCTCCCCCCTCCCTGGTGTCTAGTGGGTGGATCCCTGCTTGGGGATCGCCCTCCTGTGGCGATCCCCAAGCAGGGATTCACTGGGAGATTCTCCCCTTTCCAACGATACCACGCCCGTCTTTCTATGTGCGCAGGGGGCTGAGATAGCCCCCTGAGCACGTAGAAAGTGAAACTGAAATGAGCCTCTTGGCTCATTTCAGTTTCAGTTTCGGTGTAAGGACGTTGGCGCGACGTGCGCGCCGATCGTCATTACACCGAAAGCAGGGGGGGGGCTCCGGAGCTGGGGAAGCTCTTCCCCAGCTCCCGAGGCTATTTTTAATTAAAGGGAATCCCTCTGGTGCCCGCACCAGAGGGATTCCCCAGGGAATGCCTCATGACGAGCTGGACTCGTCATGGGCACACGAGAACTGTGTGCTATGACGAGTCCAGCTCGTCATGGGCATTCATGGGGTTAACGGCAAAAGTGAGACAGAACTGTCTTGAGAGTTAATACTGTATCAACATGAGACATTCACAAGAGGAAATTAGGAAGTGCTGAAATGATCTGCAGAGGAGAATAAGATCTCTAGCCTCCAAAGCACACCAAGCAGCCCAGCAGACTGGTGGGGATTCTGTCAGGCTTATGCACCTCTTGCCATGAGAGACAAAGGTGTATGGGATTGTGCACACTGAAGGATTTTCAGGAATCACAGTTGCGGTGGAGACAGGTAATTAAAGCACAGTAAATTAGTGAGCAAATGAATACTTAAATTACTGCTCCCAGGAAATGACTTAGAATTGTGTCTTGTAACATGAAATAATCTGAAGTAAGCCTAGAAATTTCCTAAAAAGGTAGAGTAAATCTAATATCAACAACTTATTTAGGCCAGTCTATCTTAATAAACTGTAATGTTGCTGCAGCAATTAAACTCAGTTCCTTTTCAAAATGTTATCCAAATTGCCATGACTCTGTAATTTATGTGCACTCTTTGAAAACAGTATAGACCAAGCTTCCATTGTCTGCTCTGGAATGTCACATGCAGATACACAAACTAATGTAGAGAATGTTAACTTATTTATATATGCCTTCTACACGTCATAAGTGTCATAATGAAGTATAAGAACCATTTCTGTGTCAGTAAGTTGTTAACTCATGACATAACTGCTGTAGTCACTACTCTCTGATGACTCCTCTACACAGTTTTACCTCCTTCATCCTGTCCTTAGAACCTGGTATGGGTAGGCCCTTAGGACAAAGGAAATGTTACAACTGCTACTCAAAACTATAGTGCTTGTCTTGTTTTCTCTTAACATGGTGAAAGTAGTGCTGACTCATCAAACAAGTAATTTGCACTGGATGTACTAATGGCCTGTACTACAAATGTTACTAGTGTGCCAGGAGCATTCATTTTACCACACACTTCATTAGCCTTATAAACATGTTTCTGGCCTACCATAGCAGTCTGTAGGTGTACTGTTAATTGACCATTTAGAAAACAAAACTACATGTAGTCATCCATTGGTGCAGCAAATAACAACAGCTACCCCTCAGTGGTCAATGACTATAACTCCTGGTATTCATTCTAGGAAATAACATACCTTCTTGTGATGTCTTGCTCTCATCATACCCTTACTTGGACTCAGAAGATATACAATAAAACGTCAGAATCTGTAAATACTCCACGTGCATACTCAGCAACACATATCAACTTTAATATAGGTAATGTCTCTGTGGTGTGACACTCAGAATGCTTGATCTTTGCCAACTCTTTGGCTGCCAGGGTGCCTATAGTGTATGTAATAGTTAGAATACTTTACATGTGTCTCCTTTGCTGTGCAAGTTCTGTCTCATGGCTTGCAAAACCACAATGAGTTAGCGGCACAATTTAATGTAGTATAAATTTAATAAAGTCTTGCTGAGAAAGTGATCTCCAAATGTGAAAGGACTCCATATCACTGATTGCACATGACTGATAGCTGTGATTTTGTACACATACTGTACATGTTACCTCACCACACTTTTTTGTATTTTGGGTATTTGAGACAGATTTTAGAACTGTACATTGATGTCATAACAAAAGGTGGAGACAACTCTCTAACCCCTCAATATTCAAACAAATAACATGTAAAGCAATATGTTGCTGAAATATTAGATTCTCTATGTAAGAATAATGCTTGCACTTACTCCAATATTCAGCATTAAACTTATACCATTACAAACAGATTTGCTAACATTCATCATGTGATTTGATACTGTAGAACAAGTTCGATAAAGAAGAGGGTCCTGAAGCCACTCCCCCAACTCCTACCACAGTACCAATTCCTGCACAAGCCACAAGCCTTCATTGTGGCCACAAGTTCTGCTGGTCCTTTTACAGAGGAGGAGCAGCTTGGCCCATCAGGTCTATCTAGGGAGGCGGCTAGGGTGAGTCTCATCCTGCCCACCATAACTGCTACGACCATCATTGTGTCTCCCCCTATCCAACATGCAGTAGTAGGCATTGCTCCCTGTGGGCTACCTCAAACAGCTCAAAAGAGTGTGCCCCAATTTTGGCTCCTGAATTGCCATTTACCACTGATACTACTACATCAGCATGTGAGCCAGAACCCATTGGGATGGTGGCAATTTCTCCAAAGCCACAGAGCAGTGTGGGTAGTGGGGCACATCCATTAAGACAGCGAGGACACTGATGCAGATAGGTTCTTGGAAATGATGGCCAAAATATCATTGGAGCAGCTTCCTGGCATAAAGAGCATATGGGCTAGTTCATACAGTTCCTCAAAGAGAACGCAGAAATTATGGGTGATATTAGGCAGTTGCAGAGGAAGCACAAGGACCTCCTGAAGAGGCATATATCTGTATTGTGCACCTTTTCTGGGGTGGTACCGGATGGATTTAGCGACATATATAGGGCTATACGTGAAACAACCATCCCTTTGTGTGGAGTCAGAACATCAGTGAACCAGACACCACTTTCTTTCACAGAGAGGGAGGCCCTGCAACATTAGGAGCCACCTGCCATACCTGGAAATCCTGCCCTGCGACTGCTAAGCCACCCGTCACCCTGAAGGGGGAAAAACATCAGGACCAGTAGGAGATGATAAAAACAGAACCACAACCAAGAGGTGCAAGTAAAATCCTGTGCAGCTGCCACCTTGACTCAAGAGGCAATTCAAATTTCACATTTGCCTTTTGAGGAATATTTGTAAAGTTGTCATTTACCCCAAACATTTGGTGGTGGAACTTTAAAGATATTATGCACCATGATTTCCTATTCTGTGTTTTATCTAATGTCATCATATTTGTGCTTGAAAACACTGTTTATTTTGTTCACCAATACCAACTTCAAATAAATGTATTTTGTTTCTATGAATATCAATTATTCTGGCACTGCATGTCATTTGTTGTTTCTTACATATGCCTTTCTGGTTTTGGAAAATATGTTGTGTAAACAACTAATCATTTCTTCAAAATGTGGCTGACAATCATCCAACATCTTAGGTCAGTAATCAAGGTTAAATACTCCAATAGAAAAACATGCACACAGACCATTTAACAAAATGTAATGCACTCAGATTTTGTTTGAAGATATATAGATGGATTACATGTAACACATTAATCCTGTTATGTTCCTTACATATTACTGTAGATGTAGACAATACATACTAGGTGGATACTATTTTCCTCACATAACAAATATATTCACACAGGAGTATCAAACATACTACAAACACTCAATGCAATAATGGCAGCAGTTACAACTGAATCAGTGGTTAAAAACAAAAACAGTAAAATGTGTTCTCCCCTTGGGAAGGCAAATAAATCCACCTATATTTTTCAACTTTCAACTAGCAACCACACAACACATCTCAATAGTCTGTGATCATAAACTGTACCACACAAATATAAAATCTGCACAAAGCTTTAATGTTGTATTTGTTACAACGTAGGCATTCCGTTATCAAATTACTCAAATATGTTATACATTTACTATTCTCCACATGGTCTTTAATTGTTGAAAAGCAATTTTTTCATAAAACAGAGGCTTCACATTGCAAAAATGCAAATGTACACGTTTAAACCAGTCCCCTAAATTAGGTGCAGAACTTTAAAAAAACAAATATCAAAATCAAAATACATTAAAAAAGGGAGAAAACACAAGGCAGTGTGCAGAAGACTATTCAAGTGATGATGGTCTGCTGTATTCATCAGAAAGAATACGTGATGTTTTACAAACATAATCATCAACCATATCACAGTGTTAAGCAAATCCTGCATATATGAAATACGTCAATGTGTTTTGGTAGAATTTTTGGTATGGTGCTACCTTCTTCAGGAAAAAACAAAAATACAAAAAATCTTTTCTGATTGAGTACCAGCCCCATGGGAGCAATGAAGGCAAGAGGCAAGGAGTCCTGATTAATTTGTCCTGCCAATCAAGTTATCATATGAATTGAATAGGGCTCCTTTACCCTTTAGATCTTGATAACCGGGGATCCAAGAGCTTAAAAGGTCGAGGAGGATCAAGTTCCCGGCCTGGTTAGAGCCACCACAATGGGCACATGAATGTCTATATGTTACACCTTTTTACCTGAAAGAGTGGTTCTGTGATGTAGGATTTTGGGAAATATGCCGCAGTCCTTAAAATAATAATAATAAATAGTAGGAGACACTCTTGCAATCTTGATCTGTGAGAGAAGACCAAGATTAGGTGTTCTTACCTCAATTAATGGTTTTTAACACTTTGCTATGAACTTGTGTGGGAAATTGTGCATTTTTCATTTTTGTTCTGAAGTAGGTGGCAACATGCCATATATTCTGCCAAAATGAGTCAACGTGTTCCATATATGCAGGATCCACTTAACGCTGTGATATGGTAGATGTTTATCCTTGTGAAATATCACATATTCTTTCTGATGATTATAGGGGACCAGCATCACTTGAATGTACACTGTCTTGTGTTTTCTCTCTTTTTGAATGTATTTTGATTCTGAAATGTAATAGTGTTTTTTTCGAATTATGGGGAGGGCTTTATATTTTTATACTTGAATTTGTTCAATGCGAAGTCTCTGTTTTATGTAGACATTGTTTTTGTACATATTGAGGGTAGAAAAGCAGAACTGAGAAGTTTAGCATGGGAAGATCTAGAGAGAGCAGGAGCCCTAAGAGACACAAAAAAAGTTTGGGAAATTATAAATCACCCATTATTTACTGAAGAAGCTAGGCAGATGGATACACTGATCCAGGGAGATGCTTGGGTAGCCCATTTTTTTGGCATGTTTAATCCCCAACATAAAAGGGTGGAGTAGTATATAAGGGACTTGCCCGTAGATTTATTTGAAGCTACCCAACTCAGTCTATCCATCACAGTAACTGAGGTTGATGAGGCGTTAGCCCAGGGATCCAGTGTGAAAGCACCAGGTCCTGATGGAGTGCCCCTTGACCTTTTTAAAAAGAAAATCCAAACCTATGGGCACCCCTGCTGATGAATGTTAAGGCAGTAATTATTGGTCCAATACCTGCATCCTGGAAAGAGGCAATAGTGGTCCCGGTTTTTGAAAAAGGCAAAAGAATTGAACTGGCTTGTTATAGGCCAATTTTGCTTATTGATGCCACAGCTAAGGTATTAGGTAGAGGTCTCCTCGCCTGTTTTGAGACCTGGGCAACCATTACAGGCGTCATATTCAAAATGCAATATGGTTTCAGGAGGGAGCTAGGCATGACCGAGCAATGCCTTAATTTGTCCATAAATATCAACAATTACATGAAGGGCAGGAAGAGCTCGATCCACCTGGCCTTCATGGATTTGTCCAGTACCTTTGACACTGTTAACGAGGAGAAATTGTGGGATATGGTGGAAAGTTTGGGTGTAGAAGAAGCACTGGTGTCACTTATCCGTAGGCTCAGTTTCCATAAGATACGGCACTCAAAGGGAAAAAACTGACCAAATAGATTCAACAGAGGATGTCCTTCAAGGGTGCATCCTAGTCCCTTTTCTGCTTTTAATATATAAAAATGGTCTGAAGGCTTCTCTTTTAAGTAGGAAACATTGGCAGTAAATCTGTCCCCTTGCTATTTTATGCTGACAACACAGTGTTAATGGCCACAACAGCGAATGGCCCTCAGAATTCCCTTGATACTTTTATTGATTTTATGTCATCACTTGATCTTAAAGTAAATGTTATCAAATCATATATTATGGTATTAAGCCCAAAGAGTACAAAAACTAAGATTTTCATAGCACGGGACAAGAGAAAAGAAAGGTTGGGAATTTTATGTACTTGGGGAATTTATTTAACAATAAGATAAGTTAGGAGCCACTTGTGACAGCAAGAGCCCACCATACACTAGGGCTGTGGAGGGGATATTTCACTTTGCATGCAAATTAGGTCATAAGCCCAGTAGGGAAATAATTACCCTTTACAAAGCCAACTGCCTATGGCACACGGTTGTGGGGATATCACAAAAACCACCAGCTACAAATAGTAGAAAATAAATTTACTAAAAAGCTCATGATGAGGCCTAATAGTACCCCTAACCACCTATGTCATGCTGAATTGGAATTAGAGTATATAGAGGATTGCATATCTTGTGCCCCCCTACTCCTATGGCATCTAACAACAATGTCTCAATGTGGGATTCATTGGAAGGACAAGTAATTCCAAGGCGAAACGTATCATAAAGCATAGGAGGAATGAATCCATACAGGGAAGACACAGGGAGACCAAGAATGCATGGAGGAATTTATATTTTCAACACATGATGGACATATTACATCATATGTACATATTACATAGGTAAGAAGCACTGCGTGACAATTAGTGAAAATGTAACCAACAAAATACTGTGCACAGGTGCTCGTGGAATTTGTGACGGCGCAAGTGACACAAAGTGGTATGTACAGCGGTGAAAGGGCGCAACAAAAAGAACAATGGTTCATTAAATATGCCAGAATTAGGGCATTTACACAATTAATGTAGAAATTTCCAAGGAACAATAGAGCAAATGCCCATGGTACAAAGACGCCAAAAGTAACGCTGTTGAAGTCGACGGCGTTTCGGCCCGTAATACTCTAGGCCATCATCAGGACTGGTTACACAAATTTGGGGCAGTGCTAGGGTCAAAAGGAGAGAAATCTCAAAAAAAGGAAAAAGAACTCGATTTCAAATGGACCGTAGAAAGAGGAAAGGGAGAGCCATGCCGCGAAGTAGTGACCATGGGCGACGGAAGGCGACCAAGAGTGAAGGACTACTGGGCGGCCAAGGGTGAGGGGGCAACAGGGGGATGTGGACAAAAAGACAATTGTTAGAAGTGTCAGAAGGAATGGTTATAGTGCATAGTATGCAGAGACCGAAACGAGTGACTCACGCATGCGAAGAGAGCAATGGACGAATGAATGCGTGCACTGCCTAGGGGACTATATGAAGTCGTGAACATAAATCGGTGTGAAAATGAGCATCGAGAAATGCCCTGGTAGTTGGCGTCTAATGCGTGATCTAGACTGCGAATCAAGACTACAGTTGATGACTGTGCGCAAGCAAGGCGGTCCGGTGAAGTGAATAGCGGGGGGACAAGTGATCAAAAACAGGCAACGCGAGGGCCACAGGCAATGTGTACTCCGTGAAGGAACGGAAGAACTTACTTGCACGGAACTGGTGGGCAGAATTAACCAGCAGGGAACGATCTCGGGGGAAGTCGGGAGGTCCGTGAGGGTCTAAACTAGAGGGGGAGAAAGGGGAGGTAAGGGGAAGGCCAGGTGTGGGAGCGACAATGAGGAAGGAAATGGGGGCCACACTTACTTGAAAAAGGACGGGGGACGCAGTTGATGGAAAAGCTGAAAAAGGAGAAGGGAGGGGGGGTTAAATCGGGCCAGATAGCGGAGTGAAGGGAGAGGGCCAAACGGGGGGAGAAGTACTCACAAGTGAAGGCGAATGAATCACCGGAAAGGGGTCCGTGGCTGGAGGCTGGCCAGCGCGAATCAGGCGGCGAGTGAAGTGCAAGGGCCCTGGGCAGAAGAAGTAGAGGCAGAGCTTCCGGGTCACGAGTTAAGAGGACGAATCGCAGGAGGGGAGAGAACGGATGAGGCGCATGCAAATGGAAGCAGAGTAGTGATTTGTTGCGAGGTGCGGGGTAGGGAGTCATAGTAACCGAGACATGAGTCACGAAGGTGGAACGGCGCATGCAACGCTCAAACAAGAAGGAAGAAAGAGGGAAAGACAAAAAGGTGTAATAACAGTTGTTGCAATATTGTTACAATGCCATCGTATAAATCGAGGAGAAAACATTTCAGATTACAGATCATGGGGAAATACACTAATTAACACAGACGAGGATGGAAAAGGAGGGATGGGAACAGGGGAGACAAAAAAGCAAATTGTAACCAAGTTCGACAATAGTACATATGGCATATGAGAAAAAAAAAAGGGAAATTGCAACCAAGTTTGACAAAATTACATATGTAATTGGGGGTAAACAACAAAGTAATCGTAATGAGATAGAGGAAGGGAAGGAAGTGAAGAGGGGGGGGGGAAGGAAGGCCACAGAAAGGGGGGAGGGGGGAGGCAGGGGTTTTAAAGAGAAGGAAACCCAGAAGAAGGTGGGTAAACAAGATTGGTAGTGCTGGAGAACGTATCAGCTAGACAGATATGGCAGAGGGTCAGTAGCACATAATTATGCAAGGGTTGAGTTCCATTCGTCAAGGGAATTCAAGCCCTGTTCAATGGTGTTGAAGCGAGCAATCCAACGGCATTCACATCTATTCAGAAGTCTTTGAATGTCTTCGCCTCTCAATGGAGTGGACGGTTTGTCAATTACCAGCCAGGTGAACTCGGCTTCATTGTGATTTTTTTCTTTGAAGTGGGAGACCAAAGGGGCTGTTAGGACCCCACATCTAATGCGGCTACGATGCTGCAGGATGCGGTCCTTGACCATCTGGGTGGTTTGTCCGATGTAGAGTTTGTTGCAGGGGCATTTTATCAGGTAGATCACGTTTTGGGATCTGCAGTTGGTGAAGGAGTTCAGATCAACTTTAAAACCGTTATGCTCAAAAGTTTTTGCGTCGGTCGTAGAGGAGCATGCTGCGCATCTTTGGCATCTGTAGTGGCCCCGTACCGGTGGTAGTTTCCATGAGCTATGAATAGACTCTGATATGGCAGATGAAGGTGGCCAAGTGATCGCATGTACCAAGTGGTCAGCTATATTTTTGCCCCTGCGGTAAGAAAATAGAGGGGGTTCGTTAAAGATGGTCAGTGGAGCTAGAATGTTCCAGTTAGATTTGATGGTCTTGGCTAGTTTGTTGCTGGAGGGTGAGAAGGTAGACACAAATGGGATCCGGCTGTTTGATCTCTTTTCTTTAGGGGTAAGTAAAGTGTCGCGATGATTATACCATGCTCGTTTTCTTGCTCTGTTGACCAGTTTCTTGGGGTAGCCACGGGCCACAAGTTTGGCAGTTAATACTGCGGCCTCCTTGAAGAAATCCCTACGCCATTTGCAGTTGCGACGAATCCGCAAAAATTGTCCGAATGGGAGACCGTCGCGTAGACCGCGCGGGTGGTTGCTAGAATAGAGCAGTAAGGTATTGCGCTCTGTTGGTTTCCTGTATAATGAGGTACCAATTTTACCATCTTCAGCCCGTAGAGTGAGGTCCAAGAATGGGAGGTTATCTTCTTTTGGGTCCACTGTGAACTTGAGGTGTTGTTGGCTATTGTGTAGCCAATCAGTGAACTGGGAGAGAGAGGTCATGTCACCTGTCCAGATAAGCAGGATGTCGTCTATATAGCGACGCCAGAAGGTGATGTTGTTCCTAAAAGGGTTAAGGTCGGTAAGAATCAGTGTACTCTCGAGGTGATGTACGTACAAGATGGCAAAATTTGGAGCAAAACATGCGCCCATGGAGACTCCTTTGATCTGTAAGTAGTAGGTATCCTTATACAGAAAGTAGTTATTTTCCAAGGCGATTTCCAAGAGGGCCATCACGAAATCGGTCGGTATTCTTGAGGGGGATGGTCGAGTGTTGAGGATATTTCTAATGACCTCGAGACCTTCTCTGTGGGGTATATTGGTATAAAGGGATTCGATGTCCATACCCACCATCAAATCAGTACCAGGTACGAAAGGGATGTCTTCAATCAAGTTAATTAAATCCATGCTGTCTCGCACGAAAGTATCCGTCTTAGGTACGAATTCCTTGAGGATGCTATCGATATATTTGCCAATGGGCTCCAGGATAGAGCCACATCCAGAAACTATAGGTCTACCAGGAGGATTCTGTTGATTTTTATGTATCTTGGGTAGGACATAGAGTACTGGAGTGCGTGGATTGATTTTGTTGAGAAACAAGGCCTCCTTATCAGAGATGATATTATCCAATTTAGCTTGATCAGTCAAGGTAAGAATTTTAGATCTTATACCCGGTAGAGGGTCAGAGGGAAGAGCCCGGTAGTGTTCCATGTTGTTAAGTTGGCGAAGTACTTCCATGTCATATTTGGTTTGATCTTGTATGACAATGCCTCCCCCTTTATCTGCGGGCTTGATGATTAAATCTTTGTTTTTGCTAAGGTGATGGAGGGCCTGTTTCTCTTCTAAGGATAGATTGTAGGGAACAAATTCATGTTGTGATTGAATGTTCTTCATTTCAAGTAAAATTCTTCTCTCAAAGGTAAGAACTTCTGGGGCATTAGTACTGATGGAGGGTTGAAGGTGGATGGTAAGTGAAATGGGGAGCGTGTGTTTAGTTCCCGTGAGGGTCTCTCTGAGAAGAATTGTTTCAATCTGATTCGTCTGAAGAATAATAATAGATTCTCCTGGATCTCGAAAAAATTACTTTTGTCTGTTGGTACGAACGATAATCCTTTACTGAGGAGATTGGTTTCATATGGCGTAAGATTGTTCTGAGAGAGGTTGAAAATGGGGAGTGTCATTGAAGAGTCGATTAGGTCTAGTTCGGTCCCCATTGGTAGAATTTTCTTCTGGTCTGGCGTTCTCCGGAGTATTGATACTGGTTGTTGCCTCTCGATCGGCCCCTGCCCCTCCCTCGGTTTGACTCTAAAAAACCAGCAGGAAGTAGGGGTTGTGGTCTTGGTGGTTGGCTTCTTTGGGGTCGTGAAGTACTAGCGCCTTCTCCTGGGCTAGAATCCTCAGTTGATGTATTTGAGGAATCAGAGAATGACACTTGTTGGTGATTGCGATAGCGGCCCCAGTTTCTTTGTTGTTTAGGAGGTTGGTATGGTGTGTCATAAAAATCGTCCTTTAAGTAAGGGTAGGTATGTTCGTTGTTGTAGTAGCGGATGTCTCTTTGGATCTTGTTAATTTTCTTGTTTTGTTCAAAGGTATTAAAGGTAGAGATGGTATCGTTCACTTTGTCAAGAAGGTTTTTTGCATCTGTAATGGTGGTGTCCTCGAGGATAAGTTTTTCCAGTTCAGCGATTTCGGCTAGTTCCTTACGACTATGTTCCAAGGCTGTATCAATTCCGAGGACCATCCAGTGTCTAGAACAAGTGGTGGCCAGTTGGCTAAACCCAGATCTAAATTTAGGGTCCTGTGTGAAGATAGCCGGGACGTTGCGAATTTGTAGACCAAGCGGGATGACGTTGGATTTTAGATATTCCGTCAACATGCGCGCATGTAGATCGGTGCGGATCTGTTTCTTTTTAAGCCTTTCAAGTCTGTCCAGTAAGATGCGTGATTCAGTTGCGCCGGGTGGCGCGGGAGTGATGGAGGACGAGAGAAGAGAAGGTCCAGAAAGAATTCTTTGAATATACTCGTCGGAATAGTTTGGGGTCTCCCTGGAAACCATGCTGTGGGAAAAATTTCGAAACACAGAGGATGCCTGAAAGAATCAAGCAATTATATTAAAGAACGTCCCAGAGGGGACAACCTCTCGCAACAAGCAGTTGCTCAAAGTAGACAGTATCAGACCACAGGAGGTAGCCCATAAACCACAGTGAGACTGGGGCGGTACATGGCATCTAACAACAATGTCTCAATGTGGGATTCATTGGAAGGACAAGTAATTCCAAGGCGAAACGTATCATAAAGCATAGGAGGAATGAATCCATACAGGGAAGACACAGGGAGACCAAGAATGCATGGAGGAATTTATATTTTCAACACATGATGGACATATTACGTCATATGTACATATTACATAGGTAAGAAGCACTGCGTGACAATTAGTGAAAATGTAACCAAGAAAATACTGTGCACAGGTGCTCGTGGAATTTGTGACGGCGCAAGTGACACATAAAGTGGTATGTACAGCGGTGAAAGGGCGCAACAAAAAGAACAATGGTTCATTAAATATGCCAGAATTAGGGCATTTACACAATTAATGTAGACATTTCCAAGGAACAATAGAGCAAATGCCCATGGTACAAATACGCCAAAAGTAACGCTGTTGAAGTCGACGGCGTTTCGGCCCGTAATACTCTAGGCCATCATCAGGACTGGTTACACAAATTTGGGGCAGTGCTAGGGTCAAAAGGAGAGACAAATCTCAAAAAAAGGAAAAAGAACTCGATTTCAAATGGACCGTAGAAAGAGGAAAGGGAGAGCCATGCCGCGAAGTAGTGACCATGGGCGACGTAAGGCGACCAAGAGTGAAGGACTACTGGGCGGCCAAGGGTGAGGGGGCAACAGGGGGATGTGGACAAAAAGACAATTGTTAGAAGTGTCAGAAGGAATGGTTATAGTGCATAGTATGCAGAGACCGAAACGAGTGACTCACGCATGCGAAGAGAGCAATGGACGAATGAATGCGTGCACTGCCTAGGGGACTATATGAAGTCGTGAACATAAATCGGTGTGAAAATGAGCATCGAGAAATGCCCTGGTAGTTGGCGTCTAATGCGTGATCTAGACTGCGAATCAAGACTACAGTTGATGACTGTGCGCAAGCAAGACGGTCCGGTGAATTGGTTGCAATTTCCCTTTTTTTTTTCTCATATGCCATATGTTCTATTGTCGAACTTGGTTACAATTTGCTTTTTTGTCTCCCCTGTTCCCACCCCTTCCTTTTCCATCCTCGTCTGTGTTAATTAGTGTATTTCCCCATGATCTGTAATCTGAAATGTTTTCTCCTTGATTTATACGATGGCATTGTAACAATATTGCAACAACTGTTATTACACCTTTTTGTCTTTCCCTCTTTCTTCCTTCTTGTTTGAGCATTGCATGCGCCGTTCCACCTTCGTGACTCATGTCTCGGTTACTATGACTCCCTACCCCGCGCCTCGCAACAAATCACTACTCTGCTTCCATTTGCATGCGCCTCATCCGTTCTCTCCCCTCCTGCGATTCGTCCTCTTATCTCGTGACCCGGAAGCTCTGCCTCTACTTCTTCTGCCCAGGGCCCTTGCACTTCACTCGCCGCCTGATTCGCGCCGGCCAGCCTCCAGCCACGGACCCCTTTCCGGTGATTCATTCGCCTTCACTTGTGAGTACTTCTCCCCCCGTTTGGCCCTCTCCCTTCACTCCGCTATCTGGCCCGATTTAACCCCCCTCCCTTCTCCTTTTTCAGCTTTTCCATCAACTGCGTCCCCCGTCCTTTTTCAAGTAAGTGTGGCCCCCATTTCCTTCCTCATTGTCGCTCCCGCACCTGGCCTTCCCCTTACCTCCCCTTTCTCCCTCTCTAGTTTAGACCCGCACGGTCCTCCAGACTTCCCCCGAGGTCGTTCCCTGCTGGTTAATTCTGCCCACCAGTTCCGTGCAAGTAAGTTCTTCCGTTCCTTCACGGAGTACACATTGCCTGTGGCCCTCGCGTTGCCTGTTTTTGATCACTTGTCCCCCCACTATTCACTTCACCGGACCGTCTTGCTTGCGCACAGTCATCAACTGTAGTCTTGATTCGCAGTCTAGATCACGCATTAGACGCCAACTACCAGGGCATTTCTTGATGCTCATTTTCACACCGATTTATGTTCACGACTTCATATAGTCCCCTAGGCAGTGCACGCATTCATTCGTCCATTGCTCTCTTCGCATGCGTGAGTCACTCGTTTCGGTCTCTGCATACTATGCACTATAACCATTCCTTCTGACACTTCTAACAATTGTCTTTTTGTCCACATCCCCCTGTTGCCCCCTCACCCTTGGCCGCCCAGTAGTCCTTAACTCTTGGTCGCCTTCCGTCGCCAAAGGTCACTACTTCGCGGCATGGCTCTCCCTTTCCTCTTTCTACGGTCCATTTGAAATCGAGTTCTTTTTCCTTTTTTTGAGATTTGTCTCTCCTTTTGACCCTAGCACTGCCCCAAATTTGTGTAACCAGTCCTGATGATGGCCTAGAGTATTACGGGCCGAAACGCCGTCGACTTCAACAGCGTTACTTTTGGCGCATTTGTACCATGGGCATTTGCTCTATTGTTCCTTGGAAATTTCTACATTAATTGTGTAAATGCCCTAATTCTGGCATATTTAATGAACCATTGTTCTTTTTTTTGCGCCCTTTCACCGCTGTACATACCACTTTATGTGTCACTTGCGCCGTCACAAATTCCACGAGCACCTGTGCACAGTATTTTGTTGGTTACATTTTCACTAATTGTCACGCAGTGCTTTTTACCTATGTAATATGTACATATGATGTAATATGTCCATCATGTGTTGAAAATATAAATTCCTCCATGCATTCTTGGTCTCCCTGTGTCTTCCCTGTATGGATTCATTCCTCCTATGCTTTATGATACGTTTCGCCTTGGAATTACTTGTCCTTCCAATGAATCCCACATTGAGACATTGTTGTTAGATGCCATGTACCGCCCCAGTCTCACTGTGGTTTATGGGCTACCTCCTGTGGTCTGATACCCCCTACTCCTATGGGCAAAAATCTGATTATCTGAGAAACTAATGTTCTCACAAGAAATAATTAAAGATTGTCAAAACTATGAAATAAGATTGGGGCACTTCTATGATAATCCTGAAAGCATTCCAATGAACACCAAAGCTATTATCAAAGTGGCGTTACATTCCAGGGGAAATATCCGTTATCCACACCAAGCTGAGATGGGTCCCACACATTTGTCCCCTGCCCCATTGCAATAATATTTAACATTCACTACTAATCTGCAGATTAGATTTTATTTAACTAGATTTTGTTTAGGTACTGTGCATTTTTTGTTTTCTTTTCCACGCCAGAGTGGATGGGCCGATAATCTCTAACCTTGTCCATGTGATAATCTCACAAGCCAAAGCACTTTGCACTTTATTTTATTCTGCACTGTATATAAAATGGCAAGGAGTGCATTTTTAATCCCACTGTTAAAGAAAATCCACCCTTGTACATATGCTGATGGTTTTAAATTGTTTGTCCTCACTGGCTACCCCTGATACCTGTATTGCGGTAGCTAATTAGATAAAAGTATCTTTGGCTATTAGGAAACGTTATGAGTAAGAACTCCATGAGCTGTCTCACCATAATTACCGTATGCAAAAAGTCGCAGGTCCCTGGTATTTTATTAATTGATTTTAACACATTGTTCAAAACTGTTTATATGTTGTGATAATGTTTTTGTGAATCCTAACGGTGTTATGAATTCATATTAGGTTGTTTTTATTTAATTTTAAATAATTTGTACTTTTGAAGGTTATAGATTTTAATCAACTTGGAAATCCTGGAGGTCTGCTCAGCAGCTATGAAGGCCACCAGAAAAGCACCTTAATTTAGGAATTGACATGGCTCATAGTTTCCTTTCAGCTATTGTATGTTGGAACTTGAAGCCATCACGTTTGACCTTAGCGAATTAATTTTAATGGAGTATGTAACGTTACTGTATGGCCATCTGTCCTTGGCTGGAAATCGATGTTGCTGTTATTGATGCACTGAATGCCCATTTGTACCCTTTTTATGTTTGGTTAAGCCAAATAAAGATTTATTGAAACATATAAGGACCATGTGGAGCACTGTTAATTTATAACATATATGAGTAATTTTGATAACAAAATCCTTGTGCGGTAAGAAATACAACTTTAAAGCTCTGTGCATATTCTATACTTACGTGGTACGGTTTATGATTGCAGATCCTTAAGATGTGTTATATGTTATTAGTTAAATGTTGAAGAATTATGTGTGGATTTATTTGCCTTTCCAAGGGGAGAACTAATTTTACTATTAAAAACGGTGCTCTGTCCCCTTGATTTGTGTTAAAAACAAAAAACAAACATCTGTATGCGATAAGTACACTTGCCCGTTTAATCAGTCACCAATGATTTGTTTCTACTACTGAAAATACCAGTGTCTGTTCACCTACGAGAAACAAAAGAATCTCAATATTAATTGATAAACTAATTTAAATACTTAGGTACACGCTAAAGGAATTTTTCACAAAGTACCATCTCCAGTCACACAATCTCCTCATTTGAATAAGAAAACATTGACATAGTTTGTGGATTTCCCATTCAGCCATGTACTCATCACAGTAATAAACATTACTATTTGAACCCACATTATATTGACAACAGTATAACCTCAATATTTTACAATTGCAGAAGCCAGTCATCCGTAGATCAAAATTCTAACATCTACAAATATGTTTTTAGTGATATTTATCCTTATAAGGAGATTGTCAATGACATTTTGATATAAATCATTTCTTTGTTCATCACCAGTGCCATTTTCATTTAGAAATTCTTCAACATCACCCTGCGCCTCCTCATTAAAATCATCATCTGAGATGAAAGTAAAGTTTGACTGAAGGGCAATTTGTGCAGCATGCAACACAGAATTGTAATCTGGCATACTTTCTCGGGTGCATACGGGGGGGGCAACTACAGACTTATCCAGGCAATATAATCTTGCTTTTCAGAGCCTAAAAGCCCCCTCCACAGGTCTACAAGTTCTACCATGTGCGTCATTGAAGCATACTTTCTCTGGTGTTGTTGGTTTTGTCAGTGACGGTAACAACTATGGTCTGCTAGGATAGGCTAAGTCTCCTAGAATACATTACATTTGAGAAAAAGTATATATTATAGTATAGGTATGTTGGTTGTTAGACATGTCAGCCTTAGGGTGGTCTTTCCCTAAAGGTTTTGCCTTTACCTTCCACTTTTTTTGCTGATTTTATTTTGCTGATCTTAGGACGCTGTACACTTTGGGCCAGATGTACGACGGTTTTTACATACGTAAACGGGTTTGGGAACCCTTTTTGCGCATGCAAAAACCTATAGGGGTATGTACCATTCCAAAATAGTGAGTCACAATTTATTTGCGAATCGTGAGTCGCTATAAGGAAGGGGCGTTCCCTTCCTAATAGCGAGCGCAACCCCATCTACAGATGTTTTGCGACCGCAATTGTGGTCAGAAAACACTCGCAAATTACCACCCTCTTCAAGAGGGTGGTAATGCAGTCGCAAAAGGAAAGGGGGCCTGTGTTCCTTTAAGGAAAATGGGCAGCATTAAAAAAAACAGCTTTATTTAAAAGCAGTCCCAGACATGGTGGTCTGCTGAGCCCAACAGGCCACCATTCATGAGAGGGACTGCCATTCCCATTGGGGTTGCAAATTCCAAGAGGCTCATCAATATTCATGACCCTCTCATTTGGCGACCCCGTTGAGAATCGCTAACTGTGTCAAAAACACTGTTGTACATTAGAAATAGCATCTCGCAAATTGTGAGTCGCAAAAAAATTGCAATTTGCGAGACGCTATTTCCACGGTCATACATCTGGCCCTTAACCAGTACTAATAAGTGCTAAAGTGCCTGTGCTCTCTCCTTAAAAAAATTGTAACATTGCTTATCCCAAATTGACATTTTTAATTTACTTATAAGTCCCTAGTAAAGTGATATTACAATTACCCAGGGCCTGGGCCTGTAAATTAAATGCTACATGTGGACCTGCAGAACTTATTGTGCCACTCACTTAAGTAGCACTTTAAACATGTCTCAGGCCTGATATTGCAGCTTGTGTGTGCTAGCTTGAACTGCCATGGCAACATGGCAAAATAAACCTTTTGCCAGGCCCAAATCTTTTTAGATACATATATGTCACCCCAACAGTAGGCCCTGGATAGCCCATAGGGCAGGGTACAATATATTTAAAACGCTGGACATATACTTTTCAGTTTTTTATGTCCTGGAAGTGGAAAACTCTTAAATTCATTTTTTGTTACTGCAAGGCCTACCTGTCCCATAGGATAATATTGGAGCTACCTTATTACATTAAATAAGCTGTCATTTCCAAATGGGGACAGGTAACTAGTTCATGCTTAGTTTCTTTGGAATTGGAATGAAAAATCCTCACTCATGGTGATGTCGTATTTTAAGTTGCAATTTTAAAAATGCCACTTTTAGAGGGTCGGCATTTTCCTGCCTTAGCCATTTAGGGGCAGATTTACAAACCCCGTACGCCACTTTTGCGCTGCCGTTGCGTCACTTCTGTGACGCAGCGGCGGCGTAAAGCCAGTGCCTTGCTGTGGGGTATTTACAACGTGACGCATCTAGGGAGATGCGTCATGTTCTAAAGCCCTGCGCCACATGAAACCTGCGTCAAGTTTCATGTGGGTGTTTTGACGCAGGGGGGGCGTTCCGGTGCAGGAACGCCTCGGAAAAGTGGCTGAGTGAAATCTACAAGATTTCACTCAGTCACTTTTCCGACCCCCCTGCGTCAAAACCTTGCACCTGCTTGAAGCAGGCATAAGGCTTGACGCACCATGTTAGACATAGGCAGGGTTGGCACAGTGCTGGAGTTGCGTCGCGCCCACGACACAACTCCAGCACTGCGCCAACCTTACGGCAGCAGATGCGACACGCATCTGCATTTCCCTGCACCATGATGCGCCGCATTGTAAATGCGGCGCATCCGTGGTGGCGCAAGGATTGAGATGTGTGTCGCAAGTTTCCTGGCGCATCCCTGCTGATTTGCAGGGATGAGCCAGGAAACGTAAATCTACCCCTTAGTGCTTATAGGCTATCTCTGGTTCACAAGACCCTGTGTAGCGGACAGTAGAGCTTTGTGTATTTGCCCTAGACAGCCACACACATTAGGGAGCTTAGGTGTGCCCTGGATGGGTGAACGCTGGCGGGATACCCCCTGTAGTTAGTATAGAACCAGCACAGGGAAGGCAGGATGCCTATGGACTTCAAAGTGAAACTTTATGATTTAACTCTGTTTATTATTTTAAGTAGGATAATACAGCATGAACCCACCTATATTCACAGGATGGTGGGTAAATGAAATATTAATATTCAACAAAAGAGAAAAAATAGACAAATAGTTGAGAATAGGGACAAAATAAGGTGAACATATATATTCAATAAAATCAACTAATACCCTTAAGAAGGATAGCAGGATCTGCACAGAGGTTGGGTAGGGAACAGTCAGAGGGGAAGTCCCTCATCTGAAGTGATTGATTGTGTGGGACGAAGTAGATGAAAATATACAGGACAAGTCAGCTGCATAAATTTATTTGCTAAAAATCTAATACTAGTATCCTATATTTTCGCAAACTGGGGGAAAGTATGGTTGGTTGACTGTTGCCATACTCTTTTCCATTTCCACACCCAGGAGTTGCCATAGTTTATGAAGCCATTCCACTTTTGTCGGGATAGCGTCAGTACCCCAATGGGGCAACAGTGCCTGCTCACAGGCCTTTCTGCCATCAACTGAAAGGAGAAGGGTGGGGGTTTGGGATCGTTGTGTTTTGTCAAGGAGGTGACAGGGGCGCATGGTGCTGTCACTACAGCTCCTTGCCGGAATGAACCCAGACTGATAAGGGTTAATGAATCTCTGCATATAGGACGCTAGAGAGTATGCAAGGATGCTTGTGAAGATATTAACATTCACGTTCAGCAGTGAAATGGGGAGGTAGGAGGCACAATGCACCAGGTTTTTGCCCGGTTTGGGAAGAACCACAATTATGGCTATCCGTATAGAAGCAGTGAAAGTCATGGACTTACTGAAGGAGTTATCCAGGTGTGCCAAAAAGGGAGCAAGTACAGCTGAACAGACTTTGTTGAAATCAGAAATGTAACCATCTTCCCCAGGGGCTTTACCCAACAGCAGTTTTTGAATAGTCAAAATAACTTCCTCTGGGTGTATATCTTTGTCCAATTTGAACACTTCACTTTCAGGCAGTTGAGTCATAAGAATAGGTGATATATAAGCCTCTGCAGCGTCTTCATTGTGCGTCTCTGCAGTATATAAAGTGGAATTAAAAAAAATCCACTATGTGAACATCACAATACCCCGGCGTCCCCAGCGAACCCACAATCTTAGGAACCCATAGTTGGAGGGTTTGGGCTTGGATCCAAGGTGCAATTAGTCGACAGGCTTTATTACCTCCGGCGTAGTATCTGTTTATTGCAAATAAGTGCATATTCTGCTGTATGTATGTTTAAGGCTCTTACTTGTTTACGGAATGCCATAAGTTGGTATCTCATTTTAAGAGAAACTGTGCATAAGTGTACCCCTTCCAATTCCTTAATGTCCCTTTTCAATTGTTGCGTTTGTCTCACCTATCCTTATTAAACTTGGCCAAAATAGCAATAAAATGATCTCGCACAACCACCTTTAGAGTGTCCCAGATCAGCGAATGGGCATATCATTTGTGTCACTGATGTCTAAAAAGAAGTAAATGGCCTCTTCGATATCGGAAATATTTGTGTTGTCTGTAAGTAAATTGTGATTCAAGTGGCAAGTGTATTGTCAACATGCCCATTCGGGCAACCACAGTGTAAGAGTGATAAGTGAGTGATCCGATCAGGCAGCTACCCCTATATCTGTCAACAAAGTAGCCAAAGTGAGACAAGAGGATATCAGGAAGTAGTCTATTTGTGGGTTAGTCTGGTGTGTGGTGGAAAAGAATGTGTATGCCCTTGTATTTGGATTGCGTTGTCGCCACACATCCACAAACCTCATATAAATTAACAACCCCT